>NC_067245.2:151742131-152992131 GCF_019359855.2 Lolium perenne | reverse complement strand
TTTACAATAGTATTGATCAAGATCATGTTGGTAGCATGTCACTTAAGAAATTATCATTGTTATCGTTTACCTACTCGAGGGCGAGTAGGAATTAAGCTTGGGGATGCTTGATACGTCTCCAACGTATCTATAATTTCTTATGTTCCATGCTAGTTTTATGACAATACCTACATGTTTTATTCATACTTTATATCGTTTTGATGCATTTTCCGGAACTAACCTATTAACAAGATGCCGAAGTGCTAGTTCCTGTTTTCTGCTGTTTTTGGTTCCAGAAAGGCTGTTCGGGCAATATTCTCGGAATTCGACGAAACGAAGACCAAACATCATAATTCACCGAGACGGACCAGGACACCGAAGGAGAGCCGGAGGGGAGGCCTGGGGCCCCCAGACAATAGGGCCGCGCCGGCCTATGGGGAGGGCGCCCTGGTGCCCCTCCTACGCCGCCTCTTCGCCTATATAAGCCCTTTCGACCTAAAAACGCGAGACCGATTGACGAAACTCCAGAAAGACTCCAGGGACGCCGCCACCATCGTGAAACTCCAATTCGGGGGACAGAAGTCTCTGTTCCGGCACCCTGCCGGGACGGGGAAGTGCCCCCGGAAGGCTTCTCCATCAACACCACCGCCATCTTCATCAACGCTGCTGTCTCCCATGAGGAGGGAGTAGTTCTCCATCGAGGCTAAGGGCTGTACCGGTAGCTATGTGGTTAATCTCTCTCCTATGTACTTCAATACAATGATCTCATGAGCTGCCTTACATGATTGAGATTCATATGAGCTTTGTATCACTATTAGTCTATGTGCTACTCTTGTGATGTTATTAAAGTAGTCTATTCCTCCTTCACGGTGTAATGGTGACAGTGTGTGCATCATGTAGTACTTGGTGTAGGCTATGATCATAATCTCTTGTAGGTTATGGAGTTAATTATTACTATGATAGTATTGATGTGATTTATTCCCCCTTCATAGTGTAAAGGTGACAGTGTGTATGCTATGTTAGTACCCGGTTTAAATTGCAAAGATCTATTATGCTCTAAAGGTTACTTAAATATGAATGCCGAATGTTGTGGAGCTTGTTAACTCCGGCATTGAGGGAGCTCTTGTAGCCCTACACAACGAATGGTGTTCATTATCAAACAAGAGTATATGTAGCACAAAGGAAGAGAACTTATTTATTTATGTGATCAATGTTGAGAGTGTCCACTAGTGAAAGTATGATCCCTAGGCCTTGTTTCCAAATACTGCAATCATCGCTTGTTTACTGTTTTACTGCATCTTTACTTCCTGCAATATTACTACCATCAACTGCACGCCAGCAAGCACTTTTCTGGCGCCGTTACTACTGCTCATATTCATTCATACCACTTGTATTTTACTATCTCTTCGCCGAACTAGTGCACCTATACATCTGACAAGTGTATTAGGTGTGTTGGGGACACAAGAGACTTCTTGTATCGTGATTGCAGGGTTGCTTGAGAGGGATATCTTTGACCTCTTCCTCCCTGAGTTCGATAAACCTTGGGTGATCCACTTAAGGGAAACTTGCTGCTGTTCTACAAACCTCTGCTCTTGGAGGCCCAACACTGTCTACAGGAATAGAAGCGTGCGTAGACATCAAGCACTTTTCTGGCGCCGTTGCCGGGGAGGAAAGGTAAAAGGCACTCATACTCCGGTCCCAGGTAACTAAGTACTTTTCTATTGCCGTTGTGTGTGTGCTCGAAGCTATTTCCTTTAGATCCTGCAATTGCATCTTTTTGTTTCTTGTTTTACACTAGTTAGGCTTAATGGAAAACAACAACACAATGAGAGATCTTTATGAACTTTATCTTGAATTAGGACATGATGTGTTTGAAGAGAGAATTAAAAAAACCCATGGAACTTTATATGTATGCTAATGGGAATGTTATTAGTATGAATGCTTTGAACACCATTGTTGCTAATGCTAAAGGGAAACTTGCTGCTGTTCTACAAACCTCTGCTCTTGGAGGCCCAACACTGTCTACAGGAATAGAAGCGTGCGTAGACATCAATCCTCCATCGAACTCACATGTTGGGCACCCTAGTAGCTAGATGAAGGATGTCTACACTGCGCCTAAGATTTATCTAGATGCTGGCACGACTACCTCGGTGGCTAGTCCAAGTGGAACCATTGTCTCCTACTACGAGTTCTAGGATCTCTTATTTTTAAGTTCCTTTAGAAGCCCATAACCAAGACTACTCCATGTGATAAGGGGAAACCCAGTTGATCCTCCTTGGTTGATGCCCGATCTTTCACAGCGAGAACCTGGGGTAGTAAATCCTCCCAACAACGCGATGAACGCAGCCTGGAGAAGAGGGAACGAGTCCAGCAAGCAACGGGTCGACGAACGATACGCCTCAAACCTAAGCTAGACAATCCTTGATGAACACAAGAACCTTCGCAGCGGATAATATAGATAAACGGTAGCGCCGTACCCCCGGAGGGATGATACATGTGAACACACGCAATGGGGAAAACCCTAATCTTTTGACTAAACTTGAACTACCCTAAACCCTAGCCGCACCTCCACTTATATGAGGGGTGGGGTGGCCGGCCAGCCCTAGTGGGCCTCTCTACCTTGGTTTGGACAGGCCTAAACCAAACTGACTCAATTTATTAAAAACCCTAATTGGCCCACATATGACCATTACATAAACAAGGATAAATGAGTTGGTGGAGTCCTGAATCTGGGCTCCACATAGGCCTCCATGCCAGTATCACCATGTAAATGCAACCAATTGTCTACCAATAAGGAATCCAAACTTGTTCAAAAATATTGTGTGGCTAATTGTCTCTTAGTGTACGTTGATCTTTGCCATAAGGCCATCGTACACTCCCCTACTTTACATCGTTACTGAACTTGAAGAGATATCACCATTCTGTCGTAGTTTTGATAGCTGCAACAATCCTCTTTTGGTGATGTTTGATGGTTCTCTGTGTCAGGAACCATATCTTGTTAGTAGATTCAAAACAACTAAATTTAGTCTAAAAGAGAGTTTGTATGCAAAACATCTCACACTTTTCATATCGAGGGTTTTACCTGGGTTCTAACCGTCTAGCATGGTTATTATGATTTTACTCCCTGGACAAGTCTGGTTGTAGCCGTGTTGTTAGCTAGCCAGCCCCCATCTGGACTGTCGGGATGGTTCATAAAGGACCACTCTTTTGAACACAAAAACCAAATCTTCCATCTAATTTAAGGGGGCACGTGGATTTACATATATAATTCATTGGTCGACTCCCTCCATTTTTCCTTCTCTTTATTCTCTCCATAACATTTGTTTCTTTCTACTGGATCTGAGAGGGATATATTTGACCTCTCTTTTTTTCTTCTGCTTCCAATCCCCATAGGATTTTTCTTTTGGGTGAGATTCGAGTGAAAAGGAGTTGAGACACCCCCACCCTCCAATCCCTCCATATGATTTGCTTCTTTAGGTGAGATTTTAGAGATGGGTGTTGCATTGGTTTAGTCTACTCGCATCGATTTGTTCGAGAGAGAGCCTGTTAGAATTTTCACTTAGAAGGTCTCCCTCCTATACGGTCTATGATAGGGCAAAGGTGTAATATCCCAGGTTTAGAGGCAATAAAATGAGAGAACACCAAAGTGTGCATTGCATTCATGCATAGAAAATCTGGGGAATTTTCGCGCTTTCAAATAAAACTTACCACAGTAACTGAAGTTTCACTTGACTTGCTGGAATTGAAGTAGATCATCAAGTCAAGCGCTATAAACTTCACTGTGATCTTTGCTAAAACCTTATTTTGGGTAGAGATGATTTGATCTATGGGCTAGATCAAATATAAGTAGATTTACAACAAACAACACCTTAAGTAAGGATCAACTACAAGATCTTATAAAGGATCTCAACCTGACATTTCTTACAACAACACATGAATAATTATTCAACTATAAATCAAAGAACACAATTAATTAAGAAACTATTCTTTACTTATCTTATCCATGTCTTCTACTAAATAAATGTTCATACCATGAGTCACATGGTATATCTTTTCAACTACAATAATTGAATCCATGTCAAGGACATTCAAATTTATTCTTAATTAACTTTGACATTCCAACCTTGTTTCCCAACTCCTACCATTAAACCTAGAGAAAGGAGAGAACTATTCATATGCTTATATTATGCATTCAATAGAACCTAACTAAATATTTAAACCTTGTCCAAGGGAGGTAATTGTTGATACTAATTAATGATACAAGAAATAAAGTCAAGTATTAAACCCTACTTGACCTAGCTAACACTTGATGGTAAGCAAGAACCTATTCTTCTAGTAATTATAGAGAGGCAAGTGTTGTGATCATTACAACTTGGTAATGATCATAAATCCTAGAGGAACCCTACCTATTCAGAAGAGCTCAACCTAAAGAGGTATACTCAGGTATATGGACTTATACTGAATCTTGGAGATAGAATCATAACTCACCAATGAATTGTTATGCAGCCAATACTTTGATCATTACAAATTGGGTGATGATCACAAACCCTAAGAATCTAAGTGAATGTGAGGAGAGAAGTATTAAAAAGAGAGATTAGTGATGAATAAGTGGATCATGTCTAATGCATGATCTTACCTAAATAAATTGAGATGATAAGTTAAACCTACATATGTGATGTATAGATCCCATTCTTCTCATGAAAAATAAGTAATTCATTAGTAGTTAACCAAACCCATACTCATGCCTTATGTAGAGTAGTTATGATATTAGTTTAAAACCCTGCTTATCCAAACACTTGAGACAAACCTAGTATTGCCTTGATACAATAATTCTACCTAAGTGAGAAGGATAACCCTAGCCACTAAAACATGATCAAAGCTTGTACCATATCTTAATCCTAGTTGTGTATCACATTGGTGATCATAACTAAAACCCTAGGCCATATTTGAATTCCAATCCAAGCATCACTTTGGATCATAAGTAAAACCTGCCATGCCTCATGCCATTTATACTTAAATTTAGTGAAGATTATGCAAAAACTCTAAACCCTTTCACATAGGATCCACCCCACATCAAATATTGTTTCCTAACTTGTGTATCCTGTATCACAAGTATAAACCAAGTCATATATACCTAAAGACTAGATTCCATTTGGATAGTAGAGTAAAACTAATAACTAATTCCACTTTGATTTCCAATTACCTTGCATAGTTACCCAAAAGGAATATTGTGTCATAATTGAATCATCACCTTAGAAAGTGAATTGACTATGAGGAGTGTAGAATCTATCCTAAGTAATTCCAGCCAGAATTTGCTAAGCAAGATTAGTGAATATGGTGTTGATCCAACCACTCTTCTTAAACCCTAGAAATAGTTATTCACATAAAATCATGAACCAACCCCATTCTCATTACCATTTATTTTAAACTCTAACCTTAATTAAAATCTATGTGAACCTCACTATTGTTAAGAACACTAGTTAAACCTAATAATATTTTCACCAGTCACATGTTATCAAATTCCAAACCATTTAAATAATTTGGTTTCTAAATAAAAGAGAATTGAGGTAAATACTTAAACCCATTTCTATTCTACTCAAATATCATAAAATATAACCAAGATTGCAATGCTTGTTTAAACAACAACATTATGCAGGGAGCATGGCTATCAAATTGTTTTGATATTCAAATAATTTAGGACATGCAAAATAAGACAGAGTTCAAATTTGAAATCAAATAGTAAATTCAAACCAGAAAATAAAAACAGAAAATTTAAAAAGGAAAAAGAGAGGGAAAGCTTTACCTGTCCACCGAAGCAGGCCGCAGCAGCCCAAGCCATCACCAGAGCAGCCCAGCATCGGAGCCCAACGACCAAGCCCACCAGTAGTCCAGCCCACGTCCAAATACCGTTTCGCGTGCGTCAAAAATCGTGCGTGAGGAAAAACATTTTGTCGTCGTCGTCTCCGAGCTCGACAGCGCGGAGGAGCCAGTAGGCCACGATCTCGTCGACGATAAGCTTGCCCCGGACGTCGCCAGACACTCAGAACCACGCCCAACCTCTCTCGCGTCCGAGCTTATCCGCGGACGAGGAGATCCTTGCCAGCTAGAAGCTTCCAGAGACTGCCACCTACCGACCATGGCCGTCGTCGTGTCAAGGCCACAGGGCTTCCCTTGCCCTATAAATAGGTGGAGAGCATCGCCGTGCACGCCTTGTTCATCTCCTCCACTCCATCTCTCCTCAGACACCTTCTATCTCTCATACGCATCCACTCTCTGTCGCCGGAGTTGAAGACGAAGCCGACGGAGGAGGCCACCTCAGCCTCCGGCGCGTGGTCCAAGAGGAGCGCCTGGACTCAAGGAGCACCCTGGAGGAGCAGGGCATCAAGGGGAGCAAGGAATCTGCTCAATTTCGGCGTTCCCTTCCGCATCAGTTCGTCGGGAGATCGCCAATCGCCATCGTCTCCGTCGACCATCGCCGGAGCCGACCATACCTTGAGCTTTAGGGTAAGCATACGCATCTGTAGAGCTAGATCTCGCATCCTAGAACCTCCTGTAGCCTCTGATTCGATCCTCGCCGGAGTAGCACCGCCGCAGAGCTCGTCGTCGGCGACGCTCCGATGATTCCCTCGTGAAACCACCACCACCATTCGATTCGCCTTGCAGTACTCGTTCGGAAAATCCTATTCGCGCGTCCTGGGAGGCCCTGTAGCGTAGCGCCGCCGTGAATTGGTCGCCGGCGTTTAACCGCCGGCAACGCCAGCGTGGCGGTGGGGGCCTCGAGCACTAGTTGACTGGTCGTTGCCATCGTGGCAACTGACCTAGTCAATGGCCCCACTCGTCAGTCGCAGTAGCTAGGGTGTGAACCGGTACGTTTAGTATTTTTGCTTTAATTTAAATTCCAGGAAAATACTGAAACTTTGCCAAAATAAATAAAATTCATTTCAACTCAGAAAAATATGAATAATATATCAAAATGCTCACAAAAATAAACTCTATTCAAATAAAATATAAAATAAAAATGTGTGTCAAAATAAAATTCACTTATTTTTAACTTTATTAATTATGCCATTTCAATTATTTAACATACAATTTGAATTCAATAATTAATGAAGTTTCAAAACTTAAATCTTAACTATTCAGTAACTAAGTAAAATGTTAAGATTAATTTTATTTACCATATTTGCATTAATTTAATTATTAGTGGTAATTCATAAACCCTAATTTGCAAATTACTATTTTCTATTTTCTTTAAATAGTAATAACTCAAGAAAATATTATAAGCCAATATTATTTTGGTAAATCAAAACTTATTTACTTAAACATCTTTAGTTAACAAGTTAATTATTTTAAAACCCTAATAACAATTATTAAACTCTGATTCTTAATGAAACCTAAATAGAAGTTGCTCTAATTATTAATTCTTGTGGAAAATTAATAAAATGTTAAACCATTACTAATTTTGATTCAAAGTAATTAGTAACCACAACTCTATTTATCAATTATTATTTTAGGAGTTGTACCATAACTTAGAAACCCTAGTTTTAATTTAAGTAAGACATTGATCTCATTATTTCATGTGTTCATCCATAGTAGTTGCAAACCTAAAACCCTAAGGATTTAACCCATGTGATCATTACACTTTAGTAGTAACTCTAAAACCCTAGTTGCTTATCACATGTGATCATGTGAATATCACCTTACCTAGAGAACCTTATTATATGACCAACAAATACAAGTCATGATCCACCAACATAGAACCAATTCACATGAGATTATCATTTCATGTTCCTATTCTTAATTAAAACCTATATGATTCACTAGTATCACCTAGGTATAAACCCTAGCTTGTTACCGCATGTTAGCACCATTGATCATCAATCCTATATACCATCCCATTAGGATCAACCTCAACCATCAAACCCTAGTAGAACTATTATGATAAACCCTAGCACCAACCTTGTGTAGCAATTCACATCACATGCTCCTATTCAACTAAACCCTACTTAGGAAATGATAAGTCACATAGCTTAGAAACTATTAGTGATTATTTAGTGAAGCAAATGAGAAACCATAGTAAACCCTAGTAGCTAATTTATAGAACCATCTCAATAACCATCCTTTGATATGATACCATAATCAACCATAGTAATAAACCTGCCCATACTTGTTGTATATAGAACCAATTCAACTTAAGAACCCAACTAGTTCCTATCCAAGAACTAAATGAATTCAATAATAAACCCTAGAAAGCCATAGCACCTATATATAATAGTTCATATTCTTAATTAACCTGTTCTTCAACAGTTATTCTTTTGAAGTACAAATGTTAGTCAAACCCTAGAAGCCATAGTTCTTATTTGAAATACTTATTAGTTCTTAAACAACATGTTCTTCAAAAATTATTCTTTTGAAGTATAGCATAAGTAATCATCAACCATGTCCTGTAGAACTTAAAATTGACAACTGTTCTTTATATATTGTTCCACCACTATTCTTTATGTGTATGATTATTATGATGTCTTATATCACTTGGTTATGATGCTAATATAACCAAACCCTAATAAGAACCTTGTTTGAGAACCATTCTAAAAGTGCAACCAACCCTAAAGAAATCTTTACAACTCATACATCCTAAATCATCGAGGTTAGGTTACGCTCGGGACGATTGCATCTCATACTATGCATTATAGCATCTTTGCCAGTTCTTTAAACATTGTCCTTACCGGACGATGATGGTATTTCAGAATTTGGAGTTATCACATATCGAAGCTTTTGCCTGCATAATCTTGCAGTCAAGAAAGGCAAGTTCATCGCTTGCTCATGTCATTTGATTATTTTTATCAAACTATATGCAAAGTACTATACTTATCACTCATGCATTGAAAAGCAAAGTATCATTTTACAATTATGAATATGACTATGTGGTGGGCAATGGAACCATGGTATGTGTTGATATGGTGGAGGTTCCATTGCAATGGGTTATATCACCCTAGGATTAATTACCAATGCCGTCCAGTGATTCTAGCGCCGTACATATCGCGTTATCCATAAGATCTATAATGGCTCTGGGGAAGTTAGCTGTATCTTTTCCCTTCTGCACGCCAACGGATTGGTAGAGCCGGCGGGGTGTTGGAGGCACTGCCGTAGGTTGGGGTAGCCTTTTAAATCCCCATCCATTAGTGATGATGGCTCTACGATCTATGAGGGATTGTCCGGAGTACACCATGAGTAAAGCCGTATTATCGGGGGAAGTCTACTGGAGGTGTACGGTTGGACAAAAGGGTGGGTTTGCAGGGTCGCGGAGAAGGCAGTGATTGGCTTGGATCTTATACTGGGCCTCACACCAAAGGAAGTGTGGACGAGCTGAGGACATACTCTCAGCCGGCAACATGGTTAAGATCTCTTGTGGGGTAAAGTAACGCACCTCTGCAGAGGGTATCAAGAATTGTGACTGTCACTCCCTGTTCCGGGAAGGGAACTGCGAACGCGGCAGGAAAGGAACTCCACGAAGTTCTAGTCAACATATGAAGACTGATGGGCATAGTTTTCAGAATAAAATAAACCTTTTGAAGAAATGATTACAAAAACTTGCATTGGCCTATGACTTTATGGTCTATGGCTGTAGCTAGTGCATGATACACCTATTTCCTAATATGAACTTGCTGAGTACGCTCGTACTCATTCTATCTCGTTTGAACCCCCTTCTTAGATCAATGCACCGAAGGAGAAACTACCGTGGAACTCGAAGACAAAGGAGTCAACTGCAACAAGATGAAGAATTCAATCAAAGGAGTCAATGGAGTCAACTTCTGCATCAGCTAAAATGGAAACCTAGACTAGTAATAGAAGGGAACCTTTCCCTAATCCTAGCACCTAAGTAGCTAGATTTCTATAGCAAGCCAAATAGCTCTTAAGCTTGAGTTAGCAACAAGTTAGACTACGAGTCGTTCTTCTGGAGTTTATTTGAAATTTTACCTCACTGTAAAGTAGGAGGCTGTGTGGATCTCATGTAAACAGTTCGTGTGTACTTCTATAGACATACCTTGGACTCGCATATGTTTCTGTTGTACCACTCTGAGAGATGTAATATGAGTGGAACGGTGTTTCACTTGTGTTATGTCAACGACTTGTGTACTACACCATGCAGTGGTACGCTGGGTCACCGCAGCTGGTATCAGAGCAAATGCTTTGACCCTAGGATTAAAACCCTTTAAAGGAGACCTATAGGTTTGGTAGTGTCTATAGGAAGTTGTCTTAGCCAAACCAACTATTCTTTTGACTTGAGATGGGTATTCACTTGAGAATAATCCTAACACACTTGAGTCAATCTTTCTTATCTATCTTTCTTAAGTAAAGTTAGTTAGTTATCTTGCTTCATTCCAAATAATTAGAACACCATTGGAGCTTAAGATAATGGATGGTAGTAGACCACAGTTGGTATACAACACATGGTAGTCCAAAGAGAGGATACAACCATAAGGAAGATATCCTATTGGAATATGTATACCAAGTTATGTTATAGTTAAGTAGGAGTCATTTAAAATGTAATGACTGATGTTAAGTAAGGGAGATAAGTTATATAAGGTAGTATATGCCTATGATGAGTCAATCATAGGAGGTAAGGAAGAGAGATAGGAGTATATAAGTCTACTTTTCATGGTAGAGTTGGTAATCATATATGATTCACTTGAGAGTCATGATGTGATGGAGTAGACCATCATATGTATGATAACAAAAGGAGGATAAGGAGTAGGATTTAAGGAATAGTTCGAAAGCTTAGGCCTTAAAATCCTAATAACTGTACCAAGTATGTTAGAACCATAGTCCTTAATTTAAAGAAGGCTTATTTAGAGCATATCACATAGAGAAATCCTAGAGTGATAGGTGGTATATTCTGAACAATCATGTGTTTAGAGTAGACATGTTAGAACTAATTGTATTATAGGAAGTAGTCCTCAATAGCACATATATATGGTATACTATTTTGTTAGTACTTCCAAAGAAAACTAGGTTAACTCCAACTACCCCAAGCCATTTTGTTTCAAGTTTGTCTCATTGCAAATGTGCAATTAAGATAAATGTTGAGACAAATAGTAGAAATTCACGTATTCGTGCTAAGTATCACAACCTAAACCTATCTTATGTGGTGTTATATACTACACATCTGATCCTGATGTTTAGGGATGTCTTACCCAACTACTATATTCAGGCATATAAGGATGTGTATTATAAGCACAAAGCTGGATCTTCTTGGATTTTATTGGATTTTCATTGATTGACTAGATCCATACATGAAGTTTGACTTTGATATGCAAATGCATGTTGCAATATCAAGCTCTTACTTGATGTTATAGGTCTAGAGGGTAAAGGTATTCGTGTGAGGAAGTGACGAATTCTGAAGATTTTGAAGTCAAGATGAAGGTTCACTAGAAGAAGGAAGTCAAGTTGTGGGAAGCAACCACAACAATCTGAAGGAAGGACCAATCAAACTCACTTTTATCCTTAATCAAGGATTACTTCAGCAGGGAAGTACCATCAAAGTGAGAAAAATAGTGAATATGGAGTAGTAGAAGTAGAGTCATATTCCTTATGGAAGAAGGGAATGCAAGTGAAGTCACTTACAATACTATTTTCATAGTGTCAACAAGTGGTTATCTTAAAAAACAAACCCTAGAAGAAGGAAAATAGACAAGTGAAGTCACAGCTGGTATCATAATACCGCAGCTGATATAGGATAACCATGAAGAGAAAGAATGTAAAGTGAGGTATATCTTAACTAAAACTATGTAAGTAGCCACAGCTGGTAGGTAGATATTGCCTAAAACCATAACATAGCCCACAACTGGTATCCAATAAGTCACATCTGGTACTAGGTAGTCTGCAGCTGGTACCAGATAGCCCACAGCCTGAACATTTCTTTGCCCTAAAAGAAAGGGGGATTCCGCAGCTCGTATTTCACAGCTGGTATCTCGTGGTTGGTAAATATTTAGTCGGAGGATTCATAATGGATACCCACAACTGTGTGGATACACCACAAAGAATTCTTCGTGAGACTTTAGAAAAGTACAAAATATAAACCAGACTTAAACCAACTACCTAACCTTGGAGTTTAATGATTAGAAGAAAGGAAGTTTGAAGATCATTAGTAAACTCCAAGGGGGAGAGGAAGGCTGAATGAGAAGTATTAAAATATGATTTGAAGTATGAATGACGAAGAAGAAGGTCTGAACTGAAAGGAAGTCCGATCTTATTTTTATAAGGTTGTTGGGAACTACCCATATAAAAGTACTCTCAGGAGGTTGTCAGACCAGAAGCCGAGGTTCATATCTCGGGGAAGTAAGGGTTAGACCTTAACTTGAGTGGGTAATTGTAATTACTCGAAACCAAGAGCACTTAAGTAAGCTTAAGATAATGAAGTTGGATGAAGATGTCGGAGGACAATCAAAGCCTAAGAAAACAAAGACTGAAGGTATTAATCATACCAAAACATAAGCCTATTAGAAAGATTCCTTTCATGGAACCTAAAGAAACCAAAAGGAAGATAACTAGCAGAAACTAGAAGCCATGATTGGATGGACTAAATGAGTCTAATCCATTCGTAGGACTAAACCACCAGGACCATGCATATTGTAAATACCTTACGAAGTACCATCACTTTCATTATGGTAGTAAGGGACAACAATACCTTACCTTAAATAATTCTTTTAGAATTAAGGTTTGGACATCGCAGCTGGTACACCATAGTGCCATATTACATCGCAGCTGGATTATCGCAGCTGGTAGGACCAAGTTTTAAGTACCCAAATAGGAAGATGTCACCACAACCATTAGTAACGTCCATTAACATAAGAAGATGTCCTAATCCAAGAATCTTTGGAGAGTAAGCCTATAAGCTTAGAGTGTTGGAAGAAATCATAGAATTTAAGAAAGTATCTGTGCCAGACATCAGAAGACTCCAGGAAGGATCTGGACAAGGGATATATTCCACAATATCTAGTGTGATCACCATGGAGTTGAAGGATGGTGATCTGTTCAAGACATTTCAACATTCCGAAACATGAGAGCGTTCGAACTTCGGGACGAAGTTCAGTTTAAGGGGGAGAGGCTATAATATCCCAGGTTTAGAGGCAATAAAATGAGAGAACACCAAAGTGTGCATTGCATTCATGCATAGAAAATCCGGGGAATTTTTGCGCTTTCAAATAAAACTTACCACAATAACTGAAGTTTCACTTGACTTGCTAGAATTGAAGTAGATCATCAAGTCAAGCGCTATAAACTTCACTGTAATCTTTGCTAAAACCTTATTTTGGGTAGAGATGATTTGATCTATGGGCTAGATCAAATAGAAGTAGATTTACCACAAACAACACCTTAAGTAAGGATCAACTACAAGATCGTATAAAGGATCTCAACCTGACATTTCTTACAACAACACATGAATAATTATTCAACTATAAATCAAAGAACACAATTAATTAAGAAACTATTCTTTACTTATCTTATCCATGTCTTCTACTAAATAAATGTTCATACCATGAGTCACATGGTATATCTTTTCAACTACAATAATTGAATCCATGTCAAGGACATTCAAATTTATTCTTAATTAACTTTGACATTCCAACCTTGTTTCCCAACTCCTACCATTAAACCTAGAGAAAGGAGAGAACTATTCATATGCTTATATTATGCATTCAATAGAACCTAACTAAATATTTAAACCTTGTCCAAGGGAGGTAATTGTTGATACTAATTAATGATACAAGAAATAAAGTCAAGTATTAAACCCTACTTGACCTAGCTAACACTTGATGGTAAGCAAGAACCTATTCTTCTAGTAATTATAGAGAGGCAAGTGTTGTGATCATTACAACTTGGTAATGATCATAAATCCTAGAGGAACCCTACCTATTCAGAAGAGCTCAACCTAAAGAGGTATACTCAGGTATATGGACTTATACTGAATCTTGGAGATAGAATCATAACTCACCAATGAATTGTTATGCAGCCAATACTTTGATCATTACAAATTGGGTGATGATCACAAACCCTAAGAATCTAAGTGAATGTGAGGAGAGAAGTATTAAAAAGAGAGATTAGTGATGAATAAGTGGATCATGTCTAATGCATGATCTTACCTAAATAAATTGAGATGATAAGTTAAACCTACATATGTGATGTATAGATCCCATTCTTCTCATGAAAAATAAGTAACTCATTAGTAGTTAACCAAACCCATACTCATGCCTTATGTAGAGTAGTTATGATATTAGTTTAAAACCCTGCTTATCCAAACACTTGAGACAAACCTAGTATTTCCTTGATACAATAATTCTACCTAAGTGAGAAGGATAACCCTAGCCACTAAAACATGATCAAAGCTTGTACCATATCTTAATCCTAGTTGTGTATCACATTGGTGATCATAACTAAAACCCTAGGCCATATTTGAATTCCAATCCAAGCATCACTTTGGATCATAAGTAAAACCTACCATGCCTCATGCCATTTATACTTAAATTTAGTGAAGATTATGCAAAAACTCTAAACCCTTTCACATAGGATCCACCCCACATCAAATATTGTTTCCTAACTTGTGTATCCTGTATCACAAGTATAAACCAAGTCATATATACCTAAAGACTAGATTCCATTTGGATAGTAGAGTAAAACTAATAACTAATTCCACTTTGATTTCCAATTACCTTGCATAGTTACCCAAAAGGAATATTGTGTCATAATTGAATCATCACCTTAGAAAGTGAATTGACTATGAGGAGTGTAGAATCTATCCTAAGTAATTCCAGCCAGAATTTGCTAAGCAAGATTAGTGAATATGGTGTTGATCCAACCACTCTTCTTAAACCCTAGAAATATTTATTCACATAAAATCATGAACCAACCCCATTCTCATTACCATTTATTTTAAACTCTAACCTTAATTAAAATCTATGTGAACCTCACTATTGTTAAGAACACTAGTTAAACCTAATAATATTTTCACCAGTCACATGTTATCAAATTCCAAACCATTTAAATAATTTGGTTTCTAAATAAAAGAGAATTGAGGTAAATACTTAAACCCATTTCTATTCTACTCAAATATCATAAAATATAACCAAGATTGCAATGCTTGTTTAAACAACAACATTATGCAGGGAGCATGGCTATCAAATTGTTTTGATATTCAAATAATTTAGGACCTGCAAAATAAGACAGAGTTCAAATTTGAAATCAAATAGTAAATTCACACCAGAAAATAAAAATAGAAAATTTAAAAAGGAAAAAGAGAGGGAAAGCTTTACCTGTCCATCGAAGCAGGCCGCAGCAGCCCAAGCCAGCACCAGAGCAGCCCAGCATCGGAGCCCAACGACCAAGCCCACCAGTAGTCCAGCCCACGTCCAAATACCGTTTCGCGTGCGTCAAAAATCGTGCGTGAGGAAAACATTTCGTCGTCGTCGTCTCCGAGCTCGACAGCGCGGAGGAGCCAGTAGGCCACGATCTCGTCGACGATAAGCTTGCCCCGGACGTCGCCAGACACTCAGAACCACGCCCAACCTCTCTCGCGTCCGAGCTTATCCGCGGACGAGGAGATCCTTGCCAGCTAGAAGCTTCCAGAGACTGCCACCTACCGACCATGGCCGTCGTCGTGTCAAGGCCACAGGGCTTCCCTTGGCCTATAAATAGGTGGAGAGCATCGCCGTGCACGCCTTGTTCATCTCCTCCACTCCATCTCTCCTCAGACACCTTCTATCTCTCATACGCATCCACTCTCTGTCGCCGGAGTTGAAGACGAAGCCGACGGAGGAGGCCACCTCAGCCTCCGGCGCGTGGTCCAGGAGGAGCGCCTGGACTCAAGGAGCACCCTGGAGGAGCAGGGCATCAAGGGGAGCAAGGAATCTGCTCAATTTCGGCGTTCCCTTCCGCAGCAGTTCGCCGGGAGATCGCCAATCGCCATCGTCTCCGTCGACCATCGCCGGAGCTGACCATACCTTGAGCTTTAGGGTAAGCATACGCATCTGTAGAGCTAGATCTCGCATCCTAGAACCTCCTGTAGCCTCTGATTCGATCCTCGCCGGAGTAGCACCACCGCAGAGCTCGTCGTCGGTGATGCTCCGATGATTCCCTCGTGAAACCACCACCACCATTCGATTCGCCTTGCAGTACTCATTCGGAAAATCCTATTCGCGCGTCCTGGGAGGCCCTGTAGCGTAGCGCCGCCGTGAATTGGTCGCCGGCGTTTAACCGCCGGCAACGCCAGCGTGGCGGTGGGGGCCTCGAGCACTAGTAGACTGGACGTTGCCATCGTGGCAACTGACCTAGTCAATGGCCCCACTCGTCAGTCGCAGTAGCTAGGGTGTGAACCGGTACGTTTAGTATTTTTGCTTTAATTTAAATTCCAGGAAAATACTGAAACTTTGCCAAAATAAATAAAATTCATTTCAACTCAGAAAAATATGAATAATATATCAAAATGCTCACAAAAATAAACTCTATTCAAATAAAATATAAAATAAAAATGTGTGTCAAAATAAAATTCACTTATTTTTAACTTTATTAATTATGCCATTTCAATTATTTAACATACAATTTGAATTCAATAATTAATGAAGTTTCAAAACTTAAATTTTAACTATTCAGTAACTAAGTAAAATGTTAAGATTAATTTTATTTACCATATTTGCATTAATTTAATTCTTAGTGGTAATTCATAAACCCTAATTTGCAAATTACTATTTTCTATTTTCTTTAAATAGTAATAACTCAAGAAAATATTATAAGCCAATATTATTTTGGTAAATCAAAACTTATTTACTTAAACATCTTTAGTTAACAAGTTAATTATTTTAAAACCCTAATAACAATTATTAAACTCTGATTCTTAATGAAACCTAAATAGAAGTTGCTCTAATTATTAATTCTTGTGGAAAATTAATAAAATGTTAAACCATTACTAATTTTGATTCAAAGTAATTAGTAACCACAACTCTATTTATCAATTATTATTTTAGGAGTTGTACCATAACTTAGAAACCCTAGTTTTAATTTAAGTAAGACATTGATCTCATTATTTCATGTGTTCATCCATAGTAGTTGCAAACCTAAAACCCTAAGGATTTAACCCATGTGATCATTACACTTTAGTAGTAACTCTAAAACCCTAGTTGCTTATCACATGTGATCATGTGAATATCACCTTACCTAGAGAACCTTATTATATGACCAACAAATACAAGTCATGATCCACCAACATAGAACCAATTCACATGAGATTATCATTTCATGTTCCTATTCTTAATTAAAACCTATATGATTCACTAGTATCACCTAGGTATAAACCCTAGCTTGTTACCACATGTTAGCACCATTGATCATCAATCCTATATACCATCCCATTAGGATCAACCTCAACCATCAAACCCTAGTAGAACTATTATGATAAACCCTAGCACCAACCTTGTGTAGCAATTCACATCACATGCTCCTATTCAACTAAACCCTACTTAGGAAATGATAAGTCACATAGCTTAGAAACTATTAGTGATTATTTAGTGAAGCAAATGAGAAACCATAGTAAACCCTAGTAGCTAATTTATAGAACCATCTCAATAACCATCCTTTGATATGATACCATAATCAACCATAGTAATAAACCTGCCCATACTTGTTGTATATAGAACCAATTCAACTTAAGAACCCAACTAGTTCCTATCCAAGAACTAAATGAATTCAATAATAAACCCTAGAAAGCCATAGCACCTATATATAATAGTTCATATTCTTAATTAACCTGTTCTTCAACAGTTATTCTTTTGAAGTACAAATGTTAGTCAAACCCTAGAAGCCATAGTTCTTATTTGAAATACTTATTAGTTCTTAAACAACATGTTCTTCAAAAATTATTCTTTTGAAGTATAGCATAAGTAATCATCAACCATGTCCTGTAGAACTTAAAATTGACAACTGTTCTTTATATATTGTTCCACCACTATTCTTTATGTGTATGATTATTATGATGTCTTATATCACTTGGTTATGATGCTAATATAACCAAACCCTAATAAGAACCTTGTTTGAGAACCATTCTAAAAGTGCAACCAACCCTAAAGAAATCTTTACAACTCATACATCCTAAATCATCGAGGTTAGGTTACGCTCGGAGACGATTGCATCTCATACTATGCATTATAGCATCTTTGCCAGTTCTTTAAACATTGTCCTTACCGGACGATGATGGTATTTCAGAATTTGGAGTTATCACGTATCGAAGCTTTTGCCTGCATAATCTTGCAGTCAAGAAAGGCAAGTTCATCGCTTGCTCATGTCATTTGATTATTTTTATCAAACTATATGCAAAGTACTATACTTATCACTCATGCATTGAAAAGCAAAGTATTATTTTACAATTATGAATATGACTATGTGGTGGGCAATGGAACCATGGTATGTGTTGATATGGTGGAGGTTCCATTGCAATGGGTTATATCACCCTAGGATTAATTACCAATGCCGTCCAGTGATTCTAGCGCCGTACATATCGCGTTATCCATAAGATCTATAATGGCTCTGGGGAAGTCAGCTGTATCTTTTCCCTTCTGCACGCCAACGGATTGGTAGAGCCGGCGGGGTGTTGGAGGCACTGCCGTAGGTTGGGATAGCCTTTTAAATCCCCATCCATTAGTGATGATGGCTCTACGATCTATGAGGGATTGTCCGGAGTACACCATGAGTAAAGCCGTATTATCGGGGGAAGTCTACTGGAGGTGTACGGTTGGACAAAAGGGTGGGTTTGCAGGGTCGCGGAGAAGGCAGTGATTGGCTTGGATCTTATACTGGGCCTCACACCAAAGGAAGTGTGGACGAGCTGAGGACATACTCTCAGCCGGCAACATGGTTAAGATCTCTTGTGGGGTAAAGTAACGCACCTCTGCAGAGGGTATCAAGAATTGTGGCTTGTCACTCCCTGTTCCGGGAAGGGAACTGCGAACGCGGCAGGAAAGGAACTCCACGAAGTTCTAGTCAACCTGTGAAGACTGACGGGCATAGTTTTCAGAATAAAATAAACCTTTTGAAGAAATGATTACAAAAACTTGCATTGGCCTATGACTTTATGGTCTATGGCTGTAGCTAGTGCATGATACACCTATTTCCTAATATGAACTTGCTGAGTACGCTTGATACGTCTCCGACGTATCGATAATTTCTTATGTTCCATGCCACATTATTGATGTTATCTACATGTTTTATGCACACTTTATGTCATATTCGTGCATTTTCTGGAACTAACCTATTAACAAGATGCCGAAGTGCCAGTTCCTGTTTTCTGCTGTTTTTGGTTTCAGAAATCCTAGTAACGAAATATTCTCGGAATCGGACGAAATCAACGCCAAAGATCTTAGAATCCCCGGAAGCATCCAGAACACACGAGAGGGACCAGAGGGGGGGGCACAGGCCCACCACACCATACCCTGGCGCGGCCTAGGGGGGGGCCCGCGCCCCCCTATGGTTTGGCCAGCCCTTCGACCCCCTGGCGCCGCCTCTTCGCCCATATAAAGCCCCTGACCTAAAAACCTCGATGCGTTCGGCGAAAACCACAGAAACCTTCCAGAGCCGCCGCCATCGCGACGCCAAGATCTGGGGGACAGGAGTCTCTGTTCCGGCACGCTGCCGGAGCGGGGAAGTGCCCCCGGAAGGCTCCTCCATCGACACCGCTGCCATATCCACCGCCATCTTCATCACCGCTGCTGCTCCCATGAGGAGGGAGTAGTTCTCCATCGAGGCTCGGGGCTGTACCGGTAGCTATGTGGTTCATCTCTCTCCTATGTACTTCAATACAATAATCTCATGAGCTGCTTTACATGATTGAGATTCATATGATGATGCTTGTAATCTAGATGTCATTATGCTAGTCAAGTGGGTTTTACTTATGTGATCTCCGGAGACTCCTTGTCCCACGTGTGTAAAGGTGACAGTGTGTGCACCGTGTGGGTCTCTTAGGCTATATTTCACAGAATACTTATTCACTGATGAATGGCATAGTGAGGTGCTTATTTATATCTCTTTATGATTGCAATGTGTTTGTATCACAATTTATCTATGTGCTACTCTAGCAAAGTTATTAAAGTAGTTCTATTCCTCCTGCACGATGTAATGGTGACAGTGTGTGCATCCGTGTTAGTACTTGGTTTATGCTATGATCATGATCTCTTGTAGATTGCGAAGTTAACTATTGCTATGATAATATTGATGTGATCTATTCCTCCTACATATGCATGAAGGTGACAGTGTGCATGCTATGTTAGTACTTGGTTTAGTCTGTTGATCTATCTTACACTATAAGGTTACTTAAACATGAGCATTATTGTGGAGCTTGTTAACTCCGGCATTGAGGGTTCGTGTAATCCTACGCAATGTGTTCATCATCCAACAAAAGTGTAGAGTATGCATTTATCTATTTTGTTATGTGATCAATGTTGAGAGTGTCCACTAGTGAAAGTGTAATCCCTAGGCCTTGTTCCTAAATACTGTTGAGTTACTACTGCTTGTTTACTGTTTTACTGCGTTACTACTGCTGCAATACTACCACCATCAACTACACGCCAGCAAGCTATTTTCTGCCACCGTTGCTACTGCTCATATATATTCATACCACCTGTATTTCACTATCTCTTCGCTGAACTAGTGCACCTATTAGGTGTGTTGGGGACACAAGAGACTTCTTGCTTTGTGGTTGCAGGGTTGCATGAGAGGGATATCTTTGACCTCTTCCTCCCTGAGTTCGATAAACCTTGGGTGATCCACTTAAGGGAAAACTTGCTGCTGTTCTACAAACCTCTGCTCTTGGAGGCCCAACACTGTCTACAGGAAAGGAGGGGGAACGTAGACATCAACGCTCGTACTCATTCTATCTCGTTTGAACCCCCTTCTTAGATCAATGCACCGAAGGAGAAACTACCTTGGAACTCGAAGACAAAGGAGTCAACTGCAACAAGATGAAGAATTCAATCAAAGGAGTCAATGGAGTCAACTTCTGCATCAGCTAAAATGGAAACCTAGACTAGTAGTAGAAGGGAACCTTTTCCTAATCCTAGCACCTAAGTAGCTAGATTTCTATAGCAAGCCAAATAGCTCTTAAGCTTGAGTTAGCAACAAGTTAGACTACGAGTCGTTCTTCTGGAGTTTATTTGAAATTTTACCTCACTGTAAAGTAGGAGGCTGTGTGGATCTCATGTAAACAGTTCGTGTGTACTTCTATAGACATACCTTGGACTCGCATATGTTTCTGTTGTACCACTCTGAGAGATGTAATATGAGTGGAACGGTGTTTCACTTGTGTTATGTCAACGACTTGTGTACTACACCATGCAGTGGTACGCTGGGTCACCGCAAAAGGCAACCGATCTTTCGATGAGACGAGGATAGATCAATTTGTTGGCGGAGTTCGTGCTTGACGATCCGACTACACATCCAAAGCTCATGTGCCAATGCAATCGCTAGGACAATCTCCAAGAGTTACTGATCTTACAAATGCATGATCAGCCTGACCAAAAGGTCTTAATTCCTACCTGAAATCCAGAACAAGTAAGAACTAATATTGCAATCAGAATATTGCAGATAAAGATGAAACCTTTATTGAAAAGGTGGGATTCTGAGTAGTCAGTCTTATTCTGGGCGTTGTCCTCAAAAGAAGTACTAACTTTTAGTTTAATCAAAATCCGAGTCTAATCCGAGTCTAAAAGTGACGGATATTGGGGTATTTAAGGGAGGAAAAGGTGGGGTTTCGGCTAGACATAGGTATGATGGCCGAACCAAACCCTAGAAGGCCTTTTCCCCTCCAATATAGACTCTAAACGGTGGCTGACTAATTCCTGCGAAAATGACATGGGCCTGGCCCAAAATTAAAGGTGACGCAACACCATATTATGCTATGGACAAAATTATGAAATATAATGTTGTGTACTTCATCAAATATTTAATCATCATTATCGTGGCTTCAAAGTTCTGAAATCTTCACTTGTGGCATCCTCTTCAATCCTCACACGCTTGCTTCCATCTTCTTCATGTGTGATCATGCTTCAATGTTTGTCCTTCTCATCCATGCTAGGTCCATCATTCCTAAGAGTAACAAACGCATCTGATTTAAGCAACATCATATTCTTATGTATGTGAGGAATAGTTCCAAGAAACGAAAGTACCTGATAATTAAGTTGTTTGGCACGAGCTTGAGTAATAGGTCCTTGTATATGTGTCACTGTAGGTACATCGGTTGTATTAATAGATGGGATGTCATCATCATGCTCCCCTTCTTGAATTAAAGTCGTCCTCGATGCAATCTCATCTTCTTCACCAAAGTAAGGCTTCAAATCTGCAATGTTAAATGTAGAACTAACCGAACCAAAATCTATAGGACGCTAAAGTTTATATGCATTATCATTTATTTTCTCTAACACCTTAAAAGGACCAGCAACGCGCGACATTAAATTAGAGCTGCGCAAATCTGGAAAACGATCTTTACGCAAATGCAACCAAACAAGATCACCAACATCAAACACAACCCGATTTCTCCCTCTATCCCCAACAATTTTATACCTAGCATTCATGCGTTCTATGTTGTCTTTAGTAGTCTCATGCAATTTTAATATCAATTCAGCACGTTGAGTAGCATCCAAATTATTTTGCACCGAAGATGGTAATGGCAACAAATCAATAGGTGCACTAGGAATAAAACCATACACAATCTCAAATGAGCACATCTTAGTGGTAGAATGCAGCGAACTATTGTAAGCAAATTCAATATGAGGTAAACATTCTTCCCACAATTTTAAGTTTTTCTTTAAAACAACCCGCAACATAGTAGACAATGTTCTATTTACTACCTCAGTTTCTCCATCAGTTTGGGGATGACATGTAGTACTAAAGAACAATTTAGTCCCAAACTTAGCCCATAAATATCTCCAAAAGTGGCTAAAAAATAGTATCACGATCAGAAACAATAGTATTTGGCACACCATGTAAACGAACAATTTCACGAAATAACAAATCAGAAAAATGTATAACAATTTCACGAAAGAACAAATCAACAACATGTATAGCATCATCCGTCTTGTGACAAGTAATAAAGTGTGCTACCTTAGAAAACCGATCCACAACAACAAAAATGATATCCCCCCTTCTGTGTGTGAGGCAATCCCAAAAAGAAATCCATAAAAATATCCTCCCAAGGTACACACGGAACAGGAAGAGGCATATATAAACTATGTGGATTAAGTCGAGACTTAGCTTTTGACATGTAGTGCAGCATGCCATGAATCTCTCAATATCTCGACGCATGCGTGGCCAAAAGAAATGTGCAACAAGTACATCCTCCGTCTTCTTTACATCAAAGTGACCCATCAATCCTCTTCCCTGCGCCTCCTGCTACAACAAAAGACGAACAAAACTATCTGGGATGGAAAGTTTGTTAGCACGGAAGACAAACCCATCATTGAGGACGAATTTGTTCCAAGTTCTATCATCTCTACAATCCTGCAACACATCTTTAAAATCAACATCATGCAAGTATTGTTCCTTTATAGTTTCTAGTCCAAATATTTTGAAGTCAAGTTGAGATAACATAGTATAACGACGTGACAAAGCATCAGCAATAACATTATCTTTACCCTTTTTGTGTTTGATAACAGAAGGAAAAGATTCAATAACTTCAACCCACTTTGCATGACGAAGATTCAACTTAGCTTGACTACGAATATGCTTCAAAGATTCATGATCAGAATGTATAACAAATTCTTTAGGCCATAAATAATGTTGCCAAGTTTCTAATATTCGAACCAGCCCATATAATTCTTTATCATAAGTAGAATAGTTCAGACTAGGCCCACTCAATTTCTCACTAAAATATGCAACATGTTTGCCCTATTGTAATAACACACCTCCCAAACCAATTCCACTAGCATCACATTCAAGCTCAAAAGTCTTATTAAAATCAAGAAGTTAGAGCAAAGGATCATGTGCTAACTTATCTTTCAATATCACGAAGGATTCTTGTTGCGCATCGTCCCATACAAAGGGCACATCCTTCTTTGTAAGCTTATTCAACGACGCAGTAATGGATCCAAAAAATTTCACAAAGCACCTATAAAAACCAGCGAGACCAAGAAACTCCTCACTTGTGTGTCCGTCTTGGGTTGTGGCCAATTCTCAATTGCTTCAATCTTGGCTGGATCAACTTTAATACCATACGCAGTTCAACATAAGCAAGAAACGCAACTCGTTTGGTGCAAAAGGTGCATTTCTCAATATTACCATACAAACGTGCATCACGTAAAGCATTGAAAACAACACATAAATAATCTAAATGATCCTCCAAAGATTTGCTATATATGAGAATATCATCAAAGTATACCACCACAAATCGTCTAATAAAAGCACACAAAACTTCGTTCATCAGTCTCATGAAAGTACTAGGAGCATTAATTAAACCAACAGGTATTACTAACCACTTATATAAGCCAAAATTAGTTTTAAACGATGTTTTCCATTCATTTTCTAATTGCATACGAATATGGTGGTAACCACTACGCAAATCAACTTTACAAAACATAATAGAATCACTCAACTCATCAAGCATAACATCCAAACACGGTATATGATGTAATATTATTAATAGCTCTACAATCAGTACACATGCGCGAAGAACCATCTTTTTTGGTACCAAAATAATACGAACATCACATGGGCTAAGAGACTCACGAATGTAACCTTTATCTTGGAGAACCTGAATTTGTTGTTGAATCTCTTTGGTCTCTTCGGGACTAATTGGTGTGATATGGCGCATGGTTGGGCAGCGAAGCTCCTGGAATCAAGTCAATTTTGTGTTCTATCCCACGAATAGGTGGTAATCCAGGTGAAACATCTTGGGAGAACACGTCCATGAATTCCTGCAAAAGGTTAGCAACTGCAAGTGGCAAAGAATGAGGCATATCCTCAAATGAAAATATAACTTCTTTGCAAATAATTGCATAAAATTGAGGAATGTGCACATCAAATTCAGCAATGTCAGATTTGCTAGCAAGTAAACAATTATTCTTAAAACGAATTTCAGTAGCATGATTAGAATCAGATTTATAAGTATTCTTATGTGCTACAAAATCTGCAGTAAAAATCTGATTTTTACTCTTATGTTTCTTCTTGTTTTTTACTCTACTAGCTCTAGCAAGATCATCTTTTAAAATTTCTTCAGGAGTCATAGGTTTGAGATCAATTTTCTTTCCATCATGCATAAGAGAATAGTGATTAGTTTTACCATTATGAACAGATTCTCTATCAAATTGCCAAGGTCTACGAAGTAACAACGAACAAGCTTGCATAGGTACAACATCATAATCAACAAAATCAAAATATGTACCAATAGTAAAATGCACACATGTAGTTCTTGTTACCTTGTTCTTACGAGAACTCTCAAACCATTGAATGTAATATGGATGTAGACGTTGTCTTGTAGGTAGAGCAAGTTTCTCCACCCCATGTCAAAACTAGCTAGATTATGTATAGCTCAATCTTTTACAACGCCTCTTGTTTGAAACAGATAGTAGCGTTGATCATGCTCAGCTTTTCTCAATTGAACAATCAACACATGTTGTGCAACTAAGCTCTTGTACTGATCAACAGTTTCATCTCCCATTACCTCCATCTCTCTTTCAGAATCAGAATTGGCTTCATCACGTGCAGCAATAAGGGCCAATGTATCCTCATCAAAGTCACATGCAGAATCATATTCCCCATCTTTGCGCACCAACATCACACGTTTGGTTCTGCATTCTCTTTCAATGTGACCAAATTCCAAACATTTGTGACATTGAACGTCGCGCGTCTTCCCCGTGGAGGCCATCGAAGATGAACTCCGAGGAGGACCAACAGATGGTGGTGGAGTAGCAGAAGGCGACGCTCGTGATGCAGGCGTGGTGTACTTGGGTAGTAGGTGCTGGTGTAGCCCCACGAGTGGGTGGATATGATTGTCGCGAAGACCATGATGATGTACGACATGTAGAAATATTAATTAGCTCTTCTCCATGGTGGTTGACGATCCTGCACCTCATGTTCAGCTTTGCAAGCAAGATGAAATAAATGAGTAATGGTGTTGTACTCTCTATAATCCAAAATATGATGAATCTCTTTATTTAAACCACCAAAGAAACGTGCAAGCATAGCTTCATTATCCTCTACAATACCACAATGAATCATGCCTGTTTGCAATTCTTGATAATAGTCTTCTACATAATTTTTACCTTGTTCTAAACAAGGCAATTTCTTAAGCAAATCACGTTGATATATAATGTGGAGGAACGAAATGAGTACGCATAACAAGTTTTAGACCAATCCATGTAGGAATATTAGCATGATGTACTCTACAATGTTAAAACCACCAAATAGATGCAAAATCTGTGAACTCACAAGTAGCAGCACTAACACACAAATGATCGGGACATCTTAAACATGCAAAACATTGTTCTACTTCCAGTTACCAAGTAAGGTATGCATCAGGATTATATCTACCCTCAGATGGCGGAATATTCAATTTAAGTTTTGCAACATGATCATCATCAAGTACCAGTCGTGGAGGTGGACGAGCGTTGCGGTTGTATTGTCGTGGACGAGCATGTGGAGGTTGTTCTACCTCCTCGCCGTCAAGCACGTTCTCATCTACCATCTCGTCCTCCCCTTCATAATCATCGTATCCTTCATCAGAGGCCGCTTCAGGCACGACTGGTGCAGAAGCAGTGGTACCCGTAGGCAGATCCGCATGAGGAACGCGGCGTGCGCGTCACGCGTTGCCGTGAGGCTGCGGTAACCTAGCCAAGACCTCCTGGAACTTGGCATCGAGCTTGGTGTTGAAAGCTTCCTCGAGGCCTTCGATCTTCTCCATGGCGTTGGTGAGTTTGGAATCAACGTCACCGAGGCATGAATCCACGTCGTGTGCACACCCCACCAAAAGCTGGGTGAAGTGTGCATGCAACTCTGCACTCGTCATCTTATCCAGGTCAACAACGTCCGTCGCGGTTCCTGTCATGATTAGTACTCAAAATCACAAATGTATATTCCTACAAACTACGGAATATGGTGGATCACGCGCAATTCGTCAAGCAAAATACAAATCTCTTACAAGTTCTTACAAAACAGGAGGAAGGCGATATGGCAACCAACAAGGATCAGTGTCTCCCCAAAGATTGCACAAAGCAATTACCAAGTGTCAACACAGAGCACGTGGAGACAATATGTGGAGCTGTAGGAAGGCTAATATGGTAGCAAAAACATCAATTATCAAAACAGCAATGCAATATTGAAAGTATGTTTAACGACGGTACTGTGCTGGTCCTATGCTAGACCGTGCTAGAGAAGCGAGCCTAGAACACTAACGAGGTCACGGCGCGACACACAAGCAATAAGCAGCGATGAGGTGCCGAACCGAGATGCCAAAAATCACTATGGTGGTGAGTGTCTCAAATTGATTCCCGAGGTCTAAAAACAGTATAGCCTCAGATTTTTTTTTTCGAAATTTCTAAAAATTGCCCCGGAAAGCGCGCAGGCAACAAAAAAAATGTCGCTATAACGGCCATTGAAGAAAAGTGATCCCCAAGGTAGAAAAATAGTGTAGCCAAAAAAAATCGGAGGCGGTTCCAGACTTTTTTTTTGCTCTCCACAATCTGTGTCAGCGACCAAAACTTAATTCACGATTTTTTTTTTATTACAACACGGGCGAATTTAGAAGGAAACAGTTAAAGGAAAATAGGAAAACCTAATTCTACTCGGACTCTGTCGCGTCGAAGAAACAACAAGAATCTGTGTCACGATAAGAAACAGGGTATATGGCAGATGTATATGACAGTGGCGGAAGTATATGGTGGGTGTATATGGCGGTGGCAGAATTATATGATGGGTGTGTATGGCAGCGGCGGAAGTATATGGTGGGTGTATATGGTAGTGCGAGCGTGCGGCGGCGGTGTGACTACTATGACCAGAACTCGAAACTCTAAAGGAACTAGACGCTAAGACCAGCAACCCGACACGAAGATGCAGACACAAATTCAACTATGCAAAACTGAAAAGACAATGCAAAGGCTCGGGGTAGTTTATGGGACGATATGATCTAAAACTCTAACTGTATTTTTTGCTTTTTCGTGGTTTATGGCTATGAAGGCAGATGCAATCTAAACTACGAAAATTGTAAAATCTCACCGAGCAACCTGAAATCTGATACCACTTGATAGAGAAAAAGGTAGCTAATCTTTCGATGAGATGAGGATAGATCAATTTGTTGGTGAAGTTCGTGCTTGACGATCTGACTACACGTGCAAAGCTCGTGCACCAATGCAATCGCTAGGACAATCTTCGGGAGTTACTGATCTTGCGGATGCACGATCAGCCTAACCAAAAGGTCTTAATTCCTACCTGAAAGAGAGAACGAGTAAGAACTAATATTCCAATCAGAATATTGCGGATACAAATGAAAACTTTATTGAAAAGGTGGAATTCTGAGTAGTCGGTCTTGTTCTGGACGTTAGCCTCAAAAGAAGTACACTAGAGTTGCATCAATAGCTAACTTTTAGTCTAATCAAAATCTGAGTCTAAAAGTGGGGCTATGGGGGTATTTTAAGGAGAAAAAGGTGGAGTTTCGGCCAGTCATAGTTATGGTGGCCGAACCAATCCCTACAATGCCTCTTCCCCTCCAATGCGGACTCTAAACGGTGGGTGACTTAATTAATACGAAAATGACATGGTCCTGGCCCAAAACTAAAGGTGACGCAACACCATATTATGTTATGGATAAAATTATGAAGTATACTGTTGTGTATTTCGTCCAAATCTTCAATCTTCATTATGGTGGCTTCAAAGTTTTGAAATCTCCACTTGTGGCATCCTCTTCAATCCTCACACGCTTGCTGCCATCTTCTCCATGTGTGATCATGCTCCAATGTTTGTCCTTCTCATCCATGCTAGGTCCATCATTCCTAAGAGTAACAAACACATCTGATTTAAGCAGTATCATATTCTCATGTATGTTAGGAATAGTTCCAAGAAACGAAAGTATCTGATAATTAAGTTGTTTGACACGAGCTCGAGTAATAGGTCCTTGTATATGTGTGGTTGTAGGTACAGCGGTTGTATCAACAGATGTGATGTCCTCATCGGTCTAGTAGTTGTTGTTGTGGTGACTTCTTCATGGAGATTGTGGAGAGGCCCGGCTTACTCCTTCGTGGAGATTGTGAAGTAGTTGTGCAACTTGCCATCTCTGGAATGGAGGAAGAAGCTAGCCAAAGTGATTGAGCCCTAACTTGGTAGAAGACGATCCAAGAGAAGAATGCGAGTCTTCAATGGTGCTCAAGGAACTTCGTGTCGAAATCTGATTTTCTTTCTTGATAGGAAGTGAACATCAAGATAAATTTTCCTTCCCACGTGTCCCGATTATCTCTATACTCGAGTTTTTTACGCACTTAGCTAAACCTATCATATTTATGATTTATGTTTGAAAAACTAACCGAGTAGTTTAATTCCACGCTTATTGAGGCCCAAACTCTGCAACTTATCAGGGTTATTTATAGTCATCTCAGTCACCGACTATGAAGCACCAGCTCAGACGAAGGCCAGAATTGAGACAATGTCCCTCTGAGAAACACCCAAACCCGACTAACAAGACAAGAAGAAGGTGTGGTCAAGAAGAGGCTCACTGAGTTTCACGTGTACCCGGTTGAAGCGAGCAGCCAATACGTGTTTACCCTGCATGTATGGCTGTTTAGTCTTTCGATCGGTCGTCTACCACCTTAGGCAACACACCTTAGGCAATCATTTTTTTACTAATACTTGATTTTGTTGTTGTTTTCTGGATCTAGGTATTTCCTCCGGTCTTTTCTAATTGACTCGAATTTAATACAAAGCTATACTAAATTCGAGTCAATTAAAAGAGACGGAGGGAGTACTTGTTTAGGTTGGCGGAAGCCCTTCATATGCTTGTTTCGATCGTATCATTTTGCTGCGAGATTTAAGTTCACCTCGAAAAAAAATGCGAGATTTAAGTTAACAAAGCTTCAACTATACGTCGATGGACACAAGAAATGGGTTTTCGTCCAAGCATACTCTTAAGGTGAATAATTAGTGATCCTGTATGGTCAATTGCATTGCATGGGAAGAACCATATGTTTTTTTAGAACCCACAACAGCGTGCGCGTCATTGTATTAAGCTGACAAGAAACGCTAAGAATGGCTACAACACCACACATGCCTATTGGCTTACAACACACTCCTACAACACCGACGCCAAGCACACCTTGCCCAACCTCAACCCAAGAACGGCGAGGCGGCCGGGCACAGAGTCTCCAAACCGCGTCACAGCCAACTCCAACAACACGACCAACTTCCTAAGCTGCCAAGACCAACGTACCACATCATACGAGCGCGCGATTGGCAGGGTGTGGCCAAACTTGGGAATGGGTCGACAAACGTGTTGGTGATGGCGTACATTGCGCTCCAGAGACTCACACCTTGAGCAGTAGCAGACACGGTCGAGGCTACCATCACCGAGAGCCATCCCTCGCAGCCAAACAATGCCTTCAAGAAGGGGACGCTGGCGTCGAGGGTAGAAACGGTCAGGACCCAAAACCACGCCTCCAAGGAGGGAGATGGCACCCACAGTGTCACTGTGGTCCGCAACAGAAGAACCGAGCAGGGTTTTCATCCGGGCCAAAGACCGCCCAACGACGAGATGGAGACGCGCCAAAAACCGGCCGGAACCACCGCAACGGGAGGCAACTAGAGGTCGACGGAGGAGGGCGAAACACACCAAAAGCCACCGCAGCAGCCACCCAAAACCGGCCAGAAATGAGACCGAGATGGTCTGCTCCTGGTAGTTGGGTCGCTGCTGCCGCCGGAGCACTCCGGCCACCTCCGCCGCCGGAGGGCCACCAAGGGGACAACCCTCCGTAGACGCGGATACAGAGCAGAGCCACCGCCGCCGAACCATATGTTTGCATGCACTATTTATGGGATAAGAAAAAGGAATACTCATTTTTCTTGTTTACCAGACGCATGCTTGATTGTGTCATGCACACTATGTGACATTTTTTAATCGTGGCATTTTGATGTGTTTTCTTATTAGGAGCACGGGTGCACGCCGATAGTGGACCACCAGATACTTTCTCACCCACTTGCCACATTTATTTTATTTGTTTCTTTATATGTCGTACATCCTTATGTTCCACAATACCAATAATCACAGACCAATAATGCTGAGTATATATTTAAATGTGATAATGCGTGAGTATAAAAAAGGGTTGAAATGACTTGGTGACAATGAATAAAGTCCAGTTCCCTCAATGATTAGGCAACTGAGAGGAACTTTGTGTTCTCAGATAGGCATCAAGGCCGAGGGTAGCAACGAACATGGCGGGGTTGGCTCACTTGGCTGGCAGGAGATGAAAGGCATATGTATGCACCCCATCACCATATATACATAAATATACAAACAGCTTCCAATTTTCGGAGCACACAATTCCTTAATAATCCCCCAATAATGAAGTAAAAAACTTATAGATTCTCCCACTAATCGAGAGAAGAGTAAAATGATCAACCCCGTTTCAGATTGGTCATACAAAAATACTGGATACTCATTATCGAACCATGTCGTTATCATAGCAATTGTACCTTAATATTTAGCTGCATGCTTGTATACAGAATCCGGCTAGCTCCTACCAATCATTCATCTCATATAACCTCTTATCGTGATTTTGTACTAAAACCTTCGTTTCGAAACAAGTGGCTCAACTTTGTTTAGGTAAGGAACTGGGTCACTCACTCCCGAACGGAGGGAGTATAACCTACTCCCTCCGTTCCTTTTAAATTGACTCGGATTTAGTACAAACTTGTACTAAATCCGAGTCAATTAAAAAAAACCGGAGGGAGTACATGTCACTGTTTGAGAATTGAGAGAAACATCAAGAACCACTTTTCAGCTTGGTAAAGTTAGCATCTTGGAGACATTACATCCCGAAAAATGCAGATGGCGGTGCCTAACCTGATAACTTTTTGTTGGAGTCTTTTCTGGAGTAGTTCATGATTAATTCTGGTCGCCAAACTGCTACAGCAAATGCACGTTCTGGAAAAGAAATCTCGTCATTTATTATTTAGAGACTGGGATTTGTGGTGTGAAATTCCTAGAAATTCCCAATCCGAGCAGTGTGGTTCTTTATCCGTCAGACGAAATCACTATTTATAAATTGCATATACATCGTTAGTGTAGATCACAAGGTGACTATGAATACGATTCTGTTCAATGTCGATACGTCCATGCTCAGTGACGACGAGTTGATCTGTCTTCATGGATTTGGTCGAGGCCAGATGCTTTTGAACGTGCAGTTGGCTTGCGCTAGCTCGGGATATCAGCCGCTTCAATACTACTCCGTATAACAGTATATCCCCGAGATTACATCTTCTACAAAAATATCTCACCATATCATTACCGCGCTCATACAGCACAGTTCCATGGCCCACAACACCACTATCTTCGATCGCCAGCTTCGGTTCAAATTTAGACAGTTGAGAAACAAGGAATGTAAGATTGATGCTGCTAAATTTGCCGCACGTGCACTAGAAACTTTGAAAACCGCCAAGATTGAACAGGAAAAGGTGGATCTCCTACGATTTGTAAGGTCTTACAAATATTACCTACAAATCGTTGGAAGCTCAATGTTCGAGAATATTCTTTGACATTCCTAAGATTGATGCTGCTATCTTCCACAATGTTCGACAATGTCGTTGTAAGATCTTCCACGAGAAACTACGATTTTCGACAATATTCTTCTCGTTGGAAGCACAATGTTACAATGGAAGTATTATTGCACCGACTTTGACATTCCTACGAGTTTTGTTTCATGTCACATCGCGTGAAAGTACACGAATATTATTGCGCCAGCTTTTACCATTTGATATACATTTTTATTTCAGGTCATATCACCCTAGAGAACGCGAATAATGCATGTATTTTTATCTCCGATAATATATTTAGCTTTTAGGTCCCGTTCTACTATGGTGAATCGTCCATCAATGAAGAATTTTAATTTCTTTTTACTCGTTCTTACTACTAGATACAGATGTATCTGACAAGCAAGCTAAATTGCACTTGCCAAATGCTTCGGACAGTTTCTTCTATAGACAGTGTCCACTTCAATTCAGCATCGAAGGACGGCTAACATGAGGTAAAACTAATGGAACGTACAATAGCTGAAAAATGCGCATTCAAAGCGGTTTATTAGCAGGAGTTTTTCCAGCAAACCTCATAGATCTTCGAATAAATCATCCAGAGATTCCCTCATTAATCTGTGATGCTAACACACAAACGCCATACTGCATACAAAACACCATCCAAAATTAGGCACCCTGATTATCTACCTCCTGTAGCACGGCATGCATTTCGTTCCTCCCCATCTCAACTGCTGCGGCTCTATGGAGACCAACGGGCCCTGATGGCCATGAAGCCTTCTCTTGTAGATGCTCCTAGGTGCTCATCACTTTTTTGCATGCCTTCTTGCAGCTCCAAGTAAGAGGGCCTTCCCTACGATGCCCGTGTTGAGCACGCAGACTGCAGCCACCGCCCCACCAACCACCACCCATTTCCAGTCAAACCCCTGTTGGACTGCCCTGGAGTTGCTATCCTCATTGCTGGATCTTTCTGCGGTGGAGGGCCCTTGATCAAAGGGGTCATCAGAACCAGCAATGCACGTCTTGGTGGTCACCCTGGCCATGATAGCGCTGCGTGACAGGATGTTTTCTGATTTTCTCATTAGCTGATATGCTCTAAACCCAGACTGAAGCTTTTTGACAGCACCCCACATGCCGTGACGAACACCGACCTTGGCGACATCCTTGGGTATACCCATGTCCTCGTAGTGAACCAAAGTTACTTCACATGCCATGGGTTGCTGGCCATCTTGTTTGGGCGACTGAACTGCAGTTTTGCATACAGAAAACGAAACAAATGTCAAAAAGGTCCAAACATTTAGTCGAATACTAGTAGCACGAATAAGAATTACCAGGTCTAATACGCCAACTCGAGAAGTACAATTCCACACGTCTGGGTTTTTCCTTCTTGGGCAAAGATGGATAAGGAACTCCCTGTAAATGGAAGTTGCTGAGGGTTCTCAAGTCACAATCGAAGCATATACTTCTACATAACACACAATTAAAAAAATTCTACATATTATATGCATCAATACTGGAATACATCTAAATCTTAGGCTGGTTAGGCAAGCATGCCAAGCAACGCAGCAACTATTCTCTGTACTGAGATCAAGGAACCGATTAAACAGCAAGCCATGTGCGAGTATTATATCGCTATGTGGGTTTGTTTTTGGCTCACATCAGTTGCTCAGATCAACTACTCCCAGAAAGAAGAGCATTCTTTCCAAGCATGCCACACACCACTGCCAGGCAAATCAAATGTCAAATATAAGCAGATCTTTTTTCATTACTAAAGATCTGAAACATACCGTTAAAAAAAAGAGGAGCAATAGTAGTGGTCTATCTCCTCCTAGACATATTAAGCCAGTAATCTCAGGATAAATTGTATTATGCAAACAGTTCAGTTCCAAAAGTACTGACATCGTTATAACAACTTCAACAGAAGTCAGGCAAGCACCTATCATATCATAAAATGGCTTACGACAAAAAAAAATTATTGAAAATAACAACACATGATGGGTACTGTCTGCTGCGGGAAAATCAAGAAATTAAAAAGCATCACAGAATGTCGATTGTTGCGAAAAGGAACAGCTGCATCTAGGTGCTGAAGCTGAACTGCTCATGTAAACTTTCTCTAAGGTTAAAGAGCTACAAAGTGCAGAGAGAATATGCAGGCATGTAATAAAATGGGAAAGAGGGTAGTAATCGATATTAATCGATATTAATAGTGCTAATGAGGAACTAGTAGGAACAAATATGTACTACGGAAAAACGGGGAAACGGCCAAAAACCATTTGATCTATGCTAGTTGTTAGTAAGATACATTGATAGAAGTATATGTACAACGTAAAGTGAAAATTAGTTAGCGAATGTATATGTCACATTAATGGAATTATACATCCTTGGGCCAGAAAACATTTTAAGACGGTCCATTTGAAGACTAATGGATAAATCTGGACCGTCAATTGTTTGAGTAATTATTGGTAAAAATTTGCCCAACTATTCAGCTGGTCGCTATTCTTCCATAACATGAGTTGGTGAAGTGAAAATTAGTTAGTGAATGTATATGTCACACTAATGGAATTATACATCCTTGGGCCAGAAAACATTTTAAGACGGTCCATTTGAAGACTAATGGATAAATCTGGACCGTCGATTATTTGAGTAATTATTGGTAAAAAATTGCCCAACTATTCAGCTGGTCGCTATTCTTCCATAACATGAGTTGGTGCTTAGTTAAGACAAGGCAACAAGCCAACAATAGATACACAGTGGAGTAATAATGAGGGAGAGCATGCATGTCATGGTGTGCATATGTGACAGGATTAATATGTATTGTGTTGCATTTTCCTTTTGTTTTCATGGCATGCGTATGTGTTATCTTGTTAGGAATAATTGATCGGGCTGCTTTTATAGGTCGATGACACCATCCATAACATTAGTTGTCACATTAATTGCCTACATGATCGGGCTGCTTTTTAACCCTGCAGACACCTAAGAAAAGGTTTATTTTCCCCCATCAGATAATATTTTAGCACTACATGATATTTTTTGTGCAATCTGTCCATTCCATGAAATGTTGTTCAGTGCAGGCAAAATTTGTAGAAAATATTCTGACATTATGGCATAACCATGTTACAAGATTTTCTGTCCAAATGGTAAAATAAATGTTGACATGTCAGACTCATTTATTCAGATTATGAAATGTAACTACGCCACAAGATTTGTTTGTGACCCGAACAAGAATGCCGCTCGATCATTCTCATGTTACATCATTTGCAGCATCCTTTCTTCACACATAGTCAATTGGTAGAACTATACAACAATACATTTTTATACGATCAATTGGTACTTCCCAAATTTGTTGTTTCTTCTTATGCTAAATATCCAAACATTGAAGCCACTAATACCAATTTAAGAGTTGTGGTTGGCAGAGGTGAGCTATGTTTTATCTAGACCCTTGGGGGCAAAAGGGATGTACAGTTCAGAGTGGTTTGAGAGTGTCCTACATTTTGTCATCTATAAGAAGCGTTTAGCATATACCTTTGTAACACAATAGTAAGCCTTCCCAGATTCCCAAATACGCCGTCCGAAAATGTATTCACGGTCACTGCAAAAGAAAGGGAACTGGAAAGCAAACAACACATTGGAATTGTGAAATATAATAATAATGAAATAAAGGAAGCACAACTGGTCAAACCTTTTTTATCCAGTGAATAATGGTGGTTCCATTCTGGGGGAACTCATCCAAAGTTTTGAAGCACACAAGCATGGGATCCCACTTTAGACGAAAATCATCGTCCCAGAAGAAATCTCTAACCAGTTCAGGTGTAGCATCCTCAAAAATAGTCTGGCTGCAATGCATTATAGGTCCCACCTACATAATAAGTACGAATAAATTCGAGAGCAGCACATGAAGAAATAAATGATAAGATGTTGACAGTTTAACTATGATATATATTTTTTGCAAGTTCATAGTCTTTCGCTGTAGTAATTTCAATAAGGTAGAAATCTGACCAAAAGAACATAAAAAATGGACTGAGGGATACAAGTCAATGACATGATACTGTTATTACGAGGGACAAAAGCCCATTTCGTCAGAAACAAATACCATGGGGGTAGGGGTAGGGGGAGGACACTACTGTACTCTAAATATTGTTGATCCAGTCCCTGGGACATGTATTTGATGTATCAAAATTCTTAATTTGCAACGAGAAGTTTATACTATGAATCTAAAAAGAAGAAGCTAAACTGCCTCTTATAATGAATGCCCCCTTATTGTTTATACTATATTATACTGTTAGCATGTGTGTCCTTTTCTGAAATCCCAGTGATAAAACAAACCTCGGGCTCATGACGCCAGGCCTTGTACGTCATGTTGGAAGTAGTACGCTCCATCAAATGCTGCCACGCTGTATGCCCACTCTCCTTATCATCCAAAAGTTGCACGAGGTGATCTAGGTCCTTCTCTGTGATACTATCATGCTTTCCCTCAAATATTGACCTTGTAACAAAAAAGAATGTACTTAGTGGAAGAGATCACTGAAAATGCATATTAAAATGAATTCAAAACGATGGACCTCTGTGGTGGATCATCATATCATAAAAGCATGATTTGTCTATGTTTGGATACCTCTGCTGTGACATATAAACTAAATATACAAACTAACGAAACTCATTGTGATCAATGCCAAAAGACAAGGTTAAGTCAAAATTGATTATGTACAGTGATTATAGTTAGTACTTGTGCTTATATACATAACAGTAAGCCCAAACACAAGGGATCAACTGACAATGGTAACAGCAATTACTTCTTCATGATAAAAATGCAGTCAAGGAAAGCTATATATTACAAATCCTTGCACTGTGCAATCTAAACTCAGAAGGCAAGTTTTCACACAACCGATTTAGCCGAAGGACAGTGAACACTACAATTTTCGAACATCACCTATCCAATTGTAAATACAAGCACTCTCCCTAACTAATCCTACCTTATTTACGAGTGAGCTCTAGAATCGATTCAGTTAATTAATTAATAGTTGAATTCCACAACGAAAAGAAAACTATGAAGCTCCTAATTAACCCAGCATTGGTAGAATTGCAATCCTAATATCTAAATTCCGTAGCAGTGGAGTAATATAACTTGTAAAAGTAGAGGCGAGCATAAACAATTCCAACCAGCGCAATTTTGACAGCTCAAACGCAGCGCATTTCCGCCGCCCCCCAACAGCCCTAGACAGATTTGACTCTCACCTGCCGTCGGCATACGCGGCAGCGTCCCCGCAGGGTTGGTCCGTGTCGTGATCCTGGCGCTGGCGCTTGCCGTGGCGGCGGAAGGCGGAGGAGAGCAGGCTTGGCGCGACGGAGAAGGCGGAGAGCGCGGTGCAGGCGAGCCAGAGGCGGCGCGCGCCGAGGCCGGGCGGCACGTAGAGGAGGCGGAGGCGGCTGCGGAAGCCGAGGAAGAGCAGCCCCGTCCAGCGCGGGCGCCACGCCCAGCCGATGAAGAGGCCGATCATGACGGCGGCCCAGATCGGCACGGCGCAGAGCAGCACGTCCACCGCCATCTCCGCCAGGGCCGGCGGGCGCAGCAGCAGGCCCGAGGCCTCCTCGTACCACCCCGCCATTGCTAGGGCCTCTGCGCCTTCCTCCCTCTCCCTCTCCCCTTTCACCCTTTTGATTTGATGATCTCTTTTTTTTTCTTTTCGGCTATGGGGAAAATGGAGGCGAGGAAGGGAGAGGGGGGCGAGTTGTTTTTGGAGGTGGGTGTCGGTGAGGCTGACCTGTGGGCCACCGTAAGCAGGCCTACCTGTCGGTGACAGCTGGAGCGAGCGGTTTGTGAGGCGGGCCCAGGGCTCAGTGGGCGTGCCGAGGGGTGGGTATATGCTCCGGACAATGCGGTCGCGAGCTGAACGGTGCCGCGGACTGGCATGTTTATCCGGAATCAATGTGCAGCGCGCAAGATACGATAAGAGCATCTCCACTCGTTTGTCCTCCCTACGCCCGAGAAAATTTACGTCTGGATTGAACGTAAGTTTGGCGTGCGGAGGAGTAGTTTCCCAGTCGCGATCTCAGGTGAAGACGGCGATCTAAATTTGAAAAACGGAAACTTGACAAACTACGGCATAAAACGGTCGAATTTAGACTAAATTTAATGATATTTACTATATAGAGGTCGAAGTTCGTACATAGAGACCGAATTCGACTATATTTCGAATTCGGCTAGGAGAATACAACTGTAAATATAAAAACACGGCGCTCTACATGCCGAAATGGTGGTAGAACACCGTGTAGTCGCCGCCATCGTCATCGAACTGTGGCGGCGCCGAAGCCGCCTGGCTGCTGCCTTGGCCGGCGTCTCCCCACCGGCCACTGGTGCGAGGCGGGGACGGCGATGGCTTGTACAGGTCGTCGTCGGAGGCTTCGAGGTCGACGACGGGGACGACGGCGCCGGATGGAGGAGTCGCAGGCCGCCGGTAGCGAGCGACGTCCTGGAGGAGCCTCGCCTGCCGCTCCGCCTCCTCCTTCTCCCACTGCTCCCTCGACCAGGCGCAGGCCTGGTCGAGCGGCATGGCGTTCTCGGCGGGGACGAGGTCCTGGAGGGACCTCGCGATGACGGCCTCGAGGATGGCGGTGTCCTCGGCGCTTTCGGCCTCCTCCACCTTCACCTTCGCCGGTTTTGGCTTCCGCTTGCCGGAGGTGTCATGTTCGCGCTTGGGGCGGCGCCGCCCTTGTGCCGTCGATGGCTCGCGGATGACGATGCCTCCGCCGCCGCGCGTGCGGTGGCTCGGCGGGGAATCCGGCTCCTTTTTCACCGACGCCAAGGATGGCACTAACCTGGAGATCGACCTCGCCGCCGAACCGGACGACGAGGAACTGGCAGCCATGCGCCGTGGCTGCCAGCTGTTTCCCCGTTGGCGGCTGGTCGATGCCCTCGATGGAGGGGGCATCGTGAGCCTCGGCGAGTTACCGCCCTCGATGTGCTCGAGGACGTTATGGAGCGTCCTATTCGGGGCGCTCCACCAACGCCGGCGACCCGCGGCGTTGTTGCGCGGAGGCGGAGGTGGCGGGCCGTCGTAGGACGCCAGTTCGCGCTCCCACCGCCAGAGAAAGAAAGAGTTCCACCGAGTGTAGTTCTCGGGGTGGTGGCGCGGGTCGGCGCGTTCTTCCTCCGTCATCGCCATCCGCGCCTCCTCGATGGCGACGTCGAGGGCGTGGCCCTTGGGCGGCGGCGGGATTTGCACGCCACCAGCGCTTAGCCGCCACCCGCCGCCGGGGGGCCTCGTGTCCGGCGGGCAGGGGTACCCCGCCTGGTGGAGGAGGTGCCCCTCCCACGCGTGGAGCGATCGGCGGGGGAAGCCGTTGTTGGCTGCGCCGTCATCGTCGTAGAACGCTGTAACATCCCTGTTTAGCAAACCCTAATTAGGAATTGTTTGTGCATTCATGAGCATCATATAAATGCATTAGGAGAAAATTTCACCTTAATTTAAAAGTGGAAACCCTAACATATGCATCTCTTCCTCTATTTCAAATGTGTTCAAATATTTGAAAACCTCAAAATAAAAATATGTGGACTTTCAATTATTATTAGGAAGGCCATAAAATATTTTTGCCTAAAATATTTAGCTATTTTGGATATCTAAAGGGTTGCAAAATGCCAAAAATCTATTGTTTTAGCCCTGTTTTTAAAATTCCAGAGAATCATCAAGACCTAGGGGGTTTTGTAAAAAACTCCCCTTGTCTTCTTCATGCAGCCAGGCAGGCTGCTGCCTGTCGCTACTACGGCCGTCGATCCCGGTGGGGATGCGCGCCGCCGCGACCGCCCTGGACGAGGGGATAAGGACCCCGGCGCCTCCCACCCTCGTCCCTATCCTCTCCTCCCGCGCGCCCTCTCTTCCTCTCTCTCTCTCTCTCTCTGCAGCGCGACCGAGCAAACCCTGGCCCCGGCCGACGCTCGTCGCCGCCGTCGCTCCGGCCACCCCCGCGCCCAGCCGCGACCGCCATCGGCTCCGCCTCGTCGTCCTCGACCTCCCCGTCGAAGGAATCGGCCGGGGAGTGATACGTCTCCAACGTATCTATAATTTCTGATGTTCCATGCTTGTTTTATGACAATACCGACATGTTTTGTTCACACTTTATGTCATTATTATGCGTTTTCCGGAACTAACCTATTGACGAGATGCCGTAAGGCCAGTTGTTGTTTTCTGCTGTTTTTGGTTCCAGAAAAGCTGTTCGGGCAATATTCTCGGAATTGGACGAAATCAACGCCAAACCTCCTATTTTTCCCGGAAGGCTCCAGAACACCGAAGGAGAGTCGGAGGAGAGCCAGGGGGCCCCACACCATAGGGCCGCGCGGGCCAGACCCTGGCCGCGCCGGCCTAGGGTGAGGCCACCCTGTCAGCCCTCCTGCGCCGCCTCTTCGCCTATAAAACCCCTTTCGACCTAAAAACGCAGTACCAATTGACGGTACGAGAAACCATCCAGAGCCGCCGCCATCGCGAAGCCAAGATCTGGGGGACAGGAGTCTCTGTTCCGGCACGCCGCCGGGACGGGGAAGTGCCCCCGGAAGGCTTCTCCATCGACACCACCGCCATCTCCATCAACGCTGCTGTCTCCCATGAGGAGGGAGTAGTTCTCCATCGAGGCTCGGGGCTGTACCGGTAGCTATGTGGTTCATCTCTCTCCTATGTACTTCAATACAATAATCTCATGAGCTGCCTTACATGATTGAGATTCATATGATGATGCTTGTAATCTAGATGTCGTTATGCTAGTCAAGTGAATTTTACTTATGTGATCTCCGGAGACTCCTTGTCCCACGTGTGTAAAGGTGACAGTGTGTGCACCATGTGGGTCTCTTAGGCTATATTTCACAGAATACTTATTCACTGTTATGAATGGCATAGTGAAGTGCTTATTTATATCTCTTTATGATTGCAATGTGTTTTGTATCACAATTTATCTGTGTGCTACTCTAGTGATGTTATTAAAGTAGTTTTATTCCTCTTGCACGGTGTAATGGTGACAGTGTGTGCATCCGTGTTAGTACTTGGCGTAGGCTATGATTATGATCTCTTGTAGATTATGAAGTTAACTATTGCTATGATGGTATTGATGTGATCTATTCCTCCTACATAGCGTGAAGGTGACAGTGTGCATGCTATGTTAGTACTTGGTTTAGTCGTGTTGATCTTTCATGCACTCTAAGGTTATTTAAATATGAACATTGAATATTGTGGAGCTTGTTAACTCCGGCATTGAGGGTTCGTGTAATCCTACGCAATTAGTGGTGTTCATCATCCAACAAGAGAGTGTAGAGTATGCATTTATCTATTCTGTTATGTGATCAATGTTGAGAGTGTCCACTAGTGAAAGTATGATCCCTAGGCCTTGTTCCTAAATATCGCTATCGCTGCTTGTTTACTGTTTTACTGCGTTACTACTGCTGTGTTACTATTGCTTGTTTACTGTCCTGGGCAAAGCACTTTTCTGGTGCCGTTGCCACTGCTCATATATATTCATACCACCTGTATTTCACTATCTCTTCGCCGAACTAGTGCACCTATTAGGTGTGTTGGGGACACAAGAGACTTCTTGCTTTGTGGTTGCAGGGTTGCATGAGAGGGATATCTTTGACCTCTTCCTCCCTGAGTTCGATAAACCTTGGGTGATCCACTTAAGGGAAACTTGCTGCTGTTCTACAAACCTCTGCTCTTGGAGGCCCAACAACATCTCTGAGAAAAGGAGGGCGTAGACATCAAGCTATTTTATGGCGCCGTTGCTTAAAAGTGAGGAAAGGTAAAAGGCACTCATACTCCGGTTCCAGGTAACAGTACTTTTCTGGCGCCGTTGTGTTTGTGCTCGAAGCTATTTCCTTTAGATCCTGCAATTGCATCTTTTTGTTTCTTGTTTACACTAGTTAGGCATAATGGAAAACAACAAAAATATGAGAGATCTTTATGAACTTTATCTTGAATTAGGACATGATGTGTTTGAAGAGAGAATTAAAAAACCCATGGAACTTTATATGCATGCTAATGGGAATGTTATTAATATGAATGCTTTGAACACTATTGTTGCTAATGTTATGGAAAATTCTAAGCTTGGGAAAGCTGGCTTTGATGAGCATGATCTTTTTAGTCCCCCGGGCATGGAGGAGAAAATTTACTTTGATGATACTTTGCCTCCTATTTATGATGATTATAATGATATTAGTCTTTTGGTACCGCCTGTTATGGAGGATAAATTTGATTATGATTACAATATGCCTCCTATATTTGATGATAGCTACTTTGTTGAATTTGATCCCACTACAACTAATAAAATTGATTATGCTTATGTGGAGAGTAATAATTTTATGCATGAGACTCATGATAAGAATGCTTTATGTGATAGTTATATTGTTGAGTTTGTTCATGATGCTACTGGAAATTATTATGAGAGAGGAAAATATGGTTGTAGAAATTTTCATGTTACTAAAATACCTCTCTATATGCTGAAATTTTTGAAGTTACACTTGTTTTGTCTTCCTATGCTATTCACTTTGTTCTTCATTAACTTGTTTATTTACAAGATTCCTTTTCATAGGAAGCATGTTAGGTTTAAATTTGTTTTGAATTTGCGTCTTGATGCTTTCTTTTGCTTCAAATACTATTTCTTGCGAGTGCATCATTAAAACTGCTGAGCCCATCTTAATGGCTATAAAGAAAGAACTTCTTGGGAGATAACCCATGTGTTATTTTGCTACAGTACTTTGTTTTATATTTGTGTCTTGGAAGTTGTTTACTACTGTAGCAACCTCTCCTTATCTTAGTTTTGTGTTTTGTTGTGCCAAGTAAAGTCTTTGATAGCAAGGTTGATACTAGATTTGGATTACTGCGCAGAAACAGATTTCTTTGTTGTCACGAATCTGGGCAAAATTCTCTGTAGGTAACTCAGAAAATTATGCCAATTTACGTGAGTAATCCTCAGATATGTACGCAACTTTCATTTAATTTGAGCATTTTCATTTGAACAAGTCTGGTGCCTCAATAAAATTCGTCTTTACGGACTGTTCTGTTTTGACAGATTCTGCCTTTTATTTCGCATTGCTTCTGTTGCTATGTGGGATGGATTTCTTTGTTCCATTGACTTCCAGTAGCTTTGGGCAATGTCCAGAAGTGTTAAGAATGATTGTGTCACCTCTGAACATGTGAATTTTGATTATGCACTAACCCTCTAATGAGTTTGTTTCGAGTTTGGTGTGGAGGAAGTTTTCAAGGGTCAAGAGAGGAGGATGATATACTATGATCAAGAAGAGTGAAAGCTCTAAGCTTGGGGATGCCCCGATGGTTCATCCCTGCATATTTCAAGAAGACTCAAGCATCTAAGCTTGGGGATGCCCAAGGCATCCCCTTCTTCATCGACAACATTATCAGGTTCCTCCCCTGAAACTATATTTTTATTCCATCACATCTTATGTGCTTTACTTGGAGCGTCTGTATGTTTCTTGTTTTTGTTTTTGTTTGAATAAATACTTGTGTGGGAGAGAGACACGCTCCGCTGGTTCGTATGAACACATGTGTTCTTAGCTTTTAATGTTCATGGCGAAGGTTGAAACTTCTTCGTTAAATTGTTATATGGTTGGAATTGGAAAATGATACATATAGTAATTGCTATAATGTCTTGGATAATGTGATACTTGGCAATTGTTGTGCTCATGTTTAAGCTCTTGCATCATGTACTTTGCACCCATTAATGAAGAAATACATAGAGCATGCTAAAATTTGGTTTGCATATTTGGTCTCTCTAAGGTCTAGATAATTTCTAGTATTGAGTTTGAACAACAAGGAAGACGGTGTAGAGTCTTATAATGTTTTCAATATGTCTTTTATGTGAGTTTTGCTGCACCGGTTCATCCTTGTGTTTGTTTCAAATAACCTTGCTAGCCTAAGCCTTGTATCGAGAGGGAATACTTCTCATGCATCCAAAACCCTTGAGCCAACCACTATGCCATTTGTGTCCACCATACCTACCTACTACATGGTATTTCTCCGCCATTCCAAAGTAAATTGCTTGAGTGCTACCTTTAAACAATTCAAAATTTATCACCTCTGATTTGTGTCAATGTTTTATAGCTCATGAGGAAGTATGTGGTGTTTATCTTTCAATCTTGTTGGGCAACTTTCACCAATGGACTAGTGGCTTCATCCGCTTATCCAATAATTTTGCAAAAAGAGCTGGCAATGGGATTCCCAGTCCCAAATTAATTAACAAAAATAGACACTCCTCCATGGTATGTGATTGTTGGACGGCACCCGAAGGATTCGGTTAGCCATGGCTTGTGTAAGCAAAGGTTGGGAGGAGTGTCATCGTAATAAAACTAAAATAAAAAGGCACTCCTTCATGGTATGAGATTGTTGGCGAGCACCAGGGATTCGGTTAGCCATGGTTTGTGAAAGAAAGGTTGGAAGGAGTGCCACCCAAAAATAAAATAAAATGGGAGCCGCTCTTTGAAGGTTTGCCTGGCAAGGGGGTTAGAGTACCCGCTACCATTCGTTGACAACAACATACACCTCTCAAAACTTTATTTTTATGCTCTCTTTATGTTTTCAAAATAGAAGCTCTAGCACAAATATAGCAATCGATGCTTTCCTCTTTGAAGGACCATTCTTTTACTTTTATTGTTGATTCAGTTCACCTATTTCTCTCCATCTCAAGAAGCAAACACTTGTGTGAACTGTGCATTGATTCCTAAATGTTTGCATATTGCATTTGTTATATTGCTTTGCATTGACAACTATCCATGAGATATACATGTTACAAGTTGAAAGCAACCGCTGAAACTTAATCTTCCATTGTGTTGCTTCAATACCTTTACTAAGAATTTATTGCTTTATGAGTAACTCTTATGCAAGACTTATTGATGCTTGTCTTGAAAGTACTATTCATGAAAAGTCTTTGCTATATAATTCAATTGTTTACTCATTGCATTTACATTGTTTCGAATCGCTGCATTCATCTCATATGCTTTACAATAGTATGATTAAGATTATGTTGGTAGCATGTCACCTCAGAAATTATCTTTTATCGTTTACCTACTCGAGGACGAGTAGGAACTAAGCTTGGGGATGCTGATACGTCTCCAACGTATCTATAATTTCTGATGTTCCATGCTTGTTTTATGACAATACCGACATGTTTTGTTCACACTTTATGTCATTATTATGCGTTTTCCGGAACTAACCTATTGACGAGATGCCGAAAGGCCAGTTGTTGTTTTCTACTGTTTTTGGTTCCAGAAAGGCTGTTCGGGCAATATTCTCGGAATTGGACGAAATCAACGCCAAACCTCCTATTTTTTCCGGAAGGCTCCAGAACACCGAAGGAGAGTCGGAGGAGAGCCAGGGGGCCCCACACCATAGGGCCGCGCGGGCCAGACCCTGGCCGCGCCGGCCTAGGGTGAGGCCACCCTGTCAGCCCTCCTGCGCCGCCTCTTCGCCTATAAAACCCCTTTCGACCTAAAAACGCAGTACCAATTGACGGTACGAGAAACCATCCAGAGCCGCCGCCCTCGCGAAGCCAAGATCTGGGGGACAGGAGTCTCTGTTCCGGCACGCCGCCGGGACGGGGAAGTGCCCCCGGAAGGCTTCTCCATCGACACCACCGCCATCTCCATCAACGCTGCTGTCTCCCATGAGGAGGGAGTAGTTCTCCATCGAGGCTCGGGGCTGTACCGGTAGCTATGTGGTTCATCTCTCTCCTATGTACTTCAATACAATAATCTCATGAGCTGCCTTACATGATTGAGATTCATATGATGATGCTTGTAATCTAGATGTCGTTATGCTAGTCAAGTGAATTTTACTTATGTGATCTCCGGAGACTCCTTGTCCCACGTGTGTAAAGGTGACAGTGTGTGCACCGTGTGGGTCTCTTAGGCTATATTTCACAGAATACTTATTCACTGTTATGAATGGCATAGTGAAGTGCTTATTTATATCTCTTTATGATTGCAATGTGTTTTGTATCACAATTTATCCATGTGCTACTCTAGTGATGTTATTAAAGTAGTTTTATTCCTCCTGCACGGTGTAATGGTGACAGTGTGTGCATCCGTGTTAGTACTTGGCGTAGGCTATGATTATGATCTCTTGTAGATTATGAAGTTAACTATTGCTATGATGGTATTGATGTGATCTATTCCTCCTACATAGCGTGAAGGTGACAGTGTGCATGCTATGTTAGTACTTGGTTTAGTCGTGTTGATCTTTCATGCACTCTAAGGTTATTTAAATATGAACATTGAATATTGTGGAGCTTGTTAACTCCGGCATTGAGGGTTCGTGTAATCCTACGCAATTAGTGGTGTTCATCATCCAACAAGAGAGTGTAGAGTATGCATTTATCTATTCTGTTATGTGATCAATGTTGAGAGTGTCCACTAGTGAAAGTATGATCCCTAGGCCTTGTTCCTAAATACTGCTATCGCTGCTTGTTTACTGTTTTACTACGTTACTACTGCTGCGTTACTATTGCTTGTTTACTGTCCTGGGCAAAGCACTTTTCTGGTGCCGTTGCCACTGCTCATATATATTCATACCACCTGTATTTCACTATCTCTTTGCCGAACTAGTGCACCTATTAGGTGTGTTGGGGACACAAGAGACTTCTTGCTTTGTGGTTGCAGGGTTGCATGAGAGGGATATCTTTGACCTCTTCCTCCCTGAGTTCGATAAACCTTGGGTGATCCACTTAAGGGAAACTTGCTGCTGTTCTACAAACCTCTGCTCTTGGAGGCCCAACACTGTCTACAGGAAAAGGAGGGGGCGTAGACATCAGGGAGCCCCAGCATCGCCTGCCCCGCACTACTAGGAAAAGGCCTATAGGTGGAGGCAAGTGGTGCCGGCGCACCACCCTGGACGTGCGCCGGTGGAACATGTTGCCGGCGCACCAAATGAGCGCCGCGCCGGCGATGGACGCCACCGTGCGCACCTTCGATCCGACGCGCCGAGGCGCTATTTCCTGGCATTGCCTCGCACAATTCGGGCCAGGCCCACGAAGCATTGCCGGCGCACTAGCCCGTGGCGCGCAGCGGTAATTTACTATTGCCGGCGCGCTCATGGGCTGGTGCGCCGGCAATGCTTCGTGGGCACAGGTCTGGAGCAGATATAGTTTGGATGGGCTATATCTTTGGCGCACCCAGGTCTGGTGCGCCGGCGGTAACACAGGACTTATTACACTGCCACCAACCAGCACTCACTACACAAGCCACTTCACTCACTCCTCATCCACACAACCCGACCCTTCTACCAACCCAGCTCATTTTTGCCTATTCCTATCCCCAATTTAACTAATTTGACCAAACAAAATCATATTTTTTGAGCAAATCTTCCCTTCCTACATGCATCTCCCACATCCCACTATGTAGATCTAGATCTACTATCCCGCATTGACCGCTCAATCTAGATCTAGATCTAGATAGTCGGCTTCCATACGCCGTGTTCGCGGCGCGTCGTCTCGATCTCGTTGACGAATATATCAAACAAATAGGTGATTAATGAACAAATTGAGGAATGAAATCGATATATATATTGGACATTTGAAGCAAAAGCTCGTGTGTGGCATATATATATATATGTTGTGTTTGTGTTTGTGCTTGTGTGTGTTGGCGTTGAAAATGAGTTGCCAACGTTGCGCCGAAATGTTGATTCTTTAAGTTTCCGTTTCGGCACATTTCTGGCGCTCCTATGTCCTACCGTGTAGGAAGGTCATGCCGAAATTTTCCGTGAAAACTACCGACGGATGGATGGTTCTAATCAATTATATAATCTTACCGTGCAAGCGATAATGGTTATCGAGATAAGTGAAAGCGTCGTGATGAGATATCTGAAACACGCGATCATCGACATGTATGAAAATAACCGCACGGAGGTATTGTGTCCGTGCCGGAGATGCAAACGAGGGAAATGGTTTGACCCGTATTCAGGCAAATTGCAGGGGCACCTGCTCACTAATGGTTTCATGCATGGACACACTCAATGGATGAGTGATGATGGCGCGGAGGTCAATGGGGCGACGGCAGCAGGTGGTAATAATGGCCGGCTAGAAGGAGGGCATCATGATATTGATGACGATGAAGAGTTTGTCGCACATGACGATAACCTTGACGACGACAATAACCTTGACGACGACGAAGAGGTGCCGCTAGCTTCAGTCGTGCGGGACCCTCATCTTCAAGATCTGCTTCTCGAAAAGACGAAAGGCGCCAAGCGGAAATCAAAGCTTGAGCAACTCGAGATAGACTCGAATACTCCGTTGTACGACTCAGGTCGCGGGTTGGGGGAGTCTCGCTTGAGAGTAGCTCTCGATGTGCTGCAGATGAAGGCGAAACACGGATGGACGAACACAAGCGTCGACGACATCCTGGAATACGTGAAAGATCTCCTTCCTGCCGGGAACACGTGTCCTGGTAGTCTAGCCGAGGCCAAGAGAATCACGTGCCCTCTCGACTTACCCCACAAAAAGTATCACGCTTTGCATCAACGATCGTATCATGTATCGCAAGGAGCACATGGACAAGACCAAATGTCCTGTGTGTGAAGCTGAACGGTACAAGAAAGGGAAGAAGAAAGCTCCTCGGAAAGTTGTGTGGTACTTCCCGCTCGCCCCCCGGCTTCAACGGTTCTACGCGGACCGCAAGGAAGCGAAACTCATGCGCTGGCACGCAGAAAGAAAGGAGGCAGTGTTGAATGATGAAGAGCGGATTGCGCACCCAGTCTTTGACGCACCCTTCGGATGCAAGCCAGTGGAAAGCATTAGACAAAGAAATAGGAAGTTTTGGGTCAGTTCCCCGTAACATCAGGTTGGGGGCGAGCACGGGCGGATTCAATCCGGTCGGGAACCGAGAAACAGCACACATAGCACATGGCCCGTGTTTGTATGGATCTACAACCTCCCGCCCTGGCTGTGCATGAAGAGGAAGTACATACAGATGAGTATGCTAATTCAAGGGCCGACACAGCCAGGAAACGATATCAACATGTATCTTGAACTATTAAAGGAGGAGCTTGAAACGTTGTGGGCGGAGGAAGGGGTAGATACATGGGATGCCGTCGCGGAAGAATATTTCCCTTTGAGAGCCGCGTTGATCACGACGGTGCAGGACTACCTCGGATACGGTTACATTTCGTGCCAGGTGTGCCATGGACACAAGGCATGTGTCAGGTGCATGGAAGAGACGATGTTTTTGCAGCTTGGTAAGGATCCCGGCTCTTCGAAAACAGTTTACATGGGGCATCGAAGGTGGCTACAGAAGACTGACCCGTGGAGAAAGCGTGGAGATCTGTTCGATGGTACAAATGAACCCCGAGGACCTCCACGTAAGAAGAGCGGCGAAGAGATCGATACATTACTGAAAGGTTGGAAGGAGTGCCCTGCGCCGGGAAAGATTCGTCAAAAGCCTGGAGAGAAGAAGAAGAAAAAGGAAACGACGCCGCTCATTGGTGTATGGAAAAGGAGGTCCGTGTTTTGGGACTTGCCGTACTGGAAAATTCTCGATACACCTCACTTTGCCTTGATGTCATGCATATTACAAAGAACGTGTGCGAGAGCTTGCTTGGCACTCTTCTCAACATGCCGGACCGGACCAAAGATGGGCCGAAAGCAAGACACGACCTGAAAGTTTTGGGCATCAGGGAAGAGCTTCAGATCCCGCCGGCCCAAGAGGGATAGTCGGAGGAGGAGGCGGACGGCGGTCAGAAGCGCAAAAGGATTAAGCACCCAGACTATTACTGTTCCCCCTCCTGCTTCACTTTTAGTCCGGCCGAGGTCGATCAATTTTTCAATTGCCTTCTAGGAGTCAGAGTGCCCTTCGGTTACTCCGGGCTAATAAGCAGATACATGGACCCCAAGAAACGAAACTTCAGCGGCATGAAGTCTCATGACTGTCACGTGATGATGACGCAGATTCTTCCGGTTGCAATCCGAGGTATAATGGATGACCATGTCCGTGCAACGCTGACTGGGCTCTGTAACTTCTTCGACGTCATAACTCGGAAGTCGATAAGCGTGAAGAAACTCGCAAGGCTCCAGGAAGAGATCGTGGTGATCCTATGTGAGATGGAGATGTACTTCCCGCCTGCATTCTTTGACGTGATGGTCCATCTGTTGATCCATATCATGGATGATATCGTCAGTCTAGGACCGGCATTCTTACACAACATGATGCCGTTTGAAAGAATGAATGGGGTCATTAAAGGATACGTTCGTAACAGGTCACATCCGGATGGAAGCATCGTCCAGGGCTGGCTCACCGAAGAGTGCATCTATTTCTGCACGAATTATCTAGACATCGAGGACCCTGTTGGTTTGCCTCAAAACAAGCACGTCCGCAGGTTCGAGGGAGTAGGCCACAAAAATGGAAGGAAGGAACTGCACCTGCACATGTCTGGTCGGACTTCCGACTTTGACAGGGCCAACTTAGTAGCGCTACAACACATTGACTTGATCGATCCTTGGTTGAAAGAGCACAAAACCATGATAGAGAATAGTGGCAAGCCGATGATGACGGAAGTAGAAATATACAGAGAGCACAACTCCTCTTTCGCGCGCTGGTTCAAAGACCACATTGATGCTAATTCCCCACCAATGGATTCTGACAAGGATAAACTAGTATTGGCCTTGTCACATGGCCCCGCGCCCAACATCATGACTTACCAAGCATACGATATCAATGGGTACACATTCTACACGGAAGAAAAAGACAAGAACAGTGTTTACCAGAACTCAGGGGTAACGATGGATTCCTGGACGGGTGACGTAAAGACTAGATACTACGGAAGAATCGAGGAAATCTGGGAGCTTAGCTACGCTGGGGAGAAAGTGCCGATGTTCCGTATCAGATGGGCTAAGAGCGTCACAAAAGAAGACCGGTATTTCACCACCATGTTTCTACCCGAAGCCAACAAATCAAAGTCCACGAACGCCACCGCGCAGAATGAGCCATGGATGCTGGCGAACACGTGCACCAATGCTTCTTCATAACCGACCCATCCAGGCCTAGCCGTGTTATCGTGAGGAGAGGCAAGAGGACCATCGTCGGAATGGATGGAGTCGCCAACGAGGAAGACTTCGAAGGACAAGTCGGAGACCCAATGATGGAAGAATCCGAGGACGAAGACACAACATACACCACAAGAAGAAGCAGGACCACGCTACCGAGGTCAGGTCGACCCTTCAAAAGAAGAAGTCACGACACGGGGCTAAATTATTCAACGACGAGCAAGAAAAGCAAGAAGAAAGCGAAACACTCTTCTCAATCGATGATGTAAAACTTTATTTGCAATCTATAACTCATATTTTGTGTAATTCATAACTACTCATATGGTCATGGCCAATATTTTATGTATGACTAATATTAATTGTGTTGGTCAATATTTTATGCATGCATGTATATATAACTCATATTTTTTTGTAATGCATAACTCATATTGCTTGGTTATTATCTTGAAAAGAGAAGGAAATAAAATAGTATAGGATTTGTGGGAAAAGAAAAGAAACATAAAAGAAAGTGAAAATAAATAAAGAAATGAAGAAAAAGAAAATAAAAACAGAAAAGGAAACAGCCATCCAGGGGCTAGCTGGGGAACAAGTCCCAGGTATAGCCGGACTCACCTTATTGCCGGCGCACCACCTGTTTGGTTCACCGGGGGTATAGTTGTCCCCGGCGAACCAAATAGGAGGTGCGCCGGCAATAAGGTGGGTCCGGCTATACTTCGGACTTAGCCGCACGCGTGCTATCTTTCTCCCTTTCCCCATTCTCATCACGAACCCTAGCTAGCGAGTAACCGCGCCGTGCACCCGCCCCCGTGCCACCGAGAGGAGGAGAACGCCGCCGCGAGGAGGAGAACACCGCCGCGAGGAGGAGGAGGGCGTCACCACCGAGAGGACGAACAGTCGACACCATCGCCGAGAGGAGGAGGTGTCGCGCGGGCCACCGTCGCCGACAGGAGCAATCGCCGACAGGAGCAGGCCGGGGAAGTCGGCGCCACCATCCTCTTACAACTTCCCGTCCACGGTAAGCTTCCCTCTCCCATTCCCTCTTCCCCTCCCTCTTCGATCCCCTCTCTATTCTTTGAATTTGATGCCCTGGTTCGATCCCCTTAGTGAATTTGATGCCTGATGCGTGTGGTTGGCACGTCCGTTGGGAACCCCAAGAGGAAGGTGTGATGCGCACAGCGGCAAGTTTCCCTCAGTAAGAAACCAAGGTTTAATCGGACCAGTAGGAGTCAAGGAGCACGTTGAAGGTTGATGGCGGCGAGATGTAGTGCGGCGCAACACCAGTGATTCCAGCGCCAACGTGGAACCTGCACAACACAACCAAGATACTTTGCCCCAACGAAACAGTGAGGTTGTCAATCTCACCGGCTTGCTGTAACAAAGAGTTAACCGTATTGTGTGGAAGATGATTGTTTGCAGAAAAACAGTAGAACAGTATTGCAGTAGATTGTATTTCAGTAAAGAGAATTGGACCAGGGTCCACAGTTCACTAGAGGTGTCTCTCCCATAAGACGAACAGCATGTTGGGTGAACAAATTACAGTTGGGCAATTGACAAATAAAGAGAGCATGACCATGCACATACATATCATGATGAGTATAGTGAGATTTAATTGGGCATTACGACAAAGTACATAGACCGTCATCCAACTGCATCTATGCCTAAAAAGTCCACCTTCGGGTTATCATCCGAACCCCTCCGGTATTAAGTTGCAAAGCAACAGAGACAATTGCATTAAGTATGGTGCGTAATGTAATCAACAACTACATCCTTAGACATAGAATCAATGTTTTATCCCTAGTGGCAACAGACACAACACAACCTTAGAACTTTCATCCTTTGTCCCGGTGTCAATGCAGGCATGAACCCACTATCGAGCATAAGTACTCCCTCTTGGAGTTACAAGCATCTACTTGGCCAGAGCATCTACTAGTAACGGAGAGCATGCAAGATCATAAACAACACATAAGCATAGCTTTGATAATCAACATAACAAGTATTCTCTATTCATCGGATCCCAACAAACGCAACATATAGAATTACAGATAGATGATCTTGATCATGTTAGGCAGCTCACAAGATCCGACAATGATAGCACAATGGGGAGAAGACAACCATCTAGCTACTGCTCTGGACCCATAGTCCGGGGGTAGACGACTCTCACATCACACCGGAGGCGCCCATGGCGGCGGAGAGTCCTCCGGGCGATGAATCGCCTCTCCGGCAGGGTGCGGGAGGCGATCTCTGGATCCCCGAGATGGGATCGGCGGCGGCGTCTACGGAAGGTTTTCCGTATCGTGGCTCTCGATGCGGGGTTTCGTCACGGAGACTTTTTATAGGCGAAAGGGCAGGTCAAGAGGCGGCACGGGGGCCCCACACCACAGGGCCGCGCGGCCAAGGGGGGGGCCGCGCCGCCCTAGGGTGTGGCCCCCTCGTCGCCCCTCTTCGTCTCTCCTTCGGACTTCTGGAAGCTTCGTGGAAAAATAGGCCCCTGGGCTTTGATTTCGTCCAATTCCGAGAATATTTCCTTACTAGGATTTCTGAAACCAAAAACAGCAGAAAACTTGACAGCGGCACTTCGGCATCTTGTTAATAGGTTAGTTCCAGAAAATGCACGAATATGACATAAAGTGTGCATAAAACATGTGGATAACATCAATAATGTGGCATGGAACATAAGAAATTATCGATACGTCGGAGACGTATCAGCATCCCCAAGCTTAGTTCTGCTCGTCCCGAGCAGGTAAAATGATAACACAGATAATTTCTGGAGTGACATGCCATCATAATCTTGATCATACTATTTGTAAAGCATATGTAGTGAATGCAGCGATCAAAACAATGTATATGACATGAGTAAACAAGTGAATCATAAAGCAAAGACTTTTCATGAATAGCACTTCAAGACAAGCATCAATAAGTCTTGCATAAGAGTTAACTCATAAAGCAATAATTCAAAGTAGAGATATTGAAGCAACACAAAAGAAGATTAAGTTTCAGCGGTTGCTTTCATCTTGTAACATGTATATCTCATGGATATTGTCAACATAGAGTAATATAATAAGTGCAATAAGCAAGTATGTAGGAATCAATGCACAGTTCACACAAGTGTTTGCTTCTTGAGGTGGAGAGAAATAGGTGAACTGACTCAACATTGAAAGTAAAAGAATGGTCCTCCATAGAGGAAAAGCATCGATTGCTATATTTGTGCTAGAGCTTTGATTTTGAAAACATGAAACAATTTTGTCAACGGCAGTAATAAAGCATATGCATCATGTAAATTATATCTTATAAGTTGCAAGCCTCATGCATAGCGTACTAATAGTGCCCGCACCTTGTCCTAATTAGCTTGGACTACCGGATCATCACAATGCATTGTTTTTACCAAGTGTCACAAAGGGGTACCTCTATGCCGCCTGTACAAAGGTCTAAGGAGAAAGCTCGCATTGGATTTCTCGCTATTGATTATTCTTCGACTTAGACATCCATACCGGGACAACATAGACAACAGATAATGGACTCCTATTTTATGCATAAGCATATAACAACAATTAATAATTTTCTCATTTGAGATTTGAGGATTATTGTCCAAAACTGAAACTTCCACCATGGAGCATGGCTTTAGTTAGCGGCCCAATGTTCTTCTCTAACATATGCATGCTTGACCATATGGTGGTAGATCTCTCTTGCTTCAGACAAGACGAACATGCATAGCAACTCACATGAAATTCAACCAATGAATAGTTGATGGCGTCCCCAGTAAACATGGTTATCGCACAACAAGCAACTTAATAAGAGATAAAGTGCATAATGACATATTCAATACCACAATAGTTTTTAAGCTATTTGTCCCATGAGCTATATATTGCAAGGGTGAATGATGGAATTTTAAAGGTAGCACTCAAGCAATTTACTTTGGAATGGCGGAAAATACCATGTAGTAGGTAGGTATGGTGGACACAAATGGCATAGTGGTTGGCTCAAGTATTTTGGATGCATGAGAAGTATTCCCTCTCGATACAAGGTTTAGGCTAGCAAGGCTTATTTGAAACAAACACAAGGATGAACCGGTGCAGCAAAACTCACATAAAAGACATATTGAAAACATTATAAGACTCTACACCGTCTTCCTTGTTGTTCAAACTCAATACTAGAAATTATCTAGACCTTAGAGAAACCAAATATGCAAACCAAATTTTAGCATGCTCTATGTATTTCTTCATTAATGGGTGCAAAGCATATGATGCAAGAGCTTAATCATGAGCACAACAATTGCCAAGTATCACATTACCCAAAACATTTATAGCAATTACTACATGTATCATTTTCCAATTCCAACCATATAACAATTTAACGAAGGAGAAACTTCGCCATGAATACTATGAGTAGAAACCAAGGACATACTTGTCCATATGCTACAGCGGAGCGTGTCTCTCTCCCATAAAGTGAATGCTAGGATCCATTTTATTCAAACAAAACAAAAACAAAAACAAACCGACGCTCCAAGAAAAAGCACATAAGATGTGATGGAATAAAAATATAGTTTCAGGGGAGGAACCTGATAATGTTGTCGATGAAGAAGGGGATGCCTTGGGCATCCCCAAGCTTAGACGCTTGAGTCTTCTTGATATATGCAGGGGTGAACCACCGGGGCATCCCCAAGCTTAGAGCTTTCACTCTCCTTGATCATGTTGCATCATACTCCTCTCTTGATCCTTGAAAACTTCCTCCACACCAAACTCGAAACAACTCATTAGAGGGTTAGTGCACATTATAAATTGACATATTCAGAGGTGACACAATCATTCTTAACACTTCTGGACATTGCATAATGCTACTGGACATTAATGGATCAAAGAAATTCATCCAACATAGCGAAAGAGGCAATGCGAAATAAAAGGCAGAATCTGTCAAAACAGAACAGTTCGTATTGACGAATTTTAAAATGGCACCAGACTTGCTCAAATGAAAATGCTCAAATTGAATGAAAGTTGCGTACATATCTGAGGATCATGCACGTAAATTGGCTTAATTTTCTGAGTTACCTACAGGGAGGTGGACCCAGATTCGTGACAGCAAAGAAATCTGGAACTGTGCAGTAATCCAAATCTAGTACTTACTTTTCTATCAACGGCTTAACTTGGCACAACAAAACACAAAACTAAGATAAGGAGAGGTTGATACAGTAGTAAACAACTTCCAAGACACAAAATAAAAACAAAATACTGTAGGTAAAAACATGGGTTGTCTCCCATAAGCGCTTTTCTTTAACGCCTTTCAGCTAGGCGCAGAAAGTGTGTATCAAGTATTATCAAGAGATGAAGTGTCAACATCATAATTTGTTCTCATAATAGAATCAAAAGGTACCTTCATTCTCTTTCTAGGGAAGTGTTCTATACCTTTCTTGAGAGGCAATTGATATTTTATATTACCTTCCTTCATATCAATGATAGCACCAACAGTTCGAAGAAAAGGTCTTCCCAATATAATGGGACAAGATGCATTGCATTCAATATCCAAGACAACAAAATCAACGGGAACCAGGTTATTGTTAATGGTAATGCGAACATTATCAACTTTACCCAAAGGTTTCTTTGTAGAATGATCAGCAAGATTAACATCCAAATAACAATTTTTCAGCGGTGGCAAGTCAAGCATATTATAAATTTTCTTAGGCATAACAGAGATACTTGCACCAAGATCACATAAAGCATTACAATCAAAATCTTTAATCTTCATCTTAATGATGGGCTCCCAACCATCCTCTAACTTTTTAGGAATAGAGGCTTCACGCTCTAGTTTCTCTTCTCTAGCTTTTATGAGAGCATTTGTAATATGATGCGTGAAAGCCAAATTTATAGCACTAGCATTAGGACTTTTAGCAAGTTTTTGCAAGAACTTTATAACTTCAGAGATGTGGCAATCATCAAAATTCAAACCATTATAATCTAAAGCAATGGGATCATCATCCCCAATGTTGGAAAAAATTTCAGCAGCTTTATCACGAGCAGTTTCGAGTTTTAGCAGTTTCAGTGCAGTTTTTCGCGCTTTGCATTCGAAGTGGAAACATTGCTAACACCAATTCTTTTATTAGTATGAGTAGGAGGTGCAGCAACATGTGTAGCATTAGCATTACTAGTGGTGGTAATAGTCCAAACTTTAGCTATATTCTTCTCTTTAGCTAGTTTTTCATTTTCTTCTCTATCCCACCTAGCACGCAGTTCAGCCATTAATCTTATATTCTCATTAATTCTAACTTGAATGGCATTTGCTGTAGTAGTAATTTTATTATGATGATTCTCATTAGGCAAAACTTTTGATTTCAAAAGATCAACATCATGACAAGACTATCGACTTTAGAAGCAAGTATATCAATTTTCCCAAGCTTTTCTTCAACAGATTTGTTAAAAGCGGTTTGTGTACTAATAAATTCTTTAAGCATGGCTTCAAGTCCAGGGGTGAACTCCTATTATTGTTGTAAGAATTCCCATAAGAATTACCATAGCCGTTGCCATTATTATAAGGATATGGCCTATAGTTGTTACTAGAATTGTTCGGTAAGCATTGTTGTTGAAATTATTATTTTTAATGAAGTTTACATCAACATGTTCTTCTTGTGCAACCAATGAAGCTAATGGAACATTATTAGGATCAATATTAGTCCTATCATTCACAAGCATAGACATAATAGCATCAATCTTATCACTCAAGGAAGAGGTTTCTTCGACAGAATTTACCTTCTTACCTTGTGGAGCTCTTTCCGTGTGCCATTCAGAGTAGTTGATCATCATATTATCAAGAAGCTTTGTTGCTTCACCAAGAGTGATGGACATAAAGGTACCTCCAGCAGCTGAATCTAATAAATTCCGTGAAGAAAAATTTAGTCCTGCATAGAAGGTTTGGATGATCATCCAAGTAGTCAGTCCATGGGTTGGGCAATTTTTAACCAGAGATTTCATTCTTTCCCAAGCTTGAGCAACATGTTCAGTATCTAATTGTTTAAAATTCATTATGCTACTCCTCAAAGATATAATTTTAGCAGGGGGATAATATCTACCAATAAAAGCATCCTTGCATTTAGTCCATGAATCAATACTATTCTTAGGCAGAGATAGCAACCAATCTTTAGCTCTTCCTCTTAATGAGAAAGGGAACAATTTTAGTTTAATAATATCACCATCTACATCTTTATATTTTTGCATTTCACATAGTTCAACAAAATTATTAAGATGGGCAGCAGCATCATCAGAACTAACACCAGAAAATTGCTCTCGCATAACAAGATTCAGTAAAGCAGGTTTAATTTCAAAGAATTCTGCTGTAGTAGCGAGGTGGAGCAATAGGTGTGCATAAGAAATCATTATTATTTGTGGTTGTGAAGTCACACAACTTAGTATTTTCAGCGTTGGCCATTTTAGCAACAGTAAATAAAACAAACTAGATAAAGTAAATGCAAGTAAACTAATTTTTTTTGTGTTTTCGATATAGCAAACAAGATAGCAAATAAAGTAAAACTAGCAACTAATTTTTTTTGTATTTTGATTTAGTGCAGCAAACAAAGTAGTAAATAAAACTAAGCAAGACAAAAACAAAGTAAAGAGATTGAGAAGTGGAGACTCCCCTTGCAGCGTGTCTTGATCTCCCCGGCAACGGCGCCAGAAATTTGCTTGATGCGTGTGGTTGGCACGTCCGTTGGGAACCCCAAGAGGAAGGTGTGATGCGCACAGCGGCAAGTTTCCCTCAGTAAGAAACCAAGGTTTAATCGGACCAGTAGGAGTCAAGGAGCACGTTGAAGGTTGATGGCGGCGAGATGTAGTGCGGCGCAACACCAGTGATTCCGGCGCCAACGTGGAACCTGCACAACACAACCAAGATACTTTGCCCCAACGAAACAGTGAGGTTGTCAATCTCACCGGCTTGCTGTAACAAAGAGTTAACCGTATTGTGTGGAAGATGATTGTTTGCAGAAAAACAGTAGAAACGATATTGCAGGTAGATTGTATTTCAAGAAAGAGAATTGGACCGGGGTCCACAGTTCACTAGAGGTGTCTCTCCCATAAGACGAACAGCATGTTGGGTGAACAAATTACAGTTGGGCAATTGACAAATAAAGAGAGCATGACCATGCACATACATATCATGATGAGTATAGTGAGATTTAATTGGGCATTACGACAAAGTACATAGACCGTCATCCAGCTGCATCTATGCCTAAAAAGTCCACCTTCAGGTTATCATCCGAACCCCCTCCAGTATTAAGTTGCAAAGCAACAGACAATTGCATTAAGTATGGTACGTAATGTAATCAACAACTACATCCTTAGACATAGAATCAATGTTTTATCCCTAGTGGCAACAACACAACACAACCTTAGAACTTTCACACTTGTCCCGGTGTCAATGCAGGCATGAACCCACTATCGAGCATAAGTACTCCCTCTTGGAGTTACAAGCATCTACTTGGCCAGAGCATCTACTAGTAACGGAGAGCATGCAAGATCATAAACAACACATAAGCATAGCTTTGATAATCAACATAACAAGTATTCTCTATTCATCGGATCCCAACAAACGCAACATATAGAATTACAGATAGATGATCTTGATCATGTTAGGCAGCTCACAAGATCCGACAATGATAGCACAATGGGGAGAAGACAACCATCTAGCTACTGCTATGGACCCATAGTCCAGGGGTAGACTACTCACACATCACACCGGAGGTGACCATGGCGGCGTAGAGTCCTCCGGGAGATGATTCCCCTCTCCGGCAGGGTGCCGGAGGCGATCTCCTGGATCCCCCGAGATGGGATCGGCGGCGGCGGCGTCTCTGGAAGGTTTTCCGTATCGTGGCTCTCGGTACTGGGGTTTTCGTCACGGAGACTTTTTATAGGCGAAAGGGCAGGTCAAGAGGCGGCACGGGGGCCCCACACCACAGGGCCGCGCGGCCAAGGGGGGGGCCGCGCCGCCCTAGGGTGTGGCCCCCTCGTCGCCCCTCTTCGTCTCTCCTTCGGACTTCTGGAAGCTTCGTGGAAAAATAGGCCCCTGGGCTTTGATTTCGTCCAATTCCGAGAATATTTCCTTACTAGGATTTCTGAAACAAAGAATAGAAGAAAAAAGCATCTGGCACTTCGGCATCTTGTTAATAGGTTAGTTCCAGAAAATGCACGAATATGACATAAAGTGTGCATAAAACATGTGGATAACATCAATAATGTGGCATGGAACATAAGAAATTATCGATACGTCGGAGACGTATCAATGCCCTGGTTCATAGGTAATTGAATTTGATGCCCTGGTTCATAGCAAATTTGATGCCATGGTTCGATCCCCTCTTTGAATTTGATGCCCTGTGGGTTTAGATTTCATAGGAATTTGATGCCCTGGTTTAGGGTTCATATATAGCAAGAATGCATTCTCTGGTTCATTTAAATGCCTAATGAAATGCATTCTCTGGTTCATGCTAATAACAAGAATGAAATGCTAATATACAAAATGAATTGCTGCCAGTGTAGGTTTAGTTCATAAAAATTGGTGCTTTGCCTCTGATTTCTTGCAGTAAGAAAATTGGAAATAAAAATTGGTGCTATGGTTGATTTAGCTACTGCAAATGCTTGCAAATGCTTGCATTATGAAAATAAAATGCTTGCAAATGCTTGCAAATACTTGCAAATGCTTGCAAAATTGGTGCTATGCTTGCAAATGCTTGCATTATGAAAATAAAATGGGGCATTTACCTACTGCTAAATTGGTTTTGCTATTGAATTTGATGCTTAGATGCTTGCAAATGGGGCATGTACCTAATGCAATTTTTTTTAAAATGTTGTAGCTACTGGTTTAGTGTAGGTTTCATTCTCTGGTTCATTTAAAAAATGATGAAATGAGCACTTTAGTGTTTAATTCATTCTCTGGTTCATTTAAAACAAAATGAAAATGATGTACATGGTTCTCTGGAAATGAATTGGGTTTTTTTTATTATAGTGGAAATGAAATGGAAATGCTACTGGTTCATTTAAAATAGTTCTCTGGTTTAGTTCACTATTGCTAGTTCACTATTCAAGTATGGTAATGAATTGGGTGAAGTGAAAATATATTCAGATGTACATGGTTCTCTGTAAATGAATTGGGTGAAGTGAAAATAAAAATGCTACTGGTTTAAAATGACAAATGAAAATTTAAAATGCAGTAGGTTTGTTTGCTAGTTGCTATTTGCTTTAAATGATGAAATGCAGTAGCAAATTCTTGGTTCATTTAACTTGTTGGTAAATGCTTGCAGTAGGTTAGTGTTGGCAAATGAAATGAGTTAGTTCTCTGGCTATTACTAAAAAATGGTCATGCTACTGCTACTGGTTTAGATGAAAAGGAATTCTCTGGTTTAGAAAAGATCACAATCTCATGCCCATAAATATTTGGTGTGCTCTGGTTCATAAAATGCTACCAGATATTCTAACAATTTTTGCTCGGTTATGTTAAATAAATATATGATGTGCTGTTGCAAATGGACAGTAGCTAGCTAGGTTCATTTAGTTGATTTATAATTGGAGCTTTCTGATAATCCACAAATGAAAACTGATGCTGTTACACAGGGATTTATAATTGGAGCTTTCTGATTTTTTGGAACTATCTTATATAAGTGGGTACAAGCTCTGTTTGGCACTGTTTTAATTATGTAGCCAGAGAGTAGCATGGTGTTGATGTAAAATGGTTATGGTGTAAAATGCTAAAGATGGTTTGAATTCTGATTTTTATTTTAGTGTTTGAATTCTGGTTTGAATGCAGGGCTAGCATGATGAAATTCTTTTGTTGTCTGAGTGTGAGAATTTGATTTACATTCATGTACTGTAATGCTAAGTGCTACTGTAATGCTACTGTAGTGCTATTACTGATGGTTATTGTGAAATAAAAATGAAAATGAAGCTGCTCCCCTACTGTAATGGTCAAGTTATATTGTCTCTCGTTTATGGTGATGGTTATGGTGTTCATAGCTATATATATGTGAATTGCATTTCTGTTACACAGGGATTGAGTTGCTATTGAGTGCCGGAATGTCGATTCATTTCCGTTCCGGCAATTCTAGCACTCGGCATGACCAATTTTTAGCAAAGGTCATGCCGAATTTTTCCGTGAATTCTAACTCTTTTTCATCTTCTATTAGTGCAAGCCACCATGTCGTCTCAAGAAGAGTTGGAGGAGCACTACAATAGGCACTTCTTCAGGACGGAGGAGGATGCCGAGGCCGCTGGTGTTGGCGGCGACGAGGACCATGAGATGGAGGATGCCGCTGGGGGTAGTGCCGACGAGCCAAGCGGCAACGAGGCAAGCGGCGCCGCCGGGGGTAGTACCTACGAGCCTAGCGGCGATGAGGCAACCGGCGCCGCCGGGGGTGGCGGCGAGACAAGCGGCGACGATCCTAGCGGCGCCGTCGGGAGTACTACCACCGGGACAAGTGGAGCCAAGAGGCCGCGGAAGGCAAGGCGCCAAAACACGGTCGGCACCGGCAGAGACACAGTCAAAGAGGTGGACCCCGCCAGTGGTTTGCCGGTGGAGCCTAAGGATGTTGCCAAGGGGTACGGCAACCAGGCGGCATGTATCCTCCGAGAGGTCATCAATCTCAACGAGACGGATCTCCGAGCTGAGAGCAAAGCGCATTTGCGAGCCCAGCTCATTGCGAGGTTGCACTCACGATACAAGTTCCTAGGCGACTACGCCTCCACTGATGAATCCAAGAACATTGTGAACTCACAAGCCCTCTTGAAGTTCACCAAACACCTCAGCAGCTATAAGTACATGGTGCGGAAGATGATTGCTGACGGCAAAGGTTTCGAAGAGGTCCACTCTGCCTTTCCGCATGTCTCCCAGGCGGACTTTGATGCTTTTGTGGCCAATGAAGAGCTACAAGCGACGAAGAATCGCAAGTTGTGGGGGAAGGAAATGCGGGAGCTTAACATCGGCAACCACAACCTTGGGAGCCGTGGGTACGAGGGAAAGGAGCCCTATTGGGCGAAGGAGGACGAGGCGTATGTAAATGCCGACATTGAGAACCCCTGGCTCAAGTACAAGGACCCGCTTGAAAGAAGATTCATCAGGTCGCGGTACCATAAGAAGAAACTAACCGGGGAACTTGTCACGGACCCCAAGGTCGTAACCGACATAATTTGGTTCACGAACGACCAGAAGGTCCTGTCGTTGGAGAAAAAACTGGTAAGCAATTTACCGGTTTTATTAGATCAAGTATCGTTCATATAATAGTAGCAACATTTCTAAATGGTTCACGTTTCTTCCGCAGGAAGAAGAAAGACAAAGACTTTCTCAAGGTGACGAAGGCTCCTCGTCCCAGGCGTCAACGGGCAGGGTAGCATGGGACACGCCTCTCGTACGGGCGCTAAACATCGTCAATGAGCATTCACCTACGAGAAGGCCGCATAGAGGCCGTGTGGCTGGCACCGGTACAGGCCACAAGCATGATCACTACGGCTTGTCGTCTGCGGCCGATAAAAATGCGCGCAATGAGAGGAAGCAGCGGGAGGCGGAGGAAATGAGGGAGTCAATCCTAGCCCAAGTCCAAGCTGGTTTGGTACCGCAACTGGTACCGCAACTCAAAGCTACACTCGTACCTGAAGTCAAAGCTGAAGTCGCCGCTTCAGTCCAAGCAGATTTCAACGCTCTACACGCGTGGTATGAGGGTGGCAAACAAGGCACCCCCCCCCCCCCGAAAATGCAAGTGGTTAGCTTCGACGGCAGCAACTCGATGGTGCCGCCGTCCGCCGGCAATGACAATGTTATAATGGAGACTCCTCTGGCCGCCGGCAATGTCGCTGGTGCTAGGGATTCACCGTCCATGCCGGGTAGCAGCCCCTCCGTCACTTGCACGCCCGCCGCCGCATGTGCTGGCCCGTCGACATTAGCCGAGCTCAACGCCCTCACGGTAATTAACTAATGTGTACATCAAGTTAATATATTAGTTTCGTCATCCTTGCCCTCTCTCTAACGCCATACACATGTTCTCGCAGGCGCTCTCAACGCCATGCACCTTCCTGATGAGAGTAAACGATGACCTCAAAGACTTCGCGAGGGGGTCCATCCTTCGGCCCCTGGATAAGAAGTGGCACACACGAGATATGGCGGATGACGTTTACCGGGTTGAAGTGGATCGGGCATTACCGGGCTATGAGGATTTGTTTCCTCCTAATCAACCGCATGGTGCCGATGACGATAGCCCGTTGAATGCGGCCTCCTTTGAAGGGTTGGGTACTTCTATGGCGGAAGACACTAATTCGGATAAACACCTACTCGGTGTAGACTGCAAGCAAAGACAAGCACCTTGCGGCGCCACATGTCAGCGTCCCTCCACGACAGCCAGCGGCGCCCGTGGTCATCGCCCCACCAGAACGGCCAGCTGCGCAGGTCAGCGCCCCACCACAGCAGCCAGCTGCGCTGTCAACACCCGGATTTTTAAGTCCAGATGCCTATTATGCCATTCATCGCAATCCCAGGAATATTGTTTTTGCGAGACATAATAGATTGATATCACAACACATCATTCCTTACATACCATAATCGTCTTACAATTAAAGGATCCCATGATCCAGTCTCATTACAATAATAGAAGTTCTATTTATTCATTACATAACACATAGCGGAAGCGAAAGTAGCGTAGTAGTAGTCCATCTATTCCACAGGCAACTGTTGACGTCAGGAGTGATCCTAGTTGTCGTAGACGTCCTGCTGTCCTTCTTCCGGGTTCTGGTACTCCTCTTCATAGTCTGGCCATTTGAATAGCCAGGGACACAGCCATGAGTACTTTAAAGTACTCGCAAACTAATACTAAGGTAAATACTATCAACTATAGTAAGGGGGTTCTAAGCTCTAGTTTCATTTGCATAAAGCCAGTTTTATTTCATAAGCTCTTTTAATAATCAAAAGCCCTTTTCAAATAACTAACTCAAGTGGGAACATTAGTGTCATTCCCACAACTCAGTTGTGATTCAAGTCAAAGTCACCTTTCAATTCAAATCACAAGTCACCATTCATATTTTTAGAAAAGTTCTGATGACGGAACAGTATGGCCTTTCCAACTGTCCATGACCGAGGACGCGGCTATTCGAATAGGTTTAACTCTGCAGAGGTTGTACACTTGTGCCACAACAATTGTAATAGTTCGTCAGGGGTAACTGGCCCTGATTTATCGTACGCAGTACGCGAACTACCAATCCTAACCTTTCATTTACATATTCTAGTATAGGCACCTCTCCCCATGAGCTTGGCCTCCCGGTGAAAACCGCAGTCAACCCGAGGCGCACGGGGCTTGGGCCGGACATTCACCTCATTTCACGTCATTTCACATCACTTCACCAGTACGGAGGCAGCCTCAAGCATAACCCCTATGACGCTTGTTCAGAGGGAACCCATACTAAAATACATAAGTTTCCAGCTAAGCCTTACCCAGATTCAGGTATTGTGGGGGTACTTGTAAAATTGGAATGGTATCGCATCCGAACCCAACCATCAGTGTTTTAGTAAAATTCACCAAGTCATTCATCAGTCATATTCACCTTCAAAATCTTTCAATAGAATGACTCATCATTCCAAGGTTTTCAAAGTCATTTCAATTCAAAAGTTCCCAACTAGAGTAGTCACTTTTAATATTGAGCACTAGCAACTAGTCATGAGGGGTGCTAAGTATCTTGGAGCTTGCTAGGCTAAGTGTGATGCTCTTGTACTACTCTATAATTCAACCAAGTGAATCATAAATCAAAAAGTAACTTTGATAAATGAAATCAAGTAAAACTTGTAAAGTAAAAACTTGGGATAGGTTCATAAAGTAAAATGTAATGGTGCCTTGCTCTAGTAGAGCTTTGCACAAGGGAACCTTGCAAGAGTGTTAGCTTGCCTTGATTGGTGATGTGATCAAAGTTTTCTTGCTCTTCCTCTTGGTAGAAGACCTCTTCCTCTTGATAGTCTCCGGTACTAGCGTCTATAAATGAATACGAGGATACAATCACCAAACAACACTTAAGTAATCTTAATTAGCCTTATTGGCTCACACACAAAGGATCTAGCATCACTACTTAGCATTTATCAACCCATTATTCTAGGGTTTCCTTATTTAACATTAGGAAAATAATTTCCTCTCATTGAAATTTGGAAGTGGGGTTTATCTTGGTTTGGAGGAATAATTTCCTCTCATTTACTCTTTTTAAGATTTAATCTTCTCAAATAACCAGGGATGATCCCATGTTGACCAAGGTCAACACTTCACACTTAGTATTTGAGAAAAGTGATTTAAATGAGATTCATCATCTCATGTGATTTAAATAACTAGTGAAAATTAAATACTATGTTGATTTAAATTCTACAAGTGAGCAAGTATGAGCCTAAGCATTTAAAGGTCAACACATTACTTCGTATCATTTGTGAGAATGATTTAAATGAGGTGCTACACCTCATTGGTTTAAATTCCTAAAATTTGAAATAGTTTAAATGGGCTAGTATTGACTACATAGCCCATATTTTGATTCTAGCCCATGATCATGTACAGAACCCATATCATATTTTTACATAGTAAATTAGGGTTTGTTAAATGTGAAATATTTCAATTGGATTCACTTCAAAATTCACAATGGTTGATTTTTAAGATTTATTTGAATACAGAAAAGTATCTGTTTTGTTATTTTTGCTATTCAAAAACTACACCACATATGGGGTTGAATCCAGTGGGGTTAGATGGAGCATTTCATGGGCTTTCCATCAATATAAAGTTTGTCCAAGATGGTCAAGTAGATTTGAAATTATTTGATTCCTAGCAAAGCATTTGTGAGCAAAATATACTGAAATGTTTAAATCCTAATTTGAAATTTGAACGCGGCGGGAAACTAAATGGGCCGGCCCAGCTGCGCAGTTTGCACGCGGGCCGCCTGACTGGTGGGACCCAGCCGTCAGCGCGTTATAACAGCGAAGCGGTATCTGTGAATGAGAGGCGTAGGATCAAAGAGGATCGGACGGTCGAGGTCTATCGCCTTCCTCGACACAGCTCGCCGAGGAGGAAACCCTACCGGCGGCAGAGGGGGTCGTCGGTGGCGTACCTGGGCTCAGGCAGGGCTTGGCGAGGCGGGCGATCGAACGAGGAGATGATGGCGAGGCAGAGGGTAGCCGCGGCAGGGGCTGAGGTGAAGTAGATCAACGACGTCGTGAAGCTACGGTGGCGGCGGACTCCGACCAAATTCCGACGAACTAGTGGATAATTGAGAAGGGGAAGTGGTCGAGGAGAACAAGGAGAAGGAGTGGAGCAAGTTTGGTGTGGATGAGTTGGCCGCGGGAGGTCTCTATTTATAGGTGAGGTGGTGACCGGCGGAGTCTTTGTGAGAGGTCATCGACGGCGAGGGCTGTCCAGGGCGCGAAGGGGCAAGCTAGGGGGCGCGCGAGGTAGGCGGTGACTAGGCGGAGCTAACGCGCGTGAAGGAGTGGCAGAGGGAGGACGGGAGCGTGCTAGCAACGCTCGAGTGTTCTCAGTACCGTGGCGGCAGAGTTGCGGTCATGGCGATGGCGACGAGGCACGAGCGAGCTATGGAGCATGTCTAGGAGGTAGCTAGCGTCGAGGTGAGCATGCATGCGCAAGGAGAGAGGGAGGGACGGACGAGCGCGTCCAGGCGACGGCGTGCTCTGTCGTGTCCAGAGACGTGCTCATGCGCGCTCTGGCACGACACAGGCGTTGCAGGCACGTCCAGTCTGGGCCAATGTGGTGCTCTTCTTCGGTCAGAGATGGTACAGACATGATCAAGGAAGTATGGCCAGCCTTTTTGGCAAGGTGGAGAGGACCAGAGATGAGTGGAGAGGAAGAGGGCATGGTGACCGGCATGGTACATGGCATGGGGTTTTTGTGATCATGCCACTGCTTTAATCGACCAAACTAGTACCAAGCTTGATGCAGGGGAGGTACAGGAGCAGCAATGATCGAAGATTAAAGTGGTTTAGGCTTTGGACCAGAGGTTAAAAGGGTGTGTTGTAAATCTGAAACTATGCCTGCAAGGTGTTTGCATAAATGGCCGCAAGAACATTTTTATGGAATTTTGGATTTCTTTTTGGTGGAGCTCAAAGATATAATTAAAGAGAAAGAATGGTGGTGGTGGTGGTCAATTTGGTGAAGAATTGTGAGATTTCAAATTTGGGGTTATCTTCTCATTAATTTAAAGTTCTCCCTTGTCAATCTTATTCTGGTCAACCTGGTCAACATTTGCAGAGATGGTCAACATGAAAGTTGTTGACCTTGACTTGGTCTTGGATGACATGGTCATAGTTGACCAAGTTTGGTTTAGGAAGATTCAAATGCAGGGGGGTAAAGTAGGGAAGATTTTATAAATGGGTCATATGACCATTATCACATGTATGTGAGTTTTGAATTTTCCTTTGATTTGATTCTTGTTTCTTTGATGCAAACGTGTTTGTTTATCATATATAAGTATTCTACAAGCAAGGGATCAAGCAATGGTGGCCTTGGTTGAAGATTTGCAATTTTGGCTAAGTGTATGTGAGTGAAATTTGGGGATTTTCTCACTATGTGATTTCTCTTTATTTGAATTGACTTTGGTTGACTCTAATGTGATTCTTATTGGTTTAGAAACATTTTCAAACCATTGAATCCATTTCAAAAGGTCTTGGTCAAAGATTTGCAAAAATGGCCATAACACATAAGAGGTGATGTGTCAATTTTTATTATTTTTGAAAAGGGTTCACCTTGCTTCACTTGGACATGGGTTAGGGTCAATTTAGGGTTATATGAAGTTTAGAAATGGTTGCACACCATTTGGTCAAGGGTTAAAGTCATAGGGCAAGAATTTGGTATTATGGCTATGTGTCACATATGCCTCTATGCATATGTTGCATTTGATTTTAAATTTGACTTGGCTTGACCCATTTGGGGTTGTTGAGTGTTGAAATGGTATATGGAAGTGATCCAACCATTCACAACAAGTCCTAGGGTCAATCTTCTCAAATTCACAAATTTGCATTTTACTCTCATATGCCTCTATGGCATTTTTAGTTTCTTTTTATTTTCTTTGGAAACCACTTGGATTAGGTTTGATAAGTACTAGGTAAAGTGTGTGAAGGTTTTCCAAACCTCTAAACAAAGTAGAAAACTTAGGGTAAAGATTTATAAAAGTAGCCATAGGCACATATGCCTCTTTCTTATTTAATTTCCTTTTATTCTATTTTAACTAGGGTGGTGAAGAGAGGGATGAGGTTTAGGGTTTAGTGTGGTTCACAATGGTTCACCACCATTTAGCATAATTAAAAAGGTAGGGTTCAAGATTTACTTATTAGGGCTATATGCCCCCATATGTCTTCTATTTTATTTTGGTTTCTCAAAAATAGATCCAAAAGAAGTTTGGAGAAGGTTAGGGTTTAAGGTTTTTCTTATTTGATTTCTTTCTCTTTTATTTTATTTGGTTGGTGATCTTCACTTGATCACTTTAGGGTTTTAGGGTTTAGCACATAAGCATAATAACACTCATCATGGCGAAGCACAAGATTTAAACAAGATCTATATGTATCAATCTTATTTTAATAAAAGTTTTTGTTGGTTCCAAAATTTGGAACTAGGGAAGTGCATTGTCTTTATTTTGAAATTTTTGGGATGTTACATGCGCCAGAGGCCGAGGAATACGAACGTGTCAACTTCCAATGGGATATTCCTACGTCTTCACAAGTTGTCCATGAGGATGCGCCGGCCTTGAAATATGTGTGCTCCAAGAAGTTGTTCGATTCTCAAGAAACGGTTGAGGAGGAAAATCCTGAGGAGGTCGCCACCGCCGCCGTCAAAAATATGTTGAGCCCAAACACACTCCGTGCTACGGCCACTACGGCGATGGAGGGTCCATCAGTACAACCCAAGAAGAGGAAGAGGCAAAATAAGAAGGACGCCCAAGACAAGGCGGCGGCGGCCAAATCCAAGGACAAGGTCCCACTCCTTGACAAGTTGCCAAACAATTGGCGACCTCTGCATCACTTGGGTCAACCGATGCTACCGGAGCATGTCGTGAAGAAACTCACCCCGGATATGAGGAGCTTGCATGAGACTGTCTTGCATGTGGAGAACCTTCTTCTCAAATCAAAAGATCCTGGTTACCCTCTCTTGGTGGCGAAGGTGCCAACTGGCATGAACTTCGTCGAGAAGTACCCCGCGGACTTGTGCTTCATCCGGTTCAACGACATCTTCAGCATCTATCGCATGCAAGCGCTCCACTTTAGTGTGGTTCGCCTAGTTGCTCTTAGCTTGTCTGCCCAGATTGTTAAGGAGGAGACGCCGACCATCGCGATAATGGACCCCTTCTATATGCGGGAGAGCATCATCTGCAACGCTGGGGATCGGGCGATTGCCACCCAGCAGGTCGAGGATTTCATGCCGGCGAACATAAAAAAGGGCGCCATTCTCATCCCTTACTTCCCCGAGTAAGTAATCACTCGCTAGTCCCCCATTACCATTCTATCCTATATCTCCATTTGCATTTCCAAAGGTTAATCCGTGTGTTTTCCGCAGAGACAAGTTCTGCACCCTCATCGTCGTGCACCCGCAACACTCGCATGCAGTCTATCTCGACTCGGGTAGGGACCACAAGAAAGACTACACCCACATCAAGGCCCTTCTCAATGATGCTCTCACCGGCTTCGCCAACAAGGCAGGCCCCCTCAAAGTAGAGAGGAAATCCCGAGGAGGCTTGGTCTTAACCCACACAACCAACTTCCCCTGCCTCAGGCAGTCGACGCCCGAGAATGGGATGGACGTGTGGTATGCCATCCTTCAGATGCAGGAGTACATAAAGTACACAGATGACATGTTGCTGCCAGAGAATCTCAGAAACAGGTTTGCAAACATGGCGGATGTCCCTGATAGAGAGATTAGAAAGAACTGGGGTCGCATCCAGCATTTCATTTGCACGATAATCCTGCAGGATGTCAACAATAGGTCTGGCGAGTTCTTCTACGGCTACGGTCTACCACCTAATGACGAGATAGAACTCCGCTTGGAGATGTCACGTGATGAGAGGCCGTTCAACTCGCTTGAGGGCTGCCGTCCATTCCCCCCTAGGCGTACAACCTGATCCTACGACGGGAACACTTGCTAAAGCTTGAACGATATGTCCTTGAACTTCCGTATTGTAATAATTGCTATATATTCCCATAGAATCGACAAGTTGCTTTTATTTAGTTGTATGAATGTGCATGTGAACATGTGTCTATAGTTTCATTTACTTTGCTATATATTTCAAGATTATGGCGTACATAGCTTAATAATTATTTGCATTTACTCGACCACTACTTGCCTCGTATTTGGAGTTCGCCGATGATTAGAATGTTCGGTCACTCGTACACTCGGGGGTGGAGCCAGTGAGCCTTGGTGCGACGGCCACAAGTATCAATCTATTGTGCATCCTACCTAGCCTCACTGACTCCATCCCTGGATGTTAATATTTGTTTCGACCGACAAAGTATGAGGCACGCTATTTAATTCGTACTACTTGTCTTCTATTTGAGTTCGCACTTCTTAATTGCATTGGCCGATGATTAAAATGTTTGGTCACTTGTACACTCCGGGGTGGGGCCAGTGAGGCTTGGTGTGATGGCCACAAATATCAATCTATTGTGCATCCTACCTAGCCTCACTGACCCCATCCCTGTATGTTATTATTTATTTCGACCAACAAAGTATGAGTCACATGCTATTTAGTTCATACTACTTGTCTCTTATTTGAGTTGGCACTTGTTCATTGCATTGGTACTAACATTTTACTTGTCTTGTGAATGGAGATGCCGACGACATATGTCGTGTACAAGGGGAGGGTTCCTGGAGTCTACGGCGACTGGGAGGACTGTCGGAGACAGGTGCACCGTTTCAGCGGCAACAGCTACAAGGGATACCCCACTAGGGTGGAGGCGGAAGGAAGATACGCCCGTTATCTAGCGGGAGAGATGAGGGACATGAGGAGGAACCGGATGAAGATCATGGCCTTCGTGATGATGGTCATCATGACCATGTTGGTCATGTTCTATGTGATTGTAGTTTAGGTTAGGACCTACATTGTGAGGTGTATGACGATACTTGTGACGACTATGTACCAAGACTTCTAACTTTGTGAAACTTCGTCGTTCGGTGTTGCATATGCACATGTGTTGTATGAATCAACATTCCGAAACGAGACTTGCGTATTTGTGTATTGATACCGAAATGAAACTTGGCTCTCTATGTGCTTCTCATATTGCATGTAATGCTGTATAAATATGAACTGCGTTGTAAATATATACTGCTGTCAAATATGTATTGTAATATGCTGGAAAAAAGGTGAAAAAAGAATTTTCGAATTTATTGCCGGCGCACCTAAATGACCTACTGCCGGCGCACGTGGCATGCGCCAGTGCTGGAAGCACTACTGCCGGCGCAGCTGATGGTGCGCCGGTGGAACTTGTCCATTGCCGGCGAAGCGTCGATGGCGCGCCGGCAGTATCCGGCCTATCGCCGGCGCACTGCCTGGTGCGCCGGCAGTGGCCATTTATCACCGGCCCGTTCGCACCGGCGGGCTCGTGGTGCGCCGGCAATGGGCCTTTTAGGTTCGTCGGTGGTAGGCCTTTTCCTTGTAGTGCCGACCCCATCTTCCCCACGGCCGGCCATCGTCTCCGACAACCATGGCGTCGCCGTCCGGCCACCTCCGGCCTCTCCGTCGCCACCATCATCATCATCGTGGTGAGGTTCCGCACCTCGTGGTGCCCTCGGTTTTCCCTCTACCCCTCTGTAGCTCTGCCGCCTCGAGGACCTGTCCCGGCCGTCGCCGCTCATCGTCGCCAGCCATGCTCCGGCCACCATTTGGTAGCGGCGCCGCCACCAAATGGTCGGCCGCGTCGAGCTGCCCCTTTTCCTCCTCACTCGCGCCCCTATCGCCCTCCGAATCGGCGGATTGAAATCCGCCCGAGCTCAATCTGGAGCTCATGGCCATGGCTGACGTCATCATGACGTCATGCCCACATCATATCTTCTTTTTCCTTTTTTTCAGAAATTGTTTCAAAATGGATAAATCTTGTAAAAATTCATAAGTATTCTATTTTAATTCAGAAAAATGTGTATAATATATCAAAATCTTCAGAAAAATGAGATCTACACTTTAGTAACAAAAGCATGCATTGTTAAACAACTTTGAACCCTGTCCTTAATAGAAGAACAAATGAACCCTTTTCTTTAATATGTGGGATTTATGGAATTGCAAAGTATTAGCATTCCAACCCTATTTAAATTGATGAGCATGTTATAGGATCACTTTCATTACTATTAACATGTCATATCATCATCCTTGAGTGTGCATTGCATTATGCCATGTATTGAATGTTATTTCTCTATTTCTAGTGTTTGCTTCTTCGCGATCAATAGAGCATGTTCCCGAGACGATTAGGATCGACAACGACGCAGATCAATAATCGTCCATCGACGAAGAAGTCAAGCATGGGATCCGCGAAGATCCATATTGGTTTGTTAGGGACAAAGGCAAGCCCTAGCCTGGTTCATATATGATTTCGAAATGCTTTTACTTCTGGATCCTACATATCGCATACGATTCAACTGTCTTTTATCGATAGGTAGAGTTATCCTATCTATTGCATGTTTCACCCTTGTAGCCTCAAATCCATGATCCACTGCTCCTAGCATAACTAGGTTTGTCATGTGTGCATCGCTAGAGCCTTTATCTCTTTATGCTTAGCCATGCTTAGTTTGTTACGCTGCTACTCCGGTCTTCGGACTGGAGCCTTACAATGAAATGAAGATAGCATGACAGGTTGACGTGGTGAGTATAGAGATGTTGATAAACATGATTAAAGGCTCAGACGAGAGGCCACATTGGGATGTGGTGGGTTGTTTCGTTTCTGCCGACCCTAGGAACCGAGTTCTCGCCTCTTGAACCAAGACTGAGCGTACAACCACACGAGGCCCTATTATGGTACCCTCTCGACTCACTAACTTGCCTAGTAGATTCCATGAGTCACATAGTTTGCGTTTTACCTGGACATATGCATTGCATTTTGCTTGGGGGAAAAGGTACATAACAGTAGGTAAGCGTGGTCGTGGTGGCTGGGGGTTGCGGCCTCTGGGGAAACCCACCTCGGTACACATCGTTAAGGACCGACTTCGGGACTTGACCCGTTACGGCGGAACAATCCTTAGCGCGTGACTCATGGTCTCGGCGACAGCAAGGTAAAGGTCGTGGTCGACCACCCTCTGCCAGCACACCAATGAAGTGTGTTATACTAGTGGCATTAAGAGTCGGTCGGCGCGTGTGGGTAAAGTTGTGCACCCCTGCAGGGTTATGAATCTTTTCGAAAAGCCGTGTCCACGGTTACGGACGACTTGGGAACGGACGTGGAGATCATAGAGAACATGAACCTGATCGTAAAACTTGGCAAACAATGTGTGTTTACGGATACCTTCTCCGGGTGTTGAGGGGGTGATCCGAGGATAGTGGTTCGAGATGATGAAGATTGGTGGATACAATATGATGATCATTAGAGATAGAGTTGTCGCTCTCGTATCCCCTTTTAAAGGTTCTAAGTAGTCGAACTTCTCTTCTCTCTTGTTTTACAAAGGAAAATTGGCTTTACGCAAAAGAAGCTCCACAGAAAGCCCGCATACCCGCTTTGCTAAAAGGTTGTACTAAGTCTTGCTGAGTCCCTGTACTCAGCTTTGCATGCTTTTGTTTCAGACGAAGTTGCTCCGACAGATGGTGGTTTCTAGGTCGACATCGACGAGTAGCTTGGGGTTCCCAGGTGGCAGCCTGGAATCTATGGGCTGGGACGTCGCTGTTATGCTGCTGGCCTCTTAGGCCTTTTGCTATCTTGCTATGTCTAATAGCATAACTTTGCTTCCGTTGGTTGATGTATGTCAGGTCAGTGACCTCTGCTTGTATGCTTTGGTTCTTCGCTCAGTTATGAGCTTGTATTACCTTTTTGAGTCGTACAATCACTGTTGTGTTACCGATTCTCTCACTGTAGTCTCTCGAGCTCTAGGTTAGGCTTATGTCAGACGAAGATCTGTATTTGTCTAACCCTGATCCCGGGGGTGCGACAAACGCCATCGGTGGAGGGTGAGTGGAGGGAGAATGGAGGAAGAGTGGAGCAGGGACGGCGCGGCGGGCGCCGGCGATTAATGCCGCGTGGAAGACGATGCGTGCGCGGAAGACGATGCGTGCGCAGAAGACGATGCGACGACATTAACTCGCCGTGTGGAAGCTGCGTGGCCGGCGAATGCTGAACGGCGGCAGGCTTACAGCGCGCGGAAGACGATGCGATGAGGACGACGATCGGTGTCCCTCGCCGACAAGTTGGGGCCACCAGACGCGCGAGAACTTTCATCAGCGTTTCCCGCGTTTTCGTTTCGTCTGGACTCCCCGAGCGCTCCCCGGGGGGCCGGGGATGGCGTGGGATCGCCGGATGAATTTAGGCCCAAATCCGGACGAAATCGAGGAACCGGTGGCACGACTGGACCGAATTTCGTCGTCCGGATGACAAAACGCGGTCCTGGGGGCCTCGTCGGGGAGATGAGTGGAGATGCTCTAAGAAATGGTGGCAAAGGGGGCCATTGGCTGTGGCCTATGGGAACATCGTTGAAACCGTACGAGTACTCCTATTTGCTCAGCACTCAGCACAGGCGCCGGACGCCACGCCTATGGTCCTGACGCATGTACATGTACTCCTTTGAGTTCCATGTCACAAAACGGTGTTTGATACTGATTTTTGATCATTTCTTTAATAATTGTTCACACAAAACGGTGTTTTCAACGGAAGAGAATCCTGGTGTTTTTCCCTGGCATGCGACCTGGGCAAAAAGGGCCAAATCGATCTGTTAAAAAATGCAGTTTAGCCGTTTAGGTACTCACTTCACCTAATTTACAAGCTGAACTGGTCTAAAAAAAAATTGATAGCTACTCCTACAATTGTGCACCTTCCAATTGTCATGGGTACTTGCCAACGATTTTCCAACGAATATACAAATCTTGAGAGCCCCAGAACAGCAACGGCTAATAAAATATGCATAGGAAATCGGCGAGGCTGTTCAATAATGACAGGAAAAGGGCTGTACCAAATGATCACGAGTCTCAGCTCTCAACCACAACATGTGACTTCGCAGGTAAACACATATTTCAAGCCAGAAAGGGAGATAAGATCCTCCATGTGATTCAAGGAAAAGAAAGCACAAAAATCAGATGACAGGCAGATGCATGAGCTTGTGTCTGTGCTAGTTCAGGAACGATTCGGCTTTGAGATTCAGTTCGCTGTATTGCTTTGAACAGACGTGCAGATTGTGCTGACATAGCGTAGACGGATTTGGTCACAGAACAGAGCATAATCACAGTTTGTAGCTAAGCCATGTACTAGTTGTACAATCATTGAGTTCCGTTAATGGAAGAAGCTTTATCAAGGGAGCTACACTTGCCTACCAAACATCTCAAAATAACTCAAACTGTGTTCCCCTCGCAAATAATATATTGGTTTTGCATCCAACCACCACTCCTTATCTTATCTTGGTAGAGTCCAGCAACGACCAAAAAAACGACCATGCTCCAATAGTAGAACTAAACATACCACATCTACCCTTCAATCCCTGCAAAATCATAGTCATAGTAAATATAGATGATAACACGAAATTTATTTGAATAAATAAACTACTTCAACGGAACTTGGAAATAGCAAACAAAGGAACAAACAAAATGTGTTTTCTCTTTTTTTTTTTGTTTAGTACATAAGTTATAAGCAGATACTTGACAAAATATTTCATTCATTCTATTTGGGCATCTAAAAATCGACTTATTAGGGATAATGTTCGAGATTTTATATGCACGCAAAGATTGTGGACAACTCAGCCTCTATTCCAAATGAACTTTTTTAGTGTTTGACCTATCACCTGTGTCCTATAGGCATACATTAGTTGTGCAAATTCATAACAGTAGTGTTTGAACAGGTTCTTTTCCAGGAAATAAGGTCCATGCAAACACACATTCAGGAGCCTACGGTACTGCAATTCAACTTGACAGACCCACAAAGGAAGCACAAAAAAACTAAAAACATGGTAGCTGATATGATATTACTCCTCCAACCTCTTATAAAATGTTGTCGACTTTCTACAGCTTTAACGACATGACTAAAACAGTTCATTTCTGCAGGAATAACTGTAACTATGTTGATATTAGTATAAACAAGAAACTTTGTATATGGAAGTACTATTAAGTATTAACAATAAATCTACAGGTATAAACTTCGCGTGGCTGGTGAAGATAATATGACATATATTGGTGATAAATATCCAAAACGTTTGAGCACACAGACACACTACAAACATTCTGAAACACAATTCCATATAAAGAACTGATGGAGTGTTCAAAGCATGATCAAACAAAATGTACCCTCCAGTTTCCTGATCATCTATGTAAAGAAACCAAAAAACAAAATATGGGTTCTTCAATCAAAATAAATGATGTTGGTACTGTACTTTTCAAACAGCTGAATTGTTTAGTTCAAATGATATCACAACTGTTGTTGCTCTTGTGAAATTTCAACTGTTGTATTTTCAATCCTAATGTGTTTCTTATGAAAAAATCTTCACGCATATGAACTTGCTAACTCCAGAATCCAGCATTGACAAGCCAGGATGAGATTCGACAGAGGAAACAATTGCATCTATCTAGTACCAAGATTTACAAGGAAGGGGTGAAAACTGGTTTAAAAGAAAAGTGCCATGGCAACACACAAACCCCCTTCCTTTAATCCATGACTAGTTGACAAATGCATCATGTACATGGCATACTTAGCCTTTTCGATGAAGTGAGAAACACTTCCAATTAGACTTTACTCTCAACTCAGCTCATGTTTAGCTTCCAATAATCTTAATTAACCTTAGATATTTAGTTCCGTTAGTCTGCAAATCCAAACTTTGCATAGCGCCAGTGCATAGCGGACGGATAAAGCGTGCTGAGAATGTTAAGAGGGGTCGTGGTAGACCAAACTTGACATGGGAGGAGTCCATTAAGAGAGACCTGAAGGTTTGGAATATCGACAAAGATTTAGCCATGGACAGGGGTGCGTGGAAGTTAGCTATCCACGTTCCGGAACCATGACTTGGCTTCGAGATCTTATGGGTTTCAACTCTAGCCTACCCCAACTTGTTTGGGACTGAAAGGCTTGGTTGTTGTTGTTGTTGTAGTCTGCAAATCCAACAAATGAACTATACTTTGGAAGTTCAGGGTCATACTAGAATGATGGTGCATCACATTTAAAGAGCTATAATCAGCATTTTAGGCACAGAATGACATGTTTAGCCAAGTTGCACAAAGTAGTATTACATAACGAAATATGATTAAGTAGACCACGGTACAAACTAAGAAATAAGTGGAAGGTGAATCCAACATTTATTGGTCCCATTCCCGTGGACCACAAGTCTGTACGATAATATCATTGCTGATTCCAAACTATAGCCTCTCGTATCCTATTTAGTATTTACGCATGCCACTGCACAGACAGATTAAAAAACTAGACGAGTAACAATTAAAAAACACTGGTCGTAATATAGGTAAAAACCCAGCGACTAACAATTAAACAACCTCAATAGTAATATAGGTAAGGACCCAAGAGTAGTTATGCAATTTTAGTTGTCAACTTCCATAACTCGAACCAATGGGTTTAAAATTCATATTATCGTCCTCTATTTATTTTCACCAAAATATTACTTAGCATATATGCTTGATGTCTTTTGTCACCAGTTAACAAATGGATTAAGCTTCACTCTGTAGCACTTCCCCACTGCAAGATCTAACTGCCAACTACAAGATGTAAGTTCATCTGCTGCGACTTGTGGCAAGATTGCAATCGTAATTGTTCAGCACATAACGTTGTAAGCCAATGATAGTTTCCAATAAGCGCGAAAATTGACGAAACTAAACAAAAATAATGGCTTATTGTGACTTATTTTTTACAATCATGAACACTCAAGCAGAACCATCTTAGCGAGAAAGAACAAGACATACCTCACATGCGTGGCTGAGGTCGAAGGATCATGATGAGGATGTCTATAGCCATGAACGCGACGAGCGGGCTGAGATCGAGCTTGCGGCCGAACACGGGCGGCATGACCTCGCGGCAGAGGGCGAGAAAGGGGTCGCAGAGGTCTCGAAGGGCGGAGAAGGGCTGGCGGTCCCATGGGATGTTGGGGAACCAGGAGAATAGCACCCCGACGAGCAGAACCTCCCGGTAGACCCCCAGCCACCGCACGGCCGCCGACATCGCCGCCGCGATCGGCGGACGCAGCGGCGCGAGGTTGATGCTCCGCAGGCCGACCTCGAGCGCCGAGAGCGGGGCCAGAAGCCCGCCCACGGCCGAAGCCGCCACCTGCGCGGCGGCGCGCGGGGGCGGCGGCGAAGCGCGGATGCTGCGTGGGAGGCGGAGCGGGGGCAGGGCTAGGGTTTTGGCGGGGAGGAGACGGGTGACTGAGCTCGGGATGGGGCGGAAGAGGGCCGGCCTCGTGCACGGCGACGCGAGGAGACCGTTCATCGTATCCGGACGCCGCTGCGGGTTCCGGAAGGTTCTAGAAGGATTGGGAGAAGAAGAGGGGAACGAGGGGCAAAGGCAACCGAGGAAGAGAAGGTTTCTCCAGGGGGAAAGGATAAAGGGGTGATGTCGTCGTGATGGTGGGGCCTTCTCGTAAGAGATAGGGAGACACATCCCCTTGCCCTTAGAGCACACGCGCTAGCACACGCGCTAAATCTGGTGCGCGGAGGCTCTATTTTGCAGCGCGCGTTGGTATGTGAAAAATGTCGGCAGAGGCTCTATTTTGCAGCGCGCGCATCACAAACTGCTAATCCGACCGTTTTTTTTTTGAAAATTCATCAAACAAACTATGAAAATATGATTGAAAATACGAATATATTTTAAAAGTGCAACGATACAATGCGACATTTAAACGAAAATACTAAAATAAACTACTCCTCCGACTGGTCGTCGGACTCCCAGTCGAAGTCGGAGCTGCTCAGTGTCGTGTCCGACACCGGCGTCGACGTCGTCGTCCACTGGAAGTCAGAGGAGGAGGAGGAGAGGACGATGGTCGATGGCCCTGCGCCGTTCTTATTTTCCTCCTTCCTCCTCGCCGCCGCCTCGGCCCTCGCCTTCTTCCTCGCCGCGGAATCGGCGCGGCGCTTTTCGCGGCTCGCCTTTTTTTTTCGTTTTCATCGCCGCCTTCTCCTCCTCCTTCTGCGCGTAGAAGGCCTCCGTGGCGGCGACGTCCTCGGGGAAGCGGCGCGCCCATTCGAGGCGCAGCGCCTCGTCGCGCTCGGCGATGAGGAGGCGCTGCTCCAGCTCCCGATGCCGGCGCTGCTGTTCGCGCGTGATCATCGGCGGCGACGGCGCCAGCATCTCCTCTTGCTCCCGCGTGAAGACGTCGTGGAAGTTCATCGTCCGCCGGGAGCGGCCGAGCCGCCAGGCGACGGCGTCGTTCGCCTGCGCCGCCTCGTGCGCGGTGTTGAACGTGCGAGGCGGATCCGCTCTCGCCGGAGCGGATTTCCGCGTCGGCCGCCGCTCGGCCGCGCCGGACACCGTGGTAGCCGGAGGAGGGGCGGCGGCGCGGAGGCATCTCGCGGAGGCGGCGCGGTCGGAGGCGGAGCGGCCGGAGGTGGAGCGGCGCGGGAGGGAGAGAGGCGAGGAGGGAGACAGACGCGTGGAGGAAGTGGCAGTTGGACGCGTTCGCGCGTGGCGTGTTTATAGCGCGCGCGGCAGCGCACGCGGCAAGTTTCCCGCGTGGGATAGCGCGAAAGCGCGCGGGCGGCAAAAATTTTAGCGCGCACGCCGTTTTCCCGCCTCTGCTGGAGCAGCGGGGCAGCGCTCGCGCGCGGCAAAACAACAGACGCGCTAAAAGCCCCGCGCAGCAAAAAAAACCGCCGGTTTGCCGCGCGCGGGCGGCAAAATTTTTAGCGCGCACGCTGTTTTCCCGCCTCTGCTGGAGCAGCGCGGTAGCGCTCGCGCGCGGCAAACCAACAGACGCGCTAAAAGCCCCGCGCAGCAAAAAAACCGCCGGTTTGCCGCGCGCGGGCGCTGCCGCGCTGATCCAGCGGAGGCGGGAAAAAGGCGCGCGCGCTAAAAATTTTGCCGCCCGCGCGCTTTCGCGCTATCCCGCGCGGGATATCGGCCGCGCGCTATAAACACGACACGCGCGAAGCGACCAACTGCCATCTCTCCCACGCGTCTTCGTCTCCGTCCGTCTCTCTCCCCGCCTCTCTCCCTCCCTCCCACGCCGCTCCGCCTCCGGCCGTTCCGCCGTCGTCCCCTCCGCCCCCGCGCGAAGATGCCTCCGCGTCGCCGCCCCCCCTCCGGCTACCATGACGTTCGGGCGCGGCCGGGCGGCCGATTCGACGCGAAAATTCGTTCCGGCGAGGAACGGATCCGCCTCGGCACGTTCGACACGGCGCACGAGGCGGCGCGGGCGTACGACGTCGTCGCGTGGCGGCTGGGCCGCCGCGCGATGAACTTCCATGACGTGTTCACGCGGGAGCAGGCAGAGATGCTCGCGCCGCCGCCGCCGATGATCACGCGGGAGGAGCAGCGCCGACAGCGGGAGCTGGAGCAGCGCCTTCTCATCGCCGAGCGTGACGAGGCGCTTCGCCTTGAATGGGCGCGCCGCTTCCCCGAGGACTTCGCCGCCACGTCGGCCTTCTACGCGGAGAAGGAGCAGAAGGAGGAGGAGAAGGCGGCGGCGAAGGCGAAGAAGAAAGCTTCCCGCGAAAAGCGCTACGTCGAGTCCGCGACGAGGAAGGCGGCAAGGGCCGCGAAGGCGGCGAGGAAGGAGGAGGACAAGAAGAACGGCGTAGGGCCGTCGACCATCGTCCTCTCCTCCTCCTCCTTCTTCGAGTGGACGACGACGCCGGTGTCGGAGACGACTCCGAGCAGCTCGGACTTCGATTGGGAGTCGGACGAGTAGTTTAGTAGTTCTATATGTCACATTGTATCGTTAAACTTTTAAATATATTCGTATTTTCGATGAAATTTTCATAGTTTGTTTGATTTAAATTTTCAAAAGAACGGTCGGATTACAGTTTGTGCCGCGCGCGCGCTGCAAAATAGAGCCTCTGCCGGAGGTGCGTTTTTCGCACAACAACGCGCGCTGCAAAATAGAGCCTCTGCCGCGGGCAAATTCGCTAACACGCGCGCTAGCGGTATACAGCGCGCCGAATCGCCGGTATACAGCGCCAAATTTTAGAGCCTCTGTTGGAGATGCTCTTAGGGCATCTCCAGCGGCGCGACGCATTTTAGCGTCCGCGCGCGTTCGTTTGCGTCGGTCGAAATGGTTGAAATTGACCGCGCGTCCGTTTGCGTCGGGGGTGGCTCTAGCGGCACGACGCATTTTTTGGCCGAATCATTTTTTTATACATGAAACATAATTTACATAGTTAAAACATGAAAAAAAAACCTAACGCCTACTGATGTCTACGGGTGCTTCTATTCTTGTAGATAGTGTTGGGCCTCCAAGAGCAGAGGTTTGTAGAACAGCAGCAAGTTTCCCTTAAGTGGATCACCCAAGGTTTATCGAACTCAGGGAGGAAGAGGTCAAATATATCCCTCTCATGCAACCCTGCAACCACAAAGCAAGAAGTCTCTTGTGTCCCCAACACACCTAATAGGTGCACTAGTTCGGCGAAGAGATAGTGAAATACAGTGGTATGAATAAATATGAGCAGTAGCAATGGCACCAGAAAAGTGCTTTGCTGTCCAGGACTAGCGTGTAGTTGATGGTGGTGATATTGCAGGCAGTACAGATACAGTAAAACAGTAAAAAGCAGCGATAGCAGTATTTAGGAACAAGACCTAGGGATCATACTTTCACTAGTGGACACTCTCAACATTGATCACATAACAGAATAGATAGATAGATAGATGCTAGACTCTACACTCTCTTGTTGGATGATGAACACCACTAACTGTGTAGGATTACACGAACCCTCAATGCCGGAGTTAACAAGCTCCACAATATTCGATGTTCATATTTAAATAACCTTAGAGTGCATGACAGATCAACATAATCAAACCAAGTACTAACATAGCATGCACACTGTCACCTTCACGCTACGAAAGGAGGCATAGATCACATCAATACTATCATAGCAATAGTTAACTTCATAATCTACAAGAGATCACAATCATAGCCTACGCCAAGTACTAACACGATGCACACACTGTCACCATTACACCGTGCAGGAGGAATAAACTACTTTAATAACATCACTAGAGTAGCACACAGATAAATTATGATACAAAACACATTGCAATCATAAAGAGATATAAATAAGCACTTCACTATGCCATTCATAACAGTGAATAAGTATTCTGTGAAATATAGCCTAAGAGACCCACACGGTGCACACACTGTCACCTTTACACACGTGGGACAAGGAGTCTCCGGAGATCACATAAGTAAAACCCACTTGACTAGCATAACAACATCTAGATTACAAGCATCATCATATGAATCTCAATCATGTAAGGCAGCTCATGAGATTATTGTATTGAAGTACATAGGAGAGAGATGAACCACATAGCTACCGGTACAGCCCTTAGCCTCGATGGAGAACTACTTTCTCCTCATGGGAGACAACAGCGTCGATGAAGATGGCGGTGGAGATGGCAGCGGTGTCGATGGAGAAGCCTTCCGGGGGCACTTCCCCGTCCCGGCGGCGTGCCGGAACAGAGACTCCTGTCCCCCAGATCTTGGCTTCGCGATGGCGGCGGCTCTCGGGTGTTCTGGATGCTTCCGGGGATTCTAAGATGCTGGGCGTTGATTTCGTCCGATTCCGAGAATATTTCCTTACTAGGATTTCTGAAACCAAAAATAGCAGAAAACAAAGAATCGGCCCTTCGGCATCTCGTCAATAGGTTAGTTCCGAAAAACGCATAAATATGACATAAAGTGTGCATAAAACATGTAGATATCATCAATAATGTGGCATGGAACATAAGAAATTATCGATACGTCGGAGACGTATCAGCATCCCCAAGCTTAGTTTCTGCTCGTCCCGAGCAGGTAAACGATAACAAAGATAATTTCTGGAGTGACATGCCATCATAACCTTGATCATACTATTGTAAGCATATGTAATGAATGCAGCGATCAAAACAATGTAAATGACATGAGTAAACAAGTGAATCTTTTCATGAATAGTACTTCAAGACAAGCATCAATAAGTCTTGCATAAGAGTTAACTCATAAAGCAATAATTTCATAGTATAGGTATCGAAGCAACACAAAGGAAGATTAAGTTTCAGCGGTTGCTTTCAACTTGTAACATGTATATCTCATGGATAGTTGTCAATGCAAAGTAATATAACAAATGCAATATGCAAGTATGTAGGAATCAATGCATAGTTGACACAAGTGTTTGCTTCTTGAGGTGGAGAGAAATAGGTGAACTGACTCAATCATAAAAGTAAAAGAATGGCCCTTCGCAGAGGGAAGCATTGATTGCTATATTTGTGCTAGAGCTTTGGATTTGAAAACAAGAAACAATTTTGTCAACGGTAGTAATAAAACATATGTGTTATGTAAATTATATCTTACAAGTTGCAAGCCTCATGCATAGTATACTAATAGTGCCCGCACCTTGTCCTAATTAGCTCGGATTACCGGGATTATCGCAATGCACATGTTTTAACCAAGTGTCACAAAGGGGTACCTCTATGCCGCCTGTACAAAGGTCTAAGGAGAAAGCTCGCATTGGATTTCTCGCTATTGATTATTCTCAACTTAGACATCCATACCGGGACAACATAGACAACAGATAATGGACTCCTCTTTAATGCATAAGCATGTAGCAACAATTAATGTTCTCATATGAGATTGAGGATATATGTCCAAAACTGAAACTTCCACCATGATTCATGGCTTTAGTTAGCGGCCCAATGTTCTTCTCTAACAATATGCATGCTCTAACCATTAGTGGTAATTCTCCCTTACTTCAGACAAGACAGACATGCATAGCAACTCACATGATATTCAACAAAGAGTAGTTGATGGCGTCCCCAGGAACGTGGTTATCGCACAACAAGCAACTTAATAAGAGATAAAGTGCATAAGTACATATTCAATACCACAATAGTTTTTAGGCTATTTGTCCCATGAGCTATATATTGCAAAGACAAAGAATGGAAATTTAAAGGTAACACTCAAGCAATTTACTTTGGAATGGCGGAGAAATACCATGTAGTAGGTAGGTATGGTGGACACAAATGGCATAGTGGTTGGCTCAAGGATTTTGGATGCATGAGAAGTATTCCCTCTCGATACAAGGCTTAGGCTAGCAAAGTTATTTGAAACAAACACAAGGATGAACCAGTGCAGCAAAACTCACATAAAAGACATATTGAAAACATTATAAGACTCTACACCGTCTTCCTTGTTGTTCAAACTCAATACTAGAAATTATCTAGACCTTAGAGAGACCAATTATGCAAACCAAATTTTAGCAAGCTCTATGTATTTCTTCATTAATAGGTGCAAAGTATATGATGCAAGAGCTTAAACATGAGCACAACAATCGCCAAGTATCACATTATCCAAGACATTCTACCAATTACCACATGTAGCATTTCCCGTTTCCAACCATATAACAATTAACGAAGCAGTTTCGACCTTCGCCATGAACATTAAAAGCTAAGAACACATGTGTTCATACGAACCAGCGGAGCGTGTCTCTCTCCCACACAAGCATTTATTCAAAAAAACAAAAAAAAACATACAGACGCTCCAAGTAAAGTACATAAGATGTGACCGAATAAAAATATAGTTTCAGGGGAGGAACCTGATAATGTTGTCGATGAAGAAGGGGATGCCTTGGGCATCCCCAAGCTTAGATGCTTGAGTATTCTTGAAATATGCAGGGATGAACCACCGGGGCATCCCCAAGCTTAGACTTTTCACTCTTCTTAATCGTAGTATATCATCCTCCTCTCTTGACCCTTGAAAACTTCCTTCACACCAAACTCGAAACAAACTCATTAGAGGGTTAGTGCATAATTAAAATATACATGTTCAGAGGTGACATAATCATTCTTAACACTTCTGGACATTGCACAAAGCTACTGTAAGTCAATGGAATCGAAATATCCATCGAGCATATCAAAACAGGCAATGCGAAATAAAAGGCAGAATCTGTCAAAGCAGAACAGTCCGTAAAGACGAATTTTATTGAGGCACCAGACTTGCTCAAATGAAAATGCTCAAATTGAATGAAAGTTGCGTACATATCTGGGGATCACTCACGTATATTGGCATAATTTTCTGAGTTACCTACAGAGAATTAGGCCCAGATTCGTGACAGCAAGAAATCTGTTTATGCGCAGTAATCCAAATCTAGTATGAACCTTACTATCAAAGACTTTACTTGGCACAACAATGCACAAAACTAAGATAAGGAGAGGTTGCTGCAGTAGTAAACAACTTCCAAGACACAAATATAAAACAAAGTACTGTAGCAAAATAAACACATGGGTTATCTCCCAAGAAGTTCTTTCTTTATAGCCATTAAGATGGGCTCAGCAGTTTTAATGATGCACTCGCAAGAAATAGTATTTGAAGCAAAATAGAGCATCAAGAGGCAAATTCAAAACACATTTAAGTCTAACATGCTTCCTATGAAAAGGAATCTTGTAAATAAACAAGTTCATGAAGCATAGTGCAACAAGCATAGAAAGATAAAACAACTGCAGCTTCAAGATTTTCAGCAAAAAGAGAGGTGTTTTAGTAACATGAAAACTTCTACAACCATATTCTCCTCTCTCATAATAATATCCAGTAGTATCATGAGCAAACTCAACAATATAACTATCACATAAAGCATTCTTATCATGAGTCTCATGCATAAAATTATTACTCTCTACATAAGCATAATCAATTTTATTAGTTGTAGTGGGAGCAAATTCAACAAAGTAGCTATCATTATTATTCTCATCATCAAATATAGGAGGCATATTGTAATCATAATCAAATTTATCCTCCATAACAGGTGGTACCAGAAGACTACTATCATTATAATCATCATAAATAGGAGGCAAAGTATCATCAAAGCAAATTTTCTCCTCAATGCTTGGGGGACTAAAAAGATCATGCTCATCAAAACCGACCTCCCCAAGCTTAGAATTTTCCATAGTATTAGCAACAATAGTGTTCAAAGCATTCATATTAATAACATTCCCATTAGCATGCATATAAAGTTCAATGGGTTTTTTAATTCTCTCTTCAAACACATCATGTCCTAATTCAAGATAGAGTTCATAAAGATCTCTCATATTTTTGTTGTTTTACATTATGCCTAACTAGTGTAAACAAGAAACAAAAAGATGCAATTGCAGGATATAAAGGAAATAGCTTCGAGCACACACACAATGGCGCCAGAAAAGTACTGTTACCTGGAACCGGAGTATGAGTGCCTTTTACCTTTCCTCCCCGGCAACGGCGCCAGAAAAGTGCTTGATGTCTACGGGTGCTTCTATTCTTGTAGATAGTGTTGGGCCTCCAAGAGCAGAGGTTTGTAGAACAGCAGCAAGTTTCCCTTAAGTGGATCACCCAAGGTTTATCGAACTCAGGGAGGAAGAGGTCAAAGATATCCCTCTTATGCAACCCTGCAACCACAAAGCAAGAAGTCTCTTGTGTCCCCAACACACCTAATAGGTGCACTAGTTCGGCGAAGAGATAGTGAAATACAGTGGTATGAATAAATATGAGCAGTAGCAATGGCACCAGAAAAGTGCTTTGCTGTCCAGGACTAGCGTGTAGTTGATGGTGGTGATATTGCGAGCACAGACATACTGATAAAATGCAAGAATAAGCAGCGATAGCAGTATTTAGGAACAAGACCTAGGGATCATACTTTCACTAGTGGACACTCTCAACATTGATCACATAACAGAATAGATAGATAGATGCTAGACTCTACACTCTCTTGTTGGATGATGAACACCACTAACTGTGTAGGATTACACGAACCCTCAATGCCGGAGTTAACAAACTCCACAATATTCGATGTTCATATTTAAATAACCTTAGAGTGCATGACAGATCAACATAACCAAACCAAGTACTAACATAGCATGCACACTGTCACCTTCACGCTACGAAAGGAGGCATAGATCACATCAATACTATCATAGCAATAGTTAACTTCATAATCTACAAGAGATCACAATCATAGCCTACGCCAAGTACTAACACGATGCACACACTGTCACCATTACACCGTGCAGGAGGAATAAACTACTTTAATAACATCACTAGAGTAGCACACAGATAAATTGTGATACAAAACACATTGCAATCATAAAGAGATATAAATAAGCACTTCACTATGCCATTCATAACAGTGAATAAGTATTCTGTGAAATATAGCCTAAGAGACCCACACGGTGCACACACTGTCACCTTTACACACGTGGGACAAGGAGTCTCCGGAGATCACATAAGTAAAACCCACTTGACTAGCATAACGACATCTAGATTACAAGCATCATCATATGAATCTCAATCATGTAAGGCAGCTCATGAGATTATTGTATTGAAGTACATAGGAGAGAGATGAACCACATAGCTACCAGTACAGCCCTTAGCCTCGATGGAGAACTACTCCCTCCTCATGGGAGACAGCAGCGTTGATGAAGATGGCGGTGGAGATGGCAGCGGTGTCGATGGAGAAGCCTTCCGGGGGCACTTCCCCGTCCCGGCGGCGTGCCGGAACAGAGACTCCTGTCCCCCAGATCTTGGCTTCGCGATGGCGGCGGCTCTCGGGTGTTCTGGATGCTTCCGGGGATTCTAAGATGCTGGGCGTTGATTTCGTCCGATTCCGAGAATATTTCCTTACTAGGATTTCTGAAACCAAAAACAGCAGAAAACAAAGAACTGCCCTTCGGCATCTCGTCAATAGGTTAGTTCCGGAAAACGCATAAATATGACATAAAGTGTGCATAAAACATGTAGATATCATCAATAATGTGGCATGGAACATAAGAAATTATCGATACGTCGGAGACGTATCACCTACTGCTACTCCTCGTCGTTGTTGAGCACGATGAGCTCCGGTATCGCCCACGGCCAGTTGCCATCCGGGGGAGCGTACGCCGGGCGCGCCGACGGTGCTGGAGGTGGAGGTGCCCAGAGCTGCGGTAGTGGCGGCGGTGGAGGCGCCTAGAGCTGCGGATGTGGCGGCGGTGGAGGCGCCCAGGGATATGGTTGTGGCGGCGGTGGAGGAGGCGCCCAGGGCTGCGGCTGTGGCGGCGGTGGAGGAGGCGCCCAGGGCTGCGGTTATGGCGCCGCCGAGTCCTATAGTGCCAGTCGAAGGGCTTCATCCTCCGACAGGCCCGACGGCATGACGCCGCTGGCGTAGCGGGGCAGCGGCGGCTGCACATGCGCGTCGTTCTCGGAGACAAGGACATCGAGCTTCGCCATCTCGTCGTCCGTCATGTTCTCCGGGAACTAGAACTTGCGACCCTCCGCCACGGCCTGCTGCCATTCGTGGAAGACGGCCGCGGCGTAGTCGTTGCTGTCGTCCTTCACCTCCTCGCTATGGTACGCGAGCGCCTCGATGTAGTCATCCTCGTCGTCGTAGGCAGCGTAGGCGTCGTTGTCGTGGTCATCGCGATCGTCGTCATCGTTGTACTACGCGCGTGTCGGCGCCTGCTGACGACGCCTCGGCGCCTCCTGTCTTCGTGGACGAGTCGGCGGTGCAGCCCCGAAGAGAAAATCCCTTTCGCCCATGAAGCTTGCCCTTCTTCTCTTATCCATCTCGGTCGACAGATACGTACGCCAACTGTCGGAGTCGATGGCATACACCAGATCAGCGAGGAGGTCCGGCGGCAGGTACCGCTCCTTCGTCGGATCTCCGCGGTCCAGTCAGGCTCGCGGGCAGGGACTGGAGGGATGGTGTCATCGTGGTGAACAGACAGATGCCATGGGATGGCTTAAGTTGGGGCCGAATGCGCTAGAGGATTCGGGGGAGGGTTTTTGGTAAGGATGGGATGAACTCCGGATGGATTCCGGTATCTTTATTGATGAACTTGGCCTTGGCCAGAGGTTGAAGAAGTACAGTACAAGCTCTTTCTTTCTACTTCTAACTTCTCCTCTGCTAACTGGGTCTCCCGCGCATGGGTGTGCTCCCTCTCCTTATATAGGGGAGAGGGTGGCTTACAAGGGAAGGAACCCTAGGAAACCCTAATGGTATCTTTGACTAGACAAACTACTTTACAAAGCCACTTTCGCCCGGATGACACTGGTAAGTCTTTAATCAGGAGCAGTGACATCCCCCGGTGTCTTTTACGTCATCATCTGCTTTGGCCCCAGGGCTTCGATTAAAGCTGAAGTGCTTCGCTCATCTTTGTCTTCTAGCTCTGGAGAGCATCTTTGACCAGTCTTGCCGACGTGCTACAGTGTAGCCTGTACCGGTAATCCAGTACCTTCTTAACCGGTTCCGGTATACCCCTCCTAGGATACCGGCACGGATTCACTTTGTCTCATGTTTAAGCGCTTAGCCCGGAACAACCTTTAAACCGGTATCTTGATGGCTCAAACCATCCGGTTTGGCATGCCTTTGGCATACCGGGGGTTATCCCCCCAACATTAGTCCCCAAAGCTGGTATAGTCCGACGGATCCTATCCGACGGACCATGCCAGTTTCCCATCTTCAGCATACCGGTTTAAACCTACCAGCAATCAGCTCAAACTCTCCGGCGTCTTTGCCGAACTTATGTCATCTTACCGGTTTCCTCCGGTATCTTTGTCATTAAACCTCTCCTCGACGAAGTCGAGAATTTCTCGGACAGAGTGCCTGTCAGTGACATGCGCACTGTTTCTGGCGCAGCAGTGTTAGGGGTCACTTCCCTTCGACCTCTGCGCCAGCATTTATGGCGTCACACCGGATCCTCTCCGCCATTTCGGATCCGTGTGGCCTCCCTGTGGCTTTCTGCTTTCTGCGCGTGTATCACCGCGCCACGTGGCGGCCCATGAGGTGAACCGTCGTGGCCCTGCGGTTACTGGCCCATGATACGTCTCCAACGTATCGATAATTTCTTATGTTCCATGCTATTTTTATGATGATACTCACATGTTTTATACATACTTTATGTCATATTTATGCATTTTCTGGCACTAACCTATTAACGAGATGCCGAAGAGCCAGTTGTTGTTTTCTGCTGTTTTTGGTTTCAGAAATCCTAGTAAGGAAATATTCTCGGAATTGGACGAAATCAACGCCCAGGATCTTATTTTTCCACGAAGCTTCCAGAAGTCCGAAAGGGAAACGAAGTGGGGCGACGAGGCGCCCACACAACAGGGCGGCGCGGCCTAGGTGCTGGCCGCGCGGCCCTGGCGTGTGGGGCCCTCGTGGCGCCCCCTGACCTACCCTTTGATGCGTGTGGTTGGCACGTCCGTTGGGAACCCCAAGAGGAAGGTGTGATGCGCACAGCGGCAAGTTTCCCTCAGTAAGAAACCAAGGTTTAATCGGACCAGTAGGAGTCAAGAAGCACGTTGAAGGTTGATGGCGGCGAGATGTAGTGCGGCGCAACACCAGTGATTCCGGCACCAACGTGGAACCTGCACAACACAACCAAGATACTTTGCCCCAACGAAACAGTGAGGTTGTCAATCTCGCCGGCTTGCTGTAACAAAGAGTTAACCGTATTGTGTGGAAGATGATTGTTTGCGAGAAAAACGAGAACAAAGATTGCAAAGTAGATTGTATTTCAGTATAGAGAATTGGACCGGGGTCCACAGTTCACTAGAGGTGTCTCTCCCATAAGACGAACAGCATGTTGGGTGAACAAATTACAGTTGGGCAATTGACAAATAAAGAGAGCATGACCATGCACATACATATCATGATGAGTATAGTGAGATTTAATTGGGCATTACGACAAAGTACATAGACCGTCATCCAACTGCATCTATGCCTAAAAAGTCCACCTTCAGGTTATCATCCGAACCCCCTCCAGTATTAAGTTGCTAACAACAGACAATTGCATTAAGTATTGCGCGTAATGTAACTAGTGACTACATCCTTGAACATAGCACTAATGTTTTATCCCTAGTGGCAACAGCACATCCATAACCTTAGAGGTTCTTGTCACCCCTCCAGATTCACGGAGACATGAACCCACTATCGAGCATAAATACTCCCTCTTGGAGTTACTAGCATCAACTTGGCCAGAGCATCTACTAATAACGGAGAGCATGCAAGATCATAAACAACACATAAGCATAACTTTGATAATCAACATAACAAGTATTCTCTATTCATCGGATCCCAACAAACGCAACATATAGAATTACAGATAGACGATCTTGATCATGTTAGGCAGCTCACAAGATCCGACAATGATAGCACAATGGGGAGAAGACAACCATCTAGCTACTGCTATGGACCCATAGTCCAGGGGTAGACTACTCACACATCACACCGGAGGCGACCATGGCGGCGTAGAGTCCTCCGGGAGATGATTCCCCTCTCCGGCAGGGTGCCGGAGGCGATCTCTGGATCCCCGAGATGGGATCGGCGGCGGCGGCGTCTCTGGAAGGTTTTCCGTATCGTGGTTCTCGGTGCTGGGGTTTCGTCACGGAGACTTTTTATAGGCGGAAGGGCAGGTCAAGAGGCGGCACGGGGCCCCACACCACAGGGCCGCGCGGCCAAGGGGGGCCGCGCCGCCTAGGGTGTGGCCCCCTCGTCGCCCCTCTTCGTCTCTCCTTCGGACTTACGGAAGCTTCGTGGAAAAATAGGCCCCTGGGCTTTGATTTCGTCCAATTCGAGAATATTTCCTTACTAGGATTTCTGAAACCAAAAACAGCAGAAAACAACAACTGGCACTTCGGCATCTTGTTAATAGGTTAGTTCCAGAAAATGCACAAATATGACATAAAGTGTGCATAAAACATGTAGATAACATCAATAATGTGGCATGGAACATAAGAAATTATCGATACGTCGGAGACGTATCAGCATCCCCAAGCTTAGTTCTGCTCGTCCCGAAGCAGGTAAAACGATAACACGGATAATTTACGGAGTGACATGCCATCATAATCTTGATCATACTATTTGTAAAGCATATGTAGTGAATGCAGCGATCAAAACAATGTATATGACATGAGTAAACAAGTGAATCATATAGCAAAGACTTTTCATGAATAGCACTTCAAGACAAGCATCAATAAGTCTTGCATAAGAGTTAACTCATAAAGCAATAATTCAAAGTAGAGATATTGAAGCAACACAAAAGAAGATTAAGTTTCAGCGGTTGCTTTCAACTTGTAACATGTATATCTCATGGATATTGTCAACATAGAGTAATATAATAAGTGCAATAAGCAAGTATGTAGGAATCAATGCACAGTTCACACAAGTGTTTGCTTCTTGAGGTGGAGAGAAATAGGTGAACTGACTCAACATTGAAAGTAAAAGAATGGTCCTCCATAGAGGAAAAGCATCGATTGCTATATTTGTGCTAGAGCTTTGATTTTGAAAACATGAAACAATTTTGTCAACGGTAGTAATAAAGCATATGCATCATGTAAATTATATCTTATAAGTTGCAAGCCTCATGCATAGCGTACTAATAGTGCCCGCACCTTGTCCTAATTAGCTTGGACTACCGGATCATCACAATGCATTGTTTTTACCAAGTGTCACAAAGGGGTACCTCTATGCACTTTGTACAAAGGTCTAAGGAGAAAGCTCGCATTGGATTTCTCGCTATTGATTATTCTTCGACTTAGACATCCATACCGGGACAACATAGACAACGAGATAATGGACTCCTCTTTTATGCATAAGCATATAACAACAATTAATAATTTTCTCATTTGAGATTTGAGGATTATTGTCCAAAACTGAAACTTCCACCATGGAGCATGGCTTTAGTTAGCGGCCCGATGTTCTTCTCTAACATATGCATGCTTGACCATATGGTGGTAGATCTCTCTTGCTTCAGACAAGACGAACATGCATAGCAACTCACATGAAATTCAACCAATGAATAGTTGATGGCGTCCCCGATAAACATGGTTATCGCACAACAAGCAACTTAATAAGAGATAAAGTGCATAATGACATATTCAATACCACAATAGTTTTTAAGCTATTTGTCCCATGAGCTATATATTGCATAGGTGAATGATGGAATTTTAAAGGTAGCACTCAAGCAATTTACTTTGGAATGGCGGAAAATACCATGTAGTATAGGTAGGTATGGTGGACACAAATGGCATAGTGGTTGGCTCAAGTATTTTGGATGCATGAGAAGTATTCCCTCTCGATACAAGGTTTAGGCTAGCAAGGCTTATTTGAAACAAACACAAGGATGAACCGGTGCAGCAAAACTCACATAAAAGACATATTGAAAACATTATAAGACTCTACACCGTCTTCCTTGTTGTTCAAACTCAATACTAGAAATTATCTAGACCTTAGAGAAACCAAATATGCAAACCAAATTTTAGCATGCTCTATGTATTTCTTCATTAATGGGTGCAAAGCATATGATGCAAGAGCTTAATCATGAGCACAACAATTGCCAAGTATCACATTACCCAAGACATTTATAGCAATTACTACATGTATCATTTTCCAATTCCAACCATATAACAATTTAACGAAGGAGAAACTTCGCCATGAATACTATGAGTAGAAACCAAGGACATACTTGTCCATATGCTACAGCGGAGCGTGTCTCTCTCCCATAAAGTGAATGCTAGGATCCATTTTATTCAAACAAAACAAAAACAAAAACAAACCGACGCTCCAAGAAAAAGCACATAAGATGTGATGGAATAAAAATATAGTTTCATGGGAGGAACCTGATAATGTTGTCGATGAAGAAGGGGATGCCTTGGGCATCCCCAAGCTTAGACGCTTGAGTCTTCTTGATATATGCAGGGGTGAACCACCGGGGCATCCCCAAGCTTAGAGCTTTCACTCTCCTTGATCATGTTGCATCATACTCCTCTCTTGATCCTTGAAAACTTCCTCCACACCAAACTCAAAACAACTCATTAGAGGGTTAGTGCACATTATAAATTGATATATTCAGAGGTGACACAATCATTCTTAACACTTCTGGACATTGCATAATGCTACTGGACATTAATGGATCAAAGAAATTCATCCAACATAGCGAAAGAGGCAATGCGAAATAAAAGGCAGAATCTGTCAAAACAGAACAGTTCGTATTGACGAATTTTAAAATGGCACCAGACTTGCTCAAATGAAAATGCTCAAATTGAATGAAAGTTGCGTACATATCTGAGGATCATGCACGTAAATTGGCATAATTTTCTGAGCTACCTACAGGGAGGTGGACCCAGATTCGTGACAGCAAAGAAATCTGGAACTGTGCAGTAATCCAAATCTAGTACTTACTTTTCTATCAACGGCTTAACTTGGCACAACAAAACACAAAACTAAGATAAGGAGAGGTTGCTACAGTAGTAAACAACTTCCAAGACACAAAATAAAAACAAAGTACTGTAGGTAAAAACATGGGTTGTCTCCCATAAGCGCTTTTCTTTAACGCCTTTCAGCTAGGCGCAGAAAGTGTGTATCAAGTATTATCAAGAGACGAAGTGTCAACATCATAATTTGTTCTCATAATAGAATCAAAAGGTACCTTCATTCTCTTTCTAGGGAAGTGTTCCATACCTTTCTTGAGAGGAAATTGATATTTTATATTACCTTCCTTCATATCAATAATAGCACCAACAGTTAAGAAAAGGTCTTCCCAATATAATGGGACAAGATGCATTGCATTCAATATCCAAGACAACAAAATCAACGGGAACAAGGTTATTGTTAACGGTAATGCGAACATTATCAACTTTACCCAAAGGTTTCTTTGTAGAATGATCAGCAAGATTAACATCCAAATAACAATTTTTCAGCGGTGGCAAGTCAAGCATATTATAAATTTTCTTAGGCATAACAGAGATACTTGCACCAAGATCACATAAAGCATTACAATCAAAATCTTTAATCTTCATCTTAATGATGGGCTCCCAACCATCCTCTAGCTTTTTAGGAATAGAGGCTTCACGCTCTAGTTTCTCTTCTCTAGCTTTTATGAGAGCATTTGTAATATGATGCGTGAAAGCCAAATTTATAGCACTAGCATTAGGACTTTTAGCAAGTTTTTGCAAGAACTTTATAACTTCAGAGATGTGGCAATCATCAAAATTCAAAATATTATAATCTAAAGCAATGGGATCATCATCCCCAATGTTGGAAAAAATTTCAGCAGCTTTATCACAGGCAGTTTCGTGATTTTAGCAGTTTCAGGCAGTTTTTCGCGCTTTGCATTAGAAGTGGAAACATTGCTAACACCAATTCTTTTATTAGTATGAGTAGGGGGTGCAGCAACATGTGTAGCATTAGCATTACTAGTGGTGGTAATAGTCCAAACTTTAGCTACATTCTTCTCTTTAGCTAGTTTTTCATTTTCTTCTCTATCCCACCTAGCACGCAGTTCAGCCATTAATCTTATATTCTCATTAATTCTAACTTGAATGGCATTTGCTGTAGTAGTAATTTTATTATGATGATTCTCATTAGGCAAAACTTTTGATTTCAAAAGATCAACATCAGCAACAAGACTATCGACTTTAGAAGCAAGTATATCAATTTTCCCAAGCTTTTCTTCAACAGATTTGTTAAAAGCAGTTTGTGTACTAATAAATTCTTTAAGCATGGCTTCAAGTCCAGGGGGTGAACTCCTACTATTGTTGTAAGAATTCCCATAAGAATTACCATAGCCGTTGCCACTATTATAAGGATATGGCCTATAGTTGTTACTAGAATTGTTCCGGTAAGCATTGTTGTTGAAATTATTATTTTTAATGAAGTTTACATCAACATGTTCTTCTTGTGCAACCAATGAAGCTAATGGAACATTATTAGGATCAATATTAGTCCTATCATTCACAAGCATAGACATAATAGCATCAATCTTATCACTCAAGGAAGAGGTTTCTTCGACAGAATTTACCTTCTTACCTTGTGGAGCTCTTTCCGTGTGCCATTCAGAGTAGTTGATCATCATATTATCAAGAAGCTTTGTTGCTTCACCAAGAGTGATGGACATAAAGGTACCTCCAGCAGCTGAATCCAATAAATTCCGTGAAGAAAAATTTAGTCCTGCATAGAAGGTTTGGATGATCATCCAAGTAGTCAGTCCATGGGTTGGGCAATTTTTAACCAGAGATTTCATTCTTTCCCAAGCTTGAGCAACATGTTCAGTATCTAATTGTTTAAAATTCATTATGCTACTCCTCAAAGATATAATTTTAGCAGGGGGATAATATCTACCAATAAAAGCATCCTTGCATTTAGTCCATGAATCAATACTATTCTTAGGCAGAGATAGCAACCAATCTTTAGCTCTTCCTCTTAATGAGAAAGGGAACAATTTTAATTTTATAATGTCACCATCTACATCCTTATACTTTTGCATTTCACATAATTCAACAAAATTATTAAGATGGGCAGCAGCATCATCAGAACTAACACCAGAAAATTGCTCTCTGATGCGTGTGGTTGGCACGTCCGTTGGGAACCCCAAGAGGAAGGTGTGATGCGCACAGCGGCAAGTTTCCCTCAGTAAGAAACCAAGGTTTAATCGGACCAGTAGGAGTCAAGAAGCACGTTGAAGGTTGATGGCGGCGAGATGTAGTGCGGCGCAACACCAGTGATTCCGGCGCCAACGTGGAACCTGCACAACACAACCAAGATACTTTGCCCCAACGAAACAGTGAGGTTGTCAATCTCACCGGCTTGCTGTAACAAAGAGTTAACCGTATTGTGTGGAAGATGATTGTTTGCAGAAAAACAGTAGAACAGTATTGCAGTAGATTGTATTTCAGTATAGAGAATTGGACCGGGGTCCACAGTTCACTAGAGGTGTCTCTCCCATAAGACGAACAGCATGTTGGGTGAACAAATTACAGTTGGGCAATTGACAAATAAAGAGAGCATGACCATGCACATACATATCATGATGAGTATAGTGAGATTTAATTGGGCATTATGACAAAGTACATAGACCGTCATCCAACTGCATCTATGCCTAAAAAGTCCACCTTCAGGTTATCATCCGAACCCCCTCCAGTATTAAGTTGCTAACAACAGACAATTGCATTAAGTATTGTGCGTAATGTAACTAGTGACTACATCCTTGAACATAGCACTAATGTTTTATCCCTAGTGGCAACAGCACATCCATAACCTTAGAGGTTCTTGTCACCCCTCCAGATTCACGGAGACATGAACCCACTATCGAGCATAAATACTCCCTCTTGGAGTTACTAGCATCAACTTGGCCAGAGCATCTACTAATAACAGAGAGCATGCAAGATCATAAACAACACATAAGCATAACTTTGATAATCAACATAACAAGTATTCTCTATTCATCGGATCCCAACAAACGCAACATATAGAATTACAGATAGACGATCTTGATCATGTTAGGCAGCTCACAAGATCCGACAATGATAGCACAATGGGGAGAAGACAACCATCTAGCTACTGCTATGGACCCATAGTCCAGGGGTAGACTACTCACACATCACACCGGAGGCGACCATGGCGGCGTAGAGTCCTCCGGGAGATGATTCCCCTCTCCGGCAGGGTGCGGAGGCGATCTCTGGATCCCCCGAGATGGGATCGGCGCGGCGGCGTCTCGGAAGGTTTTCCGTATCGTGGCTCTCGATGCGGGGGTTTCGTCACGGAGACTTTTTATAGGCGGAAGGGCAGGTCAAGAGGCGGCACGGGGGCCCCACACCACGGGGCCGCGCGGCCAAGGGGGGCCGCGCCGCCTATAGTGTGGCCCTCCGTGGCCCCTCTTCGTCTCTCCTTCGGACTTCGGAAGCTTCGTGGAAAAATAGGCCCTGGGCTTTGATTTCGTCCAATTCCGAGAATATTTCCTTACTAGGATTTCTGAAACCAAAAACAGCAGACAAAGAATCGGCACTTCGGCATCTTGTTAATAGGTTAGTTCCAGAAAATGCACGAATATGACATAAAGTGTGCATAAAACATGTAGATAACATCAATAATGTGGCATGGAACATAAGAAATTATCGATACGTCGGAGACGTATCAGCATCCCCAAGCTTAGTTCTGCTCGTCCCGAGCGAGGTAAAACGATAACACGAGATAATTTACGGAGTGACATGCCATCATAATCTTGATCATACTATTTGTAAAGCATATGTAGTGAATGCAGCGATCAAAACAATGTATATGACATGAGTAAACAAGTGAATCATATAGCAAAGACTTTTCATGAATAGCACTTCAAGACAAGCATCAATAAGTCTTGCATAAGAGTTAACTCATAAAGCAATAATTCAAAGTAGAGATATTGAAGCAACACAAAAGAAGATTAAGTTTCAGCGGTTGCTTTCAACTTGTAACATGTATATCTCATGGATATTGTCAACATAGAGTAATATAATAAGTGCAATAAGCAAGTATGTAGGAATCAATGCACAGTTCACACAAGTGTTTGCTTCTTGAGGTGGAGAGAGATAGGTGAACTGACTCAACATTGAAAGTAAAAGAATGGTCCTCCATAGAGGAAAAGCATCGATTGCTATATTTGTGCTAGAGCTTTGATTTTGAAAACATGAAACAATTTTGTCAACGGTAGTAATAAAGCATATGCATCATGTAAATTATATCTAATAAGTTGCAAGCCTCATGCATAGCGTACTAATAGTGCCCGCACCTTGTCCTAATTAGCTTGGACTACCGGATCATCACAATGCATTGTTTTTACCAAGTGTCACAAAGGGGTACCTCTATGCCGCCTGTACAAAGGTCTAAGGAGAAAGCTCGCATTGGATTTCTCGCTATTGATTATTCTTCGACTTAGACATCCATACCGGGACAACACAGACAACAGATAATGGACTCCTCTTTTATGCATAAGCATATAACAACAATTAATAATTTTCTCATTTGAGATTTGAGGATTATTGTCCAAAACTGAAACTTCCACCATGGAGCATGGCTTTAGTTAGCGGCCCAATGTTCTTCTCTAACATATGCATGCTTAACCATATGGTGGTAGATCTCTCTTGCTTCAGACAAGACGAACATGCATAGCAACTCACATGAAATTCAACCAATGAATAGTTGATGGCGTCCCCAGTAAACATGGTTATCGCACAACAAGCAACTTAATAAGAGATAAAGTGCATAATGACATATTCAATACCACAATAGTTTTTAAGCTATTTGTCCCATGAGCTATATATTGCATAGGTGAATGATGGAATTTTAAAGGTAGCACTCAAGCAATTTACTTTGGAATGGCGGAAAAATACCATGTAGTATAGGTAGGTATGGTGGACACAAATGGCATAGTGGTTGGCTCAAGTATTTTGGATGCATGAGAAGTATTCCCTCTCGATACAAGGTTTAGGCTAGCAAGGCTTATTTGAAACAAACACAAGGATGAACCGGTGCAGCAAAACTCACATAAAAGACATATTGAAAACATTATAAGACTCTACACCGTCTTCCTTGTTGTTCAAACTCAATACTAGAAATTATCTAGACCTTAGAGAAACCAAATATGCAAACCAAATTTTAGCATGCTCTATGTATTTCTTCATTAATGGGTGCAAAGCATATGATGCAAGAGCTTAATCATGAGCACAACAATTGCCAAGTATCACATTACCCAAGACATTTATAGCAATTACTACATGTATCATTTTCCAATTCCAACCATATAACAATTTAACGAAGGAGAAACTTCGCCATGAATACTATGAGTAGAAACCAAGGACATACTTGTCCATATGCTACAGCGGAGCGTGTCTCTCTCCCATAAAGTGAATGCTAGGATCCATTTTATTCAAATAAAACAAAAACAAAAACAAACCGACGCTCCAAGAAAAAGCACATAAGATGTGATGGAATAAAAATATAGTTTCAGGGGAGGAACCTGATAATGTTGTCGATGAAGAAGGGGATGCCTTGGGCATCCCCAAGCTTAGACGCTTGAGTCTTCTTGATATATGCAGGGGTGAACCACCGGGGCATCCTCAAGCTTAGAGCTTTCACTCTCCTTGATCATGTTGCATCATACTCCTCTCTTGACCCTTGAAAACTTCCTCCACACCAAACTCGAAACAACTCATTAGAGGGTTAGTGCACATTATAAATTGACATATTCAGAGGTGACACAATCATTCTTAACACTTCTGGACATTGCATAATGCTACTGGACATTAGTGGATCAAAGAAATTCATCCAACATAGCGAAAGAGGCAATGCGAAATAAAAGGCAGAATCTGTCAAAACAGAACAGTTCGTATTGACGAATTTTAAAATGGCACCAGACTTGCTCAAATGAAAATGCTCAAATTGAATGAAAGTTGCGTACATATCTGAGGATCATGCACGTAAATTGGCTTAATTTTCTGAGCTACCTACAGGGAGGTGGACCCAGATTCGTGACAGCAAAGAAATCTGGAACTGTGCAGTAATCCAAATCTAGTACTTACATTTCTATCAACGGCTTAACTTGGCACAACAAAACTCAAAACTAAGATAAGGAGAGGTTGCTACAGTAGTAAACAACTTCCAAGACACAAAATAAAAACAAAGTACTGTAGGTAAAAACATGGGTTGTCTCCCATAAGCGCTTTTCTTTAACGCCTTTCAGCTAGGCGCAGAAAGTGTGTATCAAGTATTATCAAGAGATGAAGTGTCAACATCATAATTTGTTCTCATAATAGAATCAAAAGGTACCTTCATTCTCTTTCTAGGGAAGTGTTCCATACCTTTCTTGAGAGGAAATTGATATTTTATATTACCTTCCTTCATATCAATAATAGCACCAACAGTTCGAAGAAAAGGTCTTCCCAATATAATGGGACAAGATGCATTGTATTCGATATCCAAGACAACAAAATCAACAGGGACAAGGTTATTGTTAACGGTAATGCGAACATTATCAACTTTACCCAAAAGTTTCTTTGTAGAATGATCAGCAAGATTAACATCCAAATAACAATTTTTCAGCGGTGGCAAGTCAAGCATATTATAAATTTTCTTAGGCATAACAGAGATACTTGCACCAAGATCACATAAAGCATTACAATCAAAATCTTTAACCTTCATCTTAATGATGGGCTCCCAACCATCCTCTAGCTTTTTAGGAATAGAGGCTTCACGCTCTAGTTTCTCTTCTCTAGCTTTTATGAGAGCATTTGTAATATGATGCGTGAAAGCCAAATTTATAGCACTAGCATTAGGACTTTTAGCAAGTTTTTGCAAGAACTTTATAACTTCAGAGATGTGGCAATCATCAAAATTCAAACCATTATAATCTAAAGCAATGGGATCATCATCCCCAATGTTGGAAAAAATTTCAGCAGCTTTATCACAGTACGGTTTCAGCAATTTTAGCAGTTTCAGGCAGTTTTTCGCGCTTTGCATTAGAAGTGGAAACATTGCTAACACCAATTATTTTATTAGTATGAGTAGGAGGTGCAGCAACATGTGTAGCATTAGCATTACTAGTGGTGGTAATAGTCCAAACTTTAGCTACATTCTTCTCTTTAGCTAGTTTTTCATTTTCTTCTCTATCCCACCTAGCACGCAGTTCAGCCATTAATCTTATATTCTCATTAATTCTAACTTGAATGGCATTTGCTGTAGTAGTAATTTTATTATGATGATTCTCATTAGGCAAAACTTTTGATTTCAAAAGATCAACATCAATGACAAGACTATCGACTTTAGAAGCAAGTATATCAATTTTCCCAAGCTTTTCTTCAACAGATTTGTTAAAAGCAGTTTGTGTACTAATAAATTCTTTAAGCATGGCTTCAAGTCCAGGGGGTGAACTCCTATTATTGTTGTAAGAATTCCCATAAGAATTACCATAGCCGTTGCCATTATTGTAAGGATATGGCCTATAGTTGTTACTAGAATTATTCCGGTAAGCATTGTTGTTGAAATTATTATTTTTAATGAAGTTTACATCAACATGTTCTTCTTGTGCAACCAATGAAGCTAACGGAACATTATTAGGATCAATATTAGTCCTATCATTCACAAGCATAGACATAATAGCATCAATCTTATCACTCAAGGAAGAGGTTTCTTCGACTGAATTTACCTTCTTACCTTGTGGAGCTCTTTCCGTGTGCCATTCAGAGTAGTTGATCATCATATTATCAAGAAGCTTTGTTGCTTCACCAAGAGTGATGGACATAAAGGTACCTCCAGCAGCTGAATCCAATAAATTCCGTGAAGAAAAATTTAGTCCTGCATAGAAGGTTTGGATGATCATCCAAGTAGTCGATCCATGGGTTGGGCAATTTTTAACCAGAGATTTCATTCTTTCCCAAGCTTGAGCAACATGTTCAGTATCTAATTGTTTAAAATTCATTATGCTACTCCTCAAAGATATAATTTTAGCAGGGGGATAATATCTACCAATAAAAGCATCCTTGCATTTAGTCCATGAATCAATACTATTCTTAGGCGAGAGATAGCAACCAATCTTTAGCTCTTCCTCTTAATGAGAAAGGGAACAATTTTAATTTTATAATGTCACCATCTACATCCTTATACTTTTGCATTTCACATAATTCAACAAAATTATTAAGATGGGCAGCAGCATCATCAGAACTAACACCAGAAAATTGCTCTCGCATAACAAGATTCAGTAAAGCAGGTTTAATTTCAAAGAATTCTGCTGTAGTAGCACGTGGAGCAATAGGTGTGCATAAGAAATCATTATTATTTGTGGTTGTGAAGTCACACAACTTAGTATTTTCAGCGTTGGCCATTTTAGCAACAGTAAATAAAGCAAACTAGATAAAGTAAATGCAAGTAAACTAATTTTTTTGTGTTTTTGATATAGCAAACAAGATAGCAAATAAAGTAAAACTAGCAACTAATTTTTTTGTATTTTGATTTAGTGCAGCAAACAAAGTAGTAAATAAAACTAAGCAAGACAAAAACAAAGTAAAGAGATTGAGAAGTGGAGACTCCCCTTGCAGCGTGTCTTGATCTCCCCGGCAACGGCGCCAGAAATTTGCTTGATGCGTGTGGTTGGCACGTCCGTTGGGAACCCCAAGAGGAAGGTGTGATGCGCACAGCGGCAAGTTTCCCTCAGTAAGAAACCAAGGTTTAATCGGACCAGTAGGAGTCAAGAAGCACGTTGAAGGTTGATGGCGGCGAGATGTAGTGCGGCGCAACACCAGTGATTCCGGCGCCAACGTGGAACCTGCACAACACAACCAAGATACTTTGCCCCAACGAAACAGTGAGGTTGTCAATCTCACCGGCTTGCTGTAACAAAGAGTTAACCGTATTGTGTGGAAGATGATTGTTTGCAGAAAAACAGTAGAACAGTATTGCAGTAGATTGTATTTCAGTATAGAGAATTGGACCGGGGTCCACAGTTCACTAGAGGTGTCTCTCCCATAAGACGAACAGCATGTTGGGTGAACAAATTACAGTTGGGCAATTGACAAATAAAGAGAGCATGACCATGCACATACATATCATGATGAGTATAGTGAGATTTAATTGGGCATTACGACAAAGTACATAGACCGTCATCCAAGCGCATCTATGCCTAAAAAGTCCACCTTCAGGTTATCATCCGAAACCCCTCCAGTATTAAGTTGCTAACAACAGACAATTGCATTAAGTATTGCGCGTAATGTAACTAGTGACTACATCCTTGAACATAGCACTAATGTTTTATCCCTAGTGGCAACAGCACATCCATAACCTTAGAGGTTCTTGTCACCCCTCCAGATTCACGGAGACATGAACCCACTATCGAGCATAAATACTCCCTCTTGGAGTTACTAGCATCAACTTGGCCAGAGCATCTACTAATAACGGAGAGCATGCAAGATCATAAACAACACATAAGCATAACTTTGATAATCAACATAACAAGTATTCTCTATTCATCGGATCCCAACAAACGCAACATATAGAATTACAGATAGACGATCTTGATCATGTTAGGCAGCTCACAAGATCCGACAATGATAGCACAATGGGGAGAAGACAACCATCTAGCTACTGCTATGGACCCATAGTCCAGGGGTAGACTACTCACACATCACACCGGAGGCGACCATGGCGGCGTAGAGTCCTCCGGGAGATGATTCCCCTCTCCGGCAGGATGCCGGAGGCGATCTCCTGGATCCCCCGAGATGGGATCGGCGGCGGCGGCGTCTCTGGAAGGTTTTCCGTATCGTGGCTCTCGGTACTGGGGGTTTCGTCACGGAGACTTTTTATAGGCGGAAGGGCAGGTCAAGAGGCGGCACGGGGGCCCCACACCACAGGGCCGCGTGGCCAAGGGGGGGGCCGCGCCGCCCTATAGTGTGGCCCCTCCGTGGCCCCACTTCGTCTCTCCTTCGGACTTCTGGAAGCTTCGTGGAAAAATAGGCCCCTGGGCTTTGATTTCGTCCAATTCCGAGAATATTTCCTTACTAGGATTTCTGAAACCAAAAACAGCAGAAAACAGCAACTGGCACTTCGGCATCTTGTTAATAGGTTAGTTCCAGAAAATGCACGAATATGACATAAAGTGTGCATAAAACATGTAGATAACATCAATAATGTGGCATGGAACATAAGAAATTATCGATACGTCGGAGACGTATCACTCTCGCATAACAAGATTCAGTAAAGCAGGTTTAATTTCAAAGAATTCTGCTGTAGTAGCAGGTGGAGCAATAGGTGTGCATAAGAAATCATTATTATTTGTGGTTGTGAAGTCACACAACTTAGTATTTTCAGCGTTGGCCATTTTAGCAACAGTAAATAAAGCAAACTAGATAAAGTAGATGCAAGTAAACTAATTTTTTGTGTTTTTGATATAGCAAACAAGATAGCAAATAAAGTAAAACTAGCAACTAATTTTTTTGTATTTTGATTTAGTGCAGCAAACAAAGTAGTAAATAAAACTAAGCAAGACAAAAACAAAGTAAAGAGATTGAGAAGTGGAGACTCCCCTTGCAGCGTGTCTTGATCTCCCCGGCAACGGCGCCAGAAATTTGCTTGATGCGTGTGGTTGGCACGTCCGTTGGGAACCCCAAGAGGAAGGTGTGATGCGCACAGCGGCAAGTTTCCCTCAGTAAGAAACCAAGGTTTAATCGGACCAGTAGGAGTCAAGAAGCACGTTGTGTAGGATAACGTTGCATAGAAAACAAAAATTTTCCTACCGCGAACACGCAATCCAAGCCAAGATGCAATCTAGAAGACGGTAGCAACGAGGGGTATCGAGTCTCACCCTTGAAGAGATTCCAAAGCCTACAAGATGAGGCTCTTGTTGCTGCGGTAGACGATCACTTGCCGCTTGCAAAAGCGCGTAGAAGATCTTGATCACGATCGGTTCCGGCGCCACGAACGGGCAGCACCTCCGTACTCGGTCACACGTTCGGTTGTTGATGAAGACGACGTCCACCTCCCCGTTCCAGCGGGCAGCGGAAGTAGTAGCTCCTCTTGAATCCGACAGCACGACGGCGTGGTGTCGGTGGTGGTGGAGAAATCCGGCGGAGCTTCGCTTAAGCGTGCGGGATGTGGTGGAGGAGAGAGACCGCTAGGGTTTGGGGAGAGAGGGGGGTTGGGCGCCGGCCCTCTAAGGGGTGCGGCCAAGGCTGAGCCAAAGAGTGGCTGCCCCCCTCCCTCTCCTCCTCATTATATAGGTGGAAGCCCCAAGAGTTCTAGTCCAAGTCTTCGAATAAGACCCCAACACTAAAACCTCCCATATGTGGGAAACCTACTCAAGGAGGGAGTCCCACTCAAGGTGGGATTCCCACCTTTCCTTGAGGTGGGGTGGCCGGCCACCTCTAGGTGGAGCCCACCTGGGACTCCTCCTTGAGGGTTTGGCTGGTCAAGCTTGTGGAGTCCTTCCGGGACTCCACCTTCCATAGTGCGTTTCTTCCGGACTTTTCTAGAACCTTCTAGAACCTGCCATAAATGCACCGGATCATTTCCAAACTTGGAATATGACTTCCTATATATGAATCTTATTCTCCGGACCATTCCGGAACTCCTCGTGATGTCCGGGATCTCATCCGGGACTCCGAACAAATATTCGAACTCCATTCCATATTCAAGTTCTACCATTTCAACATCCAACTTTAAGTGTGTCACCCTACGGTTCGTGAACTATGCGGACATGGTTGAGTACTCACTCCGACCAATAACCAATAGCGGGATCTGGAGATCCATAATGGCTCCCACATATTCAACGATGACTTTAGTGATCGAATGAACCATTCACATACGATACCAATTCCCTTTGTCACGCGATATTTTACTTGTCCGAGGTTTGATCATCGGTATCACTCTATACCTTGTTCAACCTCGTCTCCTGACAAGTACTCTTTACTCGTACCGTGGTATGTGGTCTCTTATGAACTTATTCATATGCTTGCAAGACATTAGACGACATCCCACCGAGAGGGCCCAGAGTATATCTATCCGTCATCGGGATGGACAAATCCCACTGTTGATCCATATGTCTCAACTCATACTTTCCGGATACTTAATCCCACCTTTATAACCACCCATTTACGCAGTGGCGTTTGGTGTAATCAAAGTACCTTTCCGGTATAAGTGATTTACATGATCTCATGGTCATAAGGACTAGGTAACTATGTATCGAAAGCTTATAGCAAATAACTTAATGACGAGATCTTATGCTACGCTTAATTGGGTGTGTCCATTACATCATTCATATAATGATATAACCTTGTTATTAATAACATCCAATGTTCATGATTATGAAACTAATCATCCATTAATCAACAAGCTAGTTTAAGAGGCATACTAGGGACTTCTTGTTGTCTACATATCACACATGTACTAATGTTTCGGTTAATACAATTATAGCATGATATATAAACATTTATCATAAACATAAAGATATAAATAATAACCACTTTATTATTGCCTCTAGGGCATATCTCCTTCAGTCTCCCACTTGCACTAGAGTCAATAATCTAGTTTACATTTGTAAAGATATAACACCTTGGCCTTATGGTGCTTTATCATGTATAGCTCACGGGAGAGATTTTTAGTCAACGGATCTGACACGCTCAGAAACGTATGTATTTTGTAATTCATTTGCGTCTCAACGCATCACTCATTTCCAAATGAGTTGGCATTAAATATGTTTGATCTTATGGTGGAACCTTAATTCCGCGGTCTGAAATAAGTCACTAATATTGTCATATACAATATAGCTTCAAAGTTCTGACTCTGTCGGAACTACACCAAGTTCTCAAAGAACCTCTTGACTTAACATCCTTTGTCATTGTCAAAATAATGACATACTCTGCCTTCTTTTGTAGAATCCGTCACAATATTTAGAACTCTTCTAAATCTAGCATAGACAACTTCTAGCTCATTGTGCTACCTTTTAAACAACACTTAGTCTAATTTGAGATTGAAATTATATTTTATATGTGACAAAACCAATATCGGTGTAACACCTTACAGCGATTTGTTTTGTCATTTTTTCATACAAATTTATATATATATATATCCTTAGTTCTTCTAAAGTACTCAAGGATATTCTTACTGTCGTCCAATTATCATCATATGAATCATTCTGGTATATGCTCATAACAATTTATAGCACATGATATCTGATTGTGTACATATTATTCGTGATCTATAATCACTCATGTGTTTTTACTCATTGAGTGTCAGATACACTCAAGTCTTGTTAAACCTTCACATGACAAGAACATTTTCTTAATATTTTTATATTGAACTACTTCAATATCCATCATATGTACTTTGACTTAAACTTATTTATGTGTTTCAATCTATCTTCATAGATCTTGACACTAAATTTGTTTCAGTCCATATCCTTTCATTGAAGTTAATTCTCAATGAAACCTTTTTAATCAAGTATATAATTACATCATTTATAACCAACTATATGTCACCTACATAAAGTATTATAAATGTGTCTTAAGCGCTCCCACTTAATTTCTTGCAAATGCAAGCCTCTTAAATCGTCTCTGATGAAATCAAAAACTCTTTGACTATTTCATCTGGTGAAGATTCCAACTCCGTGATACTTACTTCATTCAATTGAAGCTTGTATACCTATCTAGTATTCCACGGACCAGCAAAACTCTTGGTTGTATCTTGTATACATACTTCTGTTAAGTAGTGTATTTTGCCATCCTACTAGCATATCTCATAAAAGAAATATGTAGTGATTACTAGAATAATCCACATAGACTATAAGCATTGCTACGGAAGATCTAATCTTATCGTATTCAACTCTTTGAACTTTGTCGTAAACAATTTTTCGACAAGTCAAGCTTTCTTCAAGGATATTTCATCCAAGTCTATCAATTTCATAGATCCATTTACTTTCATAAAGTATTCATCTATCTTGGATTTCATGGCGCATGGCCATTTTAACGAGTCAGGGCCCATCATAACTTCTTTGTTTGTAGTTAGTTTATTATTGTTCAAAATCAATCCTTTGCCCACAAATCTTTTATTTGATCACAAAGTAAACCATACCTACAAGGTTCAATATGTACTTTGATCTCCATGGCTAAAACACTTTGTAGTCATGGGAGCCATGATCGTCGTAGCCGCTTCGAAACCAATTCCAATGCTGCGCTACTACGATCATTGTGCTCGGGTTCATAAACCTTATCAAATTATATTGTCCTCCCACTCAAAAACTTCACTAGAAACAATTTCTTGGAAATAAGAAACATTGACAAACACTTTTGTCTTTGTCTTGTGGGTAGAATTCCCAATTAAATCTACGGGATAACCAACAAAGACATTCATCCGATTTTGGTTGAAAAATCTTAGACCAAAATTTAAAGAAATGACTATTAGGGTTTATACCCATGCCATAACTTGTATGGTGTCATTTCATCGGATCATGATGATGCTCTATTCAGTGTAAAAGCGGTAGTCACTAAGCATAATCCACAAAAATATAATGACATCAATATTTTATCTCATCATTGACCCAACAAGTATTGGATACATCTCTTGGATACTTCTTCATCACTATGATACTCCAAGAAACGTGAGTTGTAGAACAATTTCATAACTCTCTTAGATGTTCGCTAAAACTCGTAATTCAAATATTTCCACCATGATCCAATCATAGATATTTGTCTTTTCTATTACGATGATTTCCACTTCATGCTGAAATTTATTTGAATCCATTCAAATGTTTCAAACTTTTCCTTATTGAATATATCCACATACATACTCAATTCATTGTTTGAAAGTTTTCATGAAGTAGAAGAATCTCCCGCACACAACTATGCTTAGTGAACCACATACATCATTATGTATTTTTTCACTAAGTTTGTTGCCCGTTCAACTCTTGGCCTATGAACGGTATTTTAATCATTCTCTTTAGAAAAAATTTGCAAGCGTCAAATGATTCAAAAATCAAATGACTCCAAAAATCCATTTGCATGGAGTTTCTTCATGCGTTCCTTTCTAACATGACCTAAATGGCGGTTCCACAAATAAGTGGAATTCAAATCATTTGCCTGATGGCATTTTAGCGTCAGTTTTATGTATGTGTGTTTCACCATTAAGATTTATAATAACTTATCCATCGTACATGGAGTAATGTCATAATTTGAACAACTCATTGTTTTCATTTGACCAGAGCAAAATAACAATTATTAAGTTCTTTATTATAAATTCTAAGGGCTAGATAGAATGCCAACGACGAACATAATAACACTTTATTTTGTTCCAGACGTGCTTTTCTATCATATTCCTTGTCAGTCACTTAGGCCATTGTATTCTTGTATTGCGTTGTTTTGTATGACACTTCATACCAACCAATATGGTACTAATACCCAAGAATTTCATTGTGTGACTTAACTAGGAATACAACCATAACATGTATATCATTTATATACACCTGAGCTAGACTTTCTAGTCTTTTCTTTTCTTTTTGCCAAAATATCTTTTGCAGTTTCTCTTTTAGCTTTCCTCATTATTCAGAGAAACATATCAACTTCAATAACTTCTCGGTTTGTTGGTCAAATACCAATAACCTTGAGGTTCTTACTTTGAAGTTGATCATCATATGACAAGTGTTCCAGATTTCACTATTAGTAACTTTGTAATATGATGAACAATTTCACTCATAATTTTATCCATCATATCATGACGATTTTCCGAGACCATGTCTGTACATGCTAGGCTCGTAAAGTTTTAACCTTGGTATTTGCATGTGCAAATCTAGCTTGCACCCATTGTATGCACTCGTAGAATCTATCACACCCGATCATCACGTGATGCTTTGAAGCAGCGAGTCTTAATAACGGTGCATATTAAGGATGGTCACTTCATGGATATACGAATATTGTTAGTGCCCCAATAGTTGGAGGATTGTGACGCCTGGCGTCTTCAACCTTCATACATTCCCATAAAACTTATGAGTTTATGTAGTCTCACCAAATTATATTCTATTATCTTGTAATAAGGTCTTAGATATCACATATATCTCATACCTTGATTATTTCTGAAAACTAAATTTTCAGCTCCTTACTTTTCAAACAAATTTGAACTTCAAGTTTTGACGGAGACAAGATAACTTTAGGTACTAATTGAAAACATAGCTCTTTGAATCAACAATGTGAGGTTTACTAAAAGTTTGCAATAGGACTTAATCAATTCTTGATTCTTTAACAATACGGTACCAATCCGTAAAGTTTCTTGTCAGATTTTAACAGTATTTCTATCTCAATAACAAGACTAGCGCATGGTAGAAAACGGATGCCAATACTACAAAATTAATTCAAAATACTACTCAGACTATGTTTATGATAATTAGTTCATGTTTTAATCTAATTACTAATGAACTCCCACTTAATACAACATCCCTCATAGTTGTTAAGTGGTACACGATCCAAATCCACTACACCAAAACCGATCATCACGTGAGATGATGTAGCTTCAATGGTGAACATCAACATGTTGATCATATCATCCATATGACTCGTGTTCAACCTTTCGGTTTCCGTTGTCCCGAGGCCATGTCTGTACATGCTAGGCTCGTCAAGCAAACCCAAGTATTCCGCGTGTGCAACATGGCTTACACCCGTTGTATGTGAATCGTTGAATCTATCACATCCGATCATCACGAGATGCTTTGAAACGACGAACTGTTACAACGGTGCATACGAGGGGAGAACACTTTATTATCTTGATATTAATGTGAGGGATCATCTTATAATGCTACCGTCGCGATCTAAGCAAAATAAGATGCATCAAGGATTAACATCACATGCAGTTCATATGTGATATGATATGGCCCTTTTGTCTTTGCGCCTTTGATCTTCATCTCCAAAGCACGGACATGATCTCCATCATCAACGGGCATGATCTCCATCATTGTCGGCGTAGCGTCAAGGTTCATGGCGCCGTCTTCATGGTTGTTCACCTCATGTAGCAACTATTACAACTACTTTGAAATACTACTCAACATGAAAATTAAAGACAACCATAAGGCTCCTGCCGGTTGCCACAATACAATAATGATCATCTCATACATATTCATCATCATATCATGGCCATATCACATCACCAAACCACTGCAAAAACAAGTTAGACGTCTCTAATTTGGTTTGCATATTTTACGTGGTTTAGGGTTTTCGTGTAAGATCTAATCTACCTACGAACATGAACCACAACGGTGATACTAGTGTTGTCAATAGAAGAGTAAGTTGAATCTTCACTATAGTAGGAGAGACAGACACCCGCAAAGCCTCTTATGCAATACAAGTTGCATGTCGAACGAGGAACAAGTCTCATGAACGCGGTCATGTAAAGTTAGTCCGAGCCGCTTCATCCCACTATGCCACAAAGATGCAAAGTACTCAAACTAAAGATAACAAGAGCATCAACGCCCACAAACCATTGTGTTCTACTCGTGCAACCATCTATGCATAGACACGGCTCTGATACCACTGTAGGATAACGTTGCATAGAAAACAAAAATTTTCCTACCGCGAACACGCAATCCAAGCCAAGATGCAATCTAGAAGACGGTAGCAACGAGGGGTATCGAGTCTCACCCTTGAAGAGATTCCAAAGCCTACAAGATGAGGCTCTTGTTGCTGCGGTAGACGATCACTTGCCGCTTGCAAAGCGCGTAGAAGATCTTGATCGCGATCGGTTCCGGCGCCACGAACGGGCAGCACCTCCGTCCTCGGTCACACGTTCGGTTGTTGATGAAGACGACGTCCACCTCCCCGTTCCAGCGGGCAGCGGAAGTAGTAGCTCCTCTTGAATCCGACAGCACGACGGCGTGGTGTCGGTGGTGGTGGAGAAATCCGGCGGAGCTTCGCTTAAGCGTGCGGGATGTGGTGGAGGAGAGAGACCGCTAGGGTTTGGGGAGAGAGGGGGGTTGGGCGCCGGCCCTCTAAGGGGTGCGGCCAAGGCTGAGCCAAAGAGTGGCTGCCCCCCTCCCTCTCCTCCTCATTATATAGGTGGAAGCCCCAAGAGTTCTAGTCCAAGTCTTCGAATAAGACCCCAACACTAAAACCTCCCATATGTGGGAAACCTACTCAAGGAGGGAGTCCCACTCAAGGTGGGATTCCCACCTTTCCTTGAGGTGGGGTGGCCGGCCACCTCTAGGTGGAGCCCACCTGGGACTCCTCCTTGAGGGTTTGGCTGGTCAAGCTTGTGGAGTCCTTCCGGGACTCCACCTTCCATAGTGCGTTTCTTCCGGACTTTTCTAGAACCTTCTAGAACCTGCCATAAATGCACCGGATCATTTCCAAACTTGGAATATGACTTCCTATATATGAATCTTATTCTCCGGACCATTCCGGAACTCCTCGTGATGTCGGGATCTCATCCGGGACTCCGAACAAATATTCGAACTCCATTCCATATTCAAGTTCTACCATTTCAACATCCAACTTTAAGTGTGTCACCCTACGGTTCGTGAACTATGCGGACATGGTTGAGTACTCACTCCGACCAATAACCAATAGCGGGATCAGGAGATCCATAATGGCTCCCACATATTCAACGATGACTTTAGTGATCGAATGAACCATTCACATACGATACCAATTCCCTTTGTCACGCGATATTTTACTTGTCCGAGGTTTGATCATCGGTATCACTCTATACCTTGTTCAACCTCGTCTCCTGACAAGTACTCTTTACTCGTACCGTGGTATGTGGTCTCTTATGAACTTATTCATATGCTTGCAAGACATTAGACGACATCCCACCGAGAGGGCCCAGAGTATATCTATCCGTCATCGGGATGGACAAATCCCACTGTTGATCCATATGTCTCAACTCATACTTTCCGGATACTTAATCCCACCTTTATAACCACCCATTTACGCAGTGGCGTTTGGTGTAATCAAAGTACCTTTCCGGTATAAGTGATTTACATGATCTCATGGTCATAAGGACTAGGTAACTATGTATCGAAAGCTTATAGCAAATAACTTAATGACGAGATCTTATGCTACGCTTAATTGGGTGTGTCCATTACATCATTCATATAATGATATAACCTTGTTATTAATAACATCCAATGTTCATGATTATGAAACTAATCATCCATTAATCAACAAGCTAGTTTAAGAGGCATACTAGGGACTTCTTGTTGTCTACATATCACACATGTACTAATGTTTCGGTTAATACAATTATAGCATGATATATAAACATTTATCATAAACATAAAGATATAAATAATAACCACTTTATTATTGCCTCTAGGGCATATCTCCTTCAGTCTCCCACTTGCACTAGAGTCAATAATCTAGTTTACATTTGTAAAGATATAACACCTTGGCCTTATGGTGCTTTATCATGTATAGCTCACGGGAGAGATTTTTAGTCAACGGATCTGACACGCTCAGAAACGTATGTATTTTGTAATTCATTTGCGTCTCAACGCATCACTCATTTCCAAATGAGTTGGCATTAAATATGTTTGATCTTATGGTGGAACCTTAATTCCGCGGTCTGAAATAAGTCACTAATATTGTCATATACAATATAGCTTCAAAGTTCTGACTCTGTCGGAACTACACCAAGTTCTCAAAGAACCTCTTGACTTAACATCCTTTGTCATTGTCAAAATAATGACATACTCTGCCTTCTTTTGTAGAATCCGTCACAATATTTAGAACTCTTCTAAATCTAGCATAGACAACTTCTAGCTCATTGTGCTACCTTTTAAACAACACTTAGTCTAATTTGAGATTGAAATTATATTTTATATGTGACAAAACCAATATCGGTGTAACACCTTACAGCGATTTGTTTTGTCATTTTTTCATACAAATTTATATATATATATATCCTTAGTTCTTCTAAAGTACTCAAGGATATTCTTACTGTCGTCCAATTATCATCATATGAATCATTCTGGTATATGCTCATAACAATTTATAGCACATGATATCTGATTGTGTACATATTATTCGTGATCTATAATCACTCATGTGTTTTTACTCATTGAGTGTCAGATACACTCAAGTCTTGTTAAACCTTCACATGACAAGAACATTTTCTTAATATTTTTATATTGAACTACTTCAATATCCATCATATGTACTTTGACTTAAACTTATTTATGTGTTTCAATCTATCTTCATAGATCTTGACACTAAATTTGTTTCAGTCCATATCCTTTCATTGAAGTTAATTCTCAATGAAACCTTTTTAATCAAGTATATAATTACATCATTTATAACCAACTATATGTCACCTACATAAAGTATTATAAATGTGTCTTAAGCGCTCCCACTTAATTTCTTGCAAATGCAAGCCTCTTAAATCGTCTCTGATGAAATCAAAAACTCTTTGACTATTTCATCTGGTGAAGATTCCAACTCCGTGATACTTACTTCATTCAATTGAAGCTTGTATACCTATCTAGTATTCCACGGACCAGCAAAACTCTTGGTTGTATCTTGTATACATACTTCTGTTAAGTAGTGTATTTTGCCATCCTACTAGCATATCTCATAAAAGAAATATGTAGTGATTACTAGAATAATCCACATAGACTATAAGCATTGCTACGGAAGATCTAATCTTATCGTATTCAACTCTTTGAACTTTGTCGTAAACAATTTTTCGACAAGTCAAGCTTTCTTCAAGGATATTTCATCCAAGTCTATCAATTTCATAGATCCATTTACTTTCATAAAGTATTCATCTATCTTGGATTTCATGGCGCATGGCCATTTTAACGGAGTCAGGGCCCATCATAACTTCTTTGTTTGTAGTTAGTTTATTATTGTTCAAAATCAATCCTTTGCCCACAAATCTTTTATTTGATCACAAAGTAAACCATACCTACAAGGTTCAATATGTACTTTGATCTCCATGGCTAAAACACTTTGTAGTCATGGGAGCCATGATCGTCGTAGCCGCTTCCGAAACCAATTCCAATGCTGCGCTACTCTGATCATTGTGCTCAGGTTCATAAACCTTATCAAATTATATTGTCCTCCCACTCAAAAACTTCACTAGAAACAATTTCTTGGAAATAAGAAACATTGACAAACACTTTTGTCTTTGTCTTGTGGGTAGAATTCCCAATTAAATCTCTGGGATAACCAACAAAGACATTCATCCGATTTTGGTTGAAAAATCTTAGACCAAAATTTAAAGAAATGACTATTAGGGTTTATACCCATGCCATAACTTGTATGGTGTCATTTCATCGGATCATGATGATGCTCTATTCAGTGTAAAAGCGGTAGTCACTAAGCATAATCCACAAAAATATAATGACATCAATATTTTATCTCATCATTGACCCAACAAGTATTGGATACATCTCTTGGATACTTCTTCATCACTATGATACTCCAAGAAACGTGAGTTGTAGAACAATTTCATAACTCTCTTAGATGTTCGCTAAAACTCGTAATTCAAATATTTCCACCATGATCCAATCATAGATATTTGTCTTTTCTATTACGATGATTTCCACTTCATGCTGAAATTTATTTGAATCCATTCAAATGTTTCAAACTTTTCCTTATTGAATATATCCACATACATACTCAATTCATTGTTTGAAAGTTTTCATGAAGTAGAAGAATCTCCGCACACAACTATGCTTAGTGAACCACATACATCATTATGTATTTTTTCACTAAGTTTGTTGCCCGTTCAACTCTTGGCCTATGAACGGTATTTTAATCATTCTCTTTAGAAAAAATTTGCAAGCGTCAAATGATTCAAAAATCAAATGACTCCAAAAATCCATTTGCATGGAGTTTCTTCATGCGTTCCTTTCTAACATGACCTAAATGGCGGTTCCACAAATAAGTGGAATTCAAATCATTTGCCTGATGGCATTTTAGCGTCAGTTTTATGTATGTGTGTTTCACCATTAAGATTTATAATAACTTATCCATCGTACATGGAGTAATGTCATAATTTGAACAACTCATTGTTTTCATTTGACCAGAGCAAAATAACAATTATTAAGTTCTTTATTATAAATTCTAAGGGCTAGATAGAATGCCAACGACGAACATAATAACACTTTATTTTGTTCCAGACGTGCTTTTCTATCATATTCCTTGTCAGTCACTTAGGCCATTGTATTCTTGTATTGCGTTGTTTTGTATGACACTTCATACCAACCAATATGGTACTAATACCCAAGAATTTCATTGTGTGACTTAACTAGGAATACAACCATAACATGTATATCATTTATATACACCTGAGCTAGACTTTCTAGTCTTTTCTTTTCTTTTTGCCAAAATATCTTTTGCAGTTTCTCTTTTAGCTTTCCTCATTATTCAGAGAAACATATCAACTTCAATAACTTCTCGGTTTGTTGGTCAAATACCAATAACCTTGAGGTTCTTACTTTGAAGTTGATCATCATATGACAAGTGTTCCAGATTTCACTATTAGTAACTTTGTAATATGATGAACAATTTCACTCATAATTTTATCCATCATATCATGACGATTTTCCGAGACCATGTCTGTACATGCTAGGCTCGTAAAGTTTTAACCTTGGTATTTGCATGTGCAAATCTAGCTTGCACCCATTGTATGCACTCGTAGAATCTATCACACCCGATCATCACGTGATGCTTCGAGAAGCAGCGAGTCTTAATAACGGTGCATATTAAGGATGGTCACTTCATGGATATACGAATATTGTTAGTGCCCCAATAGTTGGAGGATTGTGACGCCTTTGGCGTCTTCAACCTTCATACATTCCCATAAAACTTATGAGTTTATGTAGTCTCACCAAATTATATTCTATTATCTTGTAATAAGGTCTTAGATATCACATATATCTCATACCTTGATTATTTCTGAAAACTAAATTTTCAGCTCCTTACTTTTCAAACAAATTTGAACTTCAAGTTTTGACGGAGACAAGATAACTTTAGGTACTAATTGAAAACATAGCTCTTTGAATCAACAATGTGAGGTTTACTAAAAGTTTGCAATAGGACTTAATCAATTCTTGATTCTTTAACAATACGGTACCAATCCGTAAAGTTTCTTGTCAGATTTTAACAGTATTTCTATCTCAATAACAAGACTAGCGCATGGTAGAAAACGGATGCCAATACTACAAAATTAATTCAAAATACTACTCAGACTATGTTTATGATAATTAGTTCATGTTTTAATCTAATTACTAATGAACTCCCACTTAATACAACATCCCTCATAGTTGTTAAGTGGTACACGATCCAAATCCACTACACCAAAACCGATCATCACGTGAGATGATGTAGCTTCAATGGTGAACATCAACATGTTGATCATATCATCCATATGACTCGTGTTCAACCTTTCGGTTTCCGTTGTCCCGAGGCCATGTCTGTACATGCTAGGCTCGTCAAGCAAACCCAAGTATTCCGCGTGTGCAACATGGCTTACACCCGTTGTATGTGAATCGTTGAATCTATCACATCCGATCATCACGAGATGCTTTGAAGCAATGAACTGTTACAACGGTGCATACGAGGGAGAACACTTTATTATCTTGATATTAATGTGAGGGATCATCTTATAATGCTACCGTCGCGATCTAAGCAAAATAAGATGCATAAAGGATTAACATCACATGCGGTTCATATGTGATATGATATGGCCCTTTTGTCTTTGCGCCTTTGATCTTCATCTCCAAAGCACGGACATGATCTCCATCATCAACGGGCATGATCTCCATCATTGTCGGCGTAGCGTCAAGGTTCATGGCGCCGTCTTCATGGTTGTTCACCTCATGTAGCAACTATTACAACTACTTTGAAATACTACTCAACATGAAAATTAAAGACAACCATAAGGCTCCTGCCGGTTGCCACAATACAATAATGATCATCTCATACATATTCATCATCATATCATGGCCATATCACATCACCAAACCCTGCAAAAACAAGTTAGACGTCTCTAATTTGGTTTGCATATTTTACGTGGTTTAGGGTTTTCGTGTAAGATCTAATCTACCTACGAACATGAACCACAACGGTGATACTAGTGTTGTCAATAGAAGAGTAAGTTGAATCTTCACTATAGTAGGAGAGACAGACACCCGCAAAGCCTCTTATGCAATACAAGTTGCATGTCGAACGAGGAACAAGTCTCATGAACGCGGTCATGTAAAGTTAGTCCGAGCCGCTTCATCCCACTATGCCACAAAGATGCAAAGTACTCAAACTAAAGATAACAAGAGCATCAACGCCCACAAACCATTGTGTTCTACTCGTGCAACCATCTATGCATAGACACGGCTCGATACCACTTTGTAGGATAACGTTGCATAGAAAACAAAAATTTTCCTACCGCGAACACGCAATCCAAGCCAAGATGCAATCTAGAAGACGGTAGCAACGAGGGGTATCGAGTCTCACCCTTGAAGAGATTCCAAAGCCTACAAGATGAGGCTCTTGTTGCTGCGGTAGACGATCACTTGCCGCTTGCAAGCGCGTAGAAGATCTTGATCACGATCGGTTCCGGCGCCACGAACGGGCAGCACCTCCGTGCTCGGTCACACGTTCGGTTGTTGATGAAGACGACGTCCACCTCCCGTTCCAGCGGGCAGCGGAAGTAGTAGCTCCTCTTGAATCCGACAGCACGACGGCGTGGTGTCGGTGGTGGTGGAGAAATCCGGCGGAGCTTCGCTTAAGCGTGCGGGATGTGGTGGAGGAGAGAGACCGCTAGGGTTTGGGGAGAGAGGGGGGTTGGGCGCCGGCCCTCTAAGGGTGCGGCCAAGGCTGAGCCAAAGAGTGGCTGCCCCCCTCCCTCTCCTCCTCATTATATAGGTGGAAGCCCCAAGAGTTCTAGTCCAAGTCTTCGAATAAGACCCCAACACTAAAACCTCCCATATGTGGGAAACCTACTCAAGGAGGGAGTCCCACTCAAGGTGGGATTCCCACCTTTCCTTGAGGTGGGGTGGCCGGCCACCTCTAGGTGGAGCCCACACAGGACTCCTCCTTGAGGGTTTGGCTGGTCAAGCTTGTGGAGTCCTTCCGGGACTCCACCTTCCATAGTGCGTTTCTTCCGGACTTTTCTAGAACCTTCTAGAACCTGCCATAAATGCACCGGATCATTTCCAAACTTGGAATATGACTTCCTATATATGAATCTTATTCTCCGGACCATTCCGAACTCCTCGTGATGTCCGGGATCTCATCCGGGACTCGAACAAATATTCGAACTCCATTCCATATTCAAGTTCTACCATTTCAACATCCAACTTTAAGTGTGTCACCCTACGGTTCGTGAACTATGCGGACATGGTTGAGTACTCACTCCGACCAATAACCAATAGCGGGATCTGGAGATCCATAATGGCTCCCACATATTCAACGATGACTTTAGTGATCGAATGAACCATTCACATACGATACCAATTCCCTTTGTCACGCGATATTTTACTTGTCCGAGGTTTGATCATCGGTATCACTCTATACCTTGTTCAACCTCGTCTCCTGACAAGTACTCTTTACTCGTACCGTGGTATGTGGTCTCTTATGAACTTATTCATATGCTTGCAAGACATTAGACGACATCCCACCGAGAGGGCCCAGAGTATATCTATCCGTCATCGGGATGGACAAATCCCACTGTTGATCCATATGTCTCAACTCATACTTTCCGGATACTTAATCCCACCTTTATAACCACCCATTTACGCAGTGGCGTTTGGTGTAATCAAAGTACCTTTCCGGTATAAGTGATTTACATGATCTCATGGTCATAAGGACTAGGTAACTATGTATCGAAAGCTTATAGCAAATAACTTAATGACGAGATCTTATGCTACGCTTAATTGGGTGTGTCCATTACATCATTCATATAATGATATAACCTTGTTATTAATAACATCCAATGTTCATGATTATGAAACTAATCATCCATTAATCAACAAGCTAGTTTAAGAGGCATACTAGGGACTTCTTGTTGTCTACATATCACACATGTACTAATGTTTCGGTTAATACAATTATAGCATGATATATAAACATTTATCATAAACATAAAGATATAAATAATAACCACTTTATTATTGCCTCTAGGGCATATCTCCTTCACGTTGAAGGTTGATGGCGGCGAGATGTAGTGCGGCGCAACACCAGTGATTCCGGCGCCAACGTAGAACCTGCACAACACAACCAAGATACTTTGCCCCAACGAAACAGTGAGGTTGTCAATCTCACCGGCTTGCTGTAACAAAGAGTTAACCGTATTGATTGTTTGCAGAAAACAGTAGAACAGTATTGCAGTAGATTGTATTTCAGTATAGAGAATTGGACCGGGGTCCACAGTTCACTAAAGGTGTCTCTCCCATAAGACGAACAGCATGTTGGGTGAACAAATTACAGTTGGGCAATTGACAAATAAAGAGAGCATGACCATGCACATACATATCATGATGAGTATAGTGAGATTTAATTGGGCATTACGACAAAGTACATAGACCGTCATCCAACTGCATCTATGCCTAAAAAGTCCACCTTCAGGTTATCATCCGAACCCCCTCCAGTATTAAGTTGCTAACAACAGACAATTGCATTAAGTATTGCGCATAATGTAACTAGTGACTACATCCTTGAACATAGCACTAATGTTTTATCCCTAGTGGCAACAGCACATCCATAACCTTAGAGTTTCTTGTCACCCCTCCAGATTCACGGAGACATGAACCCACTATCGAGCATAAATACTCCCTCTTGGAGTTACTAGCATCAACTTGGCCAGAGCATCTACTAATAACGGAGAGCATGCAAGATCATAAACAACACATAAGCATAACTTTGATAATCAACATAACAAGTATTCTCTATTCATCGGATCCCAACAAACGCAACATATAGAATTACAGATAGACGATCTTGATCATGTTAGGCAGCTCACAAGATCCGACAATGATAGCACAATGGGGAGAAGACAACCATCTAGCTACTGCTATGGACCCATAGTCCAGGGGTAGACTACTCACACATCACACCGGAGGCGACCATGGCGGCGTAGAGTCCTCCGGGAGATGATTCCCCTCTCCGGCAGGGTGCCGGAGGCGATCTCCTGGATCCCCCGAGATGGGATCGGCGGCGGCGGCGTCTCTGGAAGGTTTTCCGTATCGTGGTTATCGGTACGTGGGGTTTAGTCACCGAGACGTTTTATAGGCGGAAGGGCAGGTCAAGAGGCGGCACGGGGGCCCCACACCACAGGGCCGCGCGGCCAAGGGGGGGCCGCGCCGCCCTAGGGTGTGGCCCCCTCGTCGCCCCTCTTCGTCTCTCCTTCGGACTTCTGGAAGCTTCGTGGAAAAATAGGCCCCTGGGCTTTGATTTCGTCCAATTCCGAGAATATTTCCTTACTACGATTTCTGAAACCAAAAACAGCAGAAAACAAAGAATCGGCACTTCGGCATCTTGTTAATAGGTTAGTTCCAGAAAATGCACAAATATGACATAAAGTGTGCATAAAACATGTAGATAACATCAATAATGTGGCATGGAACATAAGAAATTATCGATACGTCGGAGACGTATCACCCTTCCGCCTACATAAGCCTTCGTCGATAATAGTTCAAGTACCGAGAGCCACGATACGGAAAACCTTACAGAGACGCCGCTGCCGCCAATCCCATCTCGGGGGATTCAGGAGATCGCCTCTGGCACCCTGCCGGAGAGGGGAATCATCTCCCGGAGGACTCTTCACCGCCATGGTCGCCTCCGGAGTGATGTGTGAGTAGTTCACCCCTAGACTATGGGTCCATAGCAGTAGCTAGATGGTCGTCTTCTCCTAATTGTGCTATCATTGTTAGATCTTGTGAGCTGCCTAACATGATCAAGATCATCTATTTGTAATGCTACATGTTGCGTTTGTTGGGATCCGATGAATATCGAATACTATGCTATGTTGATTATCAATCTATCATCTATGTGTTGTTTATGATCTTGCATGCTCTCCGTTATTAGTAGAGGCTCTGGCCAAGTCGTTACTTGTAACTCCAAGAGGGAGTATTTATGCTCGATAGTGGGTTCATGCCTCCATTAAATCTGGGACAGTGATAGAAAGTTCTAAGGTTGTGGATGTGCTGTTGCCACTAGGGATAAAACATCAATGCTATGTCTAAGGATGTATTTGTTGATTACATTACGCACCATACTTAATGCAATTGTCTGTTGTTTGCACCTTAATACAGGAGGGGGTTCGGATGATAACCTGAAGGTGGACTTTTTAGGCATAGATGCATACTGGATAGCGGTCTATGTACTTTGTCGTAATGCCCAATTAAATCTCACAATACTCATCATAACATGTATGTGCATGGTCATGCCCTATTTATTTGTCAATTGCCCAACTGTAATTTATTCACCCAACATGCTATTTCTTATGGGAGAGACACCACTAGTGAACTGTGGACCCCGGTCCATTCTTTACATCAAATACAATCAACTGCAATACTTGTTCTACTGTTTTCTGCAAACAATCATCATCCACACTATACATCTAATCCTTTGTTACAGCAAGCCGGTGAGATTGACAACCTCACTGTCACGTTGGGGCAAAGTAATTTGGTTGTGCTGTGCAGGTTCCACGTTGGCGCCGGAATCCCTGGTGTTGCGCCGCACTACACTCCGCCGCCATCAACCTTCAACGTGCTTCTTGACTCCTACTGGTTCGATAAACCTTGGTTTCTTACCGAGGGAAACTTACTGCTGTACGCATCACACCTTCCACTTGGGGTTCCCAACGGTCGCGTGTTGTACGCGTGTCAAGCTAAATTTCTGGCGCCGTTGCCGGGGAGATCAAGACACGCTGCAAGGGGAGTCTCCACTTCCAATCTCTTTATTTTGTTTTTGTCTTGCTTTACTTTTATTTACTACTTTGTTTGTTGCACTAAAACAAAACACAAAAAAATTAGTTGCTAGCTTTACTTTATTTACTATCTTGTTCTCCATATTAAAAACACACAAAAAATTAGTTACTTGCATTTACTTTATCTAGTTTGCTTTATTTACTATTGCTAAAATGGGTACTCCTGAAAATACTAAGTTGTGTGACTTCACAAACACAAATAATAATGATTTCTTATGCACACCTATTGCTCCACCTGCTACTACAACAGAATTCTTTGAAATTAAACCTGCTTTACTAAATCTAGTTATGAGAGAGCAATTTTCTGGTGTTAGTTCTGATGATGCTGCTGCGCATCTCAATAATTTTGTTGAACTATGTGAAATGCAAAAGTATAAGGATGTAGATGGTGACATTATAAAATTAAAATTGTTTCCTTTCTCATTAAGAGGAAGAGCTAAAGATTGGTTGCTATCTTTGCCTAAGAATAGTATTGATCCATGGACTAAATGTAAGGATGCTTTCATTGGTAGATATTATCCTCCTGCTAAAATTATATCTTTGAGAAGTAGCATAATGAATTTTAAGCAATTGGATACTGAGCATGTTGCCCAAGCGTGGGAAAGAATGAAATCTTTGGTTTAAAATTTCCCAACCCATGGACTGACTACTTGGATGATCATCCAAACCTTTTATGCAGGACTGAATTTTTCTTCGCGGAACTTATTGGATTCAGCTGCTGGAGGTACCTTTATGTCCATCACTCTAGGCGCCGCAACAAAGCTTCTTGATAATATGATGGTTAATTACTCTGAATGGCACACGGAAAGAGCTCCACAAGGTAAGAAGGTAAATTCTGTTGAAGAAACCTCCTCCTTGAGTGATAAGATTGATGCTATTATGACTATGCTTGTGAATGGTAGATCAAATGTGGATCCTAATAATGTTCCGTTAGCTTCATTGGTTGCTCAAGAAGAACATGTTGATGTGAACTTCATTAAAAATAATAATTTAAACAACAATGCTTATCGGAATAATTCTAGTAACAACTATAGGCCATATCCTTATAATAATGGTAACGGTTATGGTAATTCTTATGGGAATTCTTACAACAACAATAGGAATACACCCCCTGGTCTTGAAGCCATGCTTAAAGAATTTATTAGTACACAAACTGCTTTTAACAAATCTGTTGAAGAAAAGCTTGGGAAAATTGATATACTTGCTTCTAAAGTTGATAGTCTTGCTGCTGATGTTGATCTTTTGAAATTGAAAGTTATGCCTAATGAAGATAAAGATATTAAGTCATTTGCTACAGCAAACGCCATCCAAGTTAGAATTAATGAGAATATAAGATTGATGGCCGAATTGCGTGCTAGGTGGGAAAAAGAAGAAAATGCTAAAGAAGATAATATAGCTAAAGTTTGGACTATTACCACCACTAGTAACGCTAATGCTCCACATGTTGCTACACCTCCTACTATCAATGGTAAAATAATTGGTGTTGGCAATGTTTCTACTTCTAATGCAAAGCCTGCAAAACTGTCGGAACCTGCTAAAACTGCTTGTGATAAAACTGCTGAATTTTTTTCCAACATTGGGGACAATGATCCCATTGCTTTAGATTATAATGGTTTAGATTTTGATGATTGCCACATCTCTGAAGTTATAAAGTTCTTACAAAAACTTGCTAAGAGTCCTAATGCTAGTGCTATAAATTTGGCCTTTACAAAACATAGTACAAATGCTCTCATAAAAGCTAGAGAAGAGAAATTAGAACGTGAAGCTTCTATTCCTAGGAAGCTAGAGGATGGTTGGGAGTCCATCATTAAGATGAAGGTCAATGACTTTGATTGTAATGCTTTATGTGATCTTGGTGCAAGTATTTCCGTTATGCCTAGAAAAATCTATAACATGCTTGACTTGCCACCATTGAAAAATTGTTATTTGGATGTTAATCTTGCTGATAACTCTACAAAGAAACCTTTGGGGAGAGTTGATAATGTTCGCATTACTGTTAATAATAACCTTGTCCCCGTTGATTTTGTTGTGTTGGATATTGAATGCAATGCATCTTGTCCCATTATATTGGGAAGACCTTTTCTTCGAACTGTTGATGTTATTATTTATATGAAGGAAGGTAATATTAAATATCAATTTCCTCTCAAGAAAGGTATGGAGCACTTTCCTAGAAAGAGAATGAAGTTACTTTTTGATTCCAGAACCGTACATGAGATTTTCACCTCATACGGCTCCTCGGTCAATTCTTTCGAAGGGATCATTTTCCTCGTTCGAGAGTCTCCGCCCTTCTTCCACTCCGTTATTAGAACAAATTATGATGTTGATACTTCATCTCTTGATAATACTTGATATACACTTTCTGCGCCTAGCTGAAAGGCGTTAAAGAAAAGCGCTTATGGGAGACAACCCATGATTTTACTACAGTACTTTGTTTTATATTTGAGTCTTGGAAGTTGTTACTACTGTAGAAACCTCTCCTTATCTTAATTTTGTTGCATTTTTGTGCCAAGTAAAGTCTTTGATAGTTAGGTTCATACTAGATTTGGATTGCTGCGCAGAAACAGATTTCTTGTTGTCACGAATTTGAGCAGTAGTTTCTGTAGATAATCCAGAAAATTCTGCCAATTTACGTGAGTGATCCTCAGGTATGTACGCAACTTTCATTCAATTTGAGAATTTTCATTTGAGCAAGTCTGGTGCACCTAAAAAAATCGTCTTTACGGACTGTTCTGTTTTGACAGATTCTGCCTTTTATTTCGCATTGCCTGTTTTGCTATGTTTGATGGATTTCTTTATTCCATTAACTTTCAGTAGCTTTGTGCAATGTCCAGAAGTGTTAAGAATGATTATGTCACCTCTGAACATGTAAATTTTGATTATGCACTAACCCTCTAATGAGTTGTTTTGAGTTTGGTGTGGAGGAAGTTTTCAAGAATCAAGAGAGGAGGATGATACAATATGATCAAGGAGAGTGAAAGCTCTAAGCTTGGGGATGCCCCGGTGGTTCATCCCTGCATATTTCAAGAAGACTCAAGCATCTAAGCTTGGGGATGCCCAAGGCATCCCCTTCTTCATCGACAACATTATCAGGTTCCTCTAATGAAACTATATTTTTATTCCATCACATCTTATGTGCTTTACTTGGAGCGTCTGTTTGTTTTTATTTTTGTTTTGTTTGAATAAAGTTGGATCCTAGCATTCATTGTGTGGGAGAGAGACACGCTCCGCTATTGCATATGGACAAATATGTCCTTAGGCTTTACTCATAATGTTCATTGCGAAGGTTGAAACTGCTTCGTTAAATTGTTATATGGTTGGAAACGGGAAATGCTACATGTGGTAATTGGTATAATATCTTGAATAATGTGATACTTGGCAATTGTTGTGCTCATGTTTAAGCTCTTGCATCATATACTTTGCACTAATTAGTGAAGAAATACATAGAGCTTGCTAAAATTTGGTTTGCATGATTGGTCTCTCTAAGGTCTAGATATTTTCTAGTAAGGGTAGAACAACAAGGAAGACGGTGTAGAGTCTTATAATGCTTACAATATGTCTTTTATGTGAGTTTTGCTGTACTGGTTCATACTTGTGTTTGTTTCAAATAACCTTGCTAGCCTAAACCTTGTATTGAGAGGGAATACTTCTCATGCATCCAAAATCCTTGAGCCAAACACTATGCCACTTGTGTCCACCATACCTACCTACTACATGGTATTTCTCCGCCATTCCAAAGTAAATTGCTTGAGTGCTACCTTTAAATTTCCATTCTTCTCCTTTGCAATATATAGCTCATGGGACAAATAGCCTAAAAACTATCGTGGTATTGAATATGTACTTATGCATCTTATCTCTTATAAGTTGCTTGTTGAGCGATAACCATGTTCCTGGGGACGCCATCAACTACCCTTTGTTGAATATCATGTGAGTTTCTATGCATGTTCGTCTTGTCTGAAGTAAGGGCGATTTACCATGAGTTGAATGGTTTGAGTATGCATATTGTTAGAGAAGAACATTGGGCCGCTAACTAAAGCCATGATCCATGGTGGAAGTTTCAGTTTTGGACAACTATCCTCAATCTCATATGAGAATATTATTTGTTGATAAATGCTTATGCATTAAAGAGGAGTCCATTATCTGTTCTCTATGTTGTCCCGGTATGGATGTCTAAGTTGAGAATAATCAAAAGCGAGAAATCCAATGCGAGCTTTCTCCTTAGACCTTTGTACAGGTGGCATAGAGGTACCCCTTTGTGATACTTGGTTAAAACATATGTATTGCGATGATAATCCAGATAATCCGAGCTAATTAGGACAAGGTGCGGGCACTATTGGTATACTATGCATGAGGCTTGCAACTTGTAGGATATAATTTACATAATACATATGCTTTATTACTACCGTTGACAAAATTGTTTCTTGTTTTCAAAATAAAAGCTCTAGCACAAATATAGCAATCAATGCTTCCCTCTGCGAAGGGCCTTTCTTCTACTTTTATGTTGAGTCAGTTTACCCATTTCTCTCTATCTCAAGAAGCAAACACTTGTGTTAACTGTACATTGATTCCTACATACTTGCATATTGCACTTGTTATATTACTTTGCATTGACAATATCCATGAGATATACATGTTACAAGTTGAAAGCAACCGCTGAAACTTAATCTTCCTTTGTGTTGCTTCAACACCTTTACTATGAATTTATTGCTTTATGAGTTAACTCTTATGCAAGACTTATTGATGCTTGTCTTGAAAGTACTATTCATGAAAAGTCTTTGCTATATGATTCAATTGTTTACTCATTGTCTTTACCATTGCTTCGAATCGCTGCATTCATTACATGTGCTTACAATAGTATTGATCAAGATTATGATAGCATGTCACTTCAGAAATTATCTTTGTTATCGTTTACCTACTCGGGACGAGTAGGAACTAAGCTTGGGGATGCTGCTACGTCTCCAACGTATCGATAATTTCTTATGTTCCATGCTACTTTTATGATGATAATCACATGTTTTATACATACTTTATGTCATATTTATGCATTTTCCGGCACTAACCTATTAACGAGATGCCGAAGAGCCAGTTGTTGTTTTTTGCTGTTTTTGGTTTCAGAAATCCTAGTAAGGAAATATTCTCGGAATTGGACGAAATCAACGCCCAGGATCTTATTTTTCCACGAAGCTTCCAGAAGTCCGAAAGGGAAATGAAGTGGGGCAACGAGGCGCCCACACAACAGGGCGGCGCGGCCCAGGTGCTGGCCGCACAGCCCTGGCGTGTGGGGCCCTCGTGGCGCCCCCTGACCTACCCTTCCGCCTACATAAGCCTTCGTCGATAATAGTTCCAGTACCGAGAGCCACGATACGGAAAATCTTACAGAGACGCCGCCGCCACCAATCCCATCTCGGGGGATTCAGGAGATCGCCTCCGGCACCCTGCCGGAGAGGGGAATCATCTCCCGGAGGACTCTTCACCGCCATGGTCGCCTCCGGAGTGATGTGTGAGTAGTTCACCCCTGGACTATGGGTCCATAGCAGTAGCTAGATGGTCGTCTTCTCCTAATTGTGCTATCATTGTTAGATCTTGTGAGCTGCCTAACATGATCAAGATCATCTATTTGTAATGCTACATGTTGTGTTTGTTGGGATCCGATGAATATGGAATACTATGCTATGTTGATTATCAATCTATCATCTATGTGTTGTTTATGATCTTGCATGCTCTCCGTTATTAGTAGAGGCTCTGGCCAAGTCGTTACTTGTAACTCCAAGAGGGAGTATTTATGCTCGATAGTGGGTTCATGCCTCCATTAAATCTGGGACAGTGACAGAAAGTTCTAAGGTTGTGGATGTGCTGTTGTCACTAGGGATAAAACATCAATGCTATGTCTAAGGATGTATTTGTTGATTACATTACGCACCATACTTAATGCAATTGTCTGTTGTTTGCAACTTAATACTGGAGGGGGTTCGGATGATAACCTGAAGGTGGACTTTTTAGGCATAGATGCATGCTGGATAGCGGTCTATGTATTTTGTCGTAATGCCCAATTAAATCTCACAATACTCATCATAACATGTATGTGCTGTAGGATAACGTTGCATAGAAAACAAAAAATTTCCTACCGCGAACACGCAATCCAAGCCAAGATGCAATCTAGAAGACGGTAGCAACGAGGGGATTATCAAGTCTCACCCTTGAAGAGATTCCAAAGCCTACAAGATGAGGCTCTTGTAGCTGCGGTAGACGTTCACTTGCCGCTTGCAAAAGCGCGTAGAAGATCTTGATCACCGGCGCCACGAACGGGCAGCACCTCCGTACTCGGTCACACGTTCGGTTGTTGATGAAGACGACGTCCACCTCCCGTTCCAGCGGGCAGCGGAAGTAGTAGCTCCTCTTGAATCTGACAGCACGACGGCGTGGTGTCGGTGGCGGTGGAGAACTTCGGCAGAGCTTCGCTAAAGCACGCGGGAGCTATGGAGGAGAGGGGGACGGCTAGGGCTTGGGAGGGGGTGGCCGGCCACTCAAGGGGGGCGGCCAGCTTGTGGTCTTAGGGTGGCCGGCCCCCTCCCTTGGCCCCTCATTATATAGGTGGAACCCCAAGTGTTGGACTACAAGTCTCCGAATAAGACCCGAACCCAAAACCTTCCATGTGATAGGGAAACCTACCCAAGCTAGGACTCCCACTAGAGGTGGGAGTTCCACCTTCCATGGAGGGGGTGGCCGGCCCCCCTTGGGGGAGTCCCCTTGGGACTCCTCCCCCTCTAGGGTTGGCCGGCCATGGAGGTGGAGTCCCTCCGGGACTCCACCTTCCTTGGTGGTTTCTTCCGGACTTTTCTAGAACCTTCTAGAACCTTCCATAGAACCTTCCGCATCATTTTAAATCACATAAAATGACATCCTATATATGAATCTTATTCTCCGGACCATTCCGGAACTCCTCGTGATGTCCGGGATCTCATCCGGGACTCCGAACAAATATTCGAACTCCATTCCATATTCAAGTTCTACCATTTCAACATCCAACTTTAAGTGTGTCACCCTACGGTTCGTGAACTATGCGGACATGGTTGAGTACTCACTCCGACCAATAACCAATAGCGGGATCTGGAGATCCATAATGGCTCCCACATATTCAACGATGACTTTAGTGATCGAATGAACCATTCACATACGATACCAATTTCTTTTGTCACGCGATATTTTACTTGTCCGAGGTTTGATCTTCGGTATCACTCTATACCTTGTTCAACCTCGTCTCCTGACAAGTACTCTTTACTCGTACCGTGGTATGTGGTCTCTTATGAACTTATTCATATGCTTGCAAGACATTAGACGACATTCCACCGAGAGGGCCCAGAGTATATCTATCCGTCATCGGGATGGACAAATCCCACTGTTGATCCATATGCCTCAACTCATACTTTCCGGATACTTAATCCCACCTTTATAACCACCCATTTACGCAGTGGTGTTTGGTGTAATCAAAGTACCTTTCCGGTATAAGTGATTTACATGATCTCATGGTCATAAGGACTAGGTAACTATGTATCGAAAAGCTTATAGCAAATAACTTAATGACGAGATCTTATGCTACGCTTAATTGGGTGTGTCCATTACATCATTCATACAATGATATAACCTTGTTATTAATAACATCCAATGTTCATGATTATGAAACTAATCATCCATTAATCAACAAGCTAGTTAAGAGGCATACTAGGGACTTCTTTGTTTGTCTACATATCACACATGTACTAATGTTTCGGTTAATACAATTATAGCATGATATATAAACATTTATCATAAACATAAAGATATAAATAATAACCACTTTATTATTGCCTCTAGGGCATATCTCCTTCAGTCTCCCACTTGCACTAGAGTCAATAATCTAGATTACATTGTAATATACCTAACACCCATGGCATTCTGGTGTTGGTCATGCTTTGACCTAGGGAGAGCTTTAGTCAACGGATCTGCTACATTCAGATCAGTGTGTACTTTGCAAATCTTTACTTCTCTATCTTCGATGTACTCGCGAATCGAGTGGTAACGCAGCTTGATATGCTTCAGCCTCTTGTGTGACTTTGGCTCTTGTGCATTGGCGATGGCACCCATGTTATCACAGTAAATGATTAATGGGTCCAATGCACTAGGAAACACACCGAGCTCTACAATGAACCTCTTCATCCATACCGCTTCTGATGAAGCCTCTGAAGCCGCTATGTACTCTGATTCTGTTGAAGACTTCGCCACCGTGCACTGCTTCGAGCTTGCCCAGCTTACTGCAGCACCATTCAATATAAACACGTACCCAGACTGTGACTTAGAGTCATCAGGATCAGTGTTCCAACTTGCATCGGTGTAACCACTTACAACGAGCTCTTGGTCACCTCCATAACAAAGAAACATATCCTTAGTTCTTTTCAAGTACTTCAGGATATTCTTGACCGCTGTCCAGTGTTCCATTCCTGGATCACTTTGATATCTGCTAGTCAAACTAACAACATGTGCTATATCCGGTCTAGTACATAGCATGGCATACATGATAGATCCTACTGCCGAGGCATAGGGGATATTACTCATCCTTTCTCTTTCTTCTGCCGTAGCCGGTCCTTGAGTCTTACTCAAGACCTTGCCTGGTAACATAGGTAAGAACCCTTTCTTACTTTCGTCCATTCTAAACTTCTTTAGAATCTTGTCCAGGTATGTACTCTGTGATAGCCCTATTAGGCGTCTTGATCTATCTCTATAAATCTTGATGCCTAATATATACGATGCTTCACCAAGGTCTTTCATTGAAAAACTATTATTCAAATAACCTTTTACACTGCTTAATAGTTCTATATCATTCCCGATCAATAATATGTCATCTACATATAATATCAGGAATGCTACAGAGCTCCCACTCACTTTCTTGTAAATACAGGCCTCTCCATGACACTGTATAAACCCGAAGTCTTTGATCACCTTATCAAAGCGTCGGTTCCAACTTCTTGATGCTTGCTTCAGTCCATAGATTGAACGCTGAAGTTTGCATACTTTGTCAGCATTTTTAGGATCGACAAAACCTTTGGGTTGTACCATATACAACTCTTCCTCAATGTCTCTATTAAGGAACGCCGTTTTGACATCCATCTGCCAAATCTCATAATCAAAAATGCAGCTATTGCTAACAAAATCCTCACAGATTTTAGCTTCGCTACAGGTGAGAAAGTCTCATCGTAGTCAACTCCTTGAATTTGTCGGAAACCCTTTGCGACAAGTCGAGCTTTATAGACAGTAATATTACCATCAGCATCTGTTTTTCTCTTGAAGATCCATTTATTCTCGACAGCCTTTCGGCTATCAGGTAAGTCTACCAAAGTCCATACTTTGTTATCATACATGGATCCCATTTCAGATTTCATGGCTTCTTGCCATTTGTTGGAATCTGGGCTCATCATCGCTTCTTCATACGTCGCAGGGTCCTCATCATTGTTATCCACAATCATGACATTTAGACAAGGATCATACCAATCAGGAGTGGTACGTTCCCTTGTCGATCTGCGAGGTTCAGTAGTTTCCTCGTTCGAAGTTTCATGATCATTATCATTAGCTTCCTCTGTTGCCGGTGTAGGCGGTACAGGTACAATTTCCGATACTGCGCTACTCTGATCAACGAGTATAGATTCATCAATCTCATCGAGTTCTACTTTCCTTCCAGTCACTTCTTTAGTGAGAAATTCTTTCTCAAGAAAGGTTCCGTTCTTAGCAACAAAGATTTTGCCTTCAGATTTGTGATAGAAAGTGTACCCTATAGTTTCCTTAGGGTATCCTATGAAGACGCATTTCTCCGCTTTGGGTTCTAGCTTGTCCGGTTGTAACTTCTTTACATAGGCTTCGCAACCCCAAACTTTCAGGAACGACAGCTTAGGTTTCTTATTAAACCATAATTCATACGATGTCGTTTCTACGGATTTTGATGGTGCTCTATTTAAAGTGAATGCGGCTGTCTCTAATGCATAACTCCAAAATGATAACGGCAAATCAGTAAGAGACATCATAGAACGAACCATATCTAAGAGAGTTCGATTACGACGTTCGGACACACCGTTACGTTGAGGTGTTCCCGACGGTGTCAATTGTGAAAGTATTCCACATTTCTTTAAATGCATGCCAAACTCATAACTCAGATATTCACCTCCACGATCAGATCGTAGAAATTTAATCTTCTTGTTACGTTGATTTTCTACTTCACTTTGGAATTCCTTAAACTTCTCGAAAGTTTCGGATTTATGTTTCATGAAATAGATATACCCATATCTACTCAGATCATTGATACGCGTACAACACGCGTCCGTTGGGAACCCCAAGAGGAAGGTGTGATGCGTACATCGGCAAGTTTTCCCTCAGTATGAAACCAAGGTTTATCGAACCAGTAGGAGCCAAGAAGCACGTTGAAGGTTGATGGCGGCGGGATGTAGTGCGGCGCAACACCAGGGATTCCGGCGCCAACGTGGAACCTGCACAACACAACCAAAGTACTTTGCCCCAACGAAACAGTGAGGTTGTCAATCTCACCGGCTTGCTGTAACAAAGGATTAGATGTATAGTGTGGATGATGATTGTTTGCAGAAAATAGTAGAACAAGTATTGCAATAGATTGTATTTCAGTATAGAGAATTGGACCGGGGTCCACAGTTCACTAGAGGTGTCTCTCCCATAAGATAAACAGCATGTTGGGTGAACAAATTACAGTTGGGCAATTGACAAATAAAGAGGGCATGACCATGCACATACATATTATGATGAGTATTGTGAGATTTAATTGGGCATTACGACAAAGTACATAGACCGCTATCCAGCATGCATCTATGCCTAAAAAGTCCACCTTCAGGTTATCATCCGAACCCCCTCCAGTATTAAGTTGCTAACAACAGACAATTGCATTAAGTATTGCGCGTAATGTAATCAGTGACTATATCCTCGAACATAGCACTAATGTTTTATCCCTAGTGGCAACAGCACATCCATAATCTTAGAGATTTCTGTCACTTCCCCAGATTCACGGAGACATGAACCCACTATCGAGCATAAATACTCCCTCTTGGAGTTACAAGCATCTACTTGGCCAGAGCATCTACGAGTAACGGAGAGCATGCAAGATCATAAACAACACATAGACATAACTTTGATAATCAACATAACAAGTATTCTCTATTCATCGGATCCCAACAAACGCAACATATAGAATTACAGATAGATGATCTTGATCATGTTAGGCAGCTCACAAGATCCGACAATTAAGCACACTGGGGAGAAGACAACCATCTAGCTACTGCTATGGACCCATAGTCCAGGGGTAGACTACTCACACATCACTCCGGAGGCGACCATGGCGGTGTAGAGTCCTCCGGGAGATGATTCCCCTCTCCGGCAGGGTGCCGGAGGCGATCTCCTGAATCCCCCGAGATGGGATTGGCGGCGGCGGCGTCTCTGGAAGGTTTTCCGTATCGTGGCTCTCGGTCCTGGGGATGTCGCGACGGAGGCTTTAAGTAGGCGGAAGGGCAGGTCAGAGGCGGCACGAGGCCCACACCACAGGGCCGCGCGGCCAAGGGGGGGGGCCGCGCCGCCCTAGGGTGTGGCCACCTCGTGGCCCCACTTCGTCTCCTCTTCGGTCTTCTGGAAGCTTCGTGGCAAAATAGGACCCTGGGCGTTGATTTCGTCCAATTCCGAGAATATTTCGTTACTAGGATTTCTGAAACCAAAAACAGCAGAAAACAGCAACTGGCACTTCGGCATCTTGTTAATAGGTTAGTTCCAGAAAATGCACGAATATGACATAAAGTGTGCATAAAACATGTAGATATCATCAATAATGTGGCATGGAACATAAGAAATTATCGATACGTCGGAGACGTATCAGCATCCCCAAGCTTAGTTCTGCTCGTCCCGAGCAGGTAAAACGATAACAAAGATAATTTCTGGAGTGACATGCCATCATAACCTTGATCATACTATTTGTAAAGCATATGTAGTGAATGCAGCGATCAAAACAATGTATATGACATGAGTAAACAAGTGAATCATATAGCAAAGACTTTTCATGAATAGTACTTCAAGACAAGCATCAATAAGTCTTGCATAAGAGTTAACTCATAAAGCAATAATTCAAAGTAAAAGCATTGAAGCAACACAAAGGAAGATTAAGTTTCAGCGGTTGCTTTCAACTTATAACATGTATATCTCATGGATAATGTCAACATAGAGTAATAACTACTATACTAAAGCTGAACAAGTTCCATTTTTCTCAGAATTTTGGATTATTTTTGTGCCTATGTGCCATGCTGACACGTGTTCTGTTGTGCTACATGGATCTTTCGTGTGCATTTCAGGGGACGTCTTGCAGTTTCTTTTTAGTTTCACCCTGTGTGGTTTTTACATCGTGTACACTTCTGGGTGGACATAGTCATAAAATTCCCAACTCCACCGCTTCGGTCCAGCAGTTGGTCAAAGCGGTGCAAGGAATGGTTCAGCAGTGCAACACGCGTCCCGCCTGGGACCCCCTGCCTACCCCTCCGCTCACTAATTTTCCTCACGAGCTGCCCAATCTCCTCCCCACGTCCCTCACGAGCTGCCCAATCTCCATCTACAGTAGACTCCATGGGACCTTCTCCGGCGTCTCTGAGGGCTTCGCCAGTCCGGCCGTCCGCCGCCACGGCAGGGATGACCGAGGGATCGGGTCCTGCGTCTCCGGCCCGCCGTCGGCTGCCACGATCACGACCAGATGCGTCACGAAGCCGGCGGCTAGCTCCGCCCCGCCCACGCCCGCGGCCGTCGCCGCGAGCGCCGCCCCCGCCCGGCCACGGCTCGCCCCGCCCCGGCGGCCTCCGCCGCGTCCCGGCAGGCCACGCCCGGCCATGGCTCGCCAGGCCACGCCGGCGGCCAGCTCCGTCCCGCCCACGCCCGCGCCCGTCGCGGCGACCGCCGCCCCGCCCGGCCACGGCTCGCCCCGCCCGGCGACAACCGTGCCCCGCCTGCCCGCCCGTGGCCGAGCTGCAGCTGCTGCCTGGCCGGGCCTGCTCGCCCGTGCCCACGAGTGGCCGACGCGGCCGGCGGCGTGCCCGCCCGTGCGTGCCCGACGCGGCCGGAGTCGAGGCGCGCACGGACAGCTCCGACCGGCTCCACCCCTGCTGACCGTTTCTCCCGTCTCGCCTCGGGGAACCTCGGCCCGGCACAACGCCCACCACTCAGCGACCGGCGCTCCCCACTGCCGGTGTCGCGATTCGTGGCAAAACGGGGAGGCTCGCTCTCTGGTTTCTCTGTTCGCGGTAAGGTTCCCTAGGGGCGCCGCCGCCACTCACCGCCGGCCGCCTTCCACGTCCTCGAAGCGCCTCATCGGACGACCTGCACCGCCTCCTCCGTCCACCTCTCCTCCATCGACCTGCAATTCCTCCCCCAGCCACGCTTCCGCAGGTCGGCCTGCACCACCTCCTCTGCCAGACCTGCAGCGTGGTCGACCTGCACCACCTCCTCTGGCCGACCTACAGCGCTTCAGCCACCGTGGCCAGCCTGCACCATCTCCTCTGGCCGACCTGCAGCACCTCAACCACCACGGAAAACAGGTATGATTATTTTTCCTTCTCTCAAAGTTTTGTCTCTGTTTTTGCCAAATATTAGATGATTGTACAACTCAGTGAGCAAATAGTTGATTGTACAATTCAGTGAGAAAATAGATGATTGCACAATTCAGTGAGCAAATTTGTTGTGATTAGGATGTTAGAAATTATTTGCATGTTAGATAGTAAGCTTTTTCCTGTCTTCCTGCAGCAGCTCATCACCTCGCGGTGGCGCCTCGACCCTACCGGGTGGTCGGCCCACACTCGACGACCTGCAGCGCCGCCGGAGCGCGCAGGAGCGTGGCCGGCCAGGGAGAAAGCCCGCAGCATGGCATGGCAGAGTTGGAGTGGTGCACGAGCTGACGGGATTCTATTTTCTCTCTGGTGGCTCATACCAGATCAGTTGAGGTGGCCATACAACCTCTTCTCTAATTTCCGGTGACACTCTTGCCGTGCTGCTGGAGTTGTCCACGGATTGCCCATTTTTGCATTCGGCCGCCAGTGACATGGGTTTTTTTTTAGTTTGGCTGGTACATGCTGCTCCCGGTTGAGGTGAAGATTAGTGTTCGTGGGAGTTATTTCTTGGGATGTTCTGTTATCCATGTGTGTTCTTGATTCGATTTGCTGTTCCGTAGGCTGCCATGGGAAGGTGCACTTTTAAACATGCAGTAATTGTTGCAGGCTGGTTGGTTTGATGGATGAGTTGTCAGGTCATTTTTACGGTTTAACAGGATCAGCTAGCAAATTCGCCAAGGCAGGCGGCTGACTAATTGGCTCCATGGTTCTACTTCCTATTTGTGTTGGAAACAACCATCTTATATTATGTTGAGTGCTATTAAAATGAGAGAAACAATGTTAATTCCACGGCAATGTCTGTCCTCAATGCTTCATGTATTTGAATTACACAAAAGAATCATGTATTTATAAAGCCAAAGGTGGATTTGCGAAAAAATGTTTTATTTCTTTAATTTGTTTTGTAGGTACTTCGGATTTCGGTGACGTTGTTGGGTCATCAGTGCAAATGCCTGGACTGGTTATGGCTCTTCATTGCAATTTGGTTCGTCCGGTGTTGCTTCAGGTGAGCTTTGTCAGCATCCTTATCAGTCACGTTTGCTAACCTATGTATACCTCAAATATTACTTGATGATATTTTCATGTTCTTTTGTTTATATATTTATAGTTTAAGATGACAAATACTGGTGTCTTTCCGTATTGGTATATTACTTTGTACACCTCCACCGCCTTCCAGAATTTGCATGTTGCTGGTCCGATCCATTGTTGTACAAATCCGAGTATTCTATTTTGTTTTCTGTTGTTCTGATTTGGACCTTTTGGTCAGCTCAATTCGTACTGTCATATCCTTTCATGACATATGCACAATTTGCCTAGACTGGAATCGTCATAACCTGGAATTCATTGAGAAGTGTCGTCTTTTAGTATAGAGTGGCATGTTTTCCGTATTGTTTCTTGCATATTTCATAATTTTGTTTCACCTTTGCACACTCTTATATTCCTTTCTACAAGTAATGCTGAAGTTGGTTTTAGTTGATGCATCCGAAGATGATTATTGCACAGAATTAGTGCTACCTATAGTCGTTTTTCGTATAAAGAAATGGAGCTTAGTTTTACCAGTTTGTATTTAGGTGGTTACATGACAGACCATATGATATTTTAGGAAGGTCTGTACTACCACACTATTGTTTTGAGAAAAGAATCGGTAACATATTTTGGATGGGGAGGTTGTTCCTGCGATGGGGTATCGCAACTGATTATCAGTGGCTTATAGCTGCCGGTGTGTCATTTACTGCGTAGTTTTCAGAGTAATCTATCTCAGCATGAACATGCTCGACGAGTTTTCAGATGATGTGCAGAGATTCAAAAATTATGCTACCTTTGTTGTTTAAGGGTGACAAAAAGGAAGAAGCCATGCAATTATTTACTGCCATTCTCAGAAATGGTTTAGCACATAGTGTGTGAACATGGTTGCTACATGGTCCTGATGATCCCTTTGTATCCATGACGCAGAATTATCCCCCTCACTCCATGGACTGCCTAACTCCCATATGTCTGAGTTCAAAAATGACTCCAATATACTTTGTTCTGCACCGAGGATAGGGAGGCAACATTTATCAGGGTTGATGATTCTCCTTCCCGGTTGACATCTCTTTTCTCTAGATGTGAGTATACACAACACTTGAGATATCTGATATCAGTCCTTTATAGAGTTCAAGTGTTGTAGTCTTTTATTCTTCGCTGCACGATAACCCTACGGGCGCGGCCGTTCCTGCTGGGAAGTCCTGTGATAGATTTAACTCAAATTTCTATTGATGGAGGTTGCAAGTGCCCAATCCTCGATGTATCTATGTGACACAGCTCCAGGTGCTGAACACTTTGTTTAAGCGATGCAGTGCTTGGTTCTTAATTGTTATTATGTAGTAACTGCAGGCTCCTGTTATATGATAGTGTCGTGATATCCTTTTGTTGGAGTCGTTTTTGTTATTCTGAACTGTCTTTGAGAGTTGGTAAATGCGTGTTGAATCCTATTGTGTTGCTTCTTTACTACTACTAAACAATGTTGCTCCTCATGGTTCTAATGTACCTCTCAAAGAGTAATCTCTATGCCCTTTACATTTTGTTCCTATCTGATTAGTAATTTCTCCCGTTTTAATTTTACCCAGCTGCACTGCTGAACAAATAAAAGGGCCACCGGCTCTACATATCTCTACTTTTTTACTAGCTCTAACCTATGTGACCAGTTCACTTAGGAATGAGGTGCGACCTCTTTGTACTATATATTTGCTCTCCCATTGCAATTTTGCTTCATTTATATGAAAACATGCAGAAGGCCTCGATATGCATTGTTGGGTCCCTTTCTCATGTGTGATGCTTAGTCCTTAGACTGCCCTTAATAACTCAATTGTGCAGCTGCTAAGTGTTCTTCCTTCACTCTTTGCCATGAATGATATACAACAGTAATGGATGCATGATTGACATGTTGATTAATTCGTACAATGCTACCCGGATTACTTTCATTTTTTGGACAAGGAGAAGACCCCAGGTCACCAATTCTGTTTCAGCACAAGCACAATATACATACTGAATTACATAGGCAATAATTTTTTCTGAATTTAGACCAGCACAAATAGGGCATTGCCTACTGCTATGAGCTGTACAATTGTATCTGAAGATAGGCTTTGAATCATTGCTATTGGGGGCTTGATGTGCACAGTCAGGACTAACCAAACTGATGTCTCTTTTTTTCTTTCAAATATTGCAGCCTGTAGTTGAGCAACATTCTGAAAGGAGGCAAGGACACTAATTTCCAGCGTCACCTGTTGCACGGAAATGGAGTTTGTTGTTCAAGCTCTAGGGAGGCTAAGAGTTTTTTTTCCGGCGGTAGTGAGGGATTGCCGATAAGAAAAATGACTAGCACGGTATTTTCATGTAGTATATGAACTCTTGTTTTCATAGCTGGAGGCACGAACAATATGTATTTGTAGATGACCTATCAGTTTAATCTGGCCAGTTTGTGTTTGGCGTTATTTTATTGTTTAGCATGACAAGATTTGAACTGTGCAATTATTGAGTGGTATACACTTCTGAAATTATTTCTTTGTGATAATTAGGATATATAATTTTCCAGTTCTGTATGACTGTGTATACATGGGGAGAAATCTTGCACAATTGCAGTGTCATATTTGCTTGTGCGTACTCAATGGCATTTTTGCAGAGCCCTATCCCTCTCCCTGTGTTAAACCCATTCTTTATGTCAGATTATAATCTCCTAATATGGCCATGTACTCACCTCACAAGTACAACATACCATGAAATTTCCTCCGCTTTTCAACTCGCAGGTACCACCTAGGCGCGGCGTGCTGCCGCGCCATTACATGCTAGCTACTATACCAAACCTGAACAGCTTCGATTTTTCTCAGTTTTTTGAATTTTTTTTGGGATTAATGTGGTGCTAACACGTGGCTCAAACTGCTCTGTTATTGTTTTGTGTCCAGTTTTTGGTGCGTCTTGCATTTTCGGTCGGTTCTGTTTGGTCTGATTCTTCCAGTGGTGTTAGTTTTCGTTTTAGGCCTGGGTGTGTGTAGCCTTTTGTTCTTCGTGGTAGGGTCCACAGCCATGTGATGGGCGGTGCGGTGGTCAACCGTGTCACATGCTCCCTCTTCTCACTCATATTCTTCTCTCTCTCCAAACCGCCGTGGGAGACGACAGAGCAACGAGGGGAGGACGCACGGCGCGAGAGGCTCCGCGAGGTTGCCTCCGACGAGCGCGAGGAGGCACATCGTGCCGCCGGAGGATCCGCCACGCCGCCGGCCGCGAGCATGACGAGGCGCCACGCCGCCGGTGACGAACTGTGAGGCGCCTCGCGTCTCGGGAGACGCGCCTCTCGGGAGGCTCCGCCATGCCGCCAGAGACGACCGCGCCGACGCGAGTCGCCGGCAGCTCCTCTGCCAGACACCGCGAGAGGCTCCGCCACGCCGCCGGCGGCGACCACGACGAGGCGCGCCGCGTCTCGGGAGGGCGCGCCTCGGGAGGTTGCGCCACGCCGCCGCCGCCGCACGACGGTCGCGCCTCGGGAGGTTCTGCCACGCCGCCGCCGAGCAGGAGACGTGTCGCGTCTCGGGAGGCTCCGCCACGCCGCCGGCGACGAGCACGAGGAGGCGCGCCGCGTCTCGGGAGGATGCGCCACGCCGCCGGCGACGAGCACGACGGCGCGAGTCGCCGGCAGCTCCTCCGCCAGACGCCGCGTGAGCCTCCGCCACGCCGCCGGCGACGAGCACGATGAGGCGCGCCGCATCTCGGGAGGTTGCGCCACGACGCGGGGCGCGGGTGAAAGCGAAATGAGCGCGTGTGAGCTGGAGCGACCGATTTCGCGGATGCGATCGGTCGGCTCATTACAAATGTTTTCCTTCTTCTATCCCCACGCCTTCCATGTCGCCTACCGATTTTCCATTGCCTCGCCGCCGCCACCTACGGCTTTATCCGAGGGCCGCTGTCGAGGACAGGGACATCAGCGACGGGAGTATCACGCGGGTAGGAGCGGCATCGCACCGACTTTCCTAACCATTCCTCTATGGTTAGGAAGCACACCTCGCTGTAGACATCGCCTGACGGCCAACAAACAAAGGGGGGCTTCAAAAGGTAGGAAACACTCTTAGCATGTAATTCAGTTTTGAGTGTGCTTCTTACCCTTACTGTGCAATTTAATATACTCTTCTTTCGATAAAAAACATCTACTCGGAGATTTGGATGGTGTATGACTGCCTATGCTACCATCCACCTTTTAGATTCAATACATTATGGTCGTCAATAGTTTCCCTGCTCCTGTGCAAAAAAAATAAGAAATGAACAGTTCCCCTGTTCTGGGTTTTGAGTTTTTTACAAGCCAATTTTTCTATAACTATTTTTGGGTGGTTTTATCTATGTGTTATAGGTCTCTCTATGCTTATTTTGCACTCTATCAACCCATCCATATCCTTAATTTTCTTTTTTGCAGGGCTTCCTTTCCGCCTTGGTTTCAGAACTTGTGTTCATGTTATTAGCTATAGAAATGCAACTGTGTTGTGTATGGAAATGGGGTTGCGACAAAGCAGAGCTCATTGCACTGCGCCCTCACATATCCCCACCAGCTACATGGGCCACATCACCTCCTGCGACAGCCTTGGCGCTCCAGGGCGATTCGAGCAACGCCCGGAGCCATCTCGGCATACGTGTGGTGTTGGACATCGAAAACTCAACGGGAAACGGTGGCCTCAAGCGCGGGTCTGTCTTAAGTCCATGTGCATTCTGTCCCACCGGTGCCCGGCAGCGTCGACGACCATTTTCTCCTTCCACTGTCTTCTTTTCATCGCCCCAGCCAGATGTACTTCCGCCAAGAAGGGTGTAGATACGTGTCCCTGTTCTAACAACTGTTCAGAAATTCATCTAATTCTTGCGTGCATTATATGTCTCATCTTAGTTCTAACACATGTTCAGACATACTGATTTTGAAATTTGGCAGTCCAGTAGTAATCCGTTAGCCATCAAACACATGCATACATTTGTTGATACTGACCGTATACGTACTAAAGACGCATAGGCACTACGTGGCGTAAACCTTATGCAGTATATATAGAGATGTAATGGTACCTACACGATATATTGCCCCTTAGGCTTTGGCCTGCCAAAACACCATAAGGTTCTTTACATCCATGTTTCTTCTTGCATATGTTTTCTGATTTTTTATGTAGATTGTTCTCTTGCAGTGGGAGTCAGCTGTGTTTTGTTCATCTTCTATTTTTTTAGCTATTTAGCTATTTTTTTATTTTACTACTCCCGTTAGACTTTGTGAGACTCGAAACTGTTTCTGAATCATTATTGCTTTCATGTAGAATATGATGATGATACTGAGGCTGGACAGGTCAGTGCAATCACTAATGAAACCCTTACTGTTAGTTAGTTCTCCACGAGCATACAAAATGTAAGAAAGCAGGAGAAAAACTCAATAGTTACTTGTGCTTGAGCACCTCCACTAGGTCTCATGGTGCAATCTACTGTCGCTCTTATTTTTTGAACTGGACACTACTGGATCGTCGCTTCCAGTATAAAAAAAATCGACAATACATAGTAGCCCTCCAGCGTGTCTGTTGTATTTGTCTTCCACCTGATGTGAGTACATATTTAGATATCTACAGCCAATAATAGCTGAGGTGTATTTTATTTCTACCAGTTAGGACATGTGCTCTTCGCATTGATTTAGCCCGAGTAGGTTTCTTACTCTATTCCAGCTACATCAATAGAGAATACTCTTTTTGATTCTTTATCACACCAGGCACATGGTTCTGTCTTCATTTTACATGCAAGAATACTGAGACGACCGGTAAATTTGCATGATTGCACACACTAATAAGTAAGATAATACTCATACTTCCAATTTGCGGCAACAATTATAAATATTCATCAGTGCACTATGTGCTGTGGATTTATTCAATGGCATATTGGCAGTGATAGCCCATTCTTTTCCCCTTAATTACGATGTCTAATATTTGACATGTCCAACATGAGCCGATAAGAGATAAAAGCATGGGATAGCTTCCTGCCTTTATATTCCTCATTTTCATGGCTGCAGACTCAAATTGTTCAAAACTTAACTACATGTGTTGTAACTTTATAAATAAAGTCCTCAAGTAAACAATTTTGTTCACAATGTCTTCTCCTATTGAAACTATGCAACATATTCTAAAAAAGGCCTACCTTTTGTTCTTCAACTTGCAACCACAATGGGCGCGGCGTGCCGCCGCGCCTTTCTTTGCTAGTATAATAAGTGCAATATGCAAGTATGTAGGAATCAATGCACAGTTCACACAAGTGTTTGGTTCTTGAGGTGGAGAGAAATAGGTGAACTGACTCAACAATGGAAGTAAAAGAATGGTCCTCCATAGAGGAAAAGCATCGATTGCTATATTTGTGCTAGAGCTTTGATTTTGAAAACATGAAACAATTTTGTCAACGGTAGTAATAAAGCATATGTATCATGTAAATTATATCTTACAAGTTGCAAGCCTCATGCATAGTATACTAATAGTGCCCGCACCTTGTCCTAATTAGCTTGGACTACCGGATCATCACAATGCACATGTTTTAACCAAGTGTCACAAAGGGGTACCTCTATGCCGCCTGTACAAAGGTCTAAGGAGAAAGCTCGCATTGGATTTCTCGCTATTGATTATTCTCAACTTAGACATCCATACCGGGACAACATAGACAACAGATAATGGACTCCTCTTTTATGCATAAGCATGTAACAACAATTAATAATTTTCTCATATGAGATTGAGGATATATGTCCAAAACTGAAACTTCCACCATGGATCATGGCTTTAGTTAGCGGCCCAATGTTCTTCTCTAACAATATGCATGCTTAACCATAAGGTGGTAGATCTCTCTTACTTCAGACAAGACGAACATGCATTGCAACTCACATGAAATTCAACAAAGAGTAGTTGATGGCATCCCCAGTGAACATGGTTATCGCACAACAAGCAACTTAATAAGAGATAAAGTGCATAAGTACATATTCAATACCACAATAGTTTTTAAGCTATTTGTCCCATGAGCTATATATTGCAAAGGTGAATGATGGAATTTTAAAGGTAGCACTCAAGCAATTTACTTTGGAATGGCGGAAAATACCATGTAGTAGGTAGGTATGGTGGACACAAATGGCATAGTGGTTGGCTCAAGTATTTTGGATGCATGAGAGGTATTCCCTCTCGATACAAGGCTTAGGCTAGCAAGGCTATTTTGAAACAAACACAAGGATGAACCGGTGCAGCAAAACTCACATAAAAGACATATTGTAAACATTATAAGAATCTACACCGTCTTCCTTGTTGTTCAAACTCAATACTAGAAATTATCTAGACCTTAGAGAAACCAAATATGCAAACCAAATTTTAGCATGCTCTATGTATTTCTTCATTAATGGGTGCAAAGTATATGATGCAAGAGCTTAAACATGAGCACAACAATTGCCAAGTATCACATTACCCAAGACATTATAGCAAATTACTACATGTATCATTTTCCAATTCCAACCATATAACAATTTAACGAAGAAGAAACTTCGCCATGAATACTATGAGTAGAGCCTAAGGACATACTTGTCCATATGCTACAGCGGAGCGTGTCTCTCTCCCATAAAGTGAATGCTAGGATCCATTTTATTCAAACAAAACAAAAACAAAAACAAACCGACGCTCCAAGCAAAGCACATAAGATGTGATGGAATAAAAATATAGTTTCAGGGGAGGAACCTGATAATGTTGTCGATGAAGAAGGGGATGCCTTGGGCATCCCCAAGCTTAGACGCTTGAGTCTTCTTGATATATGTAGGGGTGAACCACCGGGGCATCCCCAAGCTTAGATCTTTCACTCTCCTTGATCATGTTGCATCATACTCCTCTCTTGATCCTTGAAAACTTCCTCCACACCAAACTTAGAACAACTCATTAGAGGGTTAGTGACAATAAAAATTAACATGTTCAGAGGTGATATAATCATTCTTAACACTTCTGGACATTGCATAAAGCTACTGGACATTAATGGATCAAAGAAATTCATCCAACATAGCAAAAGAGGCAATGCGAAATAAAAGGCAGAATCTGTCAAAACAGAACAGTTCGTATTGACGAATTTTATCGAGGCACCAGACTTGCTCAAATGAAAATGCTCAAATTGAATGAAAGTTGCGTACATATCTGAGGATCACTCACGTAAATTGGCATAATTTTCTGAGTTACCTACAGAGAAAACAGCCCAGATTCGTGACAGCAAAGAAATCTGTTTCTGCGCAGTAATCCAAATCTAGTACGAACTTTACTATCAACGACTTTACTTGGCACAACAAAACACTAAACTAAGATAAGGAGAGGTTGCTACAGTAGTAAACAACTTCCAAGACACAAAATAAAAACAAAGTACTGTAGTAAAAACCATGGGTTGTCTCCCATAAGCGCTTTTCTTTAACGCCTTTCAGCAAGGCGCAGAAAGTGTATATCAAGTATTGTCGGAGGGTGGTACTTCTACAGCGGGGTGTGGATTTTTCTCAACCAAGCATAGTATATTGGATACATAAGTTTTAGCGTCTCCCTTTTCATTAGTCTTGGGCTTGCTACTCTCATCAAACAAATTTTCGGGAACAAGCCAAGCATAGTTATTTTCTAGTGCATCATTCATAGCTAGGAGTTTACATGGTATTGGTGCTTTGATCTCCCCTCCATCATCAATATTATTAGTGTATCTTATTCTATCCATGTCCATCTTTTCAAGGAGACTAACAAAATTGGTATAAGAACCAAGCATATTAAATTTAGCAAAGACCTTTCTAGCTTCTCTTGCTAGACCACCAAATTCTCTAAGAAGGGTTTCTAAAACAAAATCTTTCTTTTCCCCCTCTTCCATATTACCAAGTGTAAGGAACATATGTTGGATTATAGGATTGAGATTAACAAATTTAGTTTCCAACATGCGAACTAAAGCAGCAGCAGCAATTTCATAAGTAGGAGCAAGGTCTACCAAATGTCTATCTTCAAAATCGTCAATGGTACTAACATGGTTGAAAAATTCCTCTATATTATTTCTCCCAACTATAGACCCACGTCCTACCGGTATGTCTTTTGTGGTAAAATTAAAAGGAAACATGATGAATCAAGTAAAGTAAATGCGAGTAACTAATTTTTGTGTGTTTTTGATATAGCAAACAAGATAGCAAATAAAGTAAAACTAGCAACTAATTTTTTTTGTATTTTGATTTAGTGCAGCAAACAAAGTAGTAAATAAAACTAAGCAAGACAAAAACAAAGTAAAGAGATTGGGAAGTGGAGACTCCCCTTGCAGCGTGTCTTGATCTCCCCGGCAACGGCGCCAGAAAAAGAGCTTGATACGCGTACAACACGCGTCCGTTGGGAACCCCAAGAGGAAGGTGTGATGCGTACAGCGGCAAGTTTTCCCTCAGTATGAAACCAAGGTTTATCGAACCAGTAGGAGCCAAGAAGCACGTTGAAGGTTGATGGCGGCGGGATGTAGTGCGGCGCAACACCAGGGATTCCGGCGCCAACGTGGAACCTGCACAACACAACCAAAGTACTTTGCCCCAATGAAACAGTGAGGTTGTCAATCTCACCGGCTTGCTGTAACAAAGGATTAGATGTATAGTGTGGATGATGATTGTTTGCAGAAAACAGTAGAACAAGTATTGCAGTAGATTGTATTTCAGTATAGAGAATTGGACCGGGGTCCACAGTTCACTAGAGGTGTCTCTCCCATAAGATAAACAGCATGTTGGGTGAACAAATTACAGTTGGGCAATTGACAAATAAAGAGGGCATCACCATGCACATACATATTATGATGAGTATTGTGAGTTTTAATTGGGCATTACGACAAAGTACATAGACCGCTATCCAGCATGCATCTATGCCTAAAAAGTCCACCTTCAGGTTATCATCCGAACCCCCTCCAGTATTAAGTTGCTAACAACAGACAATTGCATTAAGTATTGCGCGTAATGTAATCAGTGACTATATCCTCGAACATAGCACTAATGTTTTATCCCTAGTGGCAACAGCACATCCATAATCTTAGAGATTTCTGTCACTTCCCCAGATTCACGGAGACATGAACCCACTATCGAGCATAAATACTCCCTCTTGGAGTTACAAGCATCTACTTGGCCAGAGCATCTACGAGTAACGGAGAGCATGCAAGATCATAAACAACACATAGACATAACTTTGATAATCAACATAACAAGTATTCTCTATTCATCGGATCCCAACAAACGCAACATATAGAATTACAGATAGATGATCTTGATCATGTTAGGCAGCTCACAAGATCCGACAATTAAGCACAATGGGGAGAAGACAACCATCTAGCTACTGCTATGGACCCATAGTCCAGGGGTAGACTACTCACACATCACTCCGGAGGCGACCATGGCGGCGTAGAGTCCTCCGGGAGATGATTCCCCTCTCCGGCAGGGTGCCGGAGGCGATCTCCTGAATCCCCCGAGATGGGATTGGCGGCGGCGGTGTCTCTGGAAGGTTTTCCGTATCGTGGCTCTCGGTACTGGGGGTTTCGCGACGGAGGCTTTAAGTAGGCGGAAGGGCAGGTCAGGAGGCGGCACGAGGGGCCCACACCACAGGGCCGCGCGGCCAAGGGGGGGGGGGCCGCGCCGCCCTAGGGTGTGGCCATCTCGTGGCCCCACTTCGTCTCCTCTTCGGTCTTCTGGAAGCTTCGTGGCAAAATAGGACCCTGGGCGTTGATTTCGTCCAATTCCGAGAATATTTCGTTACTAGGATTTCTGAAACCAAAAACAGCAGAAAACAAAGAATCGGCACTTCGGCATCTTGTTAATAGGTTAGTTCCAGAAAATGCACGAATATGACATAAAGTGTGCATAAAACATGTAGATATCATCAATAATGTGGCATGGAACATAAGAAATTATCGATACGTCGGAGACGTATCAATCATCTGTGAAGGTTAGAACATAACGGTAACCACCGCGCGATGCTACGATCATTGGTCCGCACACATCTGTATGTATGATTTCCAATAAGTCAGTAGCTCGCTCCATCATACCAGAAAATGGAGTCTTAGTCATTTTTCCCATTAGACATGCTTCGCATCTATCAAGTGACTCAAAGTCAAGTGATTCAAGTAATCCATCAGTATGGAGTTTCTTCATGCGTTTCACTCCAATATGACCAAGACGACAGTGCCACATATAAGTAGAATTATCATTCAATTTAATTCGTTTAGCATCAATGTTATGTATATGCGTATCACTACTATCGAGATCTAACATAAATAAGCCATTCTTTTCTGGTGCTTGACCATAAAAGATATTATTCATAAAAATAGAACAACCATTATTCTCAGACTTGAATGAATAACCGTCTTGCATTAAACAAGATCCAGATATAATGTTCATGCTCAACGCGGGTACAAAATAACAATTATTTAGGCTTAAAACTAATCCCGAAGGTAGATGTAGAGGAAGTGTGCCGACAGCGATCACATCGACTTTGGATCCGTTTCCAACGCGCATCGTCACTTCATCTTTCAGTAGTCTTCGTTTATTCTTTAGTTCCTGTTTCGAGTTACAGATATGAGCAACCGATCCAAGATCAAATACCAGTACTAGAACGAGAACCAGTGAGATAAACATCTATAACATGTATATCAGATATACCTTCTTTCTTCTTCTTGACAAGGCCGCTCTTCAGATCAGCCAGATACTTGGAGCAATTATGCTTCCAGTGTCCCTTCTCCTTGCAGTAATAGCACTCAGCATCAGGCTTAGGGCCATTCTTAGGTTTCATAGGAGGCGTGGCAGCTTTCTTGCCACCCTTCTTGAATTTTCCCTTAGACTTGCCCTGTTTCTTGAAACTGGTGGTCTTGTTGACCATCAACACTTGGTGCTCTTTCTTGATCTCAATCTCAGCAGCTTTTAGCATGCCAAAGAGTTCAGGTAACTCCTTGTTCATGTTCTGCATATTGTAGTTCATCACAAAGTTCTTGTAACTTGGTGGCAGTGATTGAAGGACACGATTAATCCCCAGTCTGTTAGGAATCACTATTCCCAAGTCACCGAGTTTCTTCGCATGCCCGGTCATGGCGAGCATGTGCTCACTAACGGAGCTGCCTTCTTCCATCATACAGCTGAAGAAATGTTTCGATGCTTCATAGCATTCCACGGCCGCATGAGTCTCAAAAATAGCTTTCAGCTCATTCATCAACTCATGAGGATCGTGGTGCTCAAAACATTTTTGAAGATCGGATTCCAGACTGCACAGGATGGCACACTGAACTTGAGAGTACCGAGTTTTCCGAGTCTCGTAAACAGCTTTTACTTCATCGGTTTCAGTTTCTGCAGGAGGGTCACCTAGCGGTGCATCAAGCACATATTGTAGATTTCCGCCAGAGAGGAAGATCCTCACATGACGGAACCAGTCGGTGAAGTTGCTACCGTTGCTCTTAAGTTTTTCTTTCTCTAGGAACTGGTTAAAATTGATTGGGGACGCCATCTCTACAACATATATTTGCAAAAGTTTAGACTAAGTTTATGACAAATTGAGTTCAAATTTTAATTCAACATAATTAAAAATCTAGGTGAACTCCCACTCAAAACAATATCCCTCGCATTGTCTTAGTGATCACACGAACCAAATCCACCGCACCTATGTCCGATCATCACGAGACAAGGTGTGATTTCAATGGCGAACACTCAAAGTGTTCATCATATCAACCATATGATTCATGCTCTACCTTTCAGTATCACGTGTTCCGAGACCATGTCTGTACATGCTAGCCTCGTCAAGGCCACCTTAGTATCCGCATGTGCAAAACTGTCTTGCACCCGTTGTATGCACTTGTTGATTCTATCACACCCGATCATCACGAGATGCTTCAAAACGACAAGTCTTGGCAATGGTGCTACTAAGGATGAACACTTCATTATCTTGAGATTTTAGTGCGGGATCATCTTATAATGCTACCGTCGCGATCTAAGCAAAATAAGATGCATAAAAGGATTAACATCACATGCAGTTCATATGTGATATGATATGGCCCTTTTGTCTTTGCGCTTTTGATCTTCATCTCCAAAGCACGGACATGATCTCCATCATCTTCGGGCATGATCTCCATCATCGTCGGCGTAGCGTCAAGGTCAATGGCGCCGTCTTCATGATTGTCCTCCATGTAGCAACTATTACAACTACTTTGAAATACTACTCAACATGAAATTTAAAGACAACCATAAGGCTCCTGCTGGTTGCCACAATACAATAATGATCATCTCATACATATTCATCATCACATTATGGCCATATCACATCACCAAACCCTGCAAAAACAAGTTAGACGTCTCTAATTTGGTTTGCATATTTTACGTGGTTTAGGGTTTTCGAGAGAGATCTAATCTACCTACGAACATGAACCACAACGTTGATACTAATGTTTTCAATAGAAGAGTAAATTGAATCTTCACTATAGTAGGAGAGACAAACACCCGCAAAGCCTCTTATGCAATACAAGTTGCATGTCGAACGAGGAACAAGTCTCATGAACGCGGTCATGTAAAGTTAGTCCGAGCCGCTTCATCCCACTATGCCACAAAGATGCAAAGTACTCAAACTAAAGATAACAAGAGCATCAATGCCCACAAAACCATTGTGTTCTACTCGTGCAACCATCTATGCATAGACACGGCTCTGATACCATTGTAGGATAACGTTGCATAGAAAACAAAAAAATTCCTACCGCGAACACGCAATCCAAGCCAAGATGCAGTCTAGAAGACGGTAGCAACGAGGGGATTATCGAGTCTCACCCTTGAAGAGATTCCAAAGCCTACAAGATGAGGCTCTTGTTGCTGCGGTAGACATTCACTTGCCGCTTGCAAAAGTGCGTAGAAGATCTTGATCACCGGCGCCACGAACGGGCAGCACCTCCGTACTCGGTCACACGTTCGGTTGTTGATGAAGACGACGTCCACCTCCCGTTACAGCGGGCAGCGGAAGTAGTAGCTCCTCTTGAATCCGACAGCACGACGGAGTGGTGTCGGTGGCGGTGGAGAACTCCGGCGGAGCTTCGCTAAAGCATGTGGGAGCTATGGAGGAGAGGGGGGCGGCTAGGGTTTGGGAGGGGGTGGCCGGCCACTCAAGGGGGGCGGCCAGCTTGTGGTCTTAGGGTGGCCGGCCCCCTCCCTTGGCCCCTCATTATATAGGTGGAACCCCAAGTGTTGGACTACAAGTCTCCGAATAAGACCCGAACCCAAAACCTTCCATGTGATAGGGAAACCTACCCAAGCTAGGACTCCCACTAGAGGTGGGAGTTCCACCTTCCATGGAGGGGGTGGCCGGCCCCCCTTGGGGGAGTCCACTTGGGACTCCTCCCCCTCTAGGGTTGGCCGGCCATGGAGGTGGAGTCCCGGAGGGACTCCACCTTCCTTGGTGGTTTCTTCCGGACTTTTCTAGAACCTTCTAGAACCTTCCATAGAACCTTCCGCATCATTTTAAATCACATAAAATGACATCCTATATATGAATCTTATTCTCCGGACCATTCCGGAACTCCTCGTGATGTCCGGGATCTCATCCGGGACTCCGAACAAATATTCGAACTCCATTCCATATTCAAGTTCTACCATTTCAACATCCAACTTTAAGTGTGTCACCCTACGGTTCGTGAACTATGCGGACATGGTTGAGTACTCACTCCGACCAATAACCAATAGCGGGATCTGGAGATCCATAATGGCTCCCACATATTCAACGATGACTTTAGTGATCGAATGAACCATTCACATACGATACCAATTCCTTTTGTCACGCGATATTTTACTTGTCCGAGGTTTGATCTTCGGTATCACTCTATACCTTGTTCAACCTCGTCTCCTGACAAGTACTCTTTACTCGTACCGTGGTATGTGGTCTCTTATGAACTTATTCATATGCTTGCAAGACATTAGATGACATTCCACCGAGAGGGCCCAGAGTATATCTATCCGTCATCGGGATGGACAAATCCCACTGTTGATCCATATGCCTCAACTCATACTTTCCGGATACTTAATCCCACCTTTATAACCACCCATTTACGCAGTGGTGTTTGGTGTAATCAAAGTACCTTTCCGGTATAAGTGATTTACATGATCTCATGGTCATAAGGACTAGGTAACTATGTATCGAAAAGCTTATAGCAAATAACTTAATGACGAGATCTTATGCTACGCTTAATTGGGTGTGTCCATTACATCATTCATACAATGATATAACCTTGTTATTAATAACATCCAATGTTCATGATTATGAAACTAATCATCCATTAATCAACAAGCTAGTTAAGAGGCATACTAGGGACTTCTTTGTTTGTCTACATATCACACATGTACTAATGTTTCGGTTAATACAATTATAGCATGATATATAAACATTTATCATAAACATAAAGATATAAATAATAACCACTTTATTATTGCCTCTAGGGCATATATCCTTCATGTGCATGGTCATGCCCTCTTTATTTGTCAATTGCCCAACTGTAATTTGTTCACCCAACATGCTATTTCTTATGGGAGAGACACCACTAGTGAACTGTGGACCCCGGTCCATTCTTTACATCAAATACAATCAACTGCAATACTTGTTCTATTGTTTTCTGCAAACAATCATCATCCACACTATACATCTAATCCTTTGTTACAGCAAGCCGGTGAGATTGACAACCTCACTGTCACGTTGGGGTAAAGTAATTTGGTTGTGTTGTGCAGGTTCCACGTTGGCGCTGGAATCCCTGGTGTTGCGCCGCACTACACTCCGCCGCCATCAACCTTCAACGTGCTTCTTGACTCCTACTGGTTCGATAAACCTTGGTTTCTTACTGAGGGAAGCTTACTGCTGTACGCATCACACCTTCCACTTGGGGTTCCCAACGGTCGCGTGCTGTACGCGTGTCAGCCCACGAACCCCTTTCCCTATTTAAGGGCGCGGCGGTTCCTTCGCCTCTTCTTCCCCGCATTCGCTACTCTTAGAGCACTTCGCCTCCTCTGCCCTTTGCGCTCCTGCCATCGTCGTTCGCCGCCAAAGCTCATGTCCGACGAACTCCTGCGGTGACTCCGTCAAGCTCCGCTCCACCGAGAATTTATGCCGCGCCTCCGCTGCTACTTCCTCAGGCGTTTCCCAGCAGCCTCTCCTCTTTTTCTTCGCTCGCCGCCGTCGCAACCAGATTCGCCCAATCTCCGGCGACCATTGTCTCCGCTGCTTCTCGCCCCCTCAGGTTAGTCTCAGAAACTTAGTGGCTTCTTTCTCCTACGTCGCATTGCTTCAGGGTCGGTAGTGTATTTATCTCCCCCTTTCTTTTGCTTTTTCCTCTTATTCGTAGATCTTCTCGAGCGGCTAGGTTTGGGGAAAAGTGTTTGCGGGTAGATCCGGAAACCTCTTAGGCCATAATGTCTAGTGAAGAGTATTTGTCTGAGTTCGGCACCGGCAGCCATCATACCGCTGAGATTGAGGCCGATCTGGCCCAGATGGAAGCTTCATCGTCTGCCCCGGAAGCTACCGGAAGGGGTCAAGAGGCCAGCAGCTCCGGCCAAGTTTCCGGTGCGAACCTTACCGCGCCCACTCGCGGCGCGTGGAAGGGTTCCGACGTGAAGCAGCCGGAAGTTGATTGGCTATACCGCTCCCGCAGGATACCGGCACAAGTATCTTGCCGGATTCCGGGCAACGAGCTGGAGCCCGCACCCGAACCCGGAGAAGCCGTAGTTTTTACCGCTCACTTTGAGCGCGGCTTCGGCCTTCCGGCCTCCAACTTCTTCCGCCAATTCCTTGACTTCTACGAACTTCAACCTCACCACCTTCCCGACAACGCAATTTTTTACCTTTCTTGTTTTGTTTCTTTTATGGAGGCCTACATAGGTCTCCTTCCTACTATTGAAGCCTTCGCTCGCTTCTTTTGCCTTCGGATCAACTCGGTCCAGGGCAAGGACATCCCCAAGCCCAAGACTCTGACCCAGTGCGGCTCCTGCATCATCAGCGCGCGCCAGGGGAGCCCCTTCTTCAAGTTCTCCGGTCTGGAGTCATGCCGGGCATGGCAACAGACCTTTCTTTATGTGAAGAACAAGGGCGCCGCTGATTTTATCAACCTGCCGGCCTACAATCCGGGGACACATCGAAGGCCAACTGGAAGCACAATCCGGGGAATACCCACATTGAAACCAACCGGATTGTCCGCTTCATGGAGCAGGTCATGAAGGACACGAGCATTTGCTCTGATGATATCATCCGCGTGTTCATCTCACGCCGGGTGCTCCCCCTCCAGCGCCGGGCTCACAAGATGAGCTAGATGTACGGCCGCCGCGATCCCACCAAGATCACCAGCTGCACCCTGAGCGCTGATACGTCGCAAACGTATCTATAATTTTTGATGTTCCATGCTTGTTTTACACCAATTACTATATGTTTTAAGGGACTAACCTATTAATAGTTGCAAAAGTGCACAAGTTGTTGGTTTCAACTTTGTTGTGCAGGAAATAGGCAAATATGGAAGGAAATAGCTCATTATGGTGAAATCTGGAATTTCCCGGAATCTGTCCCTGCTGAACACTTTTCAAAGATCGCTTCGAAACTCCATCAAAATGACGTCCAATGGAAAAGTCGTAAACTACAAAGTTGTAGAGAATTTCAAACTGAACAATTTGGACATTTTATTGGTCCATAACGGACAACGGATGCATCCGGAAGAGAAGATTTACTGCGGAGGTTTGTGCAGTCTCGGGACTCCGAAAGTTGGTGACGTATTTGACACAAACTCTTTCCATACCTAGATATTTCGGCGCAGTCACAAGTTGTGAGGCTCATGAAAGACAGAGGGGAGTCCTAGGAAGGTTCTAGAGGTGCCCAAGAGCCCTTGGATCAAAGGGGCATCCATCCCATGGACTAGATTGCATCTCCAACACTATATATTGATGGGAAACCCTATTTTTTGAGGCCCCTAAGCATTGTCACGAAAATCCTCCTCCTTGGCAGCAGCCAAGGAGGGGGAAACACTCATCTACACCAGCACCAACTCAAGGAAGAAGAAGGCTAAGGGGCGGCGCTCCCCCATGATGCCAGCGGCGGGGAAGGAGTCCCCCGCGCCGGCGCCACCCACGCCTACGCCTCCCGGCGCTCCTCGCTGAGCCCTCCAACGTCTTCACCGCCATCTCCATCACCAACTCCTCATTGTATTCAGTGGTCCATCCTCTCACAAACCTCTGTACCGCCCTATGTAAACATGGTGTTTGATGCTATAAGTTATAATCCTATGATCTATGTCATGCTGCCATAGTTTATTTGTTCTTTGATTGATTGGTTGTTTCTCTTTGGTTCATTAGAGTTGTATGTTGATATGTTACCATCCTTGGTGCCCATTATATTTGTGCGCGCATGGATCAAGCACCATAGGGTTGGTAGTACTTGTATACTAGAAGGGGGAAGTTCTGCCGGAGTGACAGAAACCTAAGGACGCGAACCGGATAGTTGCATGTATGGGAGTAAGAGGACCATTTACTTAAGGCTATGGTTGGGGAAACCTTAATGCTTGCTAATATTTACGGATGTTTGCTAGCAAGCCAATCATATAGTACTTGTAATCCCGGAGGGAGAGCATGTATATTTAGCCTCTCCTACATAGAAAGCTGCATCGAAGACATTGAACCCAAGATCCTCACTAATTGATCTTGGACAAAGCCACCACTATTACCACCGCCTTTCCACACTCATGGTACTGTTAGTTTAGTTTGTTTTATTGCTGCAGCACTAACATTTATTCCGTGTATTTTATTGTTCTGCAAAGTCACCTCTCATACCCGTTATCGCTCTAGTTTTATTTTCTAGATATTGCAAACGCTTAGTGTGCGTAGAGTTGTATCAGTGGTTGATAGAACTTGAGAGAATGTTTATCCTACCTTTAGCTCCTCGTGGGTTTTTTTTTTTTGAAACCTTTAACAGTAGGAAAGGCTCCTACTGTTTTAATAGCTCCTCGTGGGGTTCGACACTCTTACTTATCGAAAAGGCTACACGCGATCCCCTATACTTGTGGGTTATCAAGACATTTTCTGGCGCCGTTGCCGGGGAGCCATAGCGTAGGTGAATATTTTCGTGTGCACTTGTTTGCTTTATCTCTAAGTAGTTTTACTTCCTGTACCTAGTTGTTCTCTATCTCTTGTATGGATAGGGAATGCGAATTACAAAAAAAATAGTTGTACTTCTTATATAAAAAAATAAAAAAATGTTTTCAGAAAAGAAAAGTGATTGGAAAGATGAGTAATGGTGAAGTGGGGGTCGACCTTGAACACTTGTGTTCATGCCTAGGAAACCAAAACAATTCTTTCCATGGAAGCTTTTCATTAAAAACTTGTAAATAGTGTATATAGTGTATATAGTGTACATATCCCGCTGTAAATAGAATGTATAGATAACCCCTAGTTTGTTATGCAGGATTCTCACTATGCTGCCTAGAAAACAGATTTCCTGTGCTCCACTGTAGAAAATTTTAAAAATAACCAGAACGTGATCTTGATCTGAAATTTCATGAGTGCATATTACTGCTTGCTATCTAACTTTGGTGCGCCATGGGACCCCTATGACCATCTGGTTGCGCTGAACGCGCGGGTCTCCCATATGCGCGCCATCGATCGGAATCTTTCTGATATTCCTGATGTAGCTACCCAGCTCTTCAGGACTCTCTGGCCTGGAGAAGTGGTGCCAGATACCTTCTCCCTGATCAGCGACCGCCTCAAGGGTGCTGGCAGGAGAATCCGGGAATGGCAGTGCTCTTCCGCCCGCTCTGGGGCAGACTGTGCGCTCCGCGTCGCCTGCTCTTGGTATCCGGAGCTTAACCTGGACGCCCTCACCGGAGTGCGCGAAGGAGCCGAAACCGATCTGGACCCGGTCCTCACCGCTAAGCGGCAGGATCGGGCGTACCACATCGCGGAGTACGCCGACGTGCGCACCTTCATCCCTCCCCCTCCTGACGTCAAGGACTATCTCGACGAGGAGGAGGATGAAGCTGATGAGGAGCCTCTGGACGATACTGGTGCTGGCGATGCTCCTCCGGAAGCCCCTGCTGCCTGATTATCTTCTGTTAAGTGTTTGCCTGTGAAATATCGGTTGGTCCTGTTTGACTGAAAACACTGCTTGTTAAATTCTACCCCGGTATGCCGGGGTTTATGATGTAAAACTTTAAGTTTCCTTTTGGTTGTGGCACAACAGTTTATGCCGGTATGTTATACTGGTGTTTAATTATCTTATGTTTGCCTTAGCATATTTGCTTATCGTTTTGCTTTTATCCTGCACTGCAAAGATTTCAAAATTGTTTCCGCATCCAATTCGATGCATACTTGGCTCTTTTGCCTTGGCTCTGCCTGCCTTCTCTGGGCGTTTTTTGGCGTATGAGCACAAAGTTCTTTTACCAAACAAGCATTTTCTTGAACTTAGAAATAACTTCGAAATTTTGCAAAAAACCGGTTTAACCGGGGTTAGTTAAGTTTTTCCGGATTGCTTGTTCTCACTCTCTCTTTTCGCAGTTCGCGTGCTTAATTGCTACCGGTTTATCTTGCTTGCCATGAAGCCGGTTTGCGGACAGCAGCAGAGTCGAAGACTCCAGTAGGTTTAGCACGCTACTAAACCGGAAAGAAAAAATGTTTGCTAAGCAACCGGTGAACTGAAAAAATAAACATGTTGCATGCAATTTAGGTTGGGGTAGTCCCCGAGATTCATTCGAGGTTTCGACATCTTTTTATTCATAGCATATAAGGTACAAAAAGGAACTTCTTACTCCTCAACTTTAAGAGTAGAAAGGACGCAATAGAGCTACGTTCCATGGACGCTTGCTCTCCTCTCCGGACCTGTCCGCCTTTCCTTTTTTCCACTCCTGTGCATCGATCAAGTAATTGGCATCATTGTGAAGAGATTTGCTCACAATGAAGGGACCTTCCCATGGTGGTGAAAGCTTATGCCGGCCTTCAGTGCACTGCACTAGGCGTAGCACCAGATCTCCTTCCCGGAATAATCTCGGGTTAACCTTCCGGCTATGATAGCGTCTGAGGTTTTGCTGGTAAATGGCTGTTCTTGCCAATGCCAACTGTCTTGCTTCTTCTAGCAAGTCCACATCATTTTCTCTGGCCTCTTTGACCTCTTGCTCATTATAGAGCTGTACCCTTGGTGAGTCATGGATGATGTCGGTTGGTATGACCGCTTCTGCTCCATACACCATGAAAAATGAAGTGTATCCGGTGGACTGGTTTGGAGTTGTTCTTATGCTCCACAATACTGATGGTAGCTCATCAAGCCAACACCCTGGTGACTTCTCCACCGCTTCGATGAGTCTTGGTTTGATACCGGAAAGTATCAAAGCATTTGTTCTTTCCACTTGACCATTGCCTTGTGGGTGTGCTACTGAGCACAAATCCAACCGGATGTTGTTATCCTCGCAAAATCTTTTGAACTCACCTTGAGCAAAGTTGGTTCCATTGTCTGTGATGATGCTATGCGGATAGCCGTAGCGCAAAATGACATCTTTTAAGAACTTCACCGCTGTGTGCCCATCACACTTTGCGATAGGTTTCACTTCTAGCCACTTGGTGAATTTATCCACCATAACCAAGATGTGAGTCATGCTGCTCCTTGCAGTTTTGAATGGGCCAACCATATCAAGGCACCAAACAGCAAATGGCCATGTTAACGGTATTGTCTTTAAACCGGACACTGGGTATGATTTTGCTTGGCGTACCTCTGGCACCCATTGCATTTTCTTACCAAATCCTCAGCGTTTTCCAAAGCAGTAGGCCAGTAGAACCCGTGCCGGAATACTTTTGCTACCAGCGCCCTTGATGAAGCGTGGTGCCCACATTCTCCTTGGTGAATTTCCTCAAGCATTTCTTTTCCTTCTTCCGGTTCCACACATCTTTGAAGGACACCGGTAACGCTTCTCTTGTACACTTCACCATTGATGAATGTGTATGCCTTGGACCTTCTTTGGATTCTTCTGGATTCATTTTCATCATCCGGCAAGGTGCCGTTGATCAGGAATTCCTTAATAGGTTTAACCCATGATGGTGTGCCCAGATTTGCACTCATTGCCGCTAAACTCAGCTGCGAGGACTGAGCCAGCGCAACCGCAGTTTGCATCCTCCTTTTTTCTTCAGCGATCACCAGCGATTCTGCCAGGTTTGATCCGGCGGAAGCTGTTTCCAGTGAGACTTTGTAGTTTCCCACCACAGTCAAGGGTCCACGAGGTGCCGGCATCTTCATCTTGAGATAGGCCGTGTGCGTTGAGGCCATGAAAGCAGCCAACGCTGGTCTCCCCAGCAAAGCATGGTAAGGACTATCTAAGTCCACCACCTCAAACTCAAGATTTTCAACCCGACAGTTGTCACGTCCTCCAAACGACACATCCACCCGGACTTTTCCAACCGGCGCGCAGGATAAACCCGGAACGATTCCATGGAAAGTCGTGCGCGTTGGCTGAAGCATGTTTTCTGTTATGCCCAACATGTTCATGGTGTGCCGGTACATGATGTTTATGCTGCTCCCATTGTCTATCAGCACCTTGCTGAACTTGACTCGAGCGTTTGGCCCTTGCATGATTGGGTCCAAAACAAGAGCATAGCCACCCGGGTTAGGCATGATCTTAGGGTGATCCTTGAACGACCACGAGATCTCTTGATCAGACCACAGCATGTATTTTGGTACTGCCGGCATCACCGCGTTCACTTCCATAGAACGGCGATGCAGGCTTTGTCTGTCGGTCGGCTCTGTTACGAACACAACGCAGCACATATCTGGGTCATGGTAAACATTCCGGCCCAAAGGTGCCGGTGGAGGCGGTTGGCCATTGCCTTCTCCCACCTGGTTAACCTGCTGGTATTGCTGCCGGTTTGGCTGTACCGGTAAGGCGTTTGCCCCGGTAAGCGGTGGTGGTGGTGGCAGCTGTTGTTGCCGTGGCATGTCTTGCGGTGGTTGTGCATCTTTTACCGTTCCCTTTTGCATCAAGTAGTTGGTCCAGGTACAATCCTTTGTCAGATGGTTTGATGGGTGTGCCGGATTCGGCGTGTGCCACCAGCAAGGTTGGTCCATAGCAGCTTCCATGGTGTACTTCGCGGGTTCTTGCTAGTTCTTTTTCTAGCCCCAGGGTTTCTTTTCTACCCACTGTTTCTTAGGACCTGCCCATGGCTGCGATCCGGTTCTCTGTCTCTGACTGCCGCTGGCCTCGGAGTTTTCTTGCATAGCAGCAACTTGCTGTGGGCCGTACCTTCGATCCGGAAAATCCTTCCTCCTTTTGTTGTTCCGGTTATCCCGGTGCTGCTCTTGGCGTTGCTGTTCCGGCTCAGGTTGCACCGCCGGCTGCGTTGGGTCTCCCAACGCATAGCTATCTGCCACACGTATCATCTCCGCCAACGTTGTTGGCATGTTCCGCTGCAGCTTTTGCCACAACGGTGAACCTCTTCTGCATCCACTGCTAAACCAAGCAAGGGCTTGTGCCTCTATCACCCCCTCACAGGAGTTCCTTGTAGTGTTCCACCGGGCCAAATAATCCCGGTCTATTTCATTTGGGCGCTGCACGCATAGAGCGAGCTGCTGGGGCCTGTTTGGCCTTTGATAGGTGCTGCTGAAGTTGCTCACGAAAGCTTCCTCAAAGTCCAACCAGCCATTTATGCTTCCTGCCGGCAAGTTGTTTAGCCAGATTCTTGCCGGTCCAACCAAGAACGATGGTATGATTCTCACGGCCCAACGCCGGTTTCCTCCTCCAGCTACAGTTCCTCCGCCGCCTGCGACGTATACCGCGGTCACGTAATCCGCGAGCCAGTCTTCCGGCTTTGTGGTGCCATCATATGTTTTTGTGTCACGGGGCAACATAAAGTTGCGAACTGGTGGTTTTTCTCTCATGATCCTTGGGCCAAAGCATTTTGGGCCCGGGGGACCTTCTTCCTCGATCATTTCTGACAAGTATACTCTATCCAGACGGTGCCTCACATCCCGTTCTGGTAGGCATCTTTCTCCCAAGCGTTCTCCCAACGGGTTCCGGTATGCTACCGGTCTTGCGGAATCAGCCTCATCATAACATTCCGCATCATGCCCTTGCCTGCCGGTACCTTGGAGGATCTATTTCCTCCTCATCGTACGCCGCCCTTGCAGCTCGATAGTTTTGCCCGGTCTCTTGTCTACCGGCATGATTGTTTCCGGCATAGCCTTCTTTGGCGTAGCCTCTGTTTGCCCCTTGGCTTTTTCTACCGGCATCATATTGCCCGGCTTGTTGTTTTCCGGCAAGAACTGGATCATACACAGTCATCTGCTGCGCGTTCACCTCTTTTTCTCTTCTTCTGTCCGGATGGGGGGACGAAGCCTGCCCATGGGACTTGCTACCGGCATTCTTTGTCGAACGCGCGGATTTTGAAGCCACAGCCTTGTTTAGCTTAACAAGCTGTTCAGCGTTTTGTTGCTCGATAGTTTCAAGAAGTTCCCGGACGCGCTCTTGTTGCTTTGCCAGAGCGTCCCCGGAAAGCGATTCACACACTTGCACAGCATCTTTAGCAGCTTTTATTGTTTTATCCGGGCTACTGTATTTAGGTTTTTCTACAATACTCATAGATGCAGATGTGCTTTTGCCGGCAGCAATTTCTTTGCGCAGATCCTGATCTAGATTGCGAGCCTTAAGCCGGTTTTCCGGTATCCTAGCAGCATGCGCGCTAACAGAAGCAAAGCCATGGGCAGCGTTATACTCACGTACGGTTAGGTTCAGCTCGCGCTGCGCCCTGACGACGTCCTTGCCGCTCTCGAGTATCTTCTGACGCTGCGCTTCCAGCTCCGCCTGAGCCGCTGCTGGGTCGATGTTCTGTGCGATGGGGGTGGCGGGGACGTTCATCGCCGCTTGGAGTGGTGTTTCCGGCGGTGCGGATGATGCTCCCGCAGCGCCTGCGCCGCGTTCCAGCGGTGGCTTGGCCGCACGGGTCGAAACCGCACGCCCATCACCTTCTTCTGCAGCTTCTTTGCCGGCGTCGACCGCGCCTGCCATCATCACCTCCACGCTGCCAGGAGCGCGGCCAGCATGTAGCCATCTTGGCGGATCCGGCGCCACCAGTACCGGCGAGAGGCACTAGCGCACAGGGACGGTGCCGAAGTAGATGCGGTGGCTGCCGAACTCGATGATGCGGCCGTTCTTGGGGAAGATGCCGCCGTTGGTGAAGCAGCCCGCGTTGTCGTTGATGAAGTCCATGGCGTAGATGTGCTGCACCAACGCGGAGACCGTACGCTGGCGGCGGCGACGTCGAGGATGCCCGCCGAATGTGAACTCCAGCAAGCGCCACTTCCAGCCCCACGGTGGGCGCCAACTGTCGTCGTGGTGAACGAGCAGATGCCATGGGATGGCTTAAGTTGGGGCCGAATGGGCGCTAGAGGATTCGGGGGAGGGTTTGCGACTAGATGGGATGAACTTCCGGATGCTTTCCTCAAGAACACAACCAAAGGCCGGTATGCAAGAAGAGAGACAAGAGGAAGAACTCTGCTCTAGATCGCTAGCTTCATTGATCTTAACATGGTTACAGGTTCTTGGATACAAGGTTCCTCGTCTAATCTCACACAACGTAACGTGCCCGCAAGAGGCTATGCCCCCTCTCCTTATATAGGGGAGAGGGTGGCTTACAGAGCAAGAAACCCTAATGGCATCTTTGACTGGACAAACTACTTTACAAAGCTACTTTAATCATGGATGACGCCGGGGTCTTCTTTAATCAGGGACGCTGACGTCCTCCGGCTTCTTTCAGTGTCACCCCTCTCTTTGGCGCCAGGGCTCCGATTAAAGCAACTTTGCTTAGCTCATCCTTGTCTTCTTGCTCTGAAGAGAATCTTTGACCAGTCTTGCCGATATGCCCTTCCTTCCGGTAGCCCGGTATCTTCTTTATCCGGTTCCGGTATACCCCTCTTGGGGATACCGGCTTAGCTTCATTTAGCCAAACTCTTATCTTCGTGCTCCGGTATAAACATTAAACCGGTATCTTGATGGCTCAAACCATCCGGTTTGGCATGCCTTTGGCATACCGGGGGTCATCCCCCCAACATGCATGGTCCCAAAATTATTATTGATTGAATCATGAATGTGTTATTAATTGTTCTTAAATTATTTGTATCTAGTCATCCTTTAAACTTTGAAGGTGCATGTCACCTCAAAAATTATTCTTTTTATCACTTAACAAGCAGGAGTTAAGCTTGGGGATGTTGATACGTCGCAAACGTATCTATAATTTTTGATGTTACATGCTTGTTTTACACCAATTACTATATGTTTTAAGGGACTAACCTATTAATAGTTGCAAAAGTGCACAAGTTGTTGGTTTCAACTTTGTTGTGCAGAAAATAGGCAAATATGGAAGGAAATAGCTCATTATGGTGAAATCTGGAATTTCCCGGAATCTATCCCTGCTGAACACTTTTCAAAGATCGTTTCTAAACTCCATCAAAACGACGTCCAATGGAAAAGTCGTAAACTACAAAGTTGTAGAGAATTTCAAACCAAACAATTTGAACATCTTATTCGTCCAGAACGGACAACAGATGCATCTGGCAGAGCAGAATTACTGCGGAGGTTCGTGCAGTCTCGGGACTCCGAAAGTTGGTGACGTATTTGACACAAACTCTTTCCATACCTGGATATTTCGGCCCAGCCACGAGTTGTGAGGCTCATGAAGGACAGAGGGGAGTCCTAGGAAGGTTCTAGAGGTGCCCAAGAGCCCTTGGATCAAAGGGGCATCCATCCCATGGACTAGATTGCATCTCCAACACTATATATTGATGGGAAACCCTATTTTTGGAGGCCCCTAAGCATTGTCACGAAAATCCTCCTGCCAATGAGGGGGAAACACTCATCTACACCAGCACCAACTCAAGGAAGAAGAAGGCTAAGGGGCGGCGCTCCCCCATGATGCCGGCGGCGGGGAAGGAGTCCCCCGCACCGGCGCCGCCCACGCCTCTGCCTCCCGTCGCTCCTCGCTGAGCCCTCCAACGTCTTCACCGCCATCTCCATCACCAACTCCTCATTGTATTCAGTGGTCCATCCTCTCACAAACCTCTGTACCGCCCTATGTAAACATGGTGTTTGATGCTATAAGTTATAATCCTATGATCTATGTCATGTTGCCATAGTTTATTTGTTTTTTGATTGATTGGTTGTTTCTCTTTGGTTCATTAGAGTTGTATGTTGATATGTTACCGTCCTTGGTGCCCATTATATTTGTGTGTGCATGGATCAAGCACCATAGGGTTGGTAGTACTTGTATACTAGAAGGGGGAAGTTCTGCCGGAGTGACAGAAACCTAAGGACGCGAACCAGGTAGTTGCATGTATGGGAGTAAGAGGACCATTTACTTACGGCTATGGTTGGGGAAACCTTAATGCTTGCTAGTATTTACGGATGTTTGCTAGCAAGCCAATCATATAGTACTTGTAATCCCGGAGGGAGAGCATGTATATTTAGCCTCTCCTACATAGAAAGCTGCATCGAAGACATTGAACCCAAGATCCTCACTAATTGATCTTGGACAAAGCCACCACTATTACCACCGCCTTTCCACACTCATGGTACTGTTAGTTTAGTTTGTTTTATTGCTGCAGCACTAACATTTATTCCGTGTATTTTATTGTTCTGCAAAGTCACCTCTCATACCCGTTATCGCTCTAGTTTTATTTTCTAGATATTGCAAACGCTTAGTGTGCGTAGAGTTGTATCAGTGGTTGATAGAACTTGAGAGAATGTTTATCCTACCTTTAGCTCCTCGTGGGTTTTTTTTTTTTGAAACCTTTAACAGTAGGAAAGGCTCCTACTGTTTTAATAGCTCCTCGTGGGGTTCGACACTCTTACTTATCGAAAAGGCTACACGCGATCCCCTATACTTGTGGGTTATCAAGACATTTTCTGGCGCCGTTGCCGGGGAGCCATAGCGTAGGTGAATATTTTCGTGTGCACTTGTTTGCTTTATCTCTAAGTAGTTTTACTTCCTGTACCTAGTTGTTCTCTATCTCTTGTATGGATAGGGAATGCGAATTACAAAAAAAATAGTTGTACTTCTTATATAAAAAAATAAAAAAATGTTTTCAGAAAAGAAAAGTGATTGGAAAGATGAGTAATGGTGAAGTGGGGGTCGACCTTGAACACTTGTGTTCATGCCTAGGAAACCAAAACAATTCTTTCCATGGAAGCTTTTCATTAAAAACTTGTAAATAGTGTATATAGTGTATATAGTGTACATATCCCGCTGTAAATAGAATGTATAGATAACCCCTAGTTTGTTATGCAGGATTGTCACTATGCTGCCTAGAAAACAGATTTCCTGTGCTCCATTGTAGAAAATTTTAAAAATCACCAGAACGTGATCTTGATCTGAAATTTCATGAGTGCATATTACTGCTTGCTATCTAACTTTCGTTAGTTCTGACTTTTCTGATTTGAGGTACGTAGATAGATCTAATAATTCAATCTTTACGGACTGATTCTGTTGAGACAGATTTCCTATGCTGTGCTGCAAAAATTCTTGAAAAATCTCAGTATGACATTTTGATCTGAAATTTTTTTGTGCATAGACCTGAGGTTATGATCTGTCTTTCATTAATCATGAGTTTTTCGATTTGAGTTACTTAACTATCTCATTGAGTGACATCTTTACTGTCACATCCCGAAATTTTTCCAAATTTCGAAATGTAAAATAAAAATGAATTTAATGCTTGATTGTTTGAACTTAATTGAAAATTCACAAAGAATTAAAAATTTTAAAAGTTATTTACAAGTTAATCCCAAAATAATGTTTTTAAATACTTTTGGTTTCAAGTATTTTCAAAATCAAACTTATAGGCCAAATGTATATAATAATTATTTTAATTTCACAAAGGGATATTAAAAGGGTTTTGCAAAATATAGAGTTTTCATAAAATTTGGTTTTCAAAATATTTTCCAACAATTCTCTATTTTGTTCGGAGGTTTTGAAATTTATAAAAATATTTTATTTGAGAAAAACATTAAACCCTAAAAAGGCATTATAGCCACATAGACATGTATGTCAAATTTTGGTTTTATAAAGTTTATATTTTTGTTTCAAATCTGGTCTCATATTAAAGTATTTTTCATGACCAATCCAACGGTACTTTATTTGCCTTTTTCTGATTATTTTTCATCCTCCAAACATATATTCTAAATTTCTGGAAAAAAAAAAGAAAAATAAACAAAAGGAGCGGCCAGGCCGAAAAGGCCCAGCTCGCCCCAGCACGCGCGCGCGCCCAGCCCCCGCGCTGCCGGTCCAGCTAGCTCGCCCCAGCCCATCTCCACCCGGCCACGCCTCAGCCCAGCTGTCGCCTGGCCAGCGACCAGGCCGCCCGGCGCACGCTCGCCTCCCCAGCTCGCGTCTGCCCCGCCTATTCCTTTTCTCTTTTAGTCCCACCTCGGCTCCTCAAGTAAAATTGCTCCAACCTACAGCCTATATAATGGACCTAACGGGGCAGCTCCAAGCACACCCAGCGCCAGCGCCTCTTCTCTTTCTCCCCCGGCGCAGCACACGCGCACGACGCTGCTTTTTCGTGGCGCACATACGCGACGCAACATCTACAATGCTATTTCACGAAACGTCGCGACTCGACGCATTCCTCGTCCGGTAATAATTCTATTTTCGCTCTTTTTGTCTATACTGTCGTATTTAACTTCCCAATTTTATTTTCTTAGATCCACACCTCCGTTTAGAATAGTGGTTCTTCCGTTAAGTTTGTAATTAGATTCTCTACAATCTTCGTGTAGGAAGTCTTTCCATCAGAGCAACTTGTTCGGACAACTTTTCGTACACCATAAGAACTGTAACCTCTTAGGTTTAGTTTTGTAAAATTCATATCTTAAGTTCTACCCGTCGGATTTCGATAAACCCTATACCGTTGAAATCGGCAAATCACGTAGATCATCTTAGACATATTGCGTGGTAGTTTCGCCCACTTTATTTTCGCAGTATCCCTTTGATTCACAACATTGTCTCCAAAATAAATCCTACCAACTTTTGCTGAGAGATTCTTTTGGCGATATGCTTGTAATGGAATTCTATACAACTTCCGTGTAGAAAGTTCTTCCATCCGGAAAACTTCTTCTAATGATTTTTCGCGAAAAGTGCAGTCCTATGACTGGCTTCAACATAGTTCCTTTAGCCAAATTGATCCTTATGCTCATACCCATCTTGCAGGACTAGTTATAATTCTTTATCATGTTCACAAATCATGCATATCTTACCCCTGTTTGTCTAGTTCATGTTATTTAAATAACAATTGAGTTATTTGAGTAAACTGCGACATGTCCTAGTTTAGATTTTTACCTTGCTTTAGTAGGGTGGAGATACTCTACACCATATCACATGTGATGAACCTTTGTTACCCATTATAGGCTCCGCGAACCAAATTCTGATATCATTCATGCCTATACAATCTCATACCATTCAACCCTTCCACTTAGTTCGAACTATTCAATTTTCAAGTGAGTTATTTGAATAGTTGAATATGTCATAGTTCATATCCAATGTTATCTTGTGCTACTTTGATAAGTGTTGTCACACTATGTCAATTGCATAAGACTTGTTTTACAGTATTCCATCCAATAGCACCACCGTCCAAAATATTTGAATCACTTTGCAAATATTCAAATTCAAATATGAGAATTTGAGTATATATCCATTGTCGATTTCTATAATCCCTTCTCAACATGATCCTTATGTGAAGGTGAAACTTATGATCCCATCCGCACACCAATCACTTTACCTTGAACCATTATCGTGTCTATCCAAATTCATTTTCATTCACTCCTTTGACTTAGTTTAAAACTATTCAATTTACAAATGAGTTAATTGAGTAATTCAATATATCACAAAACAATACCCAACTCTATGTGTAAATTTATACTACTTTGAGTAATTGTTGTCACACTTATTCAATAGTATTGTTGTTGCACTATTTGTCACTTATGTGATTCAGTTCATATAAGCCATTCCAAATTCTTTTCATGCTCTTGTAAAGCATAAAGATTCTTCAATTATATCTTGGATAGTTTATTACTTTCTAATCATGTGAATTTCCGTCCAAACTCTTTCCACCATATCTTGTAAGCCAAACCTCATGCCACACCTTAGTACCATAGAGCGATTTTCGATTGTTGTCTTGTTTGATTATGATGTTGTTGTTGAATGGTGTGTTTATGTTGTGCTATATTCTATGTTATAGTTGTACGGAGAGGCACGTATTTTGATTAAGAGAAGTGAATGCGCTTCAACTACAAAAAGGCAAGTGACATTCAAATCCTACTTATTTTTATATATGCATTAGTGTTTTTCAAACTAGTATGCATGGTAGGATTTTGATTTCGAAAGTTATGCTATGCTTATCAATCCCAGTAGTGTGTAGCTACCATGAACCCTTGCTAGGATTTTAGTTTGCCTAGCAATAACAAAGTGCCACTGCTGTTTTGATCAATTTGGATTGTGAGTATTGAAAATTAAAATTAACAACCTTAATGAATCACCTGGGTGGATTGGTTGATTGGTGGGCGGCTGCTTAGGCTCACGCGCCCTAGGGACTAAAGTGATTCCTCACGCGCCCTAGGGACTAAAGTGATGAATTCCTGAGAGTGCGCAATTGTAAAGTGGCTACTCAGGGCCACATTGTGGTTGTCATCGCCTGAGGGTACACTTGTGGATGGCCACTCAGGGTTAAAGAGATTAAGATGTCGTCCATGTCTTAGTTAGCTTCCAGTGCAGCCTTATGGTATTATGGGCTCTGCCGGGATTAAGTAAGTTGTGAGGCCAAACTTGTTGCTAGACATGATGATGTGGCTTGCAACCAAACGGGAACGGGTCTAGCTGGTTATGGTTGAAGCCTCCTTCTGAAAGATCTTGTCTCATTCTTCTCTTGGGAAGGGTGGGTCGTAAGGTGAAAGTGCACAACCTCTCGAGAGTAAACCTAAGATCTTAGCCGTGTCCCCGGTTATGGACAATTTGAGCTTCTAGGCAAGGAATGTACGGAGGAATCTCATCACCTTTTCTGAATGTATTTAAAATTTGTATCAACCTTTGAAAACTCATGGGAGATGTAACCATGTGATTATTCTAAAACCCATGGAGGATTTAACCATGGTGTGATTTCAATGTCATTCAAAGATTTTCAAAATGTTTTGTTTTAAATAAAATGTAGGATAAAATTGGCCTTATGCAAATTTGCCCAAGACTCCACTAGCCAAATATCATGTAGATAGTCATGCCCAAAACTGCCACCATATAAGTGTCATTTGCCAGTACATAATTGTACTGACCTCCATTCGTGGGGCTGCATATTCAAACGTGCAGGATTTTCTGAGGAGAAGTACGTGGTAGGATCTCGAGTCTACATTCCAACATGACTGCCTGTGGCACATGAAGATGATGAAGGCTCATTGATGAATTACATTTCCGCTGTGTATGTTCTGAATATTGTTGAGCTAGTCCATGTGACTATGCAAGTTGTAAGGTTTTACTTTACCCTCTGGATCAAAGATGTAGTAATTTGATACTATTGCAATGATTACTATATTTTGTAATGTGTGTGCTATCAGTGATCCCGGGAATAGCACTATACACACGTATCTTACCTTTATTAAAAGGTAGGGTGCTACATTTACAGAGTGTTCAGTTTTGACAGATTTCTATTCTCTTTGTTTAAATATTGTACTTAGGATTCAAAAGTTTCCTTCGTTTTCGACGTACGATTGAAATAATAAGAAACCTCAGTATTACAGTGGCTAAATATTTGATAGATTTTATAGAAATTGGGGATACTTGAACACTTGTGGATTATAACCTACTAATGAGTTTTGTGAAGCTTTATGTGGATGCAGTTTTTAAGTTCCAATCAATATGGTTATATGAGATGATCAAGAGGATGCAAGAGCTTAAGCTTGGGGATCTGTAGATGGATCCCAAGAGAATATTCAAGAAGATGCAAATATCTAAGCTTGGGGATGCCCAAGGCATCCCCCTATTTCATCAACCAACATGAAGTAGTCTCCTTCAAACTCAATATTACCCATCCACATGTAAGCATTGTATATAGTTGCTTTTATTATCTTTGGTTTTATCCTATTTAGTTTTATTAGGTTCTTTATTTGGTTCTTGTTTCTTTGTCAGTTTCACTTATAATTGGAAAACAACAACAACAACAACGAAAAAGGGGGTTTGAGAGCTCCATCAAATAATCATGCCCATCTTAAATGGCTATAAAGAAAGAGCTTTATGGGAGACAACCCAATATGTTTATATTTCTGTTATTTACTGCTTTGTTGAGTCTTGGAAGTCATTACTACTGTAATAACCTCTCCTTATCATGTTTATATTGTTTTTGTGCCAAGAATTGCCTCTAATGGTAAGAAAGTGGTATTTGGGAGATTTGCAATCTTGTTTACTATTTCTGGTTCGTCACGATAAAAATCGCCAAAAATCACCAGAACGTAAGTTTCAGCTGCCAATTTCCGAGCATCTTCCCCAGGTATTTATCTAACTTTAATTAGTTCAGTGTTTTTCGAGTTACGCAGTGTAACTATTTTTTTTAAAAATCAATTTTTACGAACTGTTCTATTTTGATAGATTCTTGCACTGTTTTGCATTTGCATCTTTTTGCCCACCTTTTTGAGTTCTCTTGATCAAAAAACCTTATTGAAGTTGTGCTACAGTAGCTAATGCTTATTAAAATGCTTTTCATATGTCATAGTAAACTTTGTAGATTTGATTAATATTATCATTGCACTAACGCTGCTAATGAGATTTGTGATGAGTTTTGTATGAAGGAAGTTTTCAAGTGTAGGAAAGAAGAATGATGAGATGAGATGAAGAATGGACAAAAGCTCAAGCTTGGGGATGCCCATGTCACCCCAAGATATATTGAAGAAGTACAAGCGTCAAAGCTTGGGGATGCCCAAGGCATCCCCTTCTTCATCAATAAAAATATCAGATCATGTTTCTGTTCACTATATTTTTATATCTTCATATACTATGTGTTATTCTTGGAGCGTTTTTATTTTATGTTGTGTATTTTATTTTCAATAAAGTGGACACCATCATACCATGTTTGTTTGGGAGAGATACACACTCCGTTTTAGTTGTATGAACGCTCTAGTTTTCACTCTTGTTGTTCAACGAGTGTTTTATTTTTGATAGTACTGCGTTTAGCTCTGGTTTTTCACTCCTATTTTGTTCAGAGCTTGTTTCAGTTATATATGATTAGCTCTCTGATCTTTAATGAATATTATAAATGAGAGTTGTTTCAAATAAGTTGATTGGTGTTGGATACGAGTAAAAAGGTTTCATATTAATAGTGATGCAAATGGAAGATCTCCTCAGATGTTTCAATTGGTTTGAATTGATCATTTAGTTTAGACTTTTAATATCACCATATGCTTTAATTAATAAGTTTTGTCGCTATGCATGATTATGACCATTATTGTTCTCTTAGTTGGTCGCTATCTTTCTTTTTGCTAGCCTTCATTCTGTACTGAGTATGATCTCTACTCGTGCATCTGATACGTCTCCGATGTATCGATAATTTCTTATGTTCCATGCCACATTATTGATGATATCTACATGTTTTATGCATACTTTATGTCATATTTATGCATTTTCCGGCACTAACCTATTAACGAGATGCCGAAGAGCCGATTCTTTGTTTTCATTGTTTTTGGTTTCAGAAATCCTAGTAAGGAAATATTCTCGGAATTGGACGAAATCAACGCCCAGGGTCCTATTTTGCTACGAAGCTTCCAGAAGACCGAGGGAGATACGAAGTGGGGCCACGGGGCACCGCCACACTAGGGCGGCGCGGCCCAGGGGGGCCCGCGCGGCCCTAGCGTGTGGGGCCCCCGTGACGCCTCCTGACCTGCCCTTTCGCGTACTTATAGCCTTCGTCGCGAAACCCCCAGTACCGAGAGCCACGATACGGAAAACCTTCCAGAGACGCCGCCGCCGCCAATCCCATCTCGGGGGATTCAGGAGATCGCCTCCGGCACCCTGCCGGAGAGGGGAATCATCTCCCGGAGGACTCTTCACCGCCATGGTCGCCTCCGGAGTGATGAGTGAGTAGTTCACCCCTGGACTATGGGTCCATAGCAGTAGCTAGATGGTCGTCTTCTCCTAATTGTGCTTCATTGTCGGGTCTTGTGAGCTGCCTAACATGATCAAGATCATCTATCTGTAATGCTATATGTTGTGTTTGTTGGGATCCGATGGATAGAGAATACTATGTTATGTTGATTATCAATCTATTACCTATGTGTTGTTTATGATCTTGCATGCTCTCCGTTATTAGTAGAGGCTCTGGCCAAGTTTTTACTCTTAACTCCAAGAGGGAGTATTTATGCTCGATAGTGGGTTCATGCCTCCATTAAATCTGGGACATGTGAGAAAGTTCTAAGGTTGTGGATGTGTTGTTGCCACTAGGGATAAAACATCGATGCTATGTCCGAGGATGTAGTTATTGATTACATTACGCACCATACTTAATGCAATTGTCTGTTGTTTGCAACTTAATACTGGAAGGGGTTCGGATGATAACCTGAAGGTGGACTTTTTAGGCATAGATGCATGCTGGATAGCGGTCTATGTACTTTGTCGTAATGCCCAATTAAATCTCACTATACTCATCATATCATGTATGTGCATTGTCATGCCCTCTCTATTTGTCAATTGCCCAACTGTAATTTGTTCACCGAACATGCTATTTATCTTATGGGAGAGACACCACTAGTGAACTGTGGACCCTGGTCCATTCTTTTAATAGAATACAATCTACTGCAATACTTGTTCTACTGTTTCTGCAAACAATCATCATCCACACTATACATCTAATCCTTTGTTACAGCAAGCCGGTGAGATTGACAACCTCACTGTTTCGTTGGGGCAAAGTACTTTGGTTGTGTTGTGCAGGTTCCACGTTGGCGTCGGAATCCCTGGTGTTGCGCCGCACTACATCTCACCGCCATCAACCTTCAACGTGCTTCTTGGCTCCTACTGGTTCGATAAACCTTGGTTTCTTACTGAGGGAAAACTTGCCGCTGTACGCATCACACCTTCCTCTTGGGGTTCCCAACGGACCCGTGCTGTACGCGTATCAAGCAGATTTTCTGGCACCGTTGCCGGGGAGATCAAGACAAGCTGCAAGGGGAGTCTCCACATTCCAATCTCTTTACTTTGTTTTTGTCTTGCTTTATTTTATTTACTACTTTGTTTGCTGCACTAAAACAAAACACAAAAAAATTAGTTGCTAGTTTTACTTTATTTGCTATCTTGTTTGCTATATTAAAAACACAAAAAAATTAGTTACTTGCATTTGCTTTACTTATTTCATCATTTTTCCTCCTAAGTTTATTCTTAAGGATGTACCAGTAGGCCGAGGATCCATCCTCGGGAAAGATAATATAGAAGATTTTTTCACTCATATTAGTACGGTTGAAGATTTTGAAGATAGACACCTGGTAGAACTTGCTCCTACTTATGAAATTGCTGCTGCTTCTTTAGTACACATGTTAGAAGCTAGATTTTTTAACCTCAACCCCGTAATGCAGCATATGTTCCTTGCACTAAGTGATATGGAAGAAGGAGAGAAGAAAGATTTTATCCTAGAAACTCTTCTTAAAGAATTTGGTGATGTAGCAAGAGAAGCTAGAAAGGTCTTTACTAAATATAATATGCTTGGCTCTTATACAAACTTTGCTAGCACCCTTGAAAAGATGGAAAAACATAGACAAAAGTACACTAATAAAGTTAATTAAGAGGGGGATATTAAAACATCAATACCTTGCAAGCTCTTGGGAATGTGTGAGGCACTAGAAAAGAATTTTGATTGGATTGTTCCGGAAGATTTGTTTGATGAGAGTAGCAAGCCTAAGGGTAATGAAAAGGGAGCCTCTGAAACTTACATAGATAAGATACAATGCATAGTTGAGAAAACTCCAAACCCCGCTGTAGATGCATCCCCTCTTGATAACACTTGATACACACTTTCTGCGCCTAGCTGAAAGGCGTTAAAGAAAAGCGCTTATGGGAGACAACCCATGTTTTTACTACAGTACTTTTATTTTATATTTGAGTCTTGGAAGTTGTTACTACTGTAGCAACCTCTCCTTATCTTAGTTTTGTGCATTGTTGTGCCAAGTAAAGTCGTTGATAGTAAGGTTCATACTAGATTTGGATTACTGCGCAGAAACAGATTTCTTTGCTGTCACGAATCTGGGCCTAATTCTCTGTAGGTAACTCATAAAATTATGCCAATTTACGTGAGTGATCCTCAGATATGTACGCAACTTTAATTCAATTTGAGAATTTTCATTTGAGCAAGTCTGGTGCCTCAATAAAATTCGTCTTTACGAACTGTTCTGTTTTGACAGATTCTGCCTTTTATTTCGCATTGCCTATTTTGCTATACTTGATGGATTTTTCTATTCCATTAACTTTCAGTAGCTTTGTGCAATGTCCAGAAGTGTTAAGAATGATTATGTCACCTCTGAACATGTAAATTTTGATTGTGCACTAACCCTCTAATGAGTTGTTTTGAGTTTGGTGTGGAGGAAGTTTTCAAGGATCAAGAGAGGGAGATGATACAATATGATCAAGGAGAGTGAAAGCTCTAAGCTTGGGGATGCCCCGGTGGTTCACCCCTGCATATTTCAAGAAGACTCAAGCATCTAAGCTTGGGGATGCCCAAGGCATCCCCTTCTTCATCGACAACATTATCAGGTTCCTCTAGTGAAACTATATTTTTATTCCATCACATCTTATGTACCTTGCTTGGAGCGTCGGTTTGTTTTTGCTTTTTGTTTTGTTTGAATAAAATGGATCCTAGCATTCATTGTGTGGGAGAGAGACACGCTCCACTGTTGCATATGGACAAATATGTCCTTAGGCTTTACTCATAATATTCATGGCGAAGGTTGAATCTTCTTCGTTAAATTGTTATATGGTTGGAAACAGGAAATGCTACATGTAGTAATTCTAAAATGTCTTGGATAATGTGATACTTGGCAATTGTTGTGCTCATGTTTAAACTCTTGCATCATATACTTTGCACCTATTAATGAAGAAATACATAGAGCTTGCTGAAATTTGGTTTGCATAATTGGTCTCTCTAAGGTCTAGATAATTTCTAGTATTGAGTTTGAACAACAAGGAAGACGGTGTAGAGTCTTATAATGTTTTCAATATGTCTTTTATGTGAGTTTTGCTGTACCGCTTCATCCTTGTGTTTGTTTCAAATAACCTTGATAGCCTAAACCTTGTATCGAGAGGGAATACTTCTCATGCATCCAAAATCCTTGAGCCAACCACTATGCCATTTGTGTCCACCATACCTACCTACTACATGGTATTTCTCCGCCATTCCAAAGTAAATTGCTTGAGTGCTACCTTTAAACTTCTAATCCTCTACCTTTACAATATATAGCTCATGGGACAAATAGCCTAAAAACTATTGTGGTATTGAATATGTACTTATGCACTTTATCTCTTATTAAGTTGCTTGTTGTGCGATAACCATGTTCCTGGGGACGCCATCAACTACTCTTTGTTGAATATCATGTGAGTTGCTATGCATGTCCGTCTTGTCTGAAGTAAGGGAGATTTACCACTAGAATGGTTAGAGCATGCATAATGTTAGAGAAGAACATTGGGCCGCTAACTAAAGCCATGATCCATGGTGGAAGTTTCAGTTTTGGACAAATATCCTCAATCTCTTATGAGAAAATTAATTGTTGTTAAATGCTTAAGCATTAAAGAGGAGTCCATTATCTGTTGTCTATGTTGTCCCGGTATGGATGTCTAAGTTGAGAATAATCAATAGCGAGAAATCCGTTGCGAGCTTTCTCCTTAGACCTTTGTGCAGGCGGCATAGAGGTACCCCTTTGTGACACTTGGTTAAAACATATGTATTGCGATGATAATCCAGGTAATCCAAGCTAATTAGGACAAGGTGCGGGCACTATTAGTATACTATGCATGAGGCTTGCAACTTGTAGGATATAATTTACATAACACATATGCTTTATTACTACCGTTGACAAAATTGTTTCTTGTTTTCAAAACCAAAGCTCTAGCACAAATATAGCAATCAATGCTTCCCTCTGCGAAGGGCCTTTCTTTTACTTTTATGTTGAGTCAGTTCACCTATTTCTCTCCATCTCAAGAAGCAAACACTTGTGTGAACTGTGCATTGATTCCTACATACTTGCATATTGCACTTGTTATATTACTTTGCATTGACAATATCCATGAGATATACATGTTATAAGTTGAAAGAAACCGCTGAAACTTAATCTTCCTTTGTGTTGCTTCAATACCTCTACTTTGAATTATTGCTTTATGAGTTAACTCTTATGCAAGACTTATTGATGCTTGTCTTGAAAGTACTATTCATGAAAAGTCTTTGCTATATGATTCATTTGTTTACTCATGTCATTACCATTGTTTTGATCGCTGCATTCATTACATATGCTTACAATAGTATGATCAAGGTCATGATGGCATGTCACTCCAGAAATTATCTTTGTTATTGTTTACCTGCTCGGGATGAGCAGAAACTAAGCTTGGGGATGCTGATACGTCTCCGACGTATCGATTATTTCTTATGTTCCATGCCACATTATTGATGATATCTACATGTTTTATGCATACTTTATGTCATATTTATGCATTTTTCGGCACTAACCTATTAACGAGATGCCGAAGAGCCAGTTGCTGTTTTCTGCTGTTTTTGGTTTCAGAAATCCTAGTAAGGAAATATTCTTGGAATTGGACGAAATCAACGCCCAGGGTCCTATTTTGCTACGAAGCTTCCAGAAGACCGAGGGAGAGACGAAGTGGGGCCACGGGGCGCCGCCACACTAGGGCGGCGTGGCCCAGGGGGGCCCGCGCGGCCCTAGCGTGTGGGGCCCCCGTGACGCCTCCTGACCTGCCCTTCCGCCTACTTATAGCCTTCGTCGCGAAACCCCCAGTACCGAGAGCCACGATATGGAAAACCTTCCAGAGACGCCGCCGCCGCCAATCCCATCTCGGGGGATTCAGGAGATCGCCTCCGGCACCCTGCCGGAGAGTGGAATCATCTCCCGGAGGACTCTTCACCGCCATGGTCGCCTCCGGAGTGATGAGTGAGTAGTTCACCCCTGGACTATGGGTCCATAGCAGTAGCTAGATGGTCGTCTTCTCCTAATTGTGCTTCATTGTCGGGTCTTGTGAGCTGCCTAACATGATCAAGATCATCTATCTGTAATGCTATATGTTGTGTTTGTTGGGATCCGATGGATAGAGAATACTATGTTATGTTGATTATCAATCTATTACCTATGTGTTGTTTATGATCTTGCATGCTCTCCGTTATTAGTAGAGGCTCTGGCCAAGTTTTTACTCTTAACTCCAAGAGGGAGTATTTATGCTCGATAGTGGGTTCATGCCTCCATTAAATCTGGGACAGTGACAGAAAGTTCTAAGGTTGTGGATGTGCTGTTGCCACTAGGGATAAAACATCGATGCTATGTCCGAGGATGTAGTTATTGATTACATTACGCACCATACTTAATGCAATTGTCTGTTGTTTGCAACTTAATACTGGAAGGGGTTCGGATGATAACCTGAAGGTGGACTTTTTAGGTATAGATGCATGCTGGATAGCGGTCTATGTACTTTGTCGTAATGCCCAATTAAATCTCACTATACTCATCATATCATGTATGTGCATTGTCATGCCCTCTCTATTTGTCAATTGCCCAACTGTAATTTATTCACCCAACATGCTATTTATCTTATCGGAGAGACACCACTAGTGAACTGTGGACCCCGGTCCATTCTTTTAATAGAATACAATCTACTGCAATACTTGTTCTACTGTTTTCTGCAAACAATCATCATCCACACTATACATCTAATCATTTGTTACAGCAAGCCGGTGAGATTGATAACCTCACTGTTTCGTTGGGGCAAAGTACTTTGGTTGTGTTGTGCAGGTTCCACGTTGGCGCCGGAATCCCTGGTGTTGCGCCGCACTACATCTCGCCGCCATCAACCTTCAACGTGCATCTTAGCTCCTACTGGTTCGATAAACCTTGGTTTCTTACTGAGGGAAAACTTGCCGCTGTACGCATCACACCTTCCTCTTGGGGTTCCCAACGGACGCGTGCTGTACGCGTATCAGCATCCAACCACCAAAAACAAAAATATGCAAAAAGTGTCCACCATACCTACCTATATGTGGTATTTCACCGCCACTCCAAGTAAATTTACATGTGCTACCTTTAAAACCTTCAAAATAATTCCTTGTTTTTGCAATACATAGCTCATGGGAAAGTAGCCTAAAAAAATATTGTGGTGAGGAATATGTCACTTATGTATCTTAGTTCTTATAAGCTGCTTGTTGTGTGGCAACCATGCTGACATGGGGACACCATCATCATATTTTTGATAAATATCATGTGAGTTACTATGCATGTCCGTCTTGTCTGAAGTAAATGAGATAACCATGATAAAAGGTTAGAGTATGCATATTGTTAGAGAAGAACATTGGGCCGCTAACCAAAGCCATGTTTACATGGTGGAAGTTTCAGCATTGACATTAAAATCTCAAAAATCTCTTATGAGAAATTTATGTTGCCAAAAGCTTTAAGCTTAAAGAGGAGTCCATTTGTCTGTTGTCCATGTTGTCCCGGTATGGATGTCTAAGTTGAGAATAATCAAAAGCGAGAAATCCAATGCGAACTTTCTCCTTAGACCTTTGTACAGGTGGCATGGAGGTACCCCTTTGTGAAACTTGGTTGAAACATATGTAGTGCGATGATAATCCATGCAAATCCGAGCTAATTAGGACAAGGTGCGGGCACTATTAGTATTCGATGCATGAGGCTTGCAACTTATAGGAAGTTTTATACATAACCTATATTACTTAGTGCTACCGTTGACACAATTGCCTCTCTTAAAAATTTATATCTCTATGTTTTCAAAATAAAAAGCTCTAGCACATGTTTAATCTCTGCTTCCCTCTGCGAAGGGCCATTCTTTTACTTTTATGTTGAGTCTTCATCTTCTAAGTTATATGCACCGTCTTATGAGAGCACAGTTGTCATTCTTAGTTCTATGTGCATTGTCGTCGTGGCGAACGAGCAGATGCCATGGGATGGCTTAAGTTGGGGCCGAATGGGCGCTAGAGGATTCGGGGGAGGGTTTGCGACTAGATGGGACGAACTTCCGGATGCTTTCCTCAAGAACACAACCAAAGGCCGGTATGCAAGAAGAGAGACAAGAGGAAGAACTCTGCTCTAGATCGCTAGCTTCATTGATCTTAACATGGTTACAGGTTCTTGGATACAAGGTTCCTCGTCTAATCTCACACAACGTAACGTGCCCGCAAGAGGCTATGCCCCCTCTCCTTATATAGGGGAGAGGGTGGCTTACAGAGCAAGAAACCCTAATGGCATCTTTGACTGGACAAACTACTTTACAAAGCTACTTTAATCATGGATGACGCCGGGGTCTTCTTTAATCAGGGACGCTGACGTCCTCCGGCTTCTTTCAGCGTCACCCCTCTCTTTGGCGCCAGGGCTCCGATTAAAGCTACTTTGCTTAGCTCATCCTTGTCTTCTTGCTCTAAAGAGAATCTTTGACCAGTCTTGCCGACATGCCCTTCCTTCCGGTAGCCCGGTATCTTCTTTATCCGGTTCCGGTATACCCCTCTTGGGGATACAGGCTTAGCTTCATTTAGCCAAACTCTTATCTTCATGCTCCGGTATAAACATTAAACCGGTATCTTGATGGCTCAAACCATCCGGTTTGGCATGCCTTTGGCATACCGGGGGTCATCCCCCCAACATTAGTCCCCGAAGCTGGTGTAGTCTGTCGGATTCTATCCTACAGACCATGCCAGGTTCTCATGTTTTTAGGATACCGGTTTAATCTTTCCGTCGTTGAGCTTGGATCCGGCATCTTTGCGAGGTATTCCCCGGCATCTTTTTTCTCCGGTATCTTTAGCATTTACTCTCTCCTCGGCGAAGTCGAGAATTTCTCGGGCCCCGCGCCTGTCAGTGACATGCGCACTGTTAACTGGCGCGCCAGTGTCAGGGGTCACTTCGCTTCGAGTCCCGCGCGCGCATTAAATGCTTCACAGCAGATCCCAGTCGCCACTCCGGATCTGTGTGCACCTTCGTGTGGCTTTTCGTTTCCTTGCGTGTACTTCCTCGCCACGTGGCGGCCCGTGGTGCGAACCGTCGCGGCCCGCGGTGCGAACCGCCGCGGCCCGGCGGTTTTCGGCCCACCTTCTCTCTTCCTTTATAAGGCAGAACCGCCCCCTCTTCTTCCTCTTCTCGCATTCTCCACTCTTCACGCACAGTGCTCCTCGCTCTCCGCGCTTCTGCCGTTCTCCGTTCGCCGCTCTTCGCTCGAGCTCCGCCGCCCGGCGAACTCACGCCGCTTCTTCGCCGGACTTCATCGTGCGGAGATTCGTCGCAGCGCTCCCGTTGCGACCGCTGCATTCACGCTTCCTCACGCTCTTCTTTGCTCCGCCGTCGACGGTGCTCGTCGGCGACCGCAGGGCCACTGCTTCACCGGCGAACTTCTTCCGCAGCGACTGCGCCGCCTCAGGTTGGTTCTAATTTGAGTTTGCTCCCCCTTTGCTTGTTTTCCAGATCTTGGGTCGATAGTGTTTTTATTTCCCCTTTTCCTTTGATTTTCCTCTTACTCGTAGATCTTCGCGCGGGGGCAAACTGTGGGATTTCTGTTTTTCTGCATCTAACCGATGTCTAGCGAGGAATCTTCCTCTGCCTCCTCCTCTGCTTTCTCTTCTAGTAGCCGGCGTAGTCAATCCTCCGATAGATCCGCCGATTCCGTTCCGATGGATACCGATTCCGGTAGCCACCAAGAATCCGGTAGCTCTAGCCAAGCTTCCGGTGTAAATCCTTCCGGTGTCACCCGTGGAGCCTGGATGGGCTCCAACGTCACTGAGTACGAGATCGATTGGCTTTACCGGTCGCAAAGGATTCCGGAAGGGGTAACCTGCCGGCTTCCTGGCGACGAGATCGAACCGGTGCTTCAGCCCGGTGAACACGTTGTTTTCCTTGCCCACTTTGAGCGCGGCTTCGGCCTTCCTGTCTCCGAATTTTTCCGGAAGTTCCTAGATTTCTATGAACTTCAACCTCATCACCTCCCTGGCAACGCCATTTTTTATATTTCCTTCTTCGCCACCTTCATGGAGGCTTACATCGGCATTCGTCCCACTCGCGAGGCGTTTGCCCGCTTCTTTGCTCTACGGATCAATTCCGTTCAGGGCAAGGAAATTCCTAAGCCCAAACCCCCCGTGCAGTGCGGGTCTTGTATCATCGGCTCCCGCCAAGGGAGCCCTTTCTTCAAATTCTCCGGCCTCGAGTCCTGCCGCTTATGGCAAGGGACATTCTTCTACGTGAAGAACAACGGCCCCGCGAACCTCATCGATCTGCCGCCTTTCAACGCGGCGCCGCCCAGCAGAGCCAACTGGAGCTACAACCCGAAGACGGACCACATCGAAACCAACCGGGTGGTACGCTTCATGGCGAACTTGATGAAGGAGACCAACATTTGCTCCGATGATATTATTCGCACGTTCATCTCACGCCGGGTGCTTCCTCTCAAGCGCCGCAGCATAGGATGAGCGAGATATATGGTCCTGGTGATCCCACCAAGATCATCGGCCTTCCCCTCTCCAAGAAGGACGTCGTCCGCAAGGCTAGGCAGATCTGCCAGACTGCCATGCCGGTTGACTGGGAATGGGGCCTCCTTCCTCTCAGCACTACTAACCCTCCGACCCAAGAAGTAAGAGATTACGCAACTCGGGTCGGCTTACTGATAAATTTTTGCTGTTATTAACCTTCTTTTTACTTGTTTCAGGCCAAGGATCGCTTCCCCACCATTCACGCAGAGCGACGAGGCCCTTGCGTGAAGCGTGCGCTAGATTCTGTTGACCCGGATCCTTACATCCGTTGGCAGGATCTGAAGATGGGCAAGACCGAAGCTTCGCGCCTCGGCAGGTCTGTGCCGGAACCAACCGGTTCCTCCGATGACCTGACCTTGCTCGAGGTACTTTTTCTTTTTAAACTCTCATACTTTTTCGTTATTGCTCCTTTGTTGATGTTCTCTTAACTATCACAAACCCGCAGATCCACGAGCACGCGCCGCCCCTGCGAGCCGAGGCTGGCTCTGAGTTTGTGGAGAAGCTGATGGCCCAGGGCCAGAAGAACAAGGTTCCGGCCTCCGATGCCGGTTCCAGCCAGGCCCCTCCCCCGAAGCGCTTCCGGACGGAGCCTTTGGGGGAGAAGGAAGTAGGCATGCGGCGCTACAAGCGCAAGCAGATGCCGACCGCCTCTGGGTAAGCTTTTCGTTCTCTTGCTTGTTTCTTTTTACCAAGTTCTTTTTTCTGGTTTCTTTTTTCCAACTCTCTCTTTTTCTTTTTCTCAGCCCGGCGCTCAAGCTTGGCCCAAGGCCAGCGGGCTCTGAGGGTACCGCGAGGACCTCAACCCCTCCTCCTCATTCAAGCCCGGCACCATCTGGTGCCGGCAACATCTCTGCCTCCCCTCTGGGGGGCACTACAAGTTCAGGGCGTGCGGCCCCTACACCGCCAGAACACCGCACGGAGGAGGACTTTGTCTCCCCTCCCGAAAACCTAGATACCGGCGCCAGCAACACCGGCGCCGAGGAAGAAGCTGCCGGGCGGGCGGAACCTCTGGTTCCTCCCGTCCTTGAAAAGAAAAAGAAGAAGAAGACTGCTTCCGTGCCGGAAACCTCCGTGCCGGAAAGTTCCAAGCTGGGTGACGCGCCTAGCGCTCCCCCTTCTCCCAGAACCACTCCAACTCCACCGCCGGATGCTCCTCGCACCGAGCCTGCCGGCGCTATTCCAACTCCACCGCCGCCCAAGACCTCCAAGCTCATCAAGGGGAAGGCGACGGCCTCCAGCGCCCCCTCTGGCGGTCCGCAGCCCTTGGTGCTGCACGTCTCCAAGGCCGCCAGTGCTGCCAGCGAGAAGGCCACCGGCTTGCTCGGCCGGATCACCGAGTTCCAGCGCGAGGGCCGGGAGCTGGGGCATCTTCTGCCCTACGCTGAGAAGTGGAACGCCGCGGACATGACCCCGGCAACCCGCGGTATTGGCAAGGACAGGCTGCCGGCACCTGACCCTGTTGGGGATCGGTCTTCCGAGGAGCATTTCATGCGGCTTCGCCGAGCCGTGAAGGAGCTCGACAGTGCGTGGTATGATGCCACGAACAACTTGATGGTACGTTCTACCAACTCTTTTCAACTTTTACCGGTTTCTTTGCTTCCGGATCTTTTCTTTAATTTCATGCCGGTTTCTCTCTTTTTTATTGAATCTTGTCTATCTTCCCAGTCCCCGAGTTTTGTGTTGAGAGCGTAGCTCTTAGCACGAAACTTAACTTAAAAACACGCGAAACCGGCATTGCCAGTCCCCGAGTTTCGGGTTAAGAACTTTGTTCTTAGCGCAAAACTTAGCTAGAAACGTGCGAAACTAGCATTGCCAGTCCCCGAGTTTTGTGTTGAGAGCGTAGCTCTTAGCACGGAACTTAACTTAAAAACGCGCGAAACCGGCATTGCCAGTCCCCGAGTTTCGGGTTAAGAACTTTGTTCTTAGCGCAAAACTTAGCTAGAAACGCGCGAAACTAGCATTGCCAGTCCCCGAGTTTCGGGTTAAGAACTGTGTTCTTAGCGCAAAACTTAGCTAGAAACGCGCGAAACTAGCATTGCCAGTGCATGAAACTTTAACTGATCTCTTTTTCTTGAACAGCTCACGGCTGACGCTCGGAAGGTCCTCTTTGAGGAGCTTCTATGGGAGCACCGGGATCTTGCTGAGGCACATGACAAGTGCCAAGGTAAGTTTTTTGCACTTCCGGCATCTTTTTACCGGAAAACTTTCTTTCTCTTAACACTTATGATTTTTGTTTAACAGTCATCCCGGAAGCTTCTATTGAGGCCCTTAAGGAGCAGCTCGCCACCGCCCAACGTATGACTTCCTGTTTTCCGGTTGGCTTGCTTTTCTTTTCATCTTACCAGTACAACTTTGTTAACATCCTCTTTTTCGGGTTTCAGAGGAGAAGGATCAGCTTATCCGGCAGCACCAGGAGGAGCTGAGCGCCCAGAAGACCAGCTACCAGGAGCTCAAGGGTCAGCTCATCCAGCTTGGCCTTGACCATGCCAAGGCGCTGAAGGCTGCTGAAGCCGATGCGGCGACCAAGCTGCATGAAGCGCTGGAGGATGCCGGCAACTCCAATGCGGTGTTGCAGGCTGAGCTGGAGGAGCTTGCCAACGCACGGAAAGCTGCCGAGGAGAAGGCCGCGCGGCTTGAGGCGGAGCAGAAGGAGTATGACCGGCTGGTCATGCTCACTGATGCACATGCCTTCCGTAAGTTTTTTCCTTTTTCCTTTTCCGATTTCTGCTTACAAGCTTTTTCCTTCCGGTTGCATTTTCTTAGCCTCTTTCTTTCTTTGGGTAGGTCTCTTCCCGGACTCCCAGGCTTTCGCCATGAAGAGGGTGGAAGAGCGCCGTGTTGCCCAGGCCTACGAGAACCTTGGTGCGCCATGGGACCCCTATGACCATCTGGTTGCGCTGAACGCGCGGGTCTCCCATATGCGCGCCATCGATCGGAATCTTTCTGATATTCCTGATGTAGCTACCCAGCTCTTCAGGACTCTCTGGCCTGGAGAAGTGGTGCCAGATACCTTCTCCCTGATCAGCGACCGCCTCAAGGGTGCTGGCAGGAGAATCCGGGAATGGCAGTGCTCTTCCGCCCGCTCTGGGGCAGACTGTGCGCTCCGCGTCGCCTGCTCTTGGTATCCGGAGCTTAACCTGGACGCCCTCACCGGAGTGCGCGAAGGAGCCGAAACCGATCTGGACCCGGTCCTCACCGCTAAGCGGCAGGATCGGGCGTACCACATCGCGGAGTACGCCGACGTGCGCACCTTCATCCCTCCCCCTCCTGACGTCAAGGACTATCTCGACGAGGAGGAGGATGAAGCTGATGAGGAGCCTCTGGACGATACTGGTGCTGGCGATGCTCCTCCGGAAGCCCCTGCTGCCTGATTATCTTCTGTTAAGTGTTTGCCTGTGAAATATCGGTTGGTCCTGTTTGACTGAAAACACTGCTTGTTAAATTCTACCCCGGTATGCCGGGGTTTATGATGTAAAACTTTAAGTTTCCTTTTGGTTGTGGCACAACAGTTTATGCCGGTATGTTATACTGGTGTTTAATTATCTTATGTTTGCCTTAGCATATTTGCTTATCGTTTTGCTTTTATCCTGCACTGCAAAGATTTCAAAATTGTTTCCGCATCCAATTCGATGCATACTTGGCTCTTTTGCCTTGGCTCTGCCTGCCTTCTCTGGGCGTTTTTTGGCGTATGAGCACAAAGTTCTTTTACCAAACAAGCATTTTCTTGAACTTAGAAATAACTTCGAAATTTTGCAAAAAACCGGTTTAACCGGGGTTAGTTAAGTTTTTCCGGATTGCTTGTTCTCACTCTCTCTTTTCGCAGTTCGCGTGCTTAATTGCTACCGGTTTATCTTGCTTGCCATGAAGCCGGTTTGCGGACAGCAGCAGAGTCGAAGACTCCAGTAGGTTTAGCACGCTACTAAACCGGAAAGAAAAAATGTTTGCTAAGCAACCGGTGAACTGAAAAAATAAACATGTTGCATGCAATTTAGGTTGGGGTAGTCCCCGAGATTCATTCGAGGTTTCGACATCTTTTTATTCATAGCATATAAGGTACAAAAAGGAACTTCTTACTCCTCAACTTTAAGAGTAGAAAGGACGCAATAGAGCTACGTTCCATGGACGCTTGCTCTCCTCTCCGGACCTGTCCGCCTTTCCTTTTTTCCACTCCTGTGCATCGATCAAGTAATTGGCATCATTGTGAAGAGATTTGCTCACAATGAAGGGACCTTCCCATGGTGGTGAAAGCTTATGCCGGCCTTCAGTGCGCTGCACTAGGCGTAGCACCAGATCTCCTTCCCGGAATAATCTCGGGTTAACCTTCCGGCTATGATAGCGTCTGAGGTTTTGCTGGTAAATGGCTGTTCTTGCCAATGCCAACTGTCTTGCTTCTTCTAGCAAGTCCACATCATTTTCTCTGGCCTCTTTGACCTCTTGCTCATTATAGAGCTGTACCCTTGGTGAGTCATGGATGATGTCGGTTGGTATGACCGCTTCTGCTCCATACACCATGAAAAATGAAGTGTATCCGGTGGACTGGTTTGGAGTTGTTCTTATGCTCCACAATACTGATGGTAGCTCATCAAGCCAACACCCTGGTGACTTCTCCACCGCTTCGATGAGTCTTGGTTTGATACCGGAAAGTATCAAAGCATTTGTTCTTTCCACTTGACCATTGCCTTGTGGGTGTGCTACTGAGCACAAATCCAACCGGATGTTGTTATCCTCGCAAAATCTTTTGAACTCACCTTGAGCAAAGTTGGTTCCATTGTCTGTGATGATGCTATGCGGATAGCCGTAGCGCAAAATGACATCTTTTAAGAACTTCACCGCTGTGTGCCCATCACACTTTGCGATAGGTTTCACTTCTAGCCACTTGGTGAATTTATCCACCATAACCAAGATGTGAGTCATGCTGCTCCTTGCAGTTTTGAATGGGCCAACCATATCAAGGCACCAAACAGCAAATGGCCATGTTAACGGTATTGTCTTTAAACCGGACACTGGGTATGATTTTGCTTGGCGTACCTCTGGCACCCATTGCATTTTCTTACCAAATCCTCAGCGTTTTCCAAAGCAAGAGGCCAAGTAGAACCCGTGCCGGAATACTTTTGCTACCAGCGCCCTTGATGAAGCGTGGTGCCCACATTCTCCTTGGTGAATTTCCTCAAGCATTTCTTTTCCTTCTTCCGGTTCCACACATCTTTGAAGGACACCGGTAACGCTTCTCTTGTACACTTCACCATTGATGAATGTGTATGCCTTGGACCTTCTTTGGATTCTTCTGGATTCATTTTCGTCATCCGGCAAGGTGCCGTTGATCAGGAATTCCTTAATAGGTTTAACCCATGATGGTGTGCCCAGATTTGCACTCATTGCCGCTAAACTCAGCTGCGAGGACTGAGCCAGCGCAACCGCAGTTTGCATCCTCCTTTTTTCTTCAGCGATCACCAGCGATTCTGCCAGGTTTGATCCGGCGGAAGCTGTTTCCAGTGAGACTTTGTAGTTTCCCACCACAGTCAAGGGTCCACGAGGTGCCGGCATCTTCATCTTGAGATAGGCCGTGTGCGTTGAGGCCATGAAAGCAGCCAACGCTGGTCTCCCCAACAAAGCATGGTAAGGACTATCTAAGTCCACCACCTCAAACTCAAGATTTTCAACCCGACAGTTGTCACGTCCTCCAAACGACACATCCACCCGGACTTTTCCAACCGGCGCGCAGGATAAACCCGGAACGATTCCATGGAAAGTCGTGCGCGTTGGCTGAAGCATGTTTTCTGTTATGCCCAACATGTTCATGGTGTGCCGGTACATGATGTTTATGCTGCTCCCATTGTCTATCAGCACCTTGCTGAACTTGACTCGAGCGTTTGGCCCTTGCATGATTGGGTCCAAAACAAGAGCATAGCCACCCGGGTTAGGCATGATCTTAGGGTGATCCTTGAACGACCACGAGATCTCTTGATCAGACCACAGCATGTATTTTGGTACTGCCGGCATCACCGCGTTCACTTCCATAGAACGGCGATGCAGGCTTTGTCTGTCGGTCGGCTCTGTTACGAACACAACGCAGCACATATCTGGGTCATGGTAAACATTCCGGCCCAAAGGTGCCGGTGGAGGCGGTTGGCCATTGCCTTCTCCCACCTGGTTAACCTGCTGGTATTGCTGCCGGTTTGGCTGTACCGGTAAGGCGTTTGCCCCGGTAAGCGGTGGTGGTGGTGGCAGCTGTTGTTGCCGTGGCATGTCTTGCGGTGGTTGTGCATCTTTTACCGTTCCCTTTTGCATCAAGTAGTTGGTCCAGGTACAATCCTTTGTCAGATGGTTTGATGGGTGTGCCGGATTCGGCGTGTGCCACCAGCAAGGTTGGTCCATAGCAGCTTCCATGGTGTACTTCGCGGGTTCTTGCTAGTTCTTTTTCTAGCCCCAGGGTTTCTTTTCTACCCACTGTTTCTTAGGACCTGCCCATGGCTGCGATCCGGTTCTCTGTCTCTGACTGCCGCTGGCCTCGGAGTTTTCTTGCATAGCAGCAACTTGCTGTGGGCCGTACCTTCGATCCGGAAAATCCTTCCTCCTTTTGTTGTTCCGGTTATCCCGGTGCTGCTCTTGGCGTTGCTGTTCCGGCTCAGGTTGCACCGCCGGCTGCGTTGGGTCTCCCAACGCATAGCTATCTGCCACACGTATCATCTCCGCCAACGTTGTTGGCATGTTCCGCTGCAGCTTTTGCCACAACGGTGAACCTCTTCTGCATCCACTGCTAAACCAAGCAAGGGCTTGTGCCTCTATCACCCCCTCACAGGAGTTCCTTGTAGTGTTCCACCGGGCCAAATAATCCCGGTCTGTTTCATTTGGGCGCTGCACGCATAGAGCGAGCTGCTGGGGCCTGTTTGGCCTTTGATAGGTGCTGCTGAAGTTGCTCACGAAAGCTTCCTCAAAGTCCAACCAGCCATTTATGCTTCCTGCCGGCAAGTTGTTTAGCCAGATTCTTGCCGGTCCAACCAAGAACGATGGTATGATTCTCACGGCCCAACGCCGGTTTCCTCCTCCAGCTACAGTTCCTCCGCCGCCTGCGACGTATACCGCGGTCACGTAATCCGCAAGCCAGTCTTCCGGCTTTGTGGTGCCATCATATGTTTTTGTGTCACGGGGCAACATAAAGTTGCGAACTGGTGGTTTTTCTCTCATGATCCTTGGGCCAAAGCATTTTGGGCCCGGGGGACCTTCTTCCTCGATCATTTCTGACAAGTATACTCTATCCAGACGGTGCCTCACATCCCGTTCTGGTAGGTATCTTTCTCCCAAGCGTTCTCCCAACGGGTTCCGGTATGCTACCGGTCTTGCGGAATCAGCCTCATCATAACATTCCGGTACCGCGGCCCTTGCCTGCCGGTACCTTGGAGGATCTATTTCCTCCTCATCGTACGCCGCCCTTGCAGCTCGATAGTTTTGCCCGGTCTCTTGTCTACCGGCATGATTGTTTCCGGCATAGCCTTCTTTGGCGTAGCCTCTGTTTGCCCCTTGGCTTTTTCTACCGGCATCATATTGCCCGGCTTGTTGTTTTCCGGCAAGAACTGGATCATACACAGTCATCTGCTGCGCGTTCACCTCTTTTTCTCTTCTTCTGTCCGGATGGGGGGACGAAGCCTGCCCATGGGACTTGCTACCGGCATTCTTTGTCGAACGCGCGGATTTTGAAGCCACAGCCTTGTTTAGCTTAACAAGCTGTTCAGCGTTTTGTTGCTCGATAGTTTCAAGAAGTTCCCGGACGCGCTCTTGTTGCTTTGCCAGAGCGTCCCCGGAAAGCGATTCACACACTTGCACAGCATCTTTAGCAGCTTTTATTGTTTTATCCGGGCTACTGTATTTAGGTTTTTCTACAATACTCATAGATGCAGATGTGCTTTTGCCGGCAGCAATTTCTTTGCGCAGATCCTGATCTAGATTGCGAGCCTTAAGCCGGTTTTCCGGTATCCTAGCAGCATGCGCGCTAACAGAAGCAAAGCCATGGGCAGCGTTATACTCACGTACGGTTAGGTTCAGCTCGCGCTGCGCCCTGACGACGTCCTTGCCGCTCTCGAGTATCTTCTGACGCTGCGCTTCCAGCTCCGCCTGAGCCGCTGCTGGGTCGATGTTCTGTGCGATGGGGGTGGCGGGGACGTTCATCGCCGCTTGGAGTGGTGTTTCCGGCGGTGCGGATGATGCTCCCGCAGCGCCTGCGCCGCGTTCCAGCGGTGGCTTGGCCGCACGGGTCGAAACCGCACGCCCATCACCTTCTTCTGCAGCTTCTTTGCCGGCGTCGACCGCGCCTGCCATCATCACCTCCACGCTGCCAGGAGCGCGGCCAGCATGTAGCCATCTTGGCGGATCCGGCGCCACCAGTACCGGCGAGAGGCACTAGCGCACAGGGACGGTGCCGAAGTAGATGCGGTGGCTGCCGAACTCGATGATGCGGCCGTTCTTGGGGAAGATGCCGCCGTTGGTGAAGCAGCCCGCGTTGTCGTTGATGAAGTCCATGGCGTAGATGTGCTGCACCAACGCGGAGACCGTACGCTGGCCGGCGACGTCGAGGATGCCCGCCCGAATGTGAACTCCAGCAAGCGCCACTTCCAGCCCCACGGTGGGCGCCAACTGTCGTCGTGGTGAACGAGCAGATGCCATGGGATGGCTTAAGTTGGGGCCGAATGGGCGCTAGAGGATTCGGGGGAGGGTTTGCGACTAGATGGGATGAACTTCCGGATGCTTTCCTCAAGAACACAACCAAAGGCCGGTATGCAAGAAGAGAGACAAGAGGAAGAACTCTGCTCTAGATCGCTAGCTTCATTGATCTTAACATGGTTACAGGTTCTTGGATACAAGGTTCCTCGTCTAATCTCACACAACGTAACGTGCCCGCAAGAGGCTATGCCCCCTCTCCTTATATAGGGGAGAGGGTGGCTTACAGAGCAAGAAACCCTAATGGCATCTTTGACTGGACAAACTACTTTACAAAGCTACTTTAATCATGGATGACGCCGGGGTCTTCTTTAATCAGGGACGCTGACGTCCTCCGGCTTCTTTCAGTGTCACCCCTCTCTTTGGCGCCAGGGCTCCGATTAAAGCAACTTTGCTTAGCTCATCCTTGTCTTCTTGCTCTGAAGAGAATCTTTGACCAGTCTTGCCGATATGCCCTTCCTTCCGGTAGCCCGGTATCTTCTTTATCCGGTTCCGGTATACCCCTCTTGGGGATACCGGCTTAGCTTCATTTAGCCAAACTCTTATCTTCGTGCTCCGGTATAAACATTAAACCGGTATCTTGATGGCTCAAACCATCCGGTTTGGCATGCCTTTGGCATACCGGGGGTCATCCCCCCAACATGCATGGTCCCAAAATTATTATTGATTGAATCATGAATGTGTTATTAATTGTTCTTAAATTATTTGTATCTAGTCATCCTTTAAACTTTGAAGGTGCATGTCACCTCAAAAATTATTCTTTTTATCACTTAACAAGCAGGAGTTAAGCTTGGGGATGTTGATACGTCGCAAACGTATCTATAATTTTTGATGTTACATGCTTGTTTTACACCAATTACTATATGTTTTAAGGGACTAACCTATTAATAGTTGCAAAAGTGCACAAGTTGTTGGTTTCAACTTTGTTGTGCAGAAAATAGGCAAATATGGAAGGAAATAGCTCATTATGGTGAAATCTGGAATTTCCCGGAATCTATCCCTGCTGAACACTTTTCAAAGATCGTTTCTAAACTCCATCAAAACGACGTCCAATGGAAAAGTCATAAACTACAAAGTTGTAGACAATTTCAAACCAAACAATTTGAACATCTTATTCGTCCAGAACGGACAACAGATGCATCTGGCAGAGCAGAATTACTGCGGAGGTTCGTGCAGTCTCGGGACTCCGAAAGTTGGTGACGTATTTGACACAAACTCTTTCCATACCTGGATATTTCGGCCCAGCCACGAGTTGTGAGGCTCATGAAGGACAGAGGGGAGTCCTAGGAAGGTTCTAGAGGTGCCCAAGAGCCCTTGGATCAAAGGGGCATCCATCCCATGGACTAGATTGCATCTCCAACACTATATATTGATGGGAAACCCTATTTTTGGAGGCCCCTAAGCATTGTCACGAAAATCCTCCTGCCAATGAGGGGGAAACACTCATCTACACCAGCACCAACTCAAGGAAGAAGAAGGCTAAGGGGCGGCGCTCCCCCATGATGCCGGCGGCGGGGAAGGAGTCCCCCGCACCGGCGCCGCCCACGCCTCTGCCTCCCGTCGCTCCTCGCTGAGCCCTCCAACGTCTTCACCGCCATCTCCATCACCAACTCCTCATTGTATTCAGTGGTCCATCCTCTTACAAACCTCTGTACCGCCCTATGTAAACATGGTGTTTGATGCTATAAGTTATAATCCTATGATCTATGTCATGTTGCCATAGTTTATTTGTTTTTTGATTGATTGGTTGTTTCTCTTTGGTTCATTAGAGTTGTATGTTGATATGTTACCGTCCTTGGTGCCCATTATATTTGTGTGTGCATGGATCAAGCACCATAGGGTTGGTAGTACTTGTATACTAGAAGGGGGAAGTTCTGCCGGAGTGACAGAAACCTAAGGACGCGAACCAGGTAGTTGCATGTATGGGAGTAAGAGGACCATTTACTTACGGCTATGGTTGGGGAAACCTTAATGCTTGCTAGTATTTACGGATGTTTGCTAGCAAGCCAATCATATAGTACTTGTAATCCCGGAGGGAGAGCATGTATATTTAGCCTCTCCTACATAGAAAGCTGCATCGAAGACATTGAACCCAAGATCCTCACTAATTGATCTTGGACAAAGCCACCACTATTACCACCGCCTTTCCACACTCATCGTACTGTTAGTTTAGTTTGTTTTATTGCTGCAGCACTAACATTTATTCCGTGTATTTTATTGTTCTACAAAGTCACCTCTCATACCCGTTATCGCTCTAGTTTTATTTCCTAGATATTGCAAACGCTTAGTGTGCATAGAGTTGTATCAGTGGTTGATAGAACTTGAGAGAATGTTTATCCTACCTTTAGCTCGTTGTTGGGTTCGACACTCTTACTTGCCGAAAAGGCTACACACGATCCCCTATACTTGTGGGTTATCAAGCGCAGAGGATGTGGCCCTTAAGGCTAGGCAAATTTGCCAAACCGATATGCCGCTGGACTGGTCTTGGGGCCTTTTTCCCCTCAGTTCCACCAATCCTCCATCCGACGAAGTAAGAACTTAAGCAAACCGGACTGTTTTTCCGGTAACCTTTGGTATGTAGCTAACCATCTTTTTCTCTTTGTTCAGGCCTGCGAGCGCTTTCCTCGCATCGATGCGGAGGCACGGGGCCCAGGCCGCAAGCGCCCCCTGGACGAGGTTGACCCGGATCCCTACGTGGTCGGGAATAAGCACAAGATGGGCCAGACCCATACCTCGCGCCCCGGTAACCTTTCGACCAACGACTCCGGTTCTGATGATGAAATTACTATTCTCGAGGTATTTTGTTCTTTCGCTTCCTCATATATTGTTTCTCTGTAGATCTCCCCTCAGCCAGCGCCAACCCTCAGGTCGTGGAGCATGCCGCACCGTTGCAGGCGGAGGTTGGCCAGGAGTTCCTGGACAACCTGGCCTCCCAAGGGCGCAAGCATAAGGCTCCGGCCACCGAAGCCGGGCCGAGCGCGGCTCCGCCCGCCAAGCGCTCCAAGAAGGGCGATGCCGGCAAGAAGGGCACTGATGTCTACGCACGCTTCTATTCCTGTAGACAGTGTTGGGCCTCCAAGAGCAGAGGTTTGTAGAACAGCAGCAAGTTTCCCTTAAGTGAATGACCCAAGGTTTATCGAACTCAGGGAGGTAGAGGTCAAAGATATCCCTCTCAAGCAACCCTGCAATCACGATACAAGAAGTCTCTTGTGTCCCCAACACACCTAATACACTTGTCAGATGTATAGGTGCACTAGTTCGGCGAAGAGATAGTGAAATACAAGTAATATGGATGATTGTAAGTAGTAATTGCAATCTGAAATAAAGATGGCAGCAAGCGAACATGTAGCAGAACTTGTTGGAAATGGTGTTTCAATATTTAGAAACAAGGCCTAGGGATCATACTTTCACTAGTGGACACTCTCAACATTGCAATCATAATTGAATATAAATATAAGCACTTCACTATGCTATTCTGAATTATTCTCTGGCAAGATAACGAACACTAATTCATCATGTAGGGATGCAAACGCAAACCTTAAAGATGTATTCCCAAGTACTAATAAACACCCCATGCTGTCACTGTGAGCATTCATAGGAGGTACTAGCACACCACAATTTCATAGAGACATCCAACTCAAATCATAACCCAGTGAACAAGTATTCTGTGAAATATAGCCTAAGAGACCCACACGGTGCACACACTGTCACCTTTACACACGTGGGACAAGGAGTCTCCGGAGATCACATAAGTAAAATCCACTTGAATAGCATAACGACATCTAGATTACAAAGCTCATCATATGGATCTCAGTCATGTAAAGCAGCTCATGAGATCATTGTATTGAAGTACATGGGAGAGAGAGATGAACCACATAGCTACCGGTACAACCCTTAGCCTCGGGGGAGAACTACTCCCTCCTCATCATAGGAGACAGCAGCGGCGATGAAGATGGTGGTGGTGTCGATGGAGATGCCTTCCGGGGGCAATTCCCCGTCCCGGCGGCGTGCCGGAACAGAGACTTCTGTCCCCCGAATCTTGGCTTCACGATGGCGGCGGCTCTGGAACTTTTCTCGTATCGTGGCTTATTCCTTTAGGGTTTTCGCGACGGAGGCTTTAAGTAGGCGGAAGGGCAGCCTCGGAGGGGTCATGGGGGACCCACACACTAGGGGGGCGCAGCCCCCCCCCCTTGGCCGCGCCGCCATGTGGGGTGTGGCCCCCTTGGCTCCCCTCTGGCCCCTCTTCGGTGCTCTGGAAGCTTCCGTGAAAAATAAGATCGTGGGCCTTGATTTCGTCCAATTCCGAGAATATTTCCTTTGTAGGATTTCTGAAACCAAAAACATCACAAAACAGGAACTGGCTCTTCGGCATCTTGTCAATAGGTTAGAGCCAGAAAATGCATAATAATGACATAAAGTGTGTATAAAACATGTGAGTATTATCATAAAAGTAGCATGGAACATAAGAAATTATAGATACGTTTGAGACGTATCAAGCATCCCCAAGCTTAGTTCCTACTCGCCCTCGAGTAGGTAAACGATAACAAAGATAATTTCTGAAGTGACATGCTACTATCATAATCTTGATCAATACTATTGTAAAGCATATGAGATGAATGAAGTGATTCAAAGCAATGGTAAAGACAATGACTAATCAACTGAATCATATAGCAAAGACTTTTCATGAATAGTACTTTCAAGACAAGCATCAATAAGACTTGCATAGGAGTTAACTCATAAAGCAATAAATTCTTAGTAGAAAGTTCTGAAGCAACACAAAGGAAGATTTAAGTTTTAGCAGTTGCTTTCAACTTTCAACATACATATCTCATGGATAATTGTCAACATAGAGTAATATGATGAATGCAAATAAGCAAGTATGTAAGAATCAATGCACAGTTGACACAAGTGTTTGCTTCTAAGATAGAAAGAAGTAGGTAAACTGACTCAACATAAAGTAGAAGAAAGGCCCTTCGCAGAGGGAAGCATGGATTACTATTTTTGTGCTAGAGCTTTTATTTTGAAAACATAGAAACAATTTTTTCAACGGTAGTAATAAAGCATATGTGTTATGCATAAGACATCTTATAAGTTGCAAGCCTCATGCATAGATTACCAATAGTGCTCGCACCTTGTCCTAATTAGCTTGGATTTACATGGATTATCATTGCATAGAATATGTTTCAACCAAGTGTCACAAAGGGGTACCTCTATGCCGCATGTACAAAGGTCTAAGGAGAAGGTTCGCATTGGATTTCTCGCTTTTGATTATTCTCAACTTAGACATCCATACCGGGACAACATAGACAACAGATAATGGACTCCTCTTTAATGCATAAGCATTCAACAACAAATAATATTCTCATAAGAGATTGAGGATTAGTGTCCAAACTGAAACTTCCACCATGGTTCATGGCTTTAGTTAGCGGCCCAATGTTCTTCTCTAACAATATGCATACTCAAACCATTGATCATGATAAATCACCCTTACTTCAGACAAGACGAACATGCATAGCAACTCACATGATATTCAACAAAGGTAATAGTTGATGGCGTCCCTAGAAACATGGTTACCGCTCAACAAGCAACTTACAAGAAATAAGATACATAAGTACATATTCAATACCACAATAGTTTTTAAGCTATTTTTCCCATGAGCTATATATTGCAAAGACAAGGAATGAAATTTTAAAGGTAGCACTCAAGTAATTTACTTTGGAATGGCAGAGAAATACCATGTAGTAGGTAGGTATGGTGGACACAAATGGCATAGTTTTTGGCTCAAAGATTTTGGATGCACGAGAAGTATTCCCTCTCAATACAAGGCTTAGGCTAGCAAGGTTGTTTGAAGCAAACACAAGTATGAACCGGTACACCAAAACTTACATAAGAACATATTGCAAGCATTATAAGACTCTACATTGTCTTCCTTGTTGTTCAAACACATCACCAAAAAATATCTAGACTCTAGAGAGACCAATCATGCAAACCAAATTTCAACAAGCTCTATGTAGTTCTTCATTAATAGGTGCAAAGTACATGATGCAAGAGCTTAAACATGATCTATTTGAGCACAACAATTGCCAAGTATCAAATTATTCAAGACATTATACCAATTACCACATGAAGCATTTTCTGTTTCCAACCAAATAGCAATAAATGCAGTAGCTTTTAACTTTCGCCATGAACATTAAAAGTAAAAGCGAAGAACACTAGTGTTCATATGAAAAAGCGGAGCGTGTCTCTCTCCCACAAATGGATTGCTAGGATCCGAATTTATTCAGAGAATGGAAATAACAAAACAAAAATAAAAGCACACAGACGCTCCAAGTAAAACACATAAGATGTGACGAAATAAAAATATAGTTTCACTAGAGGTGACCTGATAAGTTGTCGATGAAGAAGGGGATGCCTTGGTCATCCCCAAGTTTAGATGCTTGAGTCTTCTTGAAATATGCAGGGATGAACCACAGGGCATCCCCAAGCTTAGACTTTTCACTCTTCTTGATCATATTGTATCATCCTCCTCTCTTGACCCTTGAAAACTTCCTCCACACCAAACTCAAAACAAACTCATTAGAGGGTTATTGCATAATCAAAAATTCACATATTCAGAGGTTACATAATCATTCTTAACACTTCTGGACATTGCACCAAGCTACTGAAAGTTAATGGAATAAATAAATCCATCAAACATAGCAAAACAGGCAATGTGAAATAAAAGGCAGAATCTATCAAAACAGAACAGTCCGTAAAGACGAATTTTTCAGGGGCACTTAACTTGCTCAGATGAAAATTCTCAAATTTAATGAAAGTTGCGTACATATCTGAGGATCACGCACGTAAATTGGCAGATTTTTCTGAGTTACCTACAGACGGGGCGACTCAATTTCGTGACAGTGAGAAATCTGTTTCTGCGCAGTAATCCAAATCTAGTATGATCTTTACTATCAAAGACTTTACTTGGCACAACAATGCAATAAAATAAAGATAAGGAGAGGTTGCTATAGTAGTAACATCTTCCAAGACACAACAAAACAGTAGCAAAATAAAAACATGGGTTATCTCCCAAGAAGTGCTTTCTTTATAGCCATTAAGATGGGCTCAGCAATTTTAATGATGCACTCGTAAGAAATAAGAGTTGAAGCAAAAGAGAGCATCAAAAAGCAAGTATGAAACAAATTTAAGCCTAACCCACTTCTTATGAAAAGGAATCTTGTAAATAAACAAGTCATGTAAGCATAATGCAACAATCATAGGAAGGCAATACAAGTGCGACTTCAAATTCTCAACATAAAGAGGGGAAACTTAATATTATTAAGATGCATATAACCATGTTTCCCTCTCTCATAATAACTTTCAGTAGTATCATGAACAAACTCAACAATATAACTATCACATAAAGCATTCTTATCATGAGTCTCATGCATAAAATAATTACTACTCCCAACATAAGCATAGTCATTCTTATTAATTATAGTGGGAGCAAATTCAACAAAGTAGCTACCATTATTATTCTCATCACCATAATCATCAAATATAGGAGGCATAGTATAATCATAATAAACTTTATCCTCCATAGTAGGTGGCACCAAAATACCACTATCATTATAATCATCATAAATGGGAGGCAAAGTATCATCAAAGTAAATTTTCTCCTCCATGCTTGGGGGACTAAAAATATCATGCTCATCAAAACCAGCTTCCCCAAGCTTAGAATTTTCCATAGCATTAGAAACAATGGTGTTCAAAGCATTCATACTAATAACATTGCCATTAGCATGCATATAAAGTTCCATAGGTTTTTTAATTTTCTCTTCAAACACCTCATGTCCTAACTCAAGATAAATTTCATAAAGATCTCTAATTTTTTTGTTGTTTTCCATTAAGCCTAACTAGTGAAATAAAAACAAGAAACAAAAAGATGCAATTGCAGGATCTAAAGGAAATAGCTTCGAGCACTCACACACCGGCAACAGTGCTAGGAAATAGCTTAGTAGTCGGAGGATGTGAATACCTTTTACCTTACCTCCCCGGCAACGGCGCCAGAAAATAGCTTGATGTCTACGCACGCTTCTATTCCTCAGGCAGTGTTGGGCCTCCAAGAGCAGAGGTTTGTAGAACAGCAACAAGTTTCCCTTAAGTGAATCACCCAAGGTTTATCGAACTCAGGGAGGTAGAGGTCAAAGATATCCCTCTCAAGCAACCCTGCAATCACGATACAAGAAGTCTCTTGTGTCCCCAACACACCTAATACACTTGTCAGATGTATAGGTGCACTAGTTCGGCGAAGAGATAGTGAAATACAAGTAATATGGATGATTGTAAGTAGTAATTGCAATCTAAAATAAAGATGGCAGCAAGCGAACATGTAGCAGAACTTGTTGGAAATGGTGTTTCAATATTTAGAAACAAGGCCTAGGGATCATACTTTCACTAGTGGACACTCTCAACATTGCAATCATAATTGAATATAAATATAAGCACTTCACTATGCTATTCTGAATTACTCTCTGGCAAGATAACGAACACTAATTCATCATGTAGGGATGTGACACGCGTACATCACGCGACCGTTGGGAACCCCAAGTGGAAGGTGTGATGCGTACAGCAGTAAGTTTCCCTCAGTAAGAAACCAAGGTTTATCGAACCAGTAGGAGTCAAGAAGCACGTTGAAGGTTGATGGCGGCGGAGTGTAGTGCGGCGCAACACCAGGGATTCCGGTGCCAACGTGGAACCTGCACAACACAACCAAATTACTTTGCCCCAACGTGACAGTGAGGTTGTCAATCTCACCGGCTTGCTGTAACAAAGGATTATATGTATAGTGTGGATGATGATTGTTTGCAGAAAACAGAAAAACGAGTATTGCAGTTGATTGTATTCGATGTAAAAGAATGGACCGGGCTCCACAGTTCACTAGTGGTGTCTCTCCCATAAGATAAATAGCATGTTGGGTGAACAAATTACAGTTGGGCAATTGACAAATAAAGAGGGCATGACCATGCACATACATGTTATGGTGAGTATTGTGAGATTTAATTGGGCATTACGACAAAGTACATAGACCGCTATCCAGCATGCATCTATGCCTAAAAAGTCCACCTTCAGGTTATCATCCGAACCCCCTCCAGTATTAAGTTGCAAACAGCAGACAATTTCATTAAGTATGGTGCGTAATGTAATCAACAAATACATCCTTAGACATAGCATTGATGTTTTATCCCTAGTGGCAACAACACATCCACAACCTTAGAACTTTGTCACTGTCCCAAATTTAATGGAGGCATGAACCCACTATCGAGCATAAATACTCCCTCTTGGAGTTACAAGTAATGACTTGGCCATAGCCTCTACTAATAACGGAGAGCATGCAAGATCATAAACAACACATAGATAATAGATTGATAATCAACATAGCATAGTATTCATTATTCATCGAATCCCAACAAACGCAACATGTAGCATTACAAATAGATGATCTTGCATGTTAGGCAGCTCACAAGATCTAACAATGATAGCACAATTAGGAGAAGACGACGATCTAGCTACTGCTATGGACCCATAGTCCAGGGGTGAACTACTCACACATCACTCCGGAGGCGACCATGGCGGTGAAGAGTCCTCCGGGAGATGATTCCCCTCTCCGGCAGGGTGCCGGAGGCGATCTCCTGAATCCCCCGAGATGGGATTGGCGGCGGCGGCATCTCTGTAAGGTTTTCCGTATCGTGGCTCTCGGTACTGGAACTATTATCGACGGAGGCTTATGTAGGCGGAAGGGTAGGTCAGGGGGCGCCACGAGGGACCCACACGCCAGGGCCGCGCGGCCAGCACCTGGGCCGCGCCGCCCTGTTGTGTGGGTGCCTCGTCGCCCCACTTCGTTTCCCTTTCGGACTTCTGGAAGCTTCGTGGAAAAATAAGATCCTGGGCGTTGATTTCGTCCAATTCCGAGAATATTTCCTTACTAGGATTTCTGAAACCAAAAACAGCAGAAAACAGCAACTAGCTCTTCGGCATCTCGTTAATAGGTTAGTGTCGGAAAATGCATAAATATGACATAAAGTATGTATAAAACATGTGTGTATCATCATAAAACAAGCATGGAACTTAAGAAATTATCGATACGTTGGAGACGTATCAGCATCCCCAAGCTTAGTTCCTACTCGTCCCAAGTAGGTGAACGATAACAAAGATAATTTCTGAAGTGACATGCTATCATAATCTTGATCAATACTATTGTAAGCACATGTAATGAATGCAGCGATTTGAAGCAATGGTAAAGACAATGAGTAAACAATTGAATCATATAGCAAAGACTTTTCATGAATAGTACTTTCAAGACAAGCATCAATAAGTCTTGCATAAGAGTTAACTCATAAAGCAATAAATTCATAGTAAAGCTGTTGAAGCAACACAAAGGAAGATTAAGTTTCAGCGGTTTCTTTCAACTTGTAACATGTATATCTCATGGATATTGTCAATGCAAAGTAATATAATAAGTGGAATATGCAAGTATGTAGGAATCAATGTAGAGTTAACACAAGTGTTTGCTTCTTGAGATAGAGAGAAATGGGTAAACTGACTCAACATAAAAGTAGAAGAAAGACCCTTCGCAGAGGGAAGCATTGATTGCTATATTTGTGCTAGAGCTTTTATTTTGAAAACAAGAAACAATTTTGTCAACGGTAGTAATAAAGCATATGTATTATGTAAATTATATCCTACAAGTTGCAAGCCTCATGCATAGTATACCAAAAGTGCCCGCACCTTGTCCTAATTAGCTCGGATTACCTGGATTATCATCGCAATACATATGTTTTAACCAAGTATCACAAAGGGGTACCTCTATGCCGCCTGTACAAAGGTCTAAGGAGAAAGCTCGCATTGGATTTCTCGCTTTTGATTATTCTCAACTTAGACATCCATACCGGGACAACATAGACAACAGATAATGGACTCCTCTTTAATGCATAAGCATTTAGCAACAATTAATATTCTCATAAGAGATTGAGGATTGTTGTCCAAAACTGAAACTTCCACCATGGATCATGGCTTTAGTTAGCGGCCCAATGTTCTTCTCTAACAATATGCATACTCAAACCATTCAACTCATGGTAAATCGCCCTTACTTCAGACAAGACGAACATGCATAATTAACTCACATGATATTCAACAAAGGGTAGTTGATGGCGTCCCCAGGAACATGGTTATCGCTCAACAAGCAACTTATAAGAGATAAGATGCATAAGTACATATTCAATACCACAATAGTTTTTAGGCTATTTGTCCCATGAGATATATATTGCAAAGGCGAAGAATGGAAATTTAAAGGTAGCACTCAAGCAATGTACTTTGGAATGGCGGAGAAATACCATGTAGTAGGTAGGTATGGTGGACACAAGTGGCATAGTGTTTGGCTCAAGGATTTTGGATGCATGAGAAGTATTCCCTCTCAATACAAGGTTTAGGCTAGCAAGGTTATTTGAAACAAACACAAGTATGAACCGGTACAGCAAAACTCACATAAAAGACATATTGTAAGCATTATAAGACTCTACACCGTGTTCCTTGTTGTTCGACCCTTACTAGAAAATATCTAGACCTTAGAGAGACCAATCATGCAAACCAAATTTTAGCAAGCTCTATGTATTTCTTCACTAATTAGTGCAAAGTATATGATGCAAGAGCTTAAACATGAGCACAACAATTGCCAAGTATCACATTATTCAAGATATTATACCAATTACCACATGTAGCATTTCCCGTTTCCAACCATATAACAATTTAACGAAGCAGTTTCAACCTTCGCCATGAACATTATGAGTAAAGCCTAAGGACATATTTGTCCATATGCAATAGCGGAGCGTGTCTCTCTCCCACACAATGAATGCTAGGATCCAACTTTATTCAAACAAAACAAAAATAAAAACAAACAGACGCTCCAAGTAAAGCACATAAGATGTGATGGAATAAAAATATAGTTTCATTAGAGGGACCTGATAATGTTGTCGATGAAGAAGGGGATGCCTTGGGCATCCCCAAGCTTAGATGCTTGAGTCTTCTTGAAATATGCAGGGATGAACCACCGGGGCATCCCCAAGCTTAGATCTTTCACTCTCCTTGATCATATTGTATCATCCTCCTCTCTTGATCCTTGAAAACTTCCTCCACACCAAACTCAAAACAACTCATTAGAGGGTTAGTGCATAATCAAAATTCACATGTTCAGAGGTGACATAATCATTCTTAACACTTCTGGACATTGCACAGAGCTAGTGAAAGTTAATGTAATAAAGAAATCCATCAAACATAGCAAAACAGGCAATGCGAAATAAAAGGCAGAATCTGTCAAAACAGAACAGTCCGTAAAGACGAATTTTTTAGGTGCACCAGACTTGCTCAAATGAAAATGCTCAAATTGAATGAAAGTTGCGTACATATCTGAGGATCACTCACGTAAATTGGCAGAATTTTCTGGGTTATCTACAGAGACTACTGCTCAAATTCGTGACAGCAAGAAATCTGTTTTTGCGCAGTAATCCAAATCTAGTATGAACCTTACTATCAAAGACTTTACTTGGCACAACAATGCAACAAAATTAAGATAAGGAGAGGTTGCTATAGTAGTAACAACTTCCAAGACTCAAATATAAAACAAAAGTACTGTAGTAAAATCATGGGTTGTCTCCCATAAGCGCTTTTCTTTAACGCCTTTCAGCTAGGCGCAGAAAGTGTGCATCAAGTATTATCAAGGGATGAAGTATCAACATCATAATTTGTTCTAATAATAGAATCAAAAGGTAACTTCAATCTCTTTCTAGGGAAGTGCTCCATACCTTTCTTGAGAGGAAATTGATATTTAATATTACCTTCCTTCATGTCAATAATAGCACCAACAGTTCGAAGAAAAGGTCTTCCCAATATAATGGGACAAGATGCATTGCATTCAATATCCAACACAACAAAATCAACGGGGACAAGGTTATTATTAACAGTAATGCGAACATTATCAACTCTCCCCAAAGGTTTCTTTGTAGAGTTATCAGCAAGATTAACATCCAAATAACAATTTTTCAATGGTGGCAAGTCAAGCATGTTATAGATTTTTCTAGGCATAACGGAAATACTTGCACCAAGATCACATAAAGCATTACAATCAAAGTCATTGACATTCATCTTAATGATGGGCTCCCAACCATCCTCTAGCTTCCTAGGAATAGAAGCTTCACGTTCTAATTTCTCTTCTCTAGCTTTTATGAGAGCATTTGTAATATGTTTTGTAAAGGCCAAATTTATAGCACTAGCATTAGGACTCTTAGCAAGTATTTGTAAGAACTTTATAACTTCAGAGATGTGGCAATCATCAAAATCTAAACCATTATAATCTAAAGCAATGTGATCATTGTCCCCAATGTTGGAAAAAATTTCAGCAGTTTTATCACAAGCAGTTTTAGCAGTTTTAGCAGGTTCCGGCAGTTTTGCGGGCTTTGCATTAGAAGTAGAAACATTGCCAACACCAATTATTTTACCATTGATAGTAGGAGGTGTAGCAACATGTGGAGCATTAGTGTTACTAGTGGTGGTAATAGTCCAAACTTTAGCTATATTATCTTCTTTAGCATTTTCTTCTTTTTCCCACCTAGCACGCAATTCGGCCATCAATCTTATATTCTCATTAATTCTAACTTGAATGGCGTTTGTTGTAGTAACAAATTTATTATCAATATCCTCAGGTTTAGCAGCCATTTTATTAATTAAGGAGGATTGTGACGCAGACATGTATGAGATTCGGTTTTCAGCATTTGAAATCTTAGTTTGCAAACCCGAAATCTCCATATTCAAATTTTCAAGTTGATTTCCTATATTTTTCAACAAGGTAGATTGTTCATTCATAGTTTTAGTAAACAATTGATTTTGCTCATATTGTGATTGCATAAAGCTCTTAGTGGATCTTTCAATTTCTAGCATCTTTTCCTCATATCTACCATAAGAATTACCATAATCATTACCACTAGCAGGATATGGCCTATAGTTGTTACTAGAATTATTCCGATAAGCATTGTTGTTGAAATTATTATTTTAAATGAAGTTCACATCAACATGTTCTTCTTGAGCAACCAATGAAGCTAACGGAGCATTATTAGGATCCACATTTGATCTACCATTCACAAGCATAGACATAATAGCATCAATCTTATCACTCAAGGAGGAGGTTTCTTCAACAGAATTTACCTTCTTACCTTGTGGAGCTCTTTCCGTGTGCCATTCAGAGTAATTAACCATCATATTATCAAGAAGCTTTGTTGCGGCGCCTAGAGTGATGGACATAAAGGTACCTCCAGCAGCTGAATCCAATAAGTTCCGCGAAGAAAAATTCAGTCTTGCATAAAAGGTTTGGATGATCATCCAAGTAGTCAGTCCATGGGTTGGGCAATTTTTAACCAAAGATTTCATTCTTTCCCACGCTTGGGCAACATGCTCAGTATCCAATTGCTTAAAATTCATTATGCTACTTCTCAAAGATATAATTTTAGTAGGATGATAATATCTACCAATGAAAGCATCATTACATTTAGTCCATGAATCAATACTATTCTTAGGCAGAGATAGCAACCTATCTTTAGCTCTTCCTCTTAATGAGAAAGGAAACAATTTTAATTTTATAATGTCACCATCTACATCCTTATACTTTTGCATTTCACATAGTTCAACAAAATTATTGAGATAGGCAGCAGCATCATCAGAACTAACACCAGAAAATTGCTCTCTCATAACTAGATTTAGTAAAGCAGGTTTAATTTCAAAGAATTCTGCTGTAGTAGCAGGTGGAGCAATAGGTGTGCATAAGAAATCATTATTATTTGTGTTTGTGAAGTCACACAACTTAGTATTTTCAGGAGTACCCATTTTAGCAATAGTAAATAAAGCAAACTAGATAAAGTAAATGCAAGTAACTAATTTTTTTGTGTTTTTAATATGGAGAACAAGATAGTAAATAAAGTAAATCTAGCAACTAATTTTTTTGTGTTTTGTTTTAGTGCAGCAAACAAAGTAGTAAATAAAAGTAAAGCAAGACAAAAGCAAAATAAAGAGATTGGAAGTGGAGACTCCCCTTGCAGCGTGTCTTGATCTCCCCGGCAACGGCGCCAGAAATTTAGCTTGACACGCGTACAACACGCGACCGTTGGGAACCCCAAGTGGAAGGTGTGATGCGGACAGCAGTAAGTTTCCCTCAGTAAGAAACCAAGGTTTATCGAACCAGTAGGAGTCAAGAAGCACGTTGAAGGTTGATGGCGGCGGAGTGTAGTGCGGCGCAACACCAGGGATTCCGGCGCCAACGTGGAACCTGCACAACACAACCAAATTACTTTGCCCCAACGTGACAGTGAGGTTGTCAATCTCACCGGCTTGCATGAACAAAGGATTAGATGTATAGTATGGATGATGATTGTTTGCAGAAAACAATAGAACGAGTATTGCAGTTGATTGTATTCGATGTAAAAGAATGGACCGGGGTCCACAACTCACTAGTGCTGTCTCTCCCATAAGATAAATAGCATGTTGGGTGAACAAATTATAGTTGGGAAATTGACAAATAAAGAGGGCATGACCATGCACATACATGTTATGATGAGTATTGTGAGATTTAATTGGGCATTATGACAAAGTACATAGACCGCTATCCAGCATGCATCTATGCCTAAAAAGTCCACCTTCAGGTTATCATCCGAACCCCCTCCAGTATTAAGTTGCAAACAACAGACAATTGCATTAAGTATGGTGCGTAATGTAATCAACAAATACATCCTTAGACATAGCATTGATGTTTTATCCCTAGTGGCAACAGCACATCCACAACCTTAGAACTTTCTGTCACTGTCCCAGATTTAATGGAGGCATGAACCCACTATTTTTTTGACACCTTTACCGTAGGGGAATCCCCTACGGTGTATTTTTTATATATATATAAAGGTAAAGAGAATTATGTACAAGGATACATACAAAGGAGAAATAAGGGAGGGAGGAAAGCCAAAAAAGATTACAAAAACAGAGTAGCAATCCAATCAACTAAATGTTGTACTTTCCCCGGCTTGACTTTGTATTGATGCAACAGGAGGTCACTCTGAAAGCAAACCTTCCACCTGACAAATGAGGCTGGAACATGATTAAAGATCAGGTCATTTCGGATTTTCCAAATATTCCAAGTGGCACATGCAAAGACCTCAAAGAAACAAGGGCCACTAAAAGCTGTCTTGGCCGCCACATACTTCTGAGACAACTCCAGTAAGGAATTCCATCGGATGTCCAAGAAATCCCAACATTGTTTGGCAAATTCACAGTCAAAGAATAGATGTTGTGTTGTTTCCAGAGATCTGGCCACACACAACTCACAACCAAAACCCGAGTCAATGTGCCAATTCTTCCTCTGCATAAGATCACGGGTGTTCAACCTATCCATGAGGAGTAACCAGGCGAAAACTTTTAGTTTGGGTAGAGCTCTAGATTTCCAAATATCGTTCAGTGCAGCATCTCTGGGTAAGTGAGCAAACAAGAAATTATAGAATTGTGAGGGAGTAAATTTATCCCCCCAACAAAAGGTGCGTCGATCAGCTTGTTGTGCTGCCATGGGAGTTACCGAAATTAGTTGTGAAACTTCCTGCCATTCTTGAAAAGCTTCAATAGACAAGGGAAGAGCAAAACCCTCATTCAACTGATCCAGGCCAGCCATGTGGGCTACTGAGATATCCTCATCCAAAGCAAAAGAAAATAACCTGGGAAACTTATGACAGAGTAAACCATCTTCTGTCCAAAAATCTTTCCAAAATAAAGTCGAGGAACCACTTTGGATTTTCACTTTAGTGATACTTCTATATTCTCCTACCAGACTGAAGATATCCCTCCACCAGAACGACCCCCGTTTGGACATTGCATGAGGCACTCCATCACCATATAATGACCAAACCAGAGATACCCATGGAGTAGGATTTTTCGAGTAAAACTTGTGCAGTTGTTTCATCAGGAGAGCTTTATTCTGAAGTTCCAGGTTTCTAATTCCCAAACCTCCATGCTTTTTTGGCCTACACACCAAGGACCAGGCTGCAAGTGCATTGACTGATGAAGATTCTTCATCTTTTGCCCAGAGACAATGTCTCTGAGCTCTGTTGCAGATATTCAGGATAGTTTTCTGCAATTTCAAAGAGCTCATGTAGAAGGTTGGTAAAGTTGACAACACAGATTTGACAAATTCCAGACGACCTCCATAATTTAAAAAACGTGCACATGCATTAAGCCTGCGCTCAACTAATCCCACCAAAGGTGATAGATCATGAATTGTTGGTTTAGTTGTTCCCATAGGGAGACCAAGGTAGGTGAAAGGAAGAGCACCAACTTGGCATCCAAATGATGCAGCTAGGGAAGCAACCAGTTCATCAGAGATATTAATAGACATGAGTGCCGATTTCGCATAATTCACTCTGAGACCTGTTGCCTGTGCAAACTCCTCAAGGATAATCTTCAGCGCAGACAATTGAGTAGGGCAAGCTTGCATGACTAGTAGCGTATCATCCGCATACTGAATAATGGGAAAGTCGGTGTTTGGAATGTTAAGTGGTGCTTGTATCGTTCCTTCACGAAACAACAGGTTAACCATCTCTTGCAGTAACTCTGAGACAGCAACAAACAGAAGCGGCGACAAAGGGTCACCTTGACGAACCCCACGTCGACAGTGAAACTTTTTGTCTGGTACTCCATTCAGTAGAACTTCAGAGGTACCTGAAGACATCAACATTTTTAACCACATCAACCATCTAGGATCAAACCCCAAACTCTCAAAAACCTTCAGAATAGCTTCATGTTCTACAGTATCAAAAGCCTTGGCAAAATCAAGTTTGAGAATAACCGAGGGAGATCCAGCCTGTTTGCACTGATGGATGTACTCATATGCCCAACCAACACAATCATGTATATTTCTAGAATGAAGAAACCCATATTGGTTGTCATGCACAATATCCAAGATTTTGGTCTGTAGCCGATTTGCTAGCAACTTTGTAAGCAATTTGAGACAAATGTTCAAAAGAGAAATGGGGCGATAATCACTTGGGCTTTCTGGTGATAAGATTTTGGGTATCAAAGTGATCAGGGAGTCATTGATACTCTGTAAGTTGACTGACCCTTCCCAAAATTGCTGACAGAGCTCATAGAAATCATATTTCACAACAGGCCAGCAAATTTTAAGAAAAAGGTCTGAAAAGCCATCTGGCCCAGGTGACTTATCACTTGGCATCTGAGCCACCACTTGATCAATTTCCTCATGAGAGAAAGGTCTAGACAGAGCCTCTAAACCCTGCACATGAGAAAAATACCTGGAGAAGTCAAACAAAGGATTTATAGGAACAGAGACTCCCAATCTGCTACGAAAAGCATTCCAAAGCAACCCAGCTTTTTCTCCATGCTCAACCACCACAGAACCATCCTCCCTTGTCAAAGATGAAATCAGATTTTTTCTATATCGGATAGTGGCCATTGAGTGAAAAAAGGAAGTGTTTTCATCTCCTAACCGAGCCCAACGAGCTGTACATCTCTTTCGCCAATATTCTTGTTTGCAAAGTAAGAGGTACTGAAGCTTCTCCTTAACAATATTACGAAAGTTCCATTCCGAAATATGTAAGACTCTGAGTTCCTCAAACCCATCCAAACGCAGAATAACTGCGTTACAATTAGCTATCAGAGTATCCAAAACAGCAAAAGTGGAGCTCCACTGTTTGAGACCTTTGCGTAACAGCTTAAATTTAGCAGATAGTCTCTTAGCACTATCACCAACACAAGAAATATCCCAAATAGATTTAACTTTGTCCAAGAAACCAGGTAACCGAATCCAATAATTTTCAAAACGAAACACTCTAGCTTTCGGAATCCTAGTTCCTATAGACACAATGCATGGCACATGGTCTGACGTGGGTCGAGCAAGAGGTTTCACCAGCGTATTAGGGAACTTCAAAGTCCATGCAGTCGACGTGAAAAACCAATCCAACTGTACAAGCAAGGGATCTGCTTGCATATTGCTCCATGTGAAAGATCTCCCTTTGATTGGTAATTCAATGAGCCCCAAGTAACTTATTATTTCATTAAAGGTTGTAATGTCTGTTAAATTTGCCCCCTGTTTATTTCTACTCTCCACAAATCTGTAGAAGTTGAAGTCACCTAGAAGTAACCATAAAGCATCATCTGCAATATCAAGGTGAAACAGCCATGCAATAAAATTCTCTCTAGCAATTCCCGAGCATGGGCCATAGACATTAACCAAAGTAAACACCTCTGCAGAAATATTCGACGTAAATTCCACTGTTAAACCAAAACATTCCTCCATCAACACTCTGCCTGAGAATAAGCTACCCACCCAGAGAATTAACAGGCCACCAGAAGCACCCTCAGACGGGATAAAAGCAAATTTATCAAAACGTCTGGGAGCAAATTTTTTAATGAAACTAGGATCAAAATCCAACTTTTTAGTTTCTTGGAGGCAAACAATAGCGGCACAACTTTCTTCTAACTTGTTACGCACGACAGGCCATTTTAGAGGATCATTAATACCACGGATATTCCAACATAGGATGTTCCAAACACAATCACAATCCATAAGATCACACAGATAAAAGCAAACTAAGATAGTTCAACACACGATAAGGTCACGACACACTTAAGTAGCAAAACACGACACACTGACGTAGGAGAAGCAAAATAAACAGAGTGAGACAGCAGGTCACTCCTTTTCTTCACGCTGCTTCAACAGACGCTCAACCGTCAGTGCCGCCGGATCAATATGGCAGTCTTCTATCCCAATACGCTGCATCTCCTCGATCTGGAGGATGGCTGGAGTGGATGCTGGTGGGATCTTGGAAACCTTGCGTCGAGAGGGCTGGTAGGGTAACATCTCATAGTTATAGCCTTGGTTGTTGCTGCGTAGAGTTCTCTTCACCTGTGACTCCACCTCTGGAGCTGCCACCTTTCGAGGACGACCACGCCTACGCGCACCAGCAGCCGAGGAGACCTCTTCACCACCCTCCTGTGCAGAATCAGAGACAGCAAAGGCAAATGAAGCAGAACTATCCTCAGAAGCACTGTCATCAGACCAGAACAAATTCCCAGTTTCGTCCAACCTCAACCCACCAAGAGCAACAGCCCAAGCACGTTTTCTAGGACACAGCAGCATCTTCAGTTCAAACCTGAGCGCCAGATCTTCAGGGAGTGTGCCAGACAGACTAATGAACAGCTTTGCAAAGAAGAAACTAAAAATGAGTTTAGACCCGAGCTGAAGACCATCCACCTCCTGAGAGAAAAAGCTATCTTGTTGATGTACCAGGTGAGGTTCAGCATACTTCAGTGCAGGTAAGGCAGAGTAAATAAAACTAGCAAGAAACCTCATCATGGCAGCAAAATTAACTGGTCTGAAATGGAACCCTGCTATCATTACCAACAGAACGGAGCTCTGCGACCGACCCTGCACAGAAACAGCAACATTGGAATGATCTGTTGGCCCTTCAACCTCCATCTCCACAATCTCCCCTGTGGCACGTGAGAAAGACAACACTCCAGTGTTTGAGCCATTCACCACTGCATCTGCCGCAACCTCCACATCAGAGAGAAAGTCTGACTCCGGTGACCAGGTTGACGGGTTGTCATACACATTATTATCCGGCACAACTCCATCAAGCATCGACGGCCCCTCATACCCAGTCACAGCTCGTAAACTCACACCAGTATAGATGTCAGGTGAGGGAGGCGGCGCCACCACCGGCCACTGTCCCCAGCCCTCCTGATTCTGCTGCACAGGCTGCCCCAAATTCTGCTCCCAAGCCATATCTGCATTTTGCTGGTTCCACACTTGTAAGTTGAGATGATGTTGCTGTACGTCATTGAGGAAAGGCAGCTCATACGGGTGCGGAGTGACATTTAGAGGGGGCACCGGGTCTTCATTTAGCATGAACCCACTATCGAGCATAAATACCTCCTCTTGGAGTTACAAGTAATGACTTGGCCAGAGCCTGTACTAATAACGGAGAGCATGCAAGATCATAAACAACACATAGATAATAGATTGATAATCAACATAGCATAGTATTCATTATTCATCGGATCCCAACAAACGCAACATGTAGCATTACAAATAGATGATCTTGATCATGTTAGGCAGCTCACAAGATCTAACAATGATAGCACAATTAGGAGAAGACGACCATCTAGCTACTGCTATGGACCCATAGTCCAGGGGTGAACTACTCACACATCACTCCGGAGGCGACCATGGCGGTGAAGAGTCCTCCGGGAGATGATTCCCCTCTCCGGCAGGGTGCCAGAGGCGATCTCCTGAATCCCCGAGATGGGATTGGCGGCGGCGGCGTCTCTGTAAGGTTTTCCGTATCGTGGCTCTTGGTACTGGAACTATTATCGACAAAGGCTTATGTAGGCGGAAGGGTAGGTCAGGGGGCGCCACGAGGGCCCCATACGCCAGGGCCGTGCGGCCAGCACCTGGGCTGCGCCGCCCTGTTGTGTGGGCGCCTCGTCGCCCCACTTCGTTCCCCTTTCGGACTTCTGGAAGCTTCGTGGAAAAATAAGTTCCTGGGCGTTGATTTCGTCCAATTCCGAGAATATTTCCTTACTAGGATTTCTGAAACCAAAAATAGCAGAAAATAGCAACTGGCTCTTCAGCATCTCGTTAATAGGTTAGTGCCGGAAAATGCATAAATATGACATAAAGTATGTATAAAACATGTGTGTATCATCATAAAACAAGCATGGAACATAAGAAATTATCGATACGTTGGAGACGTATCAGGATGCAAAAGCAAACATTAAAGATGTATTCCCAAGTACTAATAAACACCCCACCCTGTCACTGTGAGCATTCATAGGAGGTACTAACACACCACAATTTCATAGAGACATCCAACTCAAATCATAACCCAGTGAACAAGTATTCTGTGAAATATAGCCTAAGAGACCCACACGGTGCACACACTGTCACCTTTACACACGTGGGACAAGGAGTCACCGGAGATCATATAAGTAAAATCCACTTGAATAGCATAACGACATCTAGATTACAAAGCTCATCATATGGATCTCAATCATGTAAAGCAGCTCATGAGATCATTGTATTGAAGTACATGGGAGAGAGAGATGAACCACATAGCTACCGGTACAGCCCTTAGCCTCGGGGGAGAACTACTCCCTCCTCATCATAGGAGACAGCAGCGGCGATGAAGATGGCGGTGGTGTCGATGGAGATGCCTTCCGGGGGTAATTCCCCGTCCTGGCGGCGTGCCGGAACAGAGACTTCTGTCCCCCGAATCTTGGCTTCGCGATGGCGGCGGCTCTGGAACTTTTCTCGTATCGTGTCTTATTCCTTTAGGGTTTTCGCGACGGAGGCTTTAAGTAGGCGGAAGGGCAGCCTCGGAGGGGTCCTGGGGGACCCACACACTAGGGACCCCCCCTTGGCCGCGCCGCCATGTGGGGTGGGGCCCCCTTGGCTCCCCTTTGGCCCCTCTTCGGTGCTCTAGAAGCTTCCGTGAAAAATAAGATCGTGGGCCTTGATTTCGTCCAATTCCGAGAATATTTCCTTTGTAGGATTTCTGAAACCAAAAACAGCACAAAACAGGAACTGGCTCTTCGGCATCTTGTCAATAGGTTAGTGCCGGAAAATGCATAATAATGACATAAAGTGTGTATAAAACATGTGAGTATCATCATAAAAGTAGCATGGAACATAAGAAATTATAGATACGTTTGAGACATATCAGGCACCGTTAAGCACTACCGGTCTCGCATGCCGGTTGCCTCCGGGTAAGCTTCCGGTTTTTTCTTACTTGTAGCTTTTCACTCGTGAATTTGTTCATCTGGTTGCCTTTTCCAATCCTCTTTCTCTGCTTCTTTTTCAGGCCTACCCTGACCATCTGGAAGAGCGCCTCTGGTATGAGGCCGGAGACCTCTGAGGACGCCGCCAGGGCTTCATCTCCTCCTCAACCAAGTCCGGTACCATCTGGTGCTGGCAAATCTCTTGCCTCCCCTCGAGGAGGCAACACAAGTGCGGGGCGCGCGGCCCCCAAATCTACTGATCACCGCGCGGAGGAGGACTTAACTTCCCCTCCAGAAACCGAAGACACCGGCGCCAGCAACACCAGCGCCGGCACTGAAGAAGCCGGGAGGGCGGAACCTCTGGTTCCCTCTCCCCCTAAGAAGAAGAAGAGAAAGCAACCGCTGATACGTCTCCAACGTATCCATAATTTCTGATGTTCCATGCTTGTTTTATGACAATACCTACATGTTTTGCTCACACTTTATAATGTTTTTATGCGTTCCCCACTAACCTATTGACAAGATGCCGAAGTGCTAATTCCTGTTTTCTGCTGTTTTTGGTTCCAGAAAGGCTGTTCGGGCAATATTCTCGGAATTCGACGAAACGAAGACCAAACATCATAATTCACCGAGACGGACCAGGACACCGAAGGGGAGTCAGAGGGGAGGCCTGGGGCCCCCACACCATAGGGCCGCGCGGGCAAGCCCCTGGCCGCGCCGGCCTATGGGGAGGGCGCCCTGGTGCCCCTCCTACGCCGCCTCTTCGCCTATATAAGCCCTTTCAACCTAAAAACGCGATACGAATTGACGAAACTCCAGAAAGACTCCAGGGTCGCCGCCGCCATCGCGAAACTCCAATTCGGGGGACAGAAGTCTCTGTTCCGGCACGCCACCGGGACGGGGAAGTGCCCCCTGAAGCCATCTCCATCGACGCCACCGCCTCCATCATGCTCTGTGAGTAGTTCCCCCATGGACTACGGGTTCTAGCAGTAGCTAGTTGGTACTCTCTATCCCATGTACTTCAATACAATGATCTCATGAGATGCCTTACATGATTGAGATCCATCTGATGTAATCGGTGTTGTGTTTGTTGGGATCCGATGGATGATACATTATGATTAGTCTATCTATAAAGTTTGTGAAGTTATTGTTGCTGCAGTCTTGTTATGCTTAATGCTTGTCACTAGGGCCCGAGTGGCATGATCTTAGATTTAAGCTCTATCATTATTGCTTAGATTGTATCTACAAGTTGTATGCACATGTCTATGTCCGGAACCAAAGGCCCCAAAGTGACAGAAATTGGGACAACTGGAGGGGAAGGCGTGGGTATGAGGATCACATGTTTTCACCAAGTGTTAATGCTTTGCTCCGGTGCTCTATTAAAAGGAGTACCTTAATAGCCAGTAGATTCCCTTGAGGCCCGGCTGCCACCGGCTGGTAGGACAAAAGATGTTGTACAAGTTTCTCATTGCGAGCACGTATGACTATATATGGAAAACATGCCTACATGATTAATAATCTTGATGTTCTGTCTTAATGCTATTTCATTCCTATCAATTGCCCAACTGTAATTTGTTCACCCAACACTTGTCACTTGTTATTGGAGAGTTACCACTAGTGTAGATCGCTGGGAACCCCGGTCCATCTCTCATCATCATATACTCGTTTCTCTATGACATTGGAAGTAGTTCCAACTATTTTCTGGTGCCATTGCCTCTGTGTTACTGCTACTGCTGCTGTGTTACTGTTACTATTGCTCTCATATTACTGCTGCTTTCACATCACCCATGTTACTAGTGCTTTTCCAGGTGCAGCTGAATTGACAACTCAGTTGTTAAGGCTTACAAGTATTCTTTACCTCCCCTTGTGTCGAATCAATAAATTTGGGTTTTACTTCCCTCGAAGACTGTTGCGATCCCCTATACTTGTGGGTTATCAAGACTATTTTCTGGCCCCGTTGCCGGGGAGGCATAGCTCTACTCATAAGTTCACATGGGGAGTACACTCTACCTCTCTCTCTGCTTTTATTTTATTTTGTTTTGTTTTGCTTAGTTTACTTTTTCCTAGTTTACTTGTGCTTAGTTTATTTCTGTCTAGTATTATTTTGCTTAGTTTACTTTTGCCTAGTTTCTTTTTGTTTTGTTTTACTTTTCTTATATACCCAAAAATCCATAAAAAATTGAAAAACCTAAAAATTAAAAACTACTGTTATGGGAGAACCCACAACCTATTTGGAGCTCATAGAGTTATATAATAATTATAGAGAATCAAGAATGGGTAAAGTCATGAGTGTTGTGATAGAAAAATTGAATACAATTGCTAAAATCTTGCTTAAACGCCATGATATAAATTGTTGCTCTAAAGAGGATACTAAACATCTGAAATTCCAATGTGGCTTTAGTGAGGAAGCTTTAATTAAGAACTACAATTGGAATAACTATATTCATCTTGGGTTCGAAGAGGTAGAACAATTTGTTTTATTTGTGGGAGCCTCTGAGATAGAATCCTTCATGGCTAAAAATTATGAAACTTGTGCTGTTTGTAAGGACCTTAAAGATTATGTCTCTTCTATCCTTAATTTTTGCATAGAAAGTTACAGTGATAATCCTTATATCATTGAGTATAAAGAGAGACTCATTAATGCACAAGAATACACTCACAATTTGCAGGAACTTGTGGAAGAAGAAATTGATGAACCTGAAAGCTCATTGGATGGAAAAGAGGAGGAAATTGATGAACCTGAAAGCTCATTGGATGAAAAAGAAGAGGAGAGCGACGAACAAAAGGAGGAAGAATGGATTAGCTACCCATGCCAACCTTCTAATGAGAGTAACTCTTTATCTCTTACACTATTTGATTGTCCTCCATGCTTACCGAAAGAGGTTGAATGTTATGTTCCTGTGGATTCTCTTGAAATAGTACCTATGAGTAAAACTTGTGAAAATAATTATGCTACTGTTATCTATGATAATCCATGCTATTTTGATAAATCTTATGATAATGCTTTGTTTGTGCCTGATGTCGAAATGCATGGTACTAAAGAATTTTGCTTGGCAAATGTTTATGATAAAGCTCTAGATGATGGTCCTATGTTTCTTGATAATATTAATTGTACTACTAATGAAAATGGGATTGGAGAAGTCTTGAATTTATCTATGAGTCCCATACCTCTTGATATTGATCAATCATCTTGTTATATTATTGATAAAAGTGGGTTTGAAAGTTTTAATCCCACTATTTTTGAGCTTGATAAGAATTATGTGTTTATGAATCATGAAAAGCATGCTTTATGTGATAGTTATATTGTTGAGTTTTTTCATGAAGCTACTAAAAATTATTATGAGAGAGGAAAATATGTTTGTAGAAATTTGCATGGTACTAAAACACCTCTCTATATGCTTAAAATTTTGAAGATACTCTTGTTTTATCTTCCTATACTTGTCACTTTATTCTTCATGAATTTATTTGATTACAATATTCCTATGCATAGGAAGTGGGTTAGACTTAAATGTGTTATGGATTTGCTTTTTGATGCTCTCTTTTGCTTCAACTCTTATTTCTTGCAAGAGCATCATTAAAATTGCTGAGCCCATCTTAATGGCTATAAAGAAAGCACTTCTTGGGAGATAACCCATGTCTTTACTTTGCTACTGTTTTGTTGTGTCTTGGAAGTTGTTACTACTGTAGCAACCTCTCCTTATCTTTATTTTATTGCATTGTTGTGCCAAGTGAAGTCTCTAATAGAAGGTTGATACTAGATTTGGATTTCTGCGCAGAAACAAATTTCTATCTGTCACGAATTTGAGCAGGGTTCTCTGTAGGTAACTCAGAAAAATCTGCCAATTTACGTGCGTGTTCCTCAGATATGTACGCAACTTTCGTTAGTTTTGAGTTTTCTGATTTGAGCAACGGAAGTGCCTCTTAAAAATTCATATTTACTGGCTGTTCTGTTTTGACAGATTCTGTCTCTGTTTTTTGATTGTCTCTTGTGGACTTTAAGTGAGGCTTTCTAGATGTGGGGAGCTGTAGCTAATGTTTTATTGAGTTCTTGTAATGTGTCACTACAGGACTAAGGTGAATTAAAGTTTTTTGAGTACTAACCCCTCTAATGAAGTTTATGAGAAGTTTGGTGTGAAGGAAGTTTTCAAGGGTCAAGAGAGGAGGATGATATATGATCAAGAAGAGTGAAAAGTCTAAGCTTGGGGATGCCCCGTGGTTCATCCCTGCATATTTCAAGAAGACTCAAGCGTCTAAGCTTGGGTATGCCCAAGGCATCCCCTTCTTCATCAACTTATCAGGTCACTTCTATTGAAACTATATTTTTATTCGGTCACATCTTATGTGCTTTACTTGGAGCGTCTGTGTGTTTTTACTTTTGTTTTTGTTTGAATAAAGATGGATCCTAGCAATCCTTGTTTGGGAGAGAGACACGCTCCGCTTTTTCATATGAACACTTTTGTTCTTCGTTTTACTTCTAATGTTCAATGGTAAAAGTTGGAAGCTATTGCACTTGTTGTTATTTGGTTTGAAACAGAAAATGCCTCATATTGTCTTGAATAATTTGATACTTGGCAATTGTTTTGAGCTCTCAAGTAGATCATGATTAAGTTCTTGCATCATGTAGTTTAAACCTATTAGTGGAGAACTACCGTAGAGCTTGTTGAAATTGGTTTGCATGATTGGTCTCTCTAAGGTCTAGATATTTTCTGGTAAAAGTGTTTGAGCAACAAGGAAGATAGTGTAGAGTATTATAATGCTTGCAATATGTTCTTATGTAAGTTTTGCTGTACCGGTTCATACTTGTGTTTGCTTCAAACAACCTTGCTAGCCCGAAGCCTTGTACTGAGAGGGAATGCTTCTCGTGCATCCAAAACCTTGAGCCAAAACCTATGCCATGTGTGTCCACCATACCTACCTACTATGTGGTATTTCCTGCCATTCCAAGTAAATACTTCATGTGCTACCTTTAAACCTTCAAAATGCTTCTCAATTTGTGTCAATGTTTTATAGCTCATGAGGAAGTATGTGGTGTTTATCTTTCAACCTTGTCATTTACTCTTGACGGACTTTCATAATGGACTAGTGGCACATCCGCTTATCCAATAATTTTGCAAAAAGAGCTGGCAACGGGGTTCCCAGCCCCGATTAATCAAATTTCATTAATAATTCTCTTCACATGTTTTGCTCTGATTCATCAGTAAGCAACTTAATTTTGCAAATAGACACTCCTCCATGGTATGAGATTGATGGAAGGCACCCGAGGATTCGGTTAGCCATGGCTTGTGTAAGCAAAGGTTGGGGGGAGTGTCACCCATAATAAAACTAAAATACGTGTGTAAACAAAAGAGAAGAGGGATGATCTACCTTTCTGGTAGAGATAACGTCCTTCATGGGAGCCGCTCTTGGAAGTCTGGTTGGCGAGGTAGTTGGAGTACCTATTACCATTCGTTGACAACAACAAACACCTCTCAAAATAATTTTACTCCCGTTTAAAAAATGAAAAGCTCTAGCGCATGTTAATCCCTGCTTCCCTCTGCGAAGGGCCTTTCTTTTACTTTATGTTGAGTCAGTTTACCTACTTCCTTCCACCTTAGAAGCAAACACTTGTGTCAACTGTGCATTGATTCTTACATACTTGCTTATTGCACTTATTATCCTACTTTGTGTTGACAATTATCCATGAGATATGCATGTTGAAAGTTGAAAGCAACTGCTGAAACTTATATCTTCCTTTGTGTTGCTTCGATGCTTTTACTTTGAATCTATTGCTTTATGGGTTAACTCTTATGCAAGACTTTTGATGCTTATCTTGAAAGTACTATTCATGAAAAGTTTTGCTATATGTTATCTATTTGTTAGCAACTATAGATCATTTCCTTGAGTCACTTCATTCATCTCATATGCTTTATAATAGTATGGTCAAGGTTATGTAAGTAGCATGTCACTACAAAAATTATTCTTTTTATCGTTTACCTACTCGAGGACGAGTAGGAACTAAGCTTGGGGATGCTGATACGTCTCCAACATATCCATAATTTCTGATGTTCCATGCTTGTTTTATGACAATACCTACATGTTTTGCTCACACTTTATAATGTTTTTATGCGTTTTCCGGAACTAACCTATTAACAAGATGCCGAAGTGCCAGTTCCTGTTTTCTGCTGTTTTTGGTTCCAGAAAGGCTGTTCGGGCAATATTCTCGGAATTCGACAAAACAAAGACCAAACATCATAATTCACCGAGACGGACCAGGACACCGAAGGGGAGTCAGAGGGGAGGCCTGGGGCCCCCACACCATAGGGTCGTGCGGGCAGGCCCCTGGCTGCGCCGGCCTATGGGGAGGGCGCCCTGGTGCCCCTCCTGCGCCGCCTCTTCGCCTATATAAGCCCTTTCGACCTAAAAACGCGATACAGATTGACGAAACTCCAGAAAGACTCCAGGGGCGCCATCGCCATCGCGAAACTCCAATTCGGGGGACAGCAGTCTCTGTTCCGGCACGCCGCCGGGACGGGGAAGTGCCCCCGGAAGCCATCTCCATCGACGCCACCGCCTCCATCATGCTCCGTGAGTAGTTCCCCCATGGACTACGGGTTCTAGCAGTAGCTAGTTGGTACTCTCTATCCCATGTACTTCAATACAATGATCTCATGAGCTGCCTTACATGATTGAGTCCATCTGATGTAATCGATGTTGTGTTTGTTGGGATCCGATGGATGATACATTGTGTTTAGTCTATCAATAAATTTTGTGAAGTTATTGTTGCTGCAATCTTGTTATGCTTAATGCTTGTCACTAGGGCCCGAGTGGCATGATCTTAGATTTAAGCTCTATCATTATTGCTTAGATTGTATCTACAAGTTGTATGCACATGTCTATGTCCGAAACCAAAGGCCCCAAAGTGACAGAAATTGGGACAACTGGAGGGGAAGGCGTAGGTATGAGGATCACATGTTTTCACCAAGTGTTAATGCTTTGCTCCGGTGCTCTATTAAAAGGAGTACCTTAATAGCCAGTAGATTCCCTTGAGGCCTGGCTGCCACCGGCTGGTAGGAAAAAAGATGTTGTACAAGTTTCTCATTGCGAGCACGTATGACTATATATGGAAAACATGCCTACATGATTAATAATCTTGATGTTCTGTCTTAATGCTATTTCATTCCTATCAATTGCCCAACTGTAATTTGTTCACCCAACACTTGTCACTTGTTATTGGAGAGCTACCACTAGTGTAGATCGCTGGGAACCCCAGTCCATCTCTCATCATCATATACTTGTTTCTCTATGACATTGGAAGTAGTATCAACTATTTTCTGGTGCCATTGCCTCTGTGTTACTGCTACTGCTACTGTGTTACTGTTACTATTGCTCTCATATTACTGCTGCTTTCACATCACCCCTGTTACTAGTGCTTTTCCAGGTGCAGCTGAATTGACAACTCAGTTGTTAAGGCTTATAAGTATTCTTTACCCCTCTTGTGTCGAATCAATAAATTTGGGTTTTACTTCCCTCGAAGACTGTTGCGATCCCCTATACTTGTGGGTTATCAACCGCCTCCCCTGCCAAGACCGTGCCGGAGCCTTCTGCTCCAGCAGCCTCTCCCTCGGCCAAGGGAACGCCGGAAACCGCCGCGGCCTCCAAGGAAGCAGCGCCTACCCCTCCGGCGGCTCCTACCGGCCAAACCTCTGCCGCCAAGCCAACACCTCCAGAGGGCGGCAAGCTCACCGCCCAGCAACTTGATGCGGTGGTGAGTGCAGCGACCTCTCCATCCTACGGCTCGCAGTCCCTCGTGCTGCACGCTGGTCGTGCCGCCATTGTAGCCGGTGAGACGGCCTCAGCTCAGCTGGGCCGGATTACCGAGCTCAACCGCGGAGGTGCCGACCTGGGGCACCTGCTTGATTACGCTGAAAAGTGGAATCAGGAAGATCTGTCCCCAGCGACCCGCGGCCTGGAGAAATATAAGCTTCTGGTGGTTTATCCCGCTGGCCCCCGGAGCACTGGGCAACAATTTAGCTGGCTCCGGCGCGCGATCTGGGAGTTCGACACCACGTGGCACGATGCCAACGCCAACGTGGTGGTAAGTTGCACAACCTCAAACTTCCTTACATCCAAGCCGGTTTTCAATCTTATGTATATACTCTCCCAGTCCCCGAGTTTCGGGTTGAGAATGTAGTTCTTAGCGCGAAACTTCTTTTTAGAAACACAAAAAACCGGCATAGCCAGTCCCCGAGATTCGGGTTGAGACCGCAGGTCTTAGCGTGAAACTTCTTTTAGAAACATCAAAAAACCGGCATAGCCAGTCCCCGAGTTTCGGGTTGAGACCGTAGGTCTTAGCGCAAAACTTCTTTTATACTGGCATTTTCTTACCGGAAACTTTTATTTTGAACAGGTCACCTTGGACACCCGGAAGCAACTCTTCGAGGAGCTTCTGTGGGAGCACCATTTTCTTGCCGACGCTCACAGCAAGTGCCAAGGTTTGTTTTTTCATTCTCTGGCCTCTTTTTGTACCGGTTACTTTCCATCTATACTCACAAGTCTTCTTTCACGATAGCGTTCCCGGAAGCTTCCCTCGAGGGCCTCTCCGCCCAGGTCTCCACACTTAATGGTACATACCTCTTTTTCGATTGATCCGCCTCTTTTTATCATACCGGACTTCTTTCTGTTAACAATCCTTTTCCGGACTATAGCTGAAAAGGAGCAGCTAGCCCTAGAGCACCGCAAGGCTCTGGATGCGCAGCAGGCTATCACTGCCGCGCTAAAGGACCAGCTCATGGAGGCTAAACTTTGGCATGCGCGGGAGCTCAAGGAGGCCCAAGCCGCGGCGGAGGCCAAGCTGGACGAGTCCTTGAAGGAGTACACGAACGCCACCGCGGTGCTGCGAACGGAGCTGGAGGAGGAGACCGTGGCGCGGAAAGCGGCGCAGGACCGGATCGCCACCCTCAACGCCGACCAGATCGAATACGACCGGTTGGTTATGCAGACCGACGCCCTCGCCCTCAGTAAGCGGTTCTTCCTTTCTCTCTTGCTTAGAAGCTTAAATTTGTTACCGGTATGTTCTTACACCGGTTGCATTTTTCTTTCTTTTTCTTTCTTTGTAGGAATCTTCCCGGACTCTCAAACGCACGCGGTCAGGAAGGTAGCGGAGCGCAGGGCTGAGCACGCCATGAGCAACCCGGTTGCACCCTGGGATGCTTATGACTACTTGGTCGCGCTCTCCGCCCGGATCCATCATATGCGCTCTGTGGACCGGCATCTTGTCGATCTACCGGATGTTGCCATCCAGATCTTCAAGGTGCTGTGGCCTGGGGAAGCGGTGTCTGCCAACATAACGCTCACTTCCGACCGCCTAAAGGACGCAGGCCGGAGGATCCGTGAGTGGAAGTGTTCCGCGGCCCGTGCCGGAGCAGATGCGGTGCTACGCATCGCCTGCTCTTGGTACGAAGATCTGGATCGGGATGCTTTCCACAGCCTTCGCGGCGATGCACCCACAGATAAGGATCCGGTCTTAACCGCCAAGCGCCAGGACCGCTCCTACTGGATTGCGGAGTTCGCCCACACGCGCACCTTCATCCCTCCTCCCCCGACGTCAGGGACGCACTCTCTGACGACGAGGAAGAATACGTCGAGGACGAGGAGGATGAGGAAGCTGAAGAAGGCGATGCCGCTCCGGTAGAAGGCGATGCCCCTCCGAAAGCTCCTGAAGCCGGCCAGCAGCCCCCTGCTGTTTGAGTATCTCTCTGTTTGCATGCGTTGCCCCTGACTATCTCAAAAACAATGTTCGTCAAATTCTACCCCGGTATGCCGGGGTTTATGATGTAAGATAATACTTTGCCATCCTTTTGGCTGTGCTACAACGTCTTATGCCGGTATGTTATACCGGTAACTTGTTAAGTTAAGTTTGTATGCTATCTTAGCATTTTGCTTATTGTTTGATTTTATCTTGCACTGTGAAGATTCCGGAATTGTTTCGGCATCCAATCCGATGCACACTTGGCTCTTTTTGCTTTGGCTCTGCCTACCTCTCTCGGTGTTTTGGCGTATGAGTCACAAAGTTCTTTTGCCAAGCAAGAACTTTCTTGAACTTAGAAATAATTCGAATTTTTTCACAAAAAACCGGTATATCCGGGGTTAGTTAAACTATTTCCGGATTGTTCGTTTTTGCTCCCTCTTTTCGTGTTTCACGTGCTTAGTTCCTTCCGGTTTATCTTGCTTGCCATGAAGCCGGGTTGCGGACAACAGCAAAGTCGAAGACTCCGGTAGGTTTAGCACGTTACTAAACCGGAAAGAAAAAAGATCCAACAAGCAACCGGTAAACTGAAAAAATAAACAGATTGCATGCAATTTTCAGTAGAGGCAGTCCCCGAGATTCATTCGAGGTGCCGGCATATTTTATTCATAGCATATAAGGTACAAAAAGGAACTCCTTACTACACATCTTTTAGGAATAGAAAGGACGCAACAAGGCTATGTTCCATGGGCGCTTAGTCTCCTCTCCTGACCTGTCCACCTTTCCCTTCTTTGCTTCCTGTGCATCGATTAAGTAGTAGGCATCATTGTGTAGAGCCTTGCTCACAATGAAAGGTCCTTCCCACGGAGGTGAGAGCTTGTGGCGTCCCTCAGTGCGCTGCACTAAGCGTAGCACCAGGTCTCCTTCCCAGAACACTCTCGGATTAACATTCCGGCTATGATAGCGTCTGAGGTTCTGCTGGTATATGGTTGTTCTTGCCAAAGCCAACTCTCTTGCTTCTTCGAGCAAGTCCACATCATCTTCTCGGGCCTCTTTTACCTCTTCTTCGGTATAGAGCTGAACCCTTGGTGAATCATGAATGATATCGGTTGGTATCACAGCTTCTGCCCCATAAACCATGAAGAAAGGAGTGTACCCGGTAGACCGGTTTGGTGTTGTTCGTATGCTCCACAACACGGATGGTAGCTCGTCGAGCCAACATCCCGGTGACCTTTCAAGCGGTTCGATGAAGCACCAGAGCGTTAGTTCTTTTAACTTGGCCATTGCCCTGTGGGTGTGCTACGGAGCATAAATCCAACCGGATATTGTTATCCTCATAGAATCGTTTAAATTCTCCTTGGGCAAAGTTGGTCCCATTGTCAGTGATGATGCTACGCGGGTACCCATACCGCAAGATTACATCTTTCAAAAACCTCACTGTCGTATGCCCATCACACTTTGCAATAGGTTTCACTTCCAGCCACTTGGTGAATTTATCCACCATTACCAGGATGTGGGTCATGTTGCCCCTTGCGGTTTTGAATGGACCAACCATGTCAAGGCACCAAACAGCAAACGGCCAAGTTAATGGTATAGTTTTGAGACTGGATGCTGGGGTATGATTTTGCTTGGCGTACCGCTGGCACCCATTGCATTTTCGTACCAAATCCTCAGCGTTTTCCAGAGCCGTGGGCCAGTAGAACCCATGCCAGAACACTTTTGCCACCAGTGCTCTTGATGAAGCATGGTGTTCGCACTCTCCTTGGTGAATTTCCACCAACATTTCTTTTCCTTCTTCCGGCTCCACACATCTTTGGAGGACACCGGTGACACTTCTTTTGTATACTTCACCATTGATGATAGTGTAGGCCTTGGACCTTCTTTGGATCCTCCTCGACTCGTTTTCGTCAACCGACAGGGTGCCGCTGACCAGGAATTCCTTAATAGGTTCAACCCAAGTTGGTGCTTCCCGAACTAGAAATACCGGTACGTCTATCTCCATACTGTCCACCAGCATAGCCTCTTCCGACTTAGGTCTTGCAGTCCCCGGGTTTATCGGAACAGTCCCCGAGTTTCCCTCGTCAATGTCCATTGGCACTACATGTGACTCCGGTACAAAAATTGACTCCGATTCCGGACTCGGTTTGATCGAAGGCACCCTTAGGTGTGCCAAAGCTACTCTGGGAGGAATTTCCTGCCGGGAGGAGCCCAGCTTAGAGAGCGTATCCGCGGCCTCATTTTCTGCACGTGGCACATGGTGAAACTCACAACCCTCAAAGAAGCCGGCAATCTTTTGCACATGAAACCGGTATGAGGCCATGTTGGCATCTTTCGCGTCCCAATCTCTGGAACACTGTTGCACCACAAGATCTGAATCGCCGTAGCAAATGATCCAGTGTGCCCCGATTTCTTTCGCAACCTTGAGCCCATGTATCAGAGCCTCATACTCAGCAACATTGTTCGATGCCCTGAAATGCACTTGCAAAACATACCAGAGATGATCTCCTTTAGGTGAAGTGAGGACTACCCCGGCACCTAGACCCTCTTTGAGCTTGGATCCATCAAAGTGCATCTTCCGGTACTCTATTTTTTGTTCCGGCGGTTTGTATTGCATCTCCGCCCAATCAACTAGAAAATCAGCCAAGGCTTGCGATTTTATCGCATCTCTTCTTTTGTACACCGGTACGTACGGTGATAGCTGAATTGCCCATTTGGCAATCCTGCCGCTAGCGTCTTTGTTACACATGATATCCGAAATGGGTGCCTCACTCACCACTTTATAGGGTGTTCCTCAAAGTAGTGCTTGAGCTTCGTGGCGGCCATGAACACGCCGTAGGTCATTTTATGGAAGTGAGGGTAGTTTTGTTTTGAGAGGGAGAGCACCTCACTCAGGTAGTATACCGGTCTCTGCACGGTTTTTCCTTCCTCTTCTCTTTCTACCACAACCACAACGCTCACAACCCGGTTTGTTGCCGCTATATATAACAGCATGGGCTCCCTTTCCAGAGGTGATGCCAATATCGGCGCAGTGGCCAACATTGTTTTCAGCTCTTTAAACGCTGCGTCTGCCTGAGAGGTCCAGACGAAAGTATCAGATTTTTTCATCAAAGCATAAAGTGGCAGGGCCTTTTCCCCCAACCTGCTTATGAACCGGCTTAATGATGCCAAGCTTCCGGTAAACTTTTGTACATCTTTGAGATCTTGTGGAATGGTCATTCTTTCAATGGCCCGGATCTTTACCTGATTAACCTCTATGCCCCGGCTTGACACGAGAAAGCCAAGCAATTTGCCGGCAGGAACGCCGAAGGTGCATTTTGCCGGATTAAGTTTCATCTGGAACCTTCTCAAGTTGTCAAACGTTTGCCTCAGATCATCGATCAAGGTTTCTTTTACCTTAGTTTTTATCACGACATCGTCTACATAGACTTGCACATTTTTTCCGATCTGATCAAACAAACACTTTTGCATGCAGCGCTGGTACGTTGCACCAGCGTTGCGCAAACCGAAAGGCATGGTAACATAGCAATAAGCCCCGTGCTGGGTAATGAACACAGTTTTTATTTGATCTTCCTTTTTCAGGGGAATCTGGTGGAAGCCGGAATAAGCATCCAGAAAAGACAACAACTCACAGCCTGCGGTAGAATCAATCACTTGATCGATCCGGGGCAAAGGGAAAGGATCTTTCGGGCAAGCTTTGTTCAAGTTGGTGTAGTCGATGCACATGCGCCACACCTTTGGAGCTTTGGGTTCTTCCTCTTTTTTCTTCTCAACCAGCACCGGATTGGCTAGCCACTCAGTATGCAATACCTCCACGATGAAACCGGCAACCAGTAACTTTGTCACTTCTTCTCCAATGATTTTCCTCCTGTCTTCAGCGAACCGGCGCAATGGCTGCCTTACCGGCTTCGCATCCTTCCGGACGTTCAGAGAGTGCTCAGCCAACTCCCTCGGAACACCTACCAAGTCATCATTAGACCAGGCAAAGATATTCCGATTCTCACGGAGGAAGTTGACGAGCGCGCTTTCCTATGCTTCATTGAGGCCGTCACCGATGCGAACGGTACGCTCAGGGTAAGCTGGGTCTAGCACAATGTCTTTTGTTTCCTTGGTTGGCTTGAACGCCGGTGTGCCCAAGTTTCCACTCATTGCCGCTAAGCTCAATTGTGAGGACTGAGCCAGCGCAACTGCTGTTTGTATTCTTCTTTTTTCTTCCGCGATTACCAGCGATTCAGCCAGGTTTGATCCGGCGGAAGCGTTTTCCAGTGAGATCTTATAGTTTCCCACCACAGTTAATGGTCCACAAGGTGCCGACATCTTCATCTTGAGATACGCCGTATGAGTTGAGGCCATAAATGCCGCCAATGCCGGTCTCCCCAATAGTGTGTGGTAAGGACTATCCAAATCCACCACTTCGAACAGAATATTTTCCACCCGGCAATTGTCGCGTCCTCCAAACGACACATCCACCCTGACTTTTCCCATAGGAGAGCAGGACAATCTCGGCACAATTCCGTGGAACGTAGTGTGGGTTGGTTGTAGCATGTTTTCAGTTATTCCCAGCGTATGCATGGTGTGCCGATACATGATGTTTATGCTGCTTCCATTGTCTATCAGCACCTTGCTGAACCGCACTCGAGTCGTTGGCCCATGCATGATAGGATCCACAACAAGAGCATAGCCACCCGGATTAGGCATTATCTTCGGGTGATCCTTGAACGACCAGGTAATTTTCTGATCTGAACAGAGCATGTATTTTGGAACTGCCGGCATCACTGCGTTCACTTCCATGGAACGGTGATGCATGCTTTGCCTGTCTGTTGGCTCAGTAACGAACACAACACAGCACAGGTCCAGATCCTGCTAAACATTCCGGCCCAAATGTGCCGGCGGTGGCGGTTGGCCATTGCCATTTCCCACCTGATGAACTTGTTGGTGCTGCTGCCGGTTTGGCTGAGGTTGTACCGGTAGAGAGTTTACTCTGGTAAGCGGCGGCGGTGGTGGTAACTATTGCCTCAAGAGGTCTTGCGATGGTGGCAATATCGTAGTACAGCCTTGTGCTTGCGCATCTTTTACTGCACCTTTCAACATCAAGTACTTGGTCCAAGAACAATCTTTTGTCAAATGGTTTGCCGGCTTTGCCGGATTCGGAGTGTGCCACCGGCATGGTTGTTCCATAGCTGATTCCATGGTGTACCTTGCATGTTCTTGCCAATTCTTCTTCTCTCCCCATGGTTTCTTTTCAACCCATTGTTTTTTAGGACCCGCCTATGGCTGCGATCCGGTTTTTTGCCTCTGGCTTCCGCTGTCGCCGGAGTTATCCTGCACCGTGGCTACTTGCTGTGGACCGTACCTCCGATCCGGAAAATCTTCCCTTCTTTTGTTGTGCCGGTTATCCCGGTATTGATCTTGGCGTGGTTGGCTTGTTTGCGCTGGATCGGCCTGTACTGCCGGTTGCATTGGGTCTCCCAATGCGTAGCTATCTGCCACATGTATCATTTCTGCCAAAGTTGTTGGCATGTTCCTCTGTAGCTTTTGCCACAGCGGTGAACCTCTTCTGCACCCATTGCAAAACCAAGCTATGGCATGTGCCTCGATTACTCCCTCACAGGAATTCCTTGTGGAGTTCCACCGGGTCAGGTAATCCCGGTCTGTTTCATTGGAGCGCTGCACGCACAAAGCGAGCTGCTGCGGCCTGTTCGGTCTCCGGTATGTACTGCTGAAGTTACTCACGAAAGCTTCCTCAAAATCCAGCCAGCCATTTATGCTTCCTGTCGGTAAGTTGTTAAGCCAAATACGCGCTGGACCTACCAGGAAAGATGGTATGATTCTTACTGCCCAGCACGGGTTCCCCCGCCTGTTATGGCGCCTCCGCCACCAGCAACATAAACTCCTGTCACGTAGTCCGCAAGCCAATCTTCCGGCTTAGTGGTGCCATCATATGTTTTTGTGTCACGGGGCAACATGAAGTTGCGAACCGGTGGTTCCTCTTTCATGATCCGTGGACCAAAGCATTTTGGACCCGGAGGACCTTCTACCTCGATCATTTCAGACAAGTATACCCTATCCAGCCTGTGCCTCGCATCCCGGTCTGCTAGGCATCTTTCTCCTAACCGTTCCCCTAAAGGGTTCCGGTAGGTTGCAACTCTTTCAGTTCCTGAATTAGCTTCATCGTAACATTCCGGTACCGCGGCCCTTGCCTGCCGGTACCTTGGTGGAGGCATTTCCTTCTCCATATATGCTGCTCTTGCGGCGCGATAGTTTTGCCCGCTTTCTTCTCTACCGGCATAGTCATTTCCGGCGTAGCCTTTTCCGGCGTAACCACGTGCTGCCCCTTGATTTTTTCTACCGGCCTCGTGTCGTCCGGTTTGTTGTTTTCCGGCAAGCACCGGATCGTACACAGTCATTTGCTGCTCATTCATTTTTTTTCTTTTCTCTTGTCCGGATGGGGGGGATGACGCCTGCCCCTGGGACTTACTTCCCGCATTCTTTGTAGAACGCATAGATTTCGAAGCCGCAGCTTTGTTTACTTTGGCCAGCTGCTCAGTATTTTGTTGCTCAATCATGTCAAGCAACTCCCTAACACGATCTTGCTATTTTGCTAAAGCATCTCTGGTAAGCGATTCACACAGCTCTACTGCAGCCCTAGCAGCTTTTATGGTTTTATCCGGGCTACTGTACTTAGGTTTCTCTACGATGCTCAACGATGCAGAAGTACTTTTTCCGGCAAGAATTTCTTTACGCAGATCCTGATCTAGATTGCGAGCCCTAAGCCGGTTCTCCGGTATCCTTGCAGCCTGAGCGCTAACAGAAGCAAAGCCATGGACAACATTATACTCACGTAGGGTAAGGTTTAGCTCACGCTGCGCCCGGATGATGTCTGCGCCTCCAGAAAGAAACTTCTGGCGTTGTGCCTCCAGCTCCGCCTGAGCTGCTGCCGGATCGATGTTCTGCGCGATGGGAGTTGCCAGTACGCTCATGGCCGCTTGGAGAGGAGTCTCAAGTGGCCCTATAGATGCACCCGCAACTTCTTGGTTGCGCTCGGTAGACGGCTTGGCCGTGCGCGTGGACTTTGTTGGTCCTGCGCCTTCTGCCGCAGCTCCCTTGCCGGCGTCAGCCGCGCCAACCACCAGCACTTCAACGCTACCGGCGGCGTGGCCGCTGCGAAGCGTAGACCTTGGCGGGTCCGGAGCCACCAGCACCGGCGAGAGGCACTGGCGCTCGGGGACGGTGCCGTAGTAGACGAGGAAGCTCCCGAACTCGATGACGCGGCTGTTCTTGGGGAACTTACCTCCGTTGGCTAAGCAGCCCGTGTTGTCGTTGATGAGGTCCATGTCGCGGACACGGTTGACGAGCGCGGTGACAACACGCTCACCGGCGATGGTGAGGAGGCCCGCCCGAATATGTACTCCAGCAAGCGCAGCTGCTGGCCCCATGGTGGGCGCCAACTGTCGTCGTGGTGAACAGACAGATGCCATGGGATGGCTTAAGTTGGGGCCGAATGTGCGCTAGAGGATTCGGGGGAGGGTTTTTGGTAAGGATGGGATGAACTCCGGATGGATTCCGGTATCTTTATTGATGAACTTGGCCTTGGCCAGAGGTTGAAGAAGTACAGTACAAGCTCTTTCTTTCTACTTCTAACTTCTCCTCTGCTAACTGGGTCTCCCGCGCATGGGTGTGCTCCCTCTCCTTATATAGGGGAGAGGGTGGCTTACAAGGGAAGGACCCCTAGGAAACCCTAATGGTATCTTTGACTAGACAAACTACTTTACAAAGCCACTTTGGCCCGGATGACACCGGTAAGTCTTTAATCAGGAGCGGTGACATCCCCCGGTGTCTTTTACGTCATCATCTGCTTTGGCCCCAGGGCTTCGATTAAAGCTGAAGTGCTTCACTCATCTTTGTCTTCTAGCTCTGGAGAGCATCTTTGACCAGTCTTGCCGACGTGCTATAGTGTAGCCTGTACCGGTAATCCGGTACCTTCTTAACCGGTTCCGGTATACCCCTCCTGGGATACCGGCACGGATTCACTTTGTCTCATGTTTAAGCGCTTAGCCCAGAACAACCTTTAAACCGGTATCTTGATGGCTCAAACCATCCGGTTTGGCATGCCTTTGGCATACCTGGGGTTATCCCTCCAACAGATGGGCACCCGGCGGCAGCTAAGCCGCTAGCCGCCAGGCAGTTGCACGCCGGACCAGGCCTTGCACGGCAACCATTTGTCGTGCATTAGCCTCCCCAGCGTGATAGGGAGCGGCACCCTCTTGCTGCCGCTGCTAGAGGCCTCGAAGTCATTCTTCTTCCCCATGGTGCGAGTAGAGGTGTGGGGGATGTTGGAGATATGCCCGAGAGGCAATAATAAAATAGTTATTGTTATATCTTAGTGTTCATGATAAATGTTTAGACTCCATGCTATAATTGTATTAACCAGAAACATTAATACATGTGTGTTGTATAAACAACCAGAGTCCCTAGTAAGCCTCTCATTTAACTAGCTTGTTGATTAATAGATGATCATGGTTTCCTGATTATGAACATCGGATGTTATTAATAACAAGATCATATCATTAGGTGAATGATGACACACCCATAGTAAGCATATCATGTGTCGAGGGTACTCCTCGGCAATGCCCTCCGATTGGGGCTTAGGGTTGATGGAATCCTGTAGGCTAACACGAGACATCGGTTAACATACAAGCGGGGAGAGCAATTTACCCAGGTTCGGGGCCCTCGATGAGTAAAACCCTTACGTCCTGCCTGTCTGATCTTGATTATAAGAATATCGGGTTACAATGGGGTGCCGAAGGTTTCGGCTATGATCTCGTCGAGAGGCTAAGTGCTACGACGGCCTAGCTCTAGACTTCTGGTGGCTAAAGTTGGTATGATTGATTCTGTGTCCCTCGGCAGCCTCTCTCCTGGCCTTTATATAGGAGGCCAGGTCTCAAGAGATCTATCCGGGTACGACTAGGTTTACAAAAGACCCAGCTCTAAACTTTCCTTGTTCGGCTCCTCTCTTGCCTTGTTCTTCAAGGAATCCTCTCCTACACCGTCGTAGTGGCCCACCTCGCCATCAAGTATCTTCATGAGCCTCCAGTTGGACCGCACAGGATAGGGCAATGTCGGTTACCCGAAGGGTAATGCCCACGTCAGTAGTCCCCGAGTGTCTAGCCGAAGATATTTCGGGTAGAGACTAAAGCATGCCTCCAATAAATGATATTCTCCTTGATTATTCTTGTCCATCTTGTAAAAGTAGCCCCCGAGTCTAGGTATGGATGCTTGCAATCCGTGCGTAGACTCAAGTTGTGCCACTCGAACATCTTCTTCTGCCGAAGTTTTTCTGCATGTCTTCATCGATCATCCGATACATTTGTACCGGGGCTCGTATTCTTCAGTAAAGTTTCAACGCGTAAAGGATATCGAGTAACATGCCCATCTTTTGCTGGTTAACTGCCGATGGCAAAACAACGTTACCCTACACAGAAACCAAAGCGGTACTAATGCTCTGGATTCAAAATCCCCACAGAACTTGTCCACGTGGACACAAAGCGGTACTACCGCTCGCGGTACCGCTCGAGGTACCGCAATGGGCTCCAAACCTTACTGGATCCCAAGCGGTACCGCAGCGGTACCGAAGCGGTACTGCCGTAACTAGTTACGGTACTTGAGCGGTACCGTGGGCGGTACTACCGCTTGCAAGCGGTACTACCGCTCAAGGTACCGTAACTTGTACTGTGGGAAAATTTCGTGGGAAACCTCCAGAGCAGTACCTCAGAGCAGTACCAGTAGGGTAGCGGTACTACCGCTCCTGGTACCGGTAGTACCGCTATGGCTAAAACTGCTTTTCCTCTCCTACCATGTGATCTCGCGACACACACACAAAACCAGAAAACCTAAGAACTACGCTTCAGTCTTCCGATCATAATGTGTCCGGCGAGGGCATCGTACACCTTGCAAACCTATCAAAGACAATCTTTGTGCACGGTTAGAATCATTCGAGTGTTGTTATCAAACACACAAAACACGGGATGTGGATCTTGCTCTTACAGTTAGTCCATAGGGATTGTCATCAATTACCAAAACCACACATGGGGTAATGGACTTGTTCTTTCACACAGCCACCCGCTAGACTGACCCTTACTTTTAACCCTATTGTTGTTCCTTGTACGATGAGGATTAAATTCCTTGGGTCAAAGCTTTCCTGATTGGAGATGGCCTGAGGGCATCTCCAGCGGCGCGACGCAAACGGATGCTGAGCGACCATTTGCATCCGCCTTGACCGAAAATGCGTCTGGCACCCTCTCCAGCGGCGCGACGCAAAGTGACCGGGCTGTCCGCAGAGACGCAAATCTGCCGCAAATATGCGGCAGGTTTGCGTCTCTGCGGACGCGCAAAGTGTCCGCTCGCGTCTCCACCGGGCCCACCTGGCAGTGAGTCTGCATCGAGGGCATCGCTTCAGCAGTCAGCGCTTCCGCGTCTGAGCTGCAGCCTTCGCCATCAATGTGCGGCTGCCTGTTCTACACGCGCACTGGCGGGCAGCGGCTGGGCTTCTGCGCCGCCTTAAATGGCATCGTATCCTGCGCGCGGCTGCCCTTAAAAGACCACCGGTCGCGTTGCTCCTTCCCTTGATGGGATTCGTAGCATAAAAAACAAAAAAATTCCTACCGCAAGAACGAATAACAAGCCAAGATCTAATCTAGTAGATGGTAGCAACGAGATGAATGTGAGACTTACCCTCGAAGATTCCAAAGCCTACGAGATTAGATCTTGTGTTTGATGTAGTCGATCACTTGCCGCTTTCAAAAGCGCGTAGAAGATCTTGACGGTGCCACAGTCGGGCAGCACCTCCGTACTCGGTCACACATTCGGTGTTGATGACGACATCCTTCTCCCTGTTCCAGCGGGCAGTGGATGTAGTAGATCCTCCTCGGAATCCCGCCAGCACGACGGCGTGGTGACGGTGGTGGTGGAGATCTCCGGCAGGGCTTCGCCGTAAGCACTGTGGGAGAAATAGGAGGAGGGAGGAGAGGGGAAGCCAGGGTTTGGGCGCAGGTTGGTGCAGCGACTTGAGGTGCCCCCTGGTCCCTTTAAATAGGTGGCCAAGCTCCTTGGGTCATCCATAAACCTACCCCCAAGTTTGACTGAGTTCCGACAGGTTTCCGGTTCCGAAAACCTACTCCTACTCGGACTCTTTTGCCAATTCCGAAATTGCATTAAGGAAAGACTTACTTTCCCTTAAGGCAACGTGGTTGCACCTATTATGGAACCCTCCGGACTTCCTTAGACATCCCGGGTCGTCCCGGACACTTCCGGAACCTTTCATAATATTCCGGACTATTCTGGTCCTTCCAAAACCTTCTAGAAGCACGCAGACACGCTGTTGGGGAACCCCAAGAGGAAGGTGTGATGAGCACATCAGTGATACGTCCAATTTGCATCACTATTTTATATCATAATTTGCTGTTATTCATTGATATATTTCATATTGGGACACAATACTTATGTTATTTCATCTATTTTGCATGTTTCATCATTATTGGAGGATCAAGCACCGGAGCCAGGATTCTGCTGGAAAAAGCACCGTCAGAACGCAATATTTCGGAAGATCAACTGTGGGAGGAAATTATACCAAAAATCCTATTTTTCAAGATGACGAAGGAAGCCAGAAGGAGGGGCCAGGAGGACCCAGGGTGGGCCCACACCCTAGGGCGGCGCGGCCCAGGCCCTGGCCGCGCCGCCATGTGGTCTGGGGGGCCCACAACCCCTTTCGCCTCCTTTTCTTCGCGAAATCCTTCGTCCCGAAAACCTAAGCCAGAGAGGGTACCTCGCGAAGAGTTACAGCCGCCTCTGCGGGGCGGAGAACACCAGAGAGAAAAGAGCTCTCCGGCGGGCAGGAATCCGCCGGGGAAATTCCCTCCGGGAGGGGGAAATCGACGCCATCGTCACCGTCATCGAGCTGGACATCATCGCCATCACCATCATCATCATCTCCACCATCATCACCGCCGTCATCACCGCTGGACACCGTCACCGCCGTAGCAATTTGGGTTTGATCTTGATTGTTTGATAGGGGAAACTCTCCCGGTATCGATCTCTACTTGTTGTTGATGCTATTGAGTGAAACCATTGAACCAAGTTTATGTTCAGATTGTTATTCATCATCATATCACCTCTGATCATGTTCCGTATGATGTCTCGTGAGTAGTTCGTTTAGTTCTTGAGGACATGGGTGAAGTCTAAATGTTAGTAGTGAACTATGGTTGAGTAATATTCAATGGTGTGATATTTAAGTTGTGGTGTTATTCTTCTAGTGGTGTCATGTGAACGTCGACTACATGACACTTCACCATTTATGGGCCTAGGGGAATGCATCTTGTACTCGTTTGCCAATTGCGGGGTTGCCGGAGTGACAGAAACCTGAACCCCCGTTGGTATATCGATGCAGGAGGGATCGCAGGATCTCAGAGTTTAAGGCTGTGGTTAGATTTATTCTTAATTACTTTCTTGTAGTTGCGGATGCTTGCAAGGGGTATAATCACAAGTATGTATTAGTCCTAGGAAGGGCGGTACATTAGCATAGGTTCACCCACACAACACTTATCATAACAATGAAGATTATTTAGCCGTATGTAGCGAAAGCACTAGACTAAAATCCCGTGTGTCCTCGAGAACGTTTGGTCATTATAAGTAAACAAACCGGCTTGTCCTTTGTGCTAAAAAGGATTGGGCCACTCGCTGCAATTGTTACTCTCGTACTTTACATACGCGTACTTTATTCAACTGTTACATCAAAACCCCCTGAATACTTGTCTGTGAGCATTTACAGTGAATCCTTCATCGAAACTGCTTGTCAACACCTTCTGCTCCTCGTTGGGATCGACATTCTTACTTATCGAAGATACTATGATACACCCCCTATACTTGTGGGTCATCAAGACTATTTTCTGGCGCCGTTGCCGGGGAGTGAAGCGCTATTGGTAAGTGGAATTGGTAAGGAAAACCTTTACTGTTGTGCTGATTTTATTTTTGCCTGCTGCTATAAGTCATTATGGAGAGATCTTCTCTTCAATTTTTATTTGGGAAATCTACTACTACTGCAACGGTAGTGGATGAAGCACCAGGTGAGGAAGTAATACCATATAAAATACCTATGAAAATTATTGAACGTGTTATGGATAACCGCTATGAAGGGGACGGAACTGTCCATCCCGGTGATCATTTACTGTTTTTGCATGAATTATGCGGGTTATTCAAATGTGCAGGTATTGCTATGGATGAAGTGAGGAAGAAACTATTCTCTTTATCGTTGTCTGGTAAGGCGGCGCATTGGTATAAATTACTGGATAATGGGGATTCTCTTGAATGGAATGATATTGTGCCCCGGTTTTATTCTAAGTTCTATCCTCCAAGTGAAATTCATAAGGATCGGAATCACATATATAATTTTTGGCCTCATGATGGAGAGAGTATTGCCCAAGCTTGGGGGAGATTGAAGTCTTTAATGCTCAAATGCCCCATTCATGAGCTTCCTGGTAATGTTATTATTGATAATTTCTATGCAAGACTTTCTTTTCAAGACAAGACCTTGCTGGATACTTCTTGTTCTGGATCATTTACACGCAACAAAGAAGAGTTTAAAAGGGACCTTCTTGATCGGATCCAAGAAAATACTGAAGGATGGGAGAACGACAAGGATAGAGAATCAGGTATAATTTATGATTATAAATGCATTGAAGCTTTTATGGATACTGATAAATTTCGTAATATGAGTGCTACATATGGTCTTGATTCTCAAGTTGCTGTAAATCTTTATAAAGCTTTTGCCTCTCATTATGAATTGCCAAAGAAGAATTTTGATAAGTATCATGAGCCGTATAAAGATAAAATTGATTCATCTATTAATGAATGCGTTGTAGTTGAAACTGCTGATCATGTTATTCCTGAAGCTTATATTGAAAAAACTCCTTTCCCTGCTAAAATGAAGGAGTACTCTGTTATAAATAGTGCGGTTCATAAAAGTGAAAAGAAACCTGTAGAACCTAAAGAACAAATAAAAGTTGAACCTGCTGTTGCAATAGTTAAAGATCTTGTGACTGAAAATGTGGAGGATGGTCATATTATTTTCTGTGAAGATGCTTCTAATATTGTTTCACATCCTAATAAACCCAAACAAGCTAGTGTTCCTATGTTATCTGTTAGAATTGGTGATCATTGCTATTATGGATTATGTGATATTGGTGCAAGTGTTAGTGCTATTCCGTATGAGCTTTACACGGAGATTATGCACGAAATTGATTCTTGTGAACTTGAAGATATTGATGTGGTTATTCAGCTGGCTAATAGAGAAACTATTTCTCCAATTGGTATTGTTCGAGATGTGGAAGTATTATGCGGTAAGATTAAATATCCTGCTGACTTTTTGGTACTTGGTTCTGCTGCTAGTGATTATTGTCCTATTATTTTTGGTAGACCTTTTCTAAATACTTGTGGAGCTATTATAGATTGCAAGAAAGAGAAAATTTTGACTAAATTTGCTGGTGAATCTTATGAGTTTAACTTCTCTAAATTTACTAAAACTCCTTATAAAGCTGATTTGCCTAGTAATGATTTTAAAATGGAACAGTGTGCATCTATTGTTCTTGTTCCTAACAATCCTTTGCAGCAACATTTGGAGGATAGCGAGAGTGAAGTTTTTAGGAAAGAAAGAGATGAGCTTGAGGAAATTTTTCTTCGCCAACCTATTCTCAAGCATGATTTACCGGTGGAAGATTTGGGTACAACACCGCCACCAAAGGAAGATCCTGTTTTTGATTTAAAGCCTTTACCTGATAATCTTAAATATGCTCATATTGATGATAAGAAAATATATCCTGTTATTATTAGTTCTAAGCTTTCAGAGATTGAGGAAGAAAGGTTATTGGAAATATTGAAGAAGCACCGAGGCGCTATTGGCTACACTCTTGATGATTTGAAAGGGATTTCTCCTTCTATTTGCCAACATGCTATTAATATGGAAGATGATGCAAAGCCTGTTGTTGAACATCAGCGTCGTCTAATTCCAAAGATGAAGGAAGTGGTAAGGAATGAGGTATTACGACTTCTTGAAGCTGGTATTATATATCCTATTGCTGATAGTAGATGGGTTAGTCCTGTGCATTGCGTTCCCAAGAAAGGAGGTATGACTGTTGTGCCTAATGATAATGATGAGCTCATTCCTCAAAGAGTAGTTGTAGGGTATAGAATGTGCATTGATTTTCGAAAAGTTAACAAAGTTACTAAGAAAGATCATTACCCTTTACCATTTATTGATCAAATGCTAGAAAGATTATCTAAAAATACTCATTTTTGTTTTCTTGATGGTTATTCTGGGTTTTCACAAATTGCTGTTAAAGCTAAAGATCAAGAGAAAACCACCTTTACTTGTCCCTATGGAACTTATGCTTATAGACGCATGCCTTTTGGTTTATGTAATGCTCCCGCTACTTTTCAAAGATGCATGTCTGCTATTTTTCATGGTTTTTGTGAAAGTATTGTAGAGGTATTCATGGATGATTTTTCCGTCTATGGGAATTCTTTTGATAGTTGCTTGCGAAACCTTGATAAAGTTTTGCAGAGATGTGAAGAAACTAACCTTGTTCTTAATTGGGAGAAATGCCACTTTATGGTTAATGAAGGAATTGTATTGGGACATAAAATTTCTGAGAGAGGTATTGAAGTTGATAGAGCTAAAGTTGAAGCAATTGAGAAGATGCCCTATCCTAGGGATGTAAAAGGTATTCGTAGTGTTCTTGGTCATGCTGGGTTTTATAGGAGATTTATTAAAGATTTCTCCAAGATTTCAAAGCCTCTTACTAATCTTCTTCAAAAAGATGTACCATTTGTTTTTGATGATGATTGTAAGGAAGCTTTTGAAACCCTTAAGAAAGCCTTAACAACTGCTCCTATAGTTGAACCTCCTGATTGGAATTTACCATTTGAAATTATGTGTGATGCTAGTGATTTCGCTGTAGGCGCTGTTCTTGGACAGCGAGTAGATAAAAAACTGAATGTTATTCATTATGCTAGTAAAACTCTTGATGCTGCTCAAAGAAATTATGCTACAACTGAAAAGGAATTATTAGCTGTAGTTTTTGCTTGTGATAAATTTAGATCTTATATTGTTGATTCAAAAGTTACTATTCATACTGATCATGCTGCAATTAGATACCTTATGACAAAGAAAGATGCTAAGCCGAGGCTTATTAGATGGGTACTTCTTTTGCAAGAATTTGATTTACATATTGTAGATAGGAAAGGTGCTGATAATCCTGTTGCTGATAATTTGTCTAGATTGGAAAATATTGCTTATGATCCTGTTCCTGTTAATGATAGTTTTCCAAATGAACAATTGGCTGTAATAAAGGTGAGCTCGCGAGACAGTCCTTGGTATGCTGATTATGCTAACTTTATTGTTTCCAAGTACTTGCCTCCAACCTTTTCAGCTCAGCAAAGGAGGAAATTCTTTTATGACTTGAGGCATTATTTCTGGGATGACCCACACTTATATAAAGAAGGAGTGGATGGTATTATGCGAAGATGTGTTCCCGAATATGAACAACAGGAGATATTGAGTAAATGTCATGGTAGTGCTTATGGAGGACATCACGCCGGAGAAAGAACCGCGCAAAAGGTTCTACAATCAGGTTTTTATTGGCCAACTCTCTTCAAGGATGCGAGAAAGTTTATTTTATCTTGTGATGAATGCCAAAGGGTTGGTAATATCTCCAGACGCAATGAAATGCCCATGAATTATACTCTTGTTATTGAACCGTTTGATTGCTGGGGATTTGACTTCATGGGACCTTTTCCGTCTTCGGAAGGTAACACTCATATACTTGTTGCTGTTGATTATGTTACTAAATGGGTGGAAGCTATACCTACAAAAAGTGCTGATGGTGAGACCTCTTTAAGAATGCTTTTAGATATTATTTTTCCTAGATTTGGAGTACCTAGATATATTATGACTGATGGAGGTTCTCATTTTATTCATGGAGGTTTTAGAAAAACTCTTGCTAGGTATGATATTAATCATAGAATTGCTTCCGCTTATCATCCTCAAACTAGTGGTCAAGTAGAATTATCAAATAGAGAGATTAAATCTATTTTGGGAAAGACCGTTAATAAAACTAGAAAGAATTGGGCTAGTAAATTGAAGGATGCACTATGGGCTTATAGAACTGCTTATAAAAATCCCATGGGAATGTCACCTTATAAAATGGTTTATGGGAAAGCTTGTCATTTACCTTTAGAACTAGAGCACAAAGCTTATTGGGCTGTTAGAGAATTAAATAAAGATCCTAAACTTGCCGGTGATAAGAGGTTGTTGCAATTGAGTTCTCTAGATGAATGGAGAAGTGAAGCTTATGAAAATGCTAAACTCTTTAAAGAGAAAGTTAAAAAATGGCATGATAGGAGGATTATCAAAAGAGAATTTAATATTGGGGATAAAGTCCTATTGTATCGGTCTCGTCTCAGATTCTTTGCAGGGAAATTACTCTCGAAATGGGAAGGACCATATGTTGTCGAGGAGGTGTATCGTTCAGGAGCAATCAAAATTAGCTCTCTCCAAGGCAATGCTACGCAAGTGGTGAATGGACAAAGACTCAAGCATTATATCTCAGGTGATTCTTATAATGTTGATGTTGATATTATTCAAGTGGAAACACCGGAAGCTTTCATCAAAGGGCAAATTGACAGTCCGCCAGAACTCGACTTTGAATAGGTAACAGTACTGGTAATGAAAAGTACGCAATTTACTTTCCGAACAATATTTTCGCTGTTTTTGGAAAATATGAGAAATTATGAGTTCGAAACGGAGTGGAAAGGACGCACGAGGGGGCGCCACCATAGGCCGGCGCGGCCAAGCCTGGGCCCGCGCCGACCTATGGTCTGGCCGCCCCGTCGCCCCTTTCCGACTCTGGTTCGATCTGGTACTTTCCGTTTGGCGTGAAAATTTTTGCTATATAATCCCCCGGACCCCTGGAGGTCCGTATATCGTTTTCTCGACGTGTTTTGTTTCGAGCTATTTCTGCCAGGATCTGTTTTCGGTCTAGAAGCACCATGGCCTCCAACAACAAGGGCAAGGGGCTTTCGGAGGAAGAAGTGAAGGAGGTGCCATCAAGACAAGAGCAGCAAGCCGGAGGGAGCAAGCAAATCTTGGTGGGATCTGTTGACACTCGACGTTCTTTTTCTCATAACCTGCAGGGACCTTTACCACCCGCTCTTAGCCTCGACTCTTTCCCCATGATGGAAGAAGTTCTACGGATTACCGATGAGTTTTGTGATCAATATCGGGCTCTAAGAAGAGAAGTGGAGATACTCCAGGAGGAGAATTGCCGTCTCCGAAGAATGATTGAATACCACTCGATTCGCATCACAAGGTCGTCATCGCCAACTTCAGATAACAATGAATCTCTTCGAATCTTAGTGCAGAATTGTCAAGCTGAGAAACTAAAGTTGAAGGAGCTTATTAAGAAGCGCGGGAGGAGTTCATCACCACCATCTCCGCAGGAGTAATTCATCATCAGTATTGGCATCCCCTTGGTTTGTTCCAAGCTTGGGGGAGTGCCGCGGTATCACATTATCACTACCTTTTACTTTTATTGTCAAGTAGTGTCATATCATGAGTAGGGAAGTTATCATATAAGATGGGTTGCAGTTGGAAGTATCTCTCTTTAGTTGGTTGTCTATGTATCCCTTGGTGTGAGTTATCGTTATGGAATATTAATGAGAAGTCTTATCATTTACATATTGCACATCTTATTTTAGTTTGCAATCTCTACTATATGATTTACCTTGTTGTTAGTATTGGTATCACTTTGGGAGCATTGAATAAATCTATTTGGTTTTGGCAAACTTAGCATTGGTCAATAGCAACAACACTTTGAGGTTTAAATAGAAAAGAGAAATACATGTAGATGTTTCATTGTCTTTCTTGTTAGCTCATAGCTTATTATTCTGAAGTTAAGATCATTTGTGCTTACAAGGAAGATGCATGATTGTTTCTATCATATGTATATTTGTTTGTTTCCCTCGACTCTTATGCTTGCTAATTAACCTTGCTAGCCAAAGACCTGTACTGAGAGGGAATACTTCTCGTGCATCCAAACCTTAACCCAAACCTATGTCATTTGTGTCCACCATACCTACCTACTACATGGTATTTTCTGCCATTCCAAGTAAATACTTCATGTGCTACCTTTAAACAATTCAAAACTTAGTATCTCTTATTTGTGTCAATGTTTCATAGCTCATGAGGAAGTATGTGGTGTTTTATCTTTCAATCTTGTTGGGCAACTTCCACCAATGGACTAGTGGCTTCATCCGCTTATCCAATAATTCTGCAAAAAGAGCTGGCAATGGGATTCCCAGTCCCAAATTAATCAAACTAAATAGACACTCCTCCATGGTATGTGATTGATGGACGGCACCCGAAGGTTCGGTTAGCCATGGCTTGTGCAAGCAAAGGTTGGGGGGAGTGTCATCATCATAATAAAACCAAAATAAAAAGGGCACTCCTTCATGGTATGAGATTGTTGGCAGGCACCCGAGGATTCGGTTAGCCATGGTTTGTGAAAGAAAGGTTGGAAGGAGTGCCACACAAAATGAAAATAATATGGGAGCCGCTCTTAGGAGGTTGTCTGGCAAGGGGGTTAGAGTACCCGCTACCAGTCGTTGACAACAACAAACACCTCTCAAAATGTTACTTTTATTCTCTTTATATGATTGCAAAACTGAAAAAGTTCTAGCACATGATTTAATCCCTGCTTCCCTCTACGAAGGGCCTGTCTTTTACTTTATGTTGAGTCAGTAAACCTATTTCCCTCCATCTCAAGCAAGCATTTGAGTAGTTGTGATCAAACCATTATATTGTGATTTGCTACATCATGTCTTTTATTCTTCCTTGTTTAGTACAAGTTTTATCTGAATGAATATAGCTTTGCAAGTTATCAATGATTATGAGAAGACCATTATGATTGAGTATGCAAGTTGTGCCTTATAAACTTTAACATGAGAGCGCTGCTCAAGGAGATAATTATAATCTGTTAATTGTTCTCTGACCAAGAACGAAGTTTGCCATCACCAATTATGATTTCTTATGCACCTTTACTTGTGATTACCTTATACTTGTTTCAATATGAGTTATAAGAGGTTGTTTACTATAATGTCCTGTGTGAATGAATATGATGCTTCTTGTCCGTATTTTATTTATCGACTCTTCACTCCATAAACATGTGGTCATGTCTATCGAGTTCAGTTTCGCTTGGGGACAAGCGAAGTCTAAGCTTGGGGGGAGTTGATACGTCCAATTTGCATCACTATTTTATATCATAATTTGCTGTTATTCATTGATATATTTCATATTGGGACACAATACTTATGTTATTTCATCTATTTTGCATGTTTCATCATTATTGGAGGATCAAGCACCGGAGCCAGGATTCTGCTGGAAAAAGCACCGTCAGAACGCAATATTTCGGAAGATCAACTGTGGGAGGAAATTATACCAAAAATCCTATTTTTCAAGATGACGAAGGAAGCCAGAAGGAGGGGCCAGGAGGACCCAGGGTGGGCCCACACCCTAGGGCGGCGCGGCCCAGGCCCTGGCCGCGCCGCCATGTGGTCTGGGGGGCCCACAACCCCTTTCGCCTCCTTTTCTTCGCGAAATCCTTCATCCCGAAAACCTAAGCCAGAGAGGGTACCTCGCGAAGAGTTACAGCCGCCTCTGCGGGGCGGAGAACACCAGAGAGAAAAGAGCTCTCCGGCGGGCAGGAATCCGCCGGGGAAATTCCCTCCGGGAGGGGGAAATCGACGCCATCGTCACCGTCATCGAGCTGGACATCATCGCCATCACCATCATCATCATCTCCACCATCATCACCGCCGTCATCACCGCTGGACACCGTCACCGCCGTAGCAATTTGGGTTTGATCTTGATTGTTTGATAGGGGAAACTCTCCCGGTATCGATCTCTACTTGTTGTTGATGCTATTGAGTGAAACCATTGAACCAAGTTTATGTTCAGATTGTTATTCATCATCATATCACCTCTGATCATGTTCCGTATGATGTCTCATGAGTAGTTCGTTTAGTTCTTGAGGACATGGGTGAAGTCTAAATGTTAGTAGTGAACTATGGTTGAGTAATATTCAATGGTGTGATATTTAAGTTGTGGTGTTATTCTTCTAGTGGTGTCATGTGAACGTCGACTACATGACACTTCACCATTTATGGGCCTAGGGGAATGCATCTTGTACTCGTTTGCCAATTGCGGGGTTGCCGGAGTGACAGAAACCTGAACCCCCGTTGGTATATCGATGCAGGAGGGATCGCAGGATCTCAGAGTTTAAGGCTGTGGTTAGATTTATTCTTAATTACTTTCTTGTAGTTGCGGATGCTTGCAAGGGGTATAATCACAAGTATGTATTAGTCCTAGGAAGGGCGGTACATTAGCATAGGTTCACCCACACAACACTTATCATAACAATGAAGATTATTTAGCCGTATGTAGCGAAAGCACTAGACTAAAATCCCGTGTGTCCTCGAGAACGTTTGGTCATTATAAGTAAACAAACCGGCTTGTCCTTTGTGCTAAAAAGTATTGGGCCACTCGCTGCAATTGTTACTCTCGTACTTTACATACGCGTACTTTATTCAACTGTTACATCAAAACCCCCTGAATACTTGTCTGTGAGCATTTACAGTGAATCCTTCATCGAAACTGCTTGTCAACACCTTCTGCTCCTCGTTGGGATCGACATTCTTACTTATCGAAGATACTACGATACACCCCCTATACTTGTGGGTCATCAATCAGCAAGTTTTCTCTCAGTAAGAAACCAAAGTTTAATCAACCAGTAGGAGAAAGGTGTGACTTCTGAAGGTGTTGCTGGCTGACTAGTGGCAGGGCGGACTACCAGCGTCAGCAACAACGTGGAACCTGCACACAATATAACTAAAGTACTTTGCCCCAACTTACAGTGAGGTTGTCAATCTCACCGGTTTTCTGAACACAAAGGATTAGACGTATCGAATGAAAGGAGATGTTTTCAGAAAGTAAACAGAACATGATTGCAGTTGAATTTATCAGTAAAAGAAGAAGGACCGGGGTCCACAATTCACTAGAGGTGTCTCTCCATAAAGAAATAACATGTTGGGTGAACAAATTACAGTGGGTAATTGACAGAATATCGACCGATCATGACAAGATGATTACTATGATAATTTGATATTGGGCATTACAACATAATACATAGACTGTAATCCAACTACGTCTGTGACTAATAATCCACCTTCAGATTAGCGTCTGCACCCCTTCCAGTATAAAGTTGCAAGCAACGGATTATCGCATTAAGCAATGTGTGTAAAGTAAACAATAGAATTACCCTTGGATAAAACATTATTGGGTTATCCCTAGTAGCAACAGCGTATCTAAAACCTTAGAAGTTATAAAGTCACTCTCTCAGGAAACTAGAGGCATGAACGTACAATCAAGCATAAATACCCCCTCTTGGGGTCACAAGTATCCGCTTGGCCAGAGTTTCTACTAGCAACAGAGAGCATGCAAGATCACAAATAACATATGACATGAATATACAATCAATCTCAACATAGTATTCAACATTCATCGGATCCTAGTAAATCAAACATAGAGGATTACATAAATATGATCTTGATCATGTTGGGCAGCTCACAAGATCGATACATGAACAAAGTGGATAAAACAACCATGTAGCTACTGTTATGAACTCATAGTCTAGGGATGAACTACTCACACATCACTTCGGAGGCGGGCATGGCGATGTAGATGCCTCCGGTGATGATTTCCCCCTCCGGCAGGGTGCCGGGAAGAGCTTCAGAACCACCTGAGATAGGTTCGGTGATGGCGGCCGCAACGGAAATTTTCGTGGATGGAGGCTCGGGTATCCAGGGTTTTCCTGAGAAGATGTATAAATTGTTGGAGATATTCCCAAGAGGCAATAATAAAAGTGGTTATTATATATCTTTGTGTTTATGATAAATGTTTATATACCATGCTATAATTGTATTAACTGAAACATTGATACACGTGTGTTATGTAAACAACAAGGAGTCCCTAGTAAGCCTCTTGTATAACTAGCTTGTTGATTAATAGATGATCATAGTTTCATGATCATGAACATTGGATGTTATTAATAACAAGGTTATGTCATTATGTGAATGATGTAATGGACACACCCAATTAAGCGCAGCATAAGATCACGTCATTAAGTTATTTGCTATAAGCTTTCGATACATAGTTACCTAGTCCTTTCGACTATGAGATCATGTAAATCACTTATACCGGAAGGGTACTTTGATTACATCAAACGCCACTGCGTAAATGGGTGGTTATAAAGATGGGATTAAGTATCCGGAAAGTATGAGTTGAGGCATATGGATCAACAGTGGGATTTGTCCATTCTGATGACGGATAGATATTCTCTGGGCCCTCTCGGTGGAATGTCGTCTGATTAGCTTGCAAGCATATGAATGGTTCATAAAGAGACCACATACCACGGTACGAGTAAAGAGTACTTGTTAGGAGACGAGGTTGAACAAGGTATAGAGATACCGATGATCAAACCTCAGACAAGTAAAATATCGCGTGACAAAGGGAATCGGTATCTTATGTAAATGGTTCAGTCGATCACTAAAGTCATCGTTGAATATGTGGGAGCCATTATGGATCTCCAGATCCCGCTATTGGTTATTGGTCAGAGAGAGGTCTCAACCATGTCTGCATAGTTCGCGAACCGTAGGGTGACACACTTAAGGTCTGATGTCGTTTAAGTAGATATGGAATATGGAATGGAGTTCGAAGTTTTGTTCGGAGTCTCGGATGGGATCCAGGACATCACGAGGAGGTCCGGAATGGTCCGGAGAATAAGATTCATATATAGGAAGTCATTTTGTAGGTTTGAAAATGATCCGGTATTTTTTCTGGAAGGTTCTAGAAGGTTCTAGAAGAGTCCGGAAGAAATCAGCATGGAAGGCGGAGTCCCAGAGGGACTCCACCCACCTTGGCCGGCCAGCCTAAGGGAGGAGGAGTCCCAGGTGGACTCCTCCCCATGGTGGCCGGCCACCCCACCAAAGGAAAGGGGGAGTCCCACTCCCCCTAGGTTTGGTCATATGGAAGGTTTTATGTTGGTGTCTTATTCGGAGACTTTTGACCTAATCTTTGGGGTTTTCCACCTATAAAAAGAGGGGAGGGGAGGGGCTGGCCGGCCACACCAATCCCACCTTGGCCGCACCCCCCAAGAGCCCCCTCTCCCAGAAACCCTAGCGGTTTCCTCCTCCCTCTCTCTCCCACATAGCTTAGGTGAAGCTCTGTCGGAGATCTCCACCACCACCGCCACCACGCCGTCGTGCTGCCGGGATTCCGAGGAGGATCTACTACTTCCGTTGCCCGCTGGAACGGGGAGAAGGACGTCGTCTTCATCAACACCGAAAGTGTGACCGAGTACGGAGGTGCTGCCCGATTGTGGCACCGTCAAGATCTTCTACGCGCTTTTGAAAGCGGCAAGTGATCATCTTCTGCAACAACGAGATCTAATCTCGGTAGGCTTTGGAAATCTTCAAGGGTTAGTCTCGTTCATCCCCTCGTTGCTACCATCTTCTAGATTGCATCTTGGCTTGGATTGCGTTCTCGCGATAGGAATTTTTTTGTTTTCTATGCTACGAATCCCATCAGTGGTATCAGAGTCGTGTCTATGCATAGATTGGTTGCACGAGTAGAACACAATTGTTTTGTGTGCATTGATGCTTTGTTGTCTTTAGTTCGTGTACTTTGCATCTTGCGGCATGGTGGGATGAAGCGGCTCGGGCTAACTTTACATGACCGCGTTCATGAGACTTGCTCCACGTTCGACATGCAACTTGTATTGCATAAGTGGCTTTGCGGGTGTCTGTCTCTCCCACCATATTGAAGATTCAATTTACTCTTTCTATTGACAACACTAGTATCACCGTTGTGGTTCATGTTCGTAGGTAGATTGGATCTTACTCGAAAACCCTAAACCACGTAAAATATGCAAACCAAATTAGAGACGTCTAACTTGTTTTTGCAGGGTTTGGTGATGTGATATGGCCATAATGTGATGATGAATATGTATGAGATGATCATTATTGTATTGTGGCAACCGGCAGGAGCCTTATGGTTGTCTTTATATTTCATGTTGAGTAGTATTTCAAAGTAGTTGTAATAGTTGCTACATGAGGTGAACAACCATGAAGACGGCTCCATGGACCTTGACGCTACGCCGACGATGATGGAGATCATGCCCGTTGATGATGGAGATCATGTCCGTGCTTTGGAGATGAAGATCGAAGGCGCAAAGACTAAAGGGCCATATCATATCACATATGAATTGCATGTGATGTTAATCCTTTATGCATCTTATTTTGCTTAGAACGCGATGGTAGCATTATAAGATGATCCCTCACATTAATATCAAGATAATAAAGTGTTCTCCCCTCGTATGCACCGTTACAAACAGTTCGTCGTTTCGAAGCATCACGTGATGATCGGATGTGGAAGACTCTACGTTCATATACAACGGTTGTAAGCCATGTTGCACACGCAAAATACTTGGGTTTGCTTGACGAGCCTAGCATGTACAGACATGGCCTCGGGACAACGGAAACCGAAAGGTTGAACATGAGTCATATGGATGATATGATCAACATGTTGATGTTCACTATTGAAGTTACATCATCTCACGTGATGATCGGTTTTGGTGTAGTCGATTCGGATCGTGTACTACTTAACAACTATGAGGGATGTTGTATTAAGTGGGAGTTCATTAGTAATTAGTATAAAACATGAACTAATTATCATAATCATAGTATGAGTAGTATTTTGAATTAATTTTGTAGTATTGGCATCCATTTTCTACCATGCGCTAGTCTTGTAATTGAGATAGAAATACTGTTAAGTCTGACAAGAAACTTTACGGACTGGTACCATATTGTTAAAGAATCAAGAAATGATTAAGTCCTATTGCGAACTTTTAGTAAACCTCACATTGTTGATTCAAAGAGTTGTTGTTTCAATTAGTACCTAAAGTTATCCTCCATGAAACGTGAAGTTCAAATCTGTTTGAAAAAGTAAGGAGCTGAAAATTTAGTTTCCAGAAATAAGCAAGGTATGAGATATATGTAATATCTAAGACCTTATTGCAAGATGATAGAATATAATCTAGTGAGACTACATAAACTCATAAGTTTTATGGGAATGTACGAAGGTTGAAGACGCCCGGCGTCCCAATCCTCCAACTAAGTTGGACACTAAAGATATTCGCATATCTATGAAGTAATCGTCCTTAGTATGCACCGTTGCTAAGACTCGTCGTTTCGAAGCATCTTGTGATGATCGGGTGTTATAGATTCTACGAGTGCATGCAACGGGTGCAAGCCAGATTTGCACATGCGAATACTAAGGTTAAACTTTACGAGCCTAGCATGTGCAGACATGGTCTCGGAAAGTCATCATGATATAATGGATAAAATTATGAGTGAAATTGTTCATCATATTACAAGGTTACTAATAGTGAAATACGGAACACTTGTCATATGATGATCAACTTTAAAGTAAGAACCTCAAGGTTATTGGTATTTGACCAACAAACCTAGAAGTTATTGATGTTGAAGTGTTTTTCTGAATAATGAGGAAAGCTAAAAGAGAAACTACAAAAGATTATTGGCAGAAAGAAAGAAAAGACTAGAAAGTCTAGCTCAGGTGTATATAAATGATATACATGTTATGGATGTATTCCTCGTTTGGTCACACAATGAAATTCTTGGATATTTGTACCATATTGGTTGGTATGAAGTGTCATACAAAACAACGCAATACAAGAATACAATGGCCTAAGTGACTGACAAGGAATATGATAGGAATGCACGTCTGGAACAAAAATAAAGTGTTATTATGTTCATCGTTGGCATTCTATCTAGCCCTTAGAATTTATAATAAAGAACTTAATAATTGTTATTTTGCTCTAGTCAAATGAAAACAATAAGTTGTTCAAATTATGACATTACTCCATGTACGATGGATAAGTTATTATAAATCTTAATGGTGAAACACACACACACATAATACTGACGCTAAAATGCCATAAGGCAAATGATTTGAATTCCACTTATTTGTGGAACCGCCATTTAGGTCATGTTAGAAAGGAACGCATGAAGGAACTCCATGCAAATGGATTTTTGGAGTCATTTGAATTTTGAATCATTTGGCGCTTGCAAATCTTTTCTAAAGAGAATGACTAAAATACCATTCATAGGCCAAGAGTTGAACGGGCAACTAACTTAGTGAAAACATACATGATGATATATGTGGTTCACTGAGCATAGTTGTGTGCGGGAGATTCTTCTACTTCATGAAAACTTCCAACAATGAATTGAGTATATATATGAGGATATATTCGATAAGGAAGAAGTCTGAAACATTTGAATGGATTCAAATAAATTTCAGCATGAAGTGGAAATCATCGTAATAGAAAAGTCAAATATCTATGATTGGATCATTGGGAAAATATTTGAATTACGATTTTTAGCGAACATCTAAGAGAGTTATGAAATTGTTCTACAACTCACATTTCTTGGAGTATCATAGTGATGATATAGTATCCGAGAAATGTATCCAAACCTTGTTGGGTTAATGATGAGATAAAAATAAAATGATGCCATTATATTTTTGTGGATTATGCTTTAGTGACTACCGCTTTTACACTAAATAGAGCATCATCATGATCTGTTGAAATGACACCATACGAGTTATGGCATGGGTATGAACCTTAATAGTCCTTTCTTAAATTTTGGTATGCATAGCATATGTAAATAAGTTTACAACCAAAATCGGATGAATGTCTTTGTAGGTTATCCCAAAGAATTGATTGGGAATTCTTCCCACTATGGAGACAAAAACAAAAGTGTTTATCAATGTTTCTTACTTATTTCCAAGAAATTATTTCTAGCGAAGTATTTTCAGTGGGAGGACAATAGAACTTGATAAGGTTTATGAACCTGAGCATAATGATCAGAGTAGCGCAGCATCGGAATTGGTTCCGGAAGCGGCCACGACGATCATGGCTCCCATGACTACAAAGTGTTTTAGCCATAGAGATCGAAGTACTTATAGAACCTTGTAGGTATGGTTTACTTTGTGATCAAATAAATGATTTATGAACAAAGGATTGTTTTTTGAACAATGATAAATCAACTACATACAAAGAAGTTATGATGGGCGCTGACTCCGTTAAAATGGCTATACGCCATGAAATCCAAGATAGATGAATATTTTTTGAAAGTAAATGGATCTATAAAATTGATGGACTTGGATAGAATATCCTTGAAGAAGCTTGACTTGTTGAAAAGTTGTTTACGACAAAGTTCAAAGAGTTGACTACGATAAGATTAGATCTTTCGTAGCAATGCTTATAGTCTATGTGGATTATTCTAGTAATCGCTACATATTTCTTTTATGAGATATGCTAGTAGGATGGCAAAATACATTACTTAACAGAAGTGTGTATTAAAGGTGTATACAAGATACAACCAATTGTTTTGCTAGTCCGTGGAATACTACATAGGTATACGAACTTCAATTGGATGAAGTGAGTATCACGGAGTTGGAAATCTTCACCAGATGAAATAGTCAAAGAGTTTTTGATTTCATCAGAAACGATGAAGAGGCTTGCATTTGCAAGAAATTAAGTGGGAGCACTGAGACATATTTATAATACTTTATGTAGATGACATATAGTTGGTTATAAATGATGTAATTATATACTTGATTAAAAGGTTTCATTAAAAATTAACTTCAATGAAAGAATATGGACTGAAACAAATTTAGTGTCAAGATCTATGAAGATAGATTGAAACACATAATAAGTTTAAGTCAAAGTACATAGAATGGATATTGAAGTAGTTCAATATAGAAATATTAAGAAAATGTTCTTGTCATGTGAAGGTTTAACAAGACTTGAGTGTATCTTACACTAAATGAGTAAAAACACATGAGTGATTATAGATCACGAATAATATGTACACAATCAGATGTCCTGTGCTCTTAAAAGTGTTATGAGCATGTACCAGAATGATTCATGTGATGATCATTGAAAAACAGTAAGAAGATTCTTGAGTACTTAAGAAGAACCAAGGATATATAAATATAGTTTTGTATGAAGAAATGACAAACAAATCGCTGTAAGATGTTGCACCGATATTGGTTTTGTCACATATAAAAATAAAATTTAAATCTCAAATTGGACTAAGTGTTGTTTAAAAGGTAGCACAATGAGCTAGAAGTTGTCTATGCTATATTTAGAAGAGTTCTAAATATTGTGACAGATTCTACAAATGAAGGCAGAGTATGTCATTGTTTTGACAATGACTGAGGATGTTAAGTCAAGAGGTTCTTTGAGAACTTGGTGTAGTTCCGATAGTGTCAGAACTATGAAGCTATATTGTGTAAGACAATATTAGTGACATATTTCAGACCGTGGAATTAAGGTTCCACCAAAAGACCAAACATATTTAATGCCGAACTCATTTGGAAAATGAGTGATGCGTTGAGACGCAAATGAATTGCAAAATACATACGTTTCTGAGCATGTCAGATCTGTTGACTAAAACTTCTCCCGTGAGCAAAACATGATAAAGCACCAGAAGGCCAAGGTGTTATATCTTTACATATGTAAACTAGATTATTGACTCTAGTGCAAGTGGGAGACTGTTGGAGATATGCCCAAGAGGCAATAATAAAAGTGGTTATTATAACTAGGAGTCCCTAGTAAGCCTCTTGTATAACTAGCTTGTTGATTAATAGATGATCATGTATTCATGATCATGAACATTGGATGTTATTAATAACAAGGTTATGTCATTATGTGAATGATGTAATGGACACACCCAATTAAGCGTAGCATAATATCACGTCATTAAGTTATTTGCTATAAGCTTTCGATACATAGTTACCTAGTCCTTTCGACCATAAGATCATGTAAATCACTTATACCGGAAGGGTACTTTGATTACATCAAACGCCACTGCCTAAATAGGTGGTTATAAAGATGGGATTAAGTATCCGGAAAGTATGAGTTGAGGCATATGGATCAACAGTGGGATTTGTCCATTCCGATGATGGATAGATATTCTCTGGGCCCTCTCGGTGGAATGTCGTCTGATTAGCTTGCAAGCATATGAATGGTTCATAAAGAGACCACATACCACGGTACGAGTAAAGAGTACTTGTCAGGAGACGAGATTGAACAAGGTATAGAGATACCGATGATCAAACCTCGGACAAGTAAAATATTGCGTGACAAAGGGAATCGGTATCGTATGTAAATGGTTCAGTCGATCACTAAAGTCATCGTTGAATATGTGGGAGCCATTATGTATCTCCAGATCCCGCTATTGGTTATTGGTCAGAGATAGGTCTCAACCATGTCTGCATAGTTCGCGAACCGTAGGGTGACACACTTAAGGTCTGATGTCATTTAAGTAGATATGGAATATGGAATGGAGTTCGAAGTTTTGTTCGGAGTCTCAGATGGGATCCAGGACATCACGAGGAGGTCCGGAATGGTCCGGAGAATAAGATTCATATATAGGAAGTCATTTTCTAGGTTTGAAAATGATCCGGTATTTTTTCTGGAAGGTTCTAGAAGGTTCTAGAAGAATCCGGAAGAAATCAGCATGAAAGGTGGAGTCCCTCTCTGGGACTCCACCCACCTTGGCCGGCCAGCCTAAGGGAGGAGGAGTCCCAGGTGGACTCCTCCCCATGGTGGCCGGCCACCCCACCAAAGGAAAGGGGGGAGTCCCACTCCCCCTAGGTTTGGTCATATGGAAGGTTTTATGTTGGGGTCTTATTCGGAGACTTTTGACCTAATCTTTGGGGTTTTCCACCTATATAAAGAGGGGAGGGAAGGGGCTGGCCGGCCACACCAATCCCACCTTGGCCGCACCCCCCAAGGGCCCCCTCTCCCAGAAACCCTAGCGGTTCCCTCCTCCCTCTCTCTCCCACATAGCTTAGGCGAAGCTCTGTTGGAGATCTCCACCACCACCGCCACCACGCCGTCGTGCTGCCGGGATTCCGAGGAGGATCTACTAATTCCGCTGCCCGCTGGAACGGGGAGAAGGACGTTGTCTTCATCAACACCGAACGTGTGACCGAGTACGGAGGTGCTGCCCGATTATGGCACCGTCAAGATCTTCTACGCGCTTTTGAAAGCGGCAAGTGATCATCTTCTGCAACAACAAGATCTAATCTCGTAGGCTTTGGAAATCTTCAAGGGTTAGTCTCGTTCATCCCCTCATTGCTACCATCTTCTAGATTGCATCTTGGCTTGGATTGCGTTCTCGCGATAGGAAATTTTTTGTTTTCTATGCTACGAATCCCATCATAAATAGGCGGAGGATTCAGGTCGGTGGGGCACCTGTGGGCCCACACCTACCCTAGGTGCGGGCCAGCCCTAGGCTGCGCCTAGGGGTGGTGTGGGCGCCCTGGTGTGCCTCTTCGTTCCCCCTCCGGACTTCGTCTTTGTTTCGGTAAATATTGACTTGTGTTTTTGTTTCGTCCTATTCCGAGAATATTTCCTATACAACTTTACTGAAATACAAAAACAGCAGAAAACAAGGAACTAATATTATGGCATCTTGTTAATAGGTTAGTGCCAGAAATCATGTAAAAGTGCAACAAAATGTAAGCAAAACACATATAAATTGGTGTAAAACAAGCATGCCGCATCAAAAATTATAGATATGTTTGAGACGTATCAAATACCGTATCACATTCCCTTGTCTCGCGATATTTTACTTGACCAAGATTTGATCACCTATATCACCATACCTAGATCAATGTTGGGGGGATGACCCCCAGTATGCCAAAGGCATGCCAAACCGGATGGTTTGAGCCATCAAAGTACCGGTTTAAAAGTTGTTCCGGATAACGAAGGGTGATTCAGAGAATCATACCGGTATACCGGAACTGGCTAAGAGCATACCGGAATACCGGAACAGGTTACACTGTAGCACTTCGGCAAGACTGGTCAAAGATGCTCTCCAGAGCTAGAAGACAAAGATGAGTGAAGCACTTCAGCTTTAATCGAAGCCATGACGCCAAAGGCGAAGGATGACGTAAAAGGTGCCGGAGGATGTCACAGCTCCTGATTAAAGGCATACCGGCATCACTGGAAGCTAAAGTAGCTTTGTAAAGTAGTTTGTCTAGTCAAAGATCCCATTAGGGTTTCTTAGGGTTTCTTCCCCTGTAAGCCACCCTATCCCCTATATAAGGAGAGGGGGCACATCCCTTCGCGGGCACGTCGAATAGGCTCTCTTGTAACCAGAAACCTGTAAGCTCTTATGATCAAGAAATAGAGAGATCTAGTGGTGTCTTTTTTCTTGAGTTCATCATCTTCTACCTTCGGCCAAGGCCAAGTTCTTGAGGAATCCATCCGGAAACCTCTCCATCTATACCAAAACCCTCCCCGAATCCTCTAGCGCACATTCAGCCCCAAGATAAGCCATCCCATGGCATCTGTCTGTTCACCACGACGACAGTTGGCGCCCACCGTGGGGCCAGCAGCTGCGCTTGCTGGAGTTCATATTCGGGCGGGCCTCCTCACCGTCGGCGGCGAGCGTGTCGTCACCGCGCTCATCAACCGCATCCGCAACATGCGCTTCATCAACGACAACACGGGCTGCTTCTCCAACGGAGGTAAGTTCCCCAAGAACGGCCGCGTCATCGAGTTCGGGAGCATCCTCGTCTACTACGGCACCGTCCCTGAGCACCAGTGCCTCTCGCCGGTGCTGGTGGCTCTGGATCCGCCAAGGTCTACGCGTCGCAGCGGCCACACCGCCGGCAGCGTTGAGGTGCTGGTGGTTGGCGCGGGCGACGCCGGCAAGGGAACTGCGGCGGAAGGCGCTGGGCAGACGAAGTCCACGCGCATGGCCAAGCCGCCAACCGAGCGCAACCAGGAAGCTGCAGGTGCATCCGCAGCGCCACCGGAGACTCCTCTTCAAGCGGCCATGAGCGTGCTGGCTACGCCCATCGCGCAGAACATCGACCCGACAGCGGCTCAGGCGGAGCTGGAGGCACAACGGCAGAAGCTGCTCGCGAACGGCGCCGACATCGTCCGGGCGCAGCGCGAGCTGAACCTAACCCTACTTGAGTATAATGCTGCCCATGGCTTTGCTTCTGTTAGCGCTCAGGCTGCAAGGATACCGGAAAACCGGCTTAGAGCTCGCAACTTAGATCAGGATCTGCGTAAGGAGATTCTTGCCGGAAAAAGTACTTCTGCATCGTTGAGCATGGTAGAGAAACCTAAGTATAACATTCCGGATAAAACCATAAAAGCTGCTAAGGCTGCAGTAGAGCTGTGTGAATCGCTTTCCGGAGATGCTTTGGCAAAGCAGCAAGAGCGTGTCAGAGAGTTGCTTGATACGATTGAGCAGCAAAATGCCGAGCAGCTGGCTAAGTTAAACAAGGCTGCGGCTTCAAAATCTGTGCATTCAACAAAGAATGCGGAAGCAAGTCCCATGGGCAGGCATCGTCCCCCCATCCGGACAAGAGAAAAGGAAAAGAGGTCAATGCACAACAGATGACTGTGTACGATCCGGTTCTTGCCGGAAAGCAACAAGCCGGGCGGCACGAGGCCGGTAGAAAAAGCCAAGGAGCAGATCGTGGTTACGCCAGATATGGCTACTCCAGAGATACGGCTAATGGGATATGGCTACGCCGGTAGAGGAGAAACCAGGCAAAATTATCGTGCACCAAGAGCTGCTTATGCAGAGGAGGAAATGCCTCCGCAAAGGTACTGGCAGGCAAGGGCCGCAGTACCGGAAAGATACGAAGAAGCTGACTCAGGGACTGAAAGAATCGGAGCCCACCGGAACCCTTTGGGGGAAAGGTTAGGAGAAAGATGCCTACCAGACCAGGATGCGAGGCACAGGCTGGATAGGATGTACTTGTTTGAAATGGTTGAGGCAGAAGGTCCTCCGGGTCCCAAGTGTTTTGGCCTGCAGATCATGAAAGAGGAACCACCGGTTCGCAACTTCACGTTGCCCCGTGATACAAAAACGTACGATGGCACCACTAAGCCGGAAGACTGGCTCGCGGACTACGTGACCGCAGTTTACGTTGCCGGTGGTGGAGGAACTGTCACTGGTGGAGGAAACCGGCGTTGGGCCGTAAGAATTGTACCATCTTTCCTGGTAGGACCAGCGCGCATCTGATTAAACAACTTGCCGGTAGGAAGCATAAACGGCTGGTTGGACTTTGAGGAAGCCTTTGTGAGCAATTTCAGCAGTACATACCGGAGGCCAAACAGGCCGCAACAGCTCGCTTTGTGCGTGCAACGCTCAAATGAAACAGACCGGGATTACCTGACCCGGTGGAACTCCTGTGAAGGGGTAATCGAGGCGCAAGCCATAGCTTGGTTTTGCAATGGGTGTAGAAGAGGTTCACCTCTGTGGCAAAAGCTACAGAGAAACATGCCAACAACTTTGGCAGAAATGATACGTGTGGCGGATAGCTACGCATTGGGTGACCCAATGCAACCGGTAGTGCAGGCAGAGCCAACACAAACAAGCCAACCACGCCAAGATCAGTACCGGGATAACCGGCACAACAAAAGAAGGGAAGATTTTCCGGATCGGAGGTACGGTCCGCAGCAAGTAGCTGCAGTGCAGGATAACTCTGGTGCCAGCGGTAGCCAGAGGCAGAAAACCGGATCGCAGCCATGGGCGGGTCCTAAGAAACAATGGGTTGAAAAGAAACCCTGGGGCCAGAAAAAGAATTGGCAAGAACATGCAAGATACACCATGGAAGCGGCTATGGACCAACCTTGTCGGTGGCACACACCGAATCCGGCAAATCCATCGAACCATTTGACAAAGGATTGCTCGTGGACCAAATACTTAATGTTGAAAGGTGCGGTAAAAGATGCGCAAGCAAAAGGCTGTGCCACGATACTACCACCATCGCAAGATATGTTACACCAGCACCCCCTACTACCACCACCACCGCTTACCGGAGCGAATGATCTACCGGTACAGCCTCAGCCGAACCGGCAGTAGCACCAACAAGTTCATCAGGTGGGCGATGTCAATGGCCAACCGCCACCGCCGGCACCTTTAGGTCAGAATGTTTACCAGGATCCGGACATGTGCTGTGTTGTGTTCATTACTGAGCCAACCGACAAGCAAAGCATGCATCGCCGTTCCATGGAAGTGAACGCGGTAATGCCGGCAGTACCAAGATACATGCTATGGTCGGATCAGGAAATCACCTGGTCGTTCAAGGATCATCCGAAAATTATGCCTAATCCGGGTGGCTATGCTCTTGTCGTGGACCCTATCATGCATGGGCCAACAACTCGAGCGCGGTTCAGCAAGGTGCTGATCGACAATGGAAGCAGCATAAATATTATGTACCGGCACACCATGCGTACGCTGGGAATCACTGAAAACATGCTGCAACCAACTCACACTACGTTCCACGGAATCGTTCCGGGTTTGTCCTGCTCACCCATGGGAAAAGTCCGGGTGGATGTGTCGTTTGGAGGACGCGACAATTGCCGGGTGGAAAATGTTCTGTTCGAGGTAGTGGACTTACACAGTCCCTATCATGCGCTGCTGGGGAGACCGGCGTTGGCATCGTTTATGGCCTCAACACATACGGCGTATCTCAAGATGAAGATGTCGGCACCATCTGGACACCTAACTGTGGTGGGAAACTATAAGGTCTCACTGGAAACCGATTCCGCCGGATCGAATCTGGCCAAATCGCTGGTGATCGCAGAAGAAAAAAGGAGAATGCAAACTGCGGTTGCGTTGGCTCAGTCCTCACAGTTGAGTTTAGCGGCGATGAGTGGGAACCTGGGCACACCGGCGTTCAAGCCAACCAAGGAAACAAAAGACATCGTGCTGGACCCAGTTTACCCTGAGCGCACCGTTCGCATTGGTGCCGGTCTCACTGAGGCATAGGAAAGCGCGCTCGTCAACTTCCTCCGTGAGAATCGGAATATCTTTGCCTGGTCTACTGATGACTTGGTAGGTGTTCCGAGGGAGTTGGCTGAGCACTCTCTGAACGTCCGGAAGGATGCGAAGCCGGTAAGGCAGCCGTTGCACCGGTTCGCTGAAGATAGGAGGAAAATCATTGTGGAAGAAGTGACAAAGTTGTTAGTTGCCGGTTTCATTGTGGAGGTACTGCATACTGAGTGGCTAGCCAATCCGGTGATGGTCGAGAAGAAAAAAGAGGAGAACCTTGAAGCAAAAGCTCCAAAGGTGTGGCGCATGTGCATCGACTACACCAACCTGAACAAGGCTTGCCCGAAAGATCCTTTCCATTTACCCCAGATCGATCAAGTGATTGATTCCACTGCTGGATGTGAACTGTTGTCGTTCCTGGATGCCTATTCCGGTTTCCACCAGATTCCCTTGAAAAAGGAAGATCAAATAAAAACTGCGTTTATCACCCCGCACGGGGCTTAATGCTATGTTACTATGCCTTTCGGTTTGCGCAACACTGGTGCAACGTACCAGCGCTGCATGCAAAAGTGTTTGTTTGATCAAATCGGAAAGAATGTGCAAGTCTATGTGGACGATATTGTGATAAAAACGAAGGTCAAGGAAACCTTGATCGATGATCTAAGGCAAACGTTTGACAACCTAAGAAGGTTCCGGATGAAACTCAATCCGGCAAAATGCACCTTCGGTGTTCCAGCCGGCAAGTTGCTTGGCTTTCTCGTGTCTAGCCGGGGCATAGAGGTTAATCCGGTAAAGATCCGGGCCATTGAAAGAATGACAATACCGCAAGAACTCAAAGATGTGCAAAAGTTTACTGGAAGCTTGGCATCGCTAAGCCGGTTCATAAGCAGGTTGGGGGAAAAGGCCCTGCCGCTCTACGCTTTGATGAAAAAATCCGATACCTTTGTCTGGACCCCTCAGGCAGATGCATCATTCAAAGAGCTAAAAACAATGCTAGCCACTGCGCCGATATTGGCTTCGCCTCTAGAAAGAGAGCCCATGCTGTTGTACATAGCAGCAACAAACCGGGTTGTGAGTGTGGTAGTTGTGGTTGAACGAGAAGAGGAAGGAAAAACCGTGCAGAGACCGGTATACTACCTGAGCGAGGTGCTCTCCCTCTCAAAACAAAACTACCCTCACTTCCAGAAAATGACCTATGGCGTATTCATGGCCACCACAAAGCTCAAGCACTACTTTGAGGAACATCCAATGAAAGTGGTGAGCGAGGCACCCATTTCCGATATCATGGGCAACAAGGATGCTAGCGGCAGGATTGCCAAGTACGGGCAATTCAGGTATCACCGTACGTACCGGTATACGAAAGAAGGGACGCCATAAAATCACAAGCTTTAGCTGATTTCTTGGTTGATTGGGCCGAAATGCAATACAAACCGCCGGAACACAAGATAGAGTACTGGAAGATGCACTTTGATGGATCCAAGCTCAAGGAGGGTCTGGGTGCCGGTGTGGTGCTTACTTCACCTAAGGGAGATCATCTCCGCTATGTTTTACAAGTGCACTTCAGAGCATCAAACAATGTTGCTGAGTATGAGGCTTTGATCCATGGGCTCAAGGTTGCAGAAGAAATCGGTGCGCACTGGATCATTTGCTATGGTGATTCAGATCTTGTGGTGCAGCAGTGTTCCGGAGATTGGGACGCAAAGGATGCCAACATGGCCTCATACCAGTTCCATGTGCAAAAAATTGCCGGCTTCTTCGAAGGTTGTGAGTTTCACCATGTGCCGCGCGCAGAAAATGAAGCTGCGGATACTCTCTCTAAGCTAGGTTCCTCCCGGCAGGAAATTCCTCCCGGAGTGGCTTTGGCTCACCTAAGAGCACCATCGATTAAACCAAGTCCGGAATCGGAGTCAATTTTCATACCGGAATCACATTGTGCCAATGGACATTGACAAAGGAAACCTGAAGAATGTTCCGGTAAACCCGGGGACTTCAGGGTCTAAGCCGGAGGAAGCTATGCTGGTGGACAATATGGAGATAGACGTACCGGTATTCCTAGTCCGGGAAGCACCAACTTGGGTTGAACCTACTAAGGAATTCCTGACCAACGACACCTTGCCGGTTGACGAAAACGAATCGAGGAGGATCCAAAGAAGGTCCAAGGCCTACACTATCATCAATGGTGAGGTGTATAAAAGAAGTGTTACAGGTGTCCTCCAAAGGTGTGTGGAACCGGAAGAAGGAAAAGAAATGTTGCTAGAGATTCACCAAGGAGAATGTGGGCACCATGCCTCATCAAGGGCACTGGTGGCAAAAGTATTCCAGCATGGGTTTTATTGGCCCACAGCTCTAGAAAATGCTGAGGACTTGGTACGAAGATGCAATGGGTGCTAGCGGTACGCCAAGCAAAATCATACCCCAGCATCCGGTCTCAAAACTATACCATTGACTTGGCCATTTGCTGTTTGGTGCCTTGATATGGTTGGTCCATTCAAAACCGCAAGGGGCAACATGACCCATGTACTGGTGATGGTGGATAAGTTCACCAAGTGGTTGGAAGTGAAGCCTATCGCAAAGTGTGATGGGCATACGGCGGTGAAATTCTTAAAAGATGTGATCTTGCGGTTTGGATACCCGCATAGCATCATCACTGACAATGGCACAAACTTTGCTCAAGGTGAGTTCAAAAGATTTTGTGAGGACAACAATATCCGGTTGGATTTATACTCTGTAGCACATCCACAAGGCAATGGCCAGGTTGAAAGAACAAATGCTTTGGTGCTTTCCGGTATCAAGCCAAGGCTGATCGAACCGCTTTAAAGGTCACCATGATGTTGGCTAGATGTGCTACCATCCGTGCTGTGGAGCATCCGAACAACACCGAACCGGTCTACCGGATACACTCTGTTCTTCATGGTTTATGGGGCAGAAGCCGTAATCCCAACCGATATCATTCAAGATTCACCAAGGGTTCAACTCTATACCGAAGAAGAGGTAAAAGAGGCCCGAGAAAATGATGTGGACTTGCTAGAAGAAGCAAGAGAGTTGGCTTTGGCAAGAACAGCCATATACCAGCAAAACCTCAGACGCTATCATAGCCGGAAGGTTGACCCGAGGGTTTTCCGGGAAGGAGATCTGGTGTTACGCCTAGTGCAGCGCACTGAGGGACGCCATAAGCTCTCACCTCCGTGGGAAGGACCTTTCATTGTGAGCAAGGCTCTACACAATGATGCCTACTACTTCATCGATGCACAGGAATCAAAGAAAGGCAAGGCGGACAGGTCCGGAGAGGAAACCAAGCGCCCATGGAACATAGCACTGCTACGTCCTTTCTATTCCTGAAGTTGTGTTGTAAGGAGTTCTTTTTTGTACCTTAAATGCTATGAATAAAGATGCCGGCACCTCGAATGAATCTCGGGGACTGCCTCTACCGAAAATTGCGTGTAATGTGTTTATTTTTTCAGTTTACCGGTTGTCTGGCGAACATTTTTTCTTTCCGGTTCAGTAACGTGCTAAACCTACCGGAGTCTTCGACTTTGCTGTTATCCGCAGACCGGATTCATGGCAAGCAAGATAAAACGGTAGGAACTAAGCACGTGAAACACGAAGAGGAGGAATGGGAACAATCAATCCGGAAAAAGTTTAACTAACCCCGGTTATACCGGTTTTTTGTGAAAATTTTGATTTCTTTCTAAGTTCAATAAAGTGCTTGCTTGGCAAAAGAACTTTGTGACTCATACGCCAAAAAACCCAGAGAGGTAGGCAGAGGCAAAGCAAAAGAACCAAGTGTGCATCGGATTGGATGCCGAAACAATTCCGGAATCTTCACAGTGCAAGATCAAAGCAAACGATATGCAAAACGCTAAGGTAGCACATAAAACTTAACTTAGTAAGTTACCGGTAAAAAGATACCGGCACAACTGTTGTAGCACAACCAAAAGGCATGATAAGTTTTATCTTACATCTTAAACCCCGGCATTCCGAGGTAGAATTTAACAAGCTTAAGTTTGAGGCAACAGATGTGGTGAACACAGACAAGGAGACTCAGGCAATAGGAGGCTACGCGCCGGCCTCAGGAGCTTCTGGAGGAGCATCGCCTTCTTCCGGATCAGCCGCATCCTCTTCAGCATCCTCATCCTCCTCGTCCTCGAGGACTTCTCCTTCGTCGTCAGAAATTGCATCCTTGACGTCGCGGGAGGAGGGATGAAGGTGCGCACGTGGGCGAACTCGGCGATGCGGTAGGCGCGGTCCTGGTGCTTGGCGGTGCGAGCCGGATCCTTGTCGGTAGGCGAGTCACCACGGAGCGCGTGGAAGGCGTCCAGGTCCAGGTCATCGTACCAGGAGCAGGCGATGCGCAGCGCTGCATCCGCTCCGGCACGAGCTGCCGAACATCTCCACTCGCGGATCCTCCGGCCCGCGTCCTTCAGGCGGTCGGCGACGAGCGTGACGTTGTCAGGCACCGGCTCCCCAGGCCACATCACTTTGAAGATCTGGATGGCAGCATCCGGAAGATCAGCAAGATGCCGGTCCACGGAGCGCATGTGCTGGACTCGGGCGGAGAGCGCGACCAGATAGTCGTAGCCGTCCCAGGGCGCATCCGGATTGGGCAAGGATTGCTTGGCCCTATGCTCCGTGACCTTGGCAACCGCATGCGTCTGGTAATCCGGGAAGATCCCTACAAAGAAAAAGAGAAGAAAGAGCAACCGGTGTAAGAATATACCGGTATCAACTAAAAGCTTCTAAGCAAGAGAAAAAAAGGAAAAATCGCTTACTGCAGGCGAGGGCGTCGATCTGCATCACCAGCCGATCATATTCAGTTTGATCGGCGGTGAGCAGGGCGATCCGGTCCTCTGCAGCCTTCCGCGCGGCCCTCTCCTCCTCCAGCTCAGCCCGTAGCACAACAGTGGAGTCCGTGTACTCCTTCAAGGATTCATCCAGCTTGGCCTCTGCTGTGGCTTTGGCCTCCTTGAGCTCTCGCGCGTGCCGGAGCTTAGCCTGCATGGCCTGTTCCTTCACCTCGCGGTGCGCGGTGGTGAGCTGCTCCTTTTCAGCTGAAATCCGGAAGAGTCATGTTAACAAAGGGAAGTCCGGTATGATAAAAGATGCAAAACAAATGAAAAGAAGAGATGGTACCTTTGAGCGCGGCGAGCTGGGCGGAGAGATCCTCGAAGGAGGCTTCCGGAATAGCTGAAATGCAAAAAACTTAGTAAGTGCTAGAAGGAAAAGCAACCGGTAAAGAGAAGCCGGGGTGCGGAAAACTAACCTCGACACTTGCCGTGGGCCTCAGACAGCTCCCGGTGCTCCCACAGCAGCTCCTCAAAGATCTTCTTCCGGGTCTCCAGCGTGCTCTGTTCAAGGTAAAAAGGTTTCGGTAAAAAAGATACCGGCAAGGAGAAAAAAGTTTCGCGATAAGTGTTGCGCTCTCAACCCGAAACTCGGGGACTGGCTATGCCGGTTTTTTGTGTTTCTAACAAAGTTTCGCGCTAAGAACTACGTTCTCAACCCAAAACTCGGGGACTGGGGAGATATACATATGTAATATTGAAAGTTTGGAAAGAAAACTGGCAAAGATGTAAAGAGCTTGAGGTTGTGCAGCTTACCGACACGTTGGTGCTGGCGTCGTGCCACGCAATTTCGAACTCCTTGGACGCGCGCCTCAGCCGGCCAAAGTGTTGACTGATGCTCCGAGGGCCGGAGGGGTCGACCACCGGCAGCTTGTCTTTGCCGAGGCCGCGCGTCGCCGGCGTTAGATCCACCTGATTCCGCTTTTCAGCGTAATCGTGCAGATGGCCAAGATCAGCTCCTCGGCGGTGGAACTCGGTGATCTGGCCTACCTGGGTAGAGGCCGTCTCACCGGCCACAACGGCGGCGCGACCGGCGTGCAGAACTAGCGTCTGCGAGCCGGAAGAGGGAGCGGTGGCCGCGGTCACCACCGCAGCAAGTTGCTGGGCGGTGAGCTTGCCGCTCTCTGGCGGTGTTGGCTTGGCGGCGGCCGGCTTGCTGGCCGAGGTTGCCGGTGGAGGTGTTGGCGCGGTCTTGGCTGGCTCAGGAGCTCCAGGAGCATCCTTTGCCGGAGCGGAGCTTGCCGGCTCGGAAGAATCCGGCACGGCCTTGGAGGGGGAGGAAGGAGTCTTCTTCTTTTTCTTCTTCTGGACAGGAGGAACCAGAGGTTCCGCCTGCCCGGCATCTTCGGTGCCGGAGCCGGTGTTGCTGGCGCCGGTGTCTTGGGATTCAGGAGGGGTGACAAACTCCTCCTCCGCGCGGTGATCTGAAGATTTAGGGACCACGCGCCCCGTACTTGTGTTGCCCCCCAGGGGGGAGGCAGAAGGGTTGACGGCACCAGATGGTACCGTACTTGGCTGAGGAGGAGGAGAGGCCCTGGCGGCGTCCTCTGAGGTCTCCGGCCTCATGCCAGAGGTGCTCTTGGAGATCTTCAGGGCAGGCCTGGAAAGTTGGAAAAAGAAAGTTCAGAGAGGCAACCGGAAAAAGAGAATCAGGAAACAAAGAGTCAAGAGATAAAAAGAAAAAGAAAACGGAAACTCACCCAGTAGCCACCGGCATCTCCCGTTTTCGGTAGCGCTTGGTGGTGACCGTCTTCCCGCCGATCTCCATCCGGGAGCGTTTGGCCGGAGGAGCCTCGCTGGAACCGGCCTTGGGCGTGGGCGCCTTGTTCTTGCGGCCTTGGGAGGCGAACTTCTCCAGAAACTCAGCCCCAACTTCGGCCTGAAGCGGTGTGGCGCGCTCCACGACCTGTGGGTTGGCGCTGGCTGAGGGGGCGTCTACAGAAAGATAATGCATGAGAAAGCGAAAGAGCAAAAAATACCTCAAGTATAGTAACCTCATCATCCGAACCGGAGCCCTTGCCAGAAAAGTTACCAGGGCGTGGAGTGTGGGTGCGGCCCATCTTTTGCTCTCCCTTGACGTAGGGGTCAGCATCGGAGTCGTCCTGGAAGATCCGGTCCGGCGTGTAAGACGCCGGATGCTCCTGGCTGATCCGGCGGAAGTTCTGAAACACAAAAACATGTTAGAGCAAGATACGCGTGGTTATACCGGAAAAAGCTTCCCAAAGATCCCAAAGTCTTACTCGCCGTGGAGGAGAGTTGCGGCGGCTGTAGGGGCCAGCCCATATTTCCCGCTGGAGCTCAGCGGGTTTTGGCAAATCTGCTTGGCCTTAAGGACCAAGTCAGCATGGCTCAGCCGGTGGGTTGTGATCCTTGTCGGATCCATTGGCCCCGACATTTCGCTGATCTTGTGGGCGCGCCGCTGAAGGGGCAGCACCCGGCGCGCGAGGAAGGCACTGACCAGATCCTCCGCGCAGAGGTTGGTCTCCTCCTTGTTGGTGTCGATGAAGCCGGCGATCCGGATGGACTCCTTGTCGTCCTTGGGATAGTGGATCCAGTTCTTCATGGAGGGCGGCCCGGGAACATATGCCGGGAGATTGATAAAATCTTCCGGACCGCCGTTCTGGACATAGAAAAAGGTCCTCTGCCAGGTCTGGACAGAGTCCAGACCGGAGAGTTTGTAGAAGTTGCTCCCGGAGCGGGGAGACAAGATACAACCCCCACACCGGACGAAGGGTTTGGGCTGAGGGAGTTTCCTATCATGGATAGAATTCTTCCGAGGATACTAAAAGAAAGAGAAATTATCGACAGAAGGAGTGATACCGCAGTATCCCTCCATGAAGGTGGTAAAGGAAGAAAGATAAAAGATAGCGTTGCCCGGAAGATGGTGGGGCTGAAGCTCGTAGAAGTCTAGAAAGCGCCGGAAGAAATCCGACGCTGGAAGGCCTAAGCCGCGCTCAAAATGAGCGGCAAAGACCACAACCTCACCCGGCTGAGGCTCAGGCTGGCGCTCCTTGCCGGGGATGCGGCACCAAACTTCTTCCGGAATCCTCCGGGAGCGGTAGAGCCAGTCAATTTCCGCCTGGGTCACATCGGAGCCCATCCAGGCTCCTCGCGTGTAGGAGTCCAGATCTACTCAGGTGCCCTGGCTGGAGCTGCCGGCTTCTCCTTGGTTACCGGTAGCAGGAGCAGAGCTACTGGTACCAGCCTCGCTCTGGGCAAGATCTGCCTCGAGCCCGTCGGAGGTCGTATCAACCGAAGTCCCTCCGGAAGAAGATGTGGGGATTACAGTGTGATAGCTACCGGAAGAGGAATCCAAAAGGTAGTCCTCGGAAGACATTATCCGGAAGGATTCAAGATCTACCTAAAAACAGATTTCCCCAAAGTCTAGCCTCGCGAGAAGATCTACGAGTAAGAGGAAAAGAAAAAGAAAGGAAAGAGTAAATACACTACCGGCCCAAGAACTGGAAAGCAAAAGAGAAAAAGGAAAACAGGCATTGGGGCTAACCTGAGGCGACGAAGAGTGCAGAGGAAGAAGGTCGCCGGAGGGGCGGCAAGCTTGCGATCGTCGATGAGGGACGGCGACGAAGAGGAGCAGAGGATGCCGACGGGAGCTCGATGCAGCAACGGTGGAGGCGCTTCGGAGCCTCTCTGCGCGGCGGAGAGTCTCAGCGTGGCAGGAGGAGCGGCTGGAGTTCGTCGGGAGCGGTGCTTTGGCGGCGACCGGCGGCGACGGGAGCGCAAGGGGCGAGAAGCTCTATGCGCAGGAGAAGAGGCGAGTGCGGAGAAGAAGATGAAGAGGAACCGCACCCCAGTTATATAGGAAGGAGGAGTAGTGGGCCGGCAACCGCTGGGCCGCGGCGGTTCAGTTCGTGGGCTGCCACGTGGCGCACAGATACACGCGCGGAAAGTAAAAGACAAAGGGAGGCCACACGGATCCGGAACGGCAGCGCGGATCCGGTGCGGCACCATAAATGATGGCACCGAAGACGAACGTAAGTGACCTCTGACACTGTCGCGCGCTAGGCACAGTGCGCATGTCACTGACAGGCGCTGTACCCGAGATATTCTCGACCTCGTCGAGGAGAGGTCTAATGACAAGCAATACCGGAAAATCGGTATAAAGACATAAGTTCGGCAAAAACGCCGAAGAGTTTGATCCGGATCGCGGAAGGATTAAATCGGTACCTTGAGAAAAGAAAACCTGGCATGGTCCGTTGGATAGGATCCACCGGACTATACCAGCTTCGGGGACTAATGTTGGGGGAATGACCCCCGGTATGCCAAAGGCATGCCAAATCGGATGGTTTGAGCCATCAAAGTACCGATTTAAAAGTTGTTCCGGATAACGAAGGGTGATTCAAAGAATCATACCGGTATACCGGAACTGGCTAAGAGCGTACCGGAATACCGGAACAGGTTACACTGTAGCACGTCGGCAAGACTGGTCAAAGATGCTCTCCAGAGCTAGAAGACAAAGATGAGCGAAGCACTTCAGTTTTAATCGAAGCCATGACGCCAAAGGCGAAGGATGACATAAAAGGTGCCGGAGGATGTCACAGCTCCTGATTAAAGGCATACCGGCATCACCGGAAGCTAAAGTAGCTTTGTAAAGTAGTTTGTCTAGTCAAAGATCCCATTAGGGTTTCTTAGGGTTTCTTCCCCTGTAAGCCACCCTCTCCCCTATATAAGGAGAGGGGGCACAACCCTTCGCGGGCACGTCGAATAGGCTCTCTTGTAACCAGAAACCTGTAAGCTCTTATGATCAAGAAATAGAGAGATCTAGTGGTGTCTTTGTTCTTGAGTTCATCATCTTCTACCTTCGGCCAAGGCCAAGTTCTTGAGGAATCCATCCGGAAACCTCTCCATCTATACCAAAACCCACCCCCGAATCCTCTAGCGCACATTCAGCCCCAAGATAAGCCATCACATGGCATCTATCTGTTCACCACGACGACAATCAATCTCGTTCTTGGCAAATACTATTTGCTCGTATAATAACACATCATTTTCTGTGACTAACTCACTAGTCGCGTGCTTGGAAGCTATACTTGATGTGCATTAACGAGTGGCCCTATAGTATATATATTTTCCACGACAAATCTCATTCCTGATACATGCAACTCAACACACACTTCCTAGATAACTCAAAAACACCTTTATGATCACCCAGTTGCGAAGTGGCGGCTGACGACCCAAAAGTATTCCTGCAGTATCAGGGAGTAACATAATATCATAGTCTAAATATTATGATACTAGACAATGAAAAGATACGACATTTTAAACACACTGAAACAATCTAATTTTCTTTGTTTAGTTGGGTCCGTTCATCGTGTCATTCACCTAATGACATGATCCCCTATTAATTGATAACACATGTCTATGGTTAGAAACAACGATGAAACTAGCCTAAAAATGTTGGGCGGGCCAATACACTGAAGATGTGTAAAATAGGCTATTATTAGGCTAGATTTTACAAATATATAGGCCAAATATTTTGGGCTGGGCGGGCCACAACCCGGTTTTGCCTCAATTAAGGTCCGCCAATGGTTAGAAACCTTGACCATCATTAATCAATGGGCTAGTCTAGTAGAGGCTTACTAGGGACGTAATTTTTTTTATGAAACAACACAAGTATTATGTTTCAGTTTAATAAAATTCTAACATTTAATATAAACATATACCACGAATAATAAATATGATAATAACAATCTTTATTATTATCTCTAGGGCATATTTCCAACAACTAGCACACAGATTTGTGTCACTTACCATGGTACTTTAAATAATACACATATCCTCCTATTTTGTTCTTACATACAAGTTGGATAAGAGCATAGCATACATGAATGGGGTAACATATGCATCTATCAAAGCATCAATCATAAAATAACAAAAAATCAACCATCAAAACATCACATAGATGATCACAATCATGTAGGCATCTTATGTGATACTAATTATGAAAAACATAAGGAGAGATTCATACGAGCTACTTTTCCAAACCCATAGTCCACATGCCGCTCTTCATCATGGTGGAGGAAGTGATGGTGTCGATGGAGCCAGAGGAGCAACCTGGGGCGACTCCGGCAGCGCCTCTCTACCAATATTCGCAGAACTTCTACGTTTTGTATATTTCTTTGTTGATGTGGCCTTTTCGTGATGGGGTTCATATACATAGTCGATTTTAGGTCAAACCTCATTGGATGGCATTGAAACCGAGGCAGAAGGGGCCATGTTACCTGAGGTGGGCCCACGACATGGCCAGGGGTAACCTGCTCCATGTGTCCACTATTTCGGCCCACGTGCCTTCTGGTCCATCACCTTTCCACATCTTCTAATACTTCCCAAGAAATTATGCTCAAAAAATTCTAGCTCAATTTGATGTCCATAAAGATCCGAAATTTAAAAATACGCAAAACAGTGGTTCATGTGCTACAACATTAAAACCAACAAGATGGGATTTTGTTGTAGATCCTCATAAATCAATGTAAAACAACTAGGGAACCTAACATATCGTGCATATCTTATAATAACATGATGTTATCACCAGATTTTAACCAAATTAGAAGTGGGCCGTGATTGAGATGGGCTTAGCAAATATACGTAGAAATTATTCATGAATCGGCCTTGTATAAAGAGTTTGGGCTAAGTTGCCCGTGTATCTGTAAATATAGTAGGATACGTGTCGGTTAGGATTAGAAGGCAGAGTTTAGCTCGTACACGGTTGGGATTATTCCCACGATAGGAAGTCTACGGACTATAAATATGTATCTAGGGTTATTGAGAAAGGAAGACGATCATGTTCACAACAAACCAATCTAGGCGCATCGCCACCCCTTGTTTCGAGGGTTTCTTCCGGGTAAGCGCTATGCTGCCTAGATCACATCTTGCGATCTAGGCAGAATCTTGTTTATTCGTTGTTCATGTGTTGCTCGTACTGAAGCCTTTTTGATGGCGAGCAACACCGTTATCATGGATATGTTAGGGTTAGCATCGGTACCTTCTTGATGTATTTGATTAGTCATGCTACCCCTGGATATCTAGCCACCCTTGTACCGATCTTAGGTGCAAGGGTGGCACCTTGCTTAGTCATTGTTTAGTAGATTCGATCCGTTATGATTGCTCCTTGTTCTTCAAGGATTAGTTTGATATCTACATAGTTAGGCCTTGCAAACGGGTTGAAGGATCCAGTAGCATGTAAGGTGTAGTTTGCTAGTCCTAGAGAAGATGTTCCGGGAATCAACTCCACGTTGGTTTTTAGGCCTTGTCTAGGGCTGGTTTATTATCATCTTTCGTGTCTGCCAGGCTCAATCACGTGTAGGACGTTCCGGTTATGTGGTGAAAACCCTAGATCGTCGTAGATCGTTTTAACTTAATATTGATCAAGCAGGACCACCATGTTATCGTAGATCTCATACGAATCATGGGTGGATCGGCTCCTTGAGCCGATTCACAGGACAACTTGAGAGCCGATCGAGGCTCGTATTTAATGTTTACGTGTATGCCATGCAGGAAACTAGTCGAAGCAATCCATCACCTTCCTGACCAGGTATAGGTCAGGTGGCACGCCCTTGCACCAGCATCGGACCTGCGTGCCGGAGCTTTGCGGGCCGTCGCCCGAGGGACCAGGGACCGTTGCCCGTCGCTACTCGTCGGTGGGTTTTGGTGGTCAACACATTCTGGCACGCCCGGTGGGACCTTCTTCTACAACAACTGCATCAACATCCGCATCAGAGATGGCGGAAGATCCAGTCAAGTACGAATAGCTGAATGAGGAGTACAAGAAGAAGTATGATGAGATCAAAGCTCTCTTCGAAGCCGACCTCATCGGCTCTTTCCAGAGGACCCGCTCACATGGCATCAGGTGGAAAGGGTTCTCAGCTGAAGGCGCTCTCGATGGAGTGGATCTGTCTACTCCTTCAGAAGAACGCACCAGGTCTCTACGTCAGGAGGTTAATCACATGGTAGCTCATTCGCTACACCGCCATTCTGAGAGCCTGGTGAACACTTTGGAGCGTGTCGCGCTTCGCGTGGTCCAAGAAATCATGAAGCATCAGTACTCTCCGTCAGGACCTGCTCTAGGGACTCACCAAGGAGAGATACCGTTCCAGACCAGACCACAGCTGCCATTCGCGCTAGCAGCGCCAGAAGTGCCGAGTTCACCGGCATACGTCGTCTACAAGATCGGTGGCGATCCTAGTGATTACCAGTTCTTGTATGAACCGCCTAAGGAGATCCTGCACGGATACATGTGCACATATGTGCTAGACTGCAATAACTGGGCGCGCACGAACCAGGTTGCAGCAGCAGGGATTTCTGGAACAGCAGGAGGGGTTGCTGGATCGGATCCCGAGAAGCAGGCGTGGCTAGCTAAATATGCCACTCCAACGAATCATCAAAGCTCAAGTCATGCAGCTAGCACCGTGGATCAGATCAGTGCAATCTTGAGGGACCAGTTTGGCATGGTGCCAAAGAGGAGGGCAATCAGCTATTCCAAGCCATACCCCGACGAGTATGATTTGATCCCACTACCAGCCAAATATCGGCTCCCTAAATTCTCCAAGTTTAGTGGATCGGAAGGCTCTAGTTCAGTTGAGCACGTGAGCCGATATTTGGCACAGTTGGGCATGATCTCAGCATCAGACCCATTACGTGTGAGGTTTTTCGCGCAATCTCTCACAGGATCGGCTTTCGGGTGGTACACCTCACTGCCACCAGATTCAATCCGGACTTGGAAATAGATGGAAGAGCAGTTCCACATGCAATATCACTCAGAAGATTCCGAGGCTGGCATTGCTGATCTAGCACAAGTACGACAGAAGCGCGGAGAAACGGTATCGGAATACATTCAGCACTTCAGGAGCGTCAGGAACCGATGCTATTCGGCTCGTATGAATGAAAAAGAAGCAGTCGATCTGGCAGTGGTGGGTCTCGCATCGCCGATCAAGGATATGGCTTCCCAAGCAGAGTACACTTCACTGGCGCATATGGTTCAAAAACTCTCATTATATGAACAGCGCCACCCAGAGTTGTACCAGGACAAGTTCAAACATTCGGTAGTCCTGGTTGAGACAGAAGAGGGTGAAGACTCTGCAGGAGATCAGGAGGTAGCCGTGGCTGAATGGACTCGGGGGGCAAACCCCGTGTCCTGCAAATGGGTCAAACCGCAAGGTCCTGCAAAAGGGTTTGACTTCGACGTAAGCAAAGCTGAGCAAATTTTCGACCTCTTACTCAAGGAGAAGCAGCTGAAGTTACCCGAGGGCCATAAAATCCCCACGGCGCAAGAAATGAACGGAAGGCCATACTGCAAGTGGCATAACACGTTCACCATACCACCAACGACTGCAGGGTGTGGCGTCAGCAGATCCAAATGGCGATAGAACAAGGCCGTCTAATTTTTAGCCAGTACGCCATGAAAGTTGACACGCACCCCTTCCCCGCCGTTAACATGGTGGAGTGCACTTACCCCGGGAGGTGCCAGCCAGGTTTCTCATTCAGCATTAACATGGTAGGACCTGTGCACCACCCTGGTAAGGACAAAGACGAGAGCAGCCGCTCTCGTGGCAAGGACAAAGAAGAGGCCGTTCCACGCGACCGGCCCCAACGTAATGACAAGCGCTACGTAACAGAGGAGCAAGTGGGGAATGTGCGATACCAGCGACCTCTCTCCGAGCACCTCCTTAACAAATATGAGCGGCAGTACGACCAGCGCCGGCGATACGACAGCGACGACGAAAAAGATCGTCGGTCTAGTGTGGATAACAGGAAATATCGTCGGTATGATCGAGACGACGAAAGATATGAGCGCCGTGCCAAGGAAAAGTCAAGAGAGCAGGACGACGTGGACAGACACTGGGATTGTCCTTTCTTCAAGCATTGCTGGGATTCAGGAATGAGTCGATTGCCTACAGTCGGCAACTGCCCAGAGTGTAGACAGAAAAAGAGGGACGCAGGGGACGTGTCAGTGTTCAAGCGTCTAGGGCCTCTCCCATCTCGGAACAAGCAAGCTGAGTCCTCTCGGGTGGAAGATCTCGAGGAGTTAGAAGATGACGATGAAGAAGAAGAAGAAGATAGATACCACCAGCCAAGGTGGTGCCCTGATGGACTCAGCCATTCCCAAAAGCGTAGGGTTCAGCGACTACGTAGAGTAGAGGAAGCCGAGAGACGATACCTACACGCGTTAATAAAAGCGCGGCCTGATCTGGCCGCGAAAATTCAGCAAACTCTGGATGAGGAGGGTCGTCCACAGAAGAAAGAGTGGCGCCCCAAACAAAAGAAAGCCGATGATAAGACATCGGCTGGCACGAACATGGTGTTCATTCTTCCGTCGGAGTTCTGTGCTCCAGAAACAGAAGAGGCACCTATAGCACAGCTCGACTGCGGCCCACGGCCAGTTATCTTTGAGAAGCCACGAGAAAGGAGCTACAGACATCTGAAGGCCCTGTACTTGAGAGGTTATATCAACGGGCAGCCTGTCAATAAGATGCTGGTTGACACGGGAGCGGCAGTCAATATAATGCCATACTCCATGCTACGTCGCTTGGGACGCTCTAGCGCAGATCTGATCAAAACCAGCGTCACATTGAACGACTTCAACGGCCAAGCATCAGAAGCACAAGGCGTTCTGAACGTGGATTTAACTATAGGCCGAAAGTCCATCCCTACGTCATTCTTCATCGTCGACAGCAAAAGCACCTACGCTGTCCTGCTAGGGAGAGATTGGATCCACGCTAACTGCTGCATTCCATCCACGATGCACCAATGCTTGATACAGTGGGATGGAGATGAAGTGGAGGTCGTCCATGCAGATGATTCAGCCGAAATCTCAACGGCTGGCATGAACATTTGGGAAGCGGGAGGCCAAGAGCCGCTCTCCGGAATCAGTTTGGACGGCTGTGAGTTCATCGACGTGACAAAAAACGGGGTGAGGCTGGTCTTATCCACCGGCCTGACAGTATAGTAAGAGCAAAGGCAACGGACATACGTGGCAAGGCCGATCCCTGCGATCGGCCCCAAAAAATAAAAAGTGATGATCTCGTCTCAAGCATGCCACGTAGTCATAATAAAGCACGAGCAAGATGTAAACCTTCATTGAGCAATGCAATAAAAATGGGGGCTGATTCCAGCAATCGGCCCATACTATCCTCGCCATACGTTTTGCCTGTGTTTAACATCGATCTAGCAGGCGACGGAAAGCTAGGGTATGGGTTTACATCGGATGATGAGCTAGAAGAGGTTGACATTGGTCCTGGGGATAAGCCACGACCAACTTTTATCAGCAAAAAGCTAGATCCGCATCTCAGGAGCCAGATGATAGCTCTGTTAAAAGAATACCCGGATTGCTTTGCATGGGATTACACAGAGACGCCTGGGTTCGACAGGAGCATCATGGTGACTCTAGAAGAAATCAAGGGAGTGTTGGATGCCGGGTTCATCAAGCCATACGGGCAGGATGACTGGAGAGCCGATATCTTCAATTACTTGGAAGATTCGGCTTGGGGGGCACATAACCCATGAACAGTGAAATATTGGGGGCCGATGCACAAAAAATCGGCCAGTAAAAAAAATGTACATACAAATCACAGCCGATGCACAGACATCGACTTGAGAAAATATGCGAGACAACAGTATACAGGCATAGCCGATGCACAGACATCGACTTCAGAATTAAAAAGCCGATGCATAGCCATCGACTCTAGAGTTACAAGTTCAATAAAGCATTTATCAGTTTACACGGAAAGGCTCTACTGAAGGAATACGTTGAGAGCATGAAGGGCGTCAGCGCGGATACGATCCACCTCGGCGATCTCAGCCTTGTCATCCTCGTCTTTGCCCGTCACCAGCTGACTGTCCAGGGCACGAATTTCAGCCAGATCAGTCTTCAGTTCAGCTGTGAGGCCTTTTGCTTCCTCTCGAGAGCGGGCAATAAGAGCTTCCTTATCTTGGATGAGCTGCTTGGTCACCCTGACCCTTTCTTCAAGGTTCTCCGGTTCCTTACGCAGGGTCTCGAGTTCGGCACTGCTGACAGAGGTGTCAGTTTTGGCGTCCAAGGCAGCCTTTTTCTCGTTGAGCCGTTGACACTTGGCTGCAATATCGGCTTTCAACGGTAGCTGGGCGTGGCGAAGGTCAATTCTCTGACGAGCCAACTGCACCCTTGACCTGAAGGCCGACAGGGTCACAGCTGGCCAGAGTTTCACCTGCAGTGTCACCGGGAGATGGGGCTGAATGTCTTCAAGAATGCCCTTTACTTCCTCGAGGTTTTTAACCAATGTCTCAACTGGGGAGGAGAGCAAAGCCTTGAGACGCTGGAGTTGACCATGGGTCGTGCTAGGTCTTGGCTCTTCACCTGCCCTGGAAGTAGCTGGTTCGATGGATTCAGGGTCGAACGTCAGCAAGCTCGAGAGGTCATAATCCTGACAGACGAACAAGAACAGCGTTAGTACGCAGCAAAAGAAAAGGGTAGAGCCAAGGGAATAGAATGTACCTCTCCTAAGACAGGAGGGACAGCCGATGCTGTGATGATCGGCTCTTCCGTGGGCTTGGCTAGGTTGGCCACCTTGTCAGCTGCACTCTTTGAAGTTGCTAGATCCAGCGTGGCGGATGGCATCAGTATCTCTTCGACGTCCCCGCTGGAGGTCTCATCAGTCTACAAGGGAGATGGTTAGCCGATCCGAGTAACGATGGGATGGTATGAAATATGAACCAGGGGAGTAATTACATTTGAAACCTCCTGGCTGGGTGAAGAAGCTCGCGGTTCTTTGCGAGCCCTCTTGACGCATCGGCTCTTCGTGCGTAGCCCTGCTCTGATCGGAGCTTGGAAAGCAGCAGGTTCGGGAGCTGACCTTTTCTTGGAAGCTGACGATGGCAAGTCTGTCTGGCTCTGCGTGGAGGTCCTCCCAGAATTACCTGAGCTCGAGTCCCTTCGACTGTACTGTGTCTCCTCGCTGGAGTTCTCCTCGGTGGAGGTCTGTAAAAGAAATACAAGCATGTTGCAGAAGCCTAGAAGGACAGATGAAATTAGTCAAGGCATAGATCAGCTTACGTGCAAGCTTTCTTGAGCAGGAATGGGGGTTTGGCGCTTCAAGGTCTTCCTGGCAGCTACTTTCCTCACTGCTTTCCTCGCCTGGATTGAGGCTCGGGGGGCAGCTGGCCCCGAGGATGCTTTGCTCTTGGGAGCCGATTTCGGTGAAATCGGCTGGCTCTGCATCATAACCTTTTTCAGGGATGGTGAGCTCTTGCAGAAGAGAACCACTGGAGCTGGTGGAAGGAATTTGAAGGAGGAGCCGTCAGCCTGCACAGGTTCTGGACCATCTTGTTGCTGCAAGGAAATAGAGCCAGGTTACAAATAATCGTTGTGAGCCACTGCAAGAAAATTGTGAGTAGTGGTACCTGTTCTGCAGGAATGTCGTATTCAGCATCAAGTTGCTTCAGCAACGGTCCTAGGGCTCTCCTGTAGGCATGGGTCTTCCACATTGACCACCAAGTCTCAAAACCATCGGTAGTGGTGGTGAAACGAAGGTTGTGGGGGATTGGGATGGCTAGAGCATCAAAGAAGGAATAGCACCTCTGGCCAGTGAGGATGTCAGGCAGCTCAGCTCTGCTTTCTGTCAAGTGGTGAAGGAAGAAGTGCGGAGACACTTGCCCGAGACCAAACTGCCGAGCTACTACCACCGGCTGGTAAGACTCATAACCAGGTTTGATGATCCTGTTTGAGGTGCTCATGCCAACTGGGAGGAAGCAAGGACGGATCATGATGGAGTACAAGTGCCGAGTGCTGGGGTCATCGGCAAAACTGTCCAACCTGAAGGAAACTGGATTTTCAAAATTTTCAGATTCAGTGTAAGGAAAGAACAGGGGACTGTCCAGGCCTTGGAAGAAAATTCTGAACCACTCTGATGCTTCCTTAGGGATCAGCCTGCTGCCTGGAAGGCTATATAGAGCTTGGCCATAGCTAGTGCATCAGATCTGCTTCCCATTAGCATCTGGGAAGGTGCAAGTAGCCAGAGGTGGGGAGTTTGGGACCTGGTTTCTGAAGTACAGTTGGGCCCATAGCTGAATAAACCACCAGGGGCCTCCTGTTTTAACTGTCTTTTGGGAAAACAGCTTGACAGACATCAGTTGGAGGGACCGATAGACCTCTCCAAGGAATAGTTTGCCAATGCCAAGCTGAGTGCCTTTGGCAAGTTCATAAGCCAGGGAAAGGTAATTCTTGGTTGGGGCGAGTGATGGGCCACAGAATATGAAGTGCTCCAACCAGAAGTTCAGGAAGGCTGTGTGTTCTTTCTCTATCACAGGCCCTTTGGTTTTCATGTAACGCCTAAGGTAGGCACCCCAGCTGGTACACTCTGTTTTGGAGGAGAGGGTGAAAGGAACCTTTGGCAGCATAAAAGCAGAAGGGCTTGGGGATGCAATGTCTAGACCTGTGATCATGGCCACGTCCAGCAGAGTTGGTGTCATGGGACCATGGCCAAACATGAAGCAATTCAGTGCATCAGACCAGAAGTAGCCGATGGTTTTCAGAAGGTTTTCGTGCTTCTCAAGGGGAGACAGTGATAATGACAGAGCATCGGCTATCCCTATAGTTTCCCATGTGGCATGGTGAGTTTTGGATACTCTACTGTACCATGCCACCCAACCCTCAGGAGGATTAGGCCAGGCTCGTAGGCAGTCGGCCCAAGAAGTCAGATCCAAATTCTGGTTTACGAAGGGAATTCTATTGGCCTCGCATGAAATTAAATGAGCGGGACTCTCGGAAGAACGGGGGCCAAGACACAGAGAATCTGGGAGAGAAGGATGCGGCAGCAGGATGTCTGAAACCTAAAATTAATAACGAAATAGGACATTAATTCAGGTGTTTGCTGCTAATCCTAACATTTACTCAGATGGCGAGGAGCGGTTGAGGATTACCTTCAGACCGGAGACCATAGCATTGGCGTTGGATGATTCCGCCATTGGATGCGCTGCGGAGTTGGTTTGGCGCGGGTGAGATCTAAGGTTCGTGTGGCCGTGAGTTGGATCTGTTCGAGCGGCGATTTGGGGATCTGAGTTTACTCTCTCAGACGGAGGTTGCAGGTTACCGTTTGAAGAGACAACTGATTTGGCCTTACTTGCGTTTTATGGTAAAGGCCGATGCGATGCCATCGGCTCTTTGGGGGTTGACTGACTTTGACTATCGGCAAGATTAATTGGAAGCACTTCTTCATTAATAAAAGGGGTTTTTTTACAATGAAGAGCCGATTGCTCAAGGAAGGAAGAACAAAAGAAGAGCCGATTGCTCAAGAATTACTACTAATCCTATACTAGTAGTTCCTATTCTAAGGGCCGTCGCTGGCCTCGTCGTCGGCATCGTAACTGCCGTCGGCGCTGCTTCCGGAGAACTCCTCATCGCTGCTGCCCCAGCCCTCGGCCGGGGCTTCTTCCTCCTCATCATCATCGTCGTCGTCGCTCTCCGACCAAGCGCGGAAGCGCTTTGCCGGCGGATACCCGGCGGAGGAGGAGTCATCCTCCTCCTCTTCCTCCTCTTCCTCCTCTTCCTCCTCTTCCTCCTCCTCGTCGTAGGAGGTGAAGCTCGCCCAGGAGTAGAGGTCGTCCTCGCTCTCTCCCTCCAGTTCCCCATCGACAAGGAACCGGAGGTCCGCCTCCCCGTCGGTCATGGACAGGTTGTCATCCGACCCGACGGCGGCCAGGGGAAGGTCGTCGTTCACCCGGACGGTGAAGTCCCACTCTTCATCGTCCCAGTGTTCGGGAGCCTCCTCCTCGTATTGCGCCATCAGATCTTGCTCTGGCATTGGCTCGCTGGAGGAGGAGGACTGAAAAGAGAGACCCGACGAGGCGGAGGAGGAGGAAGAGGAAGACATTGCTACAGGAGATGGGGGTTTTTTGGTGCCGATGGCTAGAACAGAGCAAGGGGATGAAGAGGCGAACAGTTCGGCGCGGTTAAATAAAAGGGGATACAGTGGAGATTTAATGCCACAGCAGTTTCCGAGGAAGTGGTGCCAAAAGAAAAAAAAACTGTCAGATCACGCGGAGAAGTTGAGAAGGCAAGGCATCATGATGAAGGATACTGCGACGGTTCTGCTCTGCCACGACATGACCCGACGAAGAAAAAGCAGAGTAGTTTTGGAATTATCATTACCAAAACCAGGGGGCATGTGTTATCACCAGATTTTAACCAAATCAGAAGTGGGCCGTGATTGAGATGGGCTTAGCAAATATACGTAGAAATTATTCATGAATCGGCCTTGTATAAAGAGTTTGGGCTAAATTGCCCGTGTATCTGTAAATATAGTAGGATACGTGTCGGTTAGGATTAGAAGGCAGAGTTTAGCTCGTACACGGTTGGGATTATTCCCACGATAGGAAGTCTACGGACTATAAATATGTATCTAGGGTTATTGAGAAAGGAAGACGATCACGTTCACAACAAACCAATCTAGGCGCATCGCCACCCCTTGTTTCGAGGGTTTCTTCCGGGTAAGCGCTATGCTGCCTAGATCGCATCTTGCGATCTAGGCAGAATCTTGTTTATTCGTTGTTCATGTGTTGCTCGTACTGAAGCCTTTTTGATGGCGAGCAACACCGTTATCATGGATATGTTAGGGTTAGCATCGGTACCTTCTTGATGTATTTGATTAGTCATGCTACCCCTGGATATCTAGCCACCCTTGTACCGATCTTAGGTGCAAGGGTGGCACCTTGCTTAGTCATTGTTTAGTAGTTTCAATCCGTTATGATTGCTCCTTGTTCTTCAAGGATTAGTTTGATATCTACATAGTTAGGCCTTGCAAACGGGTTGAAGGATCCAGTAGCATGTAAGGTGTAGTTTGCTAGTCCTAGAGAAGATGTTTCGGGAATCAACTCCACGTTGGTTTTTAGGCCTTGTCTAGGGCTGGTTTATTATCATCTTTCGTGTCTGCCAGGCTCAATCACGTGTAGGACGTTCCGGTTATGTGGTGAAAACCCTAGATCGTCGTAGATCGTTTTAACTTAATATTGATCAAGCAGGACCACCATGTTATCATAGATCTCATACGAATCATGGGTGGATCGGTTCCTTGAGCCGATTCACAGGACAACCTGAGAGCCGATCGAGGCTCGTATTTAATGTTTACGTGTATGCCATGCAGGAAACTAGTCGAAGCAATCCATCACCTTCCTGACCAGGTATAGGTCAGGTGGCACGCCCTTGCACCAGCATCGGACGTGCGTGCCGGAGCTTTGCGGGCCGTCGCCCGAGGGACCAGGGCCCACCGCAGTCCTGGGAGCCTCCCGGCTCTTCGTGTTGCCCGTCGCTACTCGTCGGTGGGTTTTGGTGGTCAACACATGATAAAAACACCAAAGTTTATGGATATATTTTACTTGTATCAACAATAAAATAGAAATGAGTTTTGCTAGTGTATTTACATGCAATGTTGAGTTATGAATTGTTGGGTACATGTGGTTATTGTGTTGCGCAGATAAAACGTCACTGATGCATGCAAATAGACATATGCTTTGGTTGAAACAAATATATGTCATCTGAGTTAAACACATACAACATTTACCGTTTGTCGTTTGTGATCTTGCAATCCGCTGATATTGGAGTATAACAAATCGTATCGTAGTATATTTTAAAAAACAAGACGTTTCCGAAAAAAGATGTCTTCATACACGGTTAAATAAATCGTGTACATTGCAGAGGACCATCGTCTATCCCTGCATAGTGACGATTGGATAAACTGCATGTAATTTCTATTTCAGCTACGTGTGAAGGTATATTATGTACTAGTGCAGTAGCTCTGTAGACTTTGTCCCGCGGTGACAAGATTTGCGTGATTTTGAACTTATATCAGATTAAGCAGAAGATAGGAAAATGGAAAACTAGGTCAAACGCGTCATCATTAGTAGAAAAATTGTCTTCTGTTCGAAGTTGCCTGGAGCATTAGTCCCGTCCGCGTTTGAAACCGGGACTAATACCGGGACTAATGTGCATTAGTCCCGGTTCCAACGGCTAGAGCGTTGCACGGGGCACGGCCAACATCAGTCCCGATTCAAACACGACCTTTATTCCTGGTTGGAGATACCATCCGGGATTGAAGGGGTTGCGGCAGGCGCGAGCCCCTTTAGTCCCGGTTTGTGTCTCCAATCGGGACTAAAAATTCTTTTTTCCTGGTTTGTATCTCCAACTGGGAGTAAAGTTTTCTTATATATATCACCGTGCTTGCCCGATCTTGTGTGTGAGTCACACTTAGCTTTGAGAGATGTGTGTGATGGTTTGCTTTTCTCTTCTTATGCACAAGAGGTGCTCAATAAAATATGCGTGAGAACATCATAGTACTTGAGTTCACACAAAACAAACATAATATAAAGTGATAACCTGCTGTCTAAGCACCACATTCTATCTATTGGGGTTGACAACTGACAACTTGTGGAAATGTTACACGCTGAAGTTTGATACATACATCGAAGCTGCATTTGCGTGAGGGGAATGGGCCGGACGAAGACTTCCATAAAAATCATGTTCTCTTTCTTCACCTAGCCGCTAAGATTGGATTGGGAAAAGAGACTGCCGACTTGCTAGTTGCTATGCCTTCTAGAGACGAAAAAAAATCATGATCGATTTTGAACAGTAGAGGTGTACATGCATTTTCATCAACTTGTTTGCGTGCAAATTAATCGATTACTATGCTTTTGCATCCACTTATTATAGTATGCGTTAGTGTGGCAATTCAGCAAAATGCATGTACTACACCTCTATTAATGAACACTGTTTGCTTGAATGTGCACGTACTACCTTTGTTCGCTCACCTTTTGCTGTTGTACTGGATGAGTAGATTCCCAGAGATCACAAGAAGAGATATAGCTTTACAATATGACTGTATGAGCCCTGCTTAAGGAGTAATGTTAGAGTTTTAATACGTCCGCTATTTTGTACAGAAGTTAAAAGTCTCAAGATTTTGTGGCGTATTATACTAGTTCGATGACATACAAATGCAAAGAGCATGGAACTTTCAACAATATAGATCGGGCGCTTTTAACCCCCAATCGCACATGAAAGGGTCGATCCATGTGCGCTCAGAATGATCTTTTATGGCAAAATACATTTACCGTGTGACCGTGCTCTAGCGATGCTCGAAGCAAACCCATCACACACGGTTTATATATTAGGGCAGTGTGTGAAATATCGCACACTGGCCATTAACGAATATCCTTGACGCATCTACTGCAGAAGCTTTGGCTTTGAGACATAAAGGCCTAAATTTATTGGAAGACATGGGATGCTCGCCAGCCATTGTTGAGTCTGACAACCTGGAGCTGATAAGCGCTTGTAATGGATCTGATGAGATATGGTCTCCTCACACGGCCATACTAGCAGATTGTTTTCAAATATCCCAACGTATTGGGTTAATCTCTTTTAAGCATTGCCCTCGAGAGGGCAACAAAGTGGCGCACAATTTAGCTAGATTAAGCTATGATTCTGGTAATTTTGTTCTGTGGGATGGTGATCCTCCACCATCAGTCTTCAGGGATGTGATTAACGATGTATCTGTTTTTGAAGTTTAAATAAAGAGCGCCCTTTGTTTCAAAAAAAAAAAGACTCGTTGCCGCAAAAGGAAAGGCTCGCGTGCAATTATTTGGAAGGTCAAGCACGGTTGTTTGAGCCATAATGGTGTGCAATCTTACCATCACCTTTCCTAAATTATCCGATCTATAACGCACAATATTATATATTGCAAAATATTGTTCGTGAAGAGTTGCATTACCAAGCTACTTATCTTTCTAGAACCTTATCTTAGATCATCCTTGATAGAGAAAGACCTATATGAAAAGAAGAACCCAAGACGCTAGCCCTGGCCACCACCCCCGCACCCCAACCCCAACCCTCCCGCACCCCCGCACCCCAACCCTCCCGCCGCCGCCGCCGGCAGCGCCGCCGGGGCAAAGATCTCGGGGCGTGGCGGCGGCGGGGGCCCTCCCTCGTGACGCGTCGAGAACGGCGGCCAAGGAGTCTCTCACGCGGCGGCGGCCCTTCCGCCTCCCGGGGCGGCGACGATCGGACGAGGATGGAGGGGCGGCGGCGGTCCTCCTGGGGACGATCCTGCTGCGGGCTGCGGCCTCCCCGCCTCCCATCGGCGGCATGCCGGTGGTGGTGGCTGGTGGAGGCGGGCAGCGCCTTTCCCTCCGCCTCTCGCCGGTGAGGGGCGATGATCTTGGGTTTCTCCCGCGGTACGAGGACGCCCGGGGCAGCAGCCTTGGGTTCGACGGTGGAGGTGACCCTCTTCTTCGCCGGAGAGGATCGGCCTGCGGTTGGTGGTGGTGGATCTTTTGATCTATCACCGCGTTCCGGCGGCGAGATGGAGGTGCTTGGAAGCCGGCGATGGTGTCGCCGGTGGAGGGTTGGAGTGGCCAGCCCAGGATGGTCGCCGACGTGGGGGTCCGACCTGAATAAAGGCGGCGGTCCTAGGGCCTCTCTTGCGTGAAGAGGAGGACCTTCCGAAGGCCTGGACTCATGATCTGGCCGGAGTGTTGAGTTCCGGAAGGCTCCGCCGGCGAATGTAACAGTGCTTTTGCCTGGAGTTTGCTGGATCGGAGGTATTCGGTCGTGCGCACCCATGTTTTTATTCCGACCGATTGGTTCTGGAGGGAGCAGCGCGAAGCTCTTTTTCTGTGTTGACATCAAGTGACTATGGATCCATGATGAAAGTCGGAAGAAGAGAATTTCATGAAGGCCGGAGGGGAGGACTAGCTAAGGGAGGTTCAAGTCTCTGCGTTGTTGAGGGACTTGCTTGGTGTTCCGGGCTTCACGGCAGTGGTATGAAAGTGGGGGCGACAACACAGGTGAAGTGCAGAGTCCTACCTTTCAGGGTGAAAACCCAAGGTCTGGCCTTAATTGGTTGTGCCTGGCAATGATCTTGGTGGAGGCATTGTTTTGAGAGCGGGGACTATCTTCAGGGTGAAAACCTAAGATCTTTGATCGGGCGACGACGGTGTTTGAGCACTGTTCCCTTCTTGGAGGCGTCGTTTTTGGAGAGTCCGTAATTCAGGTGTTGTCTTGGCGGTGGATGTATTGCTGTTGTTAGGCCCGAGATACTGTAGCGGGACTTTTGTTTCTTAGTTTTCTTTTCTTGTTTTTTGGTTGTGTGCATCCGTAGTGCCATTAGGGTGGTGCGTTGTTGCAGAGGCTGGGTGTAATTATTATCTTCTTGATATTAATATATTCTCTTTATCGAAAAAAATGAAAAGAAGAACTTCTTTGTCCTATAAGACCAGTCTAAAAGTGCGAGTCCCCAGATTTTCAATAAATATGGGGCAAAGCTTTTGAGCTGGCATACTTTTCTCTTTAGGGCATCTCCATCGCCGCGACGCATTTTAATGTCCGGCACCGTCCGTTTGCGTCGCGCTGCGGACGCTAAAATGACCGTTTTTGTCCGCGCATCCGTTTGCGTCTGGGGTCTGCTCCAGCGGGGCGACGCATTTTTTTTCTTTTTTTCCCTCTTCTCCATTAATTAAACATTGTTTCAAATATTACATTTTGAAACATGATTTTACACAAACTAACACATAGTTTTGGAACATGGTTTACACAAACTAACACATAATTTGAACCATGGTCGACACAAATATAATTTTTTTTAAAAGAAGCCAGTTGTGTTGGTTTCCGTATGTTCGCTGTCAAGAAAGAACATTCGAGGGCACACCCAATCACCCAAACTGGAAAATCCAGCGGGAGGAGATGGTGCCCTTGTTGGTTCTACCGATGAGGCGAACATCCAGAAACCTTGACTACTGGCTTCGTCTGGCCCGTAGCCAGATTCGCTGCAAAGAAAGAACACTCGACGTTCTAACTATCGGTGTCGGAGCCGGAGTCGTTGGTGTGGTAGTGCCTGCGGCAGGCTGTGTCGTCGAACACCTTGACGATCATCTCGCCGTCCCCCTCGTAGAGGAAGGTGAGCTGGCAGCCGGGCTCGAGCTCGAGCTCGAGGTCACGGGCGAACTTGTCCCACCCCGTGTGCAGTTACATCTTGCTCTGCCCGTCGAACAGGACCTCCACGGTCCAGCGGCAGAAGTTGCAGCTGGCCTCCCGTAGCTGCAACTGCGCCGGCTCGACGCCGTCAACGAACTTGGCGAACTTGTTCGATAGCCGCTTAATGGCGAGTGGGTCATCGTCAATGCGGAGGAGGAACTCGAAGCAGCGCTCCTCTTGCGAGGACGAGGAGGGCGCAGTCGACGGCGAGCATGGGGCCGTAGCTACTCCACCACGGCGGCCCCTGCCCCGGCCATGGGGGCGCCCAGGGCCGTGGCCTCGACCGCCTCGCCGGCCACCAGGACCGGCCATGGAATTCCTCACGGGCTTGGCTGCGTCGCAGGAACACCTAGACGGCGCTACGTTCGAGCTTTGTGGCGGCTAGGGTTTCTTTGGAGGAGTGGATGAGGAAGAAGAACGCGCGCCCCTTTATATAGGCCGGCGGCATGCGGTGTCCGCGGGACGCGTGGCGTCGCCATTAACGTGGTTCGCGGAGGTGGGAGGCCGCTCGGCAGCCAAGGCATCGTCGCCATTAACATGGCGCAGAGTGCCGAAGCGACGCAACGGCGCAGTCGCTAGCGCGTTTGAGAAGACGCATCGACGCAGGGTCGCTGCCAGGCGGGCCCGATGAAACGTCCGCCAGACGCGAGCGGACGTTTCTGGACGTCCGCAGAGATGCATCCGAGACGCATATTTAGGCCAGGTTTGCGTCTCCGCGGACGGCCCGGTCACTTTGCGTCGCCCCGCTGGAAGTGGTGCCAGACGCATTTCTGGTCACGGCGGACGAAAACGGTCGCTGAGCGTCCGTTTGCGTCGCGCCGCTAGATATACCCTTAGGATGCTTTGCCAAATCCCATCTTCGGTTAGAAGTTGGAATAAGATTTTTTCAAGGAGTGCTCACCTTTTTACCTCAAGGTCATGAAATACCAAGTCCTTCTTAATCTTTTAGACGATAAACAACATTTCATTTAGCCATTCGATATGTATTTTTCTTACTATCTTCTTGCCAAAAGAATCTTAGTCGCAAGTAGTCCAATATTTGCAAGACTCGTTTAGTTTAAGCAACTGGAAGAAGAAAATTGTATATTGTACCATATTGCTGAGTACTGAGTTAATGAGGACCAACCGTCCACCCAAAGATAGTAATTTTTCCTTTCCAACTACTTAACCATGTTTGAGTCTTTCATCGTATGTTTCCATTCAGCATTTGTAATCCGCCGATAACCAATCAAAATGCCTAAATAATCTTATGGAACTGACCTATCCCATAGCCAAAAAGATCGGCATACTAGGTGGCCTCGTCTTGTGCGTCTTGTGACTCGTCGAAGTAGAGCAATTCATATTATATTTATGGAATTAATTTTAAAACCTAGTAGCTTCTCCGAGGCTGATAAATTCAGCTTAGGTTTTCTTGCTTTCTCAAGTTCGTGTTCCATAAATCCCAAACAAAACACAGAAATATTTAAGGTGCTACTGGGTTGTACATAGATAACTTGGATACTTTTGTTCAAAGCATAGGACATTCAGGACCATACTTATAGTTGCGTACACCCACTCCCGTAGAAAAATGAGCACAATTCAATGGGATGAACAACCAAGTCTCGAGTATTGTAGTACGAAAAGGAAATGCTAACGTATAGTATTATTGAACTAACAGCAAAACGGTCGAGAAAATGCTCAAGTACGTAGTGTCATTTTCCTATGTTTCCTTCGATTTGTAGTTGGGGAGACCGACCCCTGTGTTTTCGTGTTCTGTTATCTCTAGTCTTACCCTAGATTGTTTGGCGAGCGCAGCGGTTTGGGATCGTGTGTAAAACTTATTAAACTTTAAGGCAATTTAAAGTTACACACTTAGTACCTTTTATCTAAAATGTGTGTCCTTTTTCGAAAACTTGTATTCAAACATAGACTATCTGGATATACATGCAAACAAATTCTTGATTTTTTTGACACTTTGAATATGATTTCAAACAGGTTTATATGTACCTGTGTGCCGAATTAGATTGGATTTCTCGTACATTCTCTACTACACTCAGCTTGAAGTAGTGATTTGTTCCATTCCGTAAAAAGTTGGCGCGTACGGACTGATTTGTTTGTGCTAACGAACCTCTCTCATGATATACTCTTTAATTACATATCAAGATGTCTTAATTTACAAATAATATACATAGGACCTTCATTACACCATTTTCGTTGCGATATATTTGAGAATCGAAATGCAAATATGAGAGAAAAAGGTATGTGACTAACGAGAGGAGAGAAAAGAAAGTGATCCCCCAGACAACTACGGTTTTTGTCTTCTCCACCGTTGACACCATTGATCCGCCCCGCCTAGCCTTTTAGGCTTTGGAGGTGAGGCAAATTCCGACCTCTCGCCGGTGGGAGAGTTTCCATTTCTTATTTTAGTTAATTTTAGTGTCTTTATCAGAATGGTGATGTGACAGCGAAATGTTGGTGTCAGAATAAGGTTCTCCCTGTCTTACCCCTATCCCATTGGTGTGCCTAGTGTTGGAGGACGTCGCATGAAGCTGTGTGTGTCCGCTGGATCTCCTAGTATTCAATCGGTTTTCGTATTCATTCGTGTGGTTGCGTGTCTGACTTTTTCGATCTACGCCTCTCATTTTTTTGTGATGGTTGTTTTCTCGTTCGGTGGTTTTTTGGTATTAGCTCGATGAATTTTCGTCTGTCTACCACAAAATTTCTATTACAACAAGCTTTTCCCTGCTCTGGTTGGGAAGGGGAGAGGACCAAGACGCGGCTTCAGCTCACTTCAGTGCGTGCAGTCGCCGGTAGATAGGTGCAGTGATCTTTTTAAAATTTTACTAATTTTGCTATTAATTATTACTAGCAAAAGTGCCCGTGCGTTACATCGGGAGAATCTGGTGCATTGCCATGCCTATGACAAGTGCTGACGCGATGCCCAGTCGATGACGACAGCTGGCGCCTCCCTCCTCCTCTACGACATTTGGCCTCACCGCTCCTTGAGTTCTCCCTCTTCCTCCCTCAAATTATATTTTTGGTACGGTACAACTGAACTCAGATCTATAATAGATGTTATACATGCTGAAACTATATATTCTCAAGTAATGCTAGTAAAGTTCTCTCTACAACAAAGATAGTCTAAAGAAGCGCAGAAAACATGGTGTTTGGTGTTGGACGATGCTCTTCCTGCCTCTATAGAAATATAAATCTTACTTATGATTTTAGAAATAGCCACAAACCCTTGCACACTAAATAATGTGAATAACATTGCGATCTAAATGATTTAAATGGCATTCACTAATCCAATTCCTAAAAATTCAGTTATATAAGTCTTTTTGTTTTTGCCCCTTTGCAAACAATGGGGACGTACATCATGTAGTGAACTTGTGGGCGTATTGAGTTCTACATATGCAGAGGAGTTCAGCATATCAATATTAATATGAATCACTTCCATCCGTCGGCGCAGACCTTGTCCTGGACCAACACAGCTGAGGCGGTCGAGGATGTAGAGCAATCCAACTTCACCAGGGCATGGGAGCAGCTGAAGAACTCCCTGGAGCTCGTCAGGACTTGGGACACGCTACACATCAAGTAGGCAGTCGATGGACAATTGACTTAGCAGATATTCAGAGGACGAATCGGCGGCGCCGGCCACCTTGACGATGCGACCTCCTCGCGAACACGATCTGCAATACGGTAGGTGGGCGAATCGGTGGAAGCTAGCGATCTACATATTCCACGAATCTTTTTGATCGATCTTATGTTCTTGGTCTCCTTGGTCTTCTTGCTCGATCTCTTCTCCGCCGCGAACAGACGGCCAGATATTAGGTAGATTTCGATCACAATTTTTCTTGTCGGTCTGCGGAGGCGGAGCACATTGCACGAGGTGTAGCCTGCAGCGTCGGCTCCTTGCCTCCTTCCAGATGTTGTAGTGCCAGCCTAAACGCGTCTGTCATCCAGTTGTCAAAGAGATCAAAGAGTCGACAAAGACGGCCATGCATGTGGACGAGCTCGAATACGGCAGTTTCCGGTGTTAGCAGCCGATCTCCACGTTCGTAGCAAAATTCGACGAGGATGGTGCGTCCAGGACGGTGCGCAAGGATAAACATCTGCAGCGTTATAATTTCAGGCTCCTACCCTCTCTGGCTCCTACGACGGCGTGAGATATAATATAGAGTAGGGGAACCCCGGAGTTTCTATACGACACGGAGACAACACAAATCAATCGGGATTATGAGTTCTTGTAGGAAGGATGTAAGGCTGGGACGGACGAAACGGCGGACCAAACCAAACGGACCGAACCACGGAAACGCTTTCGCTTTTATTATTAGGTATAGATTAATAGATCGGTTGATTTTTTTAAAATACAAATTAGTAGATTACATAATAACTTCCGATTCTGCATCAACTGACAAGGTGAAACGTCGATTGTAGCATACCTCTGTCAACCAGAAAACTGAGAGTAAAGTCTTCTCAACAGGAAAACACTATGGACGCGTTTGGTAGCTTGCATCCATTTTGTGGCTCACTGCGCTAGTGAGATGGGCTCACCTGCGTGTCGCGAACGGGCCATGTACCATGAAACACGGGTTGTTTGGTAGCCTGGACGGCTTTTTCTGCACCAGAGAGGGAAACCAAGCCCCATTGTTTGGTTGCCTGTTTCCAGCCCAACTTGTTTGGTTGCACAAATCATAGTTCCATATCTATACCTAATAATAAAGGGAAAAGCGTTTTCGTGGTTCGGTCCGTTCGGTTTGGTCAGTTTATTTCGTCCGTCCAATGTTTCCGTCGTCCCGCACCTACCGTATCAGGTATGATCTTATCTTGCGTATCAGATCGGGTCTCTGGGGTCTTCCTCCAAAAAAGTCTGGGTCGACCTACACGTACGATTGCTTAATAAACGCTCATATATATGCCGGTCTGTCGACATACAAATCAACCGATCTTTTTGTGAGAATTTCTTCCTCGAGGATCCGATATAGACGAAACTCTTGGCGGCGCGCCTGCTAGCCAATCTACGAGACGACGGATTACCCTCCCGAGTCCCGAGCAAGGCTGGGGTTAGCGCGCCAAACGATCGGCCGACGGCCGTTTCTCGACCACGTCGCCATGACATGAGGAGCTGTTTCTCGACAAGCCTGGGCGGCGCCAGGAACAGGCACACCACTTGGCCGGGATTAATGGAGATAGGGTGGTCGACGGAGTCGCACCCAAGTGCAGGATCCAAGGTCGCCATGCGAGGCGGTGAGGGATGGCTAGATCAAGTAGGGCGCGAGGAGCGTTACATATCGAAAAGCCCCAGCGACCTTGGATCTCATGCTACGGACCTGAAAGATCGACGCGTTAGAGCTGTCTCTGCAGACGCGACTCAAAATCCTGCCAACGGTCGCTGCTGCGCCTCCCTTTTACCGCCAGGAAGCTTGCGGCCGCCGACCACTGTATCCAGTCGCCACTGCCTCCCTGCTTCACCGGACACAACCATGGCGAGGTCTGGGCATCATCGTACTGCACCATCATTGATCTTTTTCGCTGTATGAGGTAACTGATTGATAACGTGTTGTGCATTTAAGAGCAGATCCCTTTACAAATCCAAATTGGTTCACATTTGATGAAGAAAGAGGACAAATTTGACACTCGGGATGCACATCTAAAAGGTGCAGAAAGTAGATGCTTTCTTTAATTTTGGTAGCACAGACGTTGGCTCTGCAGTTGCTGAATCGTCAGCCCCAGCTACACATGGAACAGTAGATAAACCCACCCGCTCACCCAATTTGGACTATACTTATGTTAATGGGAGTGACTTAGCCAACTTGTCGCAGTATCTAACAGATTAACATGCAATCTAGACGTGGAGCTACGGATGAAGACATGTGCAGTTTCTAAAAATGTATTTTTGTGTAGTTTTACGTAAACAGTTCGATAAGAAGCTTATGTAGTCGGGGATTTAATACAAATTTAATCAAATTTGTACTAAACTTGGACATTCTTTTATGGATCGGAGGGATTATACGTTGCCACCATTGCAAATATTTCTACTTGAAAGTGCTAACTGACATTGGTTATACAAATGAAATACAATATTAGTAATTTGTCGGCAAAGGCCGGCTTCACCGTTGTTGGAATGGATGATCGATAGAATGAAATTAGGATGGCGGCACCTCGGACTGCTAGCGCTGGCGGAGAACCGGCGAGAAGAGGAGGCAGTGGCGGCACACCTGACTTCAGCGCGTAGTTATGTCTCCCGGTCACAGATCTTTTCTCTTCGGTTGCAATGCATGAGCATATTTTTTGAATCGAGTCAGACGAATATATGTGTCTTGGATGGAAATTTCGCCATGGATATTGGATCACTCTTTTAAATGGATTTTCGATCCCATTTTTTGTTCATATTTTATTGAATAGTAAATTATGTAGTGTTGGGTCGGAAAATGTTGGCCATTGTGAGTAATGATGATTGTGATGGATTTATTCCTTGAATGCGTGGGTAGGAAGATTCAACCTGGTACGTAGCTCATTACCTCCTATTTGTTGCAGCTACAAATAATCGAGTAGTGTTTACAATGTGTGGTATGCCCCGGTTGAAATCTTAATTGCCTATAGTGTAAGTGCCCAATATTTGATCTTGCCTTAGTTGCCAAAAAAAATATTTCTTTTGCTTTTAGTTTAGCTGCTTTGGTTCTTAGTAATGTTATTTACATACTATTTTACTGCGAATTGCCCATATATTTATTGTTTAATGAATTTATAATTTTTAGTAAATATCTATATTTTTCCTTTATGTTCTGTGAGTTGTCTACAAACAAGAGATAAGAGTTGTTGTTATCTTAGATTTCTTCAGGCATTCCTGACTTTTATTTATTTATTTGGAGCACATCAAATGCCTACTAACTAAGATAGTGTGTATTTTTACGCCGCGATGTATTATTTTTGTGATCTCTCCCGTTGCAACGCACGGGCATATTTTGCTAGTCCTTACCATAATTCAAATAGGGTGAGAATACCTTGCCATAGCATGTTACATACGATCACACACCATTCAGAAGAACAACATCCTCATGATCACCACGATGAGGAAGACGATGATATAATCTTTGACCCGACCCTGATGTGCCTCTGGTGCTGCTCCTTGTAGAGCATGCACTTCCTCCGACGGTATCTATGCTAATGGCACTGGCTCATCGATGGCCCGATCTGCAAGAAACTGATAGGGCAAAGGTGGCCGATCTTTCAATGAGACGTGGATAGATCGATTTGTTGGTGGAGTTCGTGCTTGGCGATCCGACTACACGTGCAAAGCTCGTGCGCCAATGCAATCGCTAGGACAATCTCCGGTGGTTACTGATCTTGGGGATGCACGGTCAGCCTGACCAGCGAGGGTCTTAATTCCTACCTGAAATCGAGAACAAGTAAGAACTAATGATGCAATCATAATATTGCGGATGAAAGATGAAAGCTTTATTGAAAAAGGTGGGATTCCGAATAGTCGGTCTTGTTCTGGGCGTTGGCCTCAAAAGAAGTACACGAGAGTTGCAGCAATGGCTAACTTTAATCTAATCAAAATCACAGTCTAAACGTGACGGCTATGGGGGTATTTAAAGGAGGAAAAGGTGGGGTTTCGGCCAACCATACGTATGGTGGTTGGATCAAACCCTAGAAGGCCTTTCCCCCTTCAATACGGACTCTAAAAAGTGGCTGACTTAATTCCAGCGAAAATGGCATGGGCCTGGCCCAAAACTAAAGGTGACGCAGCACCATAACATGCTATGGATGAAATTATGAAGTGGGAAACTCTATATTTCGTCCATGTCTTCATCTCTTCTTATGGTGGCTTCAAAGTTCTGAAATCTCCACTTGCGGCGTCATCTTCAATCCTCAAACGCTTGCTGCCATCTCCTCCATGCGTGATCATGCTCCAATGCTTGTCCTCCTCATCCATGCTTGGTCCATCATTCCTAAGAGTAACAAACATATCTGATTTAGGCAGCATCATATTCTCATGTATGTGAGGAATAGTTCCAAGAAACGAAAGTACCTGATAGTTAAGTTGTTTGGTACGAGCTCGAGTGATTGGTCCTTGTATTTGTGTGGCTGTAGGTACAGCGGTTGTATCAAGAGATGGGATGTCCTCATCATGCCCCCCTTCTTGAATTGAAGTCGTCCTCGACGAAAGCTCCTCTTCTTCACCAAAGTAAGGCTTCAAATCTGCAATGTTAAATGTAGGACTAACCGGACCCAATTCTGCAGGAAGCTCAAGTTTATATGCATTATCATTTATTTTCTCTAACACCTTAAAAGGACCAGCAGCGCGTGGCATTAGTTTAGACTTGCGCAATTCAGGAAAACGATCTTTGCGCAAATGCAACCAAACAAGATCACCAACATCAAACACAACATGCTTTCTTCCTCTATCCCCAACAATTTTATACTTAGCATTCATGCGTGCTATGTTGTCTTTAGTAGTCTCATGCAATTTTAGTATCAATTCAGCACGGTCTGTAGCATCCAAATTATTTTGCTCAGAAGATAGTAAAGGCAACAAATCAATAGGTGCACGTGGTACAAAACCATAAACAATCTCAAATGGGCACATCTTAGTGGTAGAATGCAGTGAACGATTGTAAGCAAATTCAACATGAGGTAAACATTCTTCCCACAATTTTAAGTTCTTCTTCAAAACAGCCCGCAACATAGTAGACAAAGTTCTATTTACCCATCAGTTTGAGGATGACATGTAGTACTAAACAACAATTTAGTCCCCAACTTAGCCCATAAACATCTCCAAAAGTGGCTAAGAAATTTAGTATCACGATCAGAAACAATAGTATTTGGCACACCATGTAAACGCACAATTTCGCGAAAGAACAAATCAGCAACATGTGTAGCATCATCAGTTTTGTGACATGGAATAAAGTGTGCCATCTTAGAAAACCTATCCACAACAACAAAGATACTATCCCTCCCCTTCTGTATACGAGGCAATCCCAAAACGAAATCCATAGAAATATCCTCCCACGGTACACTAGGAACAGGAAGAGGCATATATAAACCATGTGGATTAAGTCGAGACTTAGCTTTTTGACATGTAGTGCAGTGTGCCACAAATCTCTCAACATCTCGACACATACATGGCCAAAAGAAGTGTGCAGCAAGTACATCCTCCGTCTTCTTCACACCAAAATGTCCCATCAATCCTCCTCCATGCGCCTCCTGCAACAACAAAAGACGAACGGAACCATCTGGGATGCATAGCTTGTTAGCACGGAACACAAATCCATCATTGAGGATGAATTTGTTCCATGTTCTATCATCTTTACAATTCAGCAACACATCTTTAAAATCAGCATCATGCAAGTATTGTTCCTTTATGGTTTCTAATCCAAAAATCTTGAAGTCAAGTTGAGATAGCATAGTATATCGGCGCGACAAAGCATCAGCAATAACATTATCTTTACCCTTTTTGTGTTTGATAACATAAGGAAAAGACTCAATAAACTCAACCCAGTTTGCATGGCGACAATTCAACTTAGCTTGACTACGAATATGCTTCAAAGATTCATGATCAGAATGTATAACAAATTCTTTAGGCCATAAATAATGTTGCCAAGTTTCTAATGTCCGAACCAGCGCATACAATTCTTTATCATAAGTAGAATAGTTCAGACTAGGCCCACTCAATTTTTCACTAAAATATGCAACATGTTTGCCCTCTTGTAATAACACACCTCCCAAACCAATTCCACTAGCATCACATTCAAGCTCAAAAGTCTTATTGAAATCAGGAAGTTGTAGTAATGGAGCATGTGTTAACTTATCTTTCAGAATCATGAAGGCGTCTTGTTGTGCATCGCCACACACAAAGGGCACATCCTTCTTTGTAAGCTCATTCAGCGGCGCAGCAATGGATCCAAAATCTTTCACAAAGCGCCTATAGAAACCAGCGAGGCCAAGAAAACTCCTCACTTGTGTGACCATCTTTGGCTGCGACCAACTCTCAATTGCCTCAATCTTGGCTGGATCAACTTCAATACCCTGCGCAGTAACAACATAGCCAAGAAACGCAACTCGATTGGTGCAAAAGGTGCACTTCTCAAGATTACCATACAAACGTGCATCACGTAAAGCATTGAAAACAGCACGTAAATGATCCAAATGTTCCTCCAAAGATTTACTATAAATCAGAATATCATCAAAGTATACCACCACAAAACGTCGAATAAAGGCACGTAAAACTTCGTTCATCAGTCTCATGAAAGTACTAGGTGCATTAGTTAAACCAAAAGGCATTACTAACCACTCATATAAACCGAACTTAGTTTTAAACGCTGTTTTCCATTCATCTCCTAATTGCATACGAATCTGGTGGTAACCACTACGCAAATCAACTTTAGAGAACATAATAGAACCACTCAATTCATCAAGCATATCATCTAAACGAGGTATAGGATGACGGTATCGAATGGTAATATTATTAATAGCTCTACAATCAGTACACATGCGTGAAGAACCATCCTTCTTAGGTACCAAGATAATAGGAACAGCACATGGACTAAGAGACTCACGAATGTAACCTTTATCTTGAAGAACCTGAATTTGTCGCCGAATCTCTTTCGTCTCTTCAGGATTGGTACGGTATGGTGCACGGTTGGGCAGCGAAGCTCCTGGAATCAAGTCAATCTGGTGTTCCATCCCACGAATAGGTGGCAATCCAGGTGGAACATCTTGTGGGAACACATCAATGAATTCCTGCAAAAGGTTAGCAACCGCAGGTGGCAAAGAAGGAGGCATATCCTCAAATGAAAACAGAACTTCTTTGCAAATAATAGCATAGCATTGAGTAGTGTTCACATCAAGTTCAGCAATATCAGATTTGCTAGCAAGCAAACAAGGATTCTTCAAACGAATTTTAGTAGCATGGTTTGAATCAGATTTAGTATTAGTCTTATGAGGCACAAAATCTGCAGCAACAATCTGATTTTCACTCTTATTTTTCTCCTCGTTTTTTACTCTACTAGCTCTAGGAAGATCATCTTTTAGTATTTGTTCAGGAGTCATAGGTTTGAGACCAATTTTCTTTCCATCATGCATAAGAGAATACTGATTAGTTCTACCATTATGAACAGATTCTCTATCAAATTGCCAAGGTCTACCAAGTAACAAAGAACAAGCTTGCATAGGTACAACATCACAATCAACAAAATCAGAATATGTACCAATAGTAAAATGCACACGTGTAGTTCTTGTTACCTTGAGCTTCCGAGAGCTCTCAAACCATTGAATGTAGTATGGATGTGTGCGCTGTCTTGTAGAGAGAGAAAGCTTCTCCACCATGTCAACGCTAGCCAGATTATTGCAGCTCCCTCCATCAATGATGATCCTTATGGCTCGCTCTTTTACAACGCCTCTTGTTTGGAACAGATTGTGGCGTTGATCATGCTCAGATTTGCTCAATTGCACGCTCAAGACACGCTGTGCAACTAAGCTCATGTACTAATCAGCAGTGTCAGCTTCCATTACCTCCATCTCTCTCTCAGAATCAGAATTGGCGCCATCACGTGCAGCAATAAGGGCCAATGTGTCTTCATCAAAATCACTTGCAGAATCATATTCTCCATCTTCACGCACCAACATCACACGCCTGGTTCTACATTCTCTCTCTATGTGACCAAATCCCAAGCATTTGCGACATTGAATGTCGCGCGTCTTCCCCGTGGAGGCCAAGGAAGATGAACTCCGAGGAGGACCAGAAGATGGTGGTGGAGTAGCAGCAGGTGGCGCTCGTGAGGCAGGCGCGGTGTACTTGGAGGTAGGAGGTGCTGGTGTAGTCCCACGAGATGGTGGAGCTGATTGTCGCGGAGACCACGACGATGTACGACCTGCAGAAATATTAGCTCTTCTCCATGGTGGTTGACGATCCTGCACTTCACGTTCAGCTTTGCAAGCAAGATGAAACAAGCGAGTAATAGTGTTGTACTCCTTATAATCTAAAATATGCTGAATCTCTTTATTTAGACCACCAAAGAAACGTGCAAGCATAGCCTCATTATCCTCTACAATACCACAACGAATCATGCCAGTTTGCAATTCTTGATAATAGTCTTCTACATAATTTTTTCCTTGTTCTAAGCGAGACAATTTTTTCAGCAAATCACGTTGATAATGTGGAGGAACAAAACGAGTACGCATGGCAAGTTTTAAACCAACCCAAGTAGTAGGAATATTTGCTGGATGTGCTTGATACGTCTCCGACGTATCGATAATTTCTTATGTTCCATGCCACATTATTGATGATATCTACATGTTTTATGCACACTTTATGTCATATTCGTGCATTTTCTGGAACTAACCTATTAACAAGATGCCGAAGTGCCGATTCTTTGTTTCTGCTGTTTTTGGTTTCAGAAATCCTAGTAAGGAAATATTCTCGGAATTGGACGAAATCAACGCCCAGGGTCCTATTTTGCCACGAAGCTTCCAGAAGACCGAAGAGGAGACGAAGTGGGGCCACGAGGTGGCCACACCCTAGGGCGGCGCGGCCCAGGTCTTGGCCGCGCCGACCTGTAGTGTGGGCCCCTCGTGTGGCCCCCGGCCCTGCCCTGCCGCCTCCAAAGAGCCTTCGTCGCGAAACCCCGCATCGAGAGCCACGATACGGAAAACCTTCCGCAGACGCCGCCGCCGCCAATCCCATCTCGGGGGATTCAGGAGATCGCCTCCGGCACCCTGCCGGAGAGGGGAATCATCTCCCGGAGGACTCTACGCCGCCATGGTCGCCTCCGGAGTGATGTGTGAGTAGTCTACCCCTGGACTATGGGTCCATAGCAGTAGCTAGATGGTTGTCTTCTCCCCATTGTGCTTAATTGTCGGGTCTTGTGAGCTGCCGAACATGATCAAGATCATCTATCTGTAATTCTATATGTTGCGTTTGTTGGGATCCGATGAATAGAGAATACTATGTTATGTTGGTTATCAATTCATGTCTATGTGTTGTTTATGATCTTGCATGCTCTCCGTTATTAGTAGATGCTCTGGCCAAGTTGATGCTAGTAACTCCAAGAGGGAGTATTTATGCTCGATAGTGGGTTCATGTCTCCGTGAATGCAGGGAGTGAGAGAAACCTCTAAGATTATGGATGTGCTGTTGCCACTAGGGATAAAACATTGGTGCTATGTTCGAGGATGTAGTTACTGATTACATTACGCGCAATACTTAATGCAATTGTCTGTTGTTAGCAACTTAATACCGGAGGGGTTCGGATGATAACTTTGAAGGTGGACTTTTTAGGCATAGATGCATGTTTGGATAGCGGTCTATGTACTTTGTCATAATGCCCAATTAAATCTCACTATACTCATCATAATATGTATGTGCATGGTCATGCCCTCTTTATTTGTCAATTGCCCAACTGTAATTTGTTCACCCAACATGCTGTTTATCTTATGGGAGAGACACCTCTAGTGAACTGTGGACCCCGGTCCAATTCTCTATACTGAAATACAATCTACTGCAATTGTTCTACTATTTTCTGCAAACAATCATCATCCACACTATACATCTAATCCTTTGTTACAGCAAGCCGGTGAGATTGACAACCTCGCTGTTTCGTTGGGGCAAAGTACTTGGTTTGTGTTGTGCAGGTTCCACGTTGGCGCCGGAATCCCTGGTGTTGCGCCGCACTACATCTCGCCGCCATCAACCTTCAACGTGCTTCTTGGCTCCTACTGGTTCGATAAACCTTGGTTTCATACTGAGGGAAAACTTGCCGCTGTACGCATCACACCTTCCTCTTGGGGTTCCCAACGGACGCGTGCTGTACGCGTATCAAGCTCTTTTTCTGGCGCCGTTGCCGGGGAGATCAAGACACGCTGCAAGGGGAGTCTCCACATCCCAATCTCTTTACTTTGTTTTTGTCTTGCTTAGTTTTATTTACTACTTTGTTTGCTGCACTAAATCAAAATACAAAAAAATTAGTTGCTAGTTTTACTTTATCTGCTATCTTGTTTGCTATATCAAAAACACAAAAAAATTAGTTACTTGCATTTACTTTATCTAGTTTGCTTTATTTACTGTTGCTAAAATGTGTACTCCTGAAAATACTAAGTTGTGTGACTTCACAACCACAAATAATAATGATTTCTTATGCACACCTATTGCTCCACCTGCTACTATAGCAGAATTCTTTGAAATTAAACCTGCTTTACTGAACCTTGTTATGCGAGAGCAATTTTCTGGTATTAGTTCTGATGATGCTGCTGCCCATCTTAATAATTTTGTTGAACTTTGTGAAATGCAAAAGTATAAAGATGTAGATGGTGACATTATAAAATTAAAATTGTTCCCTTTCTCATTAAGAGGAAGAGCTAAAGATTGGTTGCTATCTCTGCCTAAGAATAGTATTGATTCATGGACTAAATGCAAGGATGCTTTTATTGGTAGATATTATCCCCCTGCTAAAATTATATCTTTGAGGAGTAGCATAATGAATTTTAAACAATTAGATACTGAGCATGTTGCACAAGCATGGGAAAGAATGAAATCTTTGGTTAAAAATTGCCCAACCCGTGGACTGACTACTTGGATGATCATCCAAACCTTTTATGCAGGACTGAATTTTTCTTCGCGGAACCTATTGGATTCAGCTGCTGGAGGTACCTTTATGTCCATCACTCTTGGTGAAGCAACAAAGCTTCTTGATAATATGATGATCAACTACTCTGAATGGCACACGGAAAGAGCTCCACAAGGTAAGAAGGTAAATTCTGTCGAAGAAACCTCTTCCTTGAGTGATAAGATTGATGCTATTATGTCTATGCTTGTGAATGATAGGACAAATGTTGATCCTAATAATGTTCCGTTAGCTTCATTGGTTGCACAAGAAGAACATGTTGATGTAAACTTCATTAAAAATAATAATTTCAACAACAATGCTTACCGGAACAATCCTATTAACAACTATAGGCCATATCCTTATAATAATGGCAACGGCTATGGTAATTCTTATGGGAATTCTTACAACAATAATAGGAACACACCCCCTGGACTTGAAGCCATGCTTAAAGAATTTATTAGTACACAAACTGCTTTTAACAAATCTGTTGAAGAAAAGCTTGGGAAAATTGATATACTTGCTTCTAAAGTCGATAGTCTTGCTGCTGATGTTGATCTTTTGAAATCGAAAGTTATGCCTAATGAAAATCTTAATAATAAAATTGTTACTATAGCAAATGCCATCCAAGTTAGAATTAATGAGAATATAAGATTGATGGCCGAATTGCGTGCTAGGTGGGAAAGAGAAGAAAATGAAAAAGAAGAGAATATAGCTAAAGTTTGGACTATTACCACCACTAGTAATGCTAATGCTACACAAGTTGCTGCACCTCCTACTATTACTAATAAAAGAATTGGTGTTAGCAATGTTTCCACTTCTAATGCAAAGCGTGAAAAAGCACTGAAAGCTGCTAAAGCTGCTGAAGCGCTGTGATAAAACTGCTGAAATTTTTTCCAACATTGGGGATGATGATCCCATTGCTTTAAATTATAATGGTTTGAATTTTGATGATTGCCACATCTCTGAAGTTATAAAGTTCTTGCAAAAACTTGCTAAAAGTCCTAATGCTAGTGCTATAAATTTGGCTTTCACGAAACATATTACAAATGCTCTCATAAAAGCTAGAGAAGAGAAACTAGAGCGCGGAGCCTCTATTCCTAGAAAGCTAGAGGATGGTTGGAAGCCCATCATTAAGATGAAGGTTAAAGACTTTGATTGTAATGCTTTGTGTGATCTTGGTGCAAGTATTTCTGTTATGCCTAAGAAAATTTATAATATGCTTGACTTGCCACCGCTGAAAAATTGTTATTTGGATGTTAATCTTGCTGATCATTCTACAAAGAAACCTTTGGGGAAAGTTGATAATGTTCGCATTACCGTTAACAATAACCTTGTCCCCGTTGATTTTGTTGTCTTGGATATTGAATGCAATGCATCTTGTCCCATTATATTGGGAAGACCTTTTCTTCGAACTGTTGGTGCTATCATTGATATGAAGGAAGGTAATATTAAATATCAATTTCCTCTCAAGAAAGGTATAGAACACTTCCCTAGAAAGAGAATGAAGTTACCTTTTGATTCTATTATTAGAACAAATTATGATGTTGACACTTCGTCTCTTGATAATACTTGATACACACTTTCTGCGCCTAGCTGAAAGGCGTTAAAGAAAAGCGCTTATGGGAGACAACCCATGTTTTTTACTACAGTACTTTGTTTTATATTTGTGTCTTGGAAGTTGTTTACTACTGTAGCAACCTCTCCTTATCTTAGTTTAGTGTTTTATTGTGCCAAGTAAAGTCGTTGATAGAAAAGTTCATACTAGATTTGGATTACTGCGCAGAAACAGATTTCTTTGCTGTCACGAATCTGGGCAAAATTCTCTGTAGGTAACTCAGAAAATTATGCCAATTTACGTGCGTGATCCTCAGATATGTACGCAACTTTCATTCAATTTGAGCATTTTCATTTGAGCAAGTATGGTGCCTCGATAAAATTCGTCAATACGAACTGTTCTGTTTTGACAGATTCTGCCTTTTATTTCGCATTGCCAGTTTTGTTATGTTCGATGGATATTTCGATTCCATTGACTTTCAGTAGCTTTGTGCAATGTCCAAAAGTGTTAAGAATGATTATGTCACCTCTGAACATGTATATTTTGATTGTGCACTAACCCTCTAATGAGTTGTTCTAAATTTGGTGTGGAGGAAGTTTTCAAGGATCAAGAGAGGGAGATGATACAACATGATCAAGGAGAGTGAAAGCTCTAAGCTTGGGGATGCCCCGGTGGTTCACCCCTGCATATATCAAGAAGACTCAAGCGTCTAAGCTTGGGGATGCCCAAGGCATCCCCTTCTTCATCGACAACATTATCAGGTTCCTCCCCTGAAACTATATTTTTATTCCATCACATCTTATGTGCTTTTCTTGGAGCGTCGGTTTGTTTTTGTTTTTGTTTTGTTTGAATAAAATGGATCCTAGCATTCTTTGTGTGGGAGAGAGACACGCTCCGCTGTAGCATATGGACAAGTATGTCCTTAGGCTCTACTCATAGTATTCATGGCGAAGTTTCTTCTTCGTTAAATTGTTATATGGTTGGAATTGGAAAATGATACATGTAGTAATTTGCTATAATGTCTTGGATAATGTGATACTTGGCAATTGTTGTGCTCATGCTTAAGCTCTTGCATCATATACTTTGCACCCATTAATTAAGAAATACATAGAGCATGCTAAAATTTGGTTTGCATATTTGGTCTCTCTAAGGTCTAGATAATTTCTAGTATTGAGTTTGAACAACAAGGAAGACGGTGTAGAGTCTTATAATGTTTACAATATGTCTTTTATGTGAGTTTTGCTGCACCGCTTCATCCTTGTGTTTGTTTCAAATAGCCTTGCTAGCCTAAACCTTGTATCGAGAGGGAATACTTCTCATGCATCCAAAATACTTGAGCCAACCACTATGCCATTTGTGTCCATCATACCTACCTACTACATGGTATTTCTCCGCCATTCCAAAGTAAATTGCTTGAGTGCTACCTTTAAAATTTCCATTCTCCACCTTTACAATATATAGCTCATGGGACAAATAGCTTAAAAACTATTGTGGTATTGAATATGTACTTATGCACTTTATCTCTTATTAAGTTGCTCGTTGTGCGATAACCATGTTCACTGGGGACGCCATCAACTACTCTTTGTTGAATATCATGTGAGTTGCTATGCATGTTCGTCTTGTCTGAAGTAAGAGCGATCTACCACCTTATGGTTAGAGCATGCATATTGTTAGAGAAGAACATTGGGCCGCTAACTAAAGCCATGATCCATGGTGGAAGTTTCAGTTTTGGACATATATCCTCAATCTCAAATGAGAAAATTAATTGTTGTTACATGCTTATGCATAAAAGAGGAATCCATTATCTGTTGTCTATGTTGTCCCGGTATGGATGTCTAAGTTGAGAATAATCAATAGCGAGAAATCCGATGCGAGCTTTCTCCTTAGACCTTTGTACAGGCGGCATAGAGGTACCCCTTTGTGACACTTGGTTAAAACATGTGCATTGCGATAATCCCGGTAGTCCAAGCTAATTAGGATAAGGTGCGGGCACTATTAGTATACTATGCATGAGGCTTGCAACTTGTAAGATATAATTTACATGATACATATGCTTTATTATTACCGTTGACAAAATTGTTTCTTGTTTTCAAAATCAAAGCTCTAGCACAAATATAGCAATCGATGCTTTCCTCTTTGAAGGACCATTCTTTTACTTTTATTGTTGAGTCAGTTCACCTATTTCTCTCCATCTCAAGAAGCAAACACTTGTGTGAACTGTGCATTGATTCCTACATACTTGCATATAGCATTTATTATATTACTCTATGTTGACAATATCCATGAGATATACATGTTACAAGTTGAAAGCAACCGCTGAAACTTCATCTTCCTTTGTGTTGCTTCAATGCCTTTACTTTGAATTATTGCTTTATGAGTTAACTCTTATGCAAGACTTATTGATGCTTGTCTTGAAGTACTATTCATGAAAAGTCTTTGCTATATGATTCAGTTGTTTACTCATGTCATTTACATTGTTTTGATCGCTGCATTCACTACATATGCTTACAAATAGTATGATCAAGGTTATGATGGCATGTCACTCCAGAAATTATCTTTGTTTATCGTTTACCTGCTCGGGACGAGCAGGAACTAAGCTTGGGGATGCTGATACGTCTCCGACGTATCGATAATTTCTTATGTTCCATGCCACATTATTGATGATATCTACATGTTTTATGCACACTTTATGTCATATTCGTGCATTTTCTGGAACTAACCTATTAACAAGATGCCGAAGTGCCAGTTGCTGTTTTCTGCTGTTTTTGGTTTCAGAAATCCTAGTAAGCAAATATTCTCGGAATTGGACGAAATCAATGCCCAGGGTCCTATTTTGCCACGAAGCTTCCAGAAGACCGAAGAGGAGACGAAGTGGGGCCACGAGGTGGCCACACCCTAGGGCGGCGCGGCCCAGGTCTTGGCCGCGCCGACCTGTAGTGTGGGCCCCTCGTGTGGCCCCCTGACCTGCCCTTCCGCCTACAAATAGCCTTCGTCGCGAAACCCCCAGTACCAAGAGCCACGATACGGAAAACCTTCCAGAGACGCCGCCACCGCCAATCCCATCTCGGGGGATTCAGGAGATCGCCTCCGGCACCCTGCCGAAGAGGGGAATCATCTCCCGGAGGACTCTACGCCGCCATGGTCGCCTCCGGAGTGATGTGTGAGTAGTCTACCCCTGGACTATGGGTCCATAGCAGTAGCTAGATGGTTGTCTTCTCCCCATTGTGCTTAATTGTCGGGTCTTGTGAGCTGCCGAACATGATCAAGATCATCTATCTGTAATTCTATATGTTGCGTTTGTTGGGATCCGATGAATAGAGAATACTATGTTATGTTGATTATCAATTCATGTCTATGTGTTGTTTATGATCTTGCATGCTCTCCGTTATTAGTAGATGCTCTGGCCAAGTTGATGCTAGTAACTCCAAGAGGGAGTATTTATGCTCGATAGTGGGTTCATGTCTCCGTGAATCTGGGGAGTGAGAGAAACCTCTAAGATTATGGATGTGCTGTTGCCACTAGGGATAAAACATTGGTGCTATGTTCGAGGATGTAGTTACTGATTACATTACGCGCAATACTTAATGCAACTGTCTGTTGTTAGCAACTTAATACTGGAGGGGGTTCGGATGATAACCTGAAGGTGGACTTTTTAGGCATAGATGCATGCTGGATAGCGGTCTATGTACTTTGTCGTAATGCCCAATTAAATCTCACTATACTCATCATAATATGTATGTGCATGGTCATGCCCTCTTTATTTGTCAATTGCCCAACTGTAATTTGTTCACCCAACATGCTGTTTATCTTATGGGAGAGACACCTCTAGTGAACTGTGGACCCCGGTCCAATTCTCTATACTGAAATACAATCTACTGCAATTGTTCTACTGTTTTCTGCAAACAATCATCATCCACACTATACATCTAATCCTTTGTTACAGCAAGCCGGTGAGATTGACAACCTCGCTGTTTCGTTGGGGCAAAGTACTTGGTTTGTGTTGTGCAGGTTCCACGTTGGCGCCGGAATCCCTGGTGTTGCGCCGCACTACATCTCGCCGCCATCAACCTTCAACGTGCTTCTTGGCTCCTACTGGTTCGATAAACCTTGGTTTCATACCGAGGGAAAACTTGCCGCTGTACGCATCACACCTTCCTCTTGGGGTTCCCAACGGACGCGTGCTGTACGCGTATCAGTGCTCTACAATATTCAGACCACCAAATAGAAGCAAAATCTTTGAATTCACAAGTAGCAGCACTAACACGCAAGTGATCAGGGTATTTTAAACATGCAAAGCGTTGTTCTACTTCCAATTCCCATGTAAGATATGCATCAGGATTATATCTACCCTCAAATGGCGGAATATTCAATTTAAGTTTAGCAACATGATCATCATCACGTACCAGCCGTGGAGGTGGGCGAGCGTTGCGGTTCAGTTGGCGTGGACGACCAGGTGCAGGTTGTTCGACTTCCTCGCCATCCAACACGTTCTCATCGACCAGCTCGTCCTCATCCCCTTCATAGTCTTCATATCCTTCATCAGAAGGCGCGTCAGGTGCGGCTGCTGCAGCAGGAGCGGTACCCGCAGGCACATCCGCACGAGGAATGCGGCGTGCGCGTCGTCGCCCGGTGTTGCGAGGTGGCGGCAACCGAATCAAAAGCTCCTGGAACATGGCGTCGAGCTTGGAGTTGAAAGCTGCCTCGAGGCCATCCAGCTTGTCCAACGCGTCAGTGAGTTTGGCATCCACGTCACCAATGCGCGCATCGGTGTCGCGTGCATGCCCTCCCAAAAGGTGGGTGAAATGAGCATGCAACGCCTCACTAGTCATCGTGGCCGGGTCAACAGCGGCCGAATCAACAGGTACTGATAGTTAGTACACCAAAAAGCACAAATGTATATGCCTACAAACTACGGAATATGGTGGTTCACGCGCAATTCGTCAAGCAAAATACAAAGCTCTTACAAGTTCTTACCAAACAGGAGGAAGGCGATATAACAACCAGCAAGGATCAGCGTCTCCAAAGATTGCCAAAGCGATTACCAGGTGTCGACACAGTGCACGTGGAGACAATATGTAGAGCTGTAGGAACGCTAATATGGTATCAAAATAGCAATTGTCAAAACAGCAATGCAATATTGAAAGTATGCTCAACGACGGTACTGTGCTGGTCCTAGGCTAGACCGACTAGAGACGCGAGCCTAGTGCACCAACGATGTCACGGCGCAGCACACACGCAACGAGCAGCTATGGAGTGATATATGGTGGTGGTTGGCTCCAACAAGCACAAAGGAATAGCTCAAAAGCGAGATATAAGTGAAGAACACAAGAATTTCCGGGTAGTAAACTTAAACGTCAAAAATCTCAACCTTCCCGGGGTTTTTTTGGCAATTCTAAGAGTTCCGGAAGTGGTTGTGGCTGGATAGAACTTTTTCTCCCGGTGATTTTGACTGGTAAAACGTCGAAAACGGAGTTCGTATGCAAAAATTACGCTCGGTCAAAGTTTGCGGTCGAAAACTGCCCAATTCAGACTAAAATCGACCTGACTAGTGGAAATCGGGTCAAACCCGACTGGGATGCGGATTTGACTTTTTTTTGCTATTTTTTTCGCAACATTTTTTTTGCTCTTCTACTCACAAACGGAAGGCGGCGATTATCTGGACACGACTATGGACACAATAATGGTGGTGCGTGTATACGAATGTATATGGTGATGGCGGAAGTATATGGCAGATGTATATGGCAATGGCGGAAGTATGTGGCAGGTGTATATGGCGATGATGGCGGTGATCTACGTAAGGTGCGAGTGGCGGCGGCGGCGTAACCAATATGACAAGAACTCGAAACTCTAAAGGAACTAGACGCTAAGACCAGCAACTCGACACGAAGATGCAGACACAAATTCAACTATGCAAAACTGAAAAGACAATGCAAGGCGTGGCAGGGGGTTTATGGGACAATATGATCTAAACCCTAACAGTATTTTTTTTGGCTTTTTCGTGGTTTATGAGTATGATGGCAGATGCAATCTACACTAGGAAAACAGTAAAATCTCACCGAGCAACCTGAAATCTGATACCACTTGATAGGGCAAAGGTGGCCGATCTTTCGATGAGACGTGGATAGATCGATTTGTTGGTGGAGTTCGTGCTTGGCGATCCGACTACACGTGCAAAGCTCGTGCGCCAATGCAATCGCTGGGACAATCTCCGGGAGTTACTGATCTTGCGGATGCACGATCAACCTGACCAGCGAGGGTCTTAATTCCTACCTGAAATCGAGAACAAGTAAGAACTAATGATGTAATCAGAATATTGCCGATGAAAGATGAAAGCTTTATTGAAAAAGGTGGGATTCTGAATAGTCGGTCTTGTTCTAGGCGTTGGCCTCAAAAGAAGTACACGAGAGTTGCAGCAATGGCTAACTTTTAATCTAATCAAAATCCGAGTCTAAACATGACGGCTATGGGGGTATTTAAAGGAGGAAAAGGTGGGGTTTCGGCCAACCATACGTATGGTGGTCGAACCAAACCCTAGAAGGCCTTTCCCCCCTTCAATACGGACTCTAAAAAGTGGCTGACTTAATTCCTGCAAAAATGGCATGGGCCTGGCCCAAAACTAAAGGTGACGCAGCACCATAACATGCTATGGACGAAATTATGAAGTGGGAAACTCTATATTTCGTCCATGTCTTCATCTCTTCTTATGGTGGCTTCAAAGTTCTGAAATCTCCACTTGCGGCGTCATCTTCAATCCTCAAACGCTTGCTGCCATCTCCTCCATGCGTGATCATGCTCCAATGCTTGTCCTCCTCATCCATGCTTGGTCCATCATTCCTAAGAGTAACAAACATATCTGATTTAGGCAGCATCATATTCTCATGTATGTGAGGAATAGTTCCAAGAAACGAAAGTACCTGATAGTTAAGTTGTTTGGCACGAGGTCGAGTGATTGGTCCTTGTATTTGTGTGGCTGTAGGTACATCGGTTGTATCAAGAGATGGGATGTCCTCATCAGAAACTCATCTTTCAGGAAGGTGAGGTACTCTTGATGCGCCTCCTCCAATGTTTCATACCCTCGGTAGCTGTTGTTGGAGTAGCCACTGACTTGGTCTTAACAGATCCTCCATGAGCTGTAGATTTCTCGAACCCGTTCGCGAAACACCACATACCACTAGCACGGCATAAGAAGAACAGGTAATCGATCACATCCATGAACCAATTCATAACCGAGCAATATAACTACACAAGTGTTGACAGCAAGTGATAAACTAACAGGGGCGTGCATGATCATTCCAAAAGTGGATCACAAGTTCATCCTACACTACTATGGTGTCATCCTACCACCACAACGAAAGTGGGTGTCATCATAACGCCGCAAGTTCACCATCACCTGAGGGGTTAGTATATACCACCTCATCATAGTTACAAAAGGGGGCCATCAAATGTCTTTCAACCCTAGCTACTGCCAAAATGTACATCATCAACATCAAGTTCATCACCTCCATGCATGCATCCCCTAAACCACCCCCTCAAGGGCATCACTACACCTTGCAGTGGTACTTGGCAAGGTAATTCCTTAGCCAGAGGACGCGGTGTGGCTCGATCATGCCCACAAAGCTGCAACCCTGGGCATTGTGGTCGACGAGGTGGCTCAACGCCGCCATGAGATCATCCTCGGTGAAGCCAAGCATGTCCATGACCGCATTGTACAGGCCAAGGTGCATGCCCGTGTGCTTGTTGTCCCTGATGGCCTGTGCGACGTCCTTCACGGCAACAGTCATGCTGAGGAAGGCCACCAGCTCATCGTCGGTGAAGGCACCTCTCTTCCTCTTGCCGGCAGTCGCCTTGTCAGGCGCGTCGACAGCCTTCTCAGTTGGCCCATCGAGTTTGACCGTGTCGGACTCCTGGGTTTTCGCATCCTCAGGTGAAGCAGTAGCTGCAGCCGAGCCTAGGGGCTCAATGGATCCCATGGCGTACTTGCCGGTGGCGAGGCCGAAAGAGAAGATGGTATGCATCTCATCGTAGTTGGCAATCGGCACATTCAGGTACTCCGCGTCCTTTGGATGATCCTACTATAGACAATAATGTTAGTTCTGCTCGTCGCTGATCAAAAGAGTTAGTGAGGTGGACTGAGCGTGCTCATCGCGACATGCCGCAGTAGTGCTCACCCTCAAGGATGATGCATTTTGTATCCTCGCACCACTGAGCCCCGCTTAGATCACGGAGCCTGGTAATGGTGAGCCACCTCTGCCTCCACTTCCTCGGGTGGTTGTACACCTGAATGGAGCACGCGGAGACACCACTGTGTTCAAACAGGGCCTTCGCCACAACAATCAGATGAACTTCCTTTAATCATTTGTCAGTTCTCACTCCGGTCTTGATCAAGCTGCACATCTTCTCCAACACGAAGCTGGACATGAATGGAAGCCATTTAATGGCGGTGGTCCCTTTTTGTGAGGCCTTCAAGGCCTTGTCCGCTTCCCTGCGGTTCTTGCTCTTCTTTGTGGCGGCCAACCTCGCCGCGACCTCTGCCGCTACCTGAGACACCAGGTCAGCCACAACCTATTGACGACCGACAGAGGGGTGACCGCCACCTTGGACTCAAAGAGGGGGTGAATCGGGAACTTGCGAAGGGATCTGAGACTCCCCAACACAGACAAGCGTCTGGCTGAAGTCATCACAGAAGGAGTCCTACACACATCGTAGTACATATACCGTGAATCTACTTGGGAACAAAGACATGCCTAAAGTGGACAACACAAACCATACCAACATCATCCTAAACCAGACAAGCAATTCATTGCAACTGTGAACAACACAAACCCTAACAAGATCATGGTAGGTCAACACATTTGGGACAAACAAGCATCCGGAAATGTGTAACACTAGCAAGATCATGATAGCTCGGCATAATCCGGACTAACCCCTGCTACAGGAGCAAACCCTAGCCAAGATCTGACAACTCCTAACCTAGATCTAAACATAACCGAGGTACCGGGATAAGGGAATCCTTACAGTCATCGCCAGTGGTGAAGAAGTTCTGCACCAGGAAGAAGATGAAGCCGCCTAGATGTAGTCGCCGCTGCCACCGTCGCCGATCGGAGATGCGTGCGCCTTTTACCTGCTTGCCAACGAGAGGAGGAGCTCGAAATTTGGGGGGAGAGTGGAGGAGGGGGTAGAAATAGGCGATGGGGCGTGACGGGAGGTGACATAATCCTTCCCGCCCCTTTTCGCGCCACAACTCCCGCCATCTTCCTCCTCATCTCCGCGCGTGCGCCGAAGATTAGCTTTTGCATCAGCTGCGTATGAGATTTGCTTGCACCGCTGGAAACTGTCGAACTAGTCGTTCTTCCACCCGATGCTGCTTTGAGAACCGGTTCATGCAACAACGCGACTCAGCCCAGGCAACCAAACAGACCAAAAATTGCTGGATCGATGCGAGCGAAGGCGAGGCCAGACACCAAACGCGGCCTACGTTTGTACATTGAAAAGGCTGGGAAAACACTATTTGTCATCCTAAAATTTTAAATCACCTGAAAAACCTGCTCTAACTAACGGAATTTCCACGTGGCTGGTGAAGAAACCATCCCCAGCCGCTTACCTCTTTCCGCCTCTCCCAGCATTCCTTCCCATCCTGACGGACGGTAAGCTCACCGCCGGGCCCACCTCCCGACCCGCCCCCACAAACAGCCGACCGCTCCTGGCCGCGACCCACGCCCAAACACACGAGCTCACACCAGCGAGAGAGAAACTACGGTGACTGACCCGGAGGCGAGGTGGTGGTGGTGGTGGGGGCGGAGGTGAAACCAGCGGCGCGGAGGCCTACCCCTCGCCGAGGGCGTCGGCGGGCGGAGGCGCGACGCGGGGCGGCGAGGCGAGGCGCGACGCGGGGCGGCGAGGCGAGGCGCCGTTCCACGCACGGGCGGGCACCACGGCGGCGCCGGCGGAAGACAGCAGCGGGGGAGGGGACCCCGTGGCGGCGAGGCGGCGCTGGGATCTGCCTGCCAAAGGGGTCGACAACACGTAATGGCGCTGCACTCTTTGGCTGATGGTCGTTCCGGTGCTGGAATTCTTTTTCGGGATGCTGTTTCGATGCTGCTTGTTGTTGGATTTGGGTGATTTGGACAAATGTTTACTGATTTATTTGGTTTTTTTTCTTATTCTGGTAGCTGGGGGCGGGCTAGGGTTTCGCGTGTGCGGGGGGAGGGCTATGGATTTTGAATGGTTTTCCTCTTGTTGATGGTAGGAATGTGCAGTATTTCAAATGCATTTATTTTTAAAATTAATAATGGTAGGCATGGCCGGCGTTCCAAATCGCACTTTTTTTTTCTGTTTGCGTCAATGACTTCGATCAAACCGCGTTCGTGCGGATCTTTAAATGATGCGTGCGGGATGAGGGTTTGACTTCAATTACAGGGTGCATTTTTTTAATTATGTGAAATCTTATCCGATTGGCATGTCGTAATTTGCTACGAAGACATGAAGATTTCTACTTGTTATCATGAGGTGTGTTCAACTTAGTGGTGGCCATTTATTTGTGCCTTGCGGGAATTCCTTTTCAAATGCAGAGCTTGCTAGCTATTCCTCTGCTTTTTTAGAAAATAATTGTTGTCATGTTATCTTAGTGGCAATGATGTAAGGACTACCCCCTTTGAAATTTTAAATTGCACCCCTCGAACGTTATACAGTGTCTGTCTTGACAAATCAAAGTTCATTAAATCTACTAGAATGTTGTTGGTATTTATTGGCAGGAAAACTTATGCCTACTTACGCATCGGTTATAATACCCTCTTAGGAATTTGGAGCCTGCCATGCTTCATATTCTCGTGACACATGTGCAAATCAGTATAGTCACTTACTTTTCTTCGCTTATGAGGTCAACAATCAAATAACACATTGTGCTAATTCGTAATTAGGATTTAGAGGGATGAAGAGACAACCAAATGCACCAATTATCTTGAAGTTTAAAAAACGCTCTTGGTTGGAACTTGATAAAAGTTCAATTACATGTTTAATTTTCGATGTGTGCTATTAGAGAGTTTAGAATATCCGTCTGCCTGATTGTGATAGCCCTAGATGTAACTCTTGATTAGCATTTTAGGCAGCTTGGTTGGAAACTTGGAATTCTTCTGCTTGCACCAGGGCGTAGTTGCGTGCATGTCATTGCTAATTCATATGATTGGCTACTTATCCTATTTTATGCTAAAAATATGGTTGAAGCACTATATTTGATTATTGCTGACTCTATGATTGCTCTGTTATTCTCTCTTATTCAAGTTAGATGGGGCTTCCATGCTCCAAGGGCACTGTCTTGCATGTATTTATTTGTTTTTTTATTTCCTGCAGCCCACTGGGGAAAGAGGTCGTAGAAATGTCCACAGATGAAGAATCAGATTGTGTGGTTATATGTCCACCCAATGGAGAAGCTCGTCATGAAGAAGTTATGAGTGGCATCCATGATGAAGATTCTCCAAAAGGGAAAGAAGCCCCTACTGTTATAGACTCACATATGGAAGACATGCCTGCAAGTCGACATTCAACAAAGCTTGTTAATGAACAAAAGTCTTCTCTTCCAAATTCACCGACAAAGCCTGGTATAGCTGGGCAAAAAGGGTCTAAGCAGACTGTTCCACAGCCATTCGCTCTTGCAACCAAAAGAAGGGTTTCTGGAGAAGTACCTTCTACTTCAGTATCTCATTCAACCAGCAACGGAGAAAAACTTTCTGACAGAAGTAGCAGCTCACCGGCAAGCATGGCAAAGAAGGTGTGGTAGTCATCCGTACTCTTGCTTGCTTCATATTGTGCATGCCTCATCTGCATTATTATCATCTGTACTCTCCCTCAAAAAAAAATCTCCTTTATATTTTCTTTGAAGAAATCTCCTGTTTTTCTGCCATCTGTTGGTATTACCTTGAGAAATTTTTGAATTCCGTAATTTTATGGCTAGGGGCTATCTTTCACGTGAAATGGTACCGATATACTTCCTGTTCTGTTATTTGGATGATGTCTTACCGATCTTCAACAACTATCTGATAGGAAAGAACCACCATCTTTACTTCTCGTACTGGATAACATCTTGACTTTGTTGCATACTTGCATGAACCTAAACCGGTGCAAATCGAATTTCTTATCAGCAACAAGAGTCTTATTGTTTACCTGGCTGTGGCCCTGTTTGGCACAAACTGTAGTTAGCTATCTGTAGATGAAATCAGGCAGTTCTATTAACAAAATTTACTGGTTATGGATTGCAGAGTCCATCAGTGACACCCAGGAAGCCTCAACAATCTGACAATACCAACAGTCAAGAGGAGGACTCATATTCAGTTACTTCTTCGTATCCTTTTGCTAGAGATATGATCTCGTTGATATTCTCCTGTGGGCACATCCACACTGTTTATTTATATGCGTAGCTAAGGATGCAACTACAATTGTGCCTTTTTGTTATTTTGACTCCACAAAATTGCCCTGGAAACTCTTTTTTCAATGTCTTGATAATTGATTGCACGGATCGTGCCTTCCTCATTTATATTGAGCTTTTCCCTGAGCTTCATACAGAACTGTAACCTCGGCAAGAGGTGGAAAAACGAAGAAGACAACAGTTCCTGTTCCGCCTACATTTGTATGTGGTAATCGTCTTGAGAAGAGGGGGGAGGTACGATGCAATTTCAGCGTACTATGTCTGTATGCCAATTGAATTTATTATAGTCTAGTAATCATATTTCTGTATTGTTCAGTTTTACACTAAATTGGAAGAAAAACGCAAGGCTTTGGAAGATGAAAAACTTGAAGCAGAGGCCAGGAAAAAGGTTCTCCTTCAATTTATAGTATTGTTCAGTTGGATTTTGCAATTTTTCTTTTGTTTTTTAATTGCTAGAGCCATTGTGGCTATTCCTAATATAATGGAACTCTACACTAGATGCCTTGTACTGTTGAAGTATGAAGATACTTTTTGTTACTTCATCTCCAAATTTGTTTTGACGAAGATAGTTTTTATATTTTTTACTTCACCAAACCGTGAGTGCTGCCTTATCTTGTAAAAAAGTACTACCTATTTGAAAAGTTATGTTTAATAATTACAAAAGGTACATTGGAATGTGCTTGCAGTCTCTTGGTAGCTTCAACCTTCTGAACAGATGTGATTTTTTTTTTCTTTTCACGAACATTCAAGTGCGCATAGTGGTGCAAACCATGGTTGTCAAGTTGACAAGTCGATTTGACTCGCCTCCTGACCGGCTAGGGGGCTACTCGATCTCTAGTCGGGCTTCCTAGCAGAGGATTTATGAGGACAGGCTGCAGCTTTTGAAGTCATATAGTGCGCGCTTAGGACTACTTCTAGTGGGCATTACATATATAAGAATATGTGGTGTCACAAAGATGAATAGCTGATATAAATATCTGGCTTTAGTATTCTACCTCTTAAGCACCTCCCTTTCCTCAATTTCACGCTCTGTTTTAGAGTTTCCTCGATCTGGACTCTGACAGTGTATCATAGGCCACCAAGTCGGGCGACTTGAGGACCGTAGTTGGAGCTAACCGGGCTAGCCGATGGGTCACTTCACTTGCTCCCCTAGTTGAGTTGTTGCACCCATACGGGCTGGCAAAGCCAACTAGGTGACCAATCCTGGACTAGTCTTGACTTAAAAGCAATGGTACAAACATGTTGTAAGATGTTAATTTTTCCCAGCAATACTCCAAAGAAACTGCTGTACAGTGAGTATGTTTATATGATGATTCTTTCTAGTATTCAAATTCAAATGATTTTGTTATCTCTTGTCACAGTTCATTCTCATTTGTCTCGCTTCTGTAGGAAGAGCAAGAAACAGTTCTAAAACAACTAAGAAAGAACCTGGTTATTAGAGCAAAGCCTATGCCAAGCTTCTACCAAGAGGGTCCCCCGCCGAAGGCTGAACTTAAGAAGGTAATCTATTTGTTTCATTGGTTGTTTTATCTTATCTTCGAAGCCTTATTCACTTTGCTTCTGTTAACCCTTCTAGTATAGTAATGCCTTCTTTGGGTTATCATAGGACTATAGTCAATATTGGGAACCTTGCCCAATATTGTTTCTTTGTATTCTTGATGTATTATTGAACTGCACATTAGCACATGCCGTATCTGCTTGACACAAAATGATGGTCCATTTCACTTGTCTATGTCATCCATTAAGTCATTTTTTGTGTGGTTGGGCATAATTTGAATTCCAGCAGCAATTTGCTTTTCTTAACTCATCAAGGTTCAGATTTTACCCATTCAATTGACTTGAACAACAGAATGAATCCGTTTTTCATAAGAATAAGTTATTGTGCTCCAATGCTGGTATTTATATTGTTTTACTAGACATGAAGTCCGTAAATTAAAGTCAATATACATATGCTATTGGCTCTTACATTACCAAGTACCAACAGAATCAGATAATGCATATGCACTATTATGTCTTCAAGCATAACACCATAATGTTTATCTGAAGCATTGGCATGCAGCCTGCTGATTCGACTGGTGATACGCGTGATATCCTTTCGCATGCACTGGTGTTAGCCTTCATCTTTGCCATTTATTTATAGGTGCCACCAACACGTGCCAAATCACCAAAATTGACACGCAGAAAGAGCTGCAGCGACTCCCCTCTTACACCAGAGGGAGGAAAGGATAGTGCAGCATGTTTCCGGTTGCATCGCCACAGTATTGGGAATTTAAAGAATGGTAACAGCAGCGCTCAGTGTTCTCCCAAGAGCTCTCCGATGGCAGGGGCGGCTACAAAAACCAGAACGGCTAAGTCCGCAATGAAGACTGCGGGGCAGCCAGGTTCTACAAATGTTGCTGTACGGAGCTAACTCTTGCACCGTTTCACTATGATGGCTTTTTCATTTTAATTTTACCTCACATCACCAAAAGACGGCGTTATGTCCCGACAGCATGTGCGTTTTGTTGCTGGACTATTTTTTGCATTCTCCATGTAAGAACCTTGGTACCGAGACCATGTGCTGTTCCATGTTGTAAATTTCTTGAGGTTGTTGTAAGGGGTGACTGAGTCTGTTCTTTCTGTAAGAACCAATGTGGCAGCCGATAAGCTGTTGGAATGACATTGTTGTTGCTGTTGATGTATGTCAGCTGTTCGCAGATCCTGTTGTATTGTATTAACTAGTGAATTATTACGAGCCAGTTTGGTATTGTTGCAAAATATGCCAGTTTCCATCTTTCAAGGATCGTCCGTATGTTTGTAGCTTTGGATATAGAGGTGGTTTTACCACTTCAAAAGTCCCTGAAGATCATACCTCCAATCTGTATGATATGGTTGGTAAGTGACCTTGTAAACATTGACTTCGGTAACTCTGCAAACTTCCTTTCTCTTCGCAGTGATGATAGCCAACGGAGGAAGCAACAGCCAAAGGCAGATCAAACGCTGCCCAAAGCTCTCATGCGGTTAGTGGTTCCAAGTGCTGCAGACGAACAGTGATACAGTCTCTATCTTTCGCTCACTTTACCAGAGTATGCTTCCAGCTTTTTGAAGAGTCAAAATATTTCAAAAATATAGCGACATTTTTGAAACCAAATAGCTATGTGGTAATAATGATGATTTTAATGGTACTAATTTGGTGGCATAAATGTCTTGCCCTTTTGTTTAAGCACAGTCGAGCTTTAAAAGATTTAACTTTTTACAGAAGGTGGAAATACGTCGAGCTTTAAAAGGTTTAACTTTCTGCAGAAGGTGGAAATACGCTCTTTCGTGGACGGATTGGAGTAAGGAACAGGTAGAGACAGACTTAGAGCATCTCCAGTCCCCTAAACCGTCCCCCAAACCGCGCCGGATCGAGCGTTTGGGGGACGTGTTTTGTTCGTGCCGTCTTTGGAGGACGTCGCTCCCCAGCCGCGTCCCCCAAACGCCGCCCCCAATCAGAAATTCAAATAGATGCATTCAAAAGAGATCGTTCCCGCCGATTCGTCGCGATCAGAGTAGCGGCGATCGATCAAAGTACTGGGCGCGCGATCATATTACAGACCGGTGGTGCATGCAAATTAGAAGAAGGGGAAGGGGTTGGGCGACGGCGTCGTATCCTGAGTCGACGCAGGCCCGTCGAGCACGATGACCTCGTCGCGATCTGCCTGTTGCTGTGCATGGTGCGTCTGCTCCGTCGCCGACGCAGAGGCCGACGCAGGTGTAGCAGTAGAAGACGCGTCAGCCTGCTCTTCTTGCTGCCGCTGCCGCCGATGCCGCTGCCAGGGCCGCCGCGTCCGCCGCCGCCATTTTGGCTTCGATGTCGTCGAGGATCTGGCCTTTGAAGAAGTTGTGCGCCGCTCGCGTCCGGGGAGACATTCCCTCTGTCGACGTTCTCAGCAGGGACATGTCGTCCCTGCGTTTCTTGAGCTCCAGCTTCTCCTCTTGCCTCTTGAGCAGCTCGGCCCACCTTTGGTCGGCCTTCTTGTCGCGGGAGATAAAGGTCGAGGAGACGTCGGTGAGGCATTTCGTGATCGACGCCTGCGTCTTCTCAGACGACGCAGCGTCGGCCAAGGCGGCCTTGGTAGCCTTGTTGCCAGTAGGACGCCCTGTCGAAGTTGTCAGCGGCACGTCCAGATCAATGGCGTCCTTCCCCTTGGACAACGACAAGCGCGTCAACCGCCATTTCTCATTCATTTTGAGCTTGCCATAGCAATGCATGAGCATGAAAGACTTGTGACCTTCCGAGTTCCTCGAGTACAATTCCATGGCCCTATCAAACTAACCAAAGGAAGCAGAGTCATTTCATCGAACACAATGTAGGCGCTACAGATTATGGAAGAAAGAGTCGTACCAGTTGGGCAACGTCGGCGCCGCTGTCGCCTCTGGTCTCTAAGTCCTGATGGTACCCATGGAAGGAGTTCACCGACGCCTGGATGATGGCCCATCGCGTCGACATTGCCTTCTGGCTCCTCTTCATTGGCACTTTCTTGTACTCGCTGTTGATGAGCTTGCGCTCATCGAACTCGGCCTTGATCCTCGCCCAATACTTCCCGCTTTTTTGGTTGGCGCCGATGATGGAGTCATGGCTTACCGTCGCCCACGACTCGCACAGACAAAGATCTTCCAGAGGCGTCCACTTCGGGCCTCGTGTGCCCGACGCCTTCTTCTTCTTCTTCGTCCTCACGCCGTCCGCGTCTACCTCCACGAGATCATCGTCACCGGTGACATAGGCATCCCAAATGGGCCTGCCAAAGATAGTACCCGGGGTTTACTGAAGGCCCACTACCCGAAGAATAAGAAGATTCGGAAGCCCAAGATATTATTAAGGAAAGCTAGAGTTGTAATAGAAAGTCTTATTTGTAATTTTACGGGATGAGTTAGAAACCTTCCCGGACTTTGTAACTTGTACAGCACGAATCCCTCAGCTCCGCCTCCTATATAAGGGGGAGTCGAGGGACGCGGAAATCATCGAATTATTGTTTACAAACCCTAGTTTTCATAATCGTCGAGTACTTTTCGGCTGAAACCTTCGAGATCTACTTGCCCTCTACTTCCAACTAAACCCTAGCCTACAATCCATAGGCATTGACAAGTTGATACCTTGTCAACCGGCACCCTCGTCGTCCTCTTCCTCGCCGCCCTCTTCGTCCTCATCGTCGTCCTCCTCGTCGTCCTCCACCCCGTCCTCTTCCTCGTCGTCCTCCTCCTCAACCCCGTCGTCCTCCTCAGCACCGGCGCCGTCGTATTCGAGCGGACCCCTGCGGCCGGTGAAAGGGCCGCCGTCCGGACCGGGTCCTGGCTCGCGCTGCTCGTACGCCAGGGAGTAGAGGTTGTTGGGGTTGAAGCCGCCGTGCGGCAGCGCATCCTGGTAGTGCGGCGACAAGTTAGGCGTCACGCACCCGGGAGTGCCGGAGGGGCCGTCGTTGTAGAAGGCGGATGACGACGGAGAGAAGACTCCCGGAACGTACACCGGCACGTTCGTACTATATGGGCTCGCGTTGGTGGCGGCGATACACCCGGCCAGTATGTGCTGGTGCGCGGTGACCCAACATACCACTGCATGTTGTAGTATACAAGTCGTTGATATGATCTTTGTGAAGGGACTTCTTCACAAATTTCCATATCCCTCAGAGTGGTACAACAGAAACATTGCAGGTCATAACATTCCATACTTTATTACAAACATTGTCTTAACAAGTTGGTATTCTCACAGGTCCTATGAGAACACCCTAAGATACTACTTAAGTACGATTACAACTCATAACAAATATAAAGAGCTCAACAACTTATTTAGGTAAGTTCTACGTTGCTCGGCTCTATGATGCTAGGGTATGTCACTACTCCTCCACCTCCGTGTCATCAGGTCCATAGACTATCCCATAGTCTACTCCTTCCACTCCGCCGGTAAGATCAGGTTCTTCGTAGACCAGCTCGTAACTTCCTTCTGGTGCTCTATCGTTGATGGCCTCCACTTCCGGATCATAGTCTAGCAAGGGTGTCGAAAGAAAGTGAGTACAGAGGTACTCAGCAAGTTCTAAAAGAGTAAAAAGGTGTTTTATGCACTAGCTATGACCATTGATCAGGAAATCGCAGGTCAATGCATGTTTTGAAATCATTTCTTCAAAAGGTTGCTTTTATTATGAAAACTATGCCCGTCAGTCTTCACAGGTTGACTAGAACTTCGTGGAGTTCCTTTCCTGCCGCGTTCGCAGTTCCCTTCCCGGAACAGGGAGTGATAGCCACAATTTGATACACTCTGCAGAGGTGTGTTACTTTTCCCATAAGAGATCTCACCCTTTTTGCCATCCGCAGGGACTTGCCCCCGTTCACACTTCCTTTGGTGTGAGGCCAGGTATAAAGATCCAAGCCCACACCGCCTTCTCCGCGACTGCAAACCCACCCTTTTGTCCACCCGCACACCCCCAGTAGACTTCTACCGATAATACGGCTTTACTCACGGTGTACTTTGGACAATCCTTCATAGATCGTAGAGCCATCATCACTAATGGATGGGGATTTAAAAGGCTATCCCAACCTACGGCAGTGCCTCCAACACCCCGCCGGCTCTACCAATCCGTTGGCGTGCAGAAGGGAAAAGATACGGCTGGCTTCCCCAGAGCCATTATAGATCTCATGGTCAACGCGGTTTGTACGGCGCTAGAATCACTGGACGGCATTGGTAGTTTAATCCTAGGGTGATATAACCCATGCAATGGAACCTCCACCATATCAACACATACCATGGTTCCATTGCCAGCCACATAGTCATATTCATAGTTGGAAAGTAACATTTTATTTGCGATGCAGGAATGATAAGTATATAGCTTTGCATTAAAGTAGTAGAAAATAATCAAGTTGACATGAGCAAGGGTGAACTTGCCTGTGGACTGCGAGATAGTGCAGTTCAATGCAGTTGATGGAACCTGGACCTCGGGTTCTGTAAGAAGCATCATTGTCCGGTAAGGACAATGTTATAAAATCCAAATAATGCAATCATGGATGTATTATTTTATGTTGTATCCCTTTACCCCGCTGAGTTATAGCAATTTAGGGTTAAGTTAAGATTTATGCCTTTGGCAGTAACTTGCAGTTGATTTAAAGTGTAAACCATTTTAATTCACATAAAGTAATATAATTCAAAGTAAAACTACTTTACTTGGTGATTCATTATTCATTCCAAAAATGATTTGAAATAATAGAGTTGTCTCTATATTTTTTGGAATAAATAGGGAACAGAGTATTTTTCTTTGAAAAATACCTTTCTCAATAGAAATGACTTGGAATAATAAAATTTCATTTTGAAATGTTTGAAAATAAGTATTTAAACATATTGGAGATTTTTCCTTGAATTTTAAATACAAGGAAATAATAGTTTAAAATTCCAAGTTATTATTTAAATTCTTCAAATTCATAATTTTGAATTTGTTTCTTAAATTCTATTTCATATTTTATTCTGGTTAAGATTTATTTTTCATTCATTAATCCAATTTTTAATGGATTTTTAGAGTTGTGTTTTATTTACTAATAATTGGTGAAATTCTGGTCTTTTTTCTAAAAAGTAAAAAGACCAAAATGCCCCCTGGCCCCTATTGGGCCAGCCCACTTAACTAAAGCCCATGGGACAGCCCATTAAGGCTAGTCCCATTATGGGTCGGTGGCACCGAAGCGGCCCACCTCGCTCCCTCACTGTCTCTCTCACGCGCTCGTCTCTAACCCTAACTCTCGCGTCTCCCGTGGCGATGGCGTCGCCGCCATGGCCGCCGCCACGCTCCGGCCATCTCCGTGCTCCCCTGCCATAGCCACCTACCAAATCGGGACCGCCGCGAGACGATCTACCGATCTGTCCACGTGGTTTCCCCCATCTCTTCCTCTCCTGTCGAAACGCCCCTCTCTGGATCTCGTGGAGAATCGCCCCTGGCGATTGGCGATCTCCGGTGAGCCCTCGCCCTCGCCGTCGACGGGTGCGCCTCCGAGACTGACCTGGCGCGGGTGCTGCTCGCAGTACCTGTGCCGTCGTCTCTGGTGCTCTGCTACGGTGGTGTGTTCGTGTTCGCCGGCGTAACGTCGGCGCCTACCCTGGCTTTGCAGCTGCTATGGCCGCGCAAGCACTGCCTCACCATGCCCTAGCCTCTGCTTCCAGGCGCGTGTAAGTAATCTTCACCTGCTCCTACTCTTCTCCATGTCTGTGCGCCTCCCTTGCTTCTGTACTTCTTCTTCCTCATGTTCTGTTGCTTTCTGGTGATCCTGTGATCACACAGAGCTCTGCCATGGCTGCTTAATCTGCCTATGCTTCCATTTGCTGCAAGCTCATGGCCAAATCACCAGTTTCTAGTACTGGCCAGTGTTGCCTTGCTTGCTGTACATGCTCTGTTTTCTTATTTGTTGCTCCTAGCCTGCTCTAAGCTTGCTATGCTCTGCTGTGCTTGCTTATGAGCTTGCTATGCCATGCTGTACTTGCTTATGGGCTTGCTTGTGCTTACTGGCATGTTATACTTGCTTGTCTAGGTGTACTGTGGTTCATCAGTGACACTTGTGAGTGCCAGTGGTGCTTGTGAAATGCTTCTGTGCTTTCTGTGTAAGCTAATGATCCATTGGATCAACCATTGCTTGTTGGCTAGCTTATCTGTGTGGCTTGTCTTGATTCAATTGATCCATTTGATCAATTAAATGTCAGTGATGGATTACTGATTAATTCTGTGGCTAAGTGATTCATTTTCCTTGTTGATGCTGCTGCTCAAGCATCACTATGCTACTGCATACATGTGCTATTGCTTGCTCTAGCTTACTGGACTAGATCCAGTGGCTATGACGCAGTGATTGGTGCTGTGTTGCCCTACAGTGTGCTACTGTCAATAAATAGTATGAATTTGTTACATATTCATGCTTGAATCAATTGATTCATGATGAACTGCTTATGCAGTGATGATTTAAATGACTTGCTTGCATATGAATTTGCTATTCATGATTGTTTAGCAAGCAAATGAATCTGAATCCATTTCTGGATAATGATGTGCTATAGTTGGCTTTATTTTAAATGGTGCTAAGTGTGATGTGACCTCAGTATCCTTGCTACTGATTGGTTGCTCACCTATTTGATTGGATCTTGTGGCTACTCAACCTTTGCTTGCATATTTGGGGATCATACTAGATATGAATGCCAATATGCTTGCCGGATGAAATCTAGGGTTTACTGATGGTTATAAGCTTAGGATTTTTTGTGTAGTCTTTAATAGCTGCTAATCATTGCAACACATCTACGGGTGCTTATCTGTGCATAATATCTTGCTAGTGTGTGCATCTGTGCATGATTGCTAGCTTCTGTGCACAAGATTTGTATCTGGATGATTTCCATTTGTAGTGGCTTTTAGACTGGCAGTAATCCTTGGTGAAAACCAAGTGATGATCTACCCATTTGAGCATTGATGTCTACGCCCCCTCCTTTTCCTGTAGACAGTGTTGGGCCTCCAAGAGCAGAGGTTTGTAGAACCGCAGCAAGTTTCCCTTAAGTGGATCACCCAAGGTTTATCGAACTCAGGGAGGAAGAGGTCAAAGATATCCCTCTCATGCAACCCTGCAACCACAAAGCAAGAAGTCTCTTGTGTCCCCAACACACCTAATAGGTGCACTAGTTCGGCGAAGAGATAGTGAAATACAGGTGGTATGAATATATATGAGCAGTAGCAACGGCACCAGAAAAGTGCTTTGCCCAGGACAGTAAACAAGCAGTAGTAACGCAGCAGTAGTAACGCAGTAAAATAGTAAACAAGCAGCGATAGCAGTATTTAGGAACAAGGCCTAGGGATCAGACTTTCACTAGTGGACACTCTCACATTGATCACATAACAGAATAGATAAATGCATACTCTACACTCTTTTGTTGGATGATGAACACATTGCGTAGGATTACACGAACCCTCAATGCCGGAGTTAACAAGCTCCACAATTCAATGTTCATATTTAAATAACCTTAGAGTGTAAGATAGATCAATACGACTAAACCAAGTACTAACATAGCAAGCACACTGTCACCTTCACACTATGTAGGAGGAATAGATCACATCAATACCATCATAGCAATAGTTAACTTCATAATCTACAAGAGATCATAATCATAGCATACGCCAAGTACTAACACGGATGCACACACTGTCACCATTACACCGTGCAGGAGGAATAAAACTACTTTAATAACATCACTAGAGTAGCACATAGATAAATTGTGATACAAAACACATTGCAATCATAAAGAGATATAAATAAGCACTTCACTATGCCATTCATAACAGTGAATAAGTATTCTGTGAAATATAGCCTAAGAGACCCACACGGTGCACACACTGTCACCTTTACACACGTGGGACAAGGAGTCTCCGGAGATCACATAAGTAAAATTCACTTGACTAGCATAACGACATCTAGATTACAAGCATCATCATATGAATCTCAATCATGTAAGGCAGCTCATGAGATTATTGTATTGAAGTACATAAGAGAGAGATGAACCACATAGCTACCGGTACAGCCCCGAGCCTTGATGGAGAACTACTCCCTCCTCATGGGAGCAGCAGCGGTGATGAAGATGGCGGTGGAGATGGCAGCGGTGTCGATGGAGAAGCCTTCCGGGGGCACTTCCCCGTTCCGGCGGCGTGCCGGAACAGAGACTCCTGTCCCCCAGATCTTGGCTTCGCGATGGCGGCGGCTCTGGAAGGTTTCTGTGGGTTTCGTCGAACGTGATAGGGTTTTCGCGACGGAGGCTTTAAATAGGCGGAAGGGCAGCCTCGGAGGGGGCCTGGGGCCACCACACCATAGGGCGGCGCGGCCCCCCCTCTGGCCGCGCCAGGGTGTAGTGTGGGGCCCCCAGGGCTTCCCTCTGGCGGCTCTCGGGTGTTCTGGATGATTCCGGGAAAAATAGGAACCTGGGCGTTGATTTCGTCCGATTCCGAGAATATTTCGTTACTAGGATTTCTGAAACCAAAAACAGCAGAAAACAGGAACTGGCACTTCGGCATCTTGTTAATAGGTTAGTTCCAGAAAATGCACGAATATGACATAAAGTGTGCATAAAACATGTAGATAACATCAATAATGTGGCATGGAACACAAGAAATTATCGATACGTCGGAGACGTATCAGCATCCCCAAGCTTAGTTCTGCTCGTCCCGAGCAGGTAAAACGATAACAAAGATAATTTCTGGAGTGACATGCCATTATAAACTTGATCATATTGTAAACATATGTAATGAATGCAGCGATCAAAACAATGTATATGACATGAGTAAACAAGTGAATCATACAGCAAAGACTTTTCATGAATAGTACTTAAAGACAAGCATCAATAAGTCTTGCATAAGAGTTAACTCATAAAGCAATAAATTCATAGTAGAGACATTGAAGCAACACAATGGAAGATTAAGTTTCAGCGGTTGCTTTCAACTTGTAACATGTATATCTCATGGATAGTTGTCAATGCAAAGCAATATAACAAATGCAATAAGCAAGTATGTAAGAATCAATGCACAGTTCACACAAATGTTTGCTTCTTGAGGTAGAGAGATAGGTGAACTGACTCAACAATAAAAGTAAAAGAATGGTCCTTCAAAGAGGAAAGCATCGATTGCTATATTTGTGCTAGAGCTTTTATTTTGAAAACATAAAGAGAGCATAAAAATAAAGTTTTGAGAGGTGTATGTTGTTGTCAACGAATGGTAGCGGGTACTCTAACCCCCTTGCCAGACAAACCTTCAAAGAGCGGCTCCCATTTTATTTTATTTTTGGATGGCACTCCTTCCAACCTTTCTTTCACAAACCATGGCTAACCGAATCCTCGGGTGCCTGCCAACAATCTCATACCATGAAGGAGTGCCTTTTTATTTTAGTTTTACTAGCAAAAGTGCTCGTGCGTTGCACCGGGAGAAAAAATTACCAAGATGATAACTTTTCTCTATGCCATCTTCAACGAATATCACATTTTTTCCTAATTGTAAAATGTCATATGCTAGATCATGAAGTGATCGATCAGAGGTGTTGAAAAAAAAGCAGGATGGCATGTGGAGCGCCGAAGCTAAAGGAGCATGATCAATCCACAAACAAAATTGAGAACATGCACCACAAAAGAAGCAAATCTATTTGAATCTGAGTCATGTAATCGCTCACAGCCAGAAAGATTTTCATTTGTCCCAGTCGTCCTAATCGGTTCGTCGCCGTCTTGTTTGTCTCTTGTGCGTTTCTATGGGACTTAGTTATCCATCCAAGCCAAAAACATGAGCATATAATACTCCCTCCGTCCCACGAAACATGTCGAATGTTTATCAAAAGTAAATGACATATGCTCAGCGAGCCACAAAAGCATTTACCCCATCTAAGAATACCACTTGTTCTTTCATGTGCCTAAAATTACCATTACAAACATCTTAAATTTCACGTACATTTTGATTCCGTACCGTATAAATTATCTTTGTTAGATTCACTGAAATTTATATATGTACCTTAAATGTTGATATTCTGGAAAGAAGAAGAAAAACATAGCATCTTCTAACAGATGTTCCTCTTTCCCTCATTTGCGAGAGAAACAAAAATGGGGCGCGGAAGAGCAAACAACAGAAGTAACTGGTGAAAGCCAGAATATGCGACTTCAAGTTTTCAAGCGTCGGAGTTGCATGTTGAATAAGGAGCTGGACCGTGGAATAGACGAAGAAATCCCGCCTGAGCCTGTGTATTCTTCGATCCAGTTCCATAAAATTTCTCAAAATGAAGCCAACGACAAAATTTATGTGTGCCTGTCAAGATTGAGAAATAAATCATCTTTCAAACTCACAAGCCACAACTCATGCTGCAGATTATATCAGCCATCACGAACTAATATTCCTGTTCCTTGGCACGAATTAGTTATAGTTCTAGCAGATCGGCACGGTGGCAGTACTTGATCATTTGGGACGCCGGCACGCGGCAGCTGCTTCATTTTTGCAGACGTGCTCATCCATTGAAACCAGGGCGGCGGACGGCCAGATGGGACAAAGGCTTGAACTGATTGTGGACGTATGCGTTTCATTGACTTGAATTTCCTTGCGTGGTTACTCCAGGGGGGCACGAGAGCATCAATCTCCATGGCTTCTTTTAGATTGCACGTCGCTGCAGAAAAGATTAATTTGTCCACCCAGCGTGTCCTAGATCTCACGAACTGCTGCAGGCTGCAGCGGCAATAAACGAAGAGAGGTCAAGAAATTGTGGGCACGGTGGCAGGGATACAATCAAGAACTACAAAACATCTTGTTCACCTCGCATAAGAATTCCTGTAGATCACGACCGAAGAACAGACACGGCCGGTCGGGAACCTCAGGCAACGTACTACCTGGCTGGTGTTTGATCGAGCGTGTTCATTGCCGGCTTGTGGCTGGACATGTTTGCGAGCATCCCCGCGTTGTCCCCGTCCGGCTCAGATCGCACCTCATCCTCGATCGTAGATACGTTGGCAGTATGCAATCAAAGAACCAGTCACACGAAAGAACTCGTTCACTTTCGATAAAATATCAAGTGGATCACGATGGAAGAATAGCTAGCCACGGTCAGCCAGGAAACTCACGCAACGGACTACCTGGCCGGTGTTAGATCGCTTGTGCGTTCCTCGTCAACTTGCGTCGGCTCCAGTCCCACTTTGAACGGGTCAAACTCAGTTTTCGCTGGTCATGTTGAGCCGCCGCCGGGGTGGCCTCCTCGAGCAACCCATCGTCGTCCTCGTGCAGCTCCAATCCCACCTCGCCCTCGTAGTAGTCGCAGCACCTGTTGTCGTTGGCCATGGCAAGCTGGCGCCGCTGGCCAGCTGCTCGATTGATCGCGCGTTAGGCTATATAGTCTTTTCTTAATTATCACGATGGTCTATCCCGCTAGAGTCTTCAGGAAGATCGCGTTCAGGTACGACTTGATTCACCATGAAAAGTTTCGATTCCGCCTGCTGCCGTTCCACGCTGTGATGTGCTATTTGATCGGAGTCGTGTAGTCTTATATAGGATTCCAAAATTTGGATCGTTGATCTCGGGATGTTTCCGTGGTCTCTTCTTTCGGGAGGAGTCGTGAGTATCGTGGATTTCTTATTGGTCGGACGGGGTTATCCTAAACAGGATCGAGCTGGAGTTATTTCTTTCGAGAGTGCGACATAGGAAGGAATCATGCATAAGGACGAAAGCGCATCTGCGATGGACGAAACGTATTGTGACGGACGAAACCACGGAAACACTTCTCCCTTTATTATTAGGTATAGATTATGATGACACTCCTCCCAACCTTTGCTTACACAAGCCATGGCTAACCGAATCCTTCGGGTGCCGTCCAACAATCACATACCATGGAGGAGTGTCTATTTTTGTTAATTAATTTGGGACTGGGAATCCCATTGCCAGCTCTTTTTGCAAAATTATTGGATAAGCGGATGAAGCCACTAGTCCATTGGTGAAAGTTGCCCAACAAGATTGAAAGATAAACACCACATACTTCCTCATGAGCTATAAAACATTGACACAAATCAGAGGCGATAAATTTTAAATAGTTTAAAGGTAGCACTCAAGCAATTTACTTTGGAATGGCAGGAAATACCATGTAGTAGGTAGGTATGGTGGACACAAATGGCATAGTGGTTGGCTCAAGTATTTGGATGCATGAGAAGTATTCCCTCTCGATACAAGGTTTAGGCTAGCAAGGTTATTTGAAACAAACACAAGGATGAACCGGTGCAGCAAAACTCACATAAAAGACATATTGAAAGCATTATAAGACTCTACACCGTCTTCCTTATTGTTCAAACTCAATACTAGAAATTATCTAGACCTTAGAGAGACCAATTATGCAAACCAAATTTTAGCATGCTCTATGTATTTCTTCATTAATGGGTGCAAAGCATATGATGCAAGAGATTAAACATGAGCACAACAATTGCCAAGTATCACATTATCCAAGACATTTTAGCAATTTACTACATGTATCATTTCCCCATTCCAACCATATAACAATTTAACGAAGAAGAAACTTCGCCATGAATACTATGAGTAGAGCCTAAGGACATACTTGTCCATATGCTACAGCGGAGCGTGTCTCTCTCCCATACAATGAATGCTAGGATCCATTTTATTCAAACAAAACCAAAACAAAAACAAACCGACGCTCCAAGAAAAGCACATAAGATGTGATGGAATAAAAATATAGTTTCAGGGGAGGAACCTGATAATGTTGTCGATGAAGAAGGGATGCCTTGGGCATCCCAAGCTTAGACGCTTGAGTCTTCTTAGAATATGCAGGGGTGAACCACCGGGGCATCCCCAAGCTTAGAGCTTTCACTCTTCTTGATCATAGTATATCATCCTCCTCTCTTGACCCTTGAAAACTTCCTTCACACCAAACTTCTCATAAACTTCATTAGAGGGGTTAGTACATAATCAAAAACTCACATGTTCAGAGGTGACACAATCATTCTTAACACTTCTGGACATTGCCCAAAGCTACTGGAGTTTAATGGAACAAAGAAATCCATCCCACATAGCAAAAGAGGCAATGCGAAATAAAAGGCAGAATCTGTCAAAACAGAACAGTCCGTAAAGACGAATTTTTAATAAATACTTCCGTTGCTCAAATCAGAAAACTCAAAAATAATGAAAGTTACGTACATATCTGAGGAACACGCACGTAAATTGGCATATTTTTCTAATTTTGCTACAGAGAAAACAGCCCAGATTCGTGATAGATAGAAATCTGTTTCTGCGCAGAAATCCAAATCTAGTATCAACCTTCGATTAGAGGCTTCACTTGGCACAACAAAACACAAAACTAAGATAAGGAGAGGTTGCTACAGTAGTAAACAACTTCCAAGACACAAATATAAAACAAAGTACTGTAGCAAAATAACACATGGGTTATCTCCCAAGAAGTTCTTTTCTTTATAGCCATTAAGATGGGCTCAGCAGTTTTGATGATGCACTCGCAAGAAATAGTATTTGAAGCAAAAGAGAGCATCAAGAGGCAAATTCAAAACACATTTAAGTCTAACATGCTTCCTATGCAAAGGAATCTTGTAAATAAACAAGTTCATGAAGAGCAAAGTAACAAGCATAGGAAGATAAAACAAGTGTAGCTTCAAAAATTTCAGCACATAGAGAGGCATTTTAGTAACATGAAAATTTCTACAACCATATTTTCCTCTCTCATAATAACTTTCAGTAGCAACATGAGCAAACTCAACAATATAACTATCACATAAAGCATTCTTATCATGAGTCTCATGCATAAAATTATTACTCTCCACATAGGCATAATCAATTTTATTAGTAATAGTGGGAGCAAATTCAACAAAGTAGCTATCATTATTATTCTCATCATCAAATATAGGAGGCATATTGTAATCATAATCAAATTTATCCTCCATAACAGGTGGCAACAAAAGACTACTATCATCATCATAAATAGGAGGCAAAGTATCATCAAAGTAAATTTTCTCCTCAATGCTTGGGGGACTAAAAAGATCATTAAAACCAGCTTCCCCAAGCTTAGAACTTTCTATATCATTATCAACAATGGTGTTCAAAGCGTTCATACTAATATTACTACCAGCATGCAAATAAGATTCCATAGGTTTTTTAATTTTCGCATCAAACAATCCATGTTTTAAATCAGGAAATAGCATAAGAAGCTCATTCTTGTCCATTATGCCAAACTAGTGTAAACAAGAAACAAAAAGCTGCAATTGCAGGATCTAAAGGAAATAGCTTCGAGTACTTACAACGGCGAAAATAGCTTAGTAGCCGAGATCTGGGGTGTGAGTACCTTTTACCTTTCCTCCCCGGCAACGGCGCCAGAAAATAGCTTGATGTCTACGCCCCCTCCTTTTCCTGTAGACAGTGTTGGGCCTCCAAGAGCAGAGGTTTGTAGAACAGCAGCAAGTTTCTCTTAAGTGGATCACCCAAGGTTTATCGAACTCAGGGAGGAAGAGGTCAAAGATATCCCTCTCATGCAACCCTGCAACCACAAAGCAAGAAGTCTCTTGTGTCCCCAACACACCTAATAGGTGCACTAGTTCGGCGAAGAGATAGTGAAATACAGGTGGTATGAATATATATGAGCAGTAGCAACGGCACCAGAAAAGTGCTTTGCCCAGGACAGTAAACAAGCAGTAGTAACGCAGCAGTAGTAACGCAGTAAAATAGTAAACAAGCAGCGATAGCAGTATTTAGGAACAAGGCCTAGGGATCAGACTTTCACTAGTGGACACTCTCACATTGATCACATAACAGAATAGATAAATGCATACTCTACACTCTTTTGTTGGATGATGAACACATTGCGTAGGATTACACGAACCCTCAATGCCGGAGTTAACAAGCTCCACAATTCAATGTTCATATTTAAATAACCTTAGAGTGTAAGATAGATCAATACGACTAAACCAAGTACTAACATAGCAAGCACACTGTCACCTTCACACTATGTAGGAGGAATAGATCACATCAATACCATCATAGCAATAGTTAACTTCATAATCTACAAGAGATCATAATCATAGCATACGCCAAGTACTAACACGGATGCACACACTGTCACCATTACACCGTGCAGGAGGAATAAAACTACTTTAATAACATCACTAGAGTAGCAAATAGATAAATTGTGATACAAAACACATTGCAATCATAAAGAGATATAAATAAGCACTTCACTATGCCATTCATAACAGTGAATAAGTATTCTGTGAAATATAGCCTAAGAGACCCACACGGTGCACACACTGTCACCTTTACACACGTGGGACAAGGAGTCTCCGGAGATCACATAAGTAAAATTCACTTGACTAGCATAACGACATCTAGATTACAAGCATCATCATATGAATCTCAATCATGTAAGGCAGCTCATGAGATTATTGTATTGAAGTACATAAGAGAGAGATGAACCACATAGCTACCGGTACAGCCCCGAGCCTCGATGGAGAACTACTCCCTCCTCATGGGAGCAGCAACGGTGATGAAGATGGCGGTGGAGATGGCAGCGGTGTCGATGGAGAAGCCTTCCGGGGGCACTTCCCCGTTCCGGCGGCGTGCCGGAATAGAGACTCCTGTCCCCCAGATCTTGGCTTCGCGATGGCGGCGGCTCTGGAAGGTTTCTGTGGGTTTCGTCGAACGTGATAGGGTTTTCGCGACGGAGGCTTTAAATAGGCGGAAGGGCAGCCTCGGAGGGGGCCTGGGGCCACCACACCATAGGGCGGCGCGGCCCCCCCTCTGGCCACGCCAGGGTGTAGTGTGGGGCCCCCAGGGCTTCCCTCTGGCGGCTCTCGGGTGTTCTGGATGCTTCCGGGAAAAATAGGAACCTGGGCGTTGATTTCGTCCGATTCCGAGAATATTTCGTTACTAGGATTTCTGAAACCAAAAACAGCAGAAAACAGGAATTGGCACTTCGGCATCTTGTTAATAGGTTAGTTCCAGAAAATGCACGAATATGACATAAAGTGTGCATAAAACATGTAGATAACATCAATAATGTGGCATGGAACACAAGAAATTATCGATACGTCGGAGACGTATCAAGCATCTGCTCAATCCCATGACTATGTCATGCATAATTTATGGATCAGATCCATTGGATCTGTCCAGGAACTTGGTATACCTTGTTCCAGCTCCTAGAGTGAAATATTTGGTTGTTGCAGACTTGTGGTTTTGTGCACAGCCCTTCACCTCCAGATTCTGGTTGATCTTCTCAGGTCACCATGATTCCTGGTGGCTAAGTGGTTGTGTGTTGGTTCTGTTCTTGAGTATGAACTGGATGAACTTGTGTTGGCTCTAGCTTCACCCTTACCTGGTGAATTATCCTATCTGGTCGACTGTCATGGTTCTAGGGTTTGTGTTCTATTTATATGATCTCTACTTCTACTCTGGCCATGGCACACAAGGCCTGGTTACTTTGTGACTCAGTTGTTGCATTGCCTTGCTGTTGCTTGATCAGCAACAGCCCTCATATGCTGAAACTTGAGCCCCTGTGGCTGCTCAGTTTTGGTCTGCCTGTGCCTATCTTGTGCTGTCCAAGTTTTGGACAAGCACAAGTGTGCAATGACAGTGTTTACTGTCCAAACTAAATTTCTGTGATGTTGTGCTATTTGTCCAAACTGAATTTCTAACACTTACATTCTGGCTAGCACTAGTTATTTGTTTTGCAGGTTTGAAATGGAATATGGCCAGAAGATCATCTTCAAGTCATTTAGTCTAGGTTTTAGTTTAGGACTCACTTGTAATTTTCCCTTTTTATTTCTGTTTATTATTTCTCAATTCTTGTATCAAGAATATTGTAAAGACCTTGTAATTTGTGTTGTGTATCAATAAAGCTCAAGTTTTGTTTATGAGCTTTTGTCTTATGTAATGTTTATATTCTTGATTAAATATTGCATTTGGTATTCAATTTGAAATTCAAAGTCATTTGAATTTATAAGTTGTGTTTGAATTATGAATTCACTATTTATTTTGTGTGATACTTATTGTTAAATGTGTTAACACTTGTCAAATGCATTCATTCCCCAAAGCAATAAGATACAAAAGAGATCATGTCGAAATTTCCCTAACTCACATTGCCTAACCCTAATTGCAAAATGAGAGAGAACCTCGATCCCTCTTAGGTTTAGTTGCAATAAGGCGCGAAAATTTCCCCCGTTTCGCGATGAAATGCACAACCCATTTCTAAATCTACCGTTCGTTGTTCCTATGTTCTGGGTTATTACAGCCTCTCCCCCTTAACAGAAACTTCGTCCCGAAGTTAAGATTGGTACCTGAACATCTCGGGGTAAGACTTCCTGAGTTCTTCTTCCGTCTCCCAAGTTGCTTCTCGCTCAGGATGATGTTGCCATTGAACTTTGCAGTATTTGATTGCTCTGTTTCTTAACTTCTTCCATTGTACTTCTAAGATCTTTTCCGGTCTTTCCACATAAGTTAGGTCAGATTGCAACTCTATTTCTTCATATTTGATAGGATCATCCGGTGCCTTCAAACACTTTCTGAGTTGTGATACATGAAACACATTGTGAACTTGACTTAATTGCGCTGGTAATTCCAACTCAAAAGCTGTCCCTCGATTCTGACTGAGTATCTTAAATGGTCCTATATATCAAGGACTTAACTTTCCTTTCACTCCGAACCTCTTAAGTCCTTTCATTGGGCTAACCTTTAAATAAACCATGTCTCCCACTTTCGGCTCCCAATCTCTTCTTTTCAGGTCGGCGTAACTCTTCTGACGACTGTGAGCTATTTTGAGTCTATCCCGGATCACGTCGATGACTTCTTGTCTCTCCTTGATGTAGTCCGGTGTAAACTCCTTGTTCTCTCCGGTTTCAAACCAACAAATTGGTGATCGACACTTCCTTCCGTACAATGCTTCGTACGGTGCCATCTGGATGCTACTCTGATAACTATTGTTATATGAGAATTCCGCTAAAGGTAAATGGTCCTCCCATGAGCCTCCAAAGTTCAGAGCACAAGCTCTAAGCATGTCCTCAAGTATCTGATTGGTTCTTTCGGTTTGTCCTCAGGTTTGTGGATGATAAGCGGTACTGAAATCCAACTTGGATCCCAAAGCTTCTTGGAGTTGTTTCCAAAACGCTGATGTGAAAACTGAACCTCTATCTGAGACTATTTTCTTTGGTACTCCATGCTTACTCACAATCTCCTTCACATATATATCCACAAGCTTCTCTGCAGTATCCTTTGTATTTACTGCTATGAAATGAGAACTCTTGGTAAGTCTATCCACTATTACCCATATCATATCCTTTTTCTTACTAGTCATTGGTAGACCAGTAACAAAATCCATTCCGATTTCATCCCATTTCCACTCCGGTATCTCTAGTGGTTTGAGTAATCCCGCAGGACTCTGATGTTCTGCCTTCACTCGTTGACATGTATGACATTCCGAGACATATTGTGCTATTTCTCTTTTCATGTTGTTCCACCAGAACATCTCTTTCAAATCCATATACATCTTAGTACTTCCCGGATGTATTGAATAAGGGGTTTCATGTGCTTCCTTTAATATGACTGACTTTACTTCTAGATCATCCGGTACACATATCCTTTTCTGAAAGTATAATCAATCAAAATCCCCTAGATGGAATTCCGATGGTCTTCCTTCTCCAATCCTTTTGATTTCTTCTTGGATGAACAAATCATCCGCTTGTTTTTGGATAATCTCATACTTCAAGTCTGAGTACATCTCATCCATAATCCTCATGGTTGCTATACTTCCCTTAACATCACCTTGAATAAACAAAATCTGAGCATCCTCTAGCTCTTTCCGAAGTTCCTTTGGAATCTCCCATTCTGTAGGTTGATTCTCCGTACTCTTCCTGCTTAAGGCATCTGCTACTACATTAGCCTTGCCTGGTGTATAGTTGATTGTAAGGTCATAATCCTTAATCAACTCTAACCATCTCTTCTGTCTCATATTTAATTCCTTCTGAGTGAAGAAATATTTTAAACTTTTATGATCGGTGTATAACTCACACTTGGATCCATATAAAAATTGTCTCCAACTCTTCAAAGCATACACCACTGCCGCTAACTCTAGATCATGTACTGGGTAGTTGTGTTCATGTGGTTTCAACTGTCTTGATCCATAAGCTATTACCTTCCGATCTTGCATAAGAACACATCCAAGTCCATTCTTGGAAGCATCACAATACACCGTATAATCCTTTCCTGGTTCAGGAACTGCTAACACCGGTGCTGTGGTTTGGAAGCTGGCTTCACACTCATCAGTCCACTCAAATGGAGTATTTTTCTTGAGTAACTTGGTCATTGGTCCGGCAATCTTTGAAAATCCCTCTATGAATCTCCGATAATATCCTGCCATACCAAGAAATCCTCGTATCTCCTTAGCATTTTTAGGTGATTTCCATTCCAATACGGACTGAACCTTGCTTGGATTCACCGCTATGCCTTCTTTGGTTATGACATGTCCAAGAAATTCAACACTATCTAACCAAAATTTGCACTTGCTGAACCTTGCATATAGCTAATGTTCTCTCAAAATTTGCAGAACTATCTTCAAATGCTTGGCATGTTCTTCTTTATCTTTGGAATAGATTAGAATATCATCTATGAACACTATCACAAACTTGTCCAAGTACTTCATGAATATCTTGTTCATCAAATTCATGAAAATTGCTGGTGCATTTGTTAGTCCAAATGGTATAACCAAGTATTCATGGTGTCCATACCTTGATACGAACGCTGTTTTTGGCACATCCTCCTTCTTGATCTTGATTTGATGGTATCCTGACCTTAAATCTATCTTCGAGAAGACTCCCGCTCCTTGAACTTGATCAAAAAGATCTTGGATTCTCGGTAATGGATACTTGTTCTTGATAGTTACATTGTTCAGATTTCTGTAATCTCCACACATTCTCTTTCCTCCATCTCTTTTATCCACAAAAATAACTGGTGTACCCCATGGTGACACACTTTCTTGAATGAATCCCTTCTGTTCTAACTCATCAATCTGTGCTTTCAGTTCCACTAATTCCTTTGGCCCCATCTTATATGGTGGTTGAGCTATTGGTGCTGTGCCTGGAATCAGATCGATTGTGAATTCTATCTCCCTATCGGGTGGCATCCCCGGTAGTTCCTTAGGAAATACATCTTGAAACTCATTCACTACAGGAATATCTTCAATTCTCACCTCCTTCAGACTATTAAGTTCCAATCCTATCTCCAACTCACTGTATTTGTCTCCTTGGAAAACTATTCGGCCTCCTATGGAATTGCGAAGTGACACTGTTTTGTCTCCACAGTTAATCACCGCTCCATTCTCTGTCAACCAGTCCATCCCTATGATGACAGATATGTCCTTCATGGGTATGATGAATAGGTCCGCGAAATACACACAGTCACATATGGTTAGGACTTGTGCTTCTTTCACGTGGGTTACTAGGATCGTCCCCCCCCCCCCCCCCCGCGGATAGAACAGTTATAGGGGTTTCTAACTCAGAACATCTATGCCCGAATTTTTCCACAAACTCCAATGCAAGAAATGATGTGGTTGCTCCAGTATCAAATAATACTTTGCCAGGATGAGTAAGGATGCTTAGCGTACCTAAGACTGTTTGATCCGACTCTTCCGCTTGTTCCAAAGATGTGCAGTTCAGCTTTTCATAAGGCTTTCCCCTCTTGTTGTTGTTGTTGTTGTTGTTGTTGTTGTTGCAGTTATTGTTGTTGTTGTTGCGGTTGTTGTTGTTGTTTCCACCTCGTCCTCCTGAGCTCTGTCCGCTCCAAGATGAATTGTTTGGGCACTCCGGCTTGATGTGTCCATCCTTCCCACAACCATAACAGATGATTCTGGGTTTCTGACAATCCTTCTGCAAATGACCCTTTAGGCCACAATTGTTGCAGATGATCTGGCTGATTGGATTCTGACTCTGACCTCCCCGGTTGTATTGGCTACCAGTAGTAGGTCGGTATCGGGGTTTGAAACTCCGATCAGGTATTGGTTTACTAATTGGGTACTTCCTTGGCTCGATACGAGCCCTCTTCCTCCTATCCTCCTGGACTTGCCGGTAATCATCCTCGAAAGTGATTGCCGAGTCAATCAGTTCCTGGAATTCGGCAGTCCGTGCCAACCTCAGTTGCATCTTCATGTATGGATTCATGCCTTTCATGAACCGCTTCTTCCTCTTCTCCTCCTTATCAACATCCTCAGGTGCATACCTGGATAGCCTATTGAAATCCCAAACATACTGCATGATGGGTGCAGTGTTCTGTCGTAGTTCGTCAAACTCCCTCTTCTTCAGCTCCACCACACTGTCCGGAACATGGGCATCCCGGAACTTCTTCTTGAACTCCTCCCAGGTGAACACCTTATCTGGAGGGTGTACTGCTACAAGGTTCTCCCACCATGACGCTGCTGGTCCTGACAACAGATAAGTAGTATATCTAATCTTCTCCTCATCGTTGCAACCAACGGTCTTCAGCTTCCGTTCCGTATCCATGAGCCAATCTTCAGCATCCATTGGTTCGGGAGCTGATGTAAAAGGTAGTGGTCTTGCATTTTGGAAGTCTGATAAGGTTACTCCCTTGCCTTCATTACCCCTATCATTGATGACGTGGGTAAAGAAGTCTTGCATGTTCTTGCTTTGGCTTTCCTGATATCGCCTCCTATCTTCCTCCATGGCTCTCTTATACTGTTGGAAGTCTGGGTGCATCATTGGGTGTGGTGGTGGTGGTGCATTCTCTGCTCTAGCTGCTGCATCTGCCTCCTCTTTTTCTCTTGCCTCCCGCTCTCTGCGAGCCTCTTCGGTTTCTACTAATGCCATGTTCCCCCTAGTCCTGTAACAAAGAGCGATTACTCATAATTACACCATGCAATGCTTTCTGAGCTCAACTCAATGTCCAGAACTAGTCACACAATGAAATCAAGAAGCAAATACAAAACAAACATTTATTATGCATATACTTTGTATATTACATAACACACACAAACATATATTACATGTGGTATATATAAACCACTTATTTGGCTCAAAGCCCAAGCCAACGGGAATTTAAAATACGTTCTATTACAATACCACCTAGATTACTTTATTCTTCCTTGGAGCTCTACTCCTCGTCATCATAACTCGCCTCCGCGTACATTCCTGGGGTCCATCCGGTACAGCGGTTTGTCTTTCGAACACCGTCCGGAATGAAGGTCCTTCCAGTAGGTATGTAGTCTGAATCGGACGAGCTGCCGAGACAGAGATCTGTCATGCCAAAGTAGCTGGATAAAGACTCATATGTATCCCCAGTGGGATACATCTCACCTTCTTCTGCCATCCATGGAGGATTCCTACTCACTTGACCTCTCATCATCTTCTTCTTCTTTTTCTTGGTTCCAGAACTCTCCCCTACAACGTACTGGGATGTTTTGGGTAATCCCATCTCCAGATCTAAAGAAATGGAGTTGGTGTCTTTCTCTTCCTGCCCAAAGCTTTGGTTAACATTCTGGTTAACCGCGCCTCCTTCATCCTCTGAATCACAAGTGATGGGTTCTCCTTCATCTCCAAATGGTTCCCCGAAACGCCAACCAGTCGAATTCTCGATTGGTGACTCCGAGCAGTCTAGATTCCTGGAATCATCTCCCCCATATCCAGACTCATATGATGCTGACACATGTGGATAGTGTGGGACAAAGTTGGGTGTGAGTGGATCTTTATGGGACAACTGATCACTCAAATCTACATAGCTGTCTAGGCTAAAGAAAGGTGTAGTATGTTGTGGTTGTGCCCTTAGATCACACATCCGAGTTTGGACTTTATCAGGGTCCGTGAACTCAGCTAGCATGTGGTCAATCTCACCCCTCATCTTCATGTGTAAAAGGAACATCGTGGTCAATAAAGACTTACAGCTATCCATGTGCTGTGTTGCAGCTTCAGGACTTCTGTGTGCTAACACCAGATGATTCAGAGTGGGATCCTCATCTTCCTCGGTATGAGGTATATGAGAAAACTCTGAACATAGCAGTTCTACTGACTTGTGCTGCCTTATCTCAAGGATTGCCTTGAATAGGCCCATGTGGTAGGCTGTGGTGATAGTTTTGGCTTCTCCGTATGGCATTACACGACTCATCAGCAGTTTTGTCGGTAGTTGGACCGATACTCTACACTTGGCTAGGATTTCCCCATCATAGTAGGTATACTTGATAACAGGTATCCGTGGGTCACAATGAAGTTCCTTCAGCATCCCACACAGGAGAGCTGTGATTGGTCCATCATAATCACCGAGCCATCCCTCAACCCTCCTCAAAGTCCTCTTAGGAAAAGTGTTCGCCATTATGGCTGTATACAAAAGCAGAATATTAGTAGTGATAATGCATCATAATAGCTATAATAAAGAATTATCGCACTAAAATATATGGTTTTGCTATTCTCATGTGAATAATCACCATATTTCTAGAGAATCCTTTACTATATCTACTAGACTCCTACAGGTTTCTTCCCTATACTAGGTTTTTCCAACCTAAGGTCGCAACATTTGCTCTGATACCAGCTGCGGTGACCCAGCATACCACTGCATGTTGTAGTATACAAGTCGTTGATATGATCTTTGTGAAGGGACTTCTTCACAAATTGCCATATCCCTCAGAGTGGTACAACAGAAACATTGCAGGTCATAACACTCCATACTTTATTACAAACATTGTCTTAACAAGTTGGTATTCTCACAGGTCCTATGAGAACACCCTAAGATACTACTTAAGTACGATTACAACTCATAACAAATATAAAGAGCTCAACAACTTATTTAGGTAAGTTCTACGTTGCTCGACTCTATGATGCTAGGGTATGTCACTACTCCTCCACCTCCGTGTCATCAGGTCCGTAGACTATCCCATAGTCTACTCCTTCCACTCCGCCGGTAAGATCAGGTTCTTCGTAGACCAGCTCGTAACTTCCTTCTGGTGCTCCATCGTTGATGGCCTCCACTTCCGGATCACAGTCTAGCAAGGGTGTCGAAAGAAAGTGAGTACAGAGGTACTCAGCAAGTTCTAAAAGAGTAAAAAGGTGTTTTATGCACTAGCTACGACCATTGATCAGGAAATCGCAGGTCAATGCATGTTTTGAAATCATTTCTTCAAAAGGTTTCTTTTATTATGAAAACTATGCCCGTCAGTCTTCACAGGTTGACTAGAACTTCGTGGAGTTCCTTTCCTGCCGCGTTCGCAGTTCCCTTCCCGGAACAGGGAGTGACAACCACAATTTGATACACTCTGCAGAGGTGCGTTACTTTTCCCATAAGAGATCTCACCCTTTTTGCCATCCGCAGGGACTTGCCCCTGTTCACACTTCCTTTGGTGTGAGGCCAGGTATAAAGATCCAAGCCCACAACGCCTTCTCCGCGACTGCAAACCCACCCTTTTGTCCACCCGCACACCCCCAGTAGACTTCTCCCGATAATACGGCTTTACTCACGGTGTACTTTGGACAATCCTTCATAGATCGTAGAGCCATCATCACTAATGGATGGGGATTTAAAAGGCTATCCCAACCTACGGCAGTGCCTCCAACACCCCGCCGGCTCTACCAATCCGTTGGCGTGCAGAAGGGAAAAGATACGGCTGGCTTCCCCAGAGCCATTATAGATCTCATGGTCAACGCGGTTTGTACGACACTAGAATCACTGGACGGCATTGGTAATTTAATACTAGGGTGATATAACCCATGCAATGGAACCTCCACCATATCAACACATACCATCGTTCCATTGCCAGCCACATAGTCATATTCATAGTTGGAAAGTAACATTTTATTTGCGATGCAGGAATGATAAGTATATAGCTTTGTATTAAAGTAGTAGAAAATAATCAAGTTGACATGAGCAAGGGTGAACTTGCCTGTGGACTGCGAGATAGTGCAGTTCAATGCAGTTGATGGAACCTGGACCTTGGGTTCTGTAAGAAGCATCATTTTCCGGTAAGGACAATGTTATAAAATCCAAATAATGCAATCATGGATGTATTATTTTATGTTGTATCCCTTTACCCCGCTTAGTTATAGCAATTTAGGGTTAAGTTAAGATTTATGCCTTTGGCAGTAACTTGCAGTTGATTTAAAGTGTAAACCATTTTAATTCACATAAAGTAATATAATTCAAAGTAAAACTACTTTACTTGGTGATTCATTATTCATTCCAAAAATGATTTGAAATAATAGAGTTGTCTCTATATTTTTTGGAATAAATAGGGAACAGAGTATTTTTCTTTGAAAAATACCTTTCTCAATAGAAATGACTTGGAATAATAGAATTTCATTTTGAAATGTTTGAAAATAAGTATTTAAACTTATTGGAGATTTTTCCTTCAATTTTAAATACAAGGAAATAATAGTTTAAAATTCCAAGTTATTATTTAAATTCTTCAAATTCATAATTTTGAATTTGTTTCTTAAATTCTATTTCATATTTTATTCTGCTTAAGATTTATTTTTCATTCACTAATCCAATTTTTAATGGATTTTTAGAGTTGTATTTTATTTACTAATAATTGGTGAAATTCTGGTCTTTTTTCTAAAAGGTAAAAAGACCAAAATGCCCCCGGCCCCTATTGGGCCAGCCCACTTAACTAAAGCCCATGGGACAGCCCATTAAGGGTAGTCCCATTATGGGTCGGTGGCGCCGAAGCGGCCCACCTCGCTCCCTCACTGTCTCTCTCACGCGCTCGTCTCTAACCCTAACTCTCGCGTCTCCCGTGGCGATGGCGTCGCCGCCATGGCCGCCGCCACGCTCCGGCCATCTCCGTGCTCCCCTGCCATAGCCACCTACCAAATCGGGACCGCTGCGAGACGATCTACCGATCTTTCCGCGTGGTTTCCCCCATCTCTTCCTCTCCTGGCGAATCGCCCCTCTCTGGATCTCGTGGAGAATCGCCCCTGGCGATTGGCGATCTCCGGCGAGCCCTCGCCCTCGCCGTCGACGGGTGCGCCTCCGAGACTGACCTGGCGCGGGTGCTTCTCGCAGTACCTGTGCCGTCGTCTCTGGTGCTCTGCTACGGTGGTGTGTTCGTGTTCGCCGGCGTAACGTCTGCGCCTACCCTGGCTTTGCAGCTGCTATGTCCACGCGAGCACTGCCTCGCCATGCCCTAGCCTCTGCTTCCAGGCGCGTGTAAGTAATCTTCACCTCCTCCTACTCTTCTCCATGTCTGTGCGCCTCCCTTGCTTCTGTACTTCTTCTTCCTCATGTTCTGTTGCTTTCTGGTGATCCTGTGATCACACAGAGCTCTGCCATGGCTGCTTAATCTGCCTATGCTTCCATTTGCTGCAAGCTCATGGCCAAATCACCAGTTTTTGGGACTGGCCAGTGTTGCCTTGCTTGTTGTACATGCTCTGTTTGCTTATCTGTTGCTCCTAGCCTGCTCTAAGCTTGCTATGCTCTGCTGTGCTTGCTTATGAGCTTGCTATGCCATGCTGTACTTGCTTATGGGCTTGCTTGTGCTTACTGGCATGTTATACTTGCTTGTCTAGGTGTACTGTGGTTCATCAGTGACACTTGTGAGTGCCAGTGGTGCTTGTGAAATGCTTCTGTGCTTTCTGTGTAAGCTAATGATCCATTGGATCAACCATTGCTTGTTGGCTAGCTTATCTGTGTGGCTTGTCTTGATTCAATTGATCCATTTGATCAATTAAATGTCAGTGATGGCTTACTGATTAATTCTGTGGCTAAGTGATTCATTTTCCTTGTTGATGCTGCTGCTCAAGCATCACTATGCTACTGCATACATGTGCTATTGCTTGCTCTAGCTTACTGGACTAGATCCAGTGGCTATGATGCAGTGATTGGTGTTGTGTTGCCCTACAGTGTGCTACTGTCAATAAATAGTATGAATTTGTTACATATTCATGCTTGAATCAATTGATTCATGATGAACTGCTTATGCAGTGATGATTTAAATGACTTGCTTGCATATGAATTTGCTATTCATGATTGTTTAGCAAGCAAATGAATCTGAATCCATTTCTGGATAATGATGTGCTATAGTTGGCTTTACTTTAAATGGTGCTAAGTGTGATGTGACCTCAGTAGCCTTGCTACTGATTGGTTGCTCACCTATTTGATTGGATCTTGTGGCTACTCAACCTTTGCTTGCATATTTAGGGATCATACTAGATATGAATGCCAATATGCTTGCCTGATGAAATCTAGGGTTTACTGATGGTTATAAGCTTAGGATTTTCTGTGTAGTCTTTAATAGCTGCTATTCATTGCAACACATCTACTGGTGCTTATCTGTGCATAATATCTTGCTAGTGTGTGCATCTGTGCATGATTGCTAGCTTCTGTGCACAAGATTTGTATCTGGATGATTTCCATTTTTAGTGGCTTTTAGACTGGCAGTAATCCTTGGTGAAAACCAAGTGATGATCTACCCATTTGAGCATCTGCTCAATCCCATGACTATGTTATGCATAATTTATGGATCAGATCCATTGGATCTGTCCAGGAACTTGGTATACCTTGTTCCAGCTCCTAGAGTGAAATATTTGGTTGTTGCAGACTTGTGGTTTTGTGCACAGCCCTTCACCTCCAGATTCTGGTTGATCTTCTCAGGTCACCATGATTCCTAGTGGCTAAGTGGTTGTGTGTTGGTTCTGTTCTTGAGTATGAACTGGATGAACTTGTGTTGGCTCTAGCTTCACCCTTACCTGGTGAATTATCCTATCTGGTCGAATGTCATGGTTCTAGGGTTTGTGTTCTATTTATATGATCTCTACTTCTACTCTGGCCATGACACACAAGGCCTGGTTACTTTGTGACTCAGCTGTTGCATTGCCTTGCTGTTGCTTGATCAGCAACAGCCCTCATATGCTGAAACTTGAGCCCCTGTGGCTGCTCAGTTTTGGTCTGCCTGTGCCTATCTTGTGCTGTCCAAGTTTTGGACAAGCACAAGTGTGCAATGACAGTGTTTACTGTCCAAACTGAATTTATGTGATGTTGTGCTATCTGTCCAAACTGAATTTCTAACACTTACATTCTGGCTAGCACTAGTTATTTGTTTTGCAGGTTTGAAATGGAATATGGCCAGAAGATCATCTTCAAGTCATTTAGTCTAGGTTTTAGTTTAGGACTCACTTGTAATTTTCCCTTTTTATTTCTGTTTATTATTTCTCAATTCTTGTATCAAGAATATTGTAAAGACCTTGTAATTTGTGTTGTGTATCAATAAAGCTCAAGTTTTGTTTATGAGCTTTTGTCTTATGTAATGTTTATATTCTTGATTAAATATTGCATTTGGTATTCAATTTGAAATTCAAAGTCATTTGAATTTATAAGTTGTGTTTGAATTATGAATTCACTATTTATTTTGTGTGATACTTATTGTTAAATGTGTTAACACTTGTCAAATGCATTCATTCCCCAAAGCAATAAGATACAAAAGAGATCATGTCGAAATTTCCCTAACTCGCATTGCCTAACCCTAATTGCAAAATGAGAGAGAACCTCGATCCCTCTTAGGTTTAGTTGCAATAAGGCGCGAAAATTTCCCCCGTTTTGCGATGAAATGCACAACCCATTTCTAAATCTACCCTTCGTTGTTCCTATGTTCTGGGTTATTACATGGTGCTGGCGCGCCGCCAGAGCCTTCTTCTCCAGCTCCGCCGCCCTCCGTCCTTTCCGCTCCACCGTCGATAGCTTCCGGTGCAGGCAATCTTGCTGCCATTGATCGTCGGTCCATCCTTCAGGCTTCTTCTTCAAAGCCGGCGCCTTCCGCGGCCTCGCGAACGGCGCTGTCGCCCCTTTCGTCCCATTGCCCGGCGGCTTCTTGGCCGCTTTTTCGCCATCTTTTTAGGGGCAGTCGGCGGCGCCATGTGGAGAGGGTAGCGCCGGCGGGTGGACGGCGGGAGGGAGAAACAAATCGGCGGGATAGGAGAAATGAATCGGCGGCGGGATATGTTTTGGGAGGCCTGAAATGCGCGGCGGTATAGGCGCGATTTGGCGGGAGCGGCGGAATTTGGCGGGAGTGTGAGACGAATTTTCCCTGTGCCGCTGACGGGGCGGCCCCGCCACTCCCCGTCTCGCTTTTCGTTGTGTCCGGCGTTCCCGGTGCGTCCCCTGTGGGACGGGGACGGGCTCGGGGTGCCGGACACCGTATCGGGGCGCGCCGGACAAAAATGGGCTTTGGGGGACGCGGCTGGAACACATTTTCTGTCCGGCGCGCCCCAAATCCCTTTGAGGGATGCTTTGGGGGACGCGACTGGAGATGCTCATAGACTCTGAGGGCAGTTCAATTTCGATTAGCACCCCATAGTCCACCTACCTACCACGTCCATCAAGCAGCTCACTTACATTAACGTCGTACGAAATGATTGTAAAACAAGGCGAATTTGTTATACTGTAGTATTTCTAACCTTTTGGATTCTTTTTTATTTATAGGATACGAAAAACATAGGAATATGAGAGATATAAGATTGAGACGTCATTTCTACTTAAATCTTATGAGGAAATAAAGTATGTTTGATTGTAGCAAAAAACAAAAAGCTATGAGGTATGAGCTAATACTTTTTTTTTCCTAGTATATGATCTACAGTTCTACACTACAGTACAAGATTACTATGGGATTAGTTTCTATATAGGCTAATCATATATAGGATATATTTCTACGAATCAAATAACTTATGTCAAAAATTTACTCTACACAATCTGTAAATCAAATGAGCCCCGAGGTGATTAGCGTGTGCGCCCGCAAAGTCTACGCGTGCCTTTGTCTTTGCTTGATTGCCCCGAATACTGACCACGGAGACGGTAACAGCCGATCGGCCACCATCACAAATGTTAATGAGTTAGGCCCTCTCCATGATGGGGACCCGGGGCCGGGGAGCAGCATGGTAGGTTATCCAATCCAAGTCATGGGGATCCACTTTGATTCAGGTAATCTGATCTGACCAGTTTTTTCAACTATTGTCCGGTGGCTTTAATTATAGGCCCTCGTTTGACATTTGGAAGAGAGCAGTTCTCCAGGCTGACACGCGTACGCGCAGGCGTGTAGCCGATTCTATGCTCATTTGCTTCTGATCTCGGGGCTTCTTTATCTATTTAATTAAAATAGATAGAAGATAAGTCGTGTGCACCTGCATCTTCACATCTCGCTGGAGCACTGTTTGAAATGGAATATAAGGTTTGCTGGTGAAAATATAGACGTGCGGATTCCATTCGTTAGGAAACAAATGACTCAGATTTATTTAGATATAAGTGTACAGTACATGCTAAGAAAAGATATGCAAACTGCATACGTAGGAGCAGTTTGGTTCCCGGCCATATTCTGCTAAGTCTAAGTTTAGCAGGTGTGACTGAGCCACAAAATGTGATAAAAGTTGGCAAAAAATTCACTTCATTACAAGTCGGTCGTTTGATAGGGCAAAGGTGGCCGATCTTTCGATGAGAGAATGACAGCGTTGATTTTTTGGTGGAGTTCGTGCTTGAGATCCGACTACACGGGCAAAGCTCATGCGCCAATGCAATCGCTAGGACAATCTCCGGGAGTTACTGATCTTACGGATGCATGATCAGCCTACCAAAAGGTCTTACTTCCTACCTGAAATCGAGAACATGTAAGAATTAATAATGCAATCAGAATTATTGCGAATATAGATGAAAGCTTTATTGAAAATGTGGGATTCCGAATAGTCGGTCTTGTTCTGGGCGTTGACCTCAAAAGAAGTACACGAACAATTGCATCAATGGCTAACTTTTAGTCTAATCAAAATCCTAGTCTAAACGTTGACGGCCAAGAGGGTATTTAAAGGAGGAAAAGGTGGGGTTTCGGCCAGCCAGAGATATGGTGGCTGAACCAAACCCTAGAAGGCCATTTTCCCTCCAATACGGACTCAAAACGGTGGCTGACTTAAATCCTGCGAAAATAATATGAGCCTGGCCCAAAACTAAAGGTGACGCAACACCATATTATGCTATGGACGAAATTATGAAGCTTGTGGCGTCCTCTTCAATCCTCACATGCTTGCTGCCATCTTCTCCATGTGTGATCATGCTCCAATGTTTGTCCTTCTCATCCATGCTAGGCCCATCATTTCTAAGAGTAACAAAAACATCTGATTTAGGCAGCATCATATTCTCATGTATGTAAGGAATAGTTCCAAGAAACGAAAGTATCTAATAGTTAAGATGTTTGACACGAGCTCGAGTGATTGATCCTTGTATTTGTGGAGCTGTAGATGTGATGTCCTCATCATCATATGGATGATAAAGTGCGTCGGCTTCAAAGTGTGGCAAAAATCAAACACAAACCAAATTGCCAATCTTTGGCTTGACAAGGAACTTTGGACATGTCAAATTTCTCCACTTCATAAATTTTATCATGATTTTAGTTGAAATTTGAACTAACCACGATAAAATTATAGAAAGGGCAAGTAGAGTTTTTCACACACACGGACACACGCGAGATAAGCTGTGGTCAGTGGATTGATGATGTTCATTGACAGTAAAATTCCCCTCTCTCCTCGGTCACAAAAACAAATGATTGTTAAAATGGTAATTTCCGGGTCAAGGTCCAACACAACACGTCTCTCTCTCTATATATATATAGATTGCACCAACCCAAATGTGTGTATATATACACGTACACGCATAGAATGTAGCCGCCTAGACAGTCCTGCTTAACGCACATCAAGATCACTGGATCAGGTTCCCTTTTTCTGCAAACTAAGCATGAGAACCATCGTGGCAGCTGCCATGGTCCTTCTCATTTTCGTCGTCAGCTCCGGCAGGGCGGCGGTGGAGGCGCGGCCGACGGCAATCCAGCGCCGCGTCGCTGTACGGTCTTGGACGAAGACCAAGAGCTCTGCCCAGCCGTCCGGCTGCACCAACGGGAGCGGCGTGGGCGGCGGCTACTGCCGCCCTCCCGCTGGGCATTAGTCAAGTTGCCATGCGCATGCAACTTAACGCGCGGGCTCAATCTCGCATGAATTTTAGGCTATCGAATGCAGTCATGTGTGTGTATATATACCGATTGTGCGATTGTACCTAGGTCGTGATGAATTTGTAAAGAAAATATTAAGATATACTACCTTTGATCGAAATTACTCGATGCCCGACGCTACCAAGCCGTTGTACAATTCGTGCGTGAGTCCAAGTCGATTAATACCGAACGGAGGAAGTATTTTATAATAAGTGTTAGGGTTTTAGTTCGTTTTTTTTGTTTATATTTGAACAAAAACACTGACATTTATTATGGATGGAGTGAGTACCAAACCACTATTCCTATTTGTAGGTTGATTAATCGCAATGGTTCTGAAACACATTGTTTTATCACGATCTCATCTCTCATGCACGGAGAGAGTATATGTACTCAAAGGTGACTCGATTGTTTTTTTTTTTTTCATTTTTTGAGGTCCTTGCTGTGTAAAAGTGAAAGTCTTGTTTGTATTTTTCCTTTTATTTTTTGGATATTTCTGTAACTTGTACTCGTACCGCTGAAATACATGCAGCATCTCGGCCCTTCTAGACCTTTGTTCGAAAAAAAAGTGTGGAGTACTCCTGGTACCCCGTGTACTTTTTTCCTATCTAAAAATAGTAAACACCACTTTCTCCTTGCCATAATATAGCGCACACAAGTTTTCTTATTAAAAAATTAAAAGATGCGAAGTTTGCCTTGAGAAAAATATAATCGTATTGATTTTGTATTGTATATGTTCATATTTCTTTCTACATAATTAAATTTTATATCATTTGATTTAAAATAAAATTTATATGCACGATATTTATCAAGGAGAGAGCATGAAACAAAATCACTACACCTGAACTACTCCTTGTAGATACTTTCATAAATTTTAATACACTAATAGTGTGTTGATAGAGAAAAAGAATACAATAAATTCAACTCTAATATGGTTATTGGATAAAATATATGGCCCAAAGTAGTTAAATTTGTCCTTTTGATTTCTAGGTATGTGTTACAATTTCGATGTGAAATTGTACAACGTGATCAATGTATAATCTATCTATGTTTCCAATTTCAGTTTCTAGAATTGTTCATAAATTTTAAGGAGGATTATGGACATAGGTGGGCCGGGAGTACTCCAACCATCAGAAGTTCACGAGAAATTCAACTCCTTTGATTGCACTAGTGAACTCTCTAGTTTCCATATATAAATAAAAAAACAAATTCATTCGGTGATTTGGAGACAATGACAAATCATTTGTTGGCTGCGGGCATTTGGAACTTGGAAGTACATGATACATTCTCCTCATGCATGATGTTTTTGGTTAATTTCTAACGGTTTTACTAATTCATAAAAGTCCGTGTAGTGCTTAGTCCACATCAAGAAACATCGAGCTGACAAACCAATCTATACAAGATTTACTTTCAATTCTAAGAATAGTAGTGTATTTTTTACACAGAAGATTAACAAATCAGTATACTTTTGCAACTTTATTTAGAGGTTTTAAATATTGATTAAGAATTAGTTGATTTCCAATTGAAGAGAGACTAACACATTATTTGCACAGTTTAAACGAATTTATATATTTATATAGCATCTTAAGCACAACTTTTTTGTTCTTTAAAGAAATTTGTAAAATCAAGCTAGTTCTTCTCGAGTGGGACATTGGCGTGGACTGACTTTGATGAGGTATAGATGTATATCATCTATGTAACTTTGGTTAAAATGTGTAATATTTATTAGTTTAGTCACGAATCAAACTAGACACGCCGTGACAAAGATATAGTAGTACTACTCACTTATTGCACTCCCACGCTAATTGTATCACGACTTGCGATCTTTTCCGCAAAAAAATGCATTACGGGTGCGAATATATGCATATTGTGTTAATTTTAAATACTACAGTTTAACCATTGTTATGCTTAAAACTATGGACATTTACGATATACCAAATCAAAGTATGGAGATTACTATGGATAGGAATTAAATCTTATATCGCGAGGAGATGTTGTGGTTGCAACATTCTAGAGTGGATTGGCTCAAAGAAGCTGAAAGCAACACCACATCTATCAAAAGGCTGTGTGGCGAACAAGGCGTAATAAAATATAAAGAATAACAAATAGTGATGGAGTGTTTCAAACGGTACCTGCTAAGATGCAAAGGATATCCGTGTGGAAGTGTCATATTTTAAATCTTTGTACACGAGAGATCCTTCCTTGAATTGTGATCTGATCACTTATGTTATTTCGGAGCAAGTAACTGAGCAGATGAATGAAGCACTATGTAAAGGTTTTCAGATGAGGAGATTTTCGATGCCTTTTTCCAAATTGGCCCTATTAAAGATCCAGGAGCACATGGATTTCCTACACGTTTCTCTCACCGTAATTAGGATCTCATCAAGAAAGATGTCATTACGGCTGTTAAGGAGTTCGTTACGACTGGCATCATGCTCAGTGAAGTCAATGATACATCGATCATCCTTATTCCAAAATTGGATGACCCTATTGTACTCAAAGATTTTTGTCCTATTGGGTTGTGCAATGTCCTCTATGAAGTGGTATCAAAATTCCTTGTTAATAGGCTTAGACCTATGCTTGGTGAATTCACATAAAAAACCAAAGTGCTTTTGTTCATGGAAGGATATTCACAAACAATGCACTTTTGGCGGTTGAATGTTTGCACTACATGGAGCATGGTAATAGTTCTAACTCGACCTTTTGTGCCTACAAACTTGATCTATCCAAAGCTTATGATAGAGTTGATTGGTCCTTTCTGGAGTCTACAATGCATACAATGGGGGTTTCTCGCTAGTGTGTAAATTTCATGAAACCTTATTGGAAACATTTACTCCTACTCGGGGTTTAATGCAATGAGATCCTCTCTCTCTCTCACTCCGCTCTTGTTCCTTCTTGTCGGGGATGGTTTGTCGGCCCTGTTGAAGCATGAAATGGATCAAAATAATATTACTGCAATCAAGGTATGCCGGAGGACCCCTCGTCCCATTTTCTATTTGCCGATGATACATTGTTATTTTTCAGAGCTAATGGAGCCCAAGCGCTCAGAGTCAAACATGCTCTTGATATCTATGCTACTCGTACTGATTAATCCATCTAAATGCTCTATTATATTCAGCAAAGATTGCTCGGAGATTGATCAAGAGGCAGTATGTTCTACCCTACAGGTGTTGTAACCTGATTTTGACGATCGTTATTTGGTCTCCCAATGCCTGACGGACGCATGCATAAGGGAAGTTTTGAGACCTACAATCTAGGTTGTGTAAGAGCATCTCCACCGGTGCTCCCGATAGCGGTCCCGATAGCTTTTTGGGGGCCGGGAGCGAAAATGGGCTCGTACCGGCACGTTCCAAACGGCGCCAGCTAATTTATGAGCCCAATAGAATCGCCAGAACCCCATGCCGGCCCCTTCGCCAAGGGCGCGAATCGGACGTGCCGTCGCCTCGTGAGGCCGAAAATTTTGGGCGTGGAAGCCGCCTATCAGCCACACATCCCAAAAGTCGACGCCAGCGGGGAGTGGCGGGGCCGACGCGTCAGCGGCTCATTCAATTTTAACCTAACCTTCGCCTACCTCGCAACGGGAGTTATTGGGACGCAGCGGCGGTGCAGTTTCCGCAGACACGTAACGAACCGTCCCGTCGCGCGCGTCTTGCTCTTCGTGCCGCCGTTAATGAGCGCCACCGCTCCCCCGCCTCCCTCCGGCCTATAAAAAGGGCCGCCTCTCATCATCCCTCTCACACACAAACCCTAGCGCCTCTCTCCCCAACCCTAGCCGTCACCATCTGAAAAGACGACGCCATGTCTGGTCGAGGCCGAGGTCGTGGCCGTGGTCGTGGCCATGGCCGCGGCAGAGGTGCACGCACACCGTCGCCTGCGATGCCGTCGTCTTCATCATCGGGCATGGATGAGGAGGGCTCCGTGCTGATCGAGTTCGTCCTCGTCCTCAAGGGCGACCCACACGGCATCCAGAGGCTGCCGGACACCTTCGCCGACTTTGTCGCCGGCGACGAGCGCCCGGGCACGCTGCATCTGCGGGAGGCTGTGTGCAGCTACTACTAGTGGATCGTGGACGTGATCTACGACGCGCGCGGCAAGATGTACCTCCACATCGGCTGGGAGAAGTTCGCGCGCCACCACCGCTTCCAAGCCAGCTTCGTGCTCGTGTTTTCCTACTTTGGCGACAGCGCCAAGGAGGACGCCGACTAAGTGTTTTTTCTTCACAGCGAATATCGGCACGCATGTTTTCGGATGTTCTTCCTCGAAAGAACCAACAGAGGCACCCTTTCCAGCTGGATTTTCCAGTTTGGGTGACTGGGTGTGCCCTCGAGTGTTCTTTCTTGGCAGCAAACACACTAAACCTGCGATGACCGGCCTAGTTAGGTTTAATTTTTTTGCAATATTTTATATTTGTGTCAACCATGGTTCAAACTATGTATTAGTGTTTGGAAAACCATGTTCTAAACTATATCTTCATGTAAACCACGCTCCCAATTATGTATTAGTTTGTGGAATAAAATGTTTCTTATTCAATTTTCTATGCATTTATTTATGATTTTAATTCAAAACAATTATCGGGGCCACCATTTTGGGGGCGCCGGTGTGGGAACAGCTCCCCCAAATAGAGGATGCAGTGTCGGTGTCCTCCTAACGGAGGTACCGACGCCCCTACCGGCGCCTATTTGGGGGCTGCCGGTGGAGATGCTTTAAGAACTTGCTGCTTTGGGGTGACGGTCTACTTTCTCATAGTACTAAAGAAGTTCAGACCAAGTCAATAACTCAAGCTATCCCTGTTAATGTGATGGGTGCCTTTAAACTCCAATCTCGGTCTCTAATGAGCTTACAATGCTAATACATGATTATTGGTGGGGTGGAAAGAGAAAAAAGAAAAACACATTGGGTGAATTGGAAAAGGATGATCCGTTCCAAGATGCTGGGCAGCATGGGGTTCCACGATATGAGGTTGTTTAATCAAGCCCTATTGGCTCATCGGGATTGACGTATAATCACGTTCCCAGATAGTTTGTGCTCTCGAGTGCTAAAGGTCCTGCATTATACTAATGGTGATATTATTGACATAGTATTTACTAGTAATCACTCTTTGACATGGATTGCAATTTCTTATAGTCTAGAAGTCCTGAAGAAGGGCTTAATTAGAGTGGTAATGGCCGTACTATAAAAATTTGGCAAGATAGTTGGCTCCCAAGGGGAAGCTACTGCAAAGTACTAACTTCACGGAGGAATTCGAGACTACATCTCATATCAGAACTCCTTGATGAGCAGGGAAACTGGAAAGAGGCAATGGTACGCGAGTCCTTGCGCCCGTGGACTCGAAGGTCATCTTAAAATTAAACCCTCGAGGAGGGTTTTGGAAGATACGGTTTCATAGCAGCTGGAATTCTCGGGCATTTTCTTTGTCCGATATGCATACAAGCTGGCCATAAATGAGCTCCCCGAACAACATGCATTATGTGCCTCAGTTCTCGACCTACTGGAGATGATCCTTGCTAGCGATGCATATGGAGAGTTAACGTTCCTCTGAAAGTAAGAAACTTTGCGTGAAAGGTTGCATCTCGAGCACTAGCTACTAAAAGTAATAAACTGAGAAGAGGTGTGAGGGTTACATGCTTCTGCAATATTTGTGGTGTGGAGAAGGAGGGCACCCAGACACCCCTCATGCTTTGTACCGATGTCCCAATGCGGTTAGCCTATGTCGTATGACGACGCAGATTTGGGACCTCCCTACGAATGTAGAGATGAATTGTAGCTCCTCATTGTGGTTCAGATCATTGCTGTCTGCAATTCCCCCTCGCACGATTTATGCCACCCTTCTTGTGTGATGGCATACATGGCACAACCGGAATGAAGTTACCATGAGAAACCTTTGCCACCCGTGGAATCATCAAAGAGGTTTCTGTGTTGTTACTAAAAATCCTGAAGAATTCTAGTGATACTACGGATTTGATGATTAAAGGTAAGGACCTCGTTATTGTTGAGTCATTGTTGGCGATCAAATCTAAACGACTGCCAAAACGTGTCGTTCCTTTACTACGTTGTGCTGAAGCGGTCGAAGCAGAACTACTTGCTCGTCATGAAGGTCTGGAGTTAGCTTTAGCTCACAACCGTCTACCGATCATCACTGAATCAGAATGCTCCAGAGTTATCTTAGCGGCCTAGGAGAGGAAGGAATATCAACATATTCGTGTTTCAGATATTAAACTATTAGCTAGTAATGGTGTAAGGGTATTTTACCCTTATCCATTATTTTGGTAACAATGACACCTTGCTAAGAGTATTTGGTCTAATACATGTTTGTAAGGATAATCCCATGTATTAGCCAAAGAGGCATAAATGGTGTATCAAAGGAACAAGAAGGCTAAAGGAGACTCTCCACTTCGACAACAATCAAAAAGGGGGTCTACAGCAGGGCGCCGGTCATAGGCCCGGTTGGACCGGCCCGTGCGCCGGCAGGCTCCGGTCTACCGCCCGGTCGACCGGGCGCCCCGGCGCCAACCGGCCCCTGCGCTCACACCAACCAGGAGGGCTACTGTAAGCCTCTGGAACGCTCCGGTTCATGCCCGGTCTGCCGCCCGGTTTGGACCGACGGCTCCGGTCTCTGGCCCGGTCGGACCGGGTGCTGGACCGGACGCTCCGGCGTCGACCGAGCTCTGCGCTGACGCAAACCGGGAGGAGTACTGAGAGGGATTTCGAGGCTCCGGTTGGGGTCCGGTCTGCCGCCCGGTTTGGACCGGCGGGTCTGGTCCCTGGTCCGGTCCGACCGGGTCCTGCGCCGGACGGTCCGGTCCCTGGTCCGATTGACCGGGAATCCCGGGAGAAAGCTGATGTGTCAAGTGAGCAACGGCCATATTTCAAGTAACACTATAAATACCCCTTCTCCTACCTCTGAAGGGGTAGGCACTACACTACAAGCTGTTCTTGAGCTCTCTCTCTCATACTCCATTGCTAGAAACACCAAAAGCCTTAGATCTCCTTCCTCCTCCACCCGAACTCAAATCCCTCTGGGGAAACGTTAGAGGAGGACCCGATCTACTGTTCTACCAAGCCAAATCTCACCCCCCTTGTATTCATCAAGAAGCTTGCTCTCTAGGGTTCCTTGGAAACCCTAGGTGGGCAAGGTTGGTCCAGAAGCATCCGGGCTGTGGATTTGCTCCTGACAAGATTGTGAAGGTTTGGAGGCTACCTCAAAGTCTACCACAAGTGAGTGAGCTATTCCTTCATGGGATAGGCTCCGGAGAATAGGGTGAGCCTTCGTGGCGTGGGAAATCCTTCGTGGGACCTCCACCCCTCCAAACGTGATGTACCTTCTTGCAAAGGAAGGGAACACGGGAATACATCCTCGTCTCCGCGTGCTATCGGTTATCTCTAACCGAACTCCTTACTTGTGATATAACTGCCTGTGAGAGCCTTCGTGCTTGAGTTACTTGTATCCTCATATAGGTTGTTTCACCTAGTTTGCATTAGGCTCATCTTTATATTCCGCAAAGCCTAATATTGCAAAGAAAGAATTAAAATCTGTAGAAACCTATTCACCCCCTCTAGGTTTACCATCTCTGAACTTTCAATTGGTATCAGAGCCTGGACTCTTATTAAGGGCTTCACCGCCTTAAGAGTGAGATGGAAAAACTATTCGAGGGTCTAGATGAAAACTCTAACCTTTCGGTAAAGATATGAAATCTAGATTCTTGGCATATGATGCCGAGAAGAAGAAAAATGAGGATGACCTACAAAGCCAAATGGCACAGATGAATGCCATGCTTAAGAACTTGACTAGTGGGACTCCTAGTTGGGTTTCGGCCTCTCAAGGAAGTTTCCATGAAGTCAACCATGACTATCCCAAAAACACTTCACCCATGCCTCATATAAACCATAGTGGAAATGTTCCCCATTTTGATGGAACTCACTTTCCGTTTTGGAAATCTGCTATGGAATCTCATATTCGCAGCTGCAGTGTGGAATTATGGGAGATCATTGTCCATGGATACCGGGAGCCACATGATCCCGGTCGGTTGACCTCCACCGAATTCTACAACCGTCAACTCAATGCCTCTGCACGTGACAAGATTAGGAGTGGAAACAACCGCAAGCTCCTTGATCAAGTCAACGACATTGACTCCGCTAAAGAGTTGTGGGATCGGATCGTAGTACTCCAAGAGGGAACCGATTTGATCCAAGCAGCTCTCTATGAGTCCGCAAAGCAAGAGGCCACCATGTTCATGATAAGAGAAGGAGAGTCTGTGGCCGATGCCTATGCAAGGCTTGGTGCTCTTAGAGTGAGGGTCAAGGGACTTGGAGTTGAGAAGTACAAGGACGGCTTTGAGATGAATGAAGCATTCATAAAGTCCAAGGTCATTTCTATGATTGCAGCCAAGCAATAAGACACCAACCTTGCACTCAACTTGCAAATCATTACCAAGAGTGCTGATCTAAACTCTGATGATCTACTCTCCTATGTGGCCGCCAATGAAAACATGGCCAAGACAGGAAAAAGGCTCATGGCAATGAACCGTGTTGATGAAGCCTCTCGCAACCATGAAGGGTCACACAACCTTGCTCTCAAAGCTAGAGCTGACCATGGAAGATAAGAAGACTATGAAATTGAAGAAGATGAAGAGATGACTTCAACTAGTGACATTGCTACCGATTTTGCTTTCTTTGCCAAGAAGTACAAGGCAAAGTTTCCAACGCTCCTCAATGACAAGAAGAAGAAGAGAACTTGCTACAACTGTGATGAAGATAGCCACTTTGCAAATGAGTGCCCTTATGAGAAAAGGGTAGACAAGCCAAAGTTCATCAAAGGGGTCAAGCCAAGATTGAAGCCAAACCCAATCAATGATCGATACAAGAAGAACAAGGGAAGAGCCTTTGTTGGGCCGAGTACTTGTCCGATGAAGAAGAGGAAGATGAGGGGAAGGAGGCCGGAGTGGCCGGTTTGGCTTTCTCCAAGCCCGGGTCACTCTTCACATATGACTACTCCAAGGATTACTCCACGGAGAATGATGTTGGTTCTTCCTTCATGGCAAGAATAACTCAAGATGATGACTCTGATGACTCTCCCTCCTCTACAATCGTTGGCTCTTGCCTAATGGCAAGAGAAACCAAGGTAATGGAACCCCCACCTTCTCTATCTAGTGTTCTCGATGATGAAACTGAAAATCAAGAAGAATTAATTGTGCTTAAGGAACTTTACAATGTTAGATGCACCCTTCGTGGTGAAGCTCTTGTCAAGTTTGATTTCTTGATGGACTCTCTCAAGGAAAAGGATGAGTCCATTGAGGAATTAGAATATCATTTAAAATGAAAAGGAATAGAGATTCAATCTCTTAAGACAAGAGCTAAAAACCGAAAGGTGCATATATATCTCAAGGCCTTAAGCAACAAATTGAAACTTATGAACTAGATAAAGTTAAGGACCTCGAAACTATTGAAAGGGCTCAATCATTGACCCAAGAGCTCAATGCCTCAAAGGAGGAGCTTGAAGTTGCTCATGCTTCTCTCACTAGGGATCTTGACCACCTTGAAAGATCTAACAAGCTTGTTAAGGATGAGCTCAAGAGACTTGGAGAGAACCATGATCTACTCCAAGAAACCTACAAGAAGGCTCTTGGATCAATGAAGGATCCCATTGTTGTAGAAAAGGTTGCTAGTTCCTCCACCCCCTTTACTAGTGAGCATGCTAAACTTGTTGAGGAACATGTTTGTTTACAAGAGGAACTCTCTTTGCATGTTGAGACCAATGCATATCTTGAATCCTTGGTGACAAAATATGGTCTCAACTATCATCCTAATGAATCTTCTTGTGAGCAAGCATCTATTCTTGAGGAAAATGTTAGGTTAACAAAGGAACTTGCAAAGTTCACCACCGCCAAGAACAAGATGGGATTGGATGACCTCTTGAGTAAGCAAAGGTCAAACAATCAAAAGTTTGGACTTGGATATGTTCCCAAGTCCCACAAGAAGAAGAACTACAAGGAAAAACCCGCTCAAGAAAAGAACAAGAAGGTCACCAATAATGGCAAAGCCTCAAAGGGCAAAGCCACTAGTGGTGACCGCATGGGGCCAAACAATCACTATGCCTTATTTGTTGATTATTATGGTGATGTTTATGCTAACTATGTTGGTCCTCGTAGTGGCTATGCTTATAGAGGGTACTCAATCTGGGTACCAAAAGATATTGTTGCCATTGCAAAGGAACCCATTAATCAATGGGTTCCTAAATCTTCCACTTGATCTTGTAGGGGTATTCCTCTGGTGGTCCAAAATGGGTGTTTGATAGTGGATGCACCAATCATATGACCGGAGGAAGAGGTATGCTTGACCAATTCATTGAAGATATAAACAAGAAGTCAAGCATCACCTTTGGTGACAATTCAAAGGGAAAGGTACTTGGGTATGGCAAGGTGGCAATCTCTAAGGACTTGTGCCTTGAGACGGTCATGCTTGTTGAATCCCTTGGCTATAATTTGCTTTCTATATATCACCTTGCGGATGCCGGTTATAATTCATATTTTACAAATTATTGTGTGAAAGTCTTTAGGAGTGACAATCTCAAATTGGTCCTTATTGGATATGTGGAGAACAACCTTTATGTGGTTGACCTCTCGAAAGAGAGCCCCTCTCCCTCCACATGTCTAATGGCGGCCAAACATGACGAAGGTTGGTTGTGGCATTGCCGCATTAGTCATGTTAACATGAGAAATGTCAAACAACTAAAGGGTGAGCACATTGTGGGACTAACTGGCATTTCTTTTGAGAAAGATCGCGTTTGCAGTGCATGTGTAGCCGGAAAGAAACTCAAGAAGAATCATCCTATCAAGAGTATCGTCACCACATCTAGGCCTTTAGAGCTCCTTCATTTGGATCTCTTTGGGCCATCAGATTATGATACTATTGGTGGGAGCAAGTATGGACTTGTCATTGTTGATGATTACTCAAGATACTCTTGGGTCTTTCTCCTTAAGTCTAAGGATGAGACCCATAGAGAGTTCATCACCTTCGCCAAGAAAGCACAACGGATGTATGAATTCGAGATCAAGGCGATTAGGACCGACAATGGCACCGAGTTCAAGAACTACGCCATGCAAGAGTTTCTTGATGATGAGGGCATCAAGCATGAGTTTTCGGCGCCATACACCCCTCAACAAAATGGTGTTGTTGAAAGGAAGAACCGGACTATCATTGAGATGGCAAGAACCATGTTGAGTGAATTCAACTCACCCCACAACTTTTGGGGGGGGGGGAGTGATACGTCCAATTTGCATCACTATTTTATATCATAATTTGCTGTTATTCATTGATATATTTCATATTGGGACACAATACTTATGTTATTTCATCTATTTTGCATGTTTCATCATTATTGGAGGATCGAACACCGGAGCCAGGATTCTGCTGGAAAAAGCACCGTCAGAACGCAATATTTCGGAAGATCAACTCTGGAAGGAAATTATACCAAAAATCCTATTTTTCAAGATGACGAAGGAAGCCAGAAGGAGGAGCCAGGGTGGGCCCACACCCTAGGGCGGCACGGCCCAGGCCCTGGCCGCGCCGGCCTATGGTCTGGGGGGCCCACGACCCTTTTCGCCTCCTTTTCTTCGCCAAACCCTTCGTCCCGAAGACCTAAGCCACAGAGGGTACCTCGCGAAGAGTTACAGCCGCCTCTGCGGGGCGGAGAACACCAGAGAGAAAAGAGCTCTCCGGCGGGCAGGAATCCGCCGGGGAAATTCCCTCCGGGAGGGGGAAATCGACGCCATCGTCACCGTCATCAAGCTGGACATCATCGCCATCACCATCATCATCATCTCCACCATCATCACCGCCGTCATCACCGCTGGACACCGCCACCGCCGTAGCAATTTGGGTTTGATCTTGATTGTTTGATAGGGGAAACTCTCCCGGTATCGATCTCTACTTGTTGTTGATGCTATTGAGTGAAACCATTGAACCAAGTTTATGTTCAGATTGTTGTTCATCATCATATCACCTCTGATCATGTTCCGTATGATGTCTCGTGAGTAGTTCGTTTAGTTCTTGAGGACATGGGTGAAGTCTAAATGTTAGTAGTGAACTATGGTTGAGTAATATTCAATGGTGTGATATTTAAGTTGTGGTGTTATTCTTCTAGTGGTGTCATGTGAACGTCGACTACATGACATTTCACCATTTATGGGCCTAGGGGAATGCATCTTGTATTCGTTTGCTAATTGCGGGGTTGCCGGAGTGACAGAAACCTAAACCCCCATTGGTATATCGATGCAGGAGGGATCGCAGGATCTCAGAGTTTAAGGCTGTGGTTAGATTTAATTCTTAATTACTTTCTTGTAGTTGCGGATGCTTGCAAGGGGTATAATCACAAGTATGTATTAGTCCTATGAAGGGCGGTACATTAGCATAGGTTCACCCACACAACACTTATCACAACAATGAAGATTATTTAGCCGTATGTAGCGAAAGCACTAGACTAAAATCCCGTGTGTCCTCGAGAACGTTTGGTCATTATAAGTAAACAAACCGGCTTGTCCTTTGTGCTAAAAAGGATTGGGCCACTCGCTGCAATTATTACTCTCGCACTTTACATACTCGTACTTTATTCAACTGTTACATCAAAACCCCCTGAATACTTGTCTGTGAGCATTTACAGTGAATCCTTCATCGAAACTACTTGTCAACACCTTCTGCTCCTCGTTGGGATCGACATTCTTACTTATCGAAGATACTACGATACACCCCCTATACTTGTGGGTCATCAAGACTATTTTCTGGTGCCGTTGCCGGGGAGGAAAGGTAAAAGGTACTCACACTCCGGACCTCGGCTACCAAGCTATTTCCCGGCGCTGTAAGTACTCGAAGCTATTTCCTTTAGATCCTGCAATTGCATCTTTTTGTTTCTTGTTTTACACTAGTAAGGCATAATGGAAAACATCTGTGAGCTCTTTGTACTATTTCCTGAGTCAAGACATGAATGGTTTAATGCGAAAATTAAAAAACCTATAGAACCTTATTTGCATGCTAGTAGCAATGATATTAGTATGAACACTTTGAACACCATTGTTGCTAATGATATGGAAAATTCTAAGCTTGGGGAAGCTGGCTTTGATGAGCATGATATTTTTAGTCCCCCAAGCATTGAGGAGAAAATTTACTTTGATGACTCTTTACCTCCTATTTATGATGATTATAATGATAGTAGTCTTTTGGTACCACCTACTATGGAGAGTAAATTTTGTTGTGATTATACTATGCCTCCTACACTTGATGAGAATAATAATGATAGCTACTTTGTTGAATTTGCTCCCACTACAACTAATAAAATTGATTATGCTTATGTGGAGAGTAATAATTTTATGCATGAGACTCATGGTAAGAATGCTTTATGTGATAGTTATATTGTTGAGTTTTCTCATGATGCTACTGAAAGTTATTATGCGAGAGGGAAATATGGTTATATGCATCTTAATAATATTAAGTTTCCCCTCTTTATGTTGAGAATCTTGAATTTACTCGTGTTTTATCCTCTTATGCTTGTCACTTTGTTCTTCATGAATTCATTTGTGTACAAGATTCCTTTTCATAGGAAGCATGTTAGACTTAAATGTGTTTTGAATTTGCCTCTTGATGCTCTCTTTTGCTTCAAATACTATTTCTTGCGAGTGCATCATTAAAACTGCTGAGCCCATCTTAATGGCTATAAAGAAAAGAACTTCTTGGGAGATAACCCATGTGTTATTTTGCTACAGTACTTTGTTTTTATTTTGTGTCTTGGAAGTTGTTTACTACTGTAGCAACCTCTTCTTATCTTAGTTTTGTGTTTTGTTGTGCCAAGTAAAGCCGTTGATAGAAAAGTAAGTACTAGATTTGGATTACTGCGCAGTTCCAGATTTCTTTGCTGTCACGAATCTGGGTCCACCTCCCTGTAGGTAGCTCAGAAAATTAAGCCAATTTACGTGCATGATCCTCAGATATGTACGCAACTTTCATTCAATTTGAGCATTTTCATTTGATCAAGTCTGGTGCCATTTTAAAATTCGTCAATACGAACTGTTCTGTTTTGACAGATTCTGCCTTTTATTTCGCATTGCCTCTTTTGCTATGTTGGATGAATTTCTTTGATCCACTAATGTCCAGTAGCATTATGCAATGTCCAGAAGTGTTAAGAATGATTGTGTCACCTCTGAATATGTTAATTTTTATTGTGCACTAACCCTCTAATGAGTTGTTTCGAGTTTGGTGTGGAGGAAGTTTTCAAGGATCAAGAGAGGAGGATGATATACATGATCAAGGAGAGTGAAAGCTCTAAGCTTGGGGATGCCCCGGTGGTTCACCCCTGCATATATCAAGAAGACTCAAGCGTCTAAGCTTGGGGATGCCCAAGGCATCCCCTTCTTCATCGATAACATTATCAGGTTCCTCCCCTGAAACTATATTTTTATTCCATCACATCTTATGTGCTTTGCTTGGAGCGTCGGTTTGTTTTTGTTTTTGTTTTGTTTGAATAAATTGGATTACATCATGCTTGTGTGGGAGAGAGACACGCTCCGCGGGTTCGTATGAACACATGTGTTCTTAGCTCATAATATTCATGGCGAAGTTTCTCCTTCGTTAAATTGTTATATGGTTGGAATTGGAAAATGATACATGTAGTAATTGCTATAAATGTCTTGGGTAATGTGATACTTGGCAATTGTTGTGCTCATGTTTAAGCTCTTGCATCATATGCTTTGCACCCATTAATGAAGAAATACATAGAGCATGCTAAAATTTGGTTTGCATATTTGGTTTCTCTAAGGTCTAGATAATTTCTAGTATTGAGTTTGAACAACAAGGAAGACGGTGTAGAGTCTTATAATGTTTTCAATATGTCTTTTATGTGAGTTTTGCTGCACCGGTTCATCCTTGTGTTTGTTTCAAATAAGCCTTGCTAGCTTAAACCTTGTATCGAGAGGGAATACTTCTCATGCATCCAAAATACTTGAGCCAACCACTATGCCATTTGTGTCCACTATACCTACCTACTACATGGTATTTTCCGCCATTCCAAAGTAAATTGCTTGAGTGCTACCTTTAAAATTCCATCATTCACCTTTGCAATATATAGCTCATGGGACAAATAGCTTAAAAACTATTGTGGTATTGAATATGTAATTATGCACTTTATCTCTTATTAAGTTGCTTGTTGTGCGATAACCATGTTCACTGGGGACGCCATCAACTATTCATTGTTGAATTTCATGTGAGTTGCTATGCATGTCCGTCTTGTCTGAAGTAAGAGAGATCTACCACCTTATGGTTAAGCATGCATATGTTAGAGAAGAACATTGGGCCGCTAACTAAAGCCATGATCCATGGTGGAAGTTTCAGTTTTGGACATATATCCTCAAATCTCAAATGAGAAAATTATTAATTGTTGTTACATGCTTATGCATAAAAGAGGAGTCCATTATCTGTTGTCTATGTTGTCCCGGTATGGATGTCTAAGTTGAAGAATAATCAATAGCGAGAAATCCAATGCGAGCTTTCTCCTTAGACCTTTGTACAGGCGGCATAGAGGTACCCCTTTGTGACACTTGGTAAAAACAGTGCATTGTGATGATCTGGTAGTCCAAGCTAATTAGGACAAGGTGCGGGCACTATTAGTACACTATGCATGAGGCTTGCAACTTATAAGATATAATTTACATGATGCATATGCTTTATTACTACCGTTGACAAAATTGTTTCATGTTTTCAAAATCAAAGCTCTAGCACAAATATAGCAATCGATGCTTTTCCTCTATGGAGGACCATTCTTTTACTTTCAATGTTGAGTCAGTTCACCTATTTCTCTCCACCTCAAGAAGCAAACACTTGTGTGAACTGTGCATTGATTCCTACATACTTGCTTATTGCACTTATTATATTACTCTATGTTGACAATATCCATGAGATATACATGTTACAAGTTGAAAGCAACCGCTGAAACTTAATCTTCTTTTGTGTTGCTTCAATGCCTTTACTTTGAATTATTGCTTTATGAGTTAACTCTTATGCAAGACTTATTGATGCTTGTCTTGAAGTGCTATTCATGAAAAGTCTTTGCTTTATGATTCACTTGTTTACTCATGTCATATACATTGTTTTGATCGCTGCATTCACTACATATGCTTTACAAATAGTATGATCAAGATTATGATGGCATGTCACTTCAGAAATTATCTGTGTTATCGTTTTACCTGCTCGGGACGAGCAGAACTAAGCTTGGGGATGCTGATACGTCTCCGACGTATCGATAATTTCTTATGTTCCATGCCACATTATTGATGTTATCTACATGTTTTATGCACACTTTATGTCATATTCGTGCATTTTTTGGAACTAACCTATTAACAAGATGCCGAAGTGCCAGTTCCTGTTTTCTGCTGTTTTTGGTTTCAGAAATCCTAGTAACGAAATATTCTCGGAATCGGACAAAATCAACTCCCAAGTTCCTATTTTCACCGGAAGCATCCAGAACACACGAGAGGGACCAGAGGGGGGGCACAGGCCCACCACACCATACCCTGGCGCGGCCTAGGGGGGGCCCGCGCCCCCTATGGTTTGGCCAGCCCTTCGACCCCCTGGCGCCGCCTCTTCTCCTATATAAAGCCCCTGACCTAAAAACCTCGATACGCTTGGCGAAAACCACAGAAACCTTCCAGAGCAGCCGCCATCGCGAGGCCAAGATCTGGGGGACAGGAGTCTCTATTCCGGCACGCTGCCGGAGCGGGGAAGTGCCCCCGGAAGGCTTCTCCATCGACACCGCTGCCATCTCCACCGCCATCTTCATCACCGCTGCTGCTCCCATGAGGAGGGAGTAGTTCTCCATCGAGGCTCGGGGCTGTACCGGTAGCTATGTGGTTCATCTCTCTCCCATGTACCTCAATACAATGATCTCATGAGCTGCTTTACATGATTGAGATTCATATGAGTTTGTATCACTACTATCTATGTGCTACTCTAGCAAAGTTATTAAAGTAGTTCTATTCCTCCTGCACGTGTGTAAAGGTGACAGTGTGTGCACCGTGTTAGTACTTGGTTTATGCTATGATCATGATCTCTTGTAGATTGCGAAGTTAACTATTGCTATGATAATATTGATGTGATCTATTCCTCCTACATATGCATGAAGGTGACAGTGTGCATGCTATGTTAGTACTTGGTTTAGTCTGTTGATCTATCTTACACTATAAGGTTACTAAATATGAACAAATTGTGGAGCTTGTTAACTCCGGCATTGAGGGTTCGTGTAATCCTACGCAATGCGTTCATCATCCAACAAAAGTGTAGAGTATGCATTTATCTATTCTGGGAGCCATCTCTACGGTCGTCCACTACTCCAACCGGCTCTTCCTCCGCCCCCTCCACAACAAAACTCCATACGAGCTTCTCACAGGTAACAAGCCTAACGTCATGTACATTCGTGTCTTTGGATGCAAATGTCTTGTTAAGAACAACAAGGGGAAGCTCGGTAAATTTGAAACTAGAACCATTGAGGGCACATTTGTTGGTTATGCGGAGAACTCTCACGCCTATAGATACTACAACAAGTCCACTGGGGCTATTGAAGTATCTTGTGATGTGGTGTTCTTGGAGGATAATGGCTCCCAAGTGGAGCAAGTTGTTCCATGTGTTGCAGGTACCGATGATGATCCTTCTAATGCCATCAAGCTTATGGGCATTGGACACATCCGGCCCACAGAAGTTCATACTGATGATCGAAGTGATGAAGTAGAAGTATCAAGCACGGCTCAAGTGGAGCCTAGCTCAACCCAAGCCGAACCATCAAGTGCAACTCAAGAACCATCCTCCACTCAAGATGAGTCACATTCCGAAGAACAAGAAGAAAGTCCTCATTCCACTGAGCAAGACCATGATGATGATCAAGAGACATCCTCTACTCATGATCAAGCTCAAGTGGTCCCTCATGATCGAGTACTAGCAAGAGATGAGTGCATTGATCATGAAGGAACCATTCGGAAGATCAAGGCCCCTACAAGGGCAAGTGACATGAAAGTAGATCAAGTCCTTGGTAGCATCTCAAAAGGAGTGGTAACTCGCAGACACCATGCATTACTTATTACTTATTGCCAACACCATGCTTTTGTGTCTAGTTTTGAACCACTCAAGGTACATGAAGCCTTGGTTGATCCGGATTGGGTAATTGCCATGCAAGAAGAATTGGAGTGTTTCACTCGTAATGAAGTATGGTCTCTAGTTGAGAGACCCAAGGATCATCGCATCAATGTTATTGGGACCAAATGGGTGTTCAAGAACAAGCAAGATGAGAATGGCATTGTCATACGAAACAAAGCAAGGTTAGTGGCGCAAGGGTTTGCCCAACTAGAAGGTATGGATTTTGAGGATACCTTTGCGCCGGTAGCCCGACTTGAAGCTATTCGTCTTTTGCTTGCATTTGCATCTTTCCACAATTTCAAACTATATCAAATGGATGTGAAAAGTGCATTTTTGAATGGTCCCCTAAAAGAAACCGCATATGTTTCTCAACCCCCGGGTTTCGAAGACCCACACCGACCCAACCACGTGTATTTACTCCATAAGGCACTCTACGGTCTCAAGCAAGCTCCACGTGCTTGGTATGAGTTCCTTAGGGATTTCTTACTACATGATGGGTTTTGCATGGGTACGGTCGATTCCACCCTTTTCACCAAACGGGTTAAAGGGGTGGCCTATTTATATGTCAAATATATGTTGATGATATTATCTTTGGTGGAACTAACCCCAATCATAACAAAGCTTTTGAGCTATTGATGACTAGGAAATTTGAGATGTCCATGATGGGAGAGTTGAAGTTTTTCATAGGCTTCCAAGTGAGGCAACTTGCAAAAGGCACCTTCATCTCTCAAGAAAAGTATGTGAAGGACATGCTCAGGAAGTTCAACATGACCAATGCAAGCCCAATGAAGACACCCATGCCCGTAAAGGGGCAACTTGGCTCATGTGACTGTGAGAAGGATGTTGATATAAAGGTATACCGCTCCATGATAGGATCCTTGCTCTACCTTTGTGCCTCTAGGCCGGATATCATGCTAAGTGTAGGGATGTGTGCTCGTTTTCAATCTGCTCCTAAGGAGTGCCATTTGATGGCGGTCAAACGGATTCTAAGATACCTTGTTCTCACTCCTACTCTCGGGCTATGGTATCCAAAGGGGTCAACCTTTGAAATCATTGGCTACTCGGATTCCGATTGGGCCGGTGATAAGGTTGACCAGAAGTCTACCTCCGGGGCTTGCCAATTTATTGGCCGGTCATTGGTGAGTTGGTCATCCAAGAAACAAAACTCCACCGCTTTATCCACCGCCAAAGCCGAATATATATCCGCGACATCTTGTTGAACTCAATTGTTATGGATGAAGCAAACCTTGAAAGACTATGGTGTGTCTCTTGGTACGGTGCCTCTTCTATGCGACAATGAAAGTGCAATAAAGATCGCCAATAACCCGGTTCAACATTGTCGCACCAAACACATTGACATTCGCCATCACTTCCTACGTGACCATGTTGCCAATGGGGACATTGATCTCACTCATGTGGGAACAACATACCAATTGGCGAATATTTTCACTAAGCCTTTGGATGAAGCCCAGTTTGTTAACTTGAGAGGAGAACTTGGTATTCTTGATCCTAAAAACTTAGATTGAATAACTTCTTGCACTATATTCTTGCATTTATCTTGCTATCTAGCTTAGAGGCACATCACATATGGGGATAGTCATCTTACCATGTCTTGGTATGATGCATACCTATGTGTGCAACATAAATAGACCCAATGTCATTATATGGACCCAAGCATGTCTCTTCGAGGTCTCATGACATTTGCGCTTTCACATAGGGGGAGTAATCCCCCGCCCCTCATTTAGCCTCAATTGCAACTTGATTTGACCGTATAAGGCTAAATGATCGTATTGCAAAAATCACTTAAAAATGACTTATGATTCTTGATATATATTTTGAATCATGCCCATTCACTACAAGAAAAGTTCTGATAGACAACGTCCCAAAATCGTCCGCTAAGGGGTATTTTTCGTCGCCTATGGGCCTAACCCGACGATATGGGTTCTGTTGTCGAAACTGCGTCACGCAAAGTCCTACCACGTTTTTTTCGGTCCGTCGCGCTTGGGCGCCCTTCCGCCACGGAAAATCGGACCGTTGCAGAAGTGTTTCCGGGAGCCCGTTGAGTGCTGACATCATGCAAACTGCCACGTGGCAAACGCCGTTAACTCTCAGTTAACGGCGTTAACCGGCTGAAACCCCGTGGTAGATGGTAGGCCCACACGAGGCCTGCCACGTCTTAAGCGGGCCGGCCCATTAAGTTTGCGGGCCGGGCCAGCTGACTTAGTTTGACCGGTCAACTATATAGCTGGGCTGGACCATTAGTTACGTGGGCCAGGCCTAACCTCTAAGGTTGACTGGTCAAAACTTTAATGGGCCGGCCCACTAAGCATGTGGGCCGGGCCGAATGCACTCGTTTGACCGGTCAACGGGAAAAAAGGCCGGCCCACAAGACATGTGGGACCCACTTTCCTGTTATCGGGCCGGCCCATTTAACAAGTGGGGTCCACCTTAAAGCAAGTGGGCCGGCCCAAGAAGTTATTGGGCCGGCCCAATTAGCCTGTGGGTCCCACTTTCCTGCTATCGGGCCGGCCCATTTAGTAGGTGGGGTCCACAATAGATCAAATGGGCTGGCCCAACAAAAAAGTGGGCTGGGCCAAAAACACGGGTGGGTCCCACTTTCCTGTTAAAGGGTCGGCCCATTTAGTACGTGGGGTCCACCATATAGCAAATGGGCCGGCCCAGCAAGATAGTGGGCCGGGCCAAAAACATGGGTGGGTCCCACTTTCCTGTTAAAGGGCCGGCCCATTTAGTATGTGGGGTCCACAACATAGCCAGTGGGCCGGCCCAACAAGATAGTAGGCCGGGCCATAAACACAGGTGGGTCCCACTTTCCTGTTAAAGGGCCGGCCCATTTAGTATGTGGGGTCCACCACATAGCCAGTGGGCTGGCCCAACAAGAAAGTGGGTCGGGCCAAAAACACAGGTGGGTCCCACTTGCCTGTTAAAGGGCCGGCCCATTTTGTATGTGGGGTCCACCATATAGTAAGTGGGCCGGCCCAACAAGATAGTGGGCCGGGCCAAAAACACAGGTGGGTCCCACTTGCCTGTTAAAGGGCCGGCCCATTTAGTATGTGGGGTCCACCATATACCAAGTGGGCTCGCCCAACAAGATAGTGGGTCGGGCCAAAAAGCAGGTGGGTCCCACTATCGTGTTAACGGGGCGGTCCAATAAGTAAGTGAGCCAGCCCAAAATGAAAGTGGGTCCCACACTACTGTAAATAGGCCGGCCCAATCTGTTGTAGGGCCCTGGTTGTTTGACTAGTCAAATTGCATTAAATTTCATGAGCCTACAATCTGATATCAATGATACACACAATTACATACACAAATAAAATAACTAGGAAAATTACAAGGCAATTAATGTGCCCAAATAAAAAAATTACATAGAATCATTGAGGACTTCTATTAGCATCATCAATAACACGTTGACATTTGGCAATCGCCTTGATTGAATCTTGTGTACTCTTGGTCAACATATCAGCTACAGATCTTAAAGCAGCAATACCAAGTCTTTTATAAAGTACAGCCTTGAGATATTTACTGTTTGATGAAAGGAATGGTCTAGGTTGACGGCTATGAGAGAATGCATCAGAAGAAAGATCAGAACTTTTTGTGGGCCTCTCTTCTGATGAAGATTGCTTCATCACAACTGCATTCTGATAATAATGCAAAAGGAGTTAAATGATGAACTATGCAAACATGTATTAAGCATTGTCGATATGAGATAGTCACAAGTACTAAGCACATACTTACATTATATCGTTGCATAGGCTCACCCCGGAACCTTTTTTGCGCTCTATCTTCTACTAAGGACTTCTTCATTACAACTGCATTCTAGTAATATTGCAAACATAGTTACAACAGTGAACTATTCAAACATTTAGTATGCAATGTAGATATAAGATAATAACAAGTTGCATAAATAAGACAATGTATGGAACTTGTACTAAGCAGACTTACATCATAATGTTGCACAGGGTCGCTTTGGCGACTATCTTCTATTGATGACTGCTTCACTAAAACTGCATTCTGGTAATATTGCAAACATAGTTACAACAATTAACTATTCAAAAATGTATTACGCAATGTAGAGATCAGATAACAACATGTAGCAGAAATAAGCACAAGATAAGATAAGATGCATGTACTAAGCACATACTGGCTCGCTGGAGGTCCTTCTCTTGCGTGCACTAGTCGTAGTCGATATGCCTATCATTTTAGGTTCAGCAATCAAGTGAAATGCTAATCCTCCTGCTCCATTGTCCTTAATCTGTGTTTAGATATCACATTTAAGACCAAGTCAGCTGGTTTCAAATAACAAAAAACTTGAGCTGCCAAATGAATAAGCCAATATTTACCAGATATCAGATTAAAACCAACTAGATGTTGCTTTGCATGAGATACGAATTTCAGACATTCAGATTTAGAGTAGGGTAATGCCAAGGTTTTCCACATAAAGTAAACTGGCATTAATAATGACCAAATGTCAGGTTCAAATCACCTTCGCAGTTGCTCCAAGACAAGCATATCAAATAGGCAGAAACATAGTAAAGCATGGATGGCATTGCTATGGCAGGGTTCCAAGTGTTAATCTCTTGCATAAGGAACAATGCATATAGGTTATAGATAATAACAGAAGTAAACTGCCAGAGTTACCAACCAAGAACTCAGATTCCAACCTTCCCTAGCGTTCCCGCTTTTAATGTTGGATATTCTAATAAGTGGTTCGCATGATCAATCCCTAGGAAAAATAACATTGACAAGTTAGTCTACGATAATACAAAGACCAGACATGCACGCAGCAATAACTATACAAGCTGTGCGACAGGAGCATTCATGGAAAAAATAGCTATAAGCTAAAGACGAGGTATAAGAGCAAGCAGATTGGAAATGCACATAGCATGATTATAAAAGCAGTGTGAGAATAGAAGGCACGGGAAAACAGCTAGCGGCTAGCGGTGAGCTAATGACGTGGTATCAGAACAACCAGATTGGAAATGCCCATAGCATGACTATAAAAGGAATAGCATGCAGTACAAAAACAGTTGGCAATAAATAAATGGGTATAAGGCTATAAATATGTGGATGCACACAGGTGTCAATAGAATGAACAGGATGGTAGCGACCGGATAATGCTTTTGTACTGTACAATATTTAAACGAACTTCATGCGAAGTAACTCATCAAGAAAGTTAATGGCATATGAGATCTGCAAATAACTACACAAAACATGGCTAAAGAAACACCGCGATCTAACGGGCCAGCGTACTAACCAAGCTGCGGCGGGGTGGGCGGGAGCGGCAACTTGCATTCCAGTGGCGGCGAACGCGGCAAACGATGAGTCGACCCTGTTTCAGTAGAAGCGGGCGTTAGTGAAGCGGATCTGGTTGGCTGGCAAGGGATTCAGTGAAGTTTATATAGCCGCTGCGCCGAGGTAGTCGGTGGAATAGATCGGCTTCTGTGGAGGGGGGGGGCGCGGTGAAGTAGACCCGGTTCCGTTGGAGAGGATCCGGTGCGTCGACAGGAAAGGCGTTGATTGCTACGCTGTGGATGAGGTCGGCGGTGAAGCAGATCCGTCGGTGGCGAGGTCGGCGGTGAAGCAGATCCGTCGGTGGCGAGGTCGGCGGTGAATCAGATCCTTCGGTGGCGAGGGCGGCGGGGGAGAGGATCAGGTGGGTGGACAGCCAACACGATCAAGGCTACCCTATGGAGGAGTATGCCGACGGTGAAGCAGATCTAGTACTGTATAGAGTCAGAGCTTTGGCGTGTGAGAGTATTTTTGAGCTAATGGGGCGAATGGTTGGTGGGTGGGTGTGGGCCTGTGGGGAGGGTTCGGGATCTAGGCAAGATATTTCATTGTTGCCGAAAGAGCCCTCCATGGTCGGTGGGTTGTAGCTTCCGGACCAGGGTTAAAAGGGTAAATCTGGTCACGGGATTTTCGAATGGATGCGGCGGGATGATTTGGCGCGCGGCCGAAATTTTTAGTTTCAAGCTACGAGCAGAACGACAAAAATAATGTTCTTCCCCAGGGAGCTCTCATTTCTTCCTCTTCTCTTTCTCTCTCGAGTCTCTCCCACTCCCCCGGCTCCTCTCCCCCTTCTCTCCGGCGGCCTCGCCGGCCGGAGACGAGTCCGACTTCTCTCTGTATATCGTACACCCTTCGAACTAAATTAATTGATTCAACTATCCTTAGACGTGTATGTATCTAGAGTAAAAACATGTGTGTGTACACCCATATTTAGATAAGCAAAGTTGAGTCAGCTAATTTGGATCCGAGGGAGTTAGTGTTGTTGTAAGCTTAGATCCAGTGTTTCCCATGAGCAGAATGGCGCAATGGAGTCGGGGATCTCGTCATCGGCTTCAGATCTGGACTATGGTGAATCTAGCGGATCAGATCTGGCGGATCTTGCCGGCCAAACCCCGATCTGGTGCCATCAAGGTGATGGCGCTAACGGTGAGGCTTGCTTTGTTCAGTGCTTCAGATCTGGCCAATGGGGAAGTCAAGCTGCTAACGTTCACAAGCTCGGGGCATACGACGGCGTCATCCGTCTTGCCCGTGAACATCTTGGCCTTTCAGCGGCCCTTCTCAGAGCCAATATGCCGTTGCTGAGGCCCTTCTTCTCCTTCGTCCTGGCGACTACCGGCGACACCGTCCCAAGTGGTGCGTCCGCGGCGACAGAGTTGCTGGAAAGGATGCGGAGCAGAGATCTGATGTGCGGTCCAGAAGGACTCGATTGATTTTCTTCTATATGTTTTGGGGTCCTTTTTGTAAAGTTGCAGGTCCTATTAGTTGTTGTCTAGTTCTTTTGGACCTCTATGTAATTTTTTGGACTAGTTTCCATTTGCACCGATAAACTTGAATTTTGACAAGTTCACGGGAAAAAAATCCTTTGCACATATGGACTATCATGTATGAACATTCTTGAGATTTAAACTATATGTAATGGCCAGCACTTGCGCAAGGGGCTCGTCTAGTGCGCACTAGTTTCCATTAGCACCGATAAATTGATGTATGAACATTATTGGGATTCATATATGAACATTATTGGGATTCAAACTATACATAGATGGCCAACACGTGTGCAAGGGGGTCCCTCTAATGTGCACCAGTTTCCATTAGCACTGATAAATTTGAATCTTTACAAGTTCTCGAAAAAAAATTGCTTCACACATATGCCCTATCATGTATGAACATTATTGGGATTCATATTATATATAGATGGCCAACACTTGTGCAAGGGGGTCCTCTAATTCTTGGGGATTTCAATCTCTCTCTCTCTCTCTCTCTCTCGATCTATCGTTGGTGGCCAGAACAACACACATATGCATGCACTTTATGCGCAAAGGCGCGGGTGCCTCTAATAATTCATGTGTGTGCGTATATTTGAACATATTCTTGGGGATTTCAATCTCTATCTCTCGATCTATATATCGTTGGTGGCCAAGAAACACACTTATATATATACGCATGCACTTTATGCGCAAATTAATGCGGGTGCCTCTAATAATGTGTGTGCGCACTCGATCGATGATCCCTAAACCTTAAACCATAAAACCCTAAAACCCTAATCCCTAAACACTAAACCCTAAACCCAAAAACCCTAAACACTAAACCCTAAACCCTAAAAGCTAAACACTAAACCCTAAACCCTAAACACTAAACCCTAAACCCTAGACCCTATACCCTAATTAACACTAACCCTAACCCTAACCCTAATTAAACCCTACATATATAGGCCAACGACACTTAATTGCGCATCAAGCAGGCGACCAACTAATTAGCGCTGATAAATTAATTAACTTGAATTTTGACAAGTTCTCGATCTCGAATGAAAACACATTTGATTAAGTAGTCTCATAATATATATATAATTAGTGTGCATGCGCGCATGGCATACCTTGCATATCACTCGTGCATATATTTCAATATATATTTGAACATATTCTTGGGGATATATATATATATCAATCTCTCTCTCGATCTATATATCGTTGGTGGCCAAGAAACACACTTATATATATACGCATGCACTTTATGCGCAAAGGCGTTGGTGCCTCTAATAATGTGTGTGTGCACTCGATCGATGATCCCTAAACCTTAAACCCTAAAGCCCTAATCCCTAATTATACCCTAAACGTACACCCTAAACACACTAAACACTAAACCCTAAACCCTAGACCCTAAACCCTAAACACTACACCCTAAACCCTAAACCCTAAACACTAAACCCTAAACCCTAACCCTAGACCTTAAACCCTAAACACTAATTAAACCATAAACCCTAAATATATTTCAATCTCTCTCTAGATCTATATATCGTTGGTGGCCAAGAAACACACTTATATATACGCATGCACTTTATGCGCAAAGGCGCGTGTGCCTCTAATAATGTGTGTGTGCACTCGATCGATGATCCCTAAACCTTAAACCCTAAAACCCTAATCCCTAATCCCTAATTATACCCTAAACGTACACCCTAAACACCCTAAACCCTAAACCCTAAACCCTAGACCCTAAACCCTAAACACTACACCCTAAACCCTAAACACTAAACCCTAATCCCTAATCCTAGCTAGACCCTAAACCCTAAACACTAAACCCCAAACCCTAAACCCTATATAGACCCTAAACCCTAATTAACCCTAACCCTAACCCTAAAACCCTAGCTAGCTAACCCTAAACCCTAAACCCTAATTAAACCCTACATATATATATATAGGCCAACGACACTTAATTGCGCATCAAGCAGGCGACCAACTAATTAGCGCTGATAAATTAATTAACTTGAATTTTGACAAGTTCTCGATCTCGTATGAAAACACATTTGATTAAGTAGTCTCATAATATATATATAATTAGTGTGCATGCACGCATGGCATACCTTGCATATCATTCGTGCATATATTTCAATATATATTTGAACATATTCTTGGGGATATATATATATCAATCTCTCTCTCTCGATCTATATATCGTTGGTGGCCAAGAAGCACACTTATATATACGCATGCACTTTATGCGCAAAGGCGCGGGTGCCTCTAATAATTCATGTGTGTGCGTATATTTGAACATATTCTTGGGGATTTCAATCTCTATATCTCGATCTATATATCGTTGGTGGCCAAGAAACACACTTATATATATACGCATGCACTTTATGCGCAAATTAAGGCGGGTGCCTCTAATAATGTGTGTGCGCACTCGATCGATGATCCCTAAACCTTAAACCATAAAACCCTAAAACCCTAATCCCTAATCCCTAATCCCTAAACACCCTAAACACTAAACCCTAAACCCTTAAACACTAAACCCTAAACACTAAACCCTAAACCCTAAAAGCTAAACACTAAACCCTAAACCCTAAACACTAAACCCTAAACCCTAGACCCTATACCCTAATTAACACTAACCCTAACCCTAATTAAACCCTACATATATAGGCCAACGACACTTAATTGCGCATCAAGCAGGCAACCAACTAATTAGCGCTAATAAATTAATTAACTTGAATTTTGACAAGTTCTCAATCTCGAATGAAAACACATTTGATTAAGTAGTCTCATAATATATATATAATTAGTGTGCATGCGCGCATGGAATACCTTGCATATCATTCGTGCATATATTTCAATATATATTTGAACATATTCTTGGGGATATATATATATCAATCTCTCTCTCGATCTATATATCGTTGGTGGCCAAGAAACACACTTATATATATACGCATGCACTTTATGCGCAAAGGCGCGGGTGCCTCTAATAATGTGTGTGTGCACTCGATCGATGATCCCTAAACCTTAAACCCTAAAACCCTAATCCCTAATCCCTAATTATACCCTAAACGTACACCCTAAACACCCTAAACACTCAACCCTAAACCCTAGACCCTAAACCCTAAACACTACGCCCTAAACCCTAAACACTAAACCCTAAACCCTAAACCCTAACCCTAGAACATAAACCCTAAACCCTAAACCATAAACCCTAAATATATTTCAATCTCTCTCTAGATCTATATATCGTTGGTGGCCAAGAAACACACTTATATATATACGCATGCACTTTATGCGCAAAGGCGCAGGTGCCCCTAATAATGTGTGTGCACTCGATCGATGATCCCTAAACCTTAAACCCTAATCCATAATCCCTAATTATACCCTAAACGTACACCCTAAACACCCTAAACACTAAACCCTAAACCCTAGACCCTAAACCCTAAACACTACACCCTAAACCCTAAACCCTAAACACTAAACCCTAATCCCTAACCCTAGCTAGACCCTAAACCCTAAACACAAAACCCTTAACCCTATATAGACCCTAAACCCTAATTAACCCTAACCCTAACCCTAAAACCCTAGCTAGCTAACCCTAAACCCTAAACCCTAATTAAACCCTACATATATATAAGCCAACGACACTTAATTGCGCATCAAGCAGGCGACCAACTAATTAGCGCTGATAAATTAATTAACTTGAATTTTGACAAGTTCTCGATCTCGAATGAAAACACATTTGATTAAGTAGTCTCATAATATATATATAATTAGTGTGCATGCGCGCATGGCATACCTTGCATATCATTCGTGCATATATTTCAATATATATTTGAACATATTCTTGGGGATATATATATATGAATCTCTCTCTCTCGATCTATATATCGTTGGTGGCCAAGAAGCACACTTATATATATATACGCATGCACTTTATGCGCAAAGGCGCGGGTGCCTCTAATAATTCATGTGTGTGCGTATATTTGAACATATTCTTGGGGATTTCAATCTCTATCTCTCGATCTATATATCGTTGGTGGCCAAGAAACACACTTATATATATACGCCTGCACTTTATGTGCAAATTAAGGCGGGTGCCTCTAATAATGTGTGTGCGCACTCGATCGATGATCCCTAAACCTTAAACCACAAAACCCTAAAACCCTAATCCCTAATCCCTAATTATACCCTAAACGTACACCCTAAACACCCTAAACACTAAACCATAAACCCTAGACCCTATACCCTAAACATTACACCCTAAACCCTAAACCCTAAACACTAAACTCTAAACCCTAACCCTAGCTAGACCCTAAACCCTAAACACTAAACTCCAAACCCTAAACCCTAAACCCTAATTAAACCCTACATATATATATAGGCCAACGACACTTAATTGTGCATCAAGCAGGCGACCAACTAATTAGCGCTGATAAATTAATTAACTTGAATTTTGACAAGTTCTTGATCTCGAATGAAAACACATTTGATTAAGTAGTCTCATAATATATATATATAATTAGTGTGCATGCGCGCATGGCATACCTTGCATATCATTTGTGCATATATTTCAATATATATTTGAACATATTCATGGGGATATATATATATTTCAATCTCTCTCTCTCGATCTATATATCGTTGGTGGCCAAGAAACACACTTATATATACGCATGCACTTTATGCGCAAAGGCGCGGGTGCCTCTAATAATGTGTGTGTGCACTCGATCGATTATCCCTAAACCTTAAACCCTAAATTAACCCTAATCCCTAATTATACCCTAAACGTACACCCTAAACACCCTAAACACTAAACCCTAAACCCTAGACCCTAAACCCTAAACACTACACCCTAAACCCTAAACCCTAAACACTAAACCCTAAACCCTAACCCTAGCTAGACCCTAAACCCTAAACACTAAACCCCAAACCCTGAACCCTAAACCCTATATAGACCCTAAACCCTAATTAACCCTAACCCTAACCCTAAAACCCTAGCTAGCTAACCCTAAACCCTAAACCCTACATATATATAGGCCAACGGCACTTAATTGCGCATCAAGCAAGCAACCAACTAATTAGCGATGATAAATTAATTAACTTGAATCTTGACAAGTTCTCTCGAATTAAAACACATTTGATTAAGTTGCCTCATAATATATATATACAATTAGTGTGCATGCGCGCATGGCATACCTTGCACATATCATTCGTGCATATATTTCAATATATATATATGAACATATTCTTGGGGATATATATATTTCAATCTCTCTCTATCGATCTATATATCGTTGGTGGCCAAGAAAAACACTTATATATATACGCGCATGCACTTTATGCGCAAAGGCGCGGGTGCCTCTAATAATGTGTGTGTGCACTCGATCGATGATCCCTAAACCTTAAACCCTAAAACCCTAATCCCTAATTCCTAATTATACCCTAAACATACACTCTAAACACTAAACCCTAAACCCTAGCTAGATCCTAAACCCTAAACACTACACCCTAAACCCTAAACCCTAAACACTAAGCCCTAAACCCTAACCCGGCCTAGACCCTAAACCCTAAACCCTAAATATATTTCAATCTCTCTCTCGATCTATATATCGTTGGTGGCCAAGAAACACACTTATATATATACGCATGCACTTTATGCGCAAAGGCGCGGGTGCCTCTAATAATGTGTGTGTGCACTCGATCGATGATCCCTAAACTTTAAACCCTAAAACCCTATTTCCTAATTATACCCTAAACGTACAACCTAAACAATGTAAACACTAAAGCCTAAACCCTAGACCCTAAACCCTAAACACTACACCCTAAACCCTAAACACTAAACCCTAAACCATAAACCCTATAATTAAACCCTACATATATAGGCCAACGACACTTAATTGTGCATCAAGCAGGCGACCAACTAATTAGCGCTAATAAATTAATTAACTTGATTTTTGACAAGTTCTCTCGAATGAAAACACATTTGATTAAGTTGCCTCATAATATATATATAACTAGACAATTCTCCGCGCGTTGCAGCGGGAAACATTGTCCAAACTTTTTGTTCTACTCATCAAATAAACTCCTAAAATGAATAGAAAATAGGAAATAATTCTTCTTCGGCAACAATACTTTAGAATGGATACATGACTGCAATGGTTCAGAGGTAAGACCAATCCTCGTACTTATCAATTGAAGTCAAAAGACGAAACAACAATCATGTTAGATGACTATACACTTAATTACCCGCGGAACCAACAGGGTCTATGACTAAATACAGGATAACATCTCAGATTATCACTCAGAGAATAAACTAATAATCTACAGCTAAAGCATCACAACCTCGATTTCTAGCTATGACACATAGTACTGACTATGTAATTTCCATCAGCATATCGCATCAGAACTCTTATAAATACATGCACTGACATCCTTCCCACAACAGGAGTCAAACAAATGCCATTAGTACAGATCAAATCATAAAACTTCGATGTCCAAAAATAGTCTCCAATAGCTGCATCCCGACAAAAGATCGAAACAATGTTTTTCGTTCGAACTTCAACTTCGCCATCTGTTGGCTTTCTTCTCTTGTTAATAGATACATGCAACTCTCCTACAGTGTTCGGAAAAAAATGTTTTTCATTCGAAGACTCAAAACCAAATTGAGTGCATAATTCTTCAACATACACAAACTCGCCATTCAGTCAGTCAATAATCATACTTCAGAATTTGAAACAAATGTAACAATAAAACAGTACAAAGACACTGTGTTGTGGAATGAAATTAGTCCAGTGAAGTACACTTGCTAATCTTATGTGCTACAATTTGCATTCATGATTACCCAGAATATGTACCTGAATACTTTCTTAGTAGGCCCAAGGAATTTGATTACCTGGAATACTTATTTTTTGTCGCAACAAAGGATACCCATCCAGATAACTCAAGTAACATGCATGTTCAGTAGAGAAATCAATACGGGTTCCTTTCTACATGCATAAAGATTTGGTTGTGATGGACTCCTAATGAAGCATCCATGAGAAACAGGAAGAGAAGGATGCAACACTAAAATTACACATTACCCGTGGAAGCTAAAAAAAAGGAAAAAATAAAGCTTACATCAGATTATTTTTATTGACTGACGATTCTATAAGAGTCGTCTTTTGCTGAAGAAAAAGCAGGCATCCAATGTTAGTATACAGAGGCAGTTATAATTTGAAGAATCGAGACAAACTAACCAACAATATTTGAAGAAACGTTAGTTGCTATTGGCCAACGTACTCCTCCTGAGATCTACCAGCAAACGAAACACAATTAAGTCAAACGCACAGCAACTTTCACAAGCATCAAACCATAGAAGATCTCCTCTCCGGATCACTCCCTATAACGGGCCAAAGAGCAAACCTTGTGCCAGTATGTACATAGATGAATCAAAATTAGAAATACCGAAAGAGGAATTAATACATTAAGCCAGCAACCGGCTCCTGGCGCTGTTGTGTTGGATCTCTGCAATGACACCACGGTGGAGATGATAAGGTTCTGCTGCTGCTGTAGGATTAGACGTGACAACGGCAAAGACCAAGCTGATCAGGGAAAAGAACTGAGAGGAAGATCTGTGGACGGAGGATGCGCATAATCGTGTAGATCCATGGTGCCGTGGTGTTAATATATAGGTAAGCAACTAAGATGCGACGGCCGCTCACCTGCCCTAATCATGCTTGGTCGTTTCGTTTCCGTGGAAATATCAATGAAAGGGAGAGAGAGCTCGATGGTGGACTGCTGTGGATATTGATTTCGAGATGGAAGCAGACGTAGCGTTGTGGTAGACCCAGATGCCTTTGGTAGAGAAGAAGAAGAGCCATGGGCTGGGCTAAGGAATGGGCTGCAATGCTACGGACTAACAGAACGTAAGTAGTACACTAGTACATATTTCAGGTTGAAAACAATTATTTCTTGTTTAAAATAAAAAAATAAAATGGTGTGAGATAGGTTAGTGGTGGGCCTGCTGAGGTGGCATAGCTGCATGTTGAGAGAAATAGGTTAGTGGGGATGAACTTCTTAGTTATATAGGATTAGTGTGCATGCGCGCATGGCATACCTAGCTTGCATATCATTCGTGCATATATTTCAATATATATTTGAACATATTCTTGGGGATATATATATAGTTCAATCTCTCTCTCGATCTATATAACGTTGGTGGCCAAAAAACACACTTATATACGCATGCACTTTATGCGCAAAGGCGCGGGTGCCTCTAATAATAGTGTGTGTGTGTGCACTCGATCGATGATCCCTAAACCTTAAACTATACAACCCTAAAACCCTAATCCCTAATCCCTAAACACCCTAAACACCCTAAACCCTAAACCCTAAACGTACACCCTAAACACCCTAAACACTAAACACTAAACCCTAATTAAACCCTACATATATATATATAGGCCAACGACACTTAATTGTGCATCAAGCAGGCGACCAACTAATTAGCGCTAATAAATTAATTAACTTGAATTTTGACAAGTTTTCGAATGAAAAACACGTACATTTGATTAAGTTGCCTCACAATATATATATAATTAGTGTGAATGCATGCATGGCCTACCATGCATGCATATATATATATATATTTGAACATTCTTGGCAATTTCAATAATCTCTCATCTCTATCTCTCTCTTTATCGATTGGTGTGGCCAGCGCAACGACACACATTATGCTTGCACTTTACGCGCAAAGGCGGGTGCCTCTAATAGTGCATATCTGTGCACAGTCGATCGATCTAGCTAGAGTTTTGATTAATTGTGTAGCACACTAATAAAAAAGTTGTAATTTAATTCACAACAAGTTATAATAAAACCCTAACACATAAACCCTCTAAATATACCATAAAACCCTATATAGCTAGGTATAGGCCAACGACGACCCTTAATTGCACATCAAGCAGGCCACGAGTCCTCGCGGTCCTCTAATTAAATATATGTGCCATTAACCCTAAACACTAAACCGTATATATATAGAAAACTAACCTTAATTAAATAATCAAACCCTCGTTAAAACACATAACCCCAAGCTAATTAATAACCCAATCTAATAATACCTTGCTATATATAGCTAGTAAACCCTAGATTATATAACCCCAATTAATATATATGGCCTATATCGATCATATATATATAGATATTATTGGGATTCATTAATTATATAATAAGTACTGATAATTCAATTAATTATATATATAAGTACTTATAACACAAATAAAGAAGTTGTATTTGAATCCACACAACCCTAATCTAAAACACATAGCCCCTAACATGGCCTAATTAATTGACCCCTTCTCTCTAGCTAATTAATGGAAATTGCACAAAATCAAAAGAGGTCCCTCACTAATTATACATATATATCTAGATTGTGATAAACTTTTGCCCCATATTTGGTGGATGGGTGCATCTTGGCATGTAAAACAATTAATGTTTGCAAATGGCGTTGTCAAAATTTATGTACAAATGATTTCTTTCCATCCAAAGTGCATAAAATGGGAATTTTAATGAAGAAAGTACAAATAAAACAGCTCAACATGATTCCACACCCCGATTTTCACACGAAGTAGAGCATATTTAAAGGATAATTCCAGAGTTTTACTATTTTTCAAGCAACTTTGCTAATTTCCACCCACTCACATGACTTTATGTCGATTTAACGAAAATAGGGCGAATTTAAACTACATGGGCATGATAGTTTGAATTGTGCGCGCGGCAAAGGGAACCGCCTATTCCTCAACCTTGTGCACGGAAAATTACACACGCAACTCCATTAAACACAACCTACCGGGCGGCCCGGCCGCATGACCCCCCACCCACCGCTACAAAACTTATCCCCGTCTGTGCGAAGAGCTTCCCCTCCCCGTCCCGTCCGTGCGAAGAAGAAGCTTCCCCTCCCTGTCGTTCTTCTCGAGATGCACCGGCGGTCAAGTTGATCCATGGTAGGGCTGCTATCTCTAGCTCAATCATGCATCGGGCAAGACGGCCTAACGATTTATATTTTCTTGATGCTGCTAAAAAAATCGTCAGTATGCTCGAACTAATTGGCACTTTATAGTTTTCCGCTCGATTTGTCCTCGATCAATTTGTTCATTTGCGTGGGCATATAGAGTCAGTTCTGCACTCGATCCGTTAATTTGCTGAAATGACATGGCAGAGTTTTGTACACGATCTGTTTGCTAAAATGTCAATGGGCAATTTTTGTTTTGTACTCGACATGATTGCTGAAATGCATAATCATGTACTAGTATAGTTTTGTACTCGATGGATATACATTTCCTACTTCGCCTTAAATTAATCACCAACCATTGTATCTCATAATTAAACAGATGGACAAAACTTGGATACTGCATGGACACTTATGTTCCCCTTCATATATAAATGGTGTTCAACCCTTTATGGGGTTTATTAGAGCTCATGAAGGTCACAACCTGGACGTGTATTGCCCGCGCTGCACATGTATGAATGGTGAGAAGAGGCCTCACCATGTAGTGGAAGATCATTTACACAGTTTTTGGAATGGACCGCACATATGTTAGGTGGGTTTATCATGGTGAACCATATAATGATCCTTCAGCGGGAGAAGCAGATCTTGCTCACAATGTATGTGTGCTGGCATATGTAGTTAATTATTTATATTGATGTTGCCGCTGTTTCGATCAATAGTTTGCATTGCTGTGCAAGGTTCTGTACTCAAAGTTAACTTGTTGCAGATGGATGGACAGGAAGGAGAGAAAAAGCGCTTGCTTCAGGAAACGGGTTTCAACTCTGGGACATGTGCTGTGTCAGATGAGAAGGTAAATATGTAAAACGGCATTTGTTCAGGTTGCATCCCTTGGATGTTTGTCTAATCTGTTGATGTACTAATTGCAGAAGCATAGAGTTGAAGAGGTCTCTCAGTTTGATGGGAGATTTGAAGATGAATCTCAGTTTGATGCACCTATGGATGGTACTGATGACGAGCCTTTCATAGACGAAGGTCCTGCACCTGAGATTATCCAGCCTACAGAAGGAGGCCGTGGACCGAGTACACAGCTTTGCGTTGAAGTGGATGCACGCCCAGAGATCATCAGGGGCGTCCTGGTAGTCTCAAGACCACCCAGCCCTGATGCACCTGTGGATGGTACTGATGACGAGCCTTTCATAGACGAAGGTCCTGCACCTGAGATTATCCAGCCTACAGAAGGAGGCCGTGGACCGAGTACACAGCTTTGCGTTGAAGTGGATGCACGCCCGGAGATCATCAGGGGCGTCCTGGTAGTCTCAGGACCACCCAGCCCTGATGCAAAATGTTGAGCTACTTTATGATTCGTACTCTTATGTTCTGGTGTTGTAGTATGTACTATATTTGTTATGATTTGTACCCCTTTGGTGCTAGAACTATAATTCAGCATTCAGTGGATGATCGCGTTGCAAAATTTGACACCCACACAATCAGTTCATCGTATGAGTAGTAGCACAATTACTTCTACAACCAGTCCTGCCAGCGCATTAATTGGTAGCATGAAACACTTTCAGGCACTCCCCTCTGATTCATATTAATTGACTCAATTTTGTCTAGATATGGATGTATCTAGATGCATTTGTTAACTAAACTAACAAACTTGAGTCAGTTAATATGAATCGGTGTAAACCGCCCAAGTCCTCGAGCAGCTAGTTTATTGACTCTGGACTCCAAGCCTCTCGCGGCAAGCCATCGACGAAGCTTTGACCAGATCTTGGCCCGCTTTTTTTTGCGAATAGCAAAGCTTTGACCAGTTCCTCTCGGGATACAACACGCCGGTGAGCTTGCATGGTTGCCATGAGCACTTTCCGGCGGAACTTCCTCTGCAGCGTGATACGTCTCCAACGTATCTATAATTTCTGATGTTCCATGCTTGTTTTATGACAATACCTACATGTTTTGTTCACACTTTATATCGTTTTTATGCGTTTTCCGGAACTAACCTATTGACGAGATGCCGAAGTGCCAGTTCCTGTTTTGTGCTGTTTTTGGTTTCAGAAATCCTAGTAAGGAAATATTCTCGGAATTGGACGAAATCAACGCCCAGAATCTTAAAATCCCACGAAGCTTCCAGAACACCCGAGAGCCGCCAGAGGGGGGGCCACAGGCCCACCAGACAGTAGGCCGGCGCGGCCAGAGGGGGGCCGCGCCCCCCTATTGTGTCGTCGCCTCGTCAGCCCTCCGACTCCGCCTCTTCTCCTATTTAAAGGTCCCTGACCTAAATCTTCGATACGGAAAAGCCATGGTACGAGAAACCATCCAGAGCCGCTGCCATCGCGAAGCCAAGATCTGGGGGACAGGAGTCTCTGTTCCGGCACGCCGCCGGGACGGGGAAGTGCCCCCGGAAGGCTTCTCCATCGACACCACCGCCATCTTCATCACCGCTGCTATCTCCCATGAGGAGGGAGTTGTTCTCCATCGAGGCTAAGGGCTGTACCGGTAGCTATGTGGTTAATCTCTCTCCTATGTACTTCAATACAATGATCTCATGAGCTGCCTTACATGATTGAGATTCATATGAGTTTTGTATCACTATTCATCTATGTTACTCTGATGATGTTATTAAAGTAGTCTATTCCTCCTCCATGGTGTAAAGGTGACAGTGTGTGCATCGTGTAGTACTTGGCGTAGGTTATGATTGTAATCTCTTGTAGATTATAAAGTTAATTATTGCTATGATAGTATTGATGTGATCTATGCCTCCTTCATAGTGTGATGGTGACAGTGTGCATGCTATGTTAGTACTTGGTGTAGTTGTGTTGATCTATCATGCACTCTAAGGTTATTTAAACATGAATATCGAATATTGTGGAGCTTGTTAACTCCGGCATTGAGGGTTCGTGTAATCCTACACAATTAGTGGTGTTCATCATCCAACAAGAGAGTGTAAAGTATAGCATTTATCTATTCTGTTATGTGATCAATGTTGAGAGTGTCCACTAGTGAAAGTATAATCCCTAGGCCTCGTTCCCAAATACTGAAATCATCGCTTGTTTACTGTTCTACTGCATCCGTACTGCCTGCAATATTACCACCATCAACCACACGCCAGTTGTAGCATCAAGCTATTTTCTGGTGCCGTTACTACTGCTCATATATATTCATACCACCTGTATTTCACTATCTCTTCGCCGAACTAGTGCACCTATACATCTGACAAGTGTATTAGGTGTGTTGGGGACACAAGAGACTTCTTGCTTTGTGGTTGCAGGGTTGCATGAGAGGGATATCTTTGACCTCTTCCTCCCTGAGTTCGATAAACCTTGGGTGATCCACTTAAGGGAAACTTGCTGCTGTTCTACAAACCTCTGCTCTTGGAGGCCCAACACTGTCTACAAGAATAGAAGCACCCGTACACATCAAGCACTTTTCTGGCGCCGTTGCCGGGGAGGAAAGGTAAAAGGTACTCACACTCTGGATCTCGGCTACTAAGCTATTTTCCGGCGCCGTTGTAAGTACTCGAAGCTATTTCCTTTAGATCCTGCAATTGCATCTTTTTGTTTCTTGTTTATCACTAGTTTGGCATAATGGAAAGCAACATAGAGCTTTTTATTCTATTTCCTGAGTTAAGACATGGATGGTTTGATGCGAAAATTAAAAAACCCATGGAACGTATTAGTATGAACACTTTGAACACCATTGTTGCTAATGATATGGAAAATTCTAAGCTTGGGGAAGCTGGTTTTGATGAGCATGATATTTTTAGTCCCCCAAGCATTAGGGAGAAAATTTTCTTTGGTGATACTTTGCCTCCTATTTATGATGATTATAATGATAGTGGTCTTTTGGTGCCGCCTACTATGGAGAGTAAATTTGATTATGATTACAATATGCCTCCTATATTTGATGATGAGAATAATAATGATAGCTACTTTGTTGAATTTGCTCCCACTACAACTAATAAAATTGACTACGCTTATGTTGGGAGTAGTAATAATTTTATGCATGAGACTCATGATAAGAATGTTGCATTTGATAGTTATATTGTTGAGTTTGCTCATGATGATATTGGACATTATTATGAGAGAGGAAAATATGGTTGTAGAAATTTTCATGTTACTAAAACACCTCTCTATGCGCTGAAATTTTTGAAGCTATACTTGTTCTATCTTCCTATGCTTGTCACTTTACTCTTCATGAACTTGTTTATTTACAAGATTCATATGCATAGGAAGCATGTTAGGCTTAAATGTGTTTTAAATTTGCCTCTTGATGCTCTCTTTTGCTTCAAATACTATTTCTTGCGAGTGCATCATTTAAACTGCTGAGCCCATCTTAATGGCTATAAAGAAAGAACTTCTTGGGAGATAACCCATGTGTTTATTTCACTACAGTAATTTTGTTTTATATTTGTGTCTTGGAAGTTGTTACTACTGTAGCAACCTCTCCTTATCTTAATTTTGTTGCATTGTTGTGCCAAGTAAAGTCTTTGATAGTAAGGTTCATACTAGATTTGGATTACTGCGCAGAAACAGATTTCTTGCTGTTACGAATCTGGGCCTAATTCTCTGTAGGTAACTCAGAAAATTATGCCAATTTACGTGAGTTATCCTCAGATATGTACTAAACTTTCATTCAATTTGAGCATTTTCATTTGAGCAAGTATGGTGCCTCTTAGAAATTCGTCTTTACGGACTGTTCTGTTTTGACAGATTCTGCCTTTTATTTCGCATTGCTTCTTTTGCTATGTTGGATGGATTTCTTTGTTCCATTGACTTCCAGTAGCTTTGGGCAATGTCCATAAGTGTTAAGAATGATTATGTCACCTCTGAACATGTGAATTTTGATTGTGCACTAACCCTCTAATAAGTTGTTTTGAGTTTGGTGTGGAGGAAGTTTTCAAGGGTCAAGAGAGGAGGATGATACAATATGATCAAGAAGAGTGAAAAGTCTAAGCTTGGGGATGCCCCCGTGGTTCATCCCTGCATATTTCAAGAATACTCAGGCATCTAAGCTTGGGGATGCCTTGCATCAACAACTTATCAGGTCACTTCTCTTGAAACTATATTTTTATTCGGTCACATCTTATGTACTTTACTTGGAGCGTCTGTTTGTTTTTTTTGTTTGAATAAATTCATGCTTGTGTGGGAGAGAGACACGCTCCGCTGGTTCATATGAACACATGTGTTTTTAGCTTTACTTTTAATTTTCATGGCGAAGGTTGAAACTGCTTCGTTAATTGTTATATGGTTGGAAGCGGGAAATGCTACATGTGGTAATTGGTATAATGTCTTGAACAATGTGATACTTGGCAATTGTTGTGCTCATGATTAAGCTCTTGCATCATATACTTTGCACCTATTAGTGAAGAAATACATAGAGCTTGCTAAAATTTGGTTTGCATGATTGGTCTCTCTAATGTCTAGATATTTTCTAGTAAGGTGTTTGAGCAACAAGGAAGACAGTGTAGAGTCTTATAATGCTTGCAATATGTTTTTATGTGAGTTTTAATGTACCGGTTCATACTTGTGTTTGCTTCAAACAACCTTGCTAGCCTAAGCCTTGTATTGAGAGGGAATACTTCTCGTGCATCCAAATCCTTGAGCCAAACACTATGCCATTTGTGTCCACCATACCTACCTACTACATGGTATTTCTCCGCCATTCCAAAGTAAATTGCTTGAGTGCTACCTTTAAATTTCTATCCTTTATCTTTGCAATATATAGCTCATGGGACGAATAGCCTAAAAACTATTGTGGTATTGAATATGTACTTATGCATTTTATTTCTTATAAGTTGCTTGTTGAGCGATAACCATGTTCCTGGGGACGCCATCAACTACTCTTTGTTGAATATCATGTGAGTTGCTATGCATGTCCGTCTTGTCTAAAGTAAGGGCGATTTACCATGAGTTGAATGGTTTGAGCATGCATATTGTTAGAGAAGAACATTGGGCCGCTAACTAAAGCCATGATCCATGGTGGAAGTTTCAGTTTTGGACAACTATCCTCAATCTCGTATGAGAAAATTATTTGTTGCTAAATGCTTATGCATTAAAGAGGAGTCCATTATCTGTTGTCTATGTTGTCCCGGTATGGATGTCTAAGTTGAGAATAATCAAAAGCGAGAAATCGAATGCGAGCTTTCTCCTTAGACCTTTGTACAGGCGGCATAGAGGTACCCCTTTGTGACACTTGGTTAAAACATATGTATTGCGATGATAATCCAGGTAATCCGAGCTAATTAGGACAAGGTGCGGGCACTATTGGTATACTATGCATGAGGCTTGCAACTTGTAGGATATAATTTACATAATACATATGCTTTATTACTACCGTTGACAAAATTGTTTCTTGTTTTCAAAATAAAAGCTCTAGCACAAATATAGCAATCAATGCTTCCCTCTTCGAAGGGCCTTTCTTCTACTTTCATGTTGAGTCAGTTTACCCATCTTCTTCTATCTTAGAAGCAAACACTTGTGTTAACTGTGCATTGATTCCTACATACTGGCATATTGCACTTATTATATTACTTTATGTTGACAATATCCATGAGATATACATGTTACAAGTTGAAAGCAACCGCTGAAACTTAATCTTCCTTTGTGTTGCTTCAATGCCTTTATTTAGAATTTATTGCTTTATGAGTTAACTCTTATGCAAGACTTATTGATGCTTGTCTTGAAAGTACTATTCATGAAAAGTCTTTGTTATATGATTCAGTTGTTTAATCATTGTCTTTACCATTGCTTTCAATTACTTCATTCATCTCATATGCTTTACAATAGTATGATTAAGATCATGTTGGTGGCATGTCACTTCAGAAATTATCTTTGTTATCGTTTACCTACTCGGGACGAGTAGGAACTAAGCTTGGGGATGCTGATACGTCTCCAACGTATCTATAATTTCTGATGTTCCATGCTTGTTTTATGACAATACCTACATGTTTTGTTCACACTTTATATCGTTTTTATGCGTTTTCCGGAACTAACCTATTGACAAGATGCCGAAGTGCCAGTTCCTGTTTTCTGCTGTTTTGGTTTCAGAAATCCTAGTAAGGAAATATTCTCGGAATTGGACGAAATCAACGCCCAGAATCTTAAAATCCCACGAAGCTTCCAGAACACCCGAGAGCCGCCAGAGGGGGCCACAGGCCCACCAGACAGTAGGCCGGCGCGGTGATACGTCCAAAACGTATCTACTTTCCCGAACACTTTTGCTATTGTTTTGCCTCTAACTTGTGTATTTTGGATGCAACTAACACGGACTAACGCTGTTTTCAGCAGAATTGCTCTGGTGTCTCGTTTTTGTGCAGAATTCCAACTTTCAGGAAAATCCTCGGAATTTATGCAGAATGCCCTATTTTCCCAGAATACTGACGGAGCCAGAAGGACAAATCAAGTGGAGGCCCGAGGGCCCCACACCATAAGGCGGCGCGGCCTAGGGGGGGCCGCGCGGCCCTATGGTGTGGCCCCCTTGGCCGGCCTCCGACGCCCTCCTTCGGACTACTTATTGGCCTCGACCTAAAAAAGCACGGGGGGAAGTCGAAGTCGCCAGAAAGCCTCCAGAACGCCGCCACATCGCGAAACTCCGTCGCGGAAGCCAGAAGTCTCCGTTCTGGCACTCCGCCGGGACGGGGAATTGGAGGAGATCATTGCCATCATCACCGCCAACGCCTCTACATCAACCAGCCATGTTTCCCCCATCCATGAGTGAGTAATTCCTCCGCTGTAGGCCGAAGGGGATGGTAGGGATTGGATGAGATTGGTCATGTAATAGCATAAGATTATTAGGGCATAGTGCCTAGTGTCCGTAATTGGTACTTTGATGATATTGTTGCAACTTGCTATGCTTAATGCTTGTCACTAGGGCCCGAGTGCCATGATGTCAGATCTGAACATGTTATTGTTTCATCATGATATTCATTGTTTTATGATCTTACCTGCAAGTTGTATACACATGTCGTTGTCCGGAACCAATGGCCCCGAAGTGACAAGAATTGGGACAACCGGAGGGGATGGTAGTGATGTGAGGATCACATGTGTTCACGGAGTGTTAATGCTTTGCTCCGGTACTCTATTAAAAGGAGTACCTTAATATCCAGTAGATTCCCTAGAGGCCCGGCTGCCACCGGCTGGTAGGACAAAAGATGTTGTGCAAGTTTCTCATTGCGAGCACGTACGACTATAATTGGAACACATGCCTATTGATTGCTTTGTACTTGGACACCGTTTTATTATTATCTGCAAATGCCCTGCTATGATTGTTACATGAGTTTCTCTCATCCATGCAACGCCCGTTCATCCGTCCCCGTGCCTACAGTATTTTAATCCTACTGTTTACTAAAATCACTACTGCTGTCTCTGTTACTGCCATCTTTGTTATTTCACCATCGCATCGCTATAAAACTGTTACTACCGATAAACTCTTGTGAGCAAGTCTGTTTCCAAGTGCAGCTGAATTGACAACTCCATTTGTTAAGGCTTCCAAGTGTTCTTTGTCTCCCCTTGTGTCGAATCAATAAATTGGGTTATACTACCCGCGAAGGCTTTGTTGCGATCCCCTATACTTGTGGGTCATCAAGACAATTTTTAAGCGCCGTTGCCGGGAGCATAGCTTTATTTGGAAGTTCACTTGGATTGATATTGTTCACTGCAAATTCTCCATCATGGGTAAACCTCGCGATACTAAGGTCGCCATATTACCATCCACTACAAGAAAAGGTACAACTACGAGTACCTCTGCTGCTCTTGATTCACCATCTCGTGATTGATAAACTTGTTTCACCGCCACATGCTTCACATGCGGGTACTTCTATTTGAATCTGAAAACTCTCATAATATTGATAATATTTCTGCTGTGCTTGATGATAGTGGTTCATTGGGATACTTTCTAGATGCTACGATTGCTAGGTCTAGACAAATTGAAAATACCGAAACTCCTAATGCTACTACACTGTTAATTCACTGAACTTGATTATTCTAGTGATGATCCTGATGAAGATTATGTGCAGCTTAATGATGTTTTTTTTGAAAAATTCAATGATACTACTGATGGAAGAAAATTTTAATAGTTGGTTGCAGAACATGCTGTTAGATATAAAGCTTGTCTCTGATCCTAAATTTGCCACATCTCCTATAAACATTAAGGATAAAGATTATGATTTTTCTCTTGATCTATCTCATATAGCTATTGTTGAGAAAACACCCTTTTGTGGTACTGAAAAAGAAAGTGCTGTTGAACACATGATTGAGCTATCTACTCTGAGTAGCTTGTTTTCTGATGATGTTAAGAAGCGTACTTACTTTGTTGCTAAAATCTTTCCATTCTCATTAAAGGATGACGCTAAAACTTGGTATAATAGTTTGCCACCTAATTCTATTAAAAGTCCAAAAGAATTTCTTGATGTTTTCTTCCGTAAATACTTTCCTGCTAGTGCTCAACATATTGCTTTGCAGAGAATCTATAATTTTGACCAGGGAGATGGAGAGAAATTGCCTGAGGCTTGGGCGAGATTTTACTCTCTTATTAGAGCTCGGCCTGATCATGATTTGGAAAAGCATGATTTACTTGATATATTTTATAGTGGACTAACCATTGAGTCTAGGGCATACCTGGATAGTTGTGCTGGTTGTGTTTTCAGGAAAAGAACTCCAGACGACGCTGAAGAATTATTGGCTAAAATAGGTCGGAATCATGATGATTGGACTACGCCTGAACCAACTCCAACGCCAATATTAAAGAAGAGGGGTTTAATTAAATTGAATGATGAAGATATGAGGGAAGCCAAGAAGTCTCTCAAGGAGAAAGGTATTAAATCTGAAGATGTGAAGAATCTTCCTCCCATAGAAGATATATGTGAGATAATTCGCCCTTCATCCATGATTGAGGTAAACTCCCTTCAACGCTTTACTAGGGAAGATATTCCGTATTCGAAACCTCCTGCACAATGCTTAGATGAGTTTGATAATTATATTGTTAAGCAAGAAAATTTTAATATGAGAGTAGAGAATCATTTAATGGAAAATTCTCGAGCTATTAGTGAATTGCATGATATTATAGAGAGAACCTCCAATGATGTTAAGATGCTTGTTAAACATTTTCATATGGTTCAAACTCAAATTGATCAACTCACTAAAGTGCAAAATGACTTGTTGGGGAATAATTCTAAAGAGAAACATGCTTATGAAGTAACAACTAGAGGTGGTGTCTCTACCCAGGATCCTCTATATCCTGAAGGGCATCCCAAAAGAATTGAACAAGATTCTCAACGCATTGAACCTAGTGCTCCTTCTAAGAAGAAAAAGAAGAAGAAACACAAAAATGTTGTAGAATCCTCTGAACCTGCTAATGATCCTAATGGTATTTCTATTTCCGATGCTGAAACTGAAAGTGGTAATGAACATGATAATGATAATGATAATGATAATGATAAGAATGATGCTTCTGATAAAGAAGAGGTAGAAGATGAACCTGAAAAGCATGCTAAAAATAAAAAGTATACTAAAGAAGATTTTATTGCTAAGAAACATGGTAATGAAAGAGAACCTTGGGTGCAAAAGCAAATGCCTTTTCCTGCTAAGAAATTAAAATCAAAGGAAGAAGAACACTATAATAAATTTTGCGATTGGATGAAACCTTTATTCTTGCAAATCCCTTTGACTGATGCTATTAAATTGCCTCCTTATTCAAAGTATATGAAAGATATTGTTACTAACAAAAGGAAAATCCCCAATGAGGAAATTTCCACTATGCTTGCTAATTACTCTTTCAATGGCAAGGTTCCGAAGAAATTGGGCGACCCAGGTATTCCTACTATTCCTTGTTCTATCAAAAATAATTATGTTAAAACTGCTCTATGTGACTTGGGAGCCGGTGTTAGTGTTATGCATTTTTCTCTTTATAAGAGACTTTATCTAGATAAGTTGATACCTACTGATATATCTTTGCAAATGGCTGATAAATCTACTGCTATTCCTGTTGGTATATGTGAGGATGTTCCTGTTCAAGTTACTACTAACTGCTTGATATTAACTTTTGTTGTGTTGGAAATGCCTGAAGATGATAATATGTCTATTATTCTTGGGAGACCTTTTCTTAACACCGCAGGGGCTGTTATTGATTGCAATAAAGGAAAGGTTACTTTCAATGTTGATGATAGGGAGCATACCGTCTATTTCCCCAAGAAGATTGATAAAGTATGTGGAGTCAATACTATTTCTAATGTGAGAACTATCAAAGTTGGAACTATTGATTGTCCTATATATGAGCCTAAAGAAGAATATCAAACTCTCGTGATTGGATCCATATCAATACAATTCAAGGTAACATGATTGATTTGAGGTTTATTTCTTCTTATGCTATGTAAAATTTATTTGGTGGCAAGACTTGATCAACCTTGTTAACAAATACTTTTTATATGCATAGAGGAGGTAAACAACATCTCTTTCTTCCTCCACTTGCTCTAGTTGCTGTAGCACTTTTAATTTGCAAAGTTCCTTAGTTAATTGGAGATTTCAAAAAATTTCCTGGCCAGTAATAATAAACTTAATACCCAGAAATGTGCATTTTTCAAAGTTTTCAAAAATTCACAAAAATTATACCGTTGGTCCTATTTTTCAACGAGGCACCTGGGAGCACCAGAGGATGACCTGTGGGGCACCCCAGGGTGCCACACCACCAGCCGGCGCGACCAAAGAGGTGGGCGCGCCACCCTGTGGTGTGGGCCCCTCCTTGCCCCACTATTTCATCTCTTTCTCCCAGCATCTTCTCTCTCCCGAAAAAACTCGAACCAGCTTTCTCTCACTCGCGTTTTTGCTCAAGAGCTCAGGATTTTTCGATCTCTTTGCTCAGCCCAGATTTCTGTCTGAAATTTGGCACATTTGCTCTCCGGTATGTGACTCCTCCGCCTGTCCAAGTAGAATTTTGTTTGGTTGAGTATATCTTGAATATTTTGCTGCTGTAGGTAACATGTTTAGTGAGCTTGCATGCTTGTTCTAAGTGGTAGAAACTAGTTTTGATGCATGATTAGTACTCTAGCAAGTTCCTATAGTAGTTCCCCTTGATTATATGTCACCAAATCAAATTTTATATTGTTTGTTGAAAATTTTAGAAAATGGAGTGGAGTAGATATCAACTTAACCAACAAGAATTGGAGGTCCAACAAGTTATGAGAGTGAATCGTGAAGAGGGAGTATACCCCTCTTACTACCCGTGCGCGGATTTCATGAGAAGCGCGGGAATATTGGAAGATGTTCGGAGTCTAATTTCTCGAGCAGGGCTGAGTGATTTTGTTGAAGGAGAGCCAAGACAATATGCAAAATTAACTATGTCTTTTGTGCAGGACTTTAAGTTCAATTGGTCGCGATCTAACCCCACGGTTCAGTATAAAATTTACAATAAAGCTATCAACTTGCCATTCAGTGATTTTTGTGCAGCAATTAGAGTACCGCAATGGGGATCATGCGAGAAGATAAGGGGATCGCCGCAAGAACTCTTAAGCCTCTTCAAGATGATTTGCTATGGAAGGAGTTTCTCAGAGGATAGTGGTAAAATCACTAGCATTCAGCTCCCGGCTATCCGCTACTTTGCCTATTTCATTACTAAATGCGTTCTTGCTAGAAAGATTGGTGGTAAACTTTCTATCCCGGATTTAGCTTTTCTAGCTGCGACACTGCAAAGTAGTAGGACTTATAATTTGGGGGCATTGATAGCTTATAGACTCGCTACTAACCGTGAGAAAGGTGGAATTTGTGGAGGTCTCATCGCCTCTCGTTTACTAGCTTTTCATAATGTAGAACCTCATCATTTTGATATTCCATTCTCCATAGAAAAACTTGACATAGCCTCTATGATTAAACATGAATTTGTTTCTGATTCCTCCAACTTGGGTAACCTGTTTTACAAGATGACATTTTATAAGAAAGTCTGGAGAATAACTAAGAAAACTGAGAAACTAGTAAGATTGCCTGCGCCTGTTCTGTCTAACCTTGATTCCAGGGAAGATTGGTCGGTCACAGAAGGTGCACTGGATGCACACATAGAGGGAGGAGGCCATCATGCAAGAGACGACACGGAGGTCGAGGAGCACCTCGACTCATCATCCGATGCAGCAAGTTCCTCGCATCAACATGTTGGACATGTGGAGCCTCCACGCTTTTCTTCTGCACTGGAACTTTACTATGACTACGCCATGAATTATCCACCGGCGAGGAACAGCGATCCTCGTTGGGGTTGAACTCCACTTAGGCCAAAAGCCTAAGCTTGGGGGGAGGTATACCGACATCACTCATTCTTTGCATATTATGGTTGCTGGATACTTGCACATACTTGTTTAGTCTCTTTGAGTGGTTTTCTAATGAGAGGGAGATGATATTTGGGGAAGTGCTGCCTGAAAACAGATTCTGGACTGTTACTAGAAAAATTTGTGCGCACAGCCAGAACGTTATTTTGAGCTGCCAATTTTTGTGCAGGTTCCCCAGGTTGTTATCTAACTTTCATTAGTTGAACACTTTTCGAGCTGAGCAACGTAAGATTTTTGTAAAAATCGATTTCTGTACTGCTGTCAGGTTTTGGCAGATTTCTGCCATCTCGCTTTTCTGTGTTTCTTTTAGTTTGCTATTTCTTGTTTTTGCTTTGTTTCTTTCCCAAAACACAAAAAGACCAAAAATATTTCTGTTGTTTCTCTTCACCATTTGTTTGCTTTGGTTTCTTGCATTTGTTTCGCTTTATTTGCTATTGCTAGTTTGCTATAAGAAAACCCAAAAAGATTTTGCTTTGTTTGTTTGTTTCCTTTTGTTCTTGTCTCAAATTCGAAAACACCAAAAATATTTGCTGTTTTTTTCTTTGGTTTTGTAAAGTTCTTTATGAGTTCAATGGTCTTCGGTGGCTGGAGCGTGGTTTTCATTTCATATTATCCAAGCTACACAAGTGAAAGGCAATAATGACGATCTACGACAATTGGATTGTGGTGAGAGGCTGGTATGAACTCTATTTGTTTCATTTTTGTACATATACTCATCCATGTGAGCATGCTTAGTTGGTTCATGTGAAGTATATGTTACTTGAGAAAGTCTAGTAGTTCATGATCTCTCATGTTTAGCTCCAATTTATTAATATGAGTAGCATGTCATGGATGTTTGCTTGCATTGTTTTATTCATAAGTAAGTATGGCATTGTGGTATCCTCCTCTGAATAATTCATTTATATCGACTTGGCACATGCTCACGCATGCATATGACTGAACCAAAGTCAATTAAGCCTCGATGATTTATATTGCTTCAGAGTTCTTGTATCACTTTTATGCCTCCGTTAATTTATTTTGCCGCAAGCATGATTATGACGATTCTTGCTCTCTTGATTTGTCGCTCCCTAGTCTTTTGCTAGCCTTCACTTGTACTGAGCGGGAACGCTGCTCGTGCTTCCAAACACATGAAAACCAAGTTATTCCAGAGTGTCCACCATAAATACCTATGCATGGCATTTCAAACCATTCCAAGTAAATTCTCATGCGCTACCTTTAAAACCTTCAAAATGCTTCCCAATTTGTGTTTATGTTTCATAGCTCATGAGGAAGTATGTGGTGTTTAGCTTTCAACCTTGTCATTTACTTTTGACGGACTCTCATATGGACTAGTGGCACATCCGCTTATCCAATAATTTTGCAAAAAGAGCTGGCAATGGGATTCCCAGTCCCGAATTAATTAACTTAAATAGACACTCCTCCATGGTATGTGATTGTTGGATGGCACCCGAAGGATTCGGTTAGCCATGGCTTGTGTAAGCAAAGGTTGGGGGGAGTGTCATCATCATAATAAAACTAAAATAAAAAGGCACTCCTTCATGGTATGAGATTGTTGGCAGGCACCCAAGGATTCGGTTAGCCATGGTTTGTGTAAGAAAGGTTGGAAGGAGTGCCACATAAACATGCAAATAATTCATGGGAGCCGCTCTTGAAAGTCCGGTTGTCAAGGTAGTTAGTGTACCCATTACCATTCGTTGACAACGACAAACACCTCTCAAAATGATTTTACTCCTGATTTCAAAAATGAAAAGCTCTAGCGCATGTTAATCCCTGCTTCCCTCTGCGAAGGGTCAATCTTTTACTTCTATGTTGTGTCTCCATTATTTCTTTGAGCACTATCTTGAGAGCACAACTGTCATTCTTAGTATAATATGCTTGTCTCAAAATATGATTGATTGTGGTATAACTTTGATGCTTTTATCTTTGACAATCACTACTTCTAGTCTTTCTATGAACTCCAGAGGTGCCTGGGCATTTATGTTTTGCCGATCAAATACGGGCAAGCGAGATACCACTTTATCATACTCTCTTATGAACATTGCAATCCTGCTTATATACATGATTCATGATGCTTATTATTAATTGTTGGTACCTCTCCATGATTGACATAGCTGTTAGATGATCCTATTTGCATATATCTCATTATGAACTGCTTAAGTATTAGCCATAGCATGAGAATATATACATCATATGAGCAAATGTGTTCGTGAAAGTTCTTTTATCGCTCAGTTGTTAACTGAATTGCTTGAGGATAAGCAATAAGCTAAGCTTGGGGGGAGTTGATACGTCCAAAACGTATCTACTTTCCCGAACACTTTTGCTATTGTTTTGCCTCTAACTTGTGTATTTTGGATGCAACTAACACGGACTAACGCTGTTTTCAGCAGAATTGCTCTGGTGTCTCGTTTTTGTGCAGAATTCCAACTTTCAGGAAAATCCTCGGAATTTATGCAGAAGGCCCTATTTTCCCAGAATACTGACGGAGCCAGAAGGACAAATCAAGTGGAGGCCCGAGGGCCCCACACCATAAGGCGGCGCGGCCTAGGGGGGGCCCGCGCAGCCCTATGGTGTGGCCACCTCGGCCGGCCTCCGACGCCCTCCTTCGGACTTCTTATTGGCCTCGACCTAAAAACGCATGGGGGGAAGTCGAAGTCGCCAGAAAGCCTCCAGAACGCCGCCACATCGCGAAACTCCGTCGCGGAAGCCAGAAGTCTCCGTTCTGGCACTCCGCCGGGACGGGGAATTGGAGGAGATCATTGCCATCATCACCGCCAACGCCTCTACATCAACCAGCCATGTTTCCCCCATCCATGAGTGAGTAATTCCCCCGCTGTAGGCCGAAGGGGATGGTAGGGATTGGATGAGATTGGTCATGTAATAGCATAAGATTGTTAGGGCATAGTGCCTAGTGTCCGTAATTGGTACTTTGATGATATTGTTGCAACTTGCTATGCTTAATGCTTGTCACTAGGGCCCGAGTGCCATGATCTCAGATCTGAACATGTTATTGTTTCATCATGATATTCATTGTTTTATGATCTTACCTGCAAGTTGTATACACATGTCGCTGTCCGGAACCAATGGCCCCGAAGTGACAAGAATCGGGACAACCGGAGGGGATGGTAGTGATGTGAGGATCACATGTGTTCACGGAGTGTTAATGCTTTGCTCCGGTACTCTATTAAAAGGAGTACCTTAATATCCAGTAGATTCCCTAGAGGCCCGGCTGCCACCGGCTGGTAGGACAAAAGATGTTGTGCAAGTTTCTCATTGCGAGCACGTACGACTATAATTGGAACACATGCCTATTGATTGCTTTGTACTTGGACACCGTTTTATTATTATCTGCAAATGCCCTGCTATGATTGTTACATGAGTTTCTCTCATCCATGCAACGCCCGTTCATCCGTCCCCGTGCCTACAGTATTTTAATCCTGCTGTTTACTAAAATCACTACTGCTGTCTCTGTTACTCTGATCATCGTTATTTCACTATCGCTATCGCTATAAAACTGTTACTACTGATAAACTCTTGCGAGCAAGTCTGTTTCCAGGTGCAGCTGAATTGACAACTCCGCTATTAAGGCTTCCAAGTGTTCTTTGTCTCCCCTTGTGTCGAATCAATAAATTGGGTTATACTACCCGCGAAGACTGTTGCGATCCCCTATACTTGTGGGTCATCACGCGGCCAGAGGGGGGCCGCGCCCCCCTATTGTGTCGTCGCCTCGTCAGCCCTCCGACCCCGCCTCTTCGCCTATTTAAAGGTCCCTGACCTAAATCTTCGATACGGAAAAGCCACGGTATGAGAAACCATCCAGAGCCGCCGCCATCGCGAAGCCAAGATCTGGGGGGACAGGAGTCTCTGTTCCGGCACGCCGCCGGGACGGGGAAGTGCCCCCGGAAGGCTTCTCCATCGACACCACCGCCATCTTCATCACTGCTGCTATCTCCCATGAGGAGGGAGTAGTTCTCCATCGAGGCTAAGGGCTGTACCGGTAGCTATGTGGTTAATCTCTCTCCTATGTACTTCAATACAATGATCTCATGAGCTGCCTTACATGATTGAGATTCATATGAGTTTTGTATCACTATTCATCTATGTTACTCTGGTGATGTTATTAAAGTAGTCTATTCCTCCTCCATGGTGTAAAGGTGACAGTGTGTGCATCGTGTAGTACTTGGCGTAGGTTATGATTGTAATCTCTTGTAGATTATGAAGTTAATTATTGCTATGATAGTATTGATGTGATCTATGCCTCCTTCATAGTGTGATGGTGACAGTGTGCATGCTATGTTAGTACTTGGTGTAGTTGTGTTGATCTATCATGCACTCTAAGGTTATTTAAACATGAATATCGAATATTGTGGAGCTTGTTAACTCCGGCATTGAGGGTTCGTGTAATCCTACACAATTAGTGGTGTTCATCATCCAACAAGAGAGTGTAGAGTATAGCATTTATCTATTCTGTTATGTGATCAATGTTGAGAGTGTCCACTAGTGAAAGTATAATCCCTAGGCCTTGTTCCCAAATACTGAAATCATCGCTTGTTTACTGTTCTACTGCATCCGTACTGCCTGCAATATTACCACCATCAACCACACGCCAGTTGTAGCATCAAGCTATTTTCTGGTGCCGTTACTACTGCTCATATATATTCATACCACCTGTATTTCACTATCTCTTCGCCGAACTAGTGCACCTATACATCTGACAAGTGTATTAGGTGTGTTGGGGACACAAGAGACTTCTTGCTTTGTGGTTGCAGGGTTGCATGAGATGGATATCTTTGACCTCTTCCTCCCTGAGTTCGATAAACCTTGGGTGATCCACTTAAGGGAAACTTGTTGTTGTTCTACAAACCTCTGCTCTTGGAGGCCCAACACTGTCTACAAGAATAGAAGCACCCGTACACATCACGGCGCCTGATGTCTACATTCCCCCTCCTTTCCTGTAGACAGTGTTGGGCCTCCAAGAGCAGAGGTTTGTACAACAGCAGCAAGTTTTCCCTTAAGTGGATCACCCAAGGTTTATCGAACTCAGGGAGGAAGAGGTCAAAGATATCCCTCTCATGCAACCCTGCAACCATAAAGCAAGAAGTCTCTTGTGTCCCCAACACACCTAATAGGTGCACTAGTTCGGCGAAGAGATAGTGAAATACAGGTGGTATAAATAAGTATGAGCAGTAGCAACGGTGCCGTAAAAATAGCTTGCTGGCGTGTAGTTGATGGTGGTGGTATTGCAGCAGTAGTAACACTGATGAAACAAGAAACAAGCGTAGTAACGCAGCAGTATTTAGGAACAAGGCCTAGGGATTAGACTTTCACTAGTGGACACTCTCAACATTGATCACATAACAGAATAGATAAATGCATACTCTACACTTTTGTTGGATGATGAACACATTGCGTAGGATTACACGAACCCTCAATGCCGGAGTTAACAAGCTCCACAATAATGCTCATGTTTAAGTAACCTTATAGTGTAAGATAGATCAACAGACTAAACCAAGTACTAACATAGCATGCACACTGTCACCTTCATGCATATGTAGGAGGAATAGATCACATCAATATTATCATAGCAATAGTTAACTTCGCAATCTACAAGAGATCATGATCATAGCATAAACCAAGTACTAACACGGTGCACACACTGTCACCTTTACACACGTGCAGGAGGAATAGAACTACTTTAATAACTTTGCTAGAGTAGCACATAGATAAATTGTGATACAAACTCATATGAATCTCAATCATGTGAAGCAGCTCATGAGATTATTGTATTGAGGTACATGGGAGAGATGAACCACATAGCTACCGGTACAGCCCCGAGCCTCGATGGAGAACTACTCCCTCCTCATGGGAGCAGCAGCGGTGATGAAGATGGCGGTGGAGATGGCAGCGGTGTCGATGGAGAAGCCTTCCGGGGGCACTTCCCCGCTCCGGCAGCGTGCCGGAACAGAGACTCCTGTCCCCCAGATCTTGGCGTCGCGATGGCGGCGGCTCTGGAAGGTTTCTGTGGTTTTCGCCAATCGTATCAGGGTTTTCGCGACGGAGGCTTTAAATAGGCGAAGAGGCGGCGCAGGAGGGCTTCTGGGGGGCCCACACTATAGGGGGGCGCGCCCCCCCCCTGGCCGTGCCGGGGTATGGTCTGGTGGCCCTGTCCCCCTTCTCTGGCAGTTCTCGTGTGTTCTGGATGGTTCCGGGAAAAATAGGAACCTGGGCGTTGATTTCGTCCGATTCCGAGAATATTTCGTTACTAGGATTTCTGAAACCAAAAACAGCGAAACAAAGAATCGGCACTTCGGCATCTTGTTAATAGGTTAGTTCCAGAAAATGCACAAATATGACATAAAGTGTGCATAAAACATGTAGATAACATCAATAATGTGGCATGGAACATAAGAAATTATCGATACGTCGGAGACGTATCAGCATCCCCAAGCTTAGTTCTGCTCGTCCCGAGCAGGTAAAACGATAACACAGATAATTTCTGGAGTGACATGCCATCATAAACTTGATCATACTATTTGCAAAGCATATGTAGTGAATGCAGCGATCAAAACAATGTATATGACATGAGTAAACAAGTGAATCATAAAGCAAAGACTTTTCATGAATAGCACTTCAAGACAAGCATCAATTAGTCTTGCATAAGAGTTAACTCATAAAGCAATAATTCAAAGTAAAGGCATTGAAGCAACACAAAAGAAGATTAAGTTTCAGCGGTTGCTTTCAACTTGTAACATGTATATCTCATGGATATTGTCAACATAGAGTAATATAATAAGTGCAATAAGCAAGTATGTAGGAATCAATGCACAGTTCACACAAGTGTTTGCTTCTTGAGGTGGAGAGAAATAGGTGAACTGACTCAACATTGAAAGTAAAAGAATGGTCCTCATAGAGGAAAAGCATCGATTGCTATATTTGTGCTAGAGCTTTGATTTTGAAAACATGAAACAATTTTGTCAACGGTAGTAATAAAGCATATGCATCATGTAAATTATATCTTACAAGTTGCAAGCCTCATGCATAGTATACTAATAGTGCCCGCACCTTGTCCTAATTAGCTTGGACTACCGGATCATCACAATGCACATGTTTTAACCAAGTGTCACAAAGGGGTACCTCTATGCCGCCTGTACAAAGGTCTAAGGAGAAAGCTCGCATTGGATTTCTCGCTATTGATTATTCTTCAACTTAGACATCCATACCGGGACAACATAGACAACAGATAATGGACTCCTCTTTTATGCATAAGCATGTAACAACAATTAATAATTTTCTCATTTGAGATTGAGGATATATGTCCAAAACTGAAACTTCCACCATGGATCATGGCTTTAGTTAGCGGCCCAATGTTCTTCTCTAACAATATGCATGCTTAACCATAAGGTGGTAGATCTCTCTTACTTCAGACAAGACGGACATGCATAGCAACTCACATGAAATTCAACAAAGAGTAGTTGATGGCGTCCCCAGTAAACATGGTTATCGCACAACAAGCAACTTAATAAGAGATAAAGTGCATAATTACATATTCAATACCACAATAGTTTTTAAGCTATTTGTCCCATGAGCTATATATTGCAAAGGTGAATGATGGAATTTTAAAGGTAGCACTCAAGCAATATACTTTGGAATGGCGGAAAATACCATGTAGTAGGTAGGTATGGTGGACACAAATGGCATAGTGGTTGGCTCAAGTATTTTGGATGCATGAGAAGTATTCCCTCTCGATACAAGGTTTAGGCTAGCAAGGCTTATTTTGAAACAAACACAAGGATGAACCGGTGCAGCAAAACTCACATAAAAGACATATTGAAAACATTATAAGACTCTACACCGTCTTCCTTGTTGTTCAAACTCAATACTAGAAATTATCTAGACTTTAGAGAAACAAAATATGCAAACCAAATTTTAGCATGCTCTATGTATTTCTTCATTAATGGGTGCAAAGCATATGATGCAAGAGCTTAATCATGAGCACAACAATTGCCAAGTATCACATTACCCAAGACATTAATAGCAATTTACTACATGTATCATTTTCCAATTCCAACCATATAACAATTTAACGAAGAGGAAACTTCGCCATGAATATTATGAGCTAAGAACACATGTGTTCATACGAACCAGCGGAGCGTGTCTCTCTCCCACACAAGCATTATGTAATCCAATTTATTCAAACAAAAACAAAAACAAAAGCACACAGACGCTCCAAGTAAAGCACATAAGATGTGACCGAATAAAAATATAGTTTCAAGAGAAGGAACCTGATAATTTGTCGATGAAGAAGGGGATGCCTTGGGCATCCCCAAGCTTAGATGCTTGAGTCTTCTTGATATATGCAGGGGTGAACCACCGGGGCATCCCCAAGCTTAGAGCTTTCACTCTTCTTGATCATGTTGCATCATACTCCTCTCTTGATCCTTGAAAACTTCCTCCACACCAAACTCGAAACAACTCATTAGAGGGTTAGTGCACAATAAAAATTAACATATTCAGAGGTGACACAATCATTCTTAACACTTCTGGACATTGCATAATGCTACTGGACATTAGTGGATCAAAGAAATTAATCGAACATAGCAAAAGAGGCAATGCGAAATAAAAGGCAGAATCTGTCAAAACAGAACAGTTCGTATTGACGAATTTTAAAATGGCACCAGACTTGCTCAAATGAAAATGCTCAAATTGAATGAAAGTTGCGTACATATCTGAGGATCATGCACGTAAATTGGCTTAATTTTCTGAGTTACCTACAGGGAGGTGGACCCAGATTCGTGACAGCAAAGAAATCTGGAACTGCGAAGTAATCCAAATCTAGTACTTACTTTTCTATCAACGGCTTTACTTGGCACAACAAAACACAAAACTAAGATAAGGAGAGGTTGCTACAGTAGTAAACAACTTCCAAGACACAAATATAAAACAAAGTACTGTAGCAAAATAATACATGGGTTATCTCCCAAGAAGTTCTTTTCTTTATAGCCATTTAGATGGGCTCAGCAGTTTTAATAATCCATTCGCGGGAAATAGTATTCGAAGCAAAAGAGAGCTTCAAGAGGCAAATTCAAAACAAATTTAAGTCTAACATGTTTCCTATGAAGAGGAATCTTGTACACAAATGAATTCATGAAGAACAAAGTGACAAGCATAAGAGGATAAAACACGAGTAACTTCAAGATTCTCAACATAAAGAGGGGAAACTTAATATTATTAAGATGCATATAACCATATTTCCCTCTCTCATAATAACTTTCAGTAGCATCATTGATGAAATCCACAATATACCCATCACTTAAAACATTCTTATCATGGTTCATATGCATAGAAGTATCATTAATTTTGGCATAAGAAGAGTTATTCTCATTAATAGTAATTGGAGCAAGATTATTATCAAGAATTTGAACATGGTAAACAAGTTGCATATTAAAAGAATTGTTTTTGGTAATCCAATCATGACTATGACAAGTTTCATAAGGATAATTATAACCTATATCATAGCATTCTTTATAATAATCATCAAAGATCGGAGGCACAGTGTCATCATAAGAAATAGAATAGTTATCATTCACAGTCGGTTTATCTATGACCATACCATCATTGTTATTAGAAGGAGATGTATCAAACACATAATGATCAGTAGCAAAAGGATTTTCAAACACCTCTTCCCCAAGCTTAGAGCTTTCTATATCATTATGGGAGGAAGCATGGATAGCACTGACACTATGGCAATTATTATCATCATCATTTTCGGAATTAGTTTCCCAGAGATTTGCAATATCAAAAGTAGTGTGTTCATTCAAATCATGATTGCTAATGTATGTAAAGGGCATAGGAAGATCATCGTATTCAGATTCATTATCACAATAATCATTAGGAGCAACATACTTACGGTTACCTAGCGTTATCTCATTCACGCGGGGATACGCCGTTACCTCTTTCTTTTTATTCTCCTTCTTCTTCTTCTTCTTCGTTCCCTTCTTCTTCTTCTTCTCTTCCTTCTCCTCATTTCCTTCTTTAGGAGGAAGAGGCTTGAAGGGTAGCTTGTCCGCATAACCTGATTTACTTTCAGAAACAATAGAAGAAACTTGGGAGGATCCCTCCTTTTCATTAATTAGTTGAAAACACACAACGGTCCTATCATATTTTGGCAAGGTGTCATCTTCTAAAATATTTTGTATGTAAGTATTTGTATGGCTATTATCAATGCAATAAGAAAAACACCCATGCAGGACATCATCAATATCAAGATCACTCATATGTAACAAAGAGATTTTTCTCGACAATTCTTCACACCCCAAAAACAAAGTGAGTTCATCATGCTGATTAGGAGTAATTTCATCATCACAATACAAGTTTGCAGCACTCATTGGGTTCAAATTATCATTGGAGGAGCATTGAAAATTAAAATGACCCACTTCATGGCAAACTTCACAAATAAAAGGATAGAGGGCACAAACTTTTTTACCAAGATCATCTAGAGCCCTAAGCCACTTTCTAGTTTTTTCATTAATATGATGGATGCAATATTCATCTTTGACTTGATTAATTCCACAGGGTCTATGCATTCCACAAAAATTAACATGCTTATAAGAAATAGCATTCTTAGGAGTTTGAGCATGCTTATTGCAATAATTAACAACAATTTCATTCTTCATGCAAGCCTCTTTAAAAGGTTCATGATACTTATCAAAATTCTTCTTAGGCAATTCAAAATGAGAAGCAAAGGATTTATAAAGATTTGCAGCAACTTGAGAGTCAAGACCATAAGTAGCACTCATATTTCGAAATTTATCGGTATCCATAAAAGCTTCAATGCATTCATAATCATAATTTATACCTGACTCTTTACCTTTGTCGTTCTCCCATCCTTCAGCGTTGTCCTCAATCCGATCAAGAAGATCCCACCTAGCTTCAACCTCCTTGCTTGTGAAAGATCCCTCCGAACACGCGTCCAGATAGTCCTTGTGTTGTCCTGAAAGCCTCGCATAAAAATTGTTAACAATAACATTACGGGGGAGCTCATGAATGGGACATTTGAGCATTAGTGACTTCAGTCTCCCCCACGCTTGAGAAATACTCTCTCCATCACGAGGATAAAAGTTATAAATATAATTCCTATCAATATGCACTTCATGAGGAGGATAAAATTTAGAATAAAAGAGAGATGCAATTTCCTCCCAACCAAGAGAATGCCTATTCTCCAACAATTTATACGAATGCGCCGCTTTACCAGACAGTGAAACGGAGAATAGCTTCTTCTTCACTTCATCCATAGAGATACCTGCACACTTGAATAACCCGCATAATTCATGCAAAAACAGTAAATGATCTTTAGGATGGACAGTTCCATCCCCTTTATAGTGGTTATCCATAACACGTTCAATAATTTTCATAGGTATTTTATACGGAATACTTTCAGCAGGTGGATTTAAAATATCAGAAGCATCATTAGAGTTATCGCATATGGGAGATAAAGCATTATCAGAGCAAAATATTTCTTCCAAAGCTGAGGAGCAAAAAAGATTATTTTTATATAAACTAGCTTCCCCAAGCTTAGACTTATCCATAGTATTAGCAGTAATTGCATTCATACTAATAACATCACTACTAGCATGCAAATGAGGTTCCATAGGTTTTTTAATTTTTGCATCAAACAATTCTAAATCAGGAAAAAGACTAAAAAGCTCACCAATTTTTTTGTTGTTTTCCATTATGCCTAGCTAGTGTAAACAAGAAACAAAAAGTTGCAATTGCAGGATCTAAAGGAAATAGCTTCGAGTACTTACAATGGCGGAAAATAGCTTGGTAGCCGAGGTCCGGAGTGTGAGTACCTTTTACCTTTCCTCCCCGGCAACGGCGCCAGAAAAGTGCTTGATGTCTACGTTCCCCCTCCTTTCTCAGACATGTGTTGGGCCTCCAAGAGCAGAGGTTTGTAGAACAGCAGCAAGTTTTCCCTTAAGTGGATCACCCAAGGTTTATCGAACTCAGGGACGAAGAGGTCAAAGATATCCCTCTCATGCAACCCTGCAACCACAAAGCAAGAAGTCTCTTGTGTCCCCAACACACCTAATAGGTGCACTAGTTCGGCGAAGAGATAGTGAAATACAGGTGGTATAAATAAGTATGAGCAGTAGCAACGGTGCCAGAAAATAGCTTGCTGGCGTGTAGTTGATGGTGGTGGTATTGCAGCAGTAGTAACACAGTGAAACAGTAAACAAGCAGTAGTAACGCAGCAGTATTTAGGAACAAGGCCTAGGGATTAGACTTTCACTAGTGGACACTCTCAACATTGATCACATAACAGAATAGATAAATGCATACTCTACACTTTTGTTGGATGATGAACACATTGCGTAGGATTACACGAACCCTCAATGCCGGAGTTAACAAGCTCCACAATAATGCTCATGTTTAAGTAACCTTATAGTGTAAGATAGATCAACAGACTAAACCAAGTACTAACATAGCATGCACACTGTCACCTTCATGCATATGTAGGAGGAATAGATCACATCAATATTATCATAGCAATAGTTAACTTCGCAATCTACAAGAGATCATGATCATAGCATAAACCAAGTACTAACATGGTGCACACACTGTCACCTTTACACACGTGCAGGAGGAATAGAACTACTTTAATAACTTTGCTAGAGTAGCACATAGATAAATTGTGATACAAACTCATATGAATCTCAATCATGTGAAGCAGCTCATGAGATTATTGTATTGAGGTACATGGGAGAGATGAACCACATAGCTACCGGTACAGCCCCGAGCCTCGATGGAGAACTACTCCCTCCTCATGGGAGCAGCAGCGGTGATGAAGATGGCGGTGGAGATGGCAGCGGTGTCGATGGAGAAGCCTTCCGGGGGCACTTCCCCGCTCCGACAGCGTGCCGGAACAGAGACTCCTGTCCCCCAGATCTTGGCGTCGCGATGGCGGCGGCTCTGGAAGGTTTCTGTGGTTTTCGCCAATCGTATCAGGGTTTTCGCGATGGAGGCTTTAAATAGGCGAAGAGGCGGCGCAGGAGGGCTTCTGGGGGGCCCACACTATAGGGGGGCGCGGCCCCCCCCTGGCCGCGCCGGGGTATGGTCTGGTGGCCCTGTCCCCCTTCTCTGACAGTTCTCGTGTGTTCTGGATGGTTCCGGGAAAAATAGGAACCTGGGCGTTGATTTCGTCCGATTCCGAGAATATTTCGTTACTAGGATTTCTGAAACCAAAAACAGCAGAAACAAAGAATCGGCACTTCGGCATCTTGTTAATAGTTTAGTTCCAGAAAATGCACGAATATGACATAAAGTGTGCATAAAACATGTAGATAACATCAATAATGTGGCATGGAACATAAGAAATTATCGATACGTCGGAGACGTATCAGCGCCCTCAAGCCGCCGCTGCGAGACAGCACGCAGTGCCTCGAGGTGGACGTAATGGACGAACTCGGGATCTCAGGGCGGGGGGTCCGCCTCATCCGGGAACAATCTCCAGCGGGTTAACGAGGACATGCATGGCGGCCAGGGGATTTGGGTTTTTTTGTTGTTGTTTGAGCTTGGGATTTGGGGTTTTTTCGGATAGGGGAGGAGGAACCGAGGAATAGGAAGGAACAGCCCGCGTGCTTGGCGCGTGGCAGTGTGCTTGAATTTCGAATTTTTGTGAAATGTTTCATTTCCCCGCTACAATTCGGGGGTTTTCTTGACGCGCCAATGCGTCCCGCCGGGCAGGTTCAAGTGAATTTGGGGTGCCACACTATGGGCCCCAGTTTCAGTGAGACATGTAATGACTAGTCACATCAGTAAGTTCACTGTGTAATAAAATATGTTACCCCTCCCCTTTATGTAGCCCCCCTTGTCTCTCCCGATCGAGTGCCGACAGCCGACGGATGCAAGCCGCTAGCTCGATCCCCTCCTTTCGCCTCCACCGTCCAGGCATCCAGCTTGGAGGGGCAAGCTGCATCTAGACCAAGCGGATTAGGTAGTACTAGTAATGTTCTTTCCTTTCTCGAGATCGGTTCTTTTTTCCTCACCTCGATATCTTGTGCATCTATTTCCTATTCTGGGCGAAGGGGTGTCTTTATGGTCACCCTCGCGCTGGGAGTGATTAATGGGGGTGGGGGGGCTACCTTTGCTTGGATTGGGGTGTTCTTCCTTTATTTGTCGACATTTGCAACCTTTGTAGTTTTTGCTGATCCTCACTGTATCTTTTGTCAGCTTGTACAGGAAAGGAAAGACCTCGGTGGTGGTGGGGGGCAATGGAGCGTAAGGCCACCACGCATGTGGGCAGTTGGCTGAGCCTGAGCTGCATCCCCAGCCCCGCAGCGTGTACTCCGTTTGCTTATCCACTGTCTGTCTGCATCCTCAATCTGTTCCTGTTCTGGAAAATGCTTAAAGTAGCACATGTCTTCAGCTGTTTGTGCGTAAAGCCTCTGTTACACCATGCTCTATATTCTCTGTATCAGGTTGGTACCTCCAGGTTCCGTGCTGAGGCTATGGGGAACGATAGCGCCCCACCTGCTGCAGGAGCATGGCCAGATCTGCAGCACAAGAAGCGAAATGCCACTGCCGAGCTGGGCAGGGACCGCCCAGGGGTAATTTTTTAACCAACTTACCATGATGTAGTCTGAATCTGATACTCCCTCAGATCCAAATTAATTGACTCAACTATCTGTAGATACGGATGTATCTAGACGTGTTTTAGCTCTAGATACTACTACCTCCATCCCAAAGCTTAGGGCTTATATTATTTTTAGAAAGTCAAACTATACCATATTTGACTAAGCTTTTACCAAAAATCATTAACATGCAAAATACAAAATTAATATCATTAAATAGGTTGTGAAATATATTTTCCTACGGTATCTACACAATATTATATTTGTTGATAGAATGTTCTAAAATTTTGGTCAAACTTTACTTGTTTTGATTTCTCAAAAATAAATAAGCCTTAAGCTTTGGGATGGAGGTATCTAGACAAAGCTGAGTCAACTAGTTTTTTTGTCTGTCCATAGCTAGTGTTCATGGTGCAAAAAGCTAAGAGCATCCACTATATGCATCAGTCTATCTCTTACAGTAATTCAATATCACTGCTGAGGTTTGTTTTTTGTTTTTCTATTCATATGCAGACTCAAACTTTAGGGCCTTTACTCAAAAGGAAGATCAAAACTGCGGCTGATCAGGCTGCCAGTATGTTGATGCCGCCCCCATCTTCTAAATGCGCCCGCTGGGTGGTGATCTTTTAATGAATATGGTATATTTTCTTAATCCACAAAACATGCCTTGATTTTTGTCTGTTTATTGTCGGTTTTTTCTAATGCTTGCCAAAAGTTTACAACAACAACAACAACAACCAAGCCTTTCAGTCCCAAACAAGCTTGGGTAGGCTAGAGTTGAAGCCCATAAGATCTCGAAGCCAAAAGTTTAGAAACACCAAATTCGTTTGCTTACAATCATCATACAGTAATGTTCATCTACTCTCCAGTTCCCCTAACCCAACAAAAATGATGTTAATTACGATTTTTAGATTAAAAGAGCACCATTAGGCGCTGTTAATTACGACTTTGAGATTAAAATGTCATTTGCAATTGCTAATTACAATTTTGAGACAAATGATTAGTTTAACCTCGATCTGTTCTGCTCTCCATTTTTCCCAACCAAAAAAAATGTAACCATTCCATTCCTCTGAAATGGAACCATTCCATTCCATTCCACGCTGTTTCAGAACCGAACACACCCTTGTATTGTTGTGAACTGATGTCCATACACAGCCATACCCTTCCACTTACATCCAGCACTATATGCATCAGTCTATCTCAGAGTCATTCAATATCACTGCTGAGATCTGTTCCCATTCTTATGCAGGCTGAAACTGCTACGCCTTTACTCAAGTGGATGCAAAATGAGGCTGATGAGGCTGCTGTGAGGACAATGGTGCCGGAACCATCATCCGAAAACCTCTACAAGCACGAGGCCATGGGCCAGCTGGGTGGTGACCTTTTAATGAATCTGGTATATTTTCTTAATCCACATACATGATTTTATTATTATCTGTTTAATTACTGTTGGCTTTGCCTAATGCTTAACAAAAGTTCAGAAACACTGCGTTTGCTTACAATCATCATACACTAATTTTTCACTTTTCAGTCTGTCTCATCCAGTATATAAACTGTTGAGTTTCGTTGGCTTCTTTTGTAATCATTTGCATTGTTGTCAACTGTTGTCTATGCACAACCCTATTCTTCCAATTACATCCCGCACTATTTGCATCAGTCTATCTCATAGATTTATTAAATATCAATGATGAGTTATGTTGCTATTCATATGAAGGATGAAGCTTCTGTGCCTCTACTCAAATGGAAAATAATGATCCTGATGAGGCTGCTGTGAAGACGATGGTGCCGCCACCATCTTCTGAAAACCTCCTCAAGCACAAGGCCACGGGCCAGCTGGGTGGTATCCTTTTCAGTAAGCAGGTATATTTTCTTAATCCTCATACATGATTTGATTTGTCAATTTATTGCCGGCTTTGTCTAATGCTTACCAATAGTTCAGAAACACACACAACCCTATTCTTCCACTTACATCCAGCACTATATGCATCAGTGTCTCATAGATCTGCTGATGTCTGTTTCTCTTCAATTTTCATATGCAGACTGAAACTGCTAAGCCTTCATTGGTCAAAAGGATTGCAACTGCTGCTGATGAGGCATCTGCAGAGGCTGCCACCAAGTTACTGTCAGCCCCACCTTCTGGATGCTTATATAAGCTCAAGTCCAAGGACCAGCCGGGCCGTAACCATCCAAGGGTTCGGGTATATTTTCTTAAGCCACATATACATGCCATGATTTATGTCTGATATTATCACCGGCTCTGTCTAAGGCTTTTTGGAATTCGGAAACGCCAAATTAGCATGCTTATATTCATCATACACTAAATTTTGACTGTTCAGTTTGTAACATAGTGTTATGCACTCGCTTGTCAACATTTGCATTGCTCTGAACTATGCACTTTACACAACCTAATTCTTCCACTTACATTCAGCGCTACACACCAGTAGTACCTCCCATGTTTCCTTCACCATCCCGATGTCGAGCTTGCGGGAATATGGCGGGCCCATGTACATACCCCGCATATAACACCTCCTATGGCTCTATCTACCTTTCTAATAACTCCTTCACAGAGTTACATGTATGTATTCTCAGTGGTTTAGCATGAATTGGCATATAGTAAAGTCTTGTTTTTAGTCTTCCTGCTTCTTACATTAGTATCAATTTTCACCTGCAGACTGTACCTTGTGAACTTCGTCCAATGATTAACCAGATGTGTCCGCATGAAGGGTCTTTCACTATGCATGGCAATGGAAAATTGATGAACACCTACACGGTCTATGAGGTGTATGTCTACAAGACGCAGGCCATCACATATTTGTATGGACATGATTGGAGAAAGTTTGCTTTTGACTACGGTCTGAAGAAGGGCGATGAGCTGAGGATCAGAAACTCAAACGGGAAGATATACATAACTGCTTACAGAGTTGGAGACACTTCCAAATATATAATATATAACTTTTTTTATACTCATATCCTTTGATTACTGCATTCTGAGCAGTTGTTCTAAATCATTCCCTCTGTTCTAGCTTGCTGGGTTTAACATGATCAAAGTTGCAGATCCCCTGATGGAACAGGAGCGGATGTCACAAAGGGAACCCACACCAGCACCGGCACCGGCTTCCCACTCTCCTGCATCAGCATCGGTTCCTGTACCAGCTCCGTTTACTGCATCTACCCAGCAGGCCCCTACATCAGCATTGGTTCCTGTAGAGGCCCCATATACTACACCTGCCCAAAGAGCTCTTGCATCAAGATCGGTTCCTCTAGCCGCACCTTTATCGCACCTGCCCAACAGCCTCCTCGCATCAGCACCGGTTCCTCTAGAGGCACCGTTTATTGCACTCGCCCAAAGCAGTCTCCCGCATCAGCACCAGCTCGTGTACCAGCCTGTGCTCCCGCACCTGCCCCACCGCATCACTGAGTTCTCAGCTCATTGCTGTGGCCACCCGTGTGGTGACCAGGACGCATCTGAAGGCTATGTTCGTGAGTATATGACAGCATAACTGCTCTTATCTTGATGTCTTCTCTGCTCAAAGTCTCACATGGTCCAGTCTTTAGTGCATTGGTGCCATTGACTAATTTTTGGTGGTATCTCTTGCTTTGAATCAGAAATTGCCTAAAAGTATCTCCAAGGATCTCAATGCTGGCCGAAGGGGCAAGATTTCCCTCGTCATGGAGAGTGAAGGTCTCACCGTGGAGGGACGGTACTCCGTCAGTCCCACAGATGGCCGCTTGGCTGTTACTTCCAGGTGGAAAAAGTTCATTGACGGTGCCAAACTTCGCATTGGATCAAAGTTGAAGGCCAAGATCTTTCGATGCCACTGTGACATGCTGGTCATAAAGTTTGCGGTCGTCTAGTTCTGTTGTCCCATGAGCCCTTAGCAAATGCATTTGTAGTTATACTTATATAAGGTTATCTTATCTGAACTGCTAATTAATTGTATGGGTGGTAAAACTCTGGCAAGCTTTTGCTCTTAGCAAGTATGTATGTATGATCAGCTATTATGATAACTAATGTTTGTGTTCATCTTAATTTGCATTTCCGTTTTAGAAAAAAAAACTTAATTTCTATTTTGGCTGACCTGTTAGAGAACTATCAGATTGAATCCACAACATGATTCAAATAGATTCATTACACCGAGCCACATGTCTTGACCTTGCTATACACTAGTTCCATTAATCAGTGCAAGAAGGCTTACCTGAGCTGCCTGAACCACGGCAGATTCGAATCCACCTTAGCTATCTAGCTAGAAATACAACCTTTGCAGAAAGAAGATTTGCAGTACGGGGAGGCTGACATTGGGGACCCATGAGCCAGCAGCGTCGTCAACGTTTTAAAGGCGGCAGGAGATCGAAACAAAAAAAATAAGCCAAAAATCAGTTGGTAAACAAAATCCAAGAAATGAAACATTTACCTTTCTGAGAGGATGACATGCGGGACCCATGAGGCAGCATCATCCTCAACTATTCCAAGGCGGCAGGGGATCAAAATAGAAAAAGGAAATAGCCAGAAATTAATTAGGGTCAAAAATAAATCTATCAAAGGAAACCTTTATTGTTCATAGAGGATGACATGTGGGACCGACCTGCCAGCTGCGTCGTCATCGTTTCAAAGGGGGCAGGGGATCAAAAGAAAAAGGCAAATATCCAGAAATTAGGGGTAAAAAATAAATCCAACAAAGGAAACTTTTATTGTTCATAGAGGATGACATGCGGGACCCATGAGCCAGCAGGTTCCTCAACGTTTCAAACTCGGCATGAGATTGAAAGAAAAAGGCAAGTGACCAAATATCAGGAGCCAAAAATAATCCAAGAAAAGAAATTTTATTATACATAGAGGATGACATGCGGGTCCCATTTTGCACCAGCCGTCTCAACGTTTCCAAGGCGGCACAGGACCAAAAGAAAAATGAAGTAGCCAGAAATCAGGGGGTGAAAAAAATCCAAGAAAAGAAAGATTTCAATTGGGCTGCATCTGGACATCTGGGCCTTCGAACTATCCTGCTGGGCCTTTTGACTCGTACAATTTCAGCCCACTCCAAAACAGGAAAGTTCGGATTTATCTAAAAAAAAATAGGAAAGTCCTATGCTTCGCAAAAACACAAAACAAGGAGATTCAACATATAAGTTTGTTTATGTAAAAATAAATATTTAATTTATCCGTTTGCAATAGCTCAGAGCGAAATATAATGTTTATTGTCTGCAAAATAATCAAGATATCACATGTTTCTTGTACGGGGAGGCTGACATCGGGGACCCATGAGCCAACAGCGTCGTCAACGTTTTAAAGGCGGCAGGGGATGGAAAAAAAACCAAAAATCAGTTGGTAAAAAAATCGAGAAAAGAAAACATTTATCGTTCTGAGAGGATGGCATGCGGGACCCATGAGGCAGCATCCTCAACGTTTATTGTTTATAGAGGCTGACATGTGGCACCCGTGAGCCAGCAGCCTCTCGACAACGTTTTAAAGGCGGCAGGAGATCGAAAGGAAAAATAAGACAAAAATCAGTTGGTAAACAAAATCCAAGTAAAGAAATATTTACCGTTCTGAGAGGATGACATGCGGGACCCATGAGGCAGCAGCATCCTCAACGATTCCAAGGCGGCAGGGGATCAAAAGAAAAAAAGGAAATAGCCAGAAATTAATTAGGGGTCAAAAATAAATCCACCAAAGGAAACTTTTATTGTTCATAGAGGATGACATGTGGGACCGACCTGCCAACAGCGTCCTCATCGTTTCAAAGGGGGCAGGGGATCAAAAGAAAAAGGAAAATAGCCAGAAATTAGGGGTAAAAAAATAACTCCAAGAAAGGAAACTTTTATTGTTCGTAGAGGATGACATGCGGGACCCATGAGCCAGCAACTTAGTCAATGTTTCAAAGGCGGCATGAGATCGAAAGAAAAAGGCACGTGACAAAATATCAGGAGCCAAAGATAATCCAAGAAAAGAAACTTTATTGTACATAGAGGATGACATGCGGGTCCCATTTAGCAGCAGCGGTCTCAACGTTTCAAATGCGGCTTGAGATCAAAAGAAAATAAAGTTGATTTTACATAGAGGATGACATGCGGGTCCCATGAGTCAGCAGCTTACTCAACGTTTCCAAGGCGGCAGGGGATCAAAAGAAAAAAATCCAAGAAAAAACTTTTATAGTACATAGAGGATGACATACGGGTCCCATGAGCCAGCAGGTTCCTCAACGTTTTCAAAGGCGGCATGAGATCGAAAGAAAAAGGCAAGTGACCAAAAATCAGAGGGTGGAAAATAATCCAAGAAAAGAAACTTTTATTGTACATACAGGATGACATGCGGGTCCCATTTTGCAGCAGCGGTCCCAACGTTTCAAATGCGACTTGAGATCAAAAGAAAAATAAAATAGCCAGAAATTAGGGGGTCAAAAAAATCCAAGAACAGAAAGTTGATGGACATAGAGGATGACATGCGGGTCCCATGAGCCAGCAGGTTCCTCAACGTTTCAAATGTGGCATGAGATCGAAAGAAAAAGGCAAGTGACCAAATATCAGGATCCAAAAATAATTCAAGAAAAGAAACTTGATTGTACATAGAGGCTGACATGTGGGACCTATGAGCCAGCAGAGTCCTCAACGTTTCAAAGGCGGCAGGGGATCAAAAGAAAAAGGAAATAGCCAAAAATCAGAGGGTGAAAAAAAACCAAGAAAATGAACTTTTATAGTACATACATGATGACATGCGGGTCCCATGAGCCTACAGATTCCTCAACATTTCAAATGTGGCATGAGATCGAAAGAAAAAGGCAAGTGACCAAATATCAGGAGCCAAAAATAATTCAAGAAAAGAAAGTTTATAATACAAAGAGGATGACATGCGGGTCCCATTTAGCAGCACCGGTCTCACCGTTTGAGAGGCGGCAGGGGATCGAAAGAAAAAGGTAAGTGACCAAATATGAGGTGCCAAAAAAATCCAAGAAAAGAAAGTTTTATAGTACATAGAGGATGACATGCGGGTCCCATTTAGCAGCAGCGGTATCACCATTTGAGAGGCGGCAGGGGATCGAAAGAAAAAGGTAAGTGACCAAATATGAGGTGCCAAAAAATCCAAGAAAAGAAAGTTTTATAGTACATAGAGGATGACATGCGGGTCCCATTTAGCAGCAGCGGTATCACCGTTTGAGAGGCGGCTGGGGATCGAAAGAAAAAGGCAAGTGACCAAATTTGAGGTGCCAAAAAAAACTCCAAGAAAAGTAAGTTGATTGCTCATAGAGGATGACATGCGGGTCCCAATTAGCAGCAGCGGTCTCAACGTTTCCAAGGCGGCAAGGGATCAAAAGAAAAAGGAAGTAGCCAGAAATCAGGGGGTCAAAAAAATCCAAGAATAGAAAGAATTTTGGTTCATACAGGATGACATGCGGGACCCATGATCCTGCATCGTAAACGGCTCGATCGGAGAGCGTTGAACGAGATGGCGCGATCGAGAAAAAACAATGCCAGAGAGGCTGCCATCTGGGCCCTACATCCCTCGGCGGTGCGAATTTGCGTTGACTCGGCCGGCGAACCCGAGAATTCGAGATGCACCACGTCCCGGGCCACCATACGCAACGTTTTGGCCGTTTTCGTCGGGCTAGGTGGCCTCAAAAACGAGAAAAAAACGTTTTGACATGCACAACGGAGAGACCACAAATCGTCGGCCATGGTGCACCAGCAACCACGGCGCGACTTCAACTTCGTCGGCCATGGCAACTTTTCTTGTAGTGATTGTTGCTATTTCAATCTTGTTTGGATTTTCACTCCAATGGGTATGCCTAGAGAACTTTGTGTTTCCAACCCCATATCTATGCTCATCTCATCATCATCTATCTATCTATATGTACATGTCATCATCTGAACATTCATACACATTTACAAAAAGAATAGGGGCAAAATGAGGCAAACCAAAACAAAATTGGGTAGAATAACCCTGGCCGGTCTCTGGCCCGGTTGGACCGGCCTCTGCGCCGGGCCAGCCGGCGCCAGGCTCGGTCGACCGAGCGGCAGACCGGCCGTGCGGCTGGTTATGTTTGGAGGAGGTTACCCCTTGGGGGTCTTCTTCCTCATTATACCCCACCTCCACAACCTCCATGGCCGCCGCCTCCACCATCTCCACCACGTCCTAAGCCCTTCCCACCACTAGATTCTCCTCAAACTTCACCCAATCGTAGATCAGGATCTCTCAAGCACCTTCACCAAGGGATTTGGTCTCCCTCAAGCCAATTTTTGAGATCTTGGGGATTTGGCCCTCAAGCCCTCTCCAAGTGTTCTTCTTGCTCACTTGGACGAAGAGGACGATGTCTTCGGGTAAACCTTCCTTCCTTCCATTCCCTCTCCCTTTCGTTTTTCCTCTCCCCTTGCACAATTTTGAGGAAATTTGAGAAAAGTTAGGGTTAGTAAGTCCTCTTGCCATTTAGAGTGTCTCACACCCCCATGCACATATTCCACTCTATTGCTATAGTCTATGTTCAAGTTTATGAGTTTTTGCATGATTTTGTGGTAGAAATTCTGGGCAACACCTCACAATTCGACAGACCCGATCACAGGCCCGATCAACCGGCCGTCCGGCGCGTGGCCCGGTCAACCGGATGGGCAACCGGCCAGCCCGGTCTCTCGTCCGGTTGGACCGGACCATACGCCGGATCGCCCAGTTTTCGCACAATCCCGTCAAAACACTTGAATATATACTATGCTTTTTGGCTTCCCTATTTACCGATGACATGTACACTTACCCCACTGCTATTCTTGCTCTATTTGCTAATTCACAGATAGCTGGAGTGGTGAGGACCGTGCCTCTCTTCCCAAGAGAGGTAGGCCTACGGTTCCTCTAGGTCGCCGTAGTAGCGGTCGCGTGCCTCCTAAAGCAGCTCCTGGCACAGTTAGCTCAACTGGCAGAACCTCGACCAAGACAGTTGGCACTAAGAGGAAAGACAAACACGCAGCCCAAGATGATGATGAAATAGTGCCAGACTACAATGTGAGCACAACACATCTTGGTGATTGGCAAAGTCTAAGGAAGGAAAATCCGTATCGCTTTGAGCAACGGACTTACACTGGTGGGGACAGGCTCTTCTGGACCAAGACTCAAGCAAGCATCTGGGATGATTTCTACAACACTAGAGAGTGTATGAAGAATGGTGTTGTTGTGATGCCCAAGGCCATCAACTCTGAAGAGCTTGCCTTGCATGAAGCCACCAAATACCGATTTGTGGTTGATACCTTGAAGGGTTTGGGACTGTATGAGCTTGTGTGCCTGAAGCCCGATGATGACCAAAGAGAAGGCACCTATTGTCCCCTTCTTGTCCGTCAATTCCATTGCACCGTATTCTTCCATGATGATGAGGATCGCACTATGACTTGGATGACTGGAAAGGAGAAGTACTCATGCACCTATACTGAGTTCTGTGAAGCCATGGGTTTTGGTGGTGGCCGTGCTCAAGGGTTCAAGATCCATTCTCGACCTAAGCTCGTTAAATGTGACATCTCCTTTTGCTATCCCTCGAACCCTACAGCTGGTCCTCCCACTATCTCTGGGATGTATTACTCTTATCTTGTACTTGCCAAGATGTTCCGTGAGAGTCTCATCAGCAAGTCAGGCGACACCAGTGAAGTCAGGAACTATCACCTGAATCTGATGTACTATTGCCATCCTGACAACATAAGGAAAATTGATGGATGTGATCTCATTCACTGTGAACTGAAGCGTTCTGTTCTGGGCCGCATGACTCCCAACTATGCTCAGTACGTTCAGCGGCTCATCCACAAGATGGTACCTCCTCCCAACAACATGCTAGATCAAAGAATCATAATGTAACCATTCAAGTTCCCCTCTTAGGACACACGTCCAGAAGTCCCTGCCATGATGCCCTCTAAGCGCCGTTCCAAGGAGAGTCATGATCCTGCAGCTAGCTCCAGCTACTCTAGGCGCCCCAAGCGTGGTGCTTCTCGCTTCTTCTCCAGCTAGTGGCAAATGTGCAAGAATACCAATGATGTTGCACATCAGAGTCTTGCTTTGAACCAGGAGACACGGAGGCGACAAAATGAGTTCATGGCTGCAAGGAATCACCCTGTTCCTCCTTCTGGACCTGAGATGGAGCCTGTGGTTGCACCTGCTTGGGAGATGCCTCCCATTACTGATGAGATGCTCCAGAACTTCGACCTCTCCATGTATGCTCATGGTGGTCTTCCTCCTAGGCCTGCACGTACCCCTGCTGATGATGATGCTGAAGAGGATGAAGGTGATGAGGATAAGGATGAGGATGATGATGGCGAGGGCTCATATTCCACCGGGCATGAGTTCTACTGATGGGGGCGCTAGCATCTCTCTTTTCTTCGCCTTTTTGGTGTTCCGATGCCAAAGTGGGAGAAGAGACTAGAGTCTATGATTCACTGGGTTCTTTGGTTGTCACAAGCCATGGGTGTTGCTTTATTTGATTCTTATATGGCTTGTGCTTATTTGCTTTGCTTGCTCAAGAACCATTTGCTACTTTGAATAATTCATGTATGGACGAGTATTTGTATGCTTAATCACTCTATTAGGATGATCATGCTTTATGCTTATATATCTTGATATACATGTCCATACCATGCTTGTCTCCTAAAGATATTGGGGGAGCTTCTCATATACCACAAATGGTGCACTTTGCATTCAAACGCAAATTCTCCAAGTGCACACATTATGGGGGAGCTGTCGTAATATCTTATATGGAGTCAAGGTTTAGAGCTTATCATAATATCTATATGTGACTCTAGCTCGGTTTGTCATCGTATACCAAAAAGGGGGAGATTGTAAGGGTATTTTACCATTATCCATTATTTTGGTAACAATGACACCGTGCTAAGAGTATTTGGCCTAATACATGTTTGTAAGGATAATCCCAGGTATTAGCCAAAGAAGCATAAATGGTGTATCAAAGGAACAAGAAGGCCAAAGGATACCCCCCCACTTCGACAACAATCAAAAAGGGGGTCTACAGCAGGGCGTCGGTCATAGGCCCGGTTGGACCGGACCGTGCGCCGGCAGGCTCCGGTCTGCCGCCCGGTCAACCGGGCGCTAGGCCGGGCGCCCCGGCGCCAACCGGCCCCTGCGCTCACACCAACCGGGAGGGCTACTGTAAGCCTCTGGAACGCTCCGGTTCATGCCCGGTCTGCCGCCCGGTTTGGACCGGCGGCTCCGTCTTCCAGCCCGGGCCGGACCGGGTCTTTGGACCGGACGCTCCGGCGCCAACCGAGCTCTGCGCTGACGCAAACCGGGAGGAGTACTGAGAGGGATTTCGAGGCTCCGGTTGGGGTCCGGTCTGCCGCCCAGTTTGGACCGGCGGGTCCGGTCCATGGTCCGGTCCGACCGAGTCCTGCGCCGGACGGTCCGGTCCGGTCCCTGGTCCGGTTGACCGGGAATCTCGGGAGAAAGCTGATGTGTCAAGTGAGCAACGGCCATATTTCAAGTGACACTATAAATACCCCTTCTCCTACCTCTGAAGGGGTTGGCACTACACTACAAGCTGTTCTTGAGCTCTCTCTCTCATACTCCATTGCTAGAAACACCAAAAGCCTCAGATCTCCTTCCTCCTCCACCCAAACTCAAATCCCTCTGGGGAAACGTTAGAGGAGGACCCGATCTACTGTTCTACCAAGCCAAATCTCATCCCCCTTGTATTCATCAAGAAGCTTGCTCTCTAGGGTTCCTTGGAAACCCTAGGTGGGCAAGAGTGGTCCGGAAGCATCCGGGCTGTGGATTTGCTCCTGACAAGATTGCGAAGGTTTGGAGGCTACCTCAAAGTCTACCACAAGTGAGTGAGCTATTCCTTCGTGGGATAGGCTCCGGAGAATACGGTGAGCCTTCGTGGCGTGGGAATCCTTCGTGGGACCTCCACCCCTCCAAATGTGACGTACCTTCTTGTAAAGGAAGGGAACACGTGAATACATCCTCGTCTCCGCGTGCTATCGGTTATCTCTAACCGAACTCCTTACTTGTGATATAACTGCCTGTGAGAGCCTTCGTGCTTGAGTTACTTGTACTAGATGACCCGTTGCGCTATCGCGCAAAGGCAAAATCAAATCAGAATTTAACCCATAATCTTTAGCATATTTTAGTATTAAGAATTACTCCATAATTTAACTGCTTTAGTATCTTATAGATATGCCATTTAATTAGGTGCTACAGCAAGATGTGATAATTTAGTACGATTTTACACTTTTTTTAACTTTTATGTTTTTGCATAAGCTTCAACACAAAATCATGGTTATTGTACTAAAAGAGGTAACATCCTAAAAGAAGCATAAAAGAATAGTTACTAATTCCAAGAAGAATGTTTCTACTTATTGTGAGTATAAGACAGCGAAAAGTTCGGTTCAAGATTTTGAGCGCCTTAACCGATACCACGGGAAACAGGAACTGTTACAAATGTTTCCCGTGCGTAAATAATTTCCACCACTATTTTCAGCTAATACCGTTCATCTCATCCCGATTTGCGCTAACAGTCCAGTCTCTTCCTCTTGACCTATGTCCCTACCCCTCCTTGATGTGCTACACCTCCCTCCATGCCCTCCACCCCATCTAATCCTCCGCTACGCCATCCACACCATCAGCCACAGCTATCCGACCATCCGCTGCTCGCCACAAGATTTACCTAACACTTGATAAAGGACAAAACATATTAAATATTTCAGAATCCTAAGACAATATATTGTCATTTCAAAATCCTAACACAATACATTTAGAGAAATAGTAGGAAGTCTTAAAAAATGTATTTCAGAAATACCAATAATGCAATCTGCTAGAAAGCCATCAATACCAGTAGAAAACAAAATATAAACTTTGCCAATTAAGGTAAGGTAACTTTATGATGTTAACATCATAAAAATGCAATTTCACTTCTCGTGAACCTAAATTAAATGTCCATTTGAATATTACTACATCAGGTTTAACTTGCCACAAGTAAATAATTACAAAGATAATAAGAAAATAAAGGTATCACATATACGAAAGACCTCTAAACCAACTATGGAAATTCCTTGCATTTGTCTCCTTTTCTTTAGACATAAAACACGGTGCAGGTTGTTGTCGGCCAAGATACCAGTCATATGACTGCTAAAGTGCTAATGACAAAATAAATACCTGGTGGCATAACAACTTTATGTTTTTTATAGGGAGTATATGAGACTAATAAAATTTGCCAAATTTGTTCTTATAGAATAACAACCAAATGTGAATTGAAACCATGCAGTGAAACTTACTGGAATCACTGAAACCTAGTGCAAAAATAAGAACTGAATAGTAGAACCCATAAGGAATCAAGTTTAGAGACATCTATCATTATATTCAAGACTAATTTCAGTCGAGGAGCACACAGTTCCTTTAGCACTAATTGAAGCTTTGCATCCCATTTGAGGTAACTGATTCATTTAGGAAATTAACACTTCGAACATGAAAAGGGAAAAAAAGGAACGTATCAGAATACACAATTCCTTAAACACTGACTGAAGCGCATCCAAATTTAGATAACCAGGTTATTTTCTTTATAGAGAACTATATTTGTCAGCAATTTAGATAGGAGGCACTATCACTAATAGAATTTCCATACAAAAGAAAGGATATTAAGCTGAGACACAAGTCAGTCCGAAGCATGGTTGGAGGATGTACCTAGCACAATATTTAATCCATAGAACAGAGGTCGCTGGATAATTTAACAAAGTCAGAAGTACGAAACTGGCAACATACTCAAGTAACTGCTAGGAAGAATTGAAGAAACTTCGGAAAATAAAGAGAACATTACAGGAAACAAATCTCTACCAATAACAGTGAAGACAAAAACAAAGTGTCTGAATGGAATTTGACCATAACGATGTTCTCAGAAAAGAACAGAGATTGCTCGTATTAGTCTTCTCAATTATCTCATTCGAATTTCAAACTTAAAGTATGTGTGTGCAATAAATATTGACTGAAATAATGCAACAATGCTACCAGCCATCCCCTTCTCTGGTCAAACACCAAAGTAAAATACCAACATATAACAAAACATATTCCTTCCTATGACTCAATAACGAAGTCATCGGCACAACCACTTATTCCCATGCGCTTAATCCTAATCCTAGTAATATGAATTCTAAGCTTGACAACTCAAACCCAAACTGTGATTTTGGAAGAGTCAAAGAGTACATCTAGAAACCCAAACTGCGATTTAGAAACGACGATAACTGGAGCAACCACCTCCCACGCCCAAAGTCGTGAGTGTCGGACACCGCGCCCAAAGACAACAAGGAATTCCAGCCCAGCGACGACAGCCCATCCGGCGTCCTCGGGGACCAAAAATCTTATGCCAAACTAACAGATAGAATCTTATGCCAATATATGCAATTTATCCTTTTGATGCTGGAACAATCTTATGCCAAACTAACAAATAGAATAGAGAGAAAATATGAGCCAAAGCCTTTTGTGTGAAGTCTGCAAGCAGTCGAACACACAAAAACATAATAAGGTGTACACAAAAATACATCAACTAAATTATAGGGAAGGCTACAGTGGACATACATGGAGGTTCAGTGGCAGCTCCAGTGACCAGTGTTTCCCCTCCTGCTTTTACAAGCATCTGCTGGGCACACCTACAACCTCAAATTGAAAACAAACTCAGAAACGATGTGCACTTCTGCAGCTAGCTTTACACAATATATTCTCCTGTTTTAGGAGAGATTCTCCTGTTTTATATTAGAATCAGCTTAACTTTGTTACCTCCAAATATGAAATACTAAATATCAGCATATCACTGACTTGCCAAACACATCGTTGGGTGGAGTGAAAGCGGTGGTGAAAAAGTACTATGTATAGCCAATCAAATGACCAAAAAAGATATCCCCCTGAGAAAACTCTGTGATGGTCTACTTTCCGAGATATATGTCTCAGACATTGGCTAAATCCATTTTCCCATTCTAGTTATTAAAATGGAGTTGGATCTAGTTGTGTATTACCACATTTTTAAAATAATACTTTTAGAACACGAGGAGAAGGGATCAAGCATGTATCAACTATCCTCTCATCTGTTACAACTGTGATTGCCTATTTTCTGTGATATACACCAATCTCGGGCATTGGCAAAATCCACCGACAACTCGAAGAACACGTATGCCCAGGAATCCATGTGGAGTGCATTAGCAAAGAAAATATATATATCGTAACAAAGAGAATCAGCAATATTCGGGAATATGAACAGATGCACTTGAGCATCGTGATAAACAAAGGAAACGGAACCAAGAAAGACATCATGACAACAGGAAAGAAAAGAATGCAGGTGGAGCGAAACTATACCTGATGGACTCGAAGGCACACCTGAACAACAAAACAAAGGATCCTCAACTAACACAACCCTTCATCGTAAATCCTAGAAAACCATCCAACCAGTAAGCAAATTAAGCAGGGACAGAACCAAGTGATAATCAACCTTGTACTATTTTTAATTTAACTTAAATTAGACAGGAAGTTTACCTCACTCAGGGATGAAACAGAATGCAAATGATTAATCCAAGGTCCAGATTTTGCATCTTTGTACATTTCCATAGATTATCCACATTTGCAAACTGGTTCCGACTAAGATCAACAATTTCAACCGCAGGTAACAGTTGCAACAACTCGTCCATGAGTACCAGACCATTAGAAGCACAGACATACGAAAGCCGAATCCATACGGAAAGTCCTTGACATCCATCACTCTACTCACGAATACATGCTTAAGAGCATCCTGCAGTAGTGCAAAAGTTAACTGTTATTAATCTCGTAACACTGTGAAACATCCTGCAGCAGTGCTTAATAAGGAGGCATAAATTACACTAATCAGTTGATAAAAGTAAAGATATATACAATGTCTCCGTCACTTTTTTATCTGATCTGGACAGTAAGACAAATCATTAAAAATTCCAATTGCATTGGTACATGTGCCCCAATCATCTATACCTAATACATAATCGACATCCAAAGATATAGCTGGAGATTCACATCCTTGAATGCGCAACAAATCTAGAAATTAAATAACATTGTGTAGTGAATTAGAAAATATATGTACGTCTAGAAGAGTAGTAGTCTTCTAATTATAACCATATAGTTGAGGTAAACATGACCAGATGCAAAAAATACAAAGCAAGTCACCACCCGTGTAGCTGTTTAACTATCCTATGTACACACATGACTAAGTTGTAGAGATGTGCCAAAAGGGTCAGTCTGTCCTAGCTGGTAGGCTATAAAATGAGCAGAGAGTGCCAAGCAGCTTTCGTTCACCTCGTAGCAGGCTAATAGGTTTATCTGAAATCAGGAAGACGCATAAACTGTCAATAAATAGCAATTACAGACAACCAGGGCATGCTTCTAACATGAAGCTAGTTATGCAAGGAAAGATGCAGGAAATGAATAATTAGATGCATGCTTCTAACAATTAGAAGCTAGTTACAGACAACCAGAATATACGGATGTGAAAAAGGGGAAAATGAATAAATTGCACAACGTTCATTTTAGAGCAATTTATATATTACATATATGCACTTATCACACATTGCAATTGCACAACGTTCATTTAAGAGCAATTAGAATGTTCTACGAATTTAAGAATTTTAGATACTACTAACCAACTGAGATATACATATGCTATTGCCAAAAGGCCCCTGGTTCTCACCTCCTTCATCCCATGGTGCACTCGTCTACAGAACTCGCCCCTTTCACCAACAACCTTCTTGATATATACCCTTGTTGGAGAGGACCGAGACAGGGGCCCTAGGAGAAGCAGCGACTGCTCGGTGGAGGTCGGCAACGGCTCAATGGAGGTTGACACCATTGCTAAAACCTGGCTTCAAGCAACGCAAAGCATGTAGCCAAAGAAACCAGTAGCAAAGAAGCAAGGCAACGCCTGTAAGAGTTCAAACTGAATAAATTAGTATTGGCAGTTTTATTGGTACTTCTCCTCATGAACAACGAGTTTATCAGTGTTTGGCTTCAAATAAGAACAATATTCTTTTGTGAAAAGTACTATTGCAGGGTTTAGGTGGAATGTACCTAGAGGAAAACCAGCTTCATCCTGATATCAGTCCATCAGGCTGGAGCTGAATCTCCATCATTGCTTGGTTTTCTCTGTCAATCTACTGCTGCTATAGCAAATTTCAGCGTTAGTAAACATTCATGCATCATCACTTGGATCATGCATGTCTCCACTTCTCGTTGACTTTCTCCCGGCAATGGTTGTGACCCCTGCATATACATTACTCAACTTGTCATAGATCTCTTCGTTACAAATTACAAAACCATGATTTTCGTTTATGCTAGATGATTCAGAGAGATAAAAAAACATTAAAAGACAACGAGAAGTGGAGACATGCATGATCCAAGAATTAGATCACCAGCGTACTGAATCGCCAAGATGACTGTCGCTGCTCAAATGCACCCCCTGGAATGCGCCAGCGTCCACGCCGACATTCAGTTGAGTAGCGCAGACAGCAGGGATGACAAGACGTCTGTACCAAGCCTGCAAGAGCAACAACACCTAGTATTAGACTCTCCAGTGACTGAATCGGCAAGATCATCGTCACTGCTCAAATACACGCTTGAGAATGCACCTAACATAAATAATTGTACACCCATTATGTGCAAAAGTCAAATGAACATTCATCAATCATATTCAATTCAGATCTGACCTGACCTCACATAAAAGAATGCCCTCTTCATGAGATCATGCACCTTTGTTGCCTTCCGTGCTCAAATAATTGTGTCCTTCACAGCAAATCAAAATCTAATGCCCTATTTAAAGCCATGTCACCTGGCACCCAAATAGTAGCCATATTCAGCCTAGGAACACTCTCAGCAGTCTCATGTTTGAGGCAACACAAATAAGCCTACAAAGTAAGAAACAAAATAATAAATATCGAGAAGATAGGAATACCAGGAGCAGCAGCGCCGTCAAGAGATCGAGAGCTTAAAGGAGAACACAACCTAGTTGATGTGGTAACCAACCCAAAACAGCAACAATCGACCCGAAAAAAATTGTCCCTTCCTTCTTGCTCCCTTCCACATTGGAGTCCGTCTGGTCTGCCGAGGCCGCGGCGCCTCCCACACCAGGGCACCCTCACATCCAAGTTCTGCAGGTAGAAAACTTCGCCTCAGTACTAACATTGCTTAAAATTTGGAATCAGTAAATGATACAGATCTTCAACAAACCATGCAAGCTAAAAGAAAATAATCTAGTACCTCGACCATTTCCTTCTAATAATTGTCACAAATACATGACTGTGCTTATAATTCAGGTCTCAAATGACCTAATAACCCTCAGATTTTCCGAGAGGGGTGCCCCGCCTGCTATCAAAACATGCTTGATTGTGTCATCAAAGGAAAGAGTAAGCTCCGGCAAGAACATAATGGTATGTACTGTTGTGATTTTCTTAGGATCATCATATCCTTTACACTATAGTAATTTCATGGAGAACATATAAGAAGTTTTACCTTGGCGAGTCCAACGAAGTTGATGGGTAGCAATTTGGATGAGGCCTCCCGGTGACAGGTCAGAGCTCTTCAAGCGAGGTAGCAACTTTGCTCTTGCTCACCAGTCACCACTTGCAACTTCGGCAGGCCGTGTCAAGCTTAACACCGCATCCGTAAAAGGTCACAAATCAAATTTCACCTAGCTGTATAAAATGACCCTCATCATTTTAGCAACTAAAACCAGACAGTGCAAGCCCATGTCTAAGCAAAATCAAATGAGAAGATCAACTTTGTAGAAGGGCATGCAAAGTTATAATCTTATATATCTCTGACGGTGGAACCGGACAGTAAAAAATCATTCAGGCGATATGACTACCCATTAGGAAATTATATATAGCAAAAATATGATATACATTCTAAAGTAAAAAAAGAATACGCTTAAGGAAAAGCCAACATCTCCTGAGGTAATCATAGCTATCAGTGAAACCAGGGATATTGTAAAAAAGGAATGTCCATTCCTGATTTTTTTGGTAATTTCAGTCGCATTTTTAAGCCTTGAGGTCATCATGTAACCACACATCCGCATCTCTGAGTCTCTCCATATATAATCTACATAATAACACTACTGTGAATCCTCTGTTACATAAAATTATTATTAATCTACCAAGGGTGAAAAAGGCAGATATAATCCATCATATTCATAGTAATTTGTGATCTTTCTAGTCCTTTTTTTGTACACCGGACTCTGTATACAAATTTGTCAACTATGTAATGATCGGCCTCATTTATTCTCTTATACCTAACAGAAGCGAGCTTGAGGAGAAATCAAAACAGGCCACTGCCGAAATCCCCACAAACTAAAAACTGCAATAGGCTATCTGTACAAAATACGGTGTTCTGAGCGAGCAGGTTGTACATGGGAAGCTCCCCGTCCTGAGAGGAAGAGATGGCTATGATTTTCTATGTACCCATGAGTGGCTGAGCAGATTCACCATCATGGACATGCGAAAAAAGAATTAAAGTGGGAGGAAAACGAGAATAAAGAGCTCACATGGGGAAGTAATATTGACGAGAGACGAGATGCTGATGTGCTCCGGCGAGTGGCCGGCGCGCTCGTCGCTCCTCCTCCACCACCGTCCCAGCGTCGCCCCTCGCTGCTCCTCCACCTCCGGTTGGCCCGTCTCCGGCCGCGCCCATCGCCTCTGGTCGTCGCCGGAGCGGATCCGCCCCGTGCCGACCCGTCTTCGACCGCGCCCGGCACCTCCAGTCGCCACCGCCATGGATCCGCCCCGCGCGAGCCCGTCGCCTCCCGTCGTCGCCGGAGCGGATCCACCCCGCGCCGGCCCGTCTCCGGCCGCGCCCGGCGCCACCAGTCGCCACCGCCGTGGATCCGCCCCGCACGATCCCGTCTCTGCCCGCTCCCGCCTCACCTCCACCCGCCGCCACCAACGCCACCACCCGAATCGGCCTCCCAAGCCGTGGTGACCCCCTGCGGGCACCTCCATCGCTCAGGCTGGCCGCTCCTTCTCAGGCCGGTTCCTCCAGACGCGCCGCCGCGCGAGAAGGAGGAAGGCGGCGGATTGGATGAGAGGAGGCAGGAGGCAGCCAAGCGGGATTGGGGGAGGAGAGGAGAGGAGCAGGTGGGGATTGGAGGAGGAGCAGAGGCCTGCGATTGGGGAGTGGTGGCCGATCTAGGGTTTTCACCCTGTGACCTCACGCGCATGGAGTGAGATCAGGTGACATGCACCTTTTGCATGTCACCGTGTGACATGCGGCCTAAATCCAAATTTAAACTTTGCGAAAAAATTTGAAATAAATCATGCATGTTCACAACACATATTAAGATAATCTCTATAAATTTCAGATCAAAATTCGAAACATACATCGAGAAACAAAAAAGAGAAACTCAGATATGAATAGTCTCAGAGAAACTCAGATTTGAATTCGAGAACTATTCATGACAGATTTCTCTTTTTTGTTTCTCGACGTATGTTTCGAATTTTGATCTGAAAATTTTAGGGGTTGTCTTAATATGTGCTGTGAACATGCATGATTTTTTTTAGATTTTTTCGCAAAGTTTAAATTTAGGTTTAGGCCGCATGTCACACGGTGACATGCAAAAGGTGCATGTCACCTGATCTCACTCCCACGCGCATACGAAGTGCACACGAACGAGAGCCCATGGCTGTCTCAAACTACCGGTCCCGCAAGTAGCTGGTCCCACGCGTCATGGACTGTCTAAGAAAACCAACATGTGAGGAAATTTTTGACTCATCCAACGGCTGTGATGAAAAGTGGGACTAAGATTTTACTGTGCAGGGTAGAACGGACGAACCAGATTCGTTTGCCCCTTTGAGATGGCCTGGTTGAGAGGGTAGTGTTTCAACATTTATAGGAGAAATCCTCATATAGGTTGTTTCACCTAGTTTGCATTAGGCTCATCTTTATATTCCGCAAAGACTAATATTGCAAAGAAAGAATTAAAATCTGTAGAAACCTATTCACCCCCTCTAGGTTTACCATCTCTGAACTTTTAATTGGCATTCCCTACAAGTTTGTAAAAATGGAACGTTTAGAAATTAGAGTTAATCATTGTCTCGCCAATCTGACGGAAACATAGCATCTTACTTTTGTTTGGCTCGGATCAGGTACTGGTGTTGTCATTCCGGAGCTTGAACATGAGCTGGTTGTAACCCATTTTTTTTTAATGAAGGTCCTTTTTACCCACAAAAAATACAGAGATTACTATAACTATTTTTATAGTGTATTGATTTAATATTGCATATGTTGATAATTTAAAATATATTTGGTTAAATTTAGTAAGGTTTTAACTTTGACTAAATTCATACTGTACAATTTTATTCATGAGAACGAACCTCGGCCTACACGGTCCTCACTCGAAGAAAAATAAAACCATATAAACCGGCATTTCCATCTGTTTTTTCAGGAAAAAAGAAAGGAACCCCGCATATATCTCGTCTGCGACGGTGGCCCCACCAGTTCCTCGCCCCGTCCGGCGGCCCCACCATCCCTCCCATTTCCTGATTTTCCGCACGCCTCGATCAACGCCGACGCCGACGCCGCCGGCGATGAGCGCGAAGCAGCTCTGCGACGCCCTGGCCGTCGCGGGGTTCGACGGCGGGGAACCGCTCGACCCGGAGAGCCTCGACTGGGCGTTCCTCCAGGGAGACGACTCCCGCCGCGTGCTCGCGTGGATCGCCGCCCGCCTCCGCCCCGCCAACGTCCTCTCCGCCTCCGACCTCGAGCTGTAATGCCCTATCTCTCCCGCGAACCCTCTCGAAATTTCTCTGATCGTAGCTAGGCTGCCAGACTGCCAGGGCTGCCAAGTTAGGCTAGCCCGGGGGTTGATTCGAACGCGATGCCCCCATGGGTCTGAACTGTCGGACGTGCAATGTCCGGGCTTCCGAGGTGGGGTTTTGGTTGGGATTAGCCTGACAAGCGTGGGGTTTGGATTCAAAATAATAGTCCTCGACTCCTGTTGCAAGTTGCAGAGTTGCCTGTGAAACTTTCGTAAGTGAAGGGTTTGGGTGAGAAAAGCACACAACTGCACTTGTCTGCACATGCTTTGGAGTGTGGTGCATCCTACTACCATTTACACTGTACAAAATTTATATTACGAGATGTTTTCGCTACAAGTGCTGATTCTCTTGCTTCCGAGGCTTAAACTGGTGTTCCTTGTTTCATAAACTTTGCAGGTATGAGCAGCTTGAACTGGAAGGGAAGCTTCTGGAGGTACACAGATTTTTACCTCCATTTATTCAGTAGACTTAGTTGGATTATCAATTTGGTGGAGTAGCATGTTTTCTTTTGGAAAAATCGTCTATACAGTGCTAGTCTTTTGTTGCAATATAGCTGCCTCCGGCTAGAGATGTGCGCCTAATATGAGTACCACATTTTTAGGGGGAGGACCTGGATTCCGCTTTCGACAGTATTTCAGTCTTCTCGGAAATTGGAGAGAACCAGGAATACACATTCCTGTCAGAAGAAAGTCTGGGAGACATCCGGTATGCCATGTCACTCTCCTGTTATACAAGAACTCAATCAACTGTTATTCTGTGCACCTCTTCTCGTGAGCTGCATTTCCCTTTACTTTTCCATCACCCACTTGCAAAAACAGCAGGTATAGTTGTATACCTTCCCTTCTTATGTGGAAGAGTATTATTCTGTTTTTCTCCCATCAAATTTTGTCTTATTGAGTATGTTATTTGTGGTATATGTAGTACATTTGCATGGTTTGTGTAATGGAGACACTGCCTAAATCTCTCAGATGCTAACTTCGGTAACACAGACTCTTGTGTTGAGTAGGATTTACAGATCAGAGGGTATAACGAGTAAAATAAATTCCCTTCCTCAGACCACACAGTGTGTGGGAGCTTTGGGCACTGGGTATGCCCTTTTTAGGGTCTAGCGAGTAAAATTGCAGTCCCATACTAGAAAAGAAAAAGAAAGAAGAGAATTAGTCCCACAGTGTTTGCTCCATTTTACTATTAAGCCCTATCTTCCCTTTCAAAAAAAATTAAGCCCCATCGTGCTAACGGTATGTTTTCCATCTGTTCACTGATCAGAGATTTTCTTCTTATATTTTCTAGTGACTCAAAACATGCACTTAGAGCTGAAGTTTCTGATTTGGAAAAGAAGCTCGCTTCATTGGAATGGCAGCTTGATTTGCTGACATCCCAAGCTACCACCATCACCCAGCGAAACAAATCCCGTGAATCTGCTAAAACTAGGGCAACTGGACAACTTACAAGATTAGATGACAAACTTGCTAAGAGAAGTTTAGAGGTAAATTATTCCTTTATTTTGCCAACCTGAAACACAGTATACCATACATACTGTCCTTTTACCATTCGCAGCTGTGTATTGATAGATACCTATAGTCTGGATTTCACATAGACCATTGTAGTTATACCTGAATTCAGCCCACAAAAAGAACTCGAGCAACCAGGCACTAGCACCTGGTGTCATTGTTTGTATAAAACGACTGAGGATTCAGTTTCTGATACTCATTGTCTAGTCTATAATCACCAGAACCATAGAAATAAATTGTAGCTAGCTATCACGTGTGGTTATTTAAGGGCCGGAGAGTGCGGTTGTGTTCAGTGAAAACTAAAAAGAGCTATGTTAATAAATGCAGGCAGCAAACAGAGTTTACTGGTCTTCAAGTTTACACAAATTTGTACATAATGTAGACATTCTTTCATACTCCGTATTATCCTCCTATTTTATGGCATTTGTTTACTACGTGTGAAATAGAGACTTTTTATTTTATCTGTCATGCTCTTTCTTATAGAATTTCGTTGCAATACTTTATTAGAAGAATGTGCTCTGTGACATTATATTTTCAAAACTTTCCCCCTTTCTTCAGATGAATGCTGTGCTCGGAAAACTTGTTGCTACCATCCAGGAGTTGTCCTACTATCATTCAGAAGCTGGTACTACTGTTGCCTTTCACATGTAAAGTTGCACATCTTATTACTCCCTCCATCTGGAAATGAGTGACTCGGATTTGTCTAGATTCGCTTGTATCTAGATGTTTTTTAGATGCGAATCTACACAAATCCGATTCACTTATTTCCGGATGAGGAAGTACTACACATTACATAGATTGACATGCGCTGATAACCTGATATATCCATTTTGATTTGCATGTATTGAAATGCCACAATATTTAACCCTAGCACACATAGTGTGAATTTTAATTTACTGTCAACCTTCTGAATTGCAGTTCATTTTATTCATTACAGATATTGGAATCTACCTGTCATACTGTGATTTCCAGTCTTATGTAATCAGTAACTTGGGTTGTACCAAAGAACTGAACAAATGGTTCACTAAGAAGTTTGAGAAGGTGTGCTTCTATCATGATCTCACTATTCCTATATTAATTGCATTATGTTTAACAAAACATGCAAATATTAGCTAAAAAATTATGATACATTGCTAGCCATACAAGATGAATAATGAGCCTGGTATTGGATGTGAAAAAAGCTAAATACTTCCGTTGAGTTGCATGGGTTCATCCAAAAGCTCGAACATGTTGGGGAAACATGGGAAATGCACTTAACTTCAACACTTTCCCTCTCATATGGCTGCCACAGGCCTAAAAGTGAATTGCCACAGTAACTTTTTATTTTAAATTGCGCTAGCCAGGTATTGAACTCGAGATCTCTGGATTCTAATACTATATTTAGTTTTATGCACCAATAGTTCACCTAAAAGCTCGATCTTATGGGAGTGTGAACATACGACCATCCTTTTGCCATAACTATGTCTTGATCAAGTTTTCTCCAGGGACCTCTCCATCTTGTTGCCAAAGAAGACGTGCCAAGGGGTGAGGATTCTTTTACCTGATCATTATCACATTACAGTTTTCTTGTCTGTACTGTCTCCATACATTTTATGCGCTCTTCTTTTCCGGCGCCAACAGAAGCAGATAAAGGTTTTGATATTTTTCTTTTGAATTATGTATTCTTATCCCTTAATATTCTGCCTGAATCATTGGAAAGGCTATAAATCCTTTTTTATGTGCCAGCATAATGTATTATGGAAGAAGGATACATTTTCATAATTTACTTTTTTGATATTAAAAGTTGAAAGTTCTAGTTTATGCGCCCAGCCAACATATGACTGAACTAGTAAAAACTGACCATGTCTATTTGATACCTCAAGTTTTCTGGTAAAAATGGCATGCTTAGGTAACCCTACTTGTTTTGAGTCTTCCCATAGTAAGTGTACTTTTAGGTCTGACTAAGCTTAATTGGCTAAAATTGAGTTTAATTTCTGAACGGAGCTATGTACCATCCGTCTCCCAGTATTCAGCTTGTTCAAAATCAAGAAGGCAAGAGTAGCACCCTCTTTGCAGCGAAGGTTTTGATATCTTCTCCATTTACTGGTCCATGATTGGCTTGGCTGTTGTGTACTCTATTATTGATATCTTAAATAATATGTAAACTTGGATTTCACCATGAAGTCATACTCAGTAATTTCCTCCAGTATTACTTTATCTAGGTTAGCTACTTATGCCATAGTGAATTATGATAACCAATTTTCCTTTTTTTGTGCAGGAGATTCTGAAAAGCATCATCATTTAGTAAATGAACTGAACCGAATTAATTCAATGTAAGTTTCTGTTTATCTGCCGATTACACTGATTTATTATTTCTGGCGTAATACTGCAAAATACCGCATCTTAGGTTGGAGTTGTCTTAATTTTGTACCATCAGCAAACCTAATCTATGGTCCATGTCACCTGTTCTGTCTCCACCTACATCAGTACCTCTGTGTGTGTGTGCATTTGTGTGTGTGTTTAATCATAAATGATGAAAGAGGAGTGATAAATGAGTGTGAAGGAGAGAAATATCATTACTTTTACACCATTTTTCGAAGAACATAACCATTAAATTTTTAAATGGAAGGAGTATTAATTTCAGTTTTGGAACTCATTTTCTCGAAGTCAGCAGCACATAAGTTTGTTTTTCCCCAGATGGATATCGATCTCTTAAATGCTTCCTTGACTTCATTTCTGAGATTAGTTTGCCTACTGATGGAACTCCGAGCTGCATCCCAAACTTTTCTGTCTGCATTACTGCATGTGGATTATTCATCCCTGTTGGTACAAAGTTACTCCTATTGCTTCCAGAGTCTCTTATGAATTTGTGTTCGCTACTGTGTTTTAATATGTATCAGGAAAATTAGACATGTAGTGATAGATAGATTTACTCTATGTTACTTCAGTTAGACACGTGACATGAACTCCGATATATGGCTCTTCTTTTATGTGCATTGGTTATTATCTTTTCACAAGCTACCTTATAGTTACCATCAAAGTGAAGAATCAGTCTACTTGCTTACCATGCTTCTCTTTTATTAACAGATTTGCTAAAAGTAAGAGGCAGTACATAGAAGCACTAGTAGAATATGCGAAGGAGGAGGCTAAACTCTCAAAGCTGAGATCTCAGTTGGCATCCCAACAGTCATATATTCATGAAGACATCCATTCTCTAAGGTATATCTGACATGAGTGTACTGGAGTTGAAAGAGCTCCGATATTGAAGTGGCATGATATCATTATTTCAGAATAGAACTGTTGAGAACATGGTATAATCCTTGTTGCCACCTCTAAAAGGGAAACTGCTTGGTTCCTGGTTTAGTCATTTTACCTGAGCTGAGATTTGACGCAAGTCGAGATTGAACAAAATATTGTAGAAAACACTTCATTTTTATTGTAGGAAAACATTTTTTTCCTATTTTATTGTATCACAATGAAGCTTTTGTGCATGTGCTGTTTACATTTGCATGATTCCATAACTTATATGTCTGTGTTATTTTTTGAAATTTTCTTATTTGGTTTCAGGAGGAGAAACTCTGAACTTACCGATGAGCTTAAGGATCTCTCCCTTCAAGTTCAGGGATGCCTATCCGAGGTAAATTCAAACACAAAAATTTCGTTCTTGAATCTTGATACTATCATGAACTGCCTAAAGATTTCCCTGCACGGATGCTTCAGAGTTGTTTAAGTTACACTGCTTAATACCTTGAGTTAATGTTCTATTTCGATCAAGAATTTTGTGCATCTATCAATAGATATCACTGGCATCCCCACATAATAGAAATATAAAAGATGGTGGGAATGTTTTACCTGGACATGTCACAAGCTCATGGATGTTTCACTGGAGTAAATAGATGAATGAACAATGAAGCTAAAGTTCCTTCATTCATAGTTCACGCTTTTTTTCCCATGCCTGCAGTAAAAAAAGTAATATTTGCCACCCATTTAGCTATCTTACACTTTACCCAACCATATTTCCATTTTATGTGCCAGGCAGTGTAAAAGTTAATGGCCTATTTTGATTTTCCCTTTTATAGACTGTTGCAATCTTGTGTGCTGACCTGGCTCGACTTGAGGGTGCAAATATTTTGCAAGGTGTGCTCTCCTTATGACCCAATAAGAATTTCAAAGCTTTTTGCAGTACTGAGATTGGTACTTCATGTTCCTAACTATGACCTTATAGGGGATCATAACTTGAAGGTTCACCGTCAAGAATGCTATATAGGCCAGCAGAAAAGGGTAGCTTGCTAGTACTTGGTTGTTTTTCGGTAGAAACCAGCCTCCTACCGAACTAAGTGATGATGTAGACATTTCTTCTTTCTTGCAGTTCATCAATCATTTGGTTAATCAGCTTGCTGCGCATCGGTTTCTGAAGATAGCTTGCCATCTTGAAAGACGGACAAAAATTTCGGGCGCTTATTCATTGCTCAAAGCTATAGAAATGGAGTTGCAGAGCTACTTATCAGCTGTCAATGGCCGCCTGGTATGTCTTGCTGGTTTTCTCTGTTACGTTCACGATGTTGTTTAGCTTGTTAGCATTCACTTCATTTGTACATTCTTATAAAGTAGAGTATATACCACACAATACGTAGGACCGATATCATTTACTTGGTCAACCTGCATCTGACATGATTGAAGAAGGGTCTGTTGATGACCGGGATACTTTTCTCCATGCCGTGAGGGATATTCTTAGTAGTCAGTCAGGTAAGCCAGGTGTTTTCACAAATCTTCATGTTATCTACCAATGCTGGAATAATTTGCTCTTTTCATTTTCTGTAGGTGCTCAGACAGTGACACCAACATATGTTTCAGCATATGCTTTGGTTGAACAGATATCAGAACTGGCGGACGAGCTGCACTGTTATCAGCATGAGCTTGAAAATGTTCTTCCACGTGAACGAAGAAGATTCATCGATGAACAGTGAGTTGTCCTCTCAGTTGTGCTAAACAATCTTCCTTCATAAATTTTACCTTTCTTCGTCCATTGGGTGGTTGAATCTCCCTTGCTGCACATTAGCAAGAGGGAAGATACACAAAAATAGAATGCTACATTCGCTAACTCCTAGTGGTAGGAGTTATATGTTAAACGTTTTAAAAAAATGTTAACGTTTGGTCCAATCACTCTGTTTTTTCATCATTTTGTAGATGCAGGATGATTCAAATACTTGAGCAGATCCTATCTGTACCTGTGACACATATGCTACCAAAATTTACACCATGGGTACATTCTCTTCTGATGTTTGTACCTTTTCCTCTGTGTCTTGTGCTATGTTCTGATGCTATTACTTGACCATGTTTTACTCAGCCACTGGCGCAAGCGCTTGAAGAATTAGAAATGATCAGCTACGAAGTCTCTGCTTCTGTTAATGAAGTAACGATGGCTCGAGAGGAAAAGGCCAAGGTACTGTACATCTGTTACTACCACCCGTTGCTAATAATCAACAGTATCAGCGGTTTAGGTGTAATTCTGTATGTGGATTGAGTCATGTTCTCATATTTACAATGGTCTGCAGATGTTACAACAGCCTTCACGCAATGTGCAGCAGGAAAGACGAGTATTCACCGATTTCTTCTGCCACCCAGGACGGCTGGAGAATCAAGTCAGAGAGCTCAGTTCTCGTATTAGAGCAATCCCCGAATAATCTTGGGTAGGGTGGTCAATATGGCCAGTGCAAAGTCTTGCTTGGATCCTCAAACTTAGTTGCCATGTCTTTTCTTGCTTGGCCCTCTTTTTTTTCCAGGGTTTTGACATACGAGAAGCAGAATCGTACATCCTCGGAATTGCAACAACTGAAGATTGTTGAGCTTAATTTTTTGTTTGTTTCTATTACATCAACACAAAGTATACCCAGTATAGTGCTTTAAGGGGAATAAAATAACAGAGGGACCCATTGTATATAATCATCAGTTTTCAGTGCCTAGTTCTTTTGAATCTTTGTGAAGACTGATTATGCTATAGAAGAATTCATTTTGCTATTGCAATTTTGTGCATAGATCTGGGTGGTCCGTGCCATAGAGTTTCTTGTACTAGTTGGCAAGGTCTGGAAGGCAAATGCCGAGCCAAAGTGCCGCTTGCTGCACGGCTCATTCCCCTTCTCTTCTCTCACCTCACTACAGTACCTGAGGGAGAACCGCTCCTCCCCGGGCCAAACCGAAGCTGTCGCCGGCCAAGGGAGGCGGAGGGGAGGCGCCGGGCTTCTCTCTGTAGATATTAGGGTTATGTTTTGGCAAGTTGCCAGTAGTTGTTTTAGTTTAGGTGCAGCTCCGGATTGGTTCGGCGAGATCTGGAGGCTAGGGTTCTTCCTCGCCTTGATTCAGCTCCCCTGGCCGGAGCTAGAATCGGCAGCGGAGACCACTGCACGGTCGAATAAAATCGCTGGATGCTTTCTCTTGCAGGTACAGCCTGGTTCTGTTGTGTTCCCCTCTCTGGCCGGCCGAGGTGGCGGGGGGATCTGGGCTTACACAGCAGCGGCTGTTCCGGCGACGGCGTACCGAGCTGCAACACCCTCTCCGGCCGGCCATGGAGGCGAGGGGAGGTGGTGCTTCAGTTCACGTTCGTCCAAGCCAGCAAGGGAGCGGGCTGTTCTATGCTCCGATTTGCTGCACCCCTCCTCTCTTCTTCCTCTGGACGGCCGTGGTGGCGAGGGGAGATCTAGCGGAGAGGAGATGCAAGAATCAGAGCCACGACAGCACTGGGATGCCATGAAGCTCGGTCTCCGGTAGATCCCAAGCGCCGGCGACTTCTGCCGAGATCCGTCGCTGCTTTCTTTGGCCAAGGGGGCCTCGCCGTTCTTCGGCAGTTTCTGCTCCGGGGAGTATCAACTTCCTCCACGCCTTAGGGCTGTGGTGGAAGATCTGCAAGCTCAGCGCGGTGATCCATCCTGGCAACGAACCAAGTGGCGTAGTCCCGGCGTCGTCGCCAGTGACCGTGGTCTGAGTTTGATTCAGCGATGCGGTGGAGAAGAAGGACTTGATTTCTTTTTCAATTTTCTTTCTCATGTCCTTCTTGTAATTTTCCAGGACTCATGTGCTATTACTACTAAAGCCAAGGTCCTGTTTGTAATTGTGCCCGCCGATTAATGGAGCTTCTCGGCCCTTCGGGGCCTTCCCTGTTAAAAAAAGTGTCGCTTGCTTCGTTGGCATTGCAGCGGAATTTTGGTATAACTCAAGTTTCCATGCCTCACTCAATAGTTCACCTTTCAAAACTTTATACGGCAGAGAGCCGAACATGGGAGGTATGCTACACTGGGATGGAGCACCAGCAACTGAGGTATGCTACACTGGGATGGAGCACCAGCAACTGAGGAAGAGTTTGACTGGGTAAACCATACTGTTGCTTCCCATGTGCTTCTTCATAAGATCCGTCGCCGAGGCAACATCTTGAGAACGTCTCTTTACGCGGACGATGCGACTATTTTTGTCACGCCGGTGAAAACTGATGTTCAAAACCTTGCCGCCATCTTGAAGGCTTTTGGTGATGTCATCGGGCTTTGCACCAATTTCCAAAAGAGCTCTGTTGTGCCAATTCGTTGTGGGCAAGTGGACATGGACGATATCCTTCATGGCATCCCGGTGGAAAGAGCTTCCTTCCCAATCAAATACCTTGGGTTGCCACTCACTATGGGAGGCCTTAAAAGTGCGCATCTCCAACCTCTTGCGGATAAAGCGGCCGCCAAAGTTCCCGCTTGGAATGGCAAGTATGTCACCACGGCGGGCCGCACCGCTCTTGTCAAGTCCGTTCTTGCGGCTCAATCTATTTTCCATTTGACTACACTTGTGGTGCCCCCCAAGCATTCTTCAATGCATCAAGAAAACTCAAAGGGCTTTCCTTTGGGCGGCTACGGATAAGGTCACCGGTGGGCAATGCAAGGTCAATTGGGATGTGATTTGTAGACCCAAAATCCTTGGAGGGCTCGGGATTCTTAACACCATCTTTTTCGCCCGAGCTCTCCGCTTGTGCTGGCCTTGGCTTGAGTGGAAGGACCCGGATAATATTTGGGTGGGGTTGGGCAACCCGTGCAACGACATCGACATAGACCTTTTCTACGCCGCAACCACAATCCGTGTTGGAAATGGGGAGAAGACTCCTTTTTAGGAGGCGCCTTGGCTTCATGGTGAAAAACCTAAGGATATTGCCCCTCTCATCTTCCACATCTCCTCTAGAAAGAGGTGGAACGTCAAGAGAGCCATGCTCAATAACGCTTGGATCGCCAAGATTGACATGGAAGCGACTTTCTCCGTTGAGCATGTGCAACAATACTTGGCTCTTTGGAATAGGCTAGCCGGGGTTTCTTTACAACCGGGGACTTTGGATGAGATCTATTGGAATCTCACGGAAAATGGAACATACTCGTCCAAGTCCGCCTATAAGGCTCAATTCTTTGGCTCCATCTTGGCTCCCATTGGTTCCTCGGTGTGGAAGATTTGGGCTCCATCCAAGATCAAGTTCTTCGCGTGTCCAAAATAGGATTTGGACACGCGATCGGTTGGAGAGGAGGAATTGGACTAATTGTGGGAATTGCCCCCTTTGCAATAGGGTCATTGATGTCTACGCACGCTTCTATTCCTGTAGACAGTGTTGGGCCTCCAAGAGCAGAGGTTTGTAGAACAGCAGCAAGTTTCCCTTAAGTGAATCACCCAAGGTTTATCGAACTCAGGGAGGTAGAGGTCAAAGTTATCCCTCTCAAGCAACCCTGCAATTAAGATACAAGAAGTCTCTTGTGTCCCCAACACACCTAATACACTTGTCAGATGTATAGGTGCACTAGTTCGGCGAAGAGATAGTAAAATACAAGTGATATGGATGAATATGAGTGGCAATAACAATCTGAAATAAATATGGCAGCAAGTAAACATGCAGTAGAACAGTAAATAAATGATGATTCGATATTTGGAAACAAGGCCTAGGGATCATACTTTCACTAGTGGACACTCTCAACAATGATCACATAAATAAATAACTTCTCTTCACTTGTGCTACTTTCTCACACTCTCTTGTTGGATAACAAACACCATTCATTGTGTAGGGCTACAAAAGCACACCTCAAGCCGGAGTAAACAAGCTCCACAACATCCGGAGTTCATATTAAAGTAACCTTTAGAGTGCATAATAGACCGTTGCAATTTAGACCGAGTACTAACATAGCATACACACTGTCAACAATAGCTATGAAAGGGGGAATAGATCGCATCAATACTATCATAGTAATAGTAAACTTCATAATCTACAAGAGATTACAATCATAACCTACGCCAAGTACTACATGATGCACACACTGTCAACTTTACATCATGGAGGAGGAATAGACTACTTTAATAACATCACTAGAGTAGCACATAGATTAATAGTGATACAAAGCTCATGATCACATAAGATCACACCATGGGAGAGAGAGATGAACCACATAGCTACCGGTAGAGCCCTCAGCCTCGGGGGAGAACTACTCCCTCCTCATCATGGGAGACAGCAACGGCGATGAAGATGGCGGTGGTGTCGATGGAGATGACTCCGGGGGCAATTCCCCGTCCCGGCGGCGTGTCGGAACAGAGACTTCTGTCCCCCGAAACTTGTCTTCACGATGGCGGCGGCTACGGAACTCTTCGTGGAATATCGTCGATTGTTTTAGGGTTTTCACATCTGGGAGCATATATAGGCGAAGGGGCGATGTCGGTGGAGTCCCGAGGTGGGCTCCCCACCAGGTGGCGCGGCCAGGGAGGGGCCCGCGCCCCCCTATGGTGTGGGCTCCTCGTGGCCCTCCTTCATCTCTCCTTCGGATTCAGTGAAGCCCCTGGAAAAATAGGAACGTGGCCTTTTGTTTCGTCCAATTCCGAGAATATTTCCTGTGTAAGATTTCTGAAACCAAAAACAGCAGAAAACAGGAACTAGCGCTTCAGCATCTTGTTAATAGGTTAGATCCGGAAAATGCATCAAAATGATATAAAGTATGAATAAAACATGTAGGTATTGTCATAAAACTAGCATGGAACATCAGAAATTATAGATATGTTGGAGACGTATCAAGCATCCCCAAGCTTAGTTCCTACTCGCCCTCGAGTAGGTAAACGATAACAAGGATAATTTCTGAAGTGACATGCTACTATCATAATCTTGATCAATACTATTGTAAAGCATATGAGATGAATGAAGTGATTCAAAGCAATGGTAAAGATAATGACTAAACAACTGAATCATATAGCAAAGACTTTTCATGAATAGCACTTTCAAGACAAGCATCAATAAGACTTGCATAGGAGTTAACTCATAAAGCAATAAATTCTTAATAGAAGGTTTTGAAGCAATACAAAGGAAGATATAAGTTTCAGCAGTTGCTTTCAACTTCAACATGTATATCTCATGGATAATTGTCAACACAAAGTAATATGATGAATGCAAATAAGCAAGTATGTAGGAATCAATGCACACAGTTGACACAAGTGTTTGCTTCTAAGATGGAAAGAAGTAGGTAAACTGACTCAACATAAAGTAAAAGAAAGGCCCTTCGCAGAGGGAAGCATGGATTACTCATGTGCTAGAGCTTTTTATTTTGAAAACATGGAAACAATTTTGTCAACGGTAGTAATAATTCATATGTGTTATGCATAAAACATCCTATAAGTTGCAAGCCTCATGCATCGAACACCAATAGTGCTCGCACCTTGTCCTAACTAGCTTGGATTTCCATGGATTATCATTGCATTACATATGTTTCAACCAAGTGTCACCAAGGGGTACCTCTATGCCGCCTGTACAAAGGTCCAAGGAGGTAGATCGCATTTGATTTCTCGTTTTTGATAGATCTCAACTCGAGGACATCCATACCGGGACAACATAGAAAACAGATAATGGACTCCTCTTTAATGCTTTAAAGCATTCAACAACAGATGATATTCTCATAAGAGATTGAGGATTAATGTCCAAACTGAAACTTCCACCATGATACATAGCTTTGGTTGGCGGCCCAATGTTCTTCTCTAACAATATGCATACTCAAACCATTTAATCATGACAAATCACCCTTACTTCAGACAAGACGAACATGCATAGCATCTCACATGATATTCAACAAAGGTGTAACAGTTGATGGCGTCCCCAGAAACATGGTTACCGCTCAACAAGCAACTTATAAGAAATAAGATACATAAGCTACATATTCTTTTCCACAATAGTTTTTAAGCTACTTTCCCATGAGCTATATATTGCAAAGACAAGGAGTGAAATTTTAAAGGTAGCACGCAAGCAATTTACTTGAAATGGCAGAAAAATACCACATGATACGTAGTTATGGTGGACACAAATGGCATAAGTTTTGGCTCAAGGTTTTGGATGCACGAGAAGCATTCCCTCTCAGTACAAGGCTTTGGCTAGCAAGGTTGTTTGAAGCAAACACAATTATGAACCGGTACAGCAAAACTTACATAAGAACATATTGCAAGCATTATAAGACTCTACACTGTCTTCCTTGTTGTTCAAACACTTTTACCAGAAAATATCTAGACTTTAGAGAGACCAATCATGCAAACCAAATTTTAACAAGCTCTACAGTAATTCTCCACTAATAGGTTCAAACTACATGATGCAAGAGCTTAAACATGATCTATTTGAGAGCTCAAAACAATTGCCAAGTATCAAATTATTCAAGAAAATATACCAAATACCACATGAAGCATTTTCTGTTTCCAATCAAATAGCAATGAAACGGCTTTCAACTTTTGCCATGAACATTAAAAGTAAAACTAAGAACACTAGTGTTCAATATGAAAAAGCGGAGCGTGTCTCTCTCCCACACATGGATTGCTAGGATCCGAATTTATTCAGAGAATGAAAATAACAAAACAAAAATAAAACACACAGACGCTCCAAGTAAAGCACATAAGATGTGACGGAATAAAAATATAGTTTCACTAGAGGTGACCTGATAAGTTGTTGATGAAGAAGGGGATGCCTTGGGCATCCCCAAGCTTAGATGCTTGAGTCTTCTTGAAATATGCAGGGATGAACCCCGGGGGCATCCCCAAGCTTAGACTTTTCACTCTTCTTGATCGTATTATATCATCCTCCTCTCTTGATCATTGAAAACTTCCTCCACACCAAACTCAAAACAATCTCATTAGAGGGTTAGTGCATAATCAAAAATTCACATGTTCAGAGAGGAAACAATCATTTCCAACACTTCTGGACATTACCCAAGGCTACTGAAATTTAATGGAGCAAAGAAATCCACTCAAACACAGTAAAAGAGGCAATGTGAAATAAAAGGCAGAATCTGTCAAAACAGAACAGTCCGTAAAGACAAATTTTTACGAGGCACTTAACATGCTCATATGAAGAATCTCAAATTGAATGAAAGGTGCGTACATATCTGAGGATTACTCATGAATTTTCGCAGATTTTTTAGATTCTCCTACAGAGAGAACAGCTCAAATTCGTGACAGCTAAAAATCTGTTTCTGCGCAGAAATCCAAATCTAGTATCAACCTTCTATCAAAGACTTTACTTGGCACAACAATGCAATAAAATAAAGATAAGGAGAGGTTGCTACAGTAGTAACAACTTCCAAGACAAAACAAAACAGTAGCAAAATAAAAACATGGGTTATCTCCCAAGAAGTGCTTTCTTTATAGCCATTAAGATGGGCTCAGTAATTTTAATGATGCTCATATAAGGATGAGAGTTGAAGCAAAGAGAGCATCAAAAAGCAAGTATGAAACAAATTTAAGCATAACCCATTTCCTATGAAAAGGAATATTGTACACAAATAAATTCATGAAGAACAAAGTGACAAGCATAGGAAGATAAAACACGAGTAACTTCAAAATTTTTAGCATGTAGAGAGGTGTTTTAGTACCATGAAAATTTCTACAACCATATTTTCCTCTCTCATAATAATTTCCAATAGCATCATGAACAAACTCAACAATATAACTATTACATAAAGCATTCTTATTCACATGCATAAAAGTATCATTACTCTCCACATAAGCATAATCAATTTTATTAGTAATAGTGGGAGTAAAACTATCACAACCATCATTATAATCATCATAAATTGCAGGCATGGTATAATCATAATAATCTTTATCCTCCATAGTAGGTGGCACCAAAATATCACTATCATTATAATCATCATAAATGGGAGGCAAAGTATCATCAAAGAAAATTTTCTCCTCCATGCTTGGGGGACTAGAAATATCATGCTCATCAAAACCAGCTTCCCCAAGCTTAAATTCTTCCATAGCATTAGCAATAATAGTATTCAAAGAGTTCATGCTAATAACATTGCTACAACTATTTTGCAAACAAAGTTCCATGGGTTTTTTAATTCTCTCTTCAAACACCTCATGTCCTAACTCAAGATAAATTTCATAAAGATCTCTAATTTTTTTGTTGTTTTCCATTAAGCCTAACTAGTGAAAATAAAAACAAGAAACAAAAAGATATAATTGCAAGATCTAAAGGAAATAGCTTCGAGCACTCACACACCGGATCTAAAGGATGTGAATACCTTTTACCTTACCTCCCCGGCAACGGCGCCAGAAAATAGCTTGATGTCTACGCACGCTTCTATTCCTGTAGACAGTGTTGGGCCTCCAAGAGCAGAGGTTTGTAGAACAGCAGCAAGTTTCCCTTAAGTGAATCACCCAAGGTTTATCGAACTCAGGGAGGTAGAGGTCAAAGTTATCCCTCTCAAGCAACCCTGCAATTAAGATACAAGAAGTCTCTTGTGTCCCCAACACACCTAATACACTTGTCAGATGTATAGGTGCACTAGTTCGGTGAAGAGATAGTAAAATGCAAGTGCTATGGATGAATATGAGTGGCAATAACAATCTGAAATAAATATGGCAGCAAGTAAACATGCAGTAGAACAGTAAATAAACGATGATTCGATATTTGGAAACAAGGCCTAGGGATCATACTTTCACTAGTGGACACTCTCAACAATGATCACATAAATAAATAACTTCTCTTCACTTGTGCTACTTTCTCACACTCTCTTGTTGGATAACAAACACCATTCATTGTGTAGGGCTACAAAAGCACACCTCAAGCCAGAGTAAACAAGCTCCACAACATCCGGAGTTCATATTAAAGTAACCTTTAGAGTGCATAATAGACCGTTGCAATTTAGACCGAGTACTAACATAGCATACACACTATCAACAATAGCTATGAAAGGGGGAATAGATCGCATCAATACTATCATAGTAATAGTTAACTTCATAATCTACAAGAGATTATAATCATAACCTACGCCAAGTACTACATGATGCACACACTGTCAACTTTACATCATGGAGGAGGAATAGACTACTTTAATAACATCACTAGAGTAGCACATAGATTAATAGTGATACAAAGCTCATGATCACATAAAGATCACACCATGGGAGAGAGAGATGAACCACATAGCTACCGGTAGAGCCCTCAGCCTCGGGGGAGAACTACTCCCTCCTCATCATGGGAGACAGCAACGGCGATGAAGATGGCGGTGGTGTCGATGGAGATGACTCCGGGGGCAATTCCCCGTCCCGGCGGCATGCCGGAACAGAGACTTCTGTCCCCCGAAACTTGTCTTCGTGATGGCGGCGGCTACGGAACTCTTCGTGGAATATCGTCGATTGTTTTAGGGTTTTCACATCTGGGAGCATATATAGGCGAAGGGGCGATGTCGGTGGAGTCCCGAGGTGGGCTCCCCACCAGGTGGCACGGCCAGGGAGGGGCTCGCGCCCCCCTATGGTGTGGGCTCCTCGTGGCCCTCCTTCGTCTCTCCTTCGGATTCCGCGAAGCCCCTGGAAAAATAGGAACGTGGCCTTTTGTTTCGTCCAATTCCGAGAATATTTCCTGTGTAAGATTTCTGAAACCAAAAATAGCAGAAAATAGGAACTGGCGCTTCGGCATCTTGTTAATAGGTTAGTTCCGGAAAATGCATCAAAATGATATAAAGTATGAATAAAACATGTAGATATTGTCATAAAACTAGCATGGAACATCAGAAATTATAGATACGTTGGAGACGTATCAGTCATGAAGTCGGTTGAACATCTTTTCGTCCATTGCCGATTTTCCATTAGGCTTTGGACGCATGTGAAGGATTGGCTTGGGCTACATCGCCTCTCCCTCAATGCTTGGAATACTCTCCCCTTCTTGGATTGGTGGAATTTTGTAACCAAACACAAGGGCATGGTCTCCATTGCGCTCCTTGTGTCTTGGGGAATATGGAATGAGAGGAATGCTAGAGTTTTCAAGAACAAGCATGCACCCCCTATGGTGATCTTCGAGAAAGTTAAAAACGAGTCTAGATTGTGGGCTCTAGCGGGCGCTAAGCATGTGAATTTTTTGATGCCGCGAGAGTAGTCTTTTGGCTTTTGGTTTGGTTACCTTTGTTTGCTTGTAAACTCTCCCCTTAATTAATGGAATAGGGCAAGGCTTTTTGCCCTCTTTTCAAAAAAAATGTTGAGGTCGTGATAAGAAGGTGTTTGACGGTGGACAATTTGGCCATCCGAGGATAGCGGCACGACCCCATATGCAAACTCAGCAGGGTTGACCTGGAGATGGTCCAGCACTTAAGGCTTCATTGCTGATTCTCCATGGCCACGCCGAAAAGTATCTTCGCTTGGAACCGGATGATCAGGGGTGCTTGCGCTGGTGGTAGGGGACTAAATTAGTGATGGGACGCAAATGCAAATGGGAGGTCAGTCGTGCAATCATCTACTCCATGTGGAATCTCCTAAGAGCTCTAAGCTCCCAGGGTTGGGAGCTCTCTTGGTTGATCGGGAGGTCATTTTGGCGGGCCCCACACGCGAACAGATTGCATCGCTGCCAGCACGTTTTGACTGGTCGTGAGTCCTGTGGAAGGCGGTTGCTCGGTCAGCTGGTTTGTTGGGAAAAACTTTTCCTCAACTGGTTGCGTGTCTTCCCGAGCAATGCTAGACTTACGGGAAACACTTACGGGATGAGGTGGAGATACAGGATCGTGAACCACCCACCACAGCACCACGTCTGCCCGTAGATAAATTCCCTTTGTGTAAGTGTAGGATTATTATGTCTTCCCTATCCCCCTCCCCTCTCCACAACGCCCACCGCCTACCCGGATGGCCACCTCCATCTCCCATGATGAGGTAGTGGCAGGAGACAACAAGGTGTTGGATCCTGGAGGAGATGTAGGCAGATCCTAGCTCGGGTTGATTCTTGTCGATCTCGCTCACTCGGGGGATGAACCTGCGTGCTGCCGAATGATTTGCAAGTTGTGGTCATTCATTTCATCTCCTGTCACTCATCGCCCTAGCACTGCTGATTCGATTTTCCTAGATGTCTTGGTCGCGTGTAATTGTCACTGGATGTAAAGTACATTGTTTTCGGCATGTTGTTTCTACATTATTGGGGTTTGTTGTTGCCTTGTCCCGTGTGATGTCGTGGTCTCATTTTTGTCGTTGGTCTGGTGCTCTACCCTGGCAATCAGACCAGGATCTCCTTAGTCAACACCCGGATTTTTAAGTCTAGATGCCTATCATGCCATACATCGCAATCCCAGGAAGATTGTTGTTGTGAGACATAATAGTTGATATCATAAGTCATCATTCATTACAACCCATAATCATCTTACAAACTCAGATCACATGATCCAATATTACACAAATAGTTGATCTAATGATCAACGAACACATTACATAGCGGAAGCGTAGTCGTAGTGAACTATCTAATCCACAGGCCAACACCTGACGTTAGAAGATACTCCTAGTTGTCGTAGACGTCCTGCTGGCCGTCATCTTGGTATTGCTACTCTTCTTCATAGTCTGGTCATTGGAATAGCCAGGGACACAGCCGTGAGTACTTTAAAGTACTCGCAAACTAATACTAGTGTAAGTACTATCAATTTTAGTAAGGGGGTGCTAAGCTCTAGTTTTATTTGCATAAAGCCAATTTTAGTTCATAAGCATTTCATAAAGGACTCTTCATATGCTAACTAACTCATGTGGGAACATTAGTGTCATTCCCACAACTCAGTTGTGGTTCAAGTCAAGTCACCATTCAATTCATCAAGTATTTTCAAGAAACATCTGACACCGGAAACAGTATGGCCTTTCCAATCGTCCGTAACCGTGGACACGACTATTCGAATAGATTTACACTCTGCAGAGGTTGCACACTTGTCCCACAACATTTGATTACATCCGTCAGGGATAACCCTGAATCATCGTAACTCAGTACGCGGATCATCAACCATAACCTTTCAATTACATACCCTAGTATAGGCACCTCTCCCCATGAGCTTGGCCCCCCAGTGAAGACAAACCGTCAGCCTGGGAACTGCACAGGGCTTGGGTCGTACATTCACCTCATTTCACATCACTTTCACTTTCAACGGAGGCAGCCTCGGCATAACCCCTATGATGCTTGTTCAGAGGGAACCCATACTAAGATGCATAAACTTCCAGTTAAGCCCTACCCATAATCAGGTATTGTGGGGGTACTAAATAATTGGAAAGGTATCGCATCCAAACCCAACATTAGTTTTTATCAAATTCACCATGTCATTCAAGCCATATTCACATTCAAAGACCTTTCAATAGAATGACTCATAATTCCAAGTTTTTCAACTTCACTTCAAAATCACAAGTTCCCATCTAGAGTAGTCAATTTTATTTGTTAGCACTAGCACTAGTCATGAGGGGTGCTATCTAGCTTGTAAAGCTTTGATGCTAATTTTGCTACTCTTGTCACACTCTATACTTAGACCAAAGTTAACTATAAAAGTAATCTTTGATAAACAAAGTAAAAGATTGTAAGGGTAAAACTTGGGATGGGATCATTCACATAATGTAAAGGTAATGTTGCCTTGCTCAAAAGAGCTTTGCACTTGCAAGAATATTAGCTTGCCTTGGTTGGTGTACTGATCAAAGTGGTCTTCCTCTTCCTGGAAGTAGACCTCCTCCTCCTGGTACTCCTCGGTACTAGCGTCTAAAAATGGATACGAGGTAACAATCACCAAACAAGGTTTAAGAGCTATACTAAGCACACAAATGGGTTCACACAAACTATTCTATCATCACCACATTGCTATCATGTTGGTTGACTTTGTTTTCTTCTTAAGAAAAATAATTTCCTCTCATTACAAATATTGAATTAGGATCTTTATTTAGTTTGTTGAGGAAATAATTTCTTCTTATTGAATCTTGTTAAGATTTAAGTTCCTCCAATAAGTAATGTATGAACCCATGTTGACCAAGGTCAACCATTCATAATCATCATTTGGGAAACTGATTTAAATGAGGTAGAGTACCTCATGCAATTTAACACTACCATACTTATGATTTAACATCACCAAATAATTCAATATGAGATTATGTAGACCATGGTCACTACCTCATATTAAGTTACTTGGGACAAGATTTAAATGAGGGAAAACATCTCATATGATTTATTAAATAGTTTTGGACAATATCAATTGACTAGAAATAGCCATATAGCCCTTTATTTAAACTAGGCCATGATCACACAAAGTAACCATGTCATATTTTTACATAAACATGTAGAGTATGTGAAATGAGATTTATGAGAGTTGGAAACAACTCAAAAGCATTTTTGGTTGATTTTTAATAATTGTTTGAAGTTTGAAAAGGCCATGCCTTGTTATTTTTGTCACATTAATTCTACAAAGAATCTCACGATGAGACCAGTGGGGTTGGATATATCTTTTCCCTAGCTTTCCAACCATATGAAATTCATCAAATTTGGTTGAGCCAATCTGATTCTATTTAAATTTGAAAAAGCATCTGTAAGCAAAATGGCTAAATTGAATTAATTTGAATTCAAACGTGTGGGCCTAGGCCGGAAAAGTTACTGGGCCGAAACGGTTTAAATGGAGGAAGCCAGCCCACCACGCGTCTCGCATGCGTGGGCTGCCTGACAGGTGGGCTCCACCCGTCAGCCTCACTTAACACAGCGAAACGGTATGTTGGATTTGAGCCGCACGATTAGAAGGGGATCGAGCGGCTCAGAGACGTCGTCGTCTCCGGCGAGAATTGGGTACTGGCGCGGCGAGGCTAGGGGTCCGGCGAGCTCACCGGTGCTCCAACAAGGGTTGGCAGTGTGCGCGAGGACGATGTCGACGACGGCGATGCTCCTGGTACCGGCGGCGCGTCCTGGGGCGGCTCCAGTCGACGGCAGCGATCTGCGGTACTGGCGGGCTCCGGCGATGAAATTGACGGGCTTTGGTGGCTAATCGAGAAGGGGAGGTGGTCGAGTGAGATGAGAGGAGCGAGCTGGTGTGGAGAATGAAGCGAGGGGAGCCCTCTATTTATAATGACGGGGGATGACCGTGTGCTGCGGCGAGGTTGACAATGGCGCGAGGGTTACGGCGAGCTAGAGAGGTAGGCGAGGGCGGCGTTCTATTCAGCATGTCCGTGCGGTTCTCCTGGCGGCAACGGCGTGGCTGGGCGGTGCCGAACTTGGTCGGGGGCAAGCGGTGTACTGAGCGTCCGTGACGGGGTTTGGTCTTCGTCTCCGGCGACGGCGGGCGCAGGTCGGGGACAAGTCGATGTCTAGCATGTCCCGTGTCCGTGGTGCTCTGGCGAGTCGCTGGGCGAGAGAGGGGGTCCAGGGGTGGCGCGATGCGTCGAGGCGATGCGTGCACTGAGCGTGTCCGTGGGCGGCACCCATGCCATCGTCGGCATGTCCTGGGCGTCGTGGGTGCGCGCGTGTATGGTCCTTGTCGTCCTCTCCTCGACCAACGGCGGGTACCAGCATGCTCAGGGGATCAAGGGAGAGCAGTAGGGCATGGTGGCCAAGGCTAGAAGTGAGAGAGGTGAGGGGTGGCATGATTGCATGTGAGAGGTGGCCGGCATGGCATGGCATTGCCATGTCTGCCCCTCCCTAGGGTTTCAATGACATGGCTTAGGGCTAGAGGGGACCATGGGACATGTGTGAGGCAAGTAGTTTCAGAAATTGGGGCAAACACTATTTAGAATAGTGATTTTGGGATTTGGTTTGATTTTCTCACAAGGTGTTTGCTATAATGGCCGCATGAATTAAGTTTTGAAAATTTTGAATGAAACTTGTTGGACTTGATTCAAATGATCAAAGACACACAATGGTGGTGGTGGTTTTCAAAATTAAAAAGAATTGCAAAATTTCAAATTGGGTATGATGTTGAATCTGTTAAAAAGTTCCAACTTTGTTTGAGCATAACTTTTGATCTAGGATGAATTTGCAGGGTGGTCTTCATCAAAGTTGTTCACCTTGATGTGGTATTGGATGAGGTGCAAAGAGTTGGATTTGTTTGGTTTGAAAATCTCTTAATACGAGGCTCAAAGTAGGTATCAGGCTAAAAATGGCAGATTTGACCATTAGTGCATGTGAGCACAATTTGATTTCAAATTTGATTTGATTTGAGTTTCTTTGATTCCAAAAGTGTTTATAAGTGTTTAGTAACCTTATACAACTAATGGTGCAAGCCAAAATGGTCTAGGTTGAAGATTTGCAAAAATCTCATAAACCATATGTGAGGGTTTTGTGATTTTTCCATTTTATTTATCTTCTTCCTTTTTGATTTGTTTTGTGATCTTCTAAGGATCAAGTTAGGGTTTTAGATGTTAAGCATCATCACACAAACAAACATCATGGCAATCTCATACAATAATGCACAAACCTTATGCATGGCACTATATGCAATTAAAAGTTTTTGTTGGTTCTAAATTTTGAGTATTTGACATTCTTCTTCTTCATTAATTCGAAATTTGGGATGTTACAAACCCTTCCCCCTTACAAAAGATCTCGTCCCGAGATCTTAAAGAAAACTAGGTACTAAAGAGATCTGTGTATTCCTTCTTCATATAGTCTTCTCGCTACCAAGTGGCTTCATCTTCGGTATGGTTGTGATGACCCACAAGTATAGGGGATCGCAACAGTCTTCGAGGGAAGTAAAACCCAATTTATTGATTCGACACAAGGGGAGCCAAAGAATATTTGTAAGCCTTAACAGTGGAGTTGTCAATTCAGCTGCACCTGGAAATAGACTTGCTCGCAAGAGTTTATCAGTAGCAACAGTTTTATAGCAGCAGCAGTTGTGAAATATAAGCAACAGTGTAATACAAACAGCAGTAGTGATTATAGTAAACAGCAGGATTAAAATTGTCATCGTGGGGAACAGACAGATGCCATGGGATGGCTTATCTTGGGGCCGAATGGACGCTAGAGGATTCGGGGGAGGGTTTTTGTTATGGATGGAGAGGTTTTCGGATGGATTCCTCAAGAACTTGGCCTTGGCTGAAGGAAGAAGATGATGAACACAAGAACAAGAACAGCACTAGATCTCTCTATTTCTTCATCACAAGTGCTTACAAGTTTCTGTCTACAAGATGGGTCATGTAACGTGCCCGCGAAGGGCTGTGCCCCCTCTCCTTATATAGGGGAGAGGGTGGCTTATAAGGGAAGGAACCCTAGAAACCCTAATGGGATCTTTGACTAGACAAACTACTTTACAAAGCTACTTTAGCTACCGGTGATGCCGGTATGCCTTTAATCAGAAGCCGTGACATCCTCCGGCACCTTTTACGTCATCCTTTGCCTTTGGCATCATGGCTTCGATTAAAGCTGAAGTGCTTCGCTCATCTTTGTCTTCTAGCTCTGGAGAGCATCTTTGACTGGTCTCTGCCGATGTGCTACAGTGTAGCCTGTTCCGATTTTTCCGGTACGCTCTTAGCAAGTTCCGGTATCCCCCTCCTTGGGATACCGGTATGATTCTCTGAATCAACTTCTGCTATCTGGAACAAACTTTCAACCGGTACTTTGATGGCCTAAACCATCCGGTTTGGCATGCCTTTGGCATACCGGGGGTCATCCCCCCAACATTAGTCCCCGAAGCTGGTATAGTCCAGTGGATCCTATCCAACGGACCATGCCAGGTTTTCCTTTCTCAAGGTACCGGTTTAACCCTTCCGGAATCCGGATCAAACTCTTCGGCGTTCTTGCCGAACTTGTGTATCTATGTCGGTTTCCTCCAGAATCTCTTGTCATTAATCCTCTCCTCGACGAAATCGAGAATATCTCGAGTACCGCGCCTGTCAGTGACATGCGCACTGTGCCCTGCGCGCGACAGTGTCAGTGGTCACTTCGGTTCGTCTTCTGTGTCAGCATTTATGGCGCCGCATCGGATCCGTGTGGCCCTCCCTGTGTTTTCCATTTTCCGCGCGTGTATCCGCGCGCCACGTGGTGGCCCACGAACCGAACCGCCGCGGCCCAATGGTTATCGGCCCACTACCTGCTCTCCCTATTTAAGGGGGGAGCGGTTCCTCCTTCTTCCTCTTCTCTCATTTGCCCCCTTCTCGTGCTCAGAGCTTCTTGCCTCCTGCGCTCCCGTTGCCGCCGTTCCCCGCCAAAGTACTACTCCGACGAAGTCCAGCCGTTCCTCGCGCCCCACAGGGGACTCTCCGCCACGCCGAGGATCTTCAAGGTTCCTCGCTCGCTGCAGCATCGGGTTCCTGCAGGCACCCTCTGCTCGCCTACGCCGCCGGCCTTCTCCGACGACCGCAAGCCCGTCGCTCCTCCGGCAATCTTCTTCGCCAACGTCTCCGCCGCCTCTGGTTAGTCTCTAAATCCCAATATCTTCTTGCTTGTCTTGGCATTTCAGTTTTTGGGGCGCTAGGATATTTATCTCCGCTTTTTCTTGCTTTTTTCCCCTTTTCGTAGATCTTCGTACGAGGCTAGGACTTAGGAAAGTTGTTTGTGAGTAGCATCCGGCATCTTTAAGCAGATGTCAACCGAACTCTATCTTACCGAGTCTTCCGGCTGCAACCGCCACGATGAAACTTCCGATGGGCTCACGGCAGATCTCGCCCAGAGCGAGGCTGGTACCGGTAGCTCTGTTCCTGCTACCGGTAACCAAGGAGAAGCCGGCAGCTCCAGTCGGAGCACCGGAGTTGATCTGGACTCCTACACGCGAGGAGCTTGGATGGGCTCCGATGTGAACCAGGCGGAAATTGACTGGCTTTACCGTTCCCGGAGGATTCCGGAAGAGTTTTGGTGCCGGATACCTGGCGAGGAGTGCCAGCCAGAGCCGCAGCCGGGCGAAGTCGTGGTCTTCGCCGCTCATTTTGAACGCGGCTTAGGCCTTCCAGCGTCGGACTTCTTCTGGCGCTTTCTTGATTTTTATGAACTTCAGCCCCATCATCTCCCGGGCAATGCCATCTTCTACCTTTCTTCTTTCACCGCCTTCATGGAGGGATACTGCGGTATCACTCCTTCTGTAGATAATTTCTCTTTCTTTTACTACCTTCGGAAGAATTCTATCCAAGATAGGAAACTTCCTCCGCCCAAACCCTTTGTCCGGTGTGGGGGCTGCATCCTGTCTCCCCGTGCCGGAAGCAACTTCTACAAACTCTCCGGTCTGGACTCTGTCCGGACCTGGCAGAGGACCTTTTTCTACGTCCGAAACGGCGGTCCGAAAGACTTCATCAATCTTTCGGCATATGTTCCCGGGCCGCCCTCCATGAAGAACTGGCTTCACAATCCGAAGGATGACAAAGAATCCATCCGGGTCGCCGGCTTCATCGACATCAACCTGGAAGAGACCAACCTCTGCGCGGAGGATCTGGTCCGCGTCTTCCTCGCGCGCCGGGTGCTGCCCCTTCAGCGGCGCGCCCACAAGATCAGCAAGATGTCGGGGCCAATGGACCCGACAAGGATCACAACCCATCGGCTTAGCCCTACCGACTTGGTCCTTAAGGCCAAGCAGATCTGCCAGAACCCGCTAAGTTCTAGCGGAAGATATGGGCTGGCCCCCTACAGCCGCCGCAACTCTCCTCCGCGGCGAGTAAGGCCTTGAGATCTTCGGAAAGCTTCTCCGGATAGCACCGCGTGTATTCCGTTCTAATATGTTGTTTTTGTTTCAGAACTTCCGCCGGATCGGCCAGGAGCATCCGGCTTCCTACGCGCCGGACCGGATCTTCCAGGACGACTCCGACGCTGATCCCTACGTAAGGGGAAGGCAGCAGATGGGTCGCACCCACACCCCTCGTCCCGGTAAGGACTCCGGTTCGGATGACGAGGTTGTTATACTTGAGGTATTTTGCTCCTTCGCTTTCTCATCCGCCATTCTTTCTTTCTGCAGACCCTCCCTCGGCGGGCTCCGAAGGCCGGAAGAACACGGCGCCCGCAACCGAGGCCGGTCCAAGCCATGCTCCTCCTGCCAAACGCTCCCGGACGGAGGTTGTTGGCGGGAAGAAGGTTACCGCCAAGCATCACTGGAAGATGCCGGTTGCTTCTGGGTAAGCTTCCATTTCTTTCGCTTCGCGGTTCTTTTTCCGGTTGCTCTTTCTCGGCATCATTTTTTCTTTTATCTTTTCAGGCCTGCCCTCAAGATCACCAAGAGCGCCTCTGGCATGAGGCCGGAAAGCTCTGAGGATAGGCCCATGGCCTCACCTCCTCCTCAACCAAGCCCGGTGCCGTCTGGTGCCGGCAAACCTTTTGCCTCCCCCTGGGGGCAGCTCAAGTACGGGGCGCGCGGCCCCTAACCCTCCACAACACCGCGCGGAGGGGGACTTTGTCTCCCCTCTAGAAACCCAAGACACCGGCGCCAGCAACACCGGCGTCAGCACCGAAGTCGCCGGGCAGGCGGAACCTCTAGTTCCACTTGCCTAGAAGAAGAAGAAGAATACCTCTTCCTCCCCCTCCAAGGTCGTGCCGGACTCTTCCGGGCCGGTCAGCTCCTCTCCGGCGAAGGACGCTCCGGAAGCTCCTGAGCCGCCCAAGACTGCGCCAACTCCTCCTCCGGCAAGGTCCGTCGGGAAGCCGGCTCCTGCCAAGCCCACGCCGCCAGAGACTGCGGCCACGGATCCATCTTCCGGTTCACGGACGATGGTCCTGCACACCGGGCGTGCCACCGTGGTGGCCTCCGAGGCGGCCTCCGCGCAGATTGGCCGGATTACAGAGTTTCAACGTCAAGGAGCCGAGCTGGGCCATCTGCTCGATTTCGTTGAGAAGTGGAATCGGGCGGATCTGACGCCGGCGATGCGGGGCCTTGGCAAGGACAAGCTCCCGATGGTCGACCCCTCCGGCCCCCGCAGCACCGTCCAACACTTTGGCCGGCTGCTGCGCACGGTCAAGGAGTTTGACAACGCCTGGCACGATGCCAGCAGCAACGTTACGGTAAGCCACACAATCTCAATTCTTTTTTACTTCCTTGCCGGTTTTTGCTCTTTCCGAAATTTCAAGATTATGTATATCTCCCCAGTCCCTGAGTTTCGGGTTGAGAGCGCAGCTCTTAGCGCGAAACTTTGCTAGAAACACAAAAAACCGGCATAGCCAGTCCCCGAGTTTCGAGTTGAGAGCGCAGCACTTAGCGCGAAACTTTTCTCCTTGCCGGCATCTTTCTTACCGAAAACCTTTTCAACTCGAACAGAGCACGGCGGACACCCGGAAGCAGCTCTTTGAGGAGCTTCTGTGGGAGCACCGGGAGCTGTCCGAGGTGCACAGCAAGTACCAAGGTTAGCTTCTTGTCTCCAGCTTCTTCTTACCGGTTGTTTTTGCTTTCCAGCACTTGCTTAACTTTTTATATTTCAGCGCTTCCGGCAGTCTCCTTCGAGGATCTTTCCGCCGAGCTCTCCGCCCTCAAAGGTACTATCTCTTCTTTGTTTTTACTCGTTTTGCATGTTTCATCCTACCGGTTTTCCGCTTGTTAACAAAACTTTTCCGGATTCAACTGAAAAGGAGCAGCTCACCTCCGCGCACCGCGAGCTGAAGGAGCAGGCCATGCAGGCTGAGCTCCGGCATGCGCGTGAGCTCAAGGAGGCCAAAGCCACAACAGAGGCCAAGCTCGATGAAACTCTAAAGGAGTATACTGACTCCATGATACGCGTACAGCACGCGTCCGTTGGGAACCCCAAGAGGAAGGTGTGATGCGTACAGCAGCAAGTTTTCCCTCAGTAAGAAACCAAGGTTATCGAACCAGTAGGAGTCAAGAAGCACGTGAAGGTTGTTGGTGGCGGAGTGTAGTGCGGTGCAACACCAGGGATTCCGGCGCCAACGTGGAACCTGCACAACACAATCAAAGTACTTTGCCCCAACGTAACAGTGAGGTTGTCAATCTCACCGGCTTGCTGTAACAAAGGATTAGATGTATAGTGTGGAAGATGATGTTTGCGAAGAACAGTAAGAACAAGTATTGCAGTAGATTGTATTCGATGTAAAAGAATGGACCGGGGTCCACGGTTCACTAGTGGTGTCTCTCCAATAAGATAAATAGCATGTTGGGTGAACAAATTACAGTTGGGAAATTGACAAATAAAGAGGGCATGACAATGCACATACATATCATGATGAGTAGTGTGAAATTCAATTGGGCATTACGACAAAGTACATAGACCGCTTTCCAGCATGCATCTATGCCTAAAAAGTCCACCTTCAGGTTAGCATCTGCACCCCTTCCAGTATTAAGTTGCAAACAACAGACAATTGCATTAAGTATGGTGCGTAATGTAATCAACACAAATATCCTTAGACAAAGCATTGATGTTTTATCCCTAGTGGCAACAGCACATCCACAACCTTAGAACTTTCTCACATCGTCCTGCATTAAATGGAGGCATGAACCCACTATCGAGCATAAATACTCCCTCTTGGAGTTACAAGTATCAACTTGGCCAGAGCCTCTACTAGCAACGGAGAGCATGCAAGATCTTAAACAACACATATATGATAGATTGATCAACATAACATAGTATTCCATATTCATCGGATCCCAACAAACGCAACATGTAGCATTACAAATAGATGATCTTGATCATGATAGGCAGCTCACAAGATCTAACAATGATAGCACATGAGGAGAAGACGACCATCTAGCTACTGCTATGGACCCATAGTCTAGGGGTGAACTACTCACACATCAATCCGGAGGCGATCATGGCGATGAAGAGTCCTCCGGGAGATGATTCCCCTCTCCGGCAGGGTGCCGAAGGCGATCTCCTGAATCCCCAGAGATGGGATTGGCGGTGGCGGCGTCTCTGGAAGGTTTTCCGTATCGTGGCTCTCGGTACTGGGGTATTCGCGACGAAGACTTTTTATCGGCGGATGGGCAGAGTCGGAGGGCTGACGGGGGCCCCACACGCTAGGGCGGCGCGGGCCCCCCCTAGGCCGCGCGGCCCTAGTGTGGCGGCGCCTCGTCGCCCCACTTCGTATCCCCCTCGGTCTTCTGGAAGCTTCGTGGAAAAATAAGACCCTGGGCGTTGATTTCGTCCAATTCCGAGAATATTTCCTTTGTAGGATTTCTGAAACCAAAAACAGCAGAAACAAAGAATCGTTCTTCGGCATCTTGTCAATAGGTTAGTGCCAAAAAATGCATAAATATGACATAAAGTGTGTATAAAACATGTGAGTATCATCATAAAAGTAGCATGGAACATAAGAACTTATAGATACGTTTGAGAAGTATCACTCCACTGCTGGGCTGCGGAAGGAGCTGGAGGAGGAGGCTGCCGCGCGGAAGGCTGCGCAGGACAAGATCGCCCAGCTCACCGCTGATCAAGCCGACTATGATCAGATGGTGATGCAGATCGACGCTCTCGCATGCAGTAAGTGATTTCTCTTGCTTCGAAGCTTTTAGCTTAAACCGGTATGCTCTTACACCGGTTGCTCTTTTTTCTCTTTCTCTTTGTAGGGATCTTCCCGGACTCCCAGAGGCATGCGGTTGCCAAGGTCACAGAGCATAGGGCCAAGCAAGTTCTGCCAAGCCCGGATGCGCCCTGGGACGGCTACGACTATCTGGTCGCGCTCTCCGCCCGGATCCAGCATATGCGCTCCGTGGACCGGCATCTTGTCGATCTTCCGGATGCTGCCATCCAGGTCCTGAAGGTGCTCTGGCCAGGGGCCGATTCCGAACAACGTCTCGCTCATCTCCGACCGCCTGAAGGATGCAAGCCAGAGGATCCGCGAGTGGAGGTGCTCTGCTGCTCGTGCCGGAGCGAATGCGGCGCTGCGGATCGCATGCTCCTGGTATGACGACCTGGATCTGGACGCCTTCCACGCCCTGCGTGGCGACTCGCCTGCTGACAAGGATCCGGTTCGCGTCGCCAAGCGCCAGGACCGTGCCTACCACATTGCCGAGTTCGCCCACGTGCGCACCTTCATCCCTCCTCCCCCCGACGTCAAGGATGCAATCTCCGACGACGAAGGAGTCGTTTAGGATGAGGAGGATGAGGATGCCGAAGAGGACGCGGTGGATCTGGAAGAAGGCGACGCTCCTCCGGAAGCTCCTACGGCTGGCGAACAGCCTCCCATTGCTTGAACCTGTTATCCTTGCCCCTTGCCTGTTGCTTCAAAACTCTTAAGCTTGTTAAATTCTACCCCGGTATGCCGGGGTTTATGATGTAAGATAAAACTCAACATTTCTTTTGCTTGTGCTACAACAATTATGCTTATGCCGGTATCCCTTTACCGGTAACTACTTAAGTTAAGTTTTATGTGCTAACTTAACATTTTGCATATCGTTTGCTTTGATCTTGCACTGTGAAGATTCCGGAATTGTTTCGGCATCCAATCCGATGCACACTTGGTTCTTTTGCTTTGCCTCTGACTACCTCTCTGGGTTTTTTGGCGTATGAGTTACAAATTTCTTTTGCCAAGCAAGCATTTTCTTGAACTTAGAAAAAAATCGAAATTTTTCACCAAAGAACCGGTATAACCGGGGTTAGTTAAACTTTTCCGGATTGATTGTTCCCATTCATCCTCTTCGTGTTTCACGTGCAATGTGTTTATTTTTTCAGTTTACCGGTTGCTTGGTGAACATTTTTTCTTTCCGGTTTAGTAACGTGCTAAACCTACCGGAGTCTTCGACTCACAACCTTCGAAGAAGCCAGCAATCTTTTGCACGTGAAACCGGTATGAGGCCATGTTGGCATCTTTTGCGTCCCAATCTCCGGAACACTGTTGCACCACAAGATCTGAATCTCCATAGCCAATGATCCGGTGCGCACCAATTTCTTTTGCGACCTTCAGCCCATGGATCAAAGCTTCGTACTCAGCAACAGTGTTTGATGCTCTGAAGTGCACTTGTAAAACATATCGGAGATGATCTCCCTTAGGCGAAGTAAGCACCACACCGGCGCCTAGACCTTCTTTGAGCTTGGATCCATGAAAGTGCATCTTCCAGTACTCTACCTTGTGTTCTGGCGGTTTGTATTGCATCTCCGCCCAATCAACCAAGAAATCAGCTAAAGCTTGTGATTTTATGGTGTCCCTTCTTTCGTACTCCGGTACATATGGCGATACCTGAATTGCCCACTTGGCAATCTGATACGTCTCCGACGTATCGATAATTTCTTATGTTCCATGCCACATTATTGATGATATCTACATGTTTTATGCATACTTTACATCATATTTATGCATTTTCTGGAACTAACCTATTAACAAGATGCCGAAGAGCCGATTCTTTTTCTGCTGTTTTTGGTTTCAGAAATCCTAGTAAGGAAATATTCTCAGAATTGGACGAAATCAACGCCCAGGGGCCTATTTTCACACGAAGCTTCCAGAAGACCGAAGAGTCAACGAAGTAGGGCCACGAGGTGGCCAGGAGGTAGGGCGGCGCGGCCCAGGTCTTGGCCGCGCCGGCCTGTCTCCTGGGCCCCTCGTGACGCCCCTTGACCTGCCCTTCCGCCTACAAATAGCCTTCGTCGCGAAACCCCCAGTACCGAGAGCCACGATACGGAAAACCTTCCAGAGACGCCGCCGCCGCCAATCCCATCTCGGGGGATTCAGGAGATCGCCTCCGGCACCCTGCCGGAGAGGGGAATCATCTCCCGGAGGACTCTACGCCGCCATGGTCGCCTCCGGAGTGATGAGTGAGTAGTTCACCCATGGACTATGGGTCCATAGCAGTAGCTAGATGGTTGTCTTCTCCTCATTATGCTTCATTGTCGGATCTTGTGAGCTGCCTAACATGATCAAGATCATCTATCTGTAATGCTATATGTTGTGTTTGTTGGGATCCGATGGATAGAGAATACTATGTTATGTTGATTATCAATTTATATCTATGTGTTGTTTATGATCTTGCATGCTCTCCGTTATTAGTAGAGGCTCTGGCCAAGTTTTTACTCTTAACTCCAAGAGGGGGTATTTATGCTCGATAGTGGGTTCATGTCTCTGTGAATCTGGGGGAGTGACAGAAACCTCTAAGGTTATGGATGTGCTGCTGCCACTAGGGATAAAACATTGATGCTATGTCCGAGGATGTAGTTATTGATTACATTACGCGCAATACTTAATGCAATTTTCTGTTGTTAGCAACTTAATACTGGAAGGGGTTCGGATGATAACCTGAAGGTGGACTTTATAGGCATAGATGCATGCTGGATAGCGGTCTATGTACTTTGTCATAATGCCCAATTAAATCTCACAATACTCATCATAATATGTATGTGCATGGTCATGCCCTCTCTATTTTTCAATTGCCCAACTGTAATTTGTTCACCCAACATGCTATTTATCTTATGGGAGAGACACCTCTAATGAACTGTGGATCCCGGTCCATTCTTTATACTGAAATGCAATCTACTGCAATTGTTCTACTGTTCTCTGCAAACAATCATCATCCACACTATACATCTAATACTTTGTTACAGCAAGCCGGTGAGATTGACAACCTCACTGTTTCGTTGGGGCAAAGTACTTGGTTTGTGTTGTGCAGGTTCCACGTTGGCGCCGGAATCCCTGGTGTTGCGCCGCACTATATTTCGCCGCCATCAACCTTCAACGTGCTTCTTGGCTCCTACTGGTTTGATTAAACCTTAGTTTCATACTGAGGGAAAACTTGCCGCTGTACGCATCACACCTTCCTCTTGGGGTTCCCAACGGTCGCGTGCTGTACGCGTATCAAGACTGTTTTCTGGCGCCGTTGCCGGGGAGATCAAGACACGCTGCAAGGGGAGTCTCCACATCGCAATCTCTTTACTTTGTTTTTGTCTTGCTTTATTTTATTTACTACTTTGTTTGCTGCATTATATCAAAATACAAAAAAATTAGTTGCTAGTTTTACTTTATTTACTGTCTTGCACTCTATATCAAAAACACAAAAAAATAGTTACTTGCATTTACTTTATCTAGTTTGCTTTATTTACTGTTGCTAAAATGGGTACTCCTGAAAATACTAAGTTGTGTGACTTCACAACCACAAATAATAATGATTTCTTATGCACACCTATTGCTCCACCTGCTACTACAGCAGAATTCTTTGAAATTAAACCTGCTTTACTAAATCTTGTTATGCGAGAGCAATTTTCTGGTGTTAGTTCTGATGATGCTGCTGCCCATCTTAATAATTTTGTTGAACTTTGTGAAATGCAAAAGTATAAAGATGTAGATGGTGACATTATAAAATTAAAATTGTTCCCTTTCTCATTAAGAGGAAGAGCTAAAGATTGGTTGCTCTCTCTGCCTAAGAATAGTATTGATTCATGGACTAAATGCAAGGATGTTTTTATTGGTAGATATTATCCCCCTGCTAAAATTATATCTTTGAGGAGTAGCATAATGAATTTTAAACAATTGGAAAATGATACATGTAGTAATTTGCTATAATGTCTTGGATAATGTGATACTTGGCAATTGTTGTGCTCATGATTAAGCTCTTGCATCATATGCTTTGCACCTATTAATGAAGAAATACATAGAGCATGTTAAAATTTGGTTTGCATAATTGATCTCTCTAAGGTCTAAATAATTTCTAGTATTGAGTTTGAACAACAAGGAAGACGGTGTAGAGTCTTATAATGTTTACAATATGTCTTTTATGTGAGTTTTGCTGCACCGCTTCATCCTTGTGTTTGTTTCAAATAGCCTTGCTAGCCTAAACCTTGTATCGAGAGGGAATACTTCTCATGCATCCAAATACTTGAGCCAACCACTATGCCATTTGTGTCCACCATACCTACCTACTACATGGTATTTCTACGCCATTCCAAAGTAAATTGCTTGAGTGCTACCTTTAAACAATTCAAAATTTATCACCTCTGATTTGTGTCAATGTTTTATAGCTCATGAGGAAGTATGTGGTGTTTATCTTTCAATCTTGTTGGGCAACTTTCACCAATGGACTAGTGGCTTCATCCGCTTATCCAATAATTTTGCAAAAAGAGCTGGCAATGGGATTCCCAGTCCCAAATTAATTAATAAAAATAGACACTCCTCCATGGTATGTGATTGTTGGACGGCACCCGAAGGATTCGGTTAGCCATGGCTTGAGAAAGCAAAGGTGGGGATGAGTGTCATCATAATAAAACTAAAATAAAAAGGCACTCCTTCATGGTATGAGATTGTTGGCAGGCACCCGAAGGATTCGGTTAGCCATGGTTTGTGAAAGAAAGGTTGGAAGGAGTGCCACACAAAAATAAAATAAAATGGGAGCCGCTCTTTGAAGGTTTGTCTGGCAAGGGGGTTAGAGTGCCCACTACCATTCGTTGACAACAACAAACACCTCTCAAAATTTTACTTTTATGCTATCTACATGTTTTCAAAATCAAAGCTCTAGCACAAATATAGCAATCGATGCTTTCCTCTTTGAAGGACCATTCTTTTACTTTTATTGTTGAGTCAGTTCACCTATTTCTCTCTACCTCAAGAAGCAAACACTTGTGTGAACTGTGCATTGATTCCTACATACTTGCATATTGCACTTGTTATATTACTTTACATTGACAATATCCATGAGATATACATGTTATAAGTTGAAAGCAACCGCTGAAACTTCATCTTCCTTTGTGTTGCTTCAATACCTCTACTATGGATTTATTGCTTTATGAGTTAACTCTTATGCAGGACTTATTGATGCTTGTCTTGAAGTACTATTCATGAAAAGTCTTTGCTATATGATTCATCTGTTTACTCATGTCATTTACATTGTTTTGATCGCTGCATTCATTACATATGCTTACAATAGTATGATCAAGGTTATGATGGCATGTTACTCCAGAAATTATCTTTGTTATCGTTTACCTGCTCGGGACGAGCAGAAACTAAGCTTGGGGATGCTGATACGTCTCCGACGTATCGATAATTTCTTATGTTCCATGCCACATTATTGATGATATCTATATGTTTTATGCATACTTTACATCATATTTATGGATTTTCTAGAACTAACCTATTAACAAGATGCCGAAGAGCCAGTTCCTGTTTTCTGCTGTTTTTGGTTTCAGAAATCCTAGTAAGGAAATATTCTCGGAATTGGACGAAATCAACGCCCAGGGGCCTATTTTCACACGAAGCTTCCAGAAGACCGAAGAGTCAACGAAGTGGGGCCACGAGGTGGCCAGGAGGTAGGGCGGCGCGGCCCAGGTCTTGGCCGCGCCGGCCTGTCTCCTGGGCCCCTCGTGACGCCCCTTGACCTGCCCTTCCGCCTACAAATAGCCTTCGTCGCGAAACCCCCAGTACCGAGAGCCACGATACGGAAAACCTTCCAGAGATGCCGCCGCCGCCAATCCCATCTCAGGGGATTCAGGAGATCGCCTCCGGCACCCTGCCGGAGAGGGGAATCATCTCCCGGAGGACTCTACGCCGCCATGGTCGCCTCCGGAGTGATGAGTGAGTAGTTCACCCCTGGACTATGGGTCCATAGCAGTAGCTAGATGGTTGTCTTCTCCTCATTATGCTTCATTGTCGGATCTTGTGAGCTGCCTAACATGATCAAGATCATCTATCTGTAATGCTATATGTTGTGTTTGTTGGGATCCGATGGATAGAGAATACTATGTTATGTTGATTATCAATTTATATCTATGTGTTGTTTATGATCTTGCATGCTCTCCGTTATTAGTAGAGGCTCTGGCCAAGTTTTTACTCTTAACTCCAAGAGGGGGTATTTATGCTCGATAGTGGGTTCATGTCTCGTGAACTGGGAGTGACAAACCTCTAAGGTTATGGATGTGCTGTTGCCACTAGGGATAAAACATTGATGCTATGTCCGAGGATGTAGTTATTGATTACATTACGCGCAATACTTAATGCAATTGTCTGTTGTTAGCAACTTAATACTGGAAGGGGTTCGGATGATAACCTGAAGGTGGACTTTATAGGCATAGATGCATGCTGGATAGCGGTCTATGTACTTTGTCGTAATGCCCAATTAAATCTCACAATACTCATCATAATATGTATGTGCATGGTCATGCCCTCTCTATTTGTCAATTGCCCAACTGTAATTTGTTCACCCAACATGCTATTTATCTTATGGGAGAGACACCTCTAGTGAACTATGGACCCCGGTCCATTCTTTATATTGAAATACAATCTACTGCAATTGTTCTACTGTTCTCTGCAAACAATCATCATCCACACTATACATCTAATCCTTTGTTACAGCAAGCCGGTGAGATTGACAACCTCACTGTTTCGTTGGGGCAAAGTACTTGGTTTGTGTTGTGCAGGTTCCACGTTGGCGCCGAAATCCCTGGTGTTGCGCCGCACTACATTTCGCCACCATCAACCTTCAACGTGCTTCTTGGCTCCTACTGGTTCGATTAAACCTTGGTTTCATACTGAGGGGAAAACTTGCCGCTGTACGCATCACACCTTCCTCTTGGGGTTCCCAGCGGTCGCGTGTTGTACGCGTATCACAATCCTGCCGCTAGCATCCTTGTTTCCCATGATATCAGAAATTGGTGCCTCGCTCACTACCTTTATGGGATGCTCTTCAAAGTAGTGCTTGAGCTTTGTGGCGGCCATGAACACGCCATAGGTCATTTTCTGGAAGTGAGGGTAGTTTTGTTTTGAGAGGGAGAGCACCTCGCTCAGGTAGTATACCGGTCTCTGCACGGTTTTTCCTTCCTCTTCTCTTTCAACCACAACCACCACACTCACAACCCGGTTTGTTGCCGCTATGTACAACAGCATGGGCTCTCTTTCTAGAGGCGAAGCCAATATCGGCGTAGTGGCTAGCATTGTTTTCAGCTCTTTAAATGCCGCGTCTGCCTGAGGGGTCCAGACAAAGGTATCAGACTTTTTCATCAAAGCATAGAGTGGTAGGGCCTTTTCCCCCAGCCTGCTTATGAACCGGCTTACCGATGCCAAGCTTCCGGTAAACTTTTGCACATCTTTGAGCTCTTGCAGTATTGCCATTCTTTCTATGGCCCGAATCTTTACCGGATTAACCTCAATGCCCCGGCTAGACACGAGAAAGCCAAGCAACTTGCCGGCTGGCACACCGAAGGTGCATTTTGCCGGATTGAGTTTCATCCGGAATCTTCTTAGGTTATCAAACGTTTGCCTTAAATCATCGATCAAGGTTTCCTTGACCTTCGTTTTTATCACAATGTCATCCACATAGACTTGCACATTCTTACCGATTTGATCAAACAAACACTTTTGCATGCAGCGCTGGTACGTTGCACCAGCGTTGCGCAAACCGAAAGGCATAGTAACATAGCAATAAGCCCCATGCGGGGTGATAAACGCAGTTTTTATTTGATCTTCCTTTTTCAAGGGAATTTGGTGGAAACCGGAATAGGCATCCAGGAACGACAGCAGTTCACATCCAGCGGTGGAATCAATCACCTGATCGATCCGGGGTAAAGGGAAAGGATCTTTCGGACAAGCCTTGTTCAGGTTGGTGTAGTCGATGCACATGCGCCACATCTTTGGAGCCTTTGCCTCTAGGTTCTCCTCTTTTTTCTTCTCGACGAGCACCGGATTGGCTAGCCACTCAATATGGAGTACTTCCACGATGAAACCGGCAACTAACAACTTTGTCACCTCTTCTCCAATGATCTTTCTCCTGTCTTCAGCAAACTGGCGCAGCGGCTGCCTTACCGGCTTCGCATCCTTCCGGACATTCAGAGAGTGCTCAACCAACTCCCTCAGAACACCTACCAGGTCATCAGTAAACCAGGCAAAGATATTCTGATTCTCACAGAGGAAGTTGACGAGCACGCTTTCCTATGCCTCACTGAGACCGGCACCAATACGAACAGTGCGCTCAGGGTAAGCCAGGTCCAGCACGATGTCTTTTGTTTCCTTGGTTGGCTTGAACGCCGGTGTGCCAAGGTTGCCACTCAATTCAGCTAAGCTCAACTGTGAGGACTGAGCCAGCGCAACCGCAGTTTGCATTCTCCTTTTTTCTTCTGCGATCACCAACGATTCAGCCAGATTTGATCCGGCGGAAGCAGTTTCCAGCGAGATCTTGTAGTTTCCTACCACGGTCAAGGGTCCAGATGGTGCCGGCATCTTCATCTTGAGATACGCCGTATGAGTTGAGGCCATGAACGAGGCCAACGCCGGTCTCCCCAGCAGTGCATGGTAAGGACTGTCCAGGTCCACCACTTCGAACAGAACATTTTCCACCTGGCAATTGTCACGTCCTCCAAACGACACATCCACCCGGACTTTTCCCATGGGCGAGCAGGACAAACCCGGAACGATCTCATGGAACGTAGTGTGGGTTGGTTGCAGCATGTTCTCAATGATCCCCAGCGTACGCATGGTGTGCCGGTACATAATGTTTATGCTGCTTCCATTATCAATCAGCACCTTGCTGAACCGCACTCGAGCCGTTGGCCCATGCATGATAGGGTCCACAACAAGAGCATAACCACCTGGGTTGGGCATGATTTTCGGATGATCCTTGAATGACCAGGTGATTTCCTGACCTGACCACAGCATGTACCTTGGTACTGCCGGCATCACCGCATTCACTTCCATGGAACGGCGGTATAAGCTTTGCTTGTCAGTTGGCTCAGTAACGAACACAACACAGCACATGTCCGGATCCTGGTAAACATTCCGGCCCAAAGGTGCCGGCGGTGGCAGTTGGCCATTGCCATCTCCCACCTGATGAACTTGCTGGTGCTGCTGCCGGTTTGGCTGAGGCTGTACCGGTAAAGCATTTGCTCCGGTAAGCAGCGGTGGTGGTGGCAAGGGATGCTGATGGAGCATATCTTGCGACGGTGGTAGTATCGTGGTACATCCTTGTGCTTGCGCATCTTTTACCGCACCTTTCAACATCAGGTACTTAGTCCAAGAGCAGTCCTTCGTCAAATGGTTAGATGGATTAGCCGGATTCGGTGTGTGCCACCGGCATGGTTCGTCCATAGCTGCTTCCATGGTGTATTTTGCATGTTCTTACCAGTTCTTTTTCTGGCCCCAGGGTTTCTTTTCGACCCATTGTTTTTTAGGACCCGCCCATGGCTGCGATCCGGTTTTCTCCCTCTGGCTGCCGCTGGCACCAGAATTCTCTTGCACATCAGCAACTTGCTGCGGACCTACCTTCGATCCGGGAATTCTTCCCTTCTTTTGTTGTGCCGGTTATCCCGGTACTGATCTTGGCGTGGTTGGCTTGTTTGTGCTGGCTCTGCCTGCACTGCCGGTTGCATTGGGTCTCCCAATGCGTAGCTACCCGCCACATGTATCATTTCCGACAAAGTTGCCGGCATGTTCCTCTGTAGCTTTTGCCACAGAGGTGAACCTCTTCTGCACCCGTTGCAAAACCAAGCTATGGCTTGCGCTTCGATCACCCCCTCACAGGAGTTCCTTGTGGAGTTCCACTGGGTCAGGTAATCCCGGTCTGTTTCATTCGGACGTTGCGTGCATAAGGCAAGCTGCTGTGGCCTGTTTGGTCTCCGGTATGTACTGCTGAAGTTGCTCACGAAAGCTTCCTCAAAGTCCAACCAGCCGTTTATGCTTCCTGCCGGCAAGTTGTTTAGCCAGATGCGTGCTGGCCCTACCAGGAAGGACGGTACAATTCTCACGGCCCAACGCCGGTTTCCTCCACCAGCGACGGTTCCTCCGCCTCCGGCAATGTAAACTGCGGTCACATAATCTGCAAGCCAGTCTTCCGGCTTAGTGCTACCATCGTACGTTTTCGTATCGCGGGGCAACGTGAAGTTGCGAACCGGTGGTTCCTCTTTCATGATCCGCGGGCCAAAACACTTGGGACCCGGAGGACCTTCCGCCTCAGCCATCTCAGAAAAATACATCCTATCCAGCCTGTGCCTCGCATCCCGGTCTGGTAGGCATCTTTCTCCCAACCCTTCCCCTAAAGGGTTCCGGTGGGTTCCGACTCTTTCGGTTGCTGAATCAGCTTCATCGTATCTTTCCGGTACCGCGGCCCTTGCCTGTCGGTACCTTGGCGGAGGCATTTCCTCCTCTGCATAAGCAACTCTTGGTGCGCGATAATTTTGCCCGGTTTCTCCTCTACCGGCATACTCATCTCTGGCATAGCCGTATCTGGCGTAGCCACGATCTGTCCCTTGGCTTTTTCTACCGGCCTCATGTCGCCCGGCTTGTTGTTTTCCGGCAAGAACCGGATCGTACACAGTCATCTGCTGCGCATTCACCTCTTTTTCTTTTCTCCTGTCCGGATGGGGGGACGAAGCCTGCCCATGGGACTTGCTTCCGGCATTCTTTGTTGAATGAACGGACTTTGAAGCCGCAGCCTTGTTCAACTTGGCTAGCTGCTCAGCATTTTGCTGCTCGATGGTATCAAGCAGCTCCCTGACACGCTCTTGCTGTTTTGCCAAAGCATCTTCGGAAAGCAATTCACATAGCTCTACTGCAGCCTTAGCAGCTTTTATGGTTTTATCCGGTCTGCTATACTTATGTTTCTCTACCATGCTCAACGATGCAGAAGTGCTCTTTCCGGTAAGAATCTCCTTACGCAAATCCTGATCTAGGTTGCGAGCTCTAAGCCGATTTTCTGGTATCCTTGCAGCCTGAGCGCTAACAGAAGCAAAGCCATGGGCAGCATTATACTCACGTAGGGTTAGGTTCAGCTCGCGCTGCGCCCGGACGATGTCCTTGCCGTTCGCGAGCAGCTTCTGGCGTTGCGCCTCCAGCTCCGCCTGAGCCACTGCCGGGTCGATGTTCTGCGCGATGGGCGTAGCGAGGACACTCATGGCCGCCTGGAGTGGAGTCTCCGGTGGTGGTGCTGAAGCTCCCGCGGCCTCCTGGTCGCGCTCAGTCGGCGGCTTGGCCATGCGCGTGGACTTCGTCCTGCCAGTGCCTTCCGCCGCAGCTCCCTTGTCGGCGTCGCCCGAGCCAACGACCAACACCTCGACGCTGCCGGCGGCGCGGTCGCTGCGAAGCGCAGATCTTGGCGGGTCCGGAGCCACCAGCACCGGCGAGAGGCACTGGCGCTCGGGGATGGTGCCGTAGTAGACGAGGATGCTCCCGAACTCGATGACGCAGCCGTTCTTGGGGAACTTACATCCGTTGGAGAAGCAGCCCATGTTGTCGTTGATGAAGCGCATGTCGCGGATGCGATTGACGAGCGCGGTGACGACACGCTCGCCGCCGACGGTGAGGAGGCCCGCCCGAATATGAACTCCAGCAAGCGCCGCTGCTGGCCCCACGGTGGGCGCCAACTGTCGTCGTGGGGAACAGACAGATGCCATGGGATGGCTTATCTTGGGGTCGAATGGACACTAGAGGATTCGGGGGAGGGTTTTTGTTATGGATGGAGAGGTTTCCGGATGGATTCCTCAAGAACTTGGCCTTGGCCGAAGGAAGAAGATGATGAACACAAGAACAAGAACAGCACTAGATCTCTCTATTTCTTCATCACAAGTGCTTACAAGTTTCTGTCTACAAGATGGGTCATGTAACGTGCCCGCGAAGGGCTGTGCCCCCTCTCCTTATATAGGGGAGAGGGTGGCTTACAAGGGAAGGAACCCTAGAAACCCTAATGGGATCTTTGACGAGACAAACTACTTTACAAAGCTACTTTAGCTACCGGTGATGCCGATATGCCTTTAATCAGAAGCCGTGACATCCTCCGGCACCTTTTACGTCATCCTTTGCCTTTGGCGTCATGGCTTCGATTAAAGCTGAAGTGCTTCGCTCATCTTTGTCTTCTAGCTCTGGAGAGCATCTTTGACTGGTCTCTGCCGACGTGCTACAGTGTAGCCTGTTCCGGTTATTCCGGTACGCTCTTAGCAAGTTCCGGTATCCCCCTCCTTGGGATACCGGTATGATTCTCTGAATCAACTTCTGCTATCCGGAACAAACTTTAAACCGGTACTTTGATGGCCTAAACCATCCGGTTTGGCATGCCTTTGGAATACCGGGGGTCATCCCCCCAACAAAAATACTGTAGGCATAGGGATGGATGAACGGGCGCTGCATGGATAAGATAACTCATGTAATAATCAAGACAAGGCATTTGCAGATAATAATACAACAGTATCCAAGTACTAAATAACCATAGGCATGTGTTTCGTATATAGTCGTACGTGCTCGCAATGAGAAACTTGCACAACATATTTTGTCCTACCAGCCGGTGGCAGCCAGGCCTCTAGGGAAACTACTGGTAATTAAGGTACTCCTTTTAATAGAGTACCGGAGCAAAGCATTAACACTCCGTGAACACATGTGATCCTCATATCACAGCCTTCCCCTCCGGTTGTCCCAATTTCTGTCACTTTGGGGCCTCGGGTTCCGGACAGCAATATGTGTATACAACTTGAGGTAAGATCATAAAACAATGAATATCATCATGAATCAATAACATGTTCAGATCTGAAATCATGGCACTTGGGCCCTAGTGACAAGCATTAAGCATAACAAGTTGCAACAATATCATAAAAGTACCAACAACGGATGCTAGGCACCATGCCCTAACAATCTTATGGCTATTACATGAACAATCTCATCCAATCCCTACCATCCCCTTCAGCCTACAGCGGGGGAATTACTCACACATGGATGGGGGAAGCATGGATGATTGATGGATAGGCGTCGGTGGCGATGATGGCGATGATCTCCTCCAATTCCCCGTCCCGGCAGGGTGCCAGAACGGAGTTTCTGATCCCAAGATTGGGTTCTGCGACGGCGGCGTAGTTCTGGATGTCTTCTGGAAAATTGGTTGAACCCCGTGCGTTTTTAGGTCAAGGGCTTTAAGTAGTCCAGAGGGGAGCGTCGGGGGCTGGCCGAGGCGGCGTCACCATAGGGCGGCGCGGCCCAGGGGCCCACCACGCCGCCATGTGGTGTGCGCACCTCGTGGCCCCCCTCCGTCTCGTCTTCTGGCTCCGTAAGTCTTCTGTGAAAATAGGCCCATTGCAATTATTTCCGGGGATTTTCCTGAAAGTTGATTTTCTGCACAAAAATAAGACACCAGGGTAATTATGCTGAAAACAGCGTTAGTCCATGTTAGTTGTATCCAAAATACACAAATTAGAGGCAAAACAATAGAAAAAGTGTTCGGGAAAGTAGATACGTTTTGGACGTATCAACTCCCCCCCCCCAAGCTTAGCTTATTGCTTGTCCTCAAGCAATTCAGTTAACAACTGAGTGCGATAAAAGAACTTTCATGAACACATTTGCTCATATGATGTAAATATTCTCATTATATGGACGAGTACTTAGGCAATTCATAATAAGATAAATGCAAATAAAGTCATCTGATAGTTATGTCAATCATGAGAAAGATACCAACAAACTAATAATAAGCATCATGAAACATATCTATCAGCAGGATTGCAATGCTCATAAAAAGATATGATAAAGTGGTATCTCGCTTGCCCGTATTTGTACAGCAAAACATAAATGCCCGGCACCTCTGAATTTCATGGAAAGACTAGAAGTAAAGATTATCAAAGATAAAAGCATCAAAGTTATACCACAGTCAACCATATTCTGGGACAAACATATTACACTAAGAATGACAATTATGCTCTCAAGAAGGTGCTCAAAGAAAGGATGATGGCTCAACATAAAAGTAAAAGATTGGCCCTTCGCAGAGGGAAGCAGGGATTAACATGTGGTAGAGCTTTTCATTTTTAAACAGAAGTAAAATTATTTTGAGAGGTGTTTGTTGTTGTCAACAAATGGTAGTGGGCACTCTAACTACCTTGTCAACCAGACTTTCAAGAGCGGCTCCCATGAAGGACGTTATCTCTACCAGCAAGGTAAATCATCCCTTTTCTCTTTTGTTTACACATGTACTTTAGTTTCATTATGGATGACACTCCTCCCAACCTTTGCTTACACAAGCCATGACTAACCGAATCCTCGGGTGCCTTCCAACATTCACATACAATGGAGGAGTGTCTATTTGCAAATTAAGTTGCTTACTGATAAATCAGGGCAAAACATGTGAAGAGAATTATCGATGAAAGTTAATTAATTGGGGCTGGGCACCCCGTTGCTAGCTATTTTTGCAAAATTATTGGATAAGCGGATGTGCCACTAGTCCATTGGTGAAAGTCTGTCAGGAGTAAATGACAAAGTTGAAAGGTAAAACACCACATACTTCCTCATGAGCTATAAAACATTAACACAAATTGAGAAGTACTTTGAAGGTTTTAAAGGTAGCACATGAAAATTTACTTGGAATGGTTTGAAATGCCATGCATAGGTATTTATGGTGGACACTTTGGAATAACTTGGTTTTCAGGGGTTTGGAAGCATGAGCAGCATTCCCGCTCAGTACAAGTGGAGGCTAGCAATAGACTGGGAAGCGACAATCAAGAGAGCAATAACCGTCATAATCATGCTTGCGACAAAATAAAATTAACGGAGGCATAAGAGTGATACGAGAACTCTGAAGCAAAGTAAATCATCGAGGCTTAATTGACTTTTATTTTTCAGTCATATGCATGCGTGAACATGTGCCAAGTCAATTCAAATGAATTATTCAGAGGAGGATACCACAATGTCATACCTATCTATGAATAAAACAATGCAAACAAATATTTATGACATGCTACTCATTATTAATAAATTGGAGCTAAACATGAGGGATCATGAACTACTAGACTTTCATTAAATGACATATACCTCACATGAACCAACTAAGCATGCTCACATGAATGAGTATATGTACAAAAATGAAAACAAATAGAGTTCATACCAGCCTCTCACCACAGTCGAGTTGTCGTAGATCGTCATTATTGCCTTTCACTTGTGTGGCTTGAATAATATGAAATGAAAACCAAGCTCCAACCACCGGAGACTGCTGAACTCCATAATAAACTTTACAAAACCGAAGAAGAACAACAAATATTTTTGGTGTTTTCGAATTGGAAACAAGAACGAGAGTAAAATCTTTTTGGATTTTCTTATAGCAAACCAACAATAGTAAATAAACTAAAATAGCAACAAAAAACCAAATAAACAAATGATAAAGAGAAACAACAGAAATATTTTTGGTCTTTTTGTGTTTTAGAAAAGAAACAAAGCAAAAACAAGAGAATGAAAACTAAAAGAGTCACACAAACACAAGGTGGCAGAAATTCGTCAAAACTTGACAGCAGTACGGTAATTATTTTTTCAAAAATCTTCTGCTGCTCAACTCGAAAAGTGCTCAACTAATGAAATTTGGATAATAACCTAGGGAACATGCACAAAAATTGGCTGCTCAAAATAACGTTCTGGCTATTTTTAGGAACTTTTTTAGTATCAGTCCAGAATCTGTTTTTTTAGACAGAACTTCCCCAAATATCATCTTCCTCATATTAAAGGCAACCATCGGCACACAAATGAAATAAAAAGGTAAAAGTAAAGGTTACTACAGTAGTAACAACCTTCAAAAACTAAATTAAGAGCCTACTGAAATAAAAATAACCGAAAGAGAAACAACCAAAAGAAGCGAAACAAGTATATACAAATGACTGGCAATTGTAATATGCAATGAATGAGTGATGTCGGCATACCTCCCCCCAAGCTTAGGCTTTTGGCCTAAGTGGAGATCAATCCTACGGTGCCCATGAGGTGGCACCTCCGTAGTAATGATGAAGAAGGATCCTGTCCTTCGTACAAGCTGGAGGACGCACCAGGATACGTGACAGTGTACCCGTCGGAGGGCTCGGCGTCCTCGGAGTCGTGCTACTGGTGAAAGCCAAGTATCCTCAGCTGCTCATCCACCTCCTCCTTGGATCGCAACCACGGCCTCCTGCGAGCACTGAACAAATCGGCCTGCGGCAAAGGGATTTCCCTGTCATCCCCGTCAATAAACAACATTCTATAGACAATATTTTCCAAATTAGAGTTAGTTGTGACAAATTGGTGACTCTTCATAGCAGCAATATCAAGCTTAATAGGAATTAATTTCTCATCACTAGGATCAATAAGAAGACCTAGATATGCAACAATACGTGAGGCAACAATTCCTCCATAAATAGGTCCCTTACTAGCTAAGCGAGGAGCAATGAGAGCACCAAGATGATAAGGTGTACTTCCAGTAAGTGCAGCAACCAGAAAAGCAAGATGATAACTAGAAATGTTGTTAGTGTTCTCCCTACCAAGAATGCTAGTTGCAAGATAGTAAGTGAAATATCTAATGGCAGGGAGCTGAATGTTTCTTATCTTGCCGCGCTGAATGGTACGGTCATCATCGTTGGTAACTTCTCGATAGAGTTCCATCAAAGATTTGAGGCGGTTCTCCATCTTCTTTGCTGTACCTATAGGAGTAATGTCCAATGCAGCACAAAAATCACCCAACTTCATAGTAATAGGCATATCATAAATCTTAAATTTAACTGATGGTGTGAAAGGTGAGTTGCTGAATTTAAAGCTTTCAACAAAGATTTTAGTTAGCCTATAAAATTGATCACTCTCATCTTCCATATAGGTAGACAAGCCCACCCTATTAATGAGAAACAAGAAGTCATCAAGTAGCCCTGCATTACGCAAAAAGTCAATACACGGAAAAGATGAAGCATTAGGAATCCCATTGTCCTCTGCATCTTCAAAGCTAGGTGCAATGACATCCTCATCATAGGATCGCCTAACTCGAATGGCTGCCCTTGAAGGCCTTGCCACTCTTGTCGTATCCCTCTCGAACACTTCTCCAAAGGTATGGTTATGCATTTTCCTTTTCTGAAAATTTTCAACAATCATTATAAAAGTTGATTTTGAGACATATAAATGAGGGAAACTACTATAGGAACTTGATAGAGTACTAAACATGCATCAAAACTAATTTTTACAACTTAGAATAAGCATGCAAACTCACTTAACATGTCACCTACAGCAGCAAAATACTCAAGATATACTCAACTAAACAAAATTCTACTTGGATAATCGGAGGAGTCACATGCCGGAGAGCAAATGTGCCAAATTTCAGATGGAAATCTGGGCTGAGCAAGGAGATCGAGAAATCCTGAGCTCTCGGGCGAAAACGCGAGTGAGAACAAACTGGTACGAGTTTTTTTTCGGGAGAGAGAGTGGAATGAGTGGAAGGGATGACTGAGTGGGGCCAGGAGGGGTCCTCCCCACAGGGTGGCGCGCCCCCCCATGCTGGCCGCGCCAGCACATGGAGTGCAGCCCTGGAGTGCCCCACTGGTCAGCCCCAGGCACTCCCAGGTTGCATTTTGAAAAATAGGACCAGTGATATAATTTTTGTAAATTTTTGAAAATTTCGAAAAATGCACATTTCTAGGTGTTAAAATAACTATTACAGGGCAGAAAAAGATTTTCAAACTTCTAAACAACTAAAGCATCTTGAAAAACAAGTAGTACTACAGAAAGTAAACAAGTGTGGAGAAAGAAAGAAATGTTGTTTAGCTCTTCTATGCATATAAAATGTACTTGTTAACAAGGTTGATCAAGTCTTGCCACCAAATAAACTTTACATGACATAAGAAGAAATAAACCTCAAATCAATCATGTTACCTTATATTGTACTGATATGGATCCAATCATAATATTTTGATACCCTTGTTTAGGCTCATATATAGGACAATCAATAATTCCCACTTTTATAGTTCTCAAATTAGAAATTGTATTAACTCCATATACTTTATCAATCCTTTTGGGAAAATAAACAGTATGCTCCTTGTCATCAACATTGAAAGTAACTTTTCCTTTATTGCAATCAATAACAGCCCCTGCAGTGTTTAGAAAAGGTCTTCCAAGAATAATAGACATATTATCATCTTCGGGCATTTCCAACACAACAAAGTCAGTTAATATTAAGCAATTATTAGCAACTTGAACAGGAACATCCTCACATATACCAACGGGAACAACAGTAGATTTATCAGCCATTTGCAAAGATATATCAGTTGGTATCAACTTATCTAAATAAAGTCTCTTGTAAAGAGAAAAAGGCATAACACTAACTCCTGCTCCCAAATCACATAGAGCAGTTCTAACATAATTATTCTTGATGGAACAAGGGATAGTCGGTATACCTGGGTCTCCCAGCTTCTTTGGAACCTTGCCATTGAAAGGGTAATTAGCAAGCATAGTGGAAATCTCCTCATTAGGAATTTTCCTTTTGTTAGAGACAATATCTTTCATATACTTTGAATAGCACTACAAGAAAAGTTCTGATAGGCAACGTCCCAAAATCGTCCGCTAAGGGGTATTTTTCGTCGCCTATGGGCCTAACCCGACGATATGGGTTCTGTTGTCGAAACTGCGTCAGGCAAAGTCCTACCACGTTTTTTTCGGTCCGTCGCGCTTGGGCGCCCTTCCGCCACGGAAAATCGGACCATTGCAGAAGTGTTTCCGGGAGCCCGTTGACTGCTGACGTCATGCAAACTGCCACATGGCAGACGCCGTTAATTGTCAGTTAACGGCGTTAACCGGCTGAAACCCCGCGGTAGATGGTAGGCCCACACGAGGCCTGCCAAATCTTAAGCGGGCCGGCCCATTAAGTTTATGGTGGGCCACCGACTCGCTTGACCGGTCAACTATATAGTTGGGCTGGACCATTAGTTACGTGGGCCGGGCCTAACCTCTAAGGATGACTGGTCAAAACATAAATGGGCCGGCCCACTAAGCATGTGGGCCGGGCCGAATGCACTCGTTTGACCGGTCAATAGGCAAAAAGGCCGGCCCACAAGACATGTGGGACCTACTTTCCTGTTATCGGGCCGGCCCATTTTACAAGTGGGGTCCACCTTAAAGCAAGTGGGCCGGCCCAAGAAGTTATTGGGCCGGCCCAATTAGCCTGTGGGTCCCACTTTCCTGCTACCGGGCCGGCCCATTTAGTACGTGGGGTCCACAATAGATCAAATGGGCTGGCCCAACAAAAAAGTGGGCCGGGCCAAAAACATGGGTGGGTCCCACTTTCCTGTTAAAGGGCCGGCCCATTTAGTATGTGGGGTCCACCATATAGCAAGTGGGTCGGCCCAGCAAGATAGTGGGCCGGGCCAAAAACAGGGGTGGGTCCCACTTTCCTGTTAAAGGGTTGGCCCATTTAGTATGTGGGGTCCACCACATAGCCAGTGGGCCGGCCCAGCAAGATAGTAGGTCGGGCCAAAAACACAGGTGGGTCCCACTTTCCTGTTAAAGGGCCGGCCCATTTAATATGTGGGGTCCACCACATAGCCAGTGGGCTGGCCCAACAAGAAAGTGGGTCGGGCCAAAAACACAGGTGGGTCCCACTTGCCTGTTAAAGGGCCGGCCCATTTTGTATGTGGGGTCCACCATATAGCAAGTGGGCCGTCCCAACAAGATAGTGGGCCGGTCCAATAAGCAGGTGGGCCCACTATCGTGTTAACGGGGCAGCCCAATAAGTAAGTGAGCCGGCCCAAAATGAAAGTGGGTCCCACACTACTGTAAATAGGCCGGCCCAATCTGTTGTAGGGCCCTGGTTGTTTGACTAGTCAAATTGCATTAAATTTCATGAGCCTACAATCTGATATCAATGATACACACAATTACATACACAAATAAAATAACAGGAAAATTACAAGGCAATTAATGTGCCCAAATAAAAAAATTACATAGAATCATTGAGGACTTCTATTAGCATCGTCAATAACACGTTGACATTTGGCAATCGCCTTGATTGAATCTTGTGTACTCTTGGTCAACATATCAGCTACAGATCTTAAAGCAGCAATACCATGTCTTTTATAAAGTACAGCCTTGAGATATTTACTGTTTGATGAAAAGAATGGTCTAGGTTGACGGCTATGAGAGGATGCATCAGAAGAAAGATCAGAACATTTTGTGGGCCTCTTCTCGATGAAGATTTCTTCATCACAACTGCATTCTGATAATAATGCAAAAAGAGTTAAACGATGAACTATGCAAACATGTATTAAGCATTATCGATATGAGATAGTCACAAGTACTAAGCACAGACTTACATTATATCGTTGCATAGGCTCACCCCGGAACCTTTTTTGCGCTCTATCTTCTACTAAGGACTTCTTCATTACAACTGCATTCTAGTAATATTGCAAACATAGTTACAAGAGTGAACTATTCAAACATTTATTATGCAATGTAGATATAAGATAATAACAAGTTGCATAAATAAGACAATGTATGGAACTTGTACTAAGCAGCATTTACATCATAATGTTGCACGTGGTCGCTTTGGCGAGTATCTTCTAATGATGACTCGCTTCACTAAAAGCGCATTACGGTAATATTGCAAACATAGTTACAACAATTAACTATTCAAAAATGTATTACGCAATGTAGAGATCAGATAACAGCATGTAGCAGAAATAAGCACAAGATAAGATAAGATGCATGTACTAAGCACATACCGTTCGCGCAGTCCTTCTCTTGCGTGCACTAGTCGTGGGTCGACATGCCTGTCATTTTAGGTTCAGCCATCAAGTGAAATGCTAATCCTCCCCGCTCCATTGTCCTTAATCTGTGTTTAGATATCACATTTAAGACCAAGTCAGCTGGTTTCAAATAACAAAAAACTTGAGCTGCCAAATGAATAAGCCAATATTTACCAGATATCAGATTAAAACCAACTAGATGTTGCTTTGCATGAGATACGAATTTCAGACATTCAGATTTAGAGTAGGGTAATGCCAAGGTTTTCCACATAAAGTAAACTGGCATTAAGAATGACCAAATGTCAGGTTCAAATCACCTTCGCAGTTGCTCCAAGACAAGCGTATCAAATAGGCAGAAACATAGTAAAGCATGGATGGCATTGCTATGGCAGGGTTCCAAGTGTTAATCTCTTGCATAAGGAACAATGCATATAGGTTATAGATAATAACGGAAGTCAACCGCGTAGTTACCAACCAAGAACTCAGATTCCAACCTTCCCTAGCGTCCCCGCTGTTAATGTTGGATCTTCTAATAAGTGGTTCGCATGATCAATCCCTAGGAAAAATAACATTGACAAGTTAGTGAACGATAATACAAAGACAAGACATGCACGCAGCAATAACTATACAAGCTGTGCGACAGGAGCATTCATGGAAAAAAATAGATATAAGCTAAAGACGAGGTATAAGAGCAAGCAGATTGGAAATGCACATAGCATGATTATAAAAGCAGTGTGAGAATAGCAGGCACGAGAAAACAGCTAGCGGCTAGCGGTGAGCTAATGACGTGGTATAAGAACAACCAGATTGGAAATTCCCATAGCATGACTATAAAAGGAATAGCATGCAGTACAAAAACAGTTGGCATCAAATGAATGGGTATAAGGCTATAAATATGTGGATGCACACAGGTGTCAGTAGAATGAACAGGATGGTATCGACCGGATAATGCTTTTGTACTGTACAATATTTAAACGAACTTCATGCGAAGTAACACATCAAGAAAGTTAATGGCATATGAGATCTGCAAATAACTACACAAAACATGGCTAAAGAAACACCGCGATCTAACGGGCCAGCGTACTAACCAAGCTGCGGCGGGGTGGACGGGGGCGGCAACTTGCATTCCAGTGGCAGTGAACGCGGGAGACGATGAGTCGACCCTGTTTCAGTAGAAGTACGCATTAGTGAAGCAGATCTGGTTGGCTGGCAAGGGATTCGGTGAAGTTGATACAGCCGCTGCGCCGAGGTAGTCGGTGGAATAGATCGGCTTCTGTGGAGGGGGGGCACAGTGAAGTAGACCCGGTTCCGTTGGAGAGGATCCGGTGCATCGATAGGAAAGGCGTTGATTGCTACGCTGTGGATGAGGTCGGCGGTGAAGCAGATCCGGCGGTGGCGAGGTCGGCGGTGAAGCAGATCCATCGGTGGCGAGATCGGCGGTGAAGCAGATCCGTCGGTGGCGAGGTCGGCGGTGAAGCAGATCCTTCGGTGGCAAGGGCGGCGGGGGAGCGGATCAGGTGGGTGGACAGCCAACACGATCAAGGCTACGCTATGGAGGAGTATGCCGGTGGCGAAGCAGATCTAGTACTGTAGAGAGTCAGAGCTTTGGCGTGTGAGAGTATTTTTGAGCTAATGGGGCGAATGGTTGGTGGGTGGGTGTGGGCCTGTGGGGAGGGTTCGGGATCTAGGCAAGATATTTCATTGTTACTGAAAGAGCCCTCCATGGTCGGTGGGTTGTAGCTTCCGGACCAGGATTAAAAGGGTAAAACTGGTCACGGGATTTTTGAATGGATGCGGCGGGATGATTTGGCGCGTGGCCGAAATTTTTAGTTTCAAGCTACGAGCAGAACGACAAAAATAATGTTCTTCCCCAGGGAGCTCTCATTTCTTCCTCTTCTCTTTCTCTCTCGAGTCTCTCCCACTCCCCCGGCTCCTCTCCCCCTTCTCTTCGGCGGCCTCGCCGGCCGAAGACGAGGCCGACTTCTCTCTGTATATCGCACACCCTCCGAACTAAATTAATTGATTCAACTATCCTTAGACGTGTATGTATCTAGAGTAAAAACATGTGTGGATACACCCATATTTAGATAAGCAAAGTTGAGTCAGCTAATTTGGATCCGAGGGAGTTAGTGTTGTTGTAAGCTTAGATCCAGTGTTTCCCATGAGCAGAATGGCGCAATGGAGTCGGGGATCTCGTCATCGGCTTCAGATCTGGACTATGGTAAATCTGGCGGATCAGATCTGGCGGATCTTGCCGGCCAAACCCCGATCTGGTGCCATCAAGGTGATGGCGCTAACGGTGAGGCTTGCTTTGGTCATTGCTTCAGATCTGGCCAATGGGGAAGTCAAGCTACTAACGTTCACAAGCTCGGGGCATACGATGGCGTCATCCGTCTTGCCCGTGAACATCTTGGCCTTTCAGCGGCCCTTCTCAGAGCCAATAAGCCGTTGCTGAGGCCCTTCTTCTCCTTCGTCCTGGCGACTACCGGCGACACCGTCCCAAGTGGTGCGTCCCCGGCGACGGAGTTGCTGGAAAGGATGCGGAGCAGAGATCCGATGTGCGGTCCAGAAGGACTCGATTGATTTTCTTCTATATGTCTTGGGGTCCTTTTTGTAAAGTTGCAGGTCCTATTAGTTGTTGTCTAGTTCTTTTGGACCTCTCTGTAATTTTTTGGACTAGTTTCCATTTGCACTGATAAACTTGAATTTTGACAAGTTCACGGGGAAAAAAATTCCTTTGCACACATGGACTATCATGTATGAACATTCTTGAGATTTAAACTATATGTAATGGCCAGCACTTGCGCAAGGGGCTCGTCTAGTGCGCACTAGTTTCCATTAGCACCGATAAATTTGAATCTTGACAAGTTCTTGGAAGAAAAAATTGATTCACATATAGCCTATCATGTATGAACATTATTGGGATTCAAACTATACATAGATGGCCAAAACGTGTGCAAGGGGGTCCCTCTAATGTGCACTAGTTTCCATTAGCACTGATAAATTTGAATCTTTACAAGTTCTCGAAATAAAATTGCTTCACACATATGCCCTATCATGTATGAACATTATTGGGATTCATATTATATATAGATGGCCAACAATTGTGCAAGGGGGTCCTCTAATTCTTGGGGATTTCAATCTCTCTCTCTCTCTCTCTCTCTCTCTCTCTCGATCTATCGTTGGTGGCCAGAACAACACACATATGCATGCACTTTATGCGCAAAGGCGCGGGTGCCTCTAATAATTCATGTGTGTGCGTATATTTGAACATATTCTTGGGGATTTCAATCTCTATCTCTCGATCTATATATCGTTGGTGGCCAAGAAACACACTTATATATATACGCATGCACTTTATGCGCAAATTAAGGCGGGTGCCTCTAATAATGTGTGTGCGCACTCGATCGATGATCCCTAAACCTTAAACCATAAAACCCTAAAACCCTAATCCCTAATCACCCTAAACACTAAACCCTAAACCCAAAAACCCTAAACACTAAACCCTAAACCCTAAAAGCTAAACACTAAACCCTAAACCCTAAACACTAAACCCTAAACCCTAGACCCTATACCCTAATTAACACTAACCCTAACCCTAGCCCTAATTAAACCCTACATATATAGGCCAACGATACTTAATTGCGCATCAAGTAGGCGACCAACTAATTAGCGCTGATAAATTAATTAACTTGAATTTTGACAAGTTCTCGATCTCGAATGAAAACACATTTGATTAAGTAGTCTCATAATATATATATATAATTAGTGTGCATGCGCGCATGGCATACCTTGCATATCATTCGTGCATATATTTCAATATATATTTGAACATATTCTTGGGGATATGTATATATATCAATCTCTCTCTCTCGATCTATATATCGTTGGTGGCCAGGAAGCACACTTATATATATATATATACGCATGAACTTTATGCGCAAAGGCGCAGGTGCGTCTAATAATTCATGTGTGTGCGTATATTTGAACATATTCTTTGGGATTTCAATCTCTATCTCTCGATCTATATATCGTTGGTGGCCAAGAAACACACTTATATATATACGCATGCACTTTATGCGCAAATTAAGGCGGGTGCCTCTAATAATGTGTGTGCACACTCGATCGATGATCCCTAAACCTTAAACCATAAAACCCTAAAATCCTAATCCCTAATCCCTAAACACCCTAAACCCTAAACACTAAACCCTAAACCCAAAAGCCCCAAACCCTAAACCCTAAACCCTAAACACTAAACCCTAAACCCTAGACCCTATACCCTAATTAACACTAACCCTAACCCTAGCGCTAATTAAACCCTACATATATATAGGCCAATGACACTTAATTGCGCATCAAGCAGGCGACCAACTAATTAGCGCTGATAAATTAATTAACTTGAATTTTGACAAGTTCTCGATCTCGAATGAAAACACATTTGATTAAGTAGTCTCATAATATATATATATAATTAGTGTGCATGCACGCATGGCATACCTTGCATATCATTCATGCATATATTTTAATATATATTTGAACATATTCTTGGGGATATGTATATATATCAATCTCTCTCTCTCGATCTATATATCGTTGGTGGCCAAGAAACACACTTATATATATACGCATGCACTTTATGCGCAAAGGCGCAGGTGCCTCTAATAATGTGTGTGTGCACTCGATCAATGATCCCTAAACCTTAAACCCTAAAACCCTAATCCCTAATCCCTAATTATACCCTAAATGTACACCCTAAACACTAAACCCTAAACCCTAGACCCTAAACCCTAAACACTGCACCCTAAACCCTAAACCCTAAACACTAAACCCTAAACCCTAAACCCTAACCCTAGACCATAAACCCTAAACCATAAACCCTAAATATATTTCAATCTCTCTCTCTCTCGATCTATATATCGTTGGTGGCCAAGAAATACACTTATATATACGCATGCACTTTATGCGCAAAGGCGCGGGTGCCTCTAATAATGTGTGTGTGCACTCGATCGATGATCCCTAAACCTTAAACCCTAAATTAACCCTAACCCATAATCCCTAATTATACCCTAATAAACATACACCCTAAACACTAAACCCTAAACCATAAACCCTAAATATATTTCAATCTCTCTCTAGATCTATATATCGTTGGTGGCCAAGAAACACACTTATATATATACGCATGCACTTTATGCGCAAAGGCGCGGGTGCCTCTAATAATGTGTGTTAACACTCGATCGATGATCCCTAAAACTTAAACCCTAAAACCCTAATCCCTAATCCCTAATTATACCCTAAACGTACACCCTAAACACCCTAAACACTAAACCCTAAACCCTAAAGCCTAGACCCTAAACCCTAAACACTACACCCTAAACCCTAAACACTAAACCCTAAACCCTAACCCTAGCTAGACCCTAATATAAACCCCAAACACTAAACCCCAAACCCTAAACCCTAAACCCTATATAGACCCTAAACCCTAATTAACCCTAACCCTAACCCTAAAACCCTAGCTAGCTAACCCTAAACCCTAAACCCTAATTAAACCCTATATATATATAGGCCAACGGCACTTAATTGCGCATCAAGCAAGCGACCAACTAATTAGCGCTGATAAATTAATTAACTTGAATTTTGACAAGTTCTCTCGAATGAAAACACATTTGATTAAGTTGCCTCATAATATATATACAATTAGTGTGAATGCGCGCATGGCATACCTTGCACATATCATTCGTGCATATATTTCAATATATATATATGAACATATTCTTGGGGATAGATATATATATTTCAATCTCTCTCTCTCGATCTATATATCGTTGGTGGCCAAGAAACACACTTATATATATATACGCGCATGCACTTTATGCGCAAAGGCGCGGCTGCCTCTAATAATGTGTGTGTGCACTCGATCGATGATCCCTAAACCTTAAACCCTAAAACTCTAATCCCTAATTATACCCTAAACGTACAACGTAAACAATGTAAACACTAAACCCTAAACCCTAGATCCTAAACCCTAAACACTACACCCTAAACCCTAAACCCTATAATTAAACCCTACATATATAGGCCAACGACACTTAATTGCGCATCAAGCAGGCGACCAACTAATTAGCGCTAATAAATTAATTAACTTGATTTTTGACAAGTTCTCTCGAATGAAAACACATTTGATTAAGTTGTCTCATAATATATATATATAATTAGTGTGCATGCGCGCATGGCATACCTAGCTTGCATATCATTCGTGCATATATTTCAATATATATATTTGAATATATTCTTGGGGATATATATGTAGTTCATTCTCTCTCTCGATCTATATATCGTTGGTGGCCAAAAAAAACACTTATATACGCATGCACTTTATGCGCAAAGGCGCGGGTGCCTCTAATAATAATGTGTGTGTGCACTCGATCGATGATCCCTAAACCTTAAACCATACAACCCTAAAACCCTAATCCCTAATCCCTAAACACCCTAAAACCTAAACCCTAAACCCTAAACGTACACCCTAAACACTCTAAACACTAAACACTAAACCCTAATTAAACCCTACATATATATAGGCCAACGACACTTAATTGTGCATCAAGCAGGCGACCAACTAATTAGCACTGATAAATTAATTAACTTGAATTTTGACAAGTTTTCGAATGAAAAACACGTACATTTGATTAAGTTGCCTCACAATATATATATATATAATTAGTGTGCATGCATGCATGGCCTACCATGCATGCATATATATATATATATATATATTTGAACATTCTTGGCGATTTCAATAATCTCTCATCTCTATCGATTGGTGTGGCCAGCGCAACGACACACATTATGCTTGCACTTTACGCGCAAAGGCGGGTGCCTCTAATAGTGCATGTCTGTGCACACTCGATCGATCTAGCTAGAGTTTTGATTAATTGTGTAGCACACTAATAAAAAAGTTGTAATTTAATTCACAATAAGTTATAATTAACCCTAACACATAAACCCTCTAAATAAACCATAAAAACCTATATAGCTAGCTATAGGCCAACGACGACCCTTAATTGCGCATCAAGCAGGCCAGGGGTCCTCGCGGTCCTCTAATTAAATATATGTGCCATTAACCCTAAACCCTAAATCGTATATATATATATATATATATATATATATTATATATATATAGAAAACTAACCTTAATTAGATAATCAAACCCTCGTTAAAACACATAACCCCAAGCTAATTAATAACCCAATCTAATAAAACCTTGCTATATATAGCTAGTAAACCCTAGATTATATAACCCCAATTAATATATATGGCCTATATCGATCATATATATAGACATTATTGGGATTCATTAATTATATAATAAGTACTGATAATTCAATTAATTATATATATAAGTACTGATAACACAAATAAAGAAGTTGTATTTGAATCCACACAACCCTAATCTAAAACACATAGCCCCTAACATGGCCTAATTAATTGACCCCTTCTCTCTAGCTAATTAGTGGAAATTGCACAAAATCAAAAGGGGTCCCTCACTAATTGTGTACTAATAAATTCTTTAAGCATGGCTTCAAGACTAGAGGGTACACTCCTATTATTGTTGTAAGAATTACCATAAGAATTACCATAACCGTTACCATTATTAGAAGGATATGGCCTATAGTTGTTACCAGAATTATTCCTATAAGCATTGTTGTTGAAATTATTATTTTTAATGAAGTTCACATCAACATGCTCTTCTTGAGCAACCAATGAAGCTAAAGGAACATTATTAGGATCAACATTAGATCTACCATTAACAAGCATAGACATAATAGCATCAATCTTATCACTCAAGGAGGAGGTTTCTTCAACAGAATTTACCTTCTTACCTTGTGGAGCTCTTTCAATGTGCCATTCAGAATAATTAATCATCATATCATCAAGAAGCTTTGTTGCAGAGCCTAGAGTGATGGACATAAAAGTACCTCCAGCAGCTGAATCCAATAGGTTCCGCGAAGAAAAATTCAATCCTGCATAAAAGGTTTGGATGATCATCCAAGTAGTTAGTCCATGGGTAGGGCAATTTTTAACCAAAGATTTCATTCTTTCCCATGCTTGAGCAACATGCTCATTATCCAATTGCTTAAAATTCATTATGCTACTTCTCAAAGATATAATTTTAGCAGGAGGATAATATCTACCAATGAAAGCATCCTTACATTTAGTCCATGAATCAATACTATTTTTAGGCAAAGATAGCAACCAATCTTTAGCTCTTCCTCTTAAGGAGAAAGGAAACAATTTTAATTTTATAATGTCACCATCTACATCCTTATACTTTTGCATTTCACAAAGTTCAACAAAATTATTAAGATGGGCAGCAGCATCATCAGAACTAACACCAGAAAATTGCTCTCTCATAACAAGATTTAGTAAAGCAGGTTTAATTTCAATTTTTTTTTGCTGTAGTAGCAGGTGGAGCAATAGGTGTGCATAGGAAATCATTATTATTTGTGCTATTGAAGTCACACAACTTAGTATTTTCAGGAGTACCCATTTTAGCAATAGTAAATAAAGCAAACTAAATAAAGTAAGTGCAAGTAACTAATTTTTTTGTGTTTTTAATATGGAGAACGCAAACAAGACAGTAAATAAAGTAAATGCAAGTAACTAATTTTTTTGTATTTTGATGTAAGAAAGCAAACAAAGCAGTAAATAAAATAAAGTAAAGCAAGACAAAAACAAAGTAAAGAGATTGGAAGTGGGAGACTCCCCTTGCAGTGTGTCTTGATCTCCCCGGCAACGGCGCCAGAAAAAGAGCTTGTTGACGCGTAAAGCACACGCCCGTTGGGAACCCCAAGAGGAAGGTGTGATGCGTACAGCAGCAAGTTTTCCCTCAGTAAGAAACCAAGGTTTATCGAACCAGTAGGAGTCAAGGAGCACGTGAAGGTTGTTGGTGATGGAGTGTAGTGCAGCGCAACACCAGGGATTCCGGCGCCAACGTGGAACCTGCACAACACAATCCAAATACTTTGCCCCAACTTAACAGTGAGGTTGTCAATCTCACCGGCTTGTTGTAACAAAGGATTAAATGTATGGTGTGAAAAATGATGTTTGTATGCGAAGAACAGTAAAGAACAATGTTTGCAGTAGATTGTATTCAGATGTAAAAGAATGGACCGGCGTCCACAGTTCACTAGTGGTGTCTCTCCAATAAGATAAATAGCATGTTGGGTGAACAAATTACAGTTGGGAAATTGACAAATAAAGAGGGCATAACGATGCACATACATATCATGATGAGTAGTGTGAGATTCAATTGGGCATTACGACAAAGTACATAGACCGCTATCCAGCATGCATCTATGCCTAAAAAGTCCACCTTCGGGTTAGCATCCGCACCCCTTCCAGTATTAAGTTGCAACAACAGACAATTGCATTAAGTATGGTGCGTAATGTAATCAACACAAATATCCTTAGACAAAGCATTGATGTTTTATCCCTAGTGGCAACAGCACATCCACAACCTTAGAACTTTTTGTCACTGTCCTAGATTCAATGGAGGCATGAACCCACTATCGAGCATAAATACTCCCTCTTGGAGTTACAAGTATGTGAGCGTGAGTCTGGTTGGCGTAAACACGGGCGTTGTCCAGCTTCTTCTGTGTCTGGTACAGCATAAAGTCCAGGTGCTCCACGTGGTGCCTCAGCTCGGGGTGGGGCTGCAGGTCCATGGGTCCTCCAATGGAGTCACGCCTTGCGAGGTGAGCAAAGCGAGATGCTAAGATCGCCACCACGTTCTGCCCGCACAGACGGGCAAGTGCTTCCTGAAGAGCACGAGCGAGTCCATCCAGCCAGTTGCTTTCCCTGAAGGAGAAGAGGATCCTCTCAGAAGTAGGAGGCTCCATCTTGCCCCTCAGATCAGCGGTGATGATCCACTGAAGTTCCCCTCCGGGCTGGTCGTTGACCTCGACTCCGTGGAACTCTGGGTGAGGGCGTCCAAGAAAATCCGATAGGGCATCTAAGTCCCTCTCGAAAATCAGGCTCCCGCTATTCCCCAGCTGGTAAAACTTGGTGTTGATTGGCTCCATCAGAAAGTGAATTGGATGAGTAAGTTAGAGAAGTGAACAAGTGTGTCAAAATTTTATGTAGATTCATAAGGAAGAGCATGACTTATCATTTTGAACAGATCTCAAGGAAAAGAGTGTGAATAATTTTTCATAAATATTCACTTCATTTGGTTTTGAAACTAAGTTTTTCAGAACGTCCATTCTAACTAGGGTCTCCTAAGGTCAAATAATGGCTCTGATACCAACTTGTCAACACCCGGGTTTTTAAGTCCAGATGCCTATCATGCCATACATCGCAATCCCAGGAAGATTGTTGTTGCGAAACATAATAGTTGATATCATAAGTCATCATTCATTACAACCCATAATCAAACTCAGATCATAGGATCCAATATTACACAAATAGTTGATCTAATGATCAATGAACACATTACATAGCGGAAGCGTAGTCGTAGTGAACTATCTAATCCGCAGGCCAACGCCCGACGTCAGAAGATACTCCTAGTTGTCGTAGACATCCTGCTGGCCTTCATCTTGGTACTGCTGCTCTTCTTCATAGTCTGGCCATTGGAATAGCCAGGGACACAGCCGTGAGTACTTTAAAGTACTCGCAAACTAATACTAGTGTAAGTACTATCAATTTTAGTAAGGGGGTGCTAAGCTCTAGTTTTATTTGCATAAAGTAAATTTTAGTTCATAAGCATTTCATAAAGGACTCTTCATATCCTAACTAACTCAAGTGGGAACATTAGTGTCATTCTCACAACTCAGTTGTGGTTCAAGTCAAGTCACCATACAATTCATCAAGTATTTTCAAGAAACATCTGACACCGGAAACAGTATGGCCTTTCCAACCGTCCGTAACCGTGGACACGGCTATTCGAATAGATTTACACTCTGCAGAGGTTGCACACTTGTGCCACAACATTTGATTACATCTGTCAGGGATAAGCCTGAATCATCGTAACTCAGTACGCGGATCATCAACCATAACCTTTCACTTACATACCCTAGTATAGGCACCTCTCCCCATGAGCTTGACCCCCCAGTAAAGGCAAACCGTCAGCCTGGGAACTGCACAGGGCTTGGGCCGTACATTCACCTCATTTCACATCACTTTCACTTTCAACGGAGGCAGCCTCGGCATAACCCCTATGATGCTTGTTCAGAGGGAACCCATACTAAGATGCATAAACTTCTAGTTAAGCCCTACCCATAATCAGGTATTGTGGGGGTACTAAATAATTGGAAAGGTATCGCATCCAAACCCAACATCAGTTTTTATCAAATTCACCATGTCATTCAAGTCATATTCACCTTCAAAGACCTTTCAATAGAATGACTCATAATTCCAAGGTTTTCAACTTCACTTCAAAATCACAAGTTCCCATCTAGAGTAGTCAATTTTATTTGTTAGCACTAGCACTAGTCATGAGGGGTGCTATCTAGCTTGTAAAGCTTTGATGCTAATTTTGCTACTCTTGTCACACTCTATACTTAGACCAAAGTTAACTATAAAAGTAATCTTTGATAAACAAAGTAAAAGCTTGTAAGGGTAAAACTTGGGATGGGATCATTGCACATAATGTAAAGGAAATGTTGCCTTGCTCAAAAGAGCTTTGCACTTGCAAGAATATTAGCTTGCCTTGGTTGGTGTACTGATCAAAGTGGTCTTCCTCTTCCTGGAAGTAGACCTCCTCCTCCTGGTACTCCTCGGTACTAGCGTCTAAAAACGGATACGAGGTAACAATCACCAAACAAGGTTTAAGAGCTATACTAAGCACACAAATGGGTTCACACAAACTATTCTATCATCACCACATTGCTATCATGTTGGTTGACTTTGTTTTCTTCTTAAGAAAAATAATTTCCTCTCATTACAAATATTGAATTCGGATCTTTATTTAGTTTCTTGAGGAAATAATTTCCTCTTATTGAATCTTGTTAGGATTTAAGTTCCTCCAATAATTAATGTATGACCCATGTTGACCAAGGTCAACCATTCATAATCATCATTTGGGAAAATGATTTAAATGAGGTAGAGTACCTCATGCAATTTAACACTACCATACTTATGATTTAGCATCACCAAATAATTCAATATGAGATTATGTAGACCCTGGTCACTACCTCATATTAAGTTACTTGGGACAAGATTTAAATGAGGGAAAACATCTCATATGATTTATTAAATAGTTTTGGACAATATCAATTGACTAGAAATAGCCATATAGCCCTTTATTTAAACTAGGCCATGATCACACAAAGTAACCATGTCATATTTTTACATAAACATGTAGAGTATGTGAAATTTGATTTATGAGAGTTGGAAACAACTCAAAAGCATTTTTGGTTGATTTTTAATAATTGTTTGAAGTTTGAAAAGGCCCTGCCTTGTTATTTTTGTCACATTAATTCTACAAAGAATCTCAGGATGAGACCAGTGGGGTTGGATAGATCTTTTCCCTAGCTTTCCAACCATATGAAATTCATCAAATTTGGTTGAGCCAATCTGATTCTATTTAAATTTGAAAAAGCATCTGTAAGCAAAATGGTTAAATTGAATTAATTCAAATTCAAACGCGTGGGCCTAGGCGGGAAAAGTTACTGGGCCGAAACGGTTTAAATGGAGGAAGCCAGCCCACCACGCGTCTCGCACGCGTGGGCTGCCTGACAGGTGGGCTCCACCCGTCAGCCTCACTTAACACAGCGAAACGGTATGTTGGATTTGAGCCGCACGATTAGAAGGGGATCGAGCGGCTTAGAGACGTCGTCGTCTCTGGCGAGAATTGGGTACTGGCGCGGCGAGGCTAGGGGTCTGGCGAGCTCACCGGTGCTCCATCAAGGGTTGGCAGTGTGCGCGAGGATGATGTCGACGACGGCGATGCTCCTGGTACCGGCGACGCGTCCTGGGGCGGCTCCAATCGACGGCGGCGATCTGCGGTACTGGCGGGCTACGGTGATGAAATTGATGGGCTCTGGTGGCTAATCGAGAAGGGAAGGTGGTCGAGGAGGTCGAGTGACATGAGAGGAGCGAGCTGGTGTGGAGAATGAAGCTAGGGGAGCCCTCTATTTATAATGGCGGGGGATGACCGTGTGCTGCGGCGAGGTCGGCAATGGCGCGAGGGTTACGACGAGCTAGAGAGGTAGGCGAGGGTGGCGTTCTGTTCAGCGTGTCCGTGCGGTTCTCCTGGCGGCAACGGCGCGGCTGGGCGGTGCCGAACTTGGTCGGGGGCAAGCGGTGTACTGAGCGTCCGTGGCGGGGTTTGGTCTTCGTCTCCAGTGACGGCGGGCGAGGGTCGGGGACAAGTCGATGTCTAGCGTGTCCGTGGTGCTCTGGCGAGTCGCTGGGCGAGAGAGGGGGTCCAGGGGTGGCGCGATGCGTCGAGGCGATGCGTGCACTGAGCGTGTCCGTGGGCGGCGCCCATGCCATCGTCGGCATGACCTGGGCGTCGTGGGCGCGCGTGTGTCTGGTCCTTGTCGTCCTGTCCTCGACCAACGGCGGGTACCAACATGCTCAGGGGATCAAGGGGGAGCAGTAGGGCATGGTGGCCAAGGCTAGAAGTAAGAGAGGTGAGGGGTGGCATGATTGCATGTGAGAGGTGGCCGACATGGCATGGCATTGCCATGTCTGCCCCTCCCTAGGGTTTCAATGCCATGGCTTAGGGCTAGAGGGGACCAGGGGACATGTGTGAGGCAAGTGGTTTCAAAAATTGGGGCAAACACTATTTAGAATAGTGATTTTGGGATTTGGTTTGATTTGCTCACAAGGTGTTTTCTATAATGGCCGCGTGAATTAAGTTTTGAAAATTTTGAATGAAACTTGTTGGACTTGATTCAAATGATCAAAGACACACAATGGTGGTGGTGGTTTTCAAAATTAAAAAGAATTGCAAAATTTCAAATTGGGTATGATGTTGAATCTGTTAAAAAGTTCCAACTTTGCTTGAGCATAACTTTTGATATAGGATGAATTTGCAGGGTTGGTCTTTACCAAAGTTGTTCACCTTGATGTGGTCTTGGATGAGGTGCAAAGAGTTGGATTTGTTTGGTTTGAAAATCTCTTAATACAGAGGCTCGAAGTAGGCATCAGGCTAAAAATGGCAGATTTGACCATTAGTGCATGTGAGCACAATTTGATTTCAAATTTGATTTGATTTGAGTTTCTTTGATTCCAAAAGTGTTTATAAGTGTTTAATAACCTTATATAACTAATGGTACAAGCCAAAATGGTCTAGGTTGAAGATTTGCAAAAATGGCATAAACCATATGTGAGGGTTTTGTGATTTTTCCATTTTATTTATCTTCTTCCTTTTTGATTTGTTTTGTGATCTTCTAAGGATCAAGTTAGGGTTTTAGATGTTAAGCATCATCACACAAACAAACATCATGGCAATCTCATACAATAATGCACAAACCTTATGCATGGCACTAAATGCAATTAAAAGTTTTTGTTGGTTCTAAATTTTGAGTATTTGACATTCTTCTTCTTCATTGATTTGAAATTTGGGATGTTACAGTGTTCCACATAACTGTCTTCAATCAATTTATCCCCTTGACCACTGATCTGAATTTGTTCCCCGAAGCCATGCATATACATGTAGTGCTACGTATCAGTACTAATTTAGACATCATATTTTGCAGAAGATATTTATATTCCCCCGCTATAATTCATGACTTTGTGTAAATTGTAATTAATTCACACACAAAAAGGATTATGTGGTCATAGACATGCTTCTCAACAATATTTAAATTTTGTGTTATTTTCTAGATAAAAATCGACAACCATAGAGTTTGAGAAGCAGAACCGAAAAGGAAGGAGGGAGTAGAGGATCAGGCATCTTTTGGTCGCCGCCTCCCCATACGCCGACGTCCGTGTCCACACCACTGCGACTCCCATCCTCTTTTAGGTCCCTGGCTGCCGCCTCTTTTCATGCAGGATGGCGCCGCCTACCCACCGTCCATGCTTACCCTGATGCAACAACTGCTTGCGTATCCAGGAAAGTTGCCCGATAGGAGAGGCCAGACAACTGGCGCATCTGTGAGCTGCACGGCTCATACGGTGGTCTGGCCATCCAGGTGGGTAATTACATATGCAAGAGTATGTTCGAGGTATTCAGATGTCCTCCGATAGAAGATCAATTTTCTATTCTGTCATTAACCTGAAGGCGACATCTAACTACCTACATTCCTAATTGGATATTCAGATTGTGCAATTGGAATTAAGTGGAGTCAATGAAGTGTTCATTTTTATATCTCAGGTTTTCTTTGGATGATTATATCAAATCAGTTTGGACCTGCTTTTAGACAATGCAATCGGCAGAGCCTGCATACAAGGTAGATACATTTTCTTGTTGGTGGTTTTTCTTCTCTATGATGTTTAAAGTGGGAGTTTATGCTGAGTTGGTTTTAGGAGATGTGCAATGTTGTGTTGCTTCTCCACATAGGTTGATTGCGAGGTTTCTACTAGCCCATGCATGTGTGCTCAACTTTTGTACTATTTTGCTCTGTAGGTTCTTGATGAAATACCCATTTTATGTTTTCTTACCAAGGAACCAAATTGAAGGGAAAGGGACTTTGTACATAAAAATACCATGGTCGTATGTCTCTATCCTCATATACTTCATGATGCTTCAGTGATTACAGAGAGCACACAGAATCATGATGACGGAGCCCTCTACTGAATTTGTTTTTTGCAAAACGTTGTGAAATCATAAAGTAGCTACACGTGATAAGGAAGAGTATTGACAGCTATCTATGCACCATAAAGTGTACTTATGTGTCCCTACTGTTTCTATTTATTCTGAATTTGTAAAGGAAAAAAGAAAGCACCTGACAAGGATTCTGTTTTTTATGTACTTCAAGCATTCATATCCTACTGTTGATATTAACATATTTGTTCTAATTAACCTTGGCAAGTTGACTTTCGTAGGTGTTCTTGCAATCCAGTTCCATATGGAGCCATGTATGTGTATGGATACCTGGTTTATAGTATGCCCACATGTTCAAACCAGTATTCCAACGTGTTGATACTTATATATATTTGATTCATCAACTCAATTAATTGTACAAGCTATAAGTTCCACAACTGCATTGTGGGAATTTGTGGTTTGCATGTCTATCCGTAAACGAAAAGATTTAAAATATAAGAAGAAGATATGTTACAATGATATGAAGAGCATTTTGAATAGCTTATTTGAGATGATGATGCCAGTCGTGGAAAAGAACGGGCATGGTTGCCCCACCTCTCCCCTCTCTCTCTCTCTTTCTCTGGATCTCCTTCTCTGTGCAGCAGATTGCCAAGGTATCAAAGCCTTCTCACGGTTTAATTTTTGTATTCTTTGCAGCACGATGTAACACTTATCATTTACAAATTTGTCTTGATGTAGTGGATAGACAGCAGATATGGCTTCACCCTCCACTTGGACCTCAACGTGTTTCATTTCCCAGGAGTGATGTTAGATTCGTGTGATAGTATGTAAGCATAGTGTCAGATCGAGTCACATATATGAGGCATACAATTTTTTGTGGTATTAATTCCTTGCCTGGTCATTTTCACAGTGTAAATTATTCATTGCTTGCTCTACGTATTTGTATGTATGATTTAACATCAAATCGTTTCTCTAGATGAATTCGATTTGGGATTGGAAGGCCTGGGAGGCCCAGAAGGAAGGCGCCTCCGTAAATGGCTGCGGAGAAAAATAATGTCGCCACTGGTGATAAGCTGGAGGCTTGCGATTATTCAGTATAAACGTAATTACTTCTGGCCAATCCCATTATTCCCCTTCATTTTCTCCCTAAAAAATATTTTTGGCCAGCCCTAAGTTAGCTATCAAGCTCCTCTACTGACTGCAGTTGCTGATTAGTGAAGTACATGTGCCTTTTTCTAAGAAAATCTTACCTATTGTTATTTCTGGGTATATTATATCTGACTGTGTATTGAGATGGTAATGGTTATTCAGCTGGGAGTATGAGATGGATGAAAAAAGGAACTCTGGTTTGTGACTTCGTGTCATGTAAAAGGCCTCAAGTTTCCATTTGGTTCAGAACATCAGATTAGTCTTTGCATACATATAAACAGTTGTGTTTGTCTTAATTGCCTATTGTTTTGTCTAAAAGCAGTTTTATTACATGTTGATGATTATTTAGATACCCTCCCTACCAAAGTACTTCCAACCATTGTTTTTTACTTTTTCTCCTAAACTGAAAATCAACAAAGTTGAATACGGTGGCCAGCTTCGAAAATTATCAAAGATTTGGCAGCTTTTATCTTAAGGTAAGTTGGCGAGGCAGAGCGCTGTCAAATGGTACGTTCCTTATTTTACAAGTTTGATACTGCGCATGACTAAATTTTGCTAATGTGGAATGGAATGAATATCAGTCCATCTGTTACAATTTTATGAACAATAATTTATCATTCTACCTGAGATATCTGCTTGTAATTTATCATCTCTTACAGTTTTATCATCTCTTACAATTTATCATTCTACCTGGCATATTTTACATTTGATTTAATTGGCATAACTATGGAAATGCATGTTCAAGGAGGAAATCTGGGAGAAGCACACTGGACGCCACACACAACGCAGACACACGCATACTTATTGTGGTGACCCTGCATACCACTGCATGTTGTAGTATGCCAGTCGTTGATATAACATTCACGAAGTACCATTCCGCAAATATTACATCCCTCAGAGTAGTACAACAGAACATAGCAGGTCCATAACTCATTCATTTATTATTACAAGCATAATACACATATCGTCTCGGAGCTCCTCTTGGGTCCTAAGAGGGATACTCCTGGGTTCGAGGCGAACCAACCTTAACTTACAATATAGAAGTTTCATTAGGTTATACATTTATTTCAACGAGCTGCTAAGTACTAAGAGTTCGCACTGCTCGGCTACTATTACTACTTGGTGCTTCTAGGCTTGATCTCCTCCGGAAGCCTCCCCGGTTCCGTAGACTATAAGGTAGTCTACGCCTTCAACACCTCCAGAGAGGTTTGGTTCTTCATAGCCGATGATCTCGGCTCCTTCAGGGTTGTCGTAGTCCTCCTCCAGACGGTTCAGACAATCTAAGCAAGGGATTTAAGAGTGGGATGAGTACGAGCGTACTCAACAAGTTCATTATAGATAAGAGGTGTTTAATGCACTAGCTACGATATTAGACCAGAAAGTCTAATACCAATGCAGGTTTTGATAAACATTTCTTCAAGAGATTTCTTTTATTTCAAAGAGCTATGTCCGTCAGCCTTCACCGGTTTACTAGAACTTCATGGAGCTCCTTTCCGGCCGTTGTCAGCTCCATATCCCGAATGGAGTGACAGGTCACGGTTCTTTACACTCTGCAGAGGTGTGTTGCTTTACCCATAAGAGATCTTAACCTTGGTGCCAACCGGGCAGCTTTCCCGTCCACACTTCCTTCGGTGTGAGGCCCGGTATAAGGTCTATCCAATCATGTTCCTCCGCTACCTCAAACACCCACCCTTTGTTGCATGCCCCGACCCTGGGTCCACGCCGGTCCCATTATTCCCGTAGATTTCAGGGTGGACCCCGACCACGACGTCAATGCAGGGCTCTACCATACATTCCTACGCCGGTAGCTGCAACCCATCATAGACCGCAATACCGTGGGGACTTAGGACTCCCCAGCCTCACCGCTTGCTCCTTCGGGCGACAAGTGTACTACGGACAATGCCGTGGGGACTTAGGACTCCCCAGCCTCACCGCTTGCCCCCTTGGATTACAAGTGTACTACGGTAAAGCGCATCCGTTGATGAACGAGAGGTGGAAACACTTTTGACTACTCCGTCCCACTCCGGATCTTATGGTTAACACGGGTATTACGGCACAAGAATCACTGGACGACATTTGTTGTTTAATCCTAGATGGATATAAACCCTTGCAATGGAACCTCCACCATATCAACACAATCCATGGTTCCATTGCCCACCACATAGTCATATTCATAGTTATGAAAATAGTGGTTTTGGTTTTTATGCAATAGTGATAATCATAGTACTTTGAAAGTAATTTGATAAAGATACTCAAATGGTATGAACAAGCGATGAACTTGCCTGAACACTGCAAAGTTTTGCAGTTGGATGGTGTGGACTGACCCTTGTCCTCTGTTTCTTAAAAATAGCATCATTGTCCGATCGGATGAAGCTTGCTACCCGCATGGGTAGCTACACACCCATGCATTATACCAATATGCAAGCCATATTAACTTGTTTTAGCTCGGTTTCCTAGTAGAACGTGGAACTCTAGTGTATAAAAGTGGTTTCCGAATTTTGATTTGAACTTTTTTTTTGTCAAAGTCAACTCAATATTCAAAAAGTCAATGCAAAATACGTTGGTGAGTTGACTTTGATCAAAAAATATTCATATCAAAATTCGGAAACCACTTTTGTACACTAGAACTCCACGTTCTACTAGGAAACCGAGCTAAAACAAGTTAATATGGCTTGCATATTGGTATACTGCATGGGTGTGTAGGTACCCATGCGGGTAGCGAATGCACTCTCATTGTCCGATAAGGGCAATGGTTAAAGAAGCAATTATGCATGATTCCAGTTTTAGGGTTTGTTCCCCCCTTCTGATGACATTATTATTTTATGTAAGAGGTTAATACTAAGATTGATTTGGAGATACTCTATTTAGGGTAAATACAACCTTGAAATGTTGTCAAGGTGTTTTTAAAGTCCAAATGCATTAATGGACTTATTTTTATTATTGAAAATAATATGTGTGATTTAAATGATTATTTGAATCATCAAATTAAGACTTATTCTTAGTTGTCTTCCAAAATTCCCTTTGACATTTTATTCAGGTAGAGAGTTTTATGCTGATCAATTTTCATATTTTTAATTATTTTTTGAGCTTTTAAACATTTCTTATGTAATTTCAAAGTTTCTGTATTTAATTGATTTTGTGAAATGACCATAATGCCCCTGGGCCCCACCTGTTAGGGTGGCCCAGCGGGTTAGGTCGCACCCGAGCCACTCTTTCGGCTCGGTCGGCCCACTCGTCCTCTCCTCTCTCCTCGCGCCAAAACCCTAATCCCCTCGCGTCTCTCTGGCGATGCCGTGGTCGCCGCCGCCTTCGCCGAGATTCTCCGGCCATCTCTGGCCAACTCCGGCGACGAGATGCTGCGGATCTGAACCGCCTCACGACGGCGCATCAGGTCCACCGGCTCGATCTGGACCTCGTCTTCTCCTTCGTCTGCTCCCATCGCGTTCGCCCGCACGGTGATGCGTTGCTCACCGGCGCTTCTGGTGCCGTGACGCCGCCGTGGATGTTGCCGTGGCGGTGCTGGGGCGCTCTCGCTCGGCGATGCTAGGCCAGGCGCGGCTTGGCGCTGCCGTGGGTGGCCCGTGCCGCCTTGCCGCCATGGCACGCCGGGTGCTCCGCTCTAGGTACACGCCTCCATTATTCCCCTCCTTCTTCCTTCTCTGCGCTCTGCTCCAGTGATTGGCCTACCTCTCCCCATGGAGATGTTGTGCCGTGCGCCACTGCTTGCGCTTGCTGTGCATGCGTTGAAGGAGATATGCCCTAGAGACAATAATAAAGTGGTTATTATTTATATCTCTATGTTTATGATAAATGTTTATATGTCATGCTATAATTGTATTAACCGAAACATTAGTACATGTGTGATATGTAGACAAACAAAGAGTCCCTAGTATGCCTCTTAACTAGCTTGTTGATTAATGGATGATTAGTTTCATAATCATGAACATTGGATGTTATTAATAACAAGGTTATATCATTGTATGAATGATGTAATGGACACACCCAATTAAGCGTAGCATAAGATCTCGTCATTAAGTTATTTGCTATAAGCTTTCGATACATAGTTACCTAGTCCTTATGACCATGAGATCATGTAAATCACTTATACCGGAAAGGTACTTTGATTACACCAAACACCACTGCGTAAATGGGTGGTTATAAAGGTGGGATTAAGTATCCGGAAAGTATGAGTTGAGGCATATGGATCAACAAAGGATTTGTCCATCCCAATGACGGATAGATATACTCGGGCCCTCTCGGTGGAATGTCGTCTAATGTCTTGCAAGCATATGAATAAGTTCATAAGAGACCACATACCACGGCATTTAGTAAAGAGTACTTGTCAGGAGACGAGGTTGAACAAGGTATAGAGTGATACCGAAGATCAAACCTCGGACAAGTAAAATATCGCGTGACAAAGGGAATTGGTATCGTATGTGAATGGTTCATTCGATCACTAAAGTCATCGTTGAATATGTGGGAGCCATTATGGATCTCCAGATCCCGCTATTGGTTATTGGTCGGAGTGAGTACTCAACCATGTCCGCATAGTTCGCGAACCGTAGGGTGACACACTTAAAGTTGGATGTTGAAATGGTAGAACTTGAATATGGAATGGAGTTCGAATATTTGTTCGGAGTCCCGGATGAGATCCCGGACATCACGAGGAGTTCCGGAATGGTCCGGAGAATAAGATTCATATATAGGATGTCATTTTATGTGAATTAAAATGATTCGGAAGGTTCTATGGAAGGTTCTATAAGGTTCTAGAAAAGTCCGGAAGAAACCACCAAGGAAGGTGGAGTCCCGGAGGGACTCCACCTCCATGGCCGACCAACCCTAGAGGGGGAGGAGTCCCAAGTGGACTCCCCCTATGGGAGCCGGCCACCCCCCCACATGGAAGGGGGGAATCCCACCCCAAGTGGGATTCCCACCTTGGGTAGGTTTCCCTATCACATGGAAGGTTTTGGGTTCGGGTCTTATTCGGAGACTTGTAGTCCAACACTTGGGGCTTCCACCTATATAATGAGGGGCCAAGGGGAGGGGGCCGACCACCCTAAGACCACAACCTGGCCGCCCCCCTCAAGTGGCCGGCTACCCCCTCCCAAACCCTAGTCGTCCCCCTCTCCTCCATAAGCTCCCGCACGCTTAGCGAAGCTCCGTCGGAGTTCTCCACCGCCACCGACACCACGCTGTCGTGCTGTCGGATTCAAGAGGAGCTACTACTTCCGATGCCCGCTGGAACGGGGAGGTGGACGTCGTCTTCATCAACAACCGAACGTGTGACCGAGTACGGAGGTGTTGCCCGTTCGTGGCACCGGTGATCAAGATCTTCTACGCGCTTTTGCAAGCGGCAAGTGAACGTCTACCGCAGCAACAAGAGCCTCATCTTGTAGGCTTTGGAATCTCTTCAAGGATGAGACTCGATAAACCCCTCATTGCTACCGTCTTCTAGATTGTATCTTGGCTTGGATTGCGTGTTCGCGGTAGGGAAATTTTTGTTTTCTATGCAACGTTATCCTACATGCGTGTGTGCTGTTGCTGCTCTTCTGGCTAGCTGCTGCTCTTGCTCTGTTGTTATGGCCTAAGCTGTGCTACTGCCGTTCTTTCTATTAGCCTTACTGGCCTTGGCCAGTGTTGCCCAGGCCATGCTAGTGCTTGCTATTCTTCCTGAATTCCTGTTCTGTGCCTCTATTATAGTTGCTATACTTGCCAGAGTTCAAGTGTATTCATGTGTGATACCCTGGCTTGATTACTGTGTGTCATTTCTTGCAATTATGCAAGTGCCAGAGCCATTGTGGCTTATTCTGGTGCTCAGATTTATAATTGTGCTCAATTGAGCATTACTGTGGGCTTGACAGTGCTATTAAATAAGGATCTGATGTGCGCCTTGCTTGTGCATCTTGATCCAGTGGCTCATCATGCCTTTGATGTGCTTCTGGATACAATCATAAGTCATTTATTCAGTTATCTGTTTTATTCAGTTATGACTTGATGTAATTCTTCAGTAGCTGGTTAATTCCTGTTGCTATGGTTGGCTATGGTAATCTGTAGCAATAACTAGTGGTGCCCTGATGATTATCTGTTCATCAGTTGCTTAAGGATAGCTGTTGTGCTTCCTTCTGTGACTCTCTGATGCTCATCCAGTGCTGTATGTGCCTTTTATAGGCTTGGCCTATGTGTGCTGGTGCTTGCTCAAGCATTAGTGAATGCTTGCAGTGATCCATTGGGTCACTGGCAAGATGTTAGTGCTTGGTTACTTGTCTGTTTCATTTATCTGCAACTCCTTGCTTGACCAAGTAGATAAATGATGTGAACTATTTAGCAGTAATGATCATATTGATGAATTTGATGTAGCTAGAGGGATGCCAACATCTGTTGGGTACCCTAGCTCATACTGAACCCAACTGGGTGATGATGTGATGCTTTGGTGACTTTCTTGTGTGGCTAGGTAGCTGTTGTGACCCTAGCAGACCTTGTCTGCTAGAAATGGTTGCTCCTACCTCTGTTGGATGCTTCTGTGCACTAATCCTTGTAGTCTTTCATAGGCCGCTAGGTTATTTGATGTTGAACTCATACTGGACAGATAACTGTCCAATATTCTGATGGTTTTGCTAGCCGTGTGTTGCTAGGTGAATCTGGGTGGCTAGATAGGGATTAGTTCCTTGCTGGATTTCCCTGGTTAAGTCACTTTTAATTCTATTGGCTTGATCAGTGTTCCCTTGGATACATTCCTAATAGTTCTACCCTTATTTTGCTTGCATCATATGGCTGGTAGCCAAATGATGATACAAACTGGGTACTCACACCCTTTTGCTTTTGTGTGTTTGATGCACATGCTTATTTATGAGCAAGGCAGATGCTTGCTCATGATTCTTGTGTATACCTCACTCCAGCTCCTAGAAATGGTGTTGGTGTAGAGGTTCAGCTGCTGATTGAGTTCTTGGCTTGCCCTGCTCCTCCTTGCAAGCTTGATATCTTGGTTTACTTGCTGGTAATTTGGGAATAGATGAAACAGCTCTAGCTGTTCACCTGTTCTTGGTGTTCTTGAGCTGTGCTTGGTTTCTGATGGCTTACCCTGCCGCCTTGTCGATGAATGATCTAGGGTTTATTGTGAAAAAGGTTTTATATGCCTGGCCCTTGCTTCTCTGGTTGACAGCACTGCCTGGCATGTTTGGGTGACTCCTCACTGTGCTGTATGTGTGTGCTGCATGCACACAGCCTTGTGAGCAGGCTGTGTGTGTGTAGCCTGATGCTATGCACTTGGACTTGGAGAGGATCAGCTCGGCTGATCTTTGTTCATATCCTCTCTATTTCATTTCTTTGCTAACCTGCCAAGTGGCATTGCCACTTGGCATAATGTGGGGTTGGTTTTGTATGTGTGCAGGTTTCAAGCAATTGATCAAGAGGATCCTGAAGATCATCAAGTCCAAGATCAAGTGAAGATGATCTTGTAGTATTTAGGATAGAATCTTTCCTTGTTCCTTTCTTTTTATTTTCTTTTCTATTTTTTTCCAATTTGTGTAATGTGTTGTAATAATTCATATTACTATTCTGGATATTGTAAATGACATTGTATTATGTGTGATTATCAATAAAGCTCAAGTTTTCCTTAATGAGCTTTATCTAAGTGTTATATTATTTATATTCTTGATTACTTTTAATTATTTATTGAATTATCTCAAGTTTGAATTATGTGATATCAATTTGATGTTTGAATTTGAAATTCAAATTCAAATTTGGTTTGAATTCAATCATGCAACTTAATTTTGAATTCAATCATGCAACTTAAGATTGCAATGCAATATCTCTTCTCTCTTCCCAAAACCCTAATCTAGTTAAGTAGGAACAAGTTTGTCGCACTCTCGAAACCCTAACCCTGTAGGATGTCGAGAGAGAAACCTGTCCCCCTTCTATGCAGTTTTGTTTTAAAAGCGCGAAATTTCCCCGGAATTTATGATGCAATGCACATCCCTTTCTAAAATCTACCCCTCGATCGTCTCTAAACCTGGGACATTACAGCCTTTCCCCCTTAAAGAAAACTTCGTCCCGAAGTTGTGGTTGTAATACCTGAAGAGTTCGGGGTATGTTTTCCTCAGGTCTTCTTCTTTCTCCTAGGTGGCTTCCCTCTCGGGATGATGCTTCCATTGTATCTTGCAGTATTTTATGGCTCGATTCCTAAGTTGTTTCCAGTTCTCCTCGAGAATCTTTGCTGGCTTCTCGATGTATGTCAAATCTGGTTGTAACTCGAGTTCTTCATGTGATACTGGCTCATCTGGGGTCTTCAAACACTTTCTGAGTTGCGACACATGGAATACGTTGTGAACTTGGGATAACCTTCCCGGTAGTTCCAATTCAAAGGCTAACCCTCGGTTTTGACTCAGAATCTTGAAAGGTCCGATGTATCTAGGGCTTAACTTTCCCTTTACTCCAAATCTCTGAAGTCCTTTCATCGGGCTCACCTTAAGATATACCATGTCTCCAACTTGTGGCTCCCATGTTCTTCTCTTTTGATCGGCATAACTCTTCTGTCGGCTTTGGGCTATCTTGAGCCTATCTCTTATAATGTCAATAATTTGTTGCTTTTCCTTGACATAATCAGGATTAAACTCCTTGATTGCTCCAGCTTCATACCAACATATGGGTGATCTACACTTCCTTCCATACAGAGCTTCGAATGGTGCCATCTTGATGCTGCTTTGATAGCTATTGTTGTATGAAAACTCTGCTAGTGGCAAGTGCTCCTCCCATGATCCTCCGAAGTCTAGGGCACAAGTCCTAAGCATATCCTTTAGGATCTGGTTAGTTCTCTCGGTTTGTCCACCTGTCTGAGGATGATAGGCGGTACTATAATCCAACTTGGATCCTAAAGCTTCGTGTAGTTGCTTCCAAAATGCTGACGTGAACACGGATCCTCGATCCGACACGATCTTCTTGGGCACTCCATGTTTACTCACGATCTCTTTGATGTAAAGATCGATGAGTTTCTCTCCTTTATCCTGCTGATTTACCGCTAAGAAGTGTGCACTTTTCGTCAACCGGTCCACGATTACCCATATCATGTCCTTCTTTTTATTGGTCATGGGTAGTCCGGTGATGAAATCCATTCCTATCTCCTCCCATTTCCATTCAGGAATGGGTAAAGGTTGTAACTTTCCTGCCGGACTCTGGTGTTCAGCCTTCACTCTTTGGCAGGTATGGCATTCCGCCACGTATTGTGCTATCTCTCTCTTCATGTTGTTCTACCAGAATAGCTCCTTTAGATCCATGTACATCTTTGTACTTCCCGGATGAATGGAGTAGGGAGTTTGATGGGCTTCCCGGAGTATTACTTCCTTGATTTCAGTAATATCCGGAACACAAATCCTCTTCTGGAACCATAATGATCCCGATTCTCCGCGGTGAAGTTCTGATGGTCTTCCTTCATCTATCCTTCTCATCTCCTCTACGATGAATGGATCGTCCAACTGTCCCATCATTATCTCATTCTTCAGGTTAACATTTAGCTCATTGGCTACTTGTAAAGCCGATAGTCCTTCATGAGCTTCTTTCTCCCAAAGTTGTATTTGGGCTTGGCTTATTTCCTTCCTCAACTCTGGTGGTAACTCTTGTTCCACTCCTCCAGTGCTCTTCCTACTCAAGGCATCTGCTACAACATTAGCCTTTCCTGGAGTATAATTGATGGTCAAATCATAATCCTTGATTAGTTCAAGCCATCTTTTCTGCCTCATATTGAGTTCCTTCTGAGTGAAGAAGTATTTGAGACTTTTGTGATCCGTATAGAGCTCACACTTGGCTCCATAGAGAAAATGTCTCCATGTTTTAAGTGCAAATACGACTGCTGCTAATTCTAGATCATGTGTTGGATAGTTCACTTCATGAGGTCTGAGTTGCCTCGATCCATAGGATATTACTTTTCGATCTTGCATGAGTACGCAACCCAATCCATGCTTGGATGCGTCACAGTACACGGTGTAATCCTTGCCAACTTCAGGAACTGCTAACACCGGTGCCGTGGTGAGTTTCTCTTTCAGAGTTTGAAAACTCTTCTCACACTCCTCTGACCACACGAATGGTGTGTTCTTTCTTAACAGCTTCGTCATTGGTCCCGCTATCTTGGAGAATCCTTCAATGAATCTCCGATAATATCCTGCCATTCCTAGGAATCCTCGGATTTCCTTGATAGTCTTGGGTGCTTCCCATTCTAGAACTGCTGCTACCTTGCTCGGGTTAACAGCTATTCCATCTTTGCTAATGACATGACCCAGAAATTCCATTTGATCTAGCCAAAATTCACACTTGCTGAACTTGGCGTAGAGTTGATGTTCTCTTAGTGTTTGCAGCACTAACCTCAGATGTTCAGCATGTTCTGCTTTGTCTTTGGAATAGATCAAGATATCATCAATGAATACGATGAAAATCTTGTCTAGATATGGCATGAAAATCTTATTCATGAGATTCATGAAAATTGCTGGGGCATTGGTTAATCCAAAAGGCACTACAAGGTATTCATGATGTCCATACCTTGAGACAAAGGCTGTTTTCGGAACGTCTTCTTTCTTGATCTTTATCTGGTGATAACCGGATCTTAGATCAATTTTGGAAAAGACTCCCGCGCCTCTAACTTGATCGAATAGATCTTGTATTCTTGGAAGTGGATACTTGTTCTTGATTGTGACGTTGTTCAAATTCCTGTAATCTCCGCACATCCTTCTACCACCATCTCTTTTATCTACAAAGATCACAGGTGATCCCCATGGTGAAACACTTTCTTGTATAAATCCTTTCTGTTCCAAGTCATCCAATTTCTCCTTTAGTTCTTTCAACTCCTTAGGCCCCATCTTATATGGTGCTTTAGCAATCAGAGCTGTTCCTGGAATTAGGTCGATAGTGAATTCTATCTCCCTATCTGGTGGCATTCCAGGTAATTCCTTATGAAACACATCCTGGAATTCGTTCACTACAGGTATATCCTCCAACTTCACCTCCTTCATGTTGTTCAGCTGTAGCTCAACTTCGATCTGTGTATGCTTGTCCCCTTGGTAGATCATTCTACTTCCATCGGGGCTTTTCAAAGACACAGTCTTGTTCACACAGTCGATCAATGCTCCATTAGCTTCTAACCAGTTCATACCAAGAATGACATCAATGTCCTTCATCGGTAAAATGAACAGGTCTACGTCGAACGCGCACTTATTGATCATGATGACTTGTTTTTGTTTGGTGTGGGTTACTATTATCGTTCCCCCCGCAGAAAGTATGGTTATGGGTGTATCTAACTTAGTGCAACTAATCCCATGTTTGATGATGAATTGCTGAGAAATGAATGATGTAGTTACACCAGTATCAAAAAGTACTTTGCCAGGATGAGTGAGTATCTGGAGCGTACCTATCACTGCCTGATCGGAGTTAACCACCTCCTCCAGGCTGGTGCAGTTCAACTTGCCGAAGGGTTTCTTGTTCTTCCAGTTCCCTCCTCGGCTTCCTCCTCCTCCTGACTGTCCTCCTCCAGTATTTCTCTTGGGGCAGTCCTTCAGCATGTGCCCCTCCTGACGACAACCAAAGCACATGATCCTTGGCTTCTTGCAATCCTTGGCAAAATGTCCTGTGAGTCCATAGCTTCTGCAAACTATTTGATTTGCTGTCTGAAACGCTTGGTTTCTCCTGCTATTGTAGTAGTAGTAGTAGTAGTAGTAGTAGTAGTTGTTGTTGTTGTTGTTGTTGTTGTACCTTGGCTTGAAACTCAAGCTGGTATTGGGCTTGTTACTGACAAACCTCTTAGGCTCAAACTTGGCCTTCTTCCTCTTCTCTTCTTGCAGCTGTTTAAAGTCATCTTCAAGAGTGATGGCTGCATCCAACAACTCTTGGAATTCCGTCGCTCTCATCATTCGGAGATGTACCTTGAACTGGGGACTTAACCCCCGCAAGAACCTTTTCTTTTTCTTGTCCTCGGTGTTGACTTCTTCAACAGCGTACCAGGACAGCTTCGAAAATTCCCTGACATAAGTCAGGATGGCCTTATCCTTCTGCTCGAGACTTTCAAATTCTCGACGCTTCAGTTCCACAATGCTTTCAGGGACATTGGATTCCCTAAACTTCCTCGCAAACTCCTCCCAGGTGAATACTTTTCCAGCCGGATAAACGGCTACGATGTTGTCCCACCATGATGCGGCAGGTCCACACAACAAGTGTGTAGCATAACGGACCTTCTCCAGGTCGTTGCAACCAACAGTGTTGAGCTTTCGCTCAGTGTCCATAAGCCAGTCTTCCGCGTCCATTGGCTCGGGCGCGTATGCAAAAGATATGGGCTTGGTGTTCTGGAAGTCTGACAAAGTGAATCCCTGATTCTCGGGTCTCTCCACCCTGTTCTGTTGCAGCAGCTCCTGGAAGAATTTATTCTGCTGCTCCAACGTTACTCGTTGTCTCTCTTCCATCATCTGCATGTACTGGACAAAATTCTGCTGCGTCATGGGTGGTGGTGGTGGTGGAAACTGATTCCTGGCTGCTTCATCAGCCTCTTCCTTTTGCTTTGCCTCGCGCTCCATGCGCTGCGCTTCTGTCTCCTCACCTACCGGTCCCGACATAACCCCCTAGTTCTGCAACACAAGATGATACTCATAATTACTCCATGCGCAAGTTTTCTGAGCTCAACTTTGTGCATAGAACTAGTCACGCAATGGAAATCAAGAAGCAAATCCAAATCATACAAAACATATACCATGTAAATACATACTTAAGTGGTCTTATTACAATACTCAAGTCGATGTGAGTATGCAAACTCACTTATTGAAGTATATATACAAATTTCTACAAATATTACACACTACAATACACGTGGTACTTGTGTATTGTAGTCTTGCTTCCCTTGGTGGTCTCTAGTTGATCTTCACTCCCGGTACATCCCAGGCTTCCATCCGGTCGAACGTGCCGTCCTCCTGACAAAACCTGGAACATAAGGTCTCCCCGTCGGCTGGTAGTCGGAATCAGATGATGATCCCAGAGAGAAATCGGTGTTCACGAACTGGTCATTCAGTGCATCATAGTCCACCCATCGGGTGTACTCCCCGGTGACTCCACCATAGGTATCTCCAACATTCGTATCCGACTCAACCTGTGTCGGATACCCTCCATCTTCTTCCCCATTCCACGGATAACTCTGGTTCTGGGTCGTGGCATCCTCATTCATCTCCCCGTCATAATATACTGAAGTACTATGAGTTCCAGTATCAGACCCCCAACGCCAACCCGTGGAGTTCTCTATAGGAGTCACGGAACGCTGATTGTTTCCGGATTCCTCTCCACCCTCATATCCTCTATAGGAACTACTAAAATAATTCCCAGGTGTAACGGGTGTAGTTTCTCGTTCAGGGTGGTCAATACTAATGTAGTCACCAGCTGAGTAAACTGGTGTGTGCACCTCATTCTCCCCCTTAGTCTCCTCCTTGGGTTCAGTAAACTCCTCTAACATTGTATCAATTGCTCCTATCAAATGACGGTTCAACTGAAAGAACAATGATAGTAAGTTGTGGCTATTGTCCATGTATTTTGCGGCTTCTGCTGGTTTGCGTTTTGCATATTTGAAGTGGTTAAGCATAGGATCATCTTCCTCTTCCATATGAGGAATGTGTGTGAATTCGGAACCCATAAGCTCTTTCGTCTTATGCTCCCGAATATCGGTTATGGCTCTCATAACGGCTATGTGGTAGGCTGTGTTGATGGTTCTGGCCTCACCTGCTGGCATTACTACGCTCATTCCTAAAGATTCGGGAAGTCGTAGCCCAACCCTACACTTTGCCAATACAGTACCGTCGTAGTACATGTATTTCTTTACTTGGATCTGGGGATCACACCCAAATTCAAGTAACATGGCACGAAGAATATATGCGAGTCCTCCTTCATATTCACTCAGTGTGGAATCCATCACTTTCACGTTTCGTCCCGGACGTGAACTTGCCATTGTTGGCTGTAGAAATAGAAAGAATATAAGATTAGTAATAATGCATCATAATAGAGATAATAAAGAATTATCGCACTAAAAGATATGATTGTTATATTCTCAATTGAATATACACCATATTTTTAGAGAATTCTTTACTAGTCCTATTTGACTCCTAACGTTCGGTCCCATTTACTAGGTTCCAACCTAAGATCAAAGCTTTTGCTCTGATACCAACTGTGGTGACCCTGCATACCACTGCATGTTGTAGTATGCCAGTCGTTGATATAACATTCACGAAGTACCATTCCGCAAATATTACATCCCTCAGAGTAGTACAACAGAACATAGCAGGTCCATAACTCATTCATTTATTATTACAAGCATAATACACATATCGTCTCAGAGCTCCTCTTGGGTCCTAAGAGGGATACTCCTGGGTTCGAGGCGAACCCACCTTAACTTACAATATAGAAGTTTCATTAGGTTATACATTTATTTCAACGAGCAGCTAAGTACTAAGAGTTCGCACTGCTCGGCTACTATTACTACTTGGTGCTTCTAGGCTTGATCTCCTCCGGAAGCCTCCCCGGTTCCGTAGACTATAAGGTAGTCTACGCCTTCAACACCTCCAGAGAGGTCTGGTTCTTCATAGCCGATGATCTCGGCTCCTTCAGGGTTGTCATAGTCCTCCTCCAGACGGTTCAGACAATCTAAGCAAGGGATTTAAGAGTGGGATGAGTACGAGCGTACTCAACAAGTTCATTATAGATAAGAGGTGTTTAATGCACTAGCTACGATATTAGACCAGAAAGTCTAATACCAATGCAGGTTTTGATAAACATTTCTTCAAGAGATTGCTTTTATTTCAAAGAGCTATGTCCGTCAGCCTTCACCGGTTTACTAGAACTTCATGGAGCTCCTTTCCGGCCGCGTTCAGCTCCATATCCCGAACAGGAGTGACAGGTCACGGTTCTTTACACTCTGCAGAGGTGTGTTGCTTTACCCATAAGAGATCTTAACCTTGGTGCCAACCGGGCAGCTTTCCCGTCCACACTTCCTTCGGTGTGAGGCCCGGTATAAGGTCTAGCCAATCATGTTCCTCCGCTACCTCGAACACCCAACCTTTGTTGCATGCCCCGACCCTGGGTCCACGCCGGTCCCATTATTCCCGTAGATTTCAGGGTGGACCCCGACCACGACGTCAATGCAGGGCTCTACCATACATTCCTACGCCGGTAGCTGCAACCCATCATAGACCGCAATACCGTGGGGACTTAGGACTCCCCAGCCTCACCACTTGCTCCTTCGGGCGACAAGTGTACTACGGACAATGCCGTGGGGACTTAGGACTCCCCAGCCTCACCGCTTGCCCCCTTGGATTACAAGTGTACTACGGTAAAGCGCATCCGTTGATGAACGAGAGGTGGAAACACTTTTGACTACTCCGTCCCACTCCGGATCTTATGGTTAACACGGGTATTACGGCACAAGAATCACTGGACGACATTTGTTGTTTAATCCTAGATGGATATAAACCCTTGCAATGGAACCTCCACCATATCAACACAATCCATGGTTCCATTGCCCACCACATAGTCATATTCATAGTTATGAAAATAGTGGTTTTGGTTTTTATGCAATAGTGATAATCATAGTACTTTGCAAGTAATTTGATAAAGATACTCAAATGGTATGAACAAGCGATGAACTTGCCTGAACACTGCAAAGTTTTGCAGTTGGATGGTGTGGACTGACCCTTGTCCTCTGTTTCTGAAAAATAGCATCATTGTCCGATAAGGGCAATGGTTAAAGAAGCAATTATGCATGATTCCAGTTTTAGGGTTTGTTCCCCCCTCCCGATGACATTATTATTTTATGTAAGAGGTTAATACTAAGATTGATTTGGAGATACTCTATTTAGGGTAAATACAACCTTGAAATGTTGTCAAGGTGTTTTTAAAGTCCAAATGCATTAATGGACTTATTTTTATTATTGAAAATAATATGTGTGATTTAAATGATTATTTGAATCATCAAATTAAGACTTATTCTTAGTTGTCTTCAAAAATTCCCTTTGACATTTTATTCAGATAGAGAGTTTTATGCTGATCAATTTTCATATTTTTAATTATTTTTTTTAGAGCTTGCAAACATTTCTTACGTAATTTCAAAGTTTCTGTATTTAATTGATTTTGTGAAATGACCATAATGCCCCTAGGCCCCACCTGTCAGGGTGGCCCAGCGGGTTAGGTCGCACCCGAGCCACTCTTTCGGCTCGGTCGGCCCACTCGTCCTCTCCTCTCTCCTCGCGCCGAAACCCTAATCCCCTCGCGTCTCTCTGGCGATGCCGTGGTCGCCGCCGCCTTCGCCGAGATTCTCCGGCCATCTCTGGCCAACTCCGGCGACGAGATGCGGCGGATCTGAACCGCCTCACGACGGCGCATCAGGTCCACCGGCTCGATCTGGACCTCGTCTTCTCCTTCGTCTGCTCCCATCGCGTTCGCCCGCACGGTGATGCGTTGCTCACCGGCGCTTCTGGTGCCGTGACGCCGCCGTGGATGTTGCCGTGGTGGTGCTGGGGCGCTCTCGCTCGGCGACGCCAGGCCATGCGCGGCTTGGCGCTGCCGTGGGTGGCCCGTGCCGCCGTGCCACCATGGCACGCCGGGTGCTCCGCTCCAGGTACACGCCTCCATTATTCCCCTCGTCCCTTCTCTGCGCTCTGCTCCAGTGATTGGCCTGCCTCTCCCCATGGAGATGTTGTGCCGTGCGCCACTGCTTGCGCTTGCTGTGCATGCGTGTGTGCTGCTGCTGCTCTTCTGGCTAGCTGCTGCTCTTGCTCTGTTGTTATGGCCTAAGCTGTGCTGCTGCCGTTCTTGCTATTAGCCTTACTGGCCTTGGCCAGTGTTGCCCAGGCCATGCTAGTGCTTGCTATTCTTCCTGAATTCATGTTCTGTGCCTCTATTCTAGTTGCTATACTTGCCATAGTTCAAGTGTATTCATGTGTGATACCCTGGCTTGATTACTGTGTGTCATTTCTTGCAATTATGCAAGTGCCAGAGCCATTGTGGCTTATTCTGGTGCTCAGATTTATAATTGTGCTCAATTGAGCATTACTGTGGGCTTGACAGTGTTATTAAATAAGGATCTGATGTGTGCCTTGCTTGTGCATCTTGATCCAGTGGCTCATCATGCCTTTGATGTGCTTCTGGATACAATCATAAGTCATTTATTCAGTTATCTGTTTTATTCAGTTATGACTTGATGTAATTCTTCAGTAGCTGGTTAATTCCTGTTGCTATGGTTGGCTATGGTAATCTGTAGCAATAGCTAGTGGTGCCCTGATGATTATCTGTTCATCAGTTGCTTAAGGATAGCTGTTGTGCTTCCTTCTGTGACTCTCTGATGCTCATCCAGTGATGTATGTGCCTTTTATAGGCTTGGCCTATGTGTGGTGGTGCTTGCTCAAGCATTAGTGAATGCTTGCAGTGATCCATTGGGTCACTGGCAAGATGTTAGTGCTTGGTTACTTGTCTGTTTCATTTATCTGCAACTCCTTGCTTGACCAAGTAGATAAATGGTGTGAACTGTTTAGCAGTAATGATCATATTGATGAATTTGATGTAGCTAGAGGGATGCCAACATCTGTTGGGTACCCTAGCTCATACTGAACCCTACTGGGTGATGATGTGATGCTTTGGTGACTTTCTTGTGTGGCTAGGTAGCTGTTGTGACCCTAGCAGACCTTGTCTGCTAGAAATGGTTGCTCCTACCTCTGTTGGATGCTTCTGTGCACTAATACTGGTAGTCTTTCATAGGCTGCTAGGTTATTTGATGTTGAAATCATACTGGACAGATAACTGTCCAATATTCTGATGGTTTTGCTAGCTGTGTGTTGCTAGGTGAATCTGGGTGGCTAGATAGGGATTAGTTCCTTGCTGGATTTCCCTGGTTAAGTCACTTTTAATTCTATTGGCTTGATTAGTGTTCCCTTGGATACATTCCTAATAGTTCTACCCTTATTTTGCTTGCATCATATGGCTGGTAGCCAAATGATGATACAAACTGGGTACTCACACCCTTTTGCTTTTGTATGTTTGATGCACATGCTTATTTATGAGCAAGGCAGATGCTTGCTCATGATTCTTGTGTATACCTCACTCCAGCTCCTAGAAATGGTGTTGGTGTAGAGGTTCAGCTGCTGATTGAGTTCTTGGCTTGCCCTGCTCCTCCTTGCAAGCTTGATATCTTGGTTTACTTGCTGGTAATTTGGGAATAGATGAAACAGCTCTAGCTGTTCACCTGTTCTTGGTGTTCTTGAGCTGTGCTTGGTTTCTGATGGCTTACCCTGCTGCCTTGTCGATGAATGATCTAGGGTTTACTGTGAAAAAGGTTTTATATGCCTGGCCCTTGCTTCTTCCGGTCGACAAGATCGCTCGGCATGTTTGGGTGACTCCTCACTGTGCTGTATGTGTGTGCTGCATGCACACAGCCTTGTGAGCAGGCTGTGTGTGTGTAGCCTGATGCTGTGCACTTGGACTTGGAGAGGATCAGCTCGGCTGATCTTTGTTCATATCCTCTCTATTTCATTTCTTTGCTAACCTGCCAAGTGGCATTGCCACTTGGCATAATGTGGGGTTGGTTTTGTATGTGTGCAGGTTTCAAGCAATTGATCAAGAGGATCCTGAAGATCATCAAGTCCAAGATCAAGTGAAGATGATCTTGTAGTATTTAGGATAGAATCTTTCCTTGTTCCTTTCTTTTTATTTTTTTTCTATTTTTTTCCAATTTGTGTAATGTGTTGTAATAATTCATATTACTATTCTGGATATTGTAAATGACATTGTATTATGTGTGATTATCAATAAAGCTCAAGTTTTCCTTAATGAGCTTTATCTAAGTGTTATATTATTTATATTCTTGATTACTTTTAATTATTTATTGAATTATCTCAAGTTTGAATTATGTGATATCAATTTGATGTTTGAATTTGAAATTCAAATTCAAATTTGGTTTGAATTCAATCATGCAACTTAATTTTGAATTCAATCATGCAACTTAAGATTGCAATGCAATATCTCTTCTCTCTTCCCAAAACCCTAATCTAGTTAAGTAGGAACAAGTTTATCGCACTCTCGAAACCCTAACCCTGTAGGATGTCGAGAGAGAAACCTGTCCCCCTTCTATGCAGTTTTGTTTTAAAAGCACGAAATTTCCCCGGAATTTACGATGCAATGCACATCCCTTTCTAAAATCTACCCCTCGATCGTCTCTAAACCTGGGACATTACACTTATGCTCCAGACCAGGGTTCTTGCAAATCACTAAGCACTAAGAAGTATTAAGCTTGTTCTCTTTAAAGAAAAAATACCTAATTATTTCGTGTACCCGTAGTATTTTTTAGTTATCTACTTCTGGGATCAGATTTTATCAATAGACTAAATGGAGGGACAATTGCTTAGTTATGTTCCGTGTCTTTCAAATGCAGTTATGATATAATTGGTTCATTAGGATTTTGGGCACTTAAATACTGTTAGGTTAATGTGAGGCATTTGCTTTTTTGGCCACTTACACACCTATTTACTTGCTTGCATTATTCTTGTGATATCATTCACACTTGTCCTATTTATTAAGAGTGAGTTCAATTCTGAAACTAATCCATACATGTTAATACTGTATTAACCAACTAATCTTCCGAACACTGTACATGTTAGTACTGAGCACCATGAAATAATCATTCATGGTTGGGTTGAATTTGAAATGCCGTTGCTTTTCCATTTTAGTTGAGGCACATGTTTCTTCTGACTTTAGTTACACACATTTCTTTATATCAGAGTTAGGTATAACTTAGTTACAAACATTTATTTTGACTTTGTGAGGATTTGATCTACTATTCTACACCTTTTCTAGGTGTACGTATATTCTATTTACTTCAGCCTGCAAAAGCTGATGTAGATCTGGCTCTTTTACTCTTCGATTCCTACGTGCTTGACATTTTTAAGTGAAACATATGCGTCAATACCTCTTTCTAGAGGTAATAACTTTATTCTGTAATATCCTTCGCAGTACTATTTGAGTACCTAATTATCGGAACAGATTTTATTAGTAGTTTAAATGGGACAAAATTGCTTGGTTATGGTCTGTTGGGGAGCTATAACCTTTATTTTCCCCTTTCATATTCAGTTATAGTAATTACCTTAGGTAGGCTTTTGGGCACTTAAATACCATTACATTTTCTACGTCCCTCTTAAATACTCTAGCTCCTTGGTTGGCTTTGCTACAAGTTGCCCTACTTCTATATTCTTTATTTTCTGTTTTTTAAATCTTGGACTGGCTAATGCCTTCATCATTTTCTGTAGATATCAGAGGGGATGCATCAGCGGATGACTTGATTAAGGCTTAGATTTACAGGATCAGATCCAGAAAAATTATGTATGTTGAATAGTTTTATCTTGATGTCAGTTTGCCTGGCTATGGTTGTATGCAGTATGGATAATTAATGTTGTGTGACTTGGTTTTAACTAAAGGGTTAGCGTTTGCGAGGTTTACCCAATACTTGTATGAACTTTGCACAATAGAATTCCCTTTTCTGCATGTTTATTTTGGCCACAACAGAGTTATATCTATACTGACGTATAATTGCAAATGCTTTGCGCTTGATCCAGTAGAAGATGCGATGTGTTCTCTTGTGGGACTACACCAAGAAGGCATTGGAGGCATAACTCGGAAGGCATGAGCTCTTACCTCTGATTTCTTTTGTACTGTTAAACATCTTAATGAACTTAATGAATTGAGATGTGTAAATACAATGTCTTAGTTCACATGCAAATTGCATGTTGATATATAACATCGTTATTTCTTTGAAGTATCTGATTGTTTTCTCACTTTATTATGGTAAGGGATTAAGCCTGTTTAACCTGAAAACTCATTACGTAGGGCTGTATACATAGTTGTTTCATATATAACAGAGTTGTGGTCAGCAAATTAAAGAGTTTACGATAGACAAGTTACTATTATAGAAACGGAGATTGAAGGATTAAGATCTGAACTCATGCATACTCTCTATGCATCCGAGATTCAGGTAACCCAGAACCATACTCTAAGCCTCACTGTCAGAGTAACATTGTAGATCAATTTATGATGTACATATTTTAGTATTAGACGGATATAACCTGTCAGGATATCCTAAGCATATGATTTATCTTTTCTGAGAGTTGTTCTTACATCCTATCAAAGACTGAGATGACGAGGATTAAAGGGTATCAATGTGTTTTTACCACTATTATTTACTTGGGATTATTTATAGTTCTGTTTCTGGAGAAAAATAATGCGTCGTTGTCTTCTGCTGGTTGATCTGAACAAGGTACAATAGTTTGTGTAAGATGCACCCTTTTTGCTCAAATTTGATGTTTGGGAATACATCAAGCTTTTCTTCCTTTCTGGTTCTGTTGTTTGTAATGTTAAAAGGAACCTACATCATCATCTAGGGAGATCAGATTTGTGAGAATAAGTGAGATTTCAAATGAAGTTACCTTCAAACAGATACCAGCATATTTTTTTGGATATCAGTAAAACCCATAACTATATGGACACTGTGTTGCTCTTTTCAAAGTTTGAGTCTTTGCTTATATTTATTTGAATATTTGTGCCATCAACTTGTTCATTCAGATGCGTGTTTTTTTAGATTATGCATAAAATCTGAAGTCTAAAAAGATAACACATTATAATACTATACATGCATATGCATTGTTCTTGGCTGATCTTTTTCTCTTAAAAGCTCGCTCATGTCCTGTTGGACATCATCTATGCAATCTTTTGATGCATTCTCTGTACTTGACACTAACCACACAATCATCATTTAGTAGCATTTTCTTTTTCCTGACTTCATTCAGAATAGCCTGCACTGTTTTTGCTACTGTACAAAATCACGACCCTTCAATAGAAGCAATTCTAAAACAAGAGAAGATGTGAGGCACCGATTTTTATGGCATCATCATGATGCGCTGGAACTAAAAACATATTTGATCATTTCCGTCTTTCCGTGTCTAATTTTCATTTGTCATTCTGCAGGAGTAAAATTCTAGCTTGGATAGGCAGCTGGAAGATGCTAAGAGTAATATGCAAGAGGAGACCACTATGTTACAAGGATAGAAGGAACATGCCCTTTATTGTTTACAAAAGTCAAATGCTTCAGTCAAGAGCCTTGAATGTGAGTTAGAGCAGCAAAGAGAAAACAACTATATACATCCTACCAATGAAGATCTGCAGAAGAATAACTCTGACCTGAAGAAATGGTCTAAAGAGGCCATGGTTAGTTTTCATGCTGAAACTGTAGCAATTCAAGACAAGAAGAATAAAACCCTCTCAGAGTTGCAGCAATCTGTGGTTTCCATTGAGAATCTTAGAATTGAGGAGCAGCTTACTGATGAAGACATGAAGGATAGCAATGCTAGCTTGAACAAGCCATGGGAGGAATCAAGGTGCAGCTTGCTTGAGGAAATTGTAACACTACGTGAAGAGAAGGAAACAGCTCTGTCGAGTTACAACAGTCTCACGCTTCCACCAGGAACCTTGAGACAGAGGTAGAAAAGCAAAGAGTACTTCAGCTCTACAACAATCTAATGATGACTTACAGAAGAATATTTGTGGCCTGACCGAACAGTTTGGAAAATCCAAGGCTGAGTTGCAGAAGGAGATTAAAGTGACACAAGAAAAGAGATAACATATTAACCCAACTAGAATAATCAGAGTTTTCCTCAGATGTAGCCTCCAAAGACCATTTGTAGATAATGCTTTTGTAGTTCCTTTCTTATTTCTGTTGCTCTTGACAGAACCATTCAGTGTTTGGTACTATTATATATTTTCTGGTTCTATATAAATGGTTTCCTACTTGATCTGTTATATAGAGTTTCCATCGGCATGAGTTTCACGGGATTGTGCGCCAAGGCGCACATCTAAATCTAGTTAAATAAGAGGGGCTGGTAGTAACATATCATGATACCATAACCATATTCGTCAATGGGCACTATTTTCTCCGTACTCATCACCCGACCGACTAAGTAGGTTCCGCGAGGGTAAAAATAACGACGTTTGTAACAAATCAACTTCAGGAACAAATAGTTAGAAACATCAACATATAATCATAATTTATAGACAACAGAACATTGTGGGAATGTTTTGGCACATGAGAGCATATGCTCCCTTTTATTTTAAAATTCATGTTAAACACATTTTTGAAATTTTTAAAAGTGAAATGAAAAATTCGCACGTACATCTTCACGTGCTACACGCTCATAAAGTTGTTTCAAGAAAAATCGACTTATCGTGTGGCATGTGTAAAAAAGACAAAATTCATTGCTAGAAATGAGGTTTTTCAGAAGATAAATTTTCTCTTTTTTACATAGATCACAAAAAACGTTGTTTCCTAGCGAAACTTGACGAACATACATATATTATGGGAATGTACATGTAGTATTTTTATCAAAAATATTTAACATTTTGAAAATACAATTTTTTGGTAGAGGGAACATATTCACCCGGGACCCGAATTGAATTTCTGCAACATATATTGTGAACATCACATACTCATAAATAATAACATATCATAAACAACAACACATCATAAACAACATCACATAGTCGTAAAGGGTATCACGGAACACGACAACATGTAGCCTTAGAGAACATTACATAGTCATACAATTAGTCCGGTCTTGGCATAATAGATTCAGGATCGAGTGGATGTACCTTGAACTAGCTTCACCTTTTTAATTGCACTGAAAATAGCTTGTTGTCGGTTGCTTTCATATGAAAAAACTCATGTTATGATTCTCCTAATATCTTGTGTGAATTCATTCGTATTGTAGGATATTTGTCTGAAATGCAGTGAGGAAAACTCTTGCTTAGTTTTATTATCTCAACATCCAATCAAAAGGAGAAAATACATTGCAAAGGTGATTGAAAGATATAGATTCTTAATACTCCCTCGTCCCCTGGTCAAAGACTTTACAAAATACATTGCAAAGGCCTAAATACTCCCTCGCTGATTATCTCGTCCAAACACGGAGAAACAAACGAACAAGTGGAGATATTTCTGGATTCTTGACAATCCTCTCTAATCCCCGTAAATACACTAGAAGTAAATAAAGCCTAAACAGTTTGTGTTTCCTACCATCATTAACATAGGAGCGAGAACTATTTTTTTAGGGATAGGAGCGAGAAACTATAAAGAGATAAAATAGGCCATATGGTATAGAGGAAAATGAATAAAGCATGGGTATGAGAAACAAGGTATGATGCTATACAGAAATCACAAATGGCAAAATATACAACAAAGGCCACATTTTTATGCTATAAAATGATTGACTAAAAATAGAGAGATTTTTTTGCCTTATTTTTTCTAGACTACTTACCTAGGCCTCTTCGACTCATACGCTTGTAAGGGTAATAAAGGGTTTTTATCACACTGAAAATTCAGATGGAGTACAAGTTGCACGTAGGAATGTAAAAGTTACTTGCAATCTTGAGGCCCTGCCCTAGTTCAGTTGGCTTGCACCAATATCTGTTGAGCTCCATCTTATCCTCCGACCATTCGGCAAACAGATGCACAACCCATCTGAGGGCATGTATAATAATAGAGAGGACATGTGTTCTTTTACCCCGCCACATCGGCTAGAGAAGGCAATAGACACGAGTCATACAATCAATTATCTCTTATAGCCATCTCTAGCAATTATTATTAATATTTTTTTGGTTATAATTTGTTGCTAAGGAAAAACATATATAATACAATGGAGAAAATAATTTTTCTTTACTAAGAGATATCCCTTAGAGCAATTCCAATAGTATAGCCAGCTGCTGGCTATAAACCAAGTGCCATATCATCTATAGCCAACTTAGAGCCAACATATACAATAGTGAGCTATAAAAATGTAGTACTTAATCAATGTGTGGCCCACCTTTCACTCTCACAAAGTGCCTAAGGAGTCGTTTGGAAGCCAGGTTTTCATTTCATTTGTAGCATTTTGAAATGAATACATGCGTTCATTTCATTTACATTGTAATTCCAGAAATGGACACTTGTTTGGTTGTCACAGGAATTGCAAATGACAACATAATTCAATATTGAATTTATTAATGGCTTCCACAAGAATTGCAAATGACAGGTCTCAGCTTGGAATTGTGTTTACCCATGGTGTCATTTTGCTGGATTTCCTAAATGAAATGATGAACCAATTCTGTGACAACCAAACAGCCCACCTATGGAATTCCAAAATGAATTCCAGAATTCCAGGCCCAAATGATGGATACCAAACGACCTCTAAGAGCACGTGCTAGAGCTGGCTCTTGCATAAGAGCCCACTCTTCTTCTCTCTCCTCTTCTCTCTCCTCCAACTAAGCAATAATATATTATTTTAATCCTTATAGCCAGCTGACTAGAACTTATTGTACTTAGGTAAAAGATGATGGAAATTGCTCCACACACGACAATGTACGTACGATCCCCGTACGATGCATCTCCACAGCGCTAATTTTCCTCTGGGCCCACCACTCTAATCAACCTCAGCCCCAGTTCCTAATGTCAAGTCCCAGCCCAGAACAAACAGCACCGTAATATTCTCTGTCTTAGCTACTTTAGCATTGTTGTATCTAGCCTGATAAGTCTGATCAATCGTTATTAGCGTTGAATACCTTGGTCTTTGCGAAAGCTGATGGATTAACAAGCTACCGAATTCTCATGCAACAAATGAACAAGCTTTGCATATATATTTATACACTTCCATGGCGATGTTGAGCAAATCGGTCAGAAACAAAAAACAATGAGTTCGTCTCATACATGTAGTCATGGCGGCAGCGGCCACGACCAACCAAGTCCATGGACGTCGTTCCCTTCTAGGTCACGACGATGGTGTCCATGAATGTCGTTACCTTTTTAAAAGCATTGGTGTGGCTGCGCTTGGTCTGTACATGTGCTCCGGGTGAAAATCCAAAATCTCTGGATCGCGGTAGCGATCTTGGGTCGTGATATTTATAAAGATGCCGCCTTGGAGTTCACAGAGTGCGGCTCTTCGATGGTTATGTGGCGTCGATATATCCTGATGCTGCTTGTTGGTTTGTGGGCAGCGTTGATTGGTTCCTGGTGGTGGTCGGCCTCTGGTGGCGTTGCATGCGACTGTTGGATTTCTGTCAACAATGTGCGTGTTCGTTGGTTCGCTCTTTGGGTGAGCTCCAGCTCGATATTGTTGCTGTCCATTTCTACTCCTGTTTTGCGTAGTCGCGGAAATCTCAGAAATTTTTCGTACGAGTTTATTCAAATGAAAAAAATCTTGTCGAGAAGGAATATCCAAAATTTTCATACCGTGGATATTTTCAAATCGTGTTATTTTTTTCATCCTTCCCGACAGTTGCCGTCGCCGCTATCGTCATATTGGTTGTCGCCGTCACAGCCACGATTTGAACTTGTGGTTCTCTATTATCCCAACGTGTTCTTTCTTTTCGTCCTTCCCGGCTGGCATATCTGAAATATCGCCGAAAACGGTGTTTTTCGAAATATCTGAAATATCGCTGAAAACCAAAAATTCCATTACCGAAATATCTGAAATATCGCTGGATTTGATATTGCACTTGACGGTGTAGATTGGCTGGCTTTAATTCTGACTAGGAGTAGGCAAATAGCAAACGCACACAGTTATGTTCCGCAGGAGTAGGCAAAAGTTAGCTTCTTGTCAGGCTGATCGTACGAATATCGTACAAGGATTGTCGTACGTATAGCAGGACTCAAAGATGATAATCTTCTCTCCCTTCATTTTCTTTCCTCCAACTAAAAAAGAAGTGACATCACACCATCCACGCAAAGAATCCTCTCTTCCGTCCCTACCAACCTCTGTGTCATCATCACAGTCTCGAACTAGGCCGTACTGCAGCACAGTACCACCAGCTTACCATCTCAACTCAAAGCGGCAGATCCGGCCAGCTCTCCCACGCCATTCTCCTCCCTCTTCCTCTGATTCGAGCTCCGACGCGGATTCCGTCCCAAACTACTCCAGGATCTGTTCTCGAGTATCGACATGGTACTCTTCTTCCTCCCAGCACCCCTCGCGATCTAGGATAACTGAAATAGGCTGCGTCTCTTTCAGCTTTGGCCTTTGGCGTAACCATCCTATGCTAATTGATCCCGTGTCAAGATTGGTGTAGCATAGCCATGGTGGTCAAATACCATTTCACTGTTCTCCTTTTCCCGTTTAGAAATTTAATTATGGCTTGTAGGTTCTATCTGTAATTGAATGTGCTATGTTGCGGCTGGTCAATGTTCGTCAATCGTGCAATTTGGGAGGAAAATTTTCTGAATTTTTTCTCCAATTGGGTTGGAGGAATTCGCTCGGGTAGTTTTCGCTTAAAGTCATTAATGCGCTCTTGTATGATAGAGCTTTCGGTTTTGCTGCGAAGTTGTAGCATAGAAACGACAGATAATATCGCATATTTGCTTTGTTTAGCGCGTTGTAAGTTAAAAGGCAAACTTGTCTCCATGAATGCACACCATAACTATGATGCAATTTGCTTCCCAGATGATTTTTTTTTTTCAAAGGCCTCCAACAGGAGCAAGATTCCATTATCAAAGGATAACAGAACATATTAGTTTCCCAAATGATGGTTATGGATGGTACTGTTTATGGCCTTTGTAGGATAGAGAAGCCAAGAAAGAAGGTTTCAGGAAGTATCTTGAATCCAGTGGTGTGCTCGATACTCTCACCAAAGGTTTGGTGCTATGTTCGTTAAGTATATCTTGGTAAATTTCCGTTTATGTGACCGGCTACTTATGCCTACATCTTATCATCTTGCAGTTCTTGTTGCATTGTATGAGGAGAACGACAAACCATCATCTGCAGTCGAGTGAGAGTTTTGGCATGCTTATTTTCTTGACCCATCTGCCAAACGAATGATTAATGATTATCTTTTGATATTCATGAAACGGAAGCTCGGTTGAGTAGCTCTGAAATTGCTATAAATGACATAAAAATAAATGGTTTTGGGTCAATATTCATGTTAGGACTAAACATGCTGATGTATTACAGGTTTGTTCAGCAGAAATTGGGTGGTCCTTCTATTTCCGACTATGAAAAGCTCAAAGCTGAGAAGCTGGATTTGCAATTGAAGTATAATGAGCTCTTAGAGACTCAAAAGGAAACAAGTAGACAGGTAAACTGTGTTATATGTTTGCAAAATACAAAATATGCAATGCTACTTTGCCCATTTGCATGAAATTCTGAATTTACAATGCATAGTTGGATATTAGTCTTAAAATAGCAAGGTATGTATTTCGTATCCACATAACTAACGTTACAGCTGTTGGCTGCGTGCGGTGCCGCTATAGCATGAACTAGTAGTGCTTTTCCCGAACGTTGTGGTGGGAATATTCAGTATAAGCGACCCTACTTGTTAAGTACCCATTCACGTAATTATATAATATGTGTGCTGCTATATGGAAATAGTTACAGTACCGTTTCCACTCCAAGCAAAGTTTACAGCTAAAGGATGATCATGAACTGCAAGAGATTATTTTGTTTGAAATGGAACCGACAATTAATATAAGTTTCTCTTTGCAGTTGGAGGAACTTAAGAACTTGAAGATCGACGCACCTTGGAATTAACAGAACCAACCGGTGTTGACATAATAGGTGTCACGAAGCAAGTATATATGCCCTCTTTGTTATGTATCATCAAGTTCTATAAAAAAGAAACATTTCTTGGTAATGCGTTTTACTCTCATTAAGTGCATGATCCACTCCACCTGGGACAGGCCAGAAATACCAATACTTCATGGGTGAAGCTGAACTTTGGCACTACTATGATTCATACCGAAAAGCCCATCCACTCCAAAGTGCAAAATTTGGTCTGTTGTAAAGCAATGTTGTTGGTGTGGTTTTGTAACATCAGAAACTTTTATCTCCAGTGTTCTTGTTGATTTGCAAGATAAAAAAGAGGAGATCGGTTCTTGGCTGCCAATTGTTGAAGCTTGACTTCGGTGGTCCTTCTATTTCCGACTATGAAAAGCTCAAAGCTGAGAAGCTGGATTTGCAATTGAAGTATAATGAGCTCTTAGAGACTCAAAAGGAAACAAGTAGACAGGTAAACTGTGTTATATGTTTGCAAAATACAAAATATGCAATGCTACTTTGCCCATTTGCATGAAATTCTGAATTTACAATGCATAGTTGGATATTAGTCTTAAAATAGCAAGGTATGTATTTCGTATCCACATAACTAACGTTACAGCTGTTGGCTGCGTGCGGTGCCGCTATAGCATGAACTAGTAGTGCTTTTCCCGAACGTTGTGGTGGGAATATTCAGTATAAGCGACCCTACTTGTTAAGTACCCATTCACGTAATTATATAATATGTGTGCTGCTATATGGAAATAGTTACAGTACCGTTTCCACTCCAAGCAAAGTTTACAGCTAAAGGATGATCATGAACTGCAAGAGATTATTTTGTTTGAAATGGAACCGACAATTAATATAAGTTTCTCTTTGCAGTTGGAGGAACTTAAGAACTTGAAGATCGACGCACCTTGGAATTAACAGAACCAACCGGTGTTGACATAATAGGTGTCACGAAGCAAGTATATATGCCCTCTTTGTTATGTATCATCAAGTTCTATAAAAAAGAAACATTTCTTGGTAATGCGTTTTACTCTCATTAAGTGCATGATCCACTCCACCTGGGACAGGCCAGAAATACCAATACTTCATGGGTGAAGCTGAACTTTGGCACTACTATGATTCATACCGAAAAGCCCATCCACTCCAAAGTGCAAAATTTGGTCTGTTGTAAAGCAATGTTGTTGGTGTGGTTTTGTAACATCAGAAACTTTTATCTCCAGTGTTCTTGTTGATTTGCAAGATAAAAAAGAGGAGATCGGTTCTTGGCTGCCAATTGTTGAAGCTTGACTTTAAATTTGTTAATATAATTAATTTCTCAAATTAGCAAATTATAAAATGATTTTGGATTCGAAAGATTGAAAGGTAAACTTTTGCTACAAAATTTTGTTGCACATCCTTTTATATGACATAATCCGACATAATTCATTGGCTCAACCCTTTTGAAAAGAATACTACAGTATGTTTTCTCTACCGATGTACTACAAAAATTATGTTGTACTATGTGTCTTCGGTCTTCCGATGCTTACAAAAAATCCTTATGAAATCCCTTCGATCTGAAGAGGCCTTAAAATCTCACGGTGTCGTTTAGTCATGCACTTTGTGAATCCTACGGAGCTACCGTTGGATCTTCGTCCGACAAAGCCCAACCAACCTTCACGAGCACTTTTGCACTATGCTCCCTCAAAACTTCTCCACCGCTCGCAATGCCGCGCCCCTCCGCCTCCGAAACCGCCTCCCGCTTCGCCGCCCACTGGGTCGCCGACGCCCTCGCCGCCGACGATGCCCTCGACTTCTCCTCCCTCATGGGTGCGCCGAGAGACCCCAATTGTGTCCTCCACTCCCCCTCCTCGCCTTCCGCTCGCCGCCTCGTTGATCTCACCTCGTGTCTCCTTTTCTGGTGATTTTGCAGCGCTGTTGGACGCCACGCCGGAGTCCCTCACCGGCGCCCCGGCGTCCGTGTCGGAGCGGGTGGCTCTCCGGTGCCTGCAGGAGCTCTCTGCTGCCGCCTCCACCGGGGATGGGCCCACGGCGTCGCGGGCGCCGGCGGGGGTGCTTAGGGTTGACATCACTCGCTCTTGCGAGGACTTGCTGCTTCAGATCATTGGGAAGGTAATGACTGCCCTATGACGTTGTTCGTGCTTCCGATCTCCCTTTCGTTAAATATTATTTTATTCTCCGAGGAAAAATATATTATTGACCTCATTGAGTAACAATGGCTCATGTGGATAAGTTGATTCCATCATCTTGGGAGCGCTTTAAGGAACACGACATAGTCACTGTAAGACTTTTGTTACATATGCCGGTTACAAAATTAGGATTGTGCTAGTCTAGAGTTGGTCATTGATAGAGAAACCTAGTATGTCACTATCACGATGGGTTGAAACAAAGGAAATTTAAACGAATTGGAGTAAGTTTATACTCCCTCCATTCCTGAAAATAAGACATTTTGGGACTTCTTATGTTTAGAAACAGAGGTAGTAGCATTTAGTTCCTGATAGAGGTTGGGATTTGGAAAAAAAAAAAGGGCTTAAAGATTCCCTTTTATATAAATATAAATCTTATACTCCCTCCACCCGTTTTAGCTTGCGAAAACAGCTTATATTGTGGAATGGAGGGATTAGTATCTACTGCCGATTCAAGAATGACCATGGGTAAGATAATTCAATCTGAAATATTTATGTTTAAATATTCCTTAGTGATGGCACATATTATGTCCGTTTGCGATTTTGATGCTTCCACTGACCGAGATCAAACATTCCATCTAAAAGTTGGTGATGACTGACAGGCTCCATTGTACAATATCTGATCCCATACCAATCATCCATTGACTGGTTCTTAGATGTTTATTTCTGTATTTGTGTAAGAACTTGTAAAGTATTTCACCTAAAAAAAGAACTTGTAAAGTATTTTTCAACTCCACTATATTACTGTATCTACGTGAGTAGTGGTAGTTCCTTGTGTAAATAGCAAGAGAAAATATGTTGCATATTGTCAGGCTAGACCCTGTTATTAACCGAGCCCATGTATTTTAGGGACGTGGCACATGATATTTCTCCTACCAACTTTCTCATGATATGCCTTGTCCTTCGGTCGGTAGGTTAGCACTGACGATTAGAGTAAGGTTGTGGCAATCATGCTATTTTTGTGATTTTTCTGCTGCATATGGGATCATAAACTGTTAAAAGATTGCTGGAGCTTCTTACAGATGGACTTGTTTCAGTGCTCTAATTTATCAGAAAGCCAGGGATCCCAGCTTTTTTTTTGTTATCCATTGCATAAGAAGTAAGCATTATGTGTTAAAGGGGGGAGTTCCCTCCCTTAGCTGTATGTTGTTTTGGTAGAAATGTGGCACCTGCGGAGGCTACGCCTCGGATACAGGTAGGCCAGCTCACAGGCACACACTCTAGCCAACCGGGCACTGTTCAGTTCTCACTCAATGCACATCTATTGTAGAGTTAATAATTATGTGCAGAGTGTAGTGCTTTATTTGTTATTAACTATTAGTTGACTTATCGCATAATAGAAACAATCTTCATGTGCATTTAGTTTTGGTTGCATTAGAAACTGAGATATGCTGTAATCTGGTTATCACCCAGACATTTCCAGTTTCCAGATGATTTTAGAATTTTGTTACATTAGTATTACATTTTCAGGTCGGAACCTCGGGAAATTTGAGGAAGGATATGCTTCCAGATTTTAGTCAAGATATCCAGAACATTATATGTATCAAGAAGCCTAGATTACCAGAAACATGTTTTGAGTTGGTATGTTAAACAGCTTATTTCAAAATCATACATAGAAAAAGATTTCTGTGACAAATTACGCTGTATGTTTTATGTTTAGCTCAGAGAAGTGGACCCAGAAATTGCTTGCACGGCCTTACCTTCCCCATTGGAGCAGAATGGTGACAACACACATGATCGTTTAAATATAGAGGAGCCTCGATTGCCTACAGATAATGCTATACATCTGGTAGAAGACTTGACAAATTTAGCCGATCAGACATACAAAGAAAATATCATGAAGGAATTAAGTGAACCAACTTCTGATCTTCAGCAACCATGTATATCAGACACCATAATTCCACGGGTGGATAGCAACAAAACTCATCCGAGTTCTCCACAAAATGACCGTGGTGAGAAAGCAAACCAAGATCTTGAGTATGAAGGTACAAGCATTCAGCCAGTGGAAAAGGATTCAGTTCATGAGAAACTGGCTCCGCGCGCTGGCAGCGTTTTACCTTCTGTAAGTTGCAATGATGCTATTCAAGGAGATAAATCAGAAACCAACCATCTGTTAGGGAAAAGTAAAGAACATGCAGCGTTATATGAACAGCCGAATGATGGTAACTGTCACCTGAAAGTCTGTTGTGGCGACAAAGTTAATCAATCTATATGTAGTGTAACCTTGCATAATAGAATTTCAGAGGGCAATTATTTATCCGAGCAGAATAATGCGAAGAGAACCACTGATGTTCAGAAACTCAGTTGCAGTATACCTGCCCCAATCCCTCCTCGGGATGGGGATGGAAGAAGAGCAAAACAAATATCAAACAAGGAAACTCTTGCAAACACTCTGGTGGAAACATCACACGCCCACTCCTCAGATGATAGTTTAAGTGGTTCTGCTGACGAAATGTCATTCTGTATCAAGGATCAAGGCACAAATAGCTCGCCCTTGGGCTGTTCAGAAAAAGATTTGTGCATTAAATGCGGCAAATATGGTCAGTTGCTGAAATGTAGCAGCTGCTTGTTAGCCGCTCACAAGAGTTGTTTTGGTCCAGCGGTGACTTTTGTAGACTCTGGCAAGTTTTGTTGCCCAGTATGCTTCTATACTAAAGCTACTGAAGCATATCAAGAAGCAAAGAAAACATATTGTGAAGCTAGGAAGAACCTTGCTGCTTTCCTTGGCTCACAGCAATTGATCAATCAACACGACGAACAACTGCCTGAAGTGCTGCCAAGAGCTTCCCCCAGCAAGGGTCATTTGAATGGGTGCAATTTTTTGGTGAAACGGAAAAATAGCCAGCAAATTGATATGCATAGGCTTGCTTATTCAGATGAAAAGGCTGATCAGCACAGAAAGAAACAGAAAACAAATGCTACAGTTGATGCTTGTCATGAGAAAGCAGTCACTGGAAAGGCTCCTTCTGCTGCACAGAAAGAGCAAGAAGTGAAAATCACAGAAACTCGTGAAGAATCTGGCAACGAGAATTCATGTGATGGAATGAGAATTACATCTCATGAAAAATGCGGCCCTTCTGCTACAAATCAGGAATGTATGGCTGACAAAGAGGATAGTCTTAAAATTTGTAACCAAGGTGATGGTGAAACAGAAGCTATATCTTCAAAAATTGATATGCATAGGCTTGCTTGTTCAGATGAAAAGGCTGATCAGCACAGAAAGAAACAGAAAACAAATGCTACAGTTGATGCTTGTCATGAGAAAGCAGTCACTGGAAAGGCTCCTTCTGATGCACATAAAGAGCAAGAAGTGGAAATCACAGCAACTCGTGAAGAATCTGGCAACGAGAGTTCATGTGACGGAATGAGAAGTACATCTCATGAAAAATGCGGCCCTTCTGCTACAAATCAGGAACGTAAGGCTGACAAAGAGGATAGTCTTAAAAATTGTAACCAAGGTGATGGTGAAACAGAAGCTATATCTTCAAAAATTGATATGCATAGGCTTGCTTGTTCAGATGAAAAGGCTGATCAGCGCAGAAAGAAACAGAAAACAAATGCTACAGTTGATGGTTGTCATGAGAAAGCAGTCACTGGAAAGGCTCCTTCTGATGCACAGAAAGAGGAAGAAGTGGAAATCACAGAAACTCGTGAAGAATCTGGCAACAAGAATTCATGTGACGGAATGAGAATTACATCTCATGAAAAATGCGGCCCTTCTGCTACAAATCAGGTTCGTAAGGCTGACAAAGAGGATAGTCTTAAAAATTGTAACCAAGGTGATGGTGAAACAGAAGCTATATCTTCAAATGACTCTGGCCAGCGATCATTACTCCCTTTGCGTAACAGCAGACACCGCGAAGCAAGATTGCAAGAAAGGGAGACACCAGTATCATGTAATTCAGGAAAAGCTACTGTGCAGCAGGGTCAACACATGCCTTCACCATCAAGAAAAAGAAAATATGCATATCCAATCAACCATCGGTAAGTGCGAGAATGGTGCTTCTTCCTTGTTCTTTGTTTGTACTTAATACTATGTATATATAAATAAGCATGTCTACAGTCCAAGAATCTTAGTTCAATTTTTTTTATTTTTTCGGAGTTGGGGGGGGGGGGGGGGGGGGGTAAAAACTTCAATTGTTCTCAAACTGTTTCCATTATTCCATATTATTAGTCACATACTACCTCCGTTTCAAGGAATAAGGCGCACGCGCATCCCAAGACGAACTTTGACCATAAAAATTGAGCAACAAAATCTTGATTATATTATATGTAATTAGTATCGTTGGATTCGTATTGAAAAACACTTTTTAATGATATTAATTTCATATAAATAATCTTTATCTATTTGAAACAATTCTTGGTCAAACAAAAAGCTCGTAAAACGAGGACGCCTTATTCCTTGAAACGGAGGTAGTACCATGGATAGTGTGTCTAGTTTTTAGATGATTTGAACGAAAAATTGTCTAATATCTTTCAGGAAAGCAATCTTCATTTTTCATGGATGGTTTCAAATTCACTTGGAGTTTTTTCAAACCTGTGATTACTTCTAATAAAAGTTACGTTCAGGACCTTGGAGTTAACTTATACTTCCTCCATCCCAAAATGTAAGGCGTGTAAGCCCTCCTAAATTTTCCCAAAAAGCAAGGCGTGTAAGCAATTTTATCTTGTTTCTTCCCTTTTTGCCCTCCATGCATGCAGCGGTGTACCCCCATCTCAGGTCCGTGGAATCTGTTTTTTTGCCAGCTGCACATGGTTGGTTTCCTAAACAAAAGAGATGCTAACAGGTTTATTCCCACATCCTGTCAATCTACTCCTATACAGCATGTCTGCTCATCTCATCATTCAAACATGCACACATCTCATCTCTATGGTGAGCGAGAAAGGGCCATCTGACTGGCTCGCGCGACAAAACAACGATGAGCTCATGGATTACACCAGCAATGACGACATTGATCTCTCGCCGGAGGTCTGCGGCGTCGCTCTCTCGCCGGAGGTCCGCGGCGTCGCTCTCTCGCCGGAGCTACACAGAGGCTGGTGGGAGGGAATCAGCTCCAATCCCTAATCGATTGGAGATGGCCCTGGCGAGAAGAGCATGCAATCCCGATAGTTACGCTGTCATTATGGCCTAGCTGTACCAGCCTCATTTGGCAATCACATAAGCCAGGGGCAAAAAGGTGCAAAAGAGCCTGCGCTAATTTTTTTGCACAATTTCTTACACGCCTTACATATTGGGATGGAGGGAGTACTTAAGTGCATGAGGTGCTCGCACTATGTCATGAACCAAGTTTATTAGCTAGAACAACTTCATATTGGATGATCCACTTAGTTCTGAACACTGAGCAGGGCCGGCTCTGGCCCAGGGCAAGAAGTGCGACGGCCCGGGGCCCAACCAAAACGGGGGCCCATTATTTATGTCACAGTGCATATAGGAAAAGGTAGATGAAAAAAAAATTAAGCCCATCTAGCATGCACGCAGCTTAAATTGGGTCCATTTATAGAATTTGCCCTAGGGCCCTCCAAATCCTAAAGCCGGCCCTGACACTGAGCACTAACTTATTTTAAATGCACCGTCTTATAATGTCTAGAACTGACTATCTATTTTGCAGTTCCGATATGGTCGCACCAACTGGAAGGCGCTCGAAGCTCTCTTGGACGGATGAAGAAGTAGCAGCTTTGAGGGTAAGCATACTTCGATTGTAATTTTCATTAGCTGCACCATTTTCCAAGCAGGGAACTCCCTTGTTGATTTCATGTCTATAATTTTGTCCTCCTTAACCTATATAGTTACACTATTAATTTTTTGATCCAGGAAGCAATGGAGAAATTTAACCCACGAGACAACAGGCCAGTTCCATGGGTTCAAATACTAGAATACGGTAGGGATGTGTTTCACCGTGCACGCCTCCCATGTGACTTGAGGGTCAAGTGGAGGAATATGATGAAGAAAACAGGTTCCTGACACTGGCAAGATTATGTCTTCTGTAGCCATATTCTCATGTTAGTCCTTCACTCTTTGGAGCTCATCCATTTATCTCCTCTATTCTATCAATTACGATATATTTTTTCTCAATTGTTGATTGTAGGTTGTTTGGCAGTGGCTCCTCCCAGTTCTTTTCGGAGACATGTCTGTCATTGTGATAGTTATTCACACTTGTTACTGTTTTGTGCACGGACTAAACATGTTTATATCTCCCAGGATTTCTCGGAGTTGGGTGGTCCTGCAGTTTCGAACTATGAAAAGCTCAAAGATGAAGGGTTGGATTTCCAGTCGAAGTTCAATGAACTTTTAGAAGCCTGCGAGTAAAACATGCAGATAGGTAAACCATGTCAGCAAAAATATGCTATAGCAAATCCTTGTCTTTGGTATTGAGAGCTTCTTTAACTTATTATTAAAAGTTGTGCCTTGAGTAGAATAGTAACCCTAGCCGCCTCTCTCCTCAACCCTTCCCTAACCTAAGGCACCTCCCTCCCAACTTCCTCCCCCACCAACAGAGGATGCTGTGGCGGACAATGGAGGTGCAGTCTCGTGCTGTTTTGTGGTCGTGGGGGCCTATCTGATGGCGATGAGGCATGGAAGCCGGGGTACTGACCCCCGTTGGTGGTTGTGGGGGCACCGCGGCTGTGAGGGCGGCGCGGTGGCTTCTTGTGAGCGTTTAGCTGGTTCTGGCACACTCAACAGCATGACGCTGGAATGCTTTCGCAAGGTTCCTCGCCAATCCAGATCACAACCGGTGGTCGATTTGTTCACATTTGAAGTAGTCATTAACCCAACTAGCAAAGTACGGCGCGGCGGCACGCCGCGCTAGTAATGTGGCTTAGAGATGGAGAACAATGCTAGTTCTATAAATTTGATCCTGCATCTGTAGGCAGGTACACTATATTATCTAGTTAAAATTTCTTTTGAATAAATTAGGGCTAGTAAGGAACATAAAAGGGAAAGATCATGCCTTCTAGCGTCCGATCTTAAATATGTTTCGTCTAGGTAAGATCTTTTCTACCTTTGGTGGTTCCTTCGCTAGATACAAGAGAATAGTGCCTACCATCTGGAGCTAAGTTCTTTTTTTAAACATGGGAGCTAATTTAAATATGTGTGCACACTGGAAAATACTTAAGCAATTTAACGCCTGCAATTTAAAACCAAAGAGGCACTGCAATATTACTTATGGATTGTCCCCGTGAAGAAAAGGATACACACCAAAGGGATTAGAATGAGGATTTCACTCAGCACAATCGACAATGTGATAAATAATGTAGCCGTGAAAATTGCTCTCTATGCATGAACATTTAAACAGAGCATCAATAAATACAATCCATCCAACTCCTAAGAAAGCATACTGCACCAAGTGATAGAATTGGAAAAACATCTAGTAATTCCTAAGTAAATATAACTAAAAAAACAGATATAACTCATCTAGAAATTCATGGAGAATTTATTCATAACTGCATGACTTTATCCATAAAATGGATACGCCACACATCACACCTTATTAGAACTGTAGCAAAGTTAGAATCATTTCATGCTAAACCACTATAAAAGAATGCCAAGCACCAGCTTGTCAAGCTCAACAGGTAGGTCATCTACCAATATAGCTGGTTTCAGTCTCCAGCTGTCTGAGTTCATAAGCTTTACAGGTAGCTCCTCGCCTCATCTCTAGTAGTAAGAAACTGACCATGGCAAGCTACTTTCGTCCTTCTAGTATTGGATCATATTGCCAGGGCCCGACCAGCAACATGAAACTTTCCATTGAAACGATACCATAATCAATTCGAAGGGCGTGCGCTACAACCGACTGCGCGTCATTTGGAAGACCTATGGAAAACAATTGAAGCAATTGAGAGGTCGGCAGAAGTAAGATGAAATAGTAAAATTAGAAAATCAGGAAAAAATGGCCACTTGACTGAATTGAGAAAACGATGGTCAAATGCATATCCATGTACATGTGATGTTGTGTACTTGTGCACTTATTGCTGAAACAGCAAACTATTTCTAAGGAGAGCATGGGAAAATAAATGCAGATTAATCTATATTACTGCTACTTTATCAATGTGCTCATCAGGAATTACATGTGTATATGACTATGTAGTACTGTAGTTAGCGAGAAAAGAGTAAAAAAATGGATGAACTCTATTGGCATACAATCCCAATACAATAGCTAGCTATTTTAGCTAATTATTTGCCTAAGTTTTTTTTTAAAAGCTTGAGACCAATCACCATAGGTCTTTCAACAAATATAGAAACATCAATTAATGAACTCATGATAGAACGGTCTATAAAAGAAAATAACATGGGCTCAGATTTGGCAAAATAACATGAACTTACGATTGAAGTCATGTGTAACCTCCTATAAAATATTACAGTATAACTTTTGAGATAGTATAAAAGGAGCCACAGAAGAACAAATATTTTCAAGTGAAGATGTCAGTCACAGGTGTTATTCAGTTGGTTGCTCTATTTTACATGTTTCTATAGGCTTGCAAGTAATGTTGTAGTGTCCTACACATGGAGTGAAGCCAACAACCCCAGCTTTGTTTCAGTCACAGGTGTTGTTTCATATACACATGGAGTGAAGCCAACAACCCCAACTTTGTTTCAGTCACATGTGTTGTTTCAGTTGCGGTCACAGGTGTTGTTTCAGTTGTGCATCTATCCTTGTAACTCTTATCTTCTTTTGCGCATCTATCCTATTGAGATGTCAGTCACAGGTGTTGTTTCAGTTGGTTGCTCTATTTTACATGTGCTATAGGCTTGCCAGAATTTTAATTAGCTTAGTCAACACATGGAGAGAAGCCAACGACTGATACAATTTTCTAGCTCTTCCCAACAATCAAATTTTAAAAATAAATATAACTGCCAGTGAGTGGGAAAATAAGAATTTTCTGAGCGGAGCTTAACAAGAAAAAGAAGTAATCTTATCCGAAAGATACAAATACTTCTTAGCATGCCTTCTTCCCATGCTGGTTTGACTAATAACTATGCTAACGCAGTGTCAATGCAATAGTGTTCCATTATTCATCTCTCTGCAGCTAATGAAACAGAATATAACAATCCAGCGATGATGCCAGAGCTTGAGCAAAGATAAATCATACTGCTCTTTTCTAATATTTATTTATGGAAAGATCCAGAGTCCGAAATTACTCACTTACAAAGGAATCTGCGATGATTGATTTTCATACATGGCATTCATGTCCGTGAGGAAGGGATCATTCTAAACTCCTCCTAAAACCTGCACAACGCACACTCTGGTTCAGGATCAACAATGTGCTTGTATGGTACAAAAAATACGTCCATGTTTTCCTTCTATTTTAAAATTTTGGAATTAATTGTAAGTATGGTATCCAATTACAGAACGACTGAGTTATATCCATCAATAGCATAGACATAATTATGCACAATAGGGAAACCATCTAATACAAAGTTACTGATAACATTTGAATGTTGCTGGAACTGATAACAGTAGTAGAGTTCTTTCGTGCATCAACTGAAAGGTGGAAACTCATTCTTGTATACTGAATTATGGCAAGCATTGAACTTGTAATGAACATCCAAATAAGTAAAACTATCCGTTCTCGAATGAAACTTTTCCTCTACCTTGATATTGTAAGGGAACCAATTATTATCTCTCTATTCTACACCTAATGTTGCATCAATAGGCCATCCAAATAGTACGACAAGAACACTAATGTTGTAGTACCACTTTGAGTGACTATAGATCACCGAATAATTTATTTAGTTTTGCTGGGCCATTCAAACAGAAATAACATAAAGATGGGGCACATCCTAATTTTGCAGTACCTAAAGATATCAATCTTGATAGAGGGACTAATCAGAGTATTTGGAGGAGATTAGTGTCAGAGTTTTGGAGAGCCTTTATACTGGCGACTCTTGAAGGTGAATTTCATGACACTCCAAATCAGTAATGTATCAGCTGAATGCTCTTAACCTCTCGCTCCCACTCTCCACATTTTGTTGCGAAATCAACTCCCTAGGTCCCTATATTCCAAAAATCCCAAGTTCATGTATTGACTGGACAAAAAAATAAACAAATCAGCAACTTGAAACCTCAAACTTGTGACTTGCGACCCCAACCCGTAGAACTTGCTGGTGTTTTGTTGAAAACATAGCTTACATAAAGTTGAAGGTCCTCGTATGCCTGCAAGAGATCACACGGAATTCTTGAAGAGAGATGCTTGAACTGCTGCACGACATGTTCGCAGGGCGCGCTCACTTATCTCACCTCGACCTGAGCCTGCTGCAGCATACATAGTAGATATGCTAACTGACGGGAAAGAAATATATATCACTGTAAGGAAGAAGCATCACAATCAGCACACACCACAAATTTTATATCACTCAAAACTTAGCACCATCACGGCTAGTCCATTTTGCGATGTAAAAGCTTCAGACACTCATGTGTTTATATATAAATGCTTCTTCCTAGGAACTATATGCTACTGCAATTGTATGAAATAAATAAGATACAATCAGCATATGTAGTTAAATTAATGTGCAAAACTTCAAAAACATGGAAAGCTCAAGACAAAACGATTAACATATTGCAGCCAAACTATATGTAATGTTAACTGAACTTTATAATTAAGCTGATTGCTTCCCTGATGCATCAAACCTGTACCTGACGTATGTACATGTACATCAGAGCATATTCAAATTTATGCATACATGTTCTATCAACTAAAACAGTACCACCATGCATCCAAATTTATTACATGCCTCAACAACCATGCGTAGGAAGATGACAACGGACTGCATACATGTGTAAGATTATCAGAGTTAACAATGTAGATAGTGTCATATGGAAATGCAAGCCTCGGTATTGTACCTGCTGCCACAATAGCATGAAGAAGAATGAACCGATGAAGGCATTGAGAAAAGAAGAATGTATGCCAACCATTACAAACAAACATGTGTGCAGCCTAAGGAGAGACCCCCCAGTTTCAGTTGTCTTAAAAAGAGAAGATCATATCTCCAGACCATGGTGTAGCAAGATGAAACTGCACTGTAAATTAATAGTTGGGCTGTAGTGTAGTCAAAAACATAGTAGAGACAAAAACTAAAGGTGGATGCAATAAACAAATGCCTAATTAGCGTATTCCTAAGTTCTTAGCAAAACACCATGCTCTGGATGGCCTGGAGAATACACCTATTGTGTGAAACATGAGTGACAACATGTGGGGACAAATCAAAACTGAACTGAAGAAAAATAACAGTTAGGCGTATTATTGATTATTCCTTTACATGAAGGTCACTCAGAAAGACAATACTCCAACCGAAAGAATCAATATCTTTCTCAATTCACATATAGAGAAATATACTTACTGAATTGGTGATAGGATGAAAAATACGCATTGTCTAGTAAAGATATAGGAATAGTGGCAGTGTGGTCAATTACGTAATACAGATAATTATGCAGCATAAGAGCTGTACTGGTTTCGAGGAATGTGTTTGGATCTATTTACCCTTTGCTCGGAAAAAGCAACATGAGTTATTAGCAAAGCTGAACAAACGTATTGTGGATCTATTTACCCTTTCATCAGAATAGGCATATGAACTATTGGCCAAGCAAAAACTCAGAAACAAAAGGTGGATGAAGAACACGTACGTTGTGTCAGCTCCTTGGGTGGAATCGATTGGGTGTAGCAATCGGGCAGAACTGCTTTTGTAGCCAGCGATCAGTTGCCTGAAGTACTTACCTGTAGTAACCTCCGTCGCTCCATCTACTGCCATGTCTGACGGCGTCGGGCGGGTAGCAGATGGGCAGTTCCACGCGACAGCGTGCTCCTAGAACTGGAGCAGGCCGACGACGTGCTGGTCGTCGAGTGCCCAAACGGCAAACCAGTCCGGCAGGGACGGGGCCATCATCCAAGTGAGGAGCTACACTGAGGAAAGCGGAGCCGGACATCTTAATCGCCTCCCTGACGGGCCACCAAGCCTAGGAAGGCCCGACCGGCCAGAGCTAACGGCCACGAAGGAGATCGTGGCAGCCCTCGACAGTTCGCCCTATTTGCCCACCGCAGCTCCCACTGTATCCCAGTGGCATGGCATGGCCCAAAGAATAGCCGCTAACGGAGCACCACACGAGGACCGCCGCCACCGGGAGTCCCTCTGGCCATGCGGCTCTGCGCCTGTCCGGCCGCTAGATTCCTCCGCAATCCACCTTGCCGACAGCCTCGTAGGTGCCGGTGGCGGCGTGGCGGACCCGAGGAAACACAGTGCCTCCGATCTGGAGCAGTCGCCAGTGTTGGTGGCCGCCACGCACCCACACCGCGAACCAGGCAGCCGGGCCGAAGGCCACCATCCAAGATGGGAGCTACGGCGACGTAGGGTGGGGGGCGACGCGAGGGGCTCGATGATGACCACGACGTCCGAGGACAGGCAAGGCCGCCGGCCAAGCCATGGAAAGGGCTCATGCTGGGAAGAATTTGGGGCAGGGGAAGATGGGTGAAAGCGAGGTTGATGGAAAGAGGAGGAAGGAGGACGTGTGACTCGACCGGAATCCTTCACAGAGACGTGCCTAGAAGAGCAAAAGACAGGTCAAAGCGGTGCCTCGGGACCAAATCCATCTGCAAGAATTGACGAATGCCAGACAAAACGTGAAGCTGGTTCGCTGGCCCACCTCAAACGGCAAAAGCTACAGAACTAATGTACCAACACATCGCAACATCAAAAGAAAAAGAGAAGAGAACGGTCAAAAATTCTATGGGAGCACCGACACCGTACATGAAAGAAACGCTGCAGGGATTAAATCACCAAGTAGCACATGTGTCACCACCACATTAATTCGGAAGTAGGCCTCAAAATTACCCCAAAAATCGAAGTGGTTCACGTATAGTATAGTAATATTAGTTTGAATGGTATGGCCTTCATTGACTGGGTCTAGCGTTATTTTTATTTTTTGCGAGGCGACAATCTCTGTCTGGTATTGGTCGGATCTGGGAAGCATAACCCTCACGCCTCTTTCCTGAAGGAGTTGTCTTGGAGTTTCAGAGGTGAACTCAAGGGTGATTGGGTGAAAACCTATGTTTGCTTCTTTAGGCCTTCACTTGCTGGCTCCAACATCATTGAACGAGTGGTGCATCCTTCTCGTGTAGGCGTTATCTTGGTGCCCACAGTGCTGCCTAGGATCTTCGTTGTTTGTGGGTCTGTTTGATTGTGAGTATTACAGCTTGTCACAGTGGGCTCAGCCACCAGCCAAAACAAAATGTTTGTAATACCAGTGCATAAATATCACTATTTCAGCCCATAAGTGATACAAAACTTTGAACTGCCCTCCTCTTTTATGCCGTATACTAATTTGGCCCCTTATAGGATCAAGCTTAAGCTTTGCCACTAAGCCGACGTGTGGCATATTCCTGGCTTCCTACCCTTTTTATGCCATGTCTTGAGCATGGTTTGAATAAAATCTTGGTTGTGTGTGAAATAGTTTTTCCCAACTTATAAATTCCCAGTCATCTTCGCTGATGTGTGTACCTCGTTTGATTGTTCTGTTCAAGCCTGATGACATCTTCGTGTAACCGAGGACGTTTTGATTTGAACGTCACTTTCTCCGTGGAGCTTGGGGAACTAGAGAGAATTTGGAGCGCGGTGCAGCTTCAGTGGGAAAGTGTGGTGATAGTTACTAGTGTACATGGTGTAACTAAGCAGTAGCCTTTATAATACTATGAAACGGAACATTTCTTGTGCTATATGCTTCACTCAGCAATGTATAGGGCTTGCTAATATATTGCCCGCGGTGAAACACGTCGGAAGCTGTGAAAATATCTTTGATGTTTCAGATCTGATGTTTTCCCAAACGGAGCTTTTAACGTTGTAGTCCGTTTTGCGTACTTGTGTTTTGCGTACTTGTTGCTTTACTCTAAGTATGCGTGCATCTTCCGATGCTCATGTACTTGAAGGTGGTTTTTTTTTACAATGTGGTGAATAGATGTCAAGCCTTCACCATTAATGTTTGTATTGGTATCAAAAGAACGTGTCAATACAACAAGGGGTACAAGGATTTCTTCGGTGCCATGCCAATGCTAACCGAGACATTTTCGCCCTTCGAAAAACTACAAGAGCCTCCTCTTTGATTAGCAGAAAATCAGCCGAGAGCTGACCTAGAGCGCGGCGTGCAGACGAGTTCCACCATGATGTACGTGAGGGTGAGGAGCTCCAAGAGTGCGCGCACGGCACAAGGACCTCTCACCATCCAAAAATTATTTCGAACGCCAAGTTTGGATGTAGACCATTAAGTTTTTAGAAAACACATTTTGATGTAACCATTTTCCCAAATAAAATCAATACACACGTTTCAGGCGTGCACACTAAATACCTTTTCGAGTATAGTCAATGGCAGCTTCTACAGTTTGGCCTTCATTATCTTGACCTGGACTTGTAAGCTGACGCTTCTTGGGTCATGGAATGGTGGAATGCGATGGTTTGATATAAATAGAAATATATAAACAGTTTTCCCACGTTTCATCAATCAATAAACAAAAGCATGGAGTATTTGTGAAGGACGGAGATGAGATTAGGAACGAGACAGATGAGTCCTAGGATGGAGACCGGCCATGTACCTGTGAAGATTGAGCAATGTTTTCTCACGTAAATATGACCCCTTTTTCTTTTCAAAAATGAAGGGCAAGATTAGAGCATCTCCACTCGTCTCCCCGACGAGGCTCGTCTCCCCGACGAGGCTCCCGAACGACGTTTTTTCCATCCAGACGGCGTAATTAGGCCCAGTCGCGCCCCCGGTTCCTCGTTTTCGTCCGGATTTGGGCCTAAATTCATCCGGCGATCCCACGCCATCCCCGGCCCCCCGGGGAGCTCTCGGGACTCCGGACGAAACAAAAGCGCGCGAAACGGCGAGGAAACTTCCCGCGCGTCTGGTGGCCCCAACTTGTCGGCGAGAGACACCGATCGTCGTCCTCATCGCATCGTCTTCCGCGCGCTGTAAAAGCCTGCCGCCGGTCAGCATTCGCCGGCCGCGTAGCTTCCACGCGGCGAGTTAATGCCGTCTCCTCGGTATCACGCGCGCCTACCTCTATTTATCGCCGAACTACCACGTCTGCCCCGCATTCACCTCACTCGCCTTCCACCAAATCTCCCCCGAACTCGAACGAGCAATGGCGAACGACGGTGCGGCCAACAACGGCTTCGGCCGCCGCTCTCTCCACCAATGGGAGGGGCAGCTCCTCCACGCGGCGGGCTACCCGGCGCCGCCGGACTTCCGCGCACCGGGGGGATGGAGGCTGAGCGCAGGCGGCGTGCCGATCCCGCCGCCGCCAACGGGCGGTGCCGCACTCGAACGGGCGATCAGCGAGGTGCTCGTCACTCTCAGTGACGAGCAGCGCGCGGATCCGCGTTTCTTCCCCGACAACCACGAGTTGTGGATCGCGTTCTTCCGGCGAAGGTATGAACACGAACTGGCCTCCTACGACGGTCCTCCTCCTCCGGCAAGGAACAACGCCGCCGGCCGCAAACGATGGTGGAGCGCGCCTAACCGCACCCTCGAGAATGTGCTTGCGCACATCGAGGACGGAAACTCCCCCGTCCTGGGGATGCCACCGCCGGTGGCGGCTACCGTGTCGCGCTGGCACGGTAGTTCCTGGATGCCGAGGAGGATGGCGCCGTCCTCCTCCTCCTCTGGCTCGCGGTCGGCATCCAGATCCGGCGGGTCGACGCCGTCCACCGTCAAGCAGGAGTGGGCGGCTCCTTCGACCATCGAGAAGGAACCGTCGTCGCCACCGCCGAGCAGACGGCGCAGTAGCGGCGCCCTCGTCATCCGCGACCAGCCGTCCTCTCCGCAAAGCGGGCGGAAGAGGAAGGCGTCGAAGAAGGAGGACGCCGCAAACCAGCTGGCCGAGGAGGAGGCGAGGCGCGCGGAGGATGCCGCGGTGGCGGAGGCGATCGCCAGGTCGCTGAAGGACCTGGTGCCCGCCGACAACGCCCTCCCCGAAGACGCCGCACTGGAGTGGTCCAGGCGGACTGGGAGCGCGAGGAGGCGGAGCAGCAACGGCGGCTGCTGGATCTGGCTGCCGCGCATCGCGTCAACGCGTCGCCACACCATCCGCCGCTAGGAACGTTGCGCCTAGGGAGGTGGTCAAGGTCGAGGACAGCAGCGACGACGACATGTACCGTCCGTCGCCGCCACGCGCCGGCGACGCTGGCCAGGGCACGAGCTGCTGGTACGAGGCTCCGCCGCCCCAGGACAACGCCGGCTCCAGCGACGACGACGACGGCAGCGACTACACGTCGTTCTACCGCCATTTCGGCATGTAGTAGGCCGTTCTATAGTTTAAATTTTAGTTTGCCATCAACGAATTCAAATATATGTTCGAATTCGGCCTACTTATGTACGAACTCGCCTCTATATGTTAAATATTATTAAATTTCGCTTATGTTTGAACGAACTCGCCAATTTTGTCTGAATTCGTTACATCCATCCTGGGCTCGCGGCTGGGAAAATGGGCCTCCCAGGCCAAAGTTTCCTCCAATCCGGACGACAATATCGTCGGATTTGGGCGTGGAGAGCCCAAACGGCTGGAGATGTTCTTAGAGCTTATCGGATTGTGTATTGTATTGCTTTTTTTTTTTTGCGGAGAATATTGTACTACCTCCGATTCAAGGAATAAGGCGTCCTCGTTTTACGTGCTTTTCGTTTGACTAAGTATAACTTTAAATATATAAAGATTGTTTGTATGAAATTAACATCATTAGAAAGTGCTTTTCAATACGAATCCAACGATACTAATTACATATAATATTACCAAGATTATGTTGCTCAATTTTTATAGTCAAAATTCGTCTTGGAATACGCCCGTCTTATTCCTTGGGACGGAGGTAGTATTGCTTTTGATCTTACTGATAGCACATCTTAGAAGAACCGATGCAGTTTTTACCATGATTTCCACTCGTAGCAGCTGTACCCGTACGCAAGCAAGGAATATTATGTCTTCCTACACTGCTACGTGCAACGGACGCAGTCCATGTGCACCGAACCGAACGTGCCTGCCTGCTTCGAGTGCCCTGGACTGGCACCGACGCAGTAAGTTTCCAACGGCCACGACGTGCCGGGACCAACGGGTAGGCCGCAACGGCCACCTCCACCTTGCAGTAAAATTCGCAACGGCGCTTTTTCCCCCTGTCCTTTACCTGGCGTGGCGTGTCGTGGTGGAGGTCGATGCTGCCTCCACAGCGTCCAGAACAAAAGCGAGCGAACAAAGAGGCGCATGCGAGGACTCCCCACCGCTCAATCCATCCTTATCCCCTGCGACACGGTTCTCTGATTCAGTTGCATGACGTGATTAAATCTCAGTTACAATTCATGATTATCACGAATCACAGCGTAAATCAAATGATGCATGACTTGAGTGAGCACGAAATAGTTCTTATTAGCGAACTAGCAAATCGCATTTCGATTCAATGTAACGCAGAGCCCGCCCACTAGGACACCAAACACACTAGTCACCAAATTGGGCCTATCCCTCCCCTTGCAACCGTTGCAGGCCCCCCCCCCCCCCCCCCAGCCATTGTTGGCACCGTCTATCGGGACGCAGCATGTTCGAGGCCGTGATTGGTGCCAGCGCCCTATAGAGCACTTGTCGACATCATTGTCGGACCCCTGTTCGCCGCTCGGCTGATTGGACCCACCCACCAGCATCGACGCCCACGGCATGTTCGTCCAATTGTGAGGCCAATCTTGAGGCACGAAAACCTAGACCATTTTCGGCCATTTGAGCCATGTCGACTGGCAATTGAAGCATCCTTGTTGGCCACAGATGTACCTCAGCAAGTCGATCGAGTTCTTCTTCAACACCGTCATGGAGAGTTTGCTAGACGAGGAGTCGGACGGCTCTTCGAAGTTCATGATTTTCGTGGCCTCCCTCATCCATGACCACACTAACTGGTAGTACAAGCTGGTGCGCAAGGGCTCGGCAAGGCCTCGTAGGTGGGTGACAAGCAGCCAAGATGTCAAATTAGTTTTGGAGTGTACATCTTGGCTGCTTATCACCCAAAGTTTGATGGAAGGAGGAAGAAAGGTAAGAGCATTTCTAAGAGCATCTCGAGCCGTTGTCTCCGGGAAAGGCCCGCAGGACCCTTTTATCATCCGGATGGACGAAAACGGTCTAGTCGCGTCTTCAGGTCCTCGTTTTCGTTCGGATTTGGGTTTTCATACATCCGGCGAGCCCAGGTCATCCCGACCCCCGGGGAGCGCTATGGGAGTCTGAAAGAAACGAAAGCGTGGGAAACGTCGAGAAAACTTCCAGCGCGGCTAGTGGCGCCAACTTGTCGGCGAGAAAGTCCAATCGTCTTTCGCGCGCTGCAAAAGCATGCCGCCGGTCAGTCTTCGCTGGACGCGTAGCTTCCACGCGGCGAGTTAATGCCGTCGCCTTGAATTCACGCGTGGCTTCCTCTATTTATCGTGGAACTACCGCGTCTGGTCGCATTCACCACCGCCGTCTCCCTTCTCTCCCCGGCCTAGTCTTCTCTCATCAATCCTCCTCCAGCGAGCAATGGCGGGCCACGGTGACGGCACGGCGAACAACGGCTTCGGCCGGCGTTCCCTACACCAGTGGGAGGTGGGACTTCTGCACATGGCGGGCTACCCGGCGCCGCCGGACTTCCGATGGGAGGCGACGCGCTCGACGCCGCGATCGATGATGTGCTCGTCACCCTCAGTGACGAGTAGCGCGCGGAAGAGCGATACCTCCCCGACAACTATGACACCTGCAACGAGTTCTTTCGTCGCCGGTACGAACGGGAACTCGCGGCGTACGACGGGCCTCCCCCTCCTCCAGCTCGTAACAACGCCGCTGCCGCTGGTGGAGCGCACCGGGCCGCACGCTCGAGAATGTGCTCGCGCACATCGAGGGCGGCAACTACCCCGTCCTAGGGATGACGGCGGCGGCGGTGCCTTCCATGTCACGCTGAATTTTAGTTTATGTTTCCCTCTGGCCGAATTCAAATATATTACGAATTCGGCCTATATATGTAACAACTCGACTATATATATTAAATATCTCTAAATTTCGCCTAAGTTTCAACATTTTTCGTCTATTTATGTTTGAATTCAAATACATTCGGTCTTTCCCCTGGGTTCTCCGCTGGGAATATGGGCCTCCCCTGGCCGAGTTTTACATCCATCCGGCGCTAAATAACGCCAGATTTTGGCCTGGGGAGCCCCAACGGCTGGAGATGCTCTAACGGGGTGAAACATTAGCTCCTAGCTTGTTTGAAATGGTTTGGTTTGCGTGGACAGGCGGATCGACCGCGCATGCTTCAACGGGGTGACTCAAATGGCCTAACTTGTTCACCGTGATTCATCGGTCCACCAAATTTAGAGAATCGATGTGTCTGCGGACAACACACGTGTTCGGCCACACGTGTCGCGGGCCCGTTGAAATAGACCCAATGGCAGTAGGCTGACCGGCGACATCGTTAACAATCAAAGTTGTCACCACTATTCGCGCCACTTAAGCTTGCGCTGGCATTGAAGCTATTGGCGCTCAAAGCTGCGCGTGCATGCATCGGCATTTATGGATAGGGTACTTAAACCAGCCCCTGTGCCCATCTCTCCTCCGCACACTCCCAGATCCCACGCTATTGTCGCCCACTCTCGCCTGCAATCCATCACCGCCCACTCTCGCCGGCGATGAAATTTTCCAAGTGGCTGAAGTAGACATCCCACGACCACGAGACGGTGTCCTCATCCTCGTCTCGTCGCCGCAGGGATTCTCCGCCTTGCCGCAACCCTACCCGCATCCGCACTCTGCCGCCGCCCTCATAGCTAGAACACTTCGTCGGGCCGCAAGCCGCCGCGGTGCCGGCACTCCAGCCTTCTCAGCAGCAACCGGGATGCAACAGGTTCTACGTGTCGTTGCACGAGGCGCATCGATGGTGGGCGCATGGCGACCCCTACCGCTACCGCGACATCTCCCTGCCACATGGGTGGCATCTGAACAGGGGAAGGATCCCCGTGCTTCCTCCGCCCGTGGACAGGAGGGCAATACGTGAGGAGATGCGCCTCCGCATCCTGCGGCTAGCGCCGGTGATGAGATACCAGACCGCCTAACAGTGTGAGGACTTCTGGCGCGCTTTCCTCGCGTGGGAGCACGAGGCACGGCGGTGGATCCGCAATGAGCAGGATTTCCAGCCCGGTGAGCCATCCGTCGTCAGCGAGGACAAGGTGAAAGATGAGGAGGATGACGAGGACGAGGACATGGAGGATGTGCCGCATCTTGCCACTGTGAAGCTGGAGCCCGTTGTCCCCGAGGACTACGACGAGGATGCAGCGACGACCGCCACCTTGGAGTTGTCCAAGGCACAAGAGGATGGCAAGTGGACCTGGCAGGGCCTGGAGGAGGCCATCCAGCTGTCTGCCATTGTGGCGGAGCACAACGCCTCTCTGCCACCGCCACACGCGCCACCACAGACCGTGTGGCATGACCAGATGGTGCCGCCTCCACCGCAGTACGCCGCATGTGCATCCGCTATAGTACGGGCTCCAGCCACATTACGTGCCACCGCCAAAATACGTGCATCCGCCGCCGGAGGTCCCTGCTTGGGCGCAGCAGTTGCGGGCGACTCCCTTGTTCGTCGATCTTGTTTGTGACAACGAAGAAGACGGCGGCGTTGAAAACTAGGGTTTATATTTTTTATGTAAATCATGTTTAAATGAATTAAAATTCTATCGAATCTCCGCTCATTTTTTAACTTTATTCAAGCTTATTTAAATACGGTCAGCGGGCCATACACCCACCACCAATCTATCCGCGGACTCATCCAAACAAATAGAAACAGACCGAATGGTTTTGGTGGTGTCAACGTGCAAGAAGCAACCCTGTCCGCCTACGCGCACCGCGCTGTGCGTGTGTTCTCTGCTTGTATATTTTCGGTACTAGTCCCACAACCGCACAACGAGTGCCCAAAATGCTCCAGTGACCCCCGACCCCGAAACCTGCGACGGCGACGTTGACGGGCGACGCCCCCGGCGCCACACACCCAGCCAGCGGCCAGCCGTTCACAGTAAACAACATGGCGCGTTGGCGTCACGTCAGAACGTGCGGATCGGAGCACCTCCGTCTGGTTTCCCTCGATCGAAAGCTCTTGCCAACCAAAAATTTCCTGCGTAGCCTAGCTCGTAAAAAAGGGTAGGCATCTACTGCGTGCATCGCATTCGCACGTCTTTGTTTTTCTTTCATTCGTTGCATGTTTCTTTCCTAGGTTCCGGTTTTGTTTGTTTGCTTAATGTGCTTGCAGAGATAGATCGGCATCCTGCATAAACCTGCGAAAGCATTAAAAACAATTTAAGCTAGACTACTTTTCTAAAACTGTTAGGCTGGTCATACCGGTAAACTATCATATAATTGTATCATGCATATAATATTTGTGTATGATACTATATCTATATTAGTATTACATAGTAGTAGTATCATAGTTATATTATATTTATTACTTTTTAGTATTTCAATGTAAATTTGTGTACAAGATTTGTTTGCATTAACTTTTCTCGTGATATGTGATACGGTATGCACATATGTTATTCTAATCTCCTCTCTCCTCCTCCATCAGCTGTCAGCCTGCCACATTAGCATTTTTGTGATATCAATATTCATGAGTAGCTAAGATACTAGCACTATAGCTAGCTTCACAAATAATGTGATCGATTTCGACTATGAAGCAGTGTGAATCTAGTGTCGCTTTGCAACCCTATAAGAATTTAACGTGCTTATTACGATGTATACCAATTAAATTTGTACAAACCCGTAAATATATGTACCAATATATGCTATGAAATTAGTGGTGGCCATGTCCTTATCGCTCACACCGTCCCCCGGCGATGGTCTCCGCGGGTGAGGACACAGTTAGGTTGATAACTGTGGGTAGTGCGGGCTTGGGTTTGGATCACAACGGCCTAATCTAAACATAATTAGAAACTGATAATCAATTAATGAGTATAAAAAAGTTATATTGCCATCTTAGGTTGTGTCAGTTTGTACCGAAGCAAGGGTCATGGCTTTTTAAGGCACAGCATATCTGTTTTCTTCAGACAAAATAGTGAACCCACGCACAAAAAGAAACATGGAAATGTAGTAACAAATCAGAATTTAATATTTGTGTCCACGCAAGAAACATGAAGTTTCAGTCCCTGTGGCTCTTACTTCAGAAGCTACGAAATTAATTTTCCTGTCGTGTTATCTTCAGTGTGATACTCACGAACTTTTCTCAGCAGGTTGGATGACTCGTGAACAATAAAAATGTGATAGTGCTAGACATGCCTCAGACGTGCACTAGCTGCAAGCAAGCAAGGTGCCTACGTCTACGTCCATATTCTCGGTGCACCGACCGTGTCCTTTTGCCTGCACTTCCGGCCAAGTTTTCTCTTCTTGTTACCAAGCAAAGCATCTTCACGTGCACCCAACATGATAGACCAAGACGCCATAAAGTTGTTTTCGGACCAGTAATTTAAACGGGGATGCTTGTTTTGGCAGATTTTAGCCGTTGGGGCGTGTATACGGCGCAGCAGACGCAGTAAATTCGAGAGGCGCGCGTAGCCACCCATGACCCATCATCATCATCATGACCGACCCTCTGCTGCTGGCTGCTGCGACGATGGCAACCACTGAGGCCCCGTTCGGTTAGGGCACGCCAATGCATAGCTTCGAGGATGTTGCCTCATAGCTTTGGCTATTGCTCCGGTGTCCCCCCTAGCGAACCACGTTCTATTTAGACGCCAGATCTCATTGATACCCTTCGCGGCCGACTTAATACGCGTGTGTTTGGCTCACGGCAAACATGTACGGGATGGGATGGGATAAAATATGTTTAATTAACGATTAATAAAAAAGGATAAATATGCCATTAACACACCGGTTAATATGTAATTAACGGGTCCTAGCCGTCTAAATAGAACGTCGTGGTGGAGGCCGGACCTAGCGGGCGGCCGCCTACCCGTGCCTAGCAAGGTCACTACCCGCACGTATTTAGCGAGGCCGTTTCTGTCGACTGGGTGTGACGCAGACGTAGCAAGCTCGTTGCTCGCCACGCCATGGAGGCCGCCGCCGCCGAGCTAGGGAGCCACGTTGAAAATCAAGCCCGCCGCTTACCGCGCCCTGGAGGCCGCCGATGTCGAGCTGGGGAGCCACGCGGAAAAGCAAGTCCACCGCTCGCCGTGACATGGTGGCCGCCGCTGAGCTGGGGAGCCACACATACGACGGTGGCAGGTGTCGGAGTCGCGTCGACGGCCATGGATTCTCAGACGGCTAGTGAGATTAGTCATAAAATTCACGGATCATATGGTCCAGCCTTTCTCAGAAATATTCGGCTTTTGGGATGAGATCATCCATATTTTCTGGTCACGAACCAAACGCACGTTTACCACCTGAACATCGTTCGCCAGGGGGGGACACCGGAGCACAGCTTTATTTTGGTTTGGATAGTTTAAATTAGGTTTGAATAAGGAGGCAGTGTCTCTTCGACCATAAAGTGAAAACTGAGTTGAAATGTGAGAGAGAAAAAAGAGAAAAAAGAGAAAAAAACAATTTTTGAGAGAAAGACATATTAATAGAACCATAACATTATATGCATATGTCAAAAGTTTTATCCAAAGCTAGTTGGACATGCCCTTGATCAGTGCAACGGTGGCAACCGTAGACCGGGTCCAAAAGGACAGGGATTCAGTGACATTACAACAGCATGTCACGCTATGCCATGACCTCCCATCCACCCTACACTTTCCATCTAACGGCTGTAATCAAGCGATCAGAAATTTTTGCTAAATTTGTCTTTTTTGTTGCGTCGAAAATATAAAGTATTTTTGATTGAAACTTTACGTACTTACAACATGATTCGTTGGCAACATGTACATTTTTTGTTTTGAATTTTTTGATGATTTTTTAAAAAAATATTGAAAATCATCAAAAAAATCAAAACAAAAAATATACGTATTGCCAACGAATCATGTTGTGAGTCCAAAGCACGACCCGTCCACGTCGCCGGCACGGTCAAAGATGCGAACCAAAGGCATCTCCAGAACGGATATAAAAAGTGAGCGTTTTAGATTTTTAGTATGTTTAGATCAAGCCACAGGTACTTTACCAAAATCAGCTAAATGTGTGCGTATGTAAGTTTGCGTCAGGAATTGCTCTAGCTGCTCGACCCAAAAAAATTTGGAAAAATCAAACACCATCAAGCAGTGTCAATGGCAATTAACGACCTCTCGATTCCTGCTGCTGGTGGTTACCGAAGTCGATGATTCATATAAAACTTGAAGAGTCTAATTTAAAATTAACAAAGCAATAAACCTGCCACGAGTAGAACGATGTCTCTCCTTGCCCTCATCTTTCTCATGTCTCATGTGCAGGATTCAGGCTAGATATCCCCATTTCAACAACAACAAAAAACTCTTTGGCCATGCCTTGGTCGCTCCCTGTTGGCGACGGGCAGGAGATGCAAACCCTACCTCAGCCACCCCTTCCCTCAGCCTCCCCAGCTGACACCGTCGACGCAAGCCATCGGGCGAAGCTCGCGCGATGCAAGCGTCGACAGAGCAGCTTTTCCCCATACGCACGGAAGGGAGACGTGGGGTCTCCTCAGTCGGTGGCTATGCGCTCGGGTCGGCGGCGGTCCGCTGGGTCCGAGCGGGCTAGCAATGGGCTCGGTGTTGCTTTTCGCGGCGGGGGGGGGGGGGGGGGCGACCGGAGCCGGGTGTGGCGGTGTTGACGACGCGTGTACTGCAGCGCAGAGACGGGAGCTTCACGAGCCCATTCGGGTTCAGTCGGCCCCAGAGGGCCTGGTTTGTTCCTATCGACGGGTCCGGCCGGTGCCCGTAGTTGGCGGTGGAGGCGGTTCCCTCCAGCGTGGTTGCAGACTTGCTGCATCTCGTTTTGATTGCCACGGTGAGACGGCAATGGTGTCCGTAAGGCTATGGTGGCACGTGGTGGTGGGCGGCAAGCATGGTGGGGCAGGATGAAGTGTCTGGGGGCAGGGTTGCGAGGGTCGGGAGAAATCGACACCAACGCGGTGGCGTCCGTGGGCGCCACCCTACCTTCCTGAAGGACGTTGGGTGAAGCCTTCCTCCCTTGCCCATGTGGGTACCAGGGAAAATCCTAGGATCCATCCGGACATCAGCATCATCATCGTCGCATCCCTTCCTAGAGTCCTAGAGGTGTTGCTTGGTACGCGGCGCTTCAAAGTGCTAGGAGCGCGGTGGAAATCTCCGGATGGTGTAACGGCTGCGAGACATCTTCGTTTTTTATCGATCCGACATCTTCAACAGTTTTTCTCTTTCCTTTGCTTTATGTTTTCTCTTGAGCCTGCTTGTGTGATGTTGACCCAGCAATGGTTATGTATTGGGTGTTTGCTATATTCATATAGCGAGATGAAAACTTATTTGGAGGAGGTCATGCGCAGGATTCCGGTTTCACTATACAAATGATGCATGCATCTGAGTTTTTTTTTGAACAAGTTTTTTTTAGTTGGGTGAAACATATGCGTGTGAGGGCATCTTCAACGGAGCGACGCAAACAGACGTTGAACAACCGTTTGCATCCGCTGAGCCGAAAAATGCGTTTGGTACCACCTCCAGTGGGGCGACGCAAAGCGACCGGACCGTCCGCGGCGACGCAAATCTGGCCCAAATGTGCGCCCCAGATGCGTCACGATGGAGGCTGCGCAGACGCGCAAAGTGTCCGCTCGGTCTGACGGATGTTTCGTCGGGCCCGCCTGGCAGTGACCCTGCGACGATGCGTCTTCTCAGCGGCGCTAACTAGCGCCGAGGTGTCGCTCCAGTAGTCTGCGGCCGCGTAAATGGCGATGCCTCGCGTGGCGCGCGCCCGTCGCCTACCTCTACGCACGAAATTAATGGCGATGCCACGCGTGGCGCGGTTGTCGCCCTGCCTCCGACCTATATAAATAGGGGCACGATCATCTCATCTCCTCCCCAGTAAACCCTAGCCGCCGCACAACCTCCACCGTAGCGCCGCTGCCGCTCAGCCTCCACCGGAGCCACCATGAGCAGCGCCGGCCGCGGCCAGGCTGTCGCGCCTCCACCTCCACCTCCCCCGGCCTCGAGCTCCCACGAGGAATTCGACGACGACGACAATACGAACGACCTCCTCGACCCGGTCAGGGACGCCAAGGCCCTGGTCCACGCGGCGTTCGATGCCGAGATGGAACGCCGCAGGACGGCGGCCGTCGCAGCCGCAGAGACTGCGACCCCGACATCTCATGGTCTTCCGATGACCCTGATGCGCCTACCCAGGAGGAGAAGGCGACGGAGCAGAGGGCTATAGTCGAGTTCTTCGAGACGCTCAAGGACGACGTCGCCAATGCGAGGCTGCGGCAGAGCCTGCTTGAGGACGCGGCAGCACACCGAGCCCTAGCGGCCGCACGGGAGGCGGCGGAGAAGCAGGTGAAAGAATGCAACGATAGGGCCGGCCCGTCATGCAGCAAGTAGTCTAGGCTTTTAGAACTACTTTGTATAGTTTAAATGTATTACTTTCTTATGCTTTCTAAATATGTTGCAAATCTCAAAATGGATCGACCCGCTGGGAGCACACCCAGACGCATACGGACGCGCGGACAGAATATGTCCATAGGATGACGCAAACAAACTCTTGCGATCACTTTTGGCCGTCCGATATGCCTCGTCCCGTTGGAGATGTCCTAGAGTGTATAGACAGATGTGCTTGTGACTGAAACTTGGATCGAAAGAGGAAGTCGCTCCGTGTGATGGTGCATGCAACCCTGTCTCTGCCTACGCGCATCATCGCGTTGTACGTGTGTTCCAACCACCGTCGGAAAACTCCAGAACGCTTCCCCAGACGAAATATCGCGCCGGGGCCCCGCCAGCGACGGCGACGGACGACGCCTCCGGCGCCACACACCCAGCCAGCGGCCAGCCGTTCACAGTACACAACATGGCGCATTGGCGTCACGTCAGAACGTGCGGATCGGGACACCTCCGTCTGGTTTCCCTTGAAAGCTCTTGCCAACCAAAGATTTCCTCCGTCTGGTTGCCCGCATTGCATTCGCACGTCTTTTATTTTTCTTCCTTTCGTTTTATTTTTCTTTCTTAGTTTCCGCTTTTATTTGTTTTCTTAATATGCTTGCAGAGAGAAAAATAGCACAACATAGGAACTGCTCCCGTCCTGACCCCGACCCCAACCCTACCCGACCCTGACACACCGCCGGCCGCAGTCCTCCTCCCCTCCCCCCGTCCCCCTTACTACCGCCGCCACATGTACCGCCGGTCAAAGCCTGGGCGGCGGCGACAGGGACTTCTCCGTGCGTGGACGTGGTGGCTTCATGTTATGTGGTTACGGCGCGTGGCACGGTGGCGGCGAGGTGATGCAGGCTCCCGGCGGTGAGCACGTTCGAAGATGACGGCCCTGGCTCGGCCGCCTCACAAGGAGGCGCTCATGCAAGCGCGGTAGTGAGCTCTGGGCCATCTTGCGCCTAGATGGGCTTGGGCGGGCAGGCGTTTCTTGGCGCGGCAGCAGACATGCGCGGTGGTGGCGCCGGTAGTGCTTGGCTGTAGCGGTTGGCTGGTACCGAGGTGGTGCGGGCAGCGACGGTCTAGGCTTCGGTGGCCATGGTGGTGCCGGTGGTGGTTGGCGCCCTTCTCCTACGCCGATGTTCCTCTCCTCTCGGTGGTGGTGGCTCAAACCAGTGCCTTTTATCTTCGCCGTCCATATCGAATCCATCTTCGAGTAGTCATGTGATCATGGTGTTTGACCGGGGCGAAAGTCCGGCTTGGTGAAGGCCAAGATGAGCACGACGACACTTGTGGGCGACGGTGACGCTTGCGGGCGCTGGTCCCTTCTTGAAGGCGTGTCCAACTGTCCATGGCCTTCACTATTCCCCCTCCTATCAGATGCCGGGGGAAACCATAGGTCCGGCGACCGGAGCGGTGGCGGTGGCACCACGGTGGCGTCATCTTCTTGAAGATGTTGTCTTGGCCATCAGGGGAGTGGCCGACACAACATTTAAAGACTACATGCAATGATGCGCTACCGGCATTGGTTGATGCCCTGAGCTTGTGCTTCAGGGTGCAATGTACGACATGGCGACACTTCCTCATCGGCGTCTTCCCTGAGTCCATCCGGATCCTGCCTCCTCCTTTCCGATTCCTCTAGGCTCATGAGGAGATGTACGTCCTTGGAGTCGAGGTCATGCAATGGTGTGTCTTGCTTGGTCCGTGACGCGGTCCTGAAGTCGTGTGCTCCTCTTCTCGCCACTCATGGTAGATTGTTGGGAACCGCGGATCATTTATCATTGGGTTTGTAGAAAGTGCGTTGTTTGCTGCTTGGTGTTGTATCATGGAGTAGCGTTGTACCGTGGAGTGGAGATGTAGCCTACTCCACAATAAACAATACAATGATACTCCACGATAAAATAGGTTGAGGAGATATCATGGCTTGCTCGATGTGAAGAGGCTTACATGAATGATAAATCGAGCGAGTATTTGATGTGCTCCAACATCGTTATGTTGTTGTCCGATACCCTGGTATTACTTGATCGAAAGTTTAAATAAGAAAGATGGCGAATGTCTGCATAATTAAGCATTACGGTAAAATACGGCGCAAAAATCATCCACCGGGCTGCATATTAGACCCGGCTGAAAAAGCTCTAAATTTTCTGATTTTTCTTTACCAAGGAATACAAGCAAAGCATCTTCACGTCCACCGATCATGATAGACCAAGACGCCACAAAGTTATTTTTGGACCAGTAATTTAACCGGGGATGCTTGGTTTGGCAGATTTTAGCCGTTGGGGCGGTGTATACGGCGCAGCAGACGCAGTAAATTCGAGAGGAGGCGACACCACCATCATCATCATGACCGACCCCCTGCTGCTGCGACGGTGGCGACCATTGAACCGGGCCCAAAACACGACCCGTCCACGTCGCTGGCGCGGTCAAAGATGCGCGGTAGTACTAGTACACTGCACATCCCACTTTCACCATGCGGTAAAAGTTGCAACCCCGCTGTACTTTTACGGTGCTTTTCTTCGGCTGCGGTGGATCGTCCAAAACGAGTGCGACGATGAGGGGAGGCGCACGCGACGCGGGGACTCTCCGCCGCCCAATCTTTCGCCCACTTCGCGGAAATGGGTGATGGTTCTCTGTCTCTGCCCATCTCTCTCATGTGCAGGTTTGCTGGCCCATGATATATAGGTTTAAACTAATGATGAATCACATACTGTTCCAAGGTTGCTTGTCAGGATAGAAAATGCGCTTCCCAGTTGCCTGGTGCAACCCATGCATGCATGTGAGTATGCATGTGACTACGTGAGTTTTGAAATCTATCTCGCTCTCTTGACAAGTTGAAAGATACCAATTTTTTGGTATTTCGGCCACGTTTAATCTCAACGTTGAGCAACTCTTATTTACTCAGATTCCTTCGTAAGAGAGAGATAGAGGGTAGGGTATACTTTTGCACCCAGTGCCGCCTAGGGTTAGGTGGCGCATGCCCGGTCGCGCCGACACCTCCACATGCCTTCCACCCACCTGTTGTCGCCAGAGGTCGCCAGAGGTCGCCATTGGACAAAGCTTGCCCTTCTCCCCAAGTAATGCCCCTTCTATATGGTGGCGTGATGTTGCGGCGCCCTGCAACGAGCTTGGCACGACGATGGAGGACGAGGTATTGGATTGCCCAGTGGTGGTGCCCGTTAGGTGGGGTCTTCGAGTTCCAGGTATGGCTTGGGCCTAGGTGGGCCTAGGGGCAAGATTCGTGTCGGCCCCTAGCTAGGGGCGGTGACCGAGGCTCCTGGTGGCACAACTAATTGACTTTTGAGGTTTTCGTGATGTGTGGTGCGCTCGACTCTTACCTTCTGTGTTGTTGGGTAGGGTTGATGCTCTTGTTCCGCTACACTGGGGTGAGCGCTGTGTGGCACAAGGTACCGTCGTGTTGCTAGTTGTTGTGACAGTCGTACCTCTGGGCCACGACAACTCTGTTGCGGCAACATCAGCGTGATGTGGAGGCGAAAGCGCAATCTAGCGAGGGCGATGAAAGTCCTGCTATGTCTTCGTTCGGAGCCGGTAATGACCGTGCTTGTGGGTGTCGTTCATCTCCACGGAGTCATCGAGGAGTGCTAACACCTCTCTCGCGAATCTTAGTTGATCAAGCGTGGTTTGTACGTCGAAGAGTAGAGTTTAGATGAGGTTTATTATTAGGAGTTACCTTGCTTCAGGAACTAGCACGTGATGGGTTTTTATTTTATTTTAAGATAGAAGTCCACAAAAATCCTAAATTCAGTCCCCGATGGGACTCGGACCTGGGTCTACTGCCATTTGAATAGCCAGAGACAAAGCCATGAGTACTTTAAAGTACCCGCAAACTATACTAACAAAAGTACTAGCAACTCTAAGCATGGTTCTAAACTCTAGGTTCATTTGCACAAAGCCATTTTTATTTCATAAACACTTACTAGTCAAAACTCTTTATTTACCTACGTGCAAAAACGCCTCCCTTGCCATCGGACTACGATCTGGTTCTCATTAATTTGTATATTGTTCTTGTAGTGTGTATGTGGTAGCTCTTGGCTAGTGTTCAAATAAGGGCAATGTTGTAGCCGTTTTTGGCATCGTATCGTATCGATTCATCGATCTCTTCTTCTATGTGATTGATATGTCTAGTCTGACATATTTTGAAAGATATTATTTTCGTAACTAGGTTAAGAAAACGTGATATAGAATATTCTAGCATCTAGTAGCTTGAAATGCGTTGAGATGGCAGCAGAAGGTAATTTTATAGGGATAAGTTAGTCGTGTCGTCGTGGGTAAAGAATTCTATTGTAGTGGTAAGCAAGCGAGGAATCACTTTCCCCAACCTCCCCTCCTCCGCTGCTACAGTACTTTGAGAGGGATCTCCAAATCGCCGGGCCGACCCAAGGCCATTCTCGCCGGCGTCGCCGGCAGAGATGTGCTGAGGGAAGGCCGCGGCTTAGGTAGTGTATATATTAGCTTTAGTTTTGGCCCTAGTGCCACTAGTTGGTGTTCTGCCGGTTGGAGTTCGTCGGTCTTTCCAGGCCAGATCCGGCGGCTGCTGGTGTCCTTCCCCCTCGCCGTTCTCGTTGGAGGGGCGCGGTTGGATTCCACCAGCTACTCCACTAATAAAGCATGTGGTGGATGCGAGTTTGGGCGGCTGTGGCGGCTCTCTCCTTTGGCCTACCGAGGTAGCGAGGGAAGGAGGGCTCCTCTCAAGGGAGGCTGCTCTGGCTCTTATTGACGGCAGAGGGCCGCTGTATCTCTGCCGATGCTGCTCAAAGTGGAGAAGCTCTCAGCTGCAATTTACGCCGGCCTGCCGTGGCGGCGAGGAGGGAAGCTGCAGAGGAGCTGCGACACCCCAAGATCCGTATCGACATATGCCTCTGAGGTGCTATGGAGTGGCTCTGCCAGGGCTCCGTCAAGCTGCTGTTGCGAGTGTTCAGATCAGGCGACATCGACCTCATCTATGCTTGCCTCCCCAGGTTCGTGGCAGTCCTGGGAACCATGGTAGGTTGGTTTCTCTACCGTCGTGTCATTGTGGTCTTGTCGCTCTGCTTCGGCAGCCTTGGAGATCAAGAACCTTTTTTTTTCTTGGAGCAACTCATCTGCGTCCAGGAATTGGGCGCCGAATTTTCGACCGACATGGTCGCTTCAACGCCGGTATGCTCCGGCTGCTTTTCAACCTCCGTCTGGAGGTCCTTCATCACTGTAGGCGCTGAAAGCTTTGCCAGGACGAAGGCAAGTGGTCTTGTCCCCGCACTCGTTCATGGTTGCAACGCGCTGCGGTTCCTGCTCCGCAGTGGAGAAGAGGGAGGACTAGATTGCAAGGTCAAAAAATTTAGCAAGGTCTTCTCTGCATTTGCTGGGGACCCATACATGTTTTTCTCATTTCTTGGGGTCCTTTGTAACCTTTTTATGTACCTCTGCTGTTGACTTAATGAAAGGTTCAAGGCCCTTCTAGGCCCTCCTTTATTCAAAAAAAATAAATATCGGTGACAACGTGCAAGGAACGCTGTCTAGAGCTGACGATTAGTAGTAGTAGTACTCCTGACTAGCTACTCTGGCAAATACTGCCAAAAAAATAATGGAATAAAAACTTTTCCCCAAAGAGCACAAGTTCTCTGAAAGTGGTGGCACACCACCGTTCCCGTCCGTATGGCTCCTCCCCCGGTTGCGCCCCGCCGCGCTCCGCAGAGCATGGGAGACGTGAGTACGTGACTTGCCGTCCACAAAACCCCAAAGTGTCTCTGGCTGTGGCACAAAACATCAAATCTGGGAGGGGGAGCGTGGCCCCGCCAGATCTCGCGACGACGGCGACCTGGTCCGGTGCCACCCATCGAAAACGTGTGGAACCGACGGGGGCAAAACCCCATCTTGTTCCATCTTCTCGCCTGTTGATGCTGCTAGCGCCAACCAGCCAAAAATTCTGCTGCGTGATATTCACGAAACAGGATCAGGAACCAGTTCGCTGCATTGTTTTTGTATCGTCTGATGGAGCCAAACCTAGGATTCCCTAATTTATCTGTCATGATGTTCGCGGCATCAAGACCCACCACCTGATTACTCAAGGAACACTTGCCTATTTTCTTTAAAAATAATCAGTACTGACGATAGAACTCAATAAACAAAAACAAAAAGGAGGTAGGCTCTTGTTGTGAGCGGCCGCTGCCAACTGAACAATTGGAACACTTGCCTATCTTTAAAAAAATCAGTACGTAGTGACGATAGAACTGAATAAACAAAAAAGAAAAGGAGAGAGGTTCTTGCTGTGAGCGGCCTCTGCCAATTAAAAAATCGCAAAACGAATTCGGAGCGAGGATTTTAAACAAGGAACGACCAAGAACGCATCTGGACTTGCAAATTTCTTCAATCCATTCATTCATTCAATCAACCGATAAATCTCTCATTTCCCTCTCCCTTTCCCTCTCAAAACAAACAAATAAAGATAACAAGATAACATCTCTGCCTCAAATCTTCTTCCACGGCACAAGGACACAGCATCGGCCGGCCCTAGACGACGGTGTAGAGGATGATGTCCGCGGCGTCGACGGCGGCCCGCTGCTGCCTCTTCATCATGGCCACGGCGCCCGCCGCGGCGCCCTCGGTCGGCAGCATCCCGGCGCCGTCGCCGGCGTGGTTGGCGGCCGCCGAGGAAGCCGGGGGGTGGTAGTACATGCGCGCCGTTTGCGGGCAGTGGGAGTGGAACCGCGCCGCTATGCGCACACCCATGTCCAGCAGCTCCACGTACTTCCCCATGGATCTGGCTTCAAATCTCGCTCCTTCCTCTCTCTCTGCTCGACGAAGAATAACCTGGCACGGACGGAGACGGCGGCCGAGGAGCTGGAAAGGACGGAGGAGGCTTGGAGGAAGCGCTAAGCTCTTCTTTCGTGGAACGGGGAGGCCCAGGAGCTCGGGGCGGCCATGGAACGGGAGGAGGTGCGCAGGGGAGAGGAGCTCATGCTTGGAAGGCTATGGAGGAGGCGGAAGGGCTTTTATAGCAGGAAATAAAGAGGGAGGATTTTATTGATTTTCTTGACCTGGCTGGCCGTATTAATTAGGAATTAATTATTGATTTATTTGGCGTGTTTGCGTGGGTTGGTTTTGGTTTTGGGCTGGCGTCAATTAGGTTTCCGTGCTCCGCGTCGGCGGTCTGCTTCCGCACCATAGCACACGCCTTTGCTTTCTCACATGCTTTTGTTTCTTCGCGTGCTTCGGACTTTTTTCGGAGTTTCACTGTGTTCTCACGCTCAACAAATCTTCTACTCCTAGTCTAGGTTCAATGGGCGAGCTACTGACTTGGACAGTCATCTTCTTTCGTTCATTGTGTAGGAAACAGTCTCTCTCCCACACTTCCACAAGACTTGCAAGTGGAGGGTTTTTGGCTACGAAAGTTTTGGCCAAACCACACATACACAGAGGGTTAGGCCACAATTACTCCCTCCATTCGCACCGGTTTATTAGGCTTTAACGTGTCATAAAAGAATTAAATATTAATTTAGTTACCAAAATATGTGATATATCTATCATAAACATTACTATATACTATTGGATTCATATATTAGCGTCGTTGGACGCAGTTTTGGCCAAACGGATGCCACCCAAACCATTTCGAACCTATGACTGCCATGTGGTAGCGCTCTTGGAGATGCTCTTAAAATCTATTCAAACAAGATATGTCCTTATGTGATGGTACCAAAGGCTCCTTCGTGTTGGACTGGGTTAGACAAAGACTTCAAAATAGGCACCTTTTTTTGAATAAGGGTCCGTCCGGAAGGATCGACAACTTCCATTAAGAAATAGTGGTGGATGTACAACTTACATAAAGGGACTTCATAAAATTTTAATCAAATCCTTGCATTTTGCAATAAAGCACTTTGTTAGTTTCCTGGAAAAGTGGTCGAGGACAGCTCCTACACCACCACCGCCGACTAGCACGCCGCAGCCAACCTCTACACCGCTGAGGATGAAACCACTTGGCGCGAAGAGGCGGGAGCTAACTGCAATGAAGTTGAATGGCCTACGTAATGGCTTGAGAGCCTGGGGTTGTCGATGTCCTTTACGCGCCGGATAAGACTATGACCATCACACGAGGTGGGAGGGGTCGCCGTACGATTCCACAGATCGACGACGAGGTCGCCACCGTGATGAATATCTCGGGTGAAGCTCCACTTCTCCCCTGCTGACGAGGGGTGACCTCGGCGATGTCCATGGTTATGGACTTGGTATCAGAGCCATTGTTTGACCTTAGGAGACCCTAGTTAGAAATGGACGTTCTGAAAAATTGAGTTTCAAAAAGGAATGAAGTATTTCTGAAAATTTTAAATCTTTGTCTTCTCCTTGAGCTCTTTGGAAAAACAAGAAGTCATGCTCTTCCTTAGAAATATAACTAAAATTTTGCCACACTTGTTCACTTCTCTAACTTAATCCTTTACTTCACTTTCAGATGGAGCCCGTGAACACGAAGTTTTACCAGCTTGGGAATGGGGGAAGCTTGATCTTCGAGCACGACCTCAACGCCCTGTCCGACCACCTTGGTCGCCCGCACCCGGAGTTCCACGGATCGCAGATCGCGAACCAGCCAGGAGGCGAGCTGCAGTGGATCATCACCGCTGACTTGAGGGGCAAGATGGAGCCTCCCACTTCTGAGAGGATCCTCTTCTCCTTCATGGAGAGCAACTGGCTGGACGGACTTGCTCGCGGACTTCGGGAGGGACTCGCACGCTGTGCGGGATGAGCGGGAGGCACTCAAGCACCCTCGCTTTCGCACCTCGCGAGGCGTAACTCGCCGGAGAGCCCATGGACATGACCTCTCACCCGGAGCTGAAGCACCATGTGGAGCATCTCGACTTCATGCCGTACCACACTCGGCGGGATCTCGACCACTCCCGTGAGTACGCCAACCGGACTCACGCCCGCATCATCGAGCAAGGTGATCGCATCAAGCTGCTCGCCAAGGACCGCAGGACCCTCCGCCGCAGCCGCGCGAAGAGGGATGCCACTATCATCCGCCTCCGCGCGAAGATAGCCGCACTCGAGGCCACCGTCAAGGCCCAGAAGAGCAGATGAAGAAGATGGAGGAAGATGGAGAAGACATTCAGGGAGGAAGCAACTACCCGAGTGACGACAACGACTTCGAGGAGGATGAGAACACCGAGGGGGAAGACTACGACTTCGGACGACGAGGATGATGACCACACCCCCATCGATGTTGATGAGGAGGAGGAGTAGTTCACTTATGCACTATCGTAGGTGTGAGTTGTATCCCGCCCCATGTATCGTAGTTTGGAGAAGAAGGGTTCTTAAAACCCTTAGTGTGTTAGCTTGTAATGTGTGTTGTTTGCTATGAATGAATGTATGGTTGTGTCATCATGAAAAGACTTCAAGTTTTAAGCTTTGAACTTAAACACAAAACAAGCCATAGAAATTTCCTCTTTTCTCATGATCAATCTCAATACTCAGATGGCCCCTCCAAATCGCAACACGAACCAAGACGCTATGATGCAGATGTTGCAAGTTATCTTTGGAAGATAGAGAAGCAGAAAGAGCTGAAAGGCAAGCCAACATTGCAAAGACTTCAACAGCCTTGTCAACAACAATCAAGGCCACCATGATCATCCAGGATCTAAGCTCAAGAACTTCCGAATACCAACCCGCCAGTTTTCAGCAAGACCGAGGAACCACTTGATGCAGATGATTGGCTCCAAACTATGGAGAACAATCTAGAAGTAGCCGGAGTGGAAGAGAATGAGAAAGTGCTGTTTGCCACGCACTACTTAGCAGGACCAACAAGAGCTTGGTGGACAAGCACCCGTGCCATGAACGCGGGACAGTTCATGACTTGGACTGAATTCAAGCTCAAGTTCAGCAAGTACCATGTGCCCCGGGTCTCGATAAAGAAGATGAGAGATGAATTCCGTGAATCGAAGCAAGGCCGGATGTCCGTGGTGGAATACCGCGACAAGTTTCTCACACCTGTCAAGGTACGCCCGGATGAGACCGACACTATCGAGAAGAGGAAGGAAAGGTTCTGAATGGACCGCATGATGAGATGCACCGTGTTGATCAACATCCCCTTTGCCGACCTCGAAGCCCTCGTTGACTCCGCCATCCGGATGGAAGGCAACCGCACCAAGCCGCCGAGAACCGCAAGCGCCGCATGATGAATCGCAGTGGGCCCGGCAATGCCCCAAGGTACCGCCCCAACTCGGGCGGAGGTTTCGTAACCAACAAGCCCAATGCACGATGTCACGTCCGGTTTATCGTAACCGGAGTGGAGGAAACCCCAGCCAGGAGGCCACCACAACAACAAGAACTACAACACCAACAACAACTTCAACCGCGCTCCGCCGAGAGCCCCCAACAACAACAACAGAACAACAACTCCAACACCGCACCAAGGACCGGGAGCAATGCAATCCCCGTCGCGAACAAGCAGGACAAGACCACCATCACTTGTTATGAGTGTGGTGTAGTGGGGCACTACTCCAATGAGTGTCCCAAGAGGCTCGCCAAGCTCGCAGCAACCCCGCACCACCGCTCGCAGACAACGCCGTGTCTCCACCGGCAAGAAGAAGTTCGCCCCCAACAACCCGAACAACCGCGGAGGTCGCCTCTACCACATGAATGCCGAGGAAGCCCAGGAAGCACTCGACGTGGTGCTGGGTATGTTCTCTCGTTAACTCAATACCAAAGAAGAGTGTTGTTTGATTCGAGCATCGCATTCGTTCGTTACTGAAGATTTTGTGTGCACTAGTAAGATTCAACCAATCAGCTTGAAACATGTCATGGTAGTTCAAATACACTGGATCAACAACTAAAGCTAGAAAATTTTGCAAAGATGTACCCATCGTAATCCATGAAATAGACTTTTATGCAAACTTGATTGTTCTGGGAACAAAAGGATTGGAAGTAGTCCTGGGTATGGACTGGATGGCGAAACATCATGGATTGATAGACTGCGCCAAGAAGGCCATCACCATGACAAGTAGCACCGGAATAATAATAGAACACTTATCTGAAAAACTACCCAGAAAATTCACCTGCAATCAAAGTGTAGCAAAGCCAACTCTGGATCAAATCAGGGTCGTTTGTCGATACCCTGATGTGTTTCCGGATGATCTACCCGGTATGCCCCCGGACCGGGATATCGAGTTTATCATCGAGTTAATCCCTCGAACAGACCTATAGCCCGTAGAGCCTATAGCATGAACCCCGCAGAATCGATGGAACGAAAAAGCAAATCGGATGATATGCTGTACAAAGGTCTGATTCGACCAAGTGCGTCGCCTTGGAGATCACCAGTTTTGTTTGTGGATAAAAAGGACGGTGCCACTCGTTTGGTTACGGATTATCGTAAGCTTAACGATGTCACCATCAAGAATAAATATCCTCTGCCAAAGATAGAAGACCTGTTTGACCAGCTGACCGGTGCCCAAGTTTTCTCAAAGATTGATCTGAGGACAGGTTACCATCAACTGAAAATCCGAGCAACAGATATTCCAAAGACTGCCTTTACCACCAGATATGGACTGTATGAGTACAATGTCATGTCCTTTGGACTGACCAATGCCCCCGCTTACTTCATGAATCTCATGAATAAGATTTTTATGGAATTCCTGGATAAGTTTGTCGTTGTCTTCATCGACGACATCCTTATCTACTCCAAATCAGAAGAAGAACATGAGCAACATTTGGAAGTGGTTCTAGAAACCCTTAGGCAACATCAGTTGTACGCCAAGTTTAGCAAATGTGAGTTTTGGTTGAGAGAAGTGGGATTCCTGGGACACATCTTGTCTGCAGGAGGAATTGCTGTAGATCCCGCAAAAATCAAAACAGTTGAGGAATGGAAGGTCCCAACCACCCGCATCGAAGTCGAGCATTTCTAGGATTGGCGGGATATTACCGCCGATTCGTTGCAGGATTTTCAAGCATCGCAAGACCAATGACTCAACTGCTGAAGAAGGACCGGAAATTTGATTGGAATGACAAATGTGAAGAAAGTTTTCAGCTACTCAAGCTCAGATTAACCACAGCCCCAATATTGATCATGCCCGATGTCACCAAGCCATTTGATGTCTATTGTGATGCATCCAAGACTGGACTTGGATGTGTGTTGATGCAAGAAGGCAAAGTGATATCTTACCTATCAAGGCAACTGAAGCAACATGAACAGAATTATCCAACGCATGACTTGGAGTTAGCAGCCGTAGTGTTAGCCCTGAAGGTTTGGCGTCATTACCTCATGGGTAATCGATGCGAGATATATTCAGATCACAAGAGCCTGAAGTACATCTTCACCCAGAAGGAGCTGAACATGAGACAGCGCAGATGGATAGAATTAATCAAGGATTACGACATGGAAATTCACTACCACCCCGGCAAGGCCAATGTGGTAGCTGATGCCTTGAGCAGACTGCCGTGTCAGTTAAACTCCATGATCGCAATAGAGCAACCAAGCCTGTACCAAGAGTTTGAACAATTCGGACTAGAGCTAGTGAGCGAAGGATTCCTCGCCACATTGAACTCCAACCCACCTTGATGAGCCGATAAAAGAAGCCCAGAAGGGAAATGCCAGCATTGACGGAATAAAGAGTCAGATAGCTGCAGGAAAGGCACCAGGATTTACCGTAGATGAAGCCGGAGTTCTTTGGTACAAAGAACGTCTCTGCGTACCATCGGACTCTGACTTGAAACAAGTCATTCTGCAAGAAGCCCATGACACCCTTTACTCAATCCACCCCGGAGGTACCAAGATGTACCAAGACCTGAAGGAACAATTCTGGTGGCACGGAATGAAGCGAGAGATAGGAAGCTACATCGCCAAGTGTGATATCTGTCAGCGAGTCAAAGCAGAACATCAACGACCCGCAGGACTGTTGCAACCTTTACAGATTCCGGAGTGGAAATGGGATTCTGTCGGTATGGACTTTATCACAGGATTGCCCAAATCTAGCAGAGGAAATGACTCCATTTGGGTAGTCATCGATAGGTTAACCAAGGTTGCCCATTTCATCCCTGTCAAGACCACATACCAAGGCCCAAAGCTAGCTGAGCTATACATATCCAGAATAGTCAGCCTGCACGGAACCCCGAAGTCCATTGTGTCAGATAGAGGATCACAATTCACCTCAAGATTCTGGCAGAAAGTACATGAAGGACTAGGAACCCGTCTGAATTTCAGCACAGCATACCACCCACAGACTGACGAACAGACAGAGAGAGTCAACCAGATCCTAGAAGATATGTTGAGAGCCTGTGTGCTAGAGTACGGATCCAAATGGGAAGACTGCCTACCATATGCAGAATTCTCCTACAACAATAGCTATCAAGCCAGCTTACAGATGGCCCCCTTTGAAGCCCTGTACGGAAGGAAATGCCGTACCCCTCTGAACTGGTCGGAAGTCGGAGATAGTCAAGTCTTCGGCCCCGATGTTCTCCGCGAAGCTGAAGAGAAGGTGCACAAGATCCGCGAGTACCTCAAGACCGCCCAATCCAGACAAAAGAGCTACGCCGACAAGAGACGCCGAGAGATGACATTCGAGATCGGAGATTTTGTGTATCTCAAAGTCTCACCCCTCAAAGGAATGCAGAGATTCCAACTCAAAGGAAAACTCGCCCCCAGATATGTCGGACCATTCAAGATTCTGGATCGCCGAGGAGAAGTCTCATATCAGTTGGAACTACCGGAAGAGATGTCCGCCGTACACGATGTGTTTCACATCTCACTACTTAGGAAGTGCCTAGAAGTGCCTGAGAAGACCGAAGTATTCAAGAACATCGACCACAGAGCCATTGATATCAACAAGGACCTAACCTACCGCGAAGTGCCTATTCGCATCCTGGAAGAAGCATTCAGGACCACCCGCACCAGAAGTATCAAGTTCCTGAAGATACAATGGAGTAACCACACTGAAGAAGAAGCAACTTGGGAACGCGAGGAAGACATGAAGAAAGAATACCCAGATCTCTTTAGTACCTAGTTTTCTCTAGATCTCGGGACGAGATCTTTTGTAAGGGGGAAGGGTTTGTAACATCCCAAGTTTCAACAAAATGAACAAGAGAGAATTCAAGAATCCAAAAATTGAGGCCAACAAAAACTTTTTCTCATCATATAGGTTTATGCATATAGATCACCTTATTAATTATTTTGAGTGTGCAATTGCCATGATGTTTGCTTATGTGTTCTCTCCCACTTTACAACCCTAGCAATGATCACTTGATCACCCTTGGCCAATTAAAATTGAAATATAAAAGAAATCCCAAAAATCCATTTCACCCTCACATAAGGCCTATGCCATTTTTGCAAATACTTAATCTAGGCCAAATTGGTTGGCACCATTACTTGTAAATGGTTAATAAACACTTATTAACACCTTTGGAATCAAGCCAACTCAATTCAAACCAAAATCAAACTCAAATTCCAAGTCACATGCAATATGGTCACTTGTGCCATTTTTAGTCTGATGGCCACTTTGAGCCCCTGGTTCTCTTCTTTCCACTTCTAAACTTTGTCAACTCTTTTCACCTCATCCAAGACAACATCAAGCACTACAACTTTGCCCAAAACCACCACCCCAAATTCATCACCAATTTCAAATGGCAAGCAAGCAAAGTCAGGACTTTGAAACAAATTTAAGATCTTATGCAAAATGTGATTTTGCATATCAAATCCATTTTGACCACCACCACCACCAAAATGCTCCACTTAATATTTGTTTACAACCCACCAAAAAGAATTTCAAATTTCGAAAATAATTTTCTTGCGGGCATTCTGTCGAACACATTGCAGGCAGAGTATCAAATTGAGCCCATACCTCATTTTCCACTTGGACTTGGTCCAACTCTGACCTCTCTGCACCCTGGAACCTCCCTCTCACCTCACCACACCATCACCACCACTTGCACTGGTCAAAGAGAGATCAAATGAAGCAAACATTGCCATGCCGTGGCATGGCATGGCCAATTCATGCCATCTCCTCATCTGGTCCAATCCAGCCTGCATCACCTTGTCATTCACCTCCCTCTCACTCACCTGAGCACGACCCAACACTGCCTCGACGAAAAATGTTACCGCAACGGGTAGAAAACGTCGCGCCCGCACGCGCCCAGCACGCCCATGCCGCGCCAGCGCGCATGGCGCCAGCCGCTGGACGCGCCGCAGCGTCGCCCACCCCGCGCCCCTGCGTCACCTCCGCCTTCACGCTCACCGCCAGTAGACGCACCACGGCACCCTGCATCACCTGGACACGCGCACGAGGCCGCGGGAACGCCGTGGACGACGACCGCGTCGACGACCGTCCGCCACAGTGCCCACGGACGCGTGACGCGCGCCACTGTGCTTGACCACCGAAAGCTGTTTCGAGTACATCGTGACGCTCCCTGAGTCTGCCTAGACACGACCATGCCCTCGCCCACGCCGTTGATCGACGGGAGCGCGCCAGAGCCACCGTCACCATGACCGCCCGCCCTGGCTCGGAGCCGCTATAAAAGGAGGACTCCTCCGTCCAAACTGAGCACGCCAATCGACTCCACACATCCTCGAACTCCCCGCCACCTCAATTTCATAGATACGCCGCCGGAGACCGCCAATCGCAAGATCGACGCCGCCGCCCGACACGGAGGCCGCCGGAGCAGGAGGCCGCCATTGGAGACGCCGCTGCTTCCCTCTGCTTCACCGTCGTCGACAACGTTGCCGTGCACCTCGCCCTCGACCGCCGGAGCTCCGACGAGCTCGCCGACCCCCTGCCGCCGTCGCGGTGAGTTCCCCCTCTCGCCGGAGACGAAGGCCATCCTCGACCGTGCGATCCCACTCTAATCCTACGGTCCACCTCCCCGCACCGTTTCGGTGTTTTAAAACACACCGACGTGTGGTCCCCACACCGTCAGGCGGCCCGCTGCCGGACGCAGATCGGGCCGGCCCAAGTTCCCTTCCCGCGCAAGCCCACCTATTTGAATTCAAATTTGGAAATTAGATAAAATATACAATCTGATGCAAACTTTGAAATTCAATTGTGACAAATCTACTCGGCCAAATTTTACAAACTTTATATTTTTGGAAACCTTATGAAATTGTCTACACCTTGCCACTGACTAGAACCCTAGATCTTTTGTAGAACTGAAATGACAAAATAAACAAAGCAGGGACTTTTCTGCCTTGTAATAATTCTTAAAAATCAACCATAAATGCTTTTCAGTTAATTCCACCTCCAATAATTCACTTTTCACTTATACTTTTTGTTTCTACAAAAATATGCCATGCTTACTTTGGATGATCATAGTTTAGTTGATTTAAATGCCTTATGGCTATTTTCTAGTCAAAGATATTGTCCAAAACTATTAATAAATCTTATGTGGGAGTTTCCCTCATTTAAATCTTGTCACCACCAATTCCAAGTGAAGTGGAGACTCTGGTTATTTAGGTCCCATAGGAATTGTTGGTGATATTAAATCTTTGTTATGCTAGAATTAAATTGTATGAGGTGCTCACCTCATTTAAACCTTTTTCTCCAAATGCTAAGTGTGAAGAGGTTGACTTGGGTCAACCTAGGTCACATATTATGCATAAGAGAAATTAAATCTTAATAAGATAATGAGAGGAAATTATTTCTCTAAATAATGCAAAGTAACATTTAAGTTTAGTATGAGAGGAAATTATTTTTTCTTAATTAATAAGAAGAACCCATCCACCAACTTAATAGTAATATGTGATGCTAGTTTAAGTGTGTGAACCATGTTTGTGCATAGTTTAGTAGATTAGTTTGGTGTGATGATTGTGTACCCCGTATTCGTATTTTAGACGCTAGTACCGAGGAGTACCAGGAGGAGGAGGAGGTCTACTTCCAGGAAGAAGAAGACCACTTTGACCAGTTTCCCAACCAAGGCAAGATAATACTCTTGCAAAGTGCAAAGCTCACCATGAGCAAGGCATTACCCCATTTACTTTATGCTTATAATCCTATTTCCCAGTTTTACTCTACAAGCTTTATTTACTTTTGTTTTATCAAAGTACTTGTTGATTTATGATTTACTGGGTTAGTTTGGAGTTAGTACAAGAGTATCAAACTTAGCCTAGAAGCAAAGCAAATACTTAGCACCCCTCACACCTAGTGGCTAGTGCTAAATTTAAAATGACTACTCTAGATGGGAACATGTGTTGGTAAAATGATGATGGTGAAAACCTTGGAATGATTAGTCATTTCCATTGAAAGATTTTGAAGGTGAATATGACACTGAAGTTGACTTGGTGACTTTGGCTAAAAACTGATGATTGATTGGATGCGATACCATTCCAATTTTTGAGTACCCCCACAATACCTGATTATGGGTAGGGCTTAGCTGGAAATTTATGTGTCTTAGTATGGGTTCCCTCTGAACACACATCATAGGGGTTATGCTTGAGGCTGCCTCCGTTGTTGAGAAATGATGTGAATTGAAGGCGAATTGTACGGCCAAGCCCTGTGCAGTTCCCGGGTTAACAGTTGGTTTTCACCGGGAGGCCAAGCTCATGGGGAGAGGTGCCTATACTAGGGTGTGTAAGTGAAAGGTTAACGGTTGATGATCCGCGTACTGAGTTACGATTATTCAGGGTTTTACCCCTGACGGATGTAATCAAATGTTGTGGCACAAGTGTGCGACCTCTGCAGAGTGTAGAACTATTCGAATAGCCGCGTCCGCGGATATGGACAATTGGAAAGGCCATTCTGTTTCCATCATCAGAATTTATATCTTTGTGACTGGTGTTTTTGAACTTGAACTGGAAAGGTGACTTTGACTTTGAATCACAACTGAGTTGTGGGAATGACACTAATGTTCCCACTTGAGTTAGTTAGCACTTGAGGAGTTGTTTACAAAAGTATTTAGGAAATAAAATTGGCTTTATGCAAATAAACATAGAGCTTAGAACACCTTTATGTCGATGCTAGTACTTACTTTAGTATTAGATTGCGAGTACTTAAAGTACTCACGGCTTTGTCCCTGGCTATTCAAATGGCCAGAATATGAAGCCGAGCAGCAGTACGAGGAGGACGATCAGCAGGACGTCTACCACAACTAGGAGCTTCTAACGTCAAGCGTTGGCCTGTCGACTAGAGAGTCCTTGTATCTTACGCTTCCGCTATGAACTTGTGTTTGTTCGTTGATCATTAGATCAACTATTTGTGTAATATGGATCATGTGATTCCAAGTTGTAAGACATTATGGTTTGTAATGAATGATGACTGTGATACTTAACTATTATGCCTCGCAACAACAATTTCCTGGGATTGCGATGTATGACATAATAGGCATCCGGACTTAAAAATCCGGGTGTTGACACTTGGGTTTCAGGGAAAGAGGAGGGATGGCGATTAAGTTGGCTTATCAGACAAACAAGGTGGTCCGATCTTATTAGTTGGATGCTCAAAGTCATCGAGTTCCTAGAAAAAAAATCTAGGTTACAACGATGTGCTACAAATAAATGTAACACGTGTCCTTTATATGAGATCCCACGTCGCAGAGTCCAATCCGGGTCTGCTATAGATGGGCCTATACCAATGTCAGCTACTTGATGGATTTAGACTTGTTCTTCACCTCAAGTTCCTGGGCCGAAGATGCTTCTAGATCTTGTTTCATTATGGTCTTTACAGGCTCCTTTCTGGATCCGTGCCAGGGACGCCAAAGATGCGGACCGAGTAAGCCATCCCCATGTCACCTGCCGCAGATCCGTTGCGCAACTCGCACGTGCAAGCATCTACTTGTCTTCCTCTTCTCCACGACTAGCTTGGAGAAGGGGATCAAGCCCATGGCAAGTGGCCTCATATCCGCTCCGAACCTCGAGCTTATTTTTCATGGAGGGTGGAGCGGCACCGCAACTCATTTCCACCTCGGCCTCTAGAGCTCTGCAAGGAGAAGCAACACCACCACCAGCCACTGAGCGCCGCCCAGAAGTCTTGGTCCTAGATCTCCATCGGCATGTCGCTACACTGGGACACAACCCAAAAGCTAGACCTGAACAACCTACTAGTTTGGCCTCATCTCCTTTGTCGTCTCTAGTCGGTGAAGCCACTGGAGAAGAGGGGAGATGAGTCGGGAGCCATTGGTGGACTCTCAAGTGAAGAGGAGAGGAGAGAGGCGGAGCAAAGAGATGTCTCAACCCTAAAACTCGGTATAATTAGCCACAACTTTCATGGTTTCGGCGTTTCTTCCCAAGTGGGACGGTGGAAAAACACAAGCGACAAATCTTCCTTTGAGAAGAATACTCGTGGAATCATTATTTTAGGAAAATGTGAAGTTCACAAGCCACGCCAAAAAGCCATTGCTACCGCGCTACCGCTAGTAGTACACAACTATTTTTTGCATAACGGGAGCACACAACTACTTGCGGCTTGCTTCAAGGAAGGGGCATTTCGCTAGGTGCAGCCCCACCAGTCACTAGGATCAAGCCTGTGTTATTCCACCTCTCTCCTCGCCGCAGCCAACCTCTACGCCGCTGGGGACGAAATCGCTTGGTGCGGGGAGCTAACTGCAACGAAACTGAAGGGTCTTCAAGATGGCTTGAGCGCCTGGTGACATAGGCATCCCCAATGGGCCTGCCGACGATGGTACCCGGGGTTTACTGAAGGCCCACGATCCGAAGGATAAGAAGAATCGGAAACTGTAAGGGTATTTTACCCTTATCCATTATTTTGGTATCTATGACACCATGCTAGAGTATTTGGACTAATACATGCCTACAAGATGACTTTCAGGTATTAGCCAAAGAGGTATGATGGTGTAGCAATGGAACAAAAGGCAACGGGAGACCCCCCCAATTCGACGAAAAATCAGCTAGTTTTTTCGAGCACGGCCGATCACAGATCCGGTCGGACCGGCCCTGGCACCGGCAGCCCGGTCACCAACCGACCCTGAACCGGTGCCATCCGGGCAAGTTCCGATAAAGAAACGAAGCCATCCGGCGTGCGTCCGGTCACCAGCCCGGTTTGAACCGGCTGCTCCGGTCCACGGCCCCGGCTCGACCGGGCGCTCGATCGAGCGGCGGTCAAGAACCAGTGTTCTGCGCTGTGACATCCGGCGACATCCGGTAAGCCCGTAAGCCTGCCCGGTCAAGTCCCGGTCCCGGCTCCGGTTGGAAACCGACTGCGGCTCAGGTCTTGGTTCGACTGGCCGTGGACCGGCCTGTCCGGCGCCAAATCCGGTTGACCGGGTTTCTCGAAGAATCTGCTGATGTGGCAAGTGACCAACGGCCGTATTTCGAAGAACACTATAAATAGGTCTTCTCCTACCTCTGAACAGTTAGGCACTACACTACAAGCTGTTCTTGAGCTCTCTCTCTCATACTCCATTGCTAGAAACACCAAAAGCCTCGAGATCTCCCTCCTCCTCCACCCAAACTCAAATCCCTCCGGGGAATCATTAGAGGAGGACCCGATCTACCGTTCTACCAAGCCAAATCTCATTCCCCCTTGTATTCATTGAGAAGCTTGCTTCCTAGGGTTCCTTGGAAACCCTAGGTAGGCAAGAGGAGTCCGGAAGCATCCGGGCTGTGGATTTGCTCCGGGCAAGATTGTGAAGGTTTGGAGGCTACCTCAAAGTCTACCACAAGTGAGTGAGCTATTCCTTCGTGGGATAGGCTCCGGAGAATAGGGTGAGCCTTCGTGGCGCGGGGAATCCTTCGTGGGACCTCCACTCCTCCAAACGTGACGTACCTTGTTGCAAAGCAAGGGAACACGGGAATACATCCTCGTCTCCGCGTGCTATCGGTTATCTCTAACCGAACTCCTTACTTGTGATTTAATCGCTCGTGAGAGCCTTCGTGCTCGAGTTAGTTGTATCCTCATATAGGTTGTGTCACCTAGTTTGCATTAGGCTCATCTTTATATTCCGCAAAGCCTAATATTGCAAAGAAAGAATTAAAATTTGTAGAAACCTATTCACCCCCCCCCCTCTAGGTTTACCATCTCTATACTTTCAATTGGTATCAGAGCCTGGACTCTTATTAAGGGCTTCACCGCCTTAAGAGTGAGATGGATAAACTCTTCGAGGGTCTAGATGAAGACTCTAACCTTTCGGTTAAAGAGATGAAATCTAGATTCTTGGCATATGAGGCCGAGAAGAAGAAAAAGGAGGATGAGCTACAAAACCAAATGGCAGAAATGACCGCCATGCTTAAGAACCTAATCAAGGGTGGAACTTCTAGTGGGGCTTCGGTCTCTAAGGAGTCCTACCATGATGTTAACTATAACTATCCTAGAAACACTTCACCCATGCCTCATATAAACCATAGTGGGACCGTTCCCCATTACGATGGAACTCACTTTCCACATTGGAAATCTGCTATGGAATCTCATATTCGCAGCTGCAGTGTGGAGCTATGGGAGCTCATTGTTCATGGACATCGGGAGCCACAAGATCCCACTCGGTTGACCTCCACCGAGTTCTACAACCGTCAACTCAATGCATCCGCACGTGACAAGATTAGAAGTGGCATCAACCGCAAGCTTCTTGATCAAGTCGATGACATTGTCTCCGCTAAAGAGTTGTGGGATCGGATCGTAGTACTACAAGAGGGAACCGATTTGATCCAATCAGCTCTCTATGAGACCGCAAAGCAAGAGGCCTACCAATTCATGATTCGAGATGGAGAATCCATATTTGATGCCTATGCTAGGCTTGGTGCTCTGAAAGTAAGGGTCAAGGGACTTGGTGTTGAGAAGTACAATGACGGATTTGAGATGAACGAAGCCTTCATAAAATCCAAGGTCATTGCTATGATTGCCGTCAAACAAGAAGACACCAACCTTGGACTCAACTTGCAAATCATGACCAAGAGTGCCGATCTCAACTCCGATGATCTAGTCTCCTATGTGGCCGCCAATGAAAGCATGGCCAAAGCCGGAAAGAGGCTCAAGGCAATGAACCGTGTTGATGAAGCCTCACACAACCATGAAGCGTCACACAACCTTGCTCTCAAAGCTAGAGCCGACCATGAAAGCAAAGAAGACTATGAGATTGAAGAAGATGAAGAGATGACTTCAACTAGTGACATTGCTACCGACTTTGCTTTCTTTGCCAAGAAGTACAAGGCAAAGTTCCCAATGCTCCTCAATGACAAGAAGAAGAAGAGAACTTGCTACAATTGTGATGAAGATAACCACTTTGCAAATGAGTGCCCTTATGAGAAAAGGGTAGACAAGCCAAAGTTCATCAAAGGGGTCAAGCCAAGATTGAAGCCGAACCCAATCAACGATCGGTACAAGAAGAACAAGGAAGAGCTTTTGTTGGGGCCGAGTACTTGTCCGATGAAGAAGAGGAAGATGAGGAGAAGGAGGCCGGAGTGGCCGGTTTAGCATACTCTAAGCCCGGGTCACTCTTCACATATGACTACTCCAAAGATTACTCCACGGAGAATGATGTTGGTTCTTCCTTCATGGCAAGAACAACTCAAGATGATGACTCCGATGACTCTCCCTCCTCTCCAATCATTGGCTCTTGTCTTATGGCAAGGGAAACCAAGGTAATGGAACCTCCACCTTCCCTATCTAGTGTTCTTGATGATGAAAACGAAGATCAAGAAGAATTAACTATGCTTAAGGAACTCTATGATGTTAGATGCACCCTTCGTGGTGAAGCTCTTGTCAAGTTTGATTTCTTGATGGACTCACTCAAAGAAAAGGATGAGTCCATTGAGGAATTAGAATATCAATTGAATGAGAAGGAACGGAGATTCAATCTCCTAAGACAAGAGCTAAAAACCGAAAGGTGCATATCTCAAGGCCTTAAGCAACAAATTGAAACTTATGAACTTGATAAAGTTAAGGACCTAGAAACTATTGATAGGGCTCAATTATTGACCCAAGAGCTCAATGCTTCAAAGGAGGAACTTGAAGTTGCTCATGCTTCTCTCACTAGGGATCTTGACCACCTTGAAAGAGCTAACAAGCTTGTCAAGGATGAGCTCAAGAAACTTGGAGAGAATCATGATCTACTCCAAGAATCCTACAAAAAGGCTCTTGGATCAATGAAGGATCCCATTGATGTTGAAAAGCTTGCTTGTTCCTCCATTTCCTTTACTAGTGAGCATGCTAAACTTGTTGAGGAACATGTTCGTTTACAAGAGGAACTTTCTTTGCATGTTGAGACCAATGCATATCTTGAGTCCTTGGTGACCAAATATGGTCTTGACTATCATCCTAATGAATCTTCTTGTGAGCAAGCATCTATTCTTGAGGAAAATGTTAGGCTAACAAAGGAACTTGCAAAGTTCACCACCGCCAAGAACAAGATGGGATTGGATGACCTCTTGAGTAAGCAAAGGTCAAACAATCAAAAGTTTGGACTTGGATATGTTTCCAAGTCTCACAAGAAGAAGAACTACAACAAGGAGAAACCCGCTCAAGATAAGAACAAGAAGGTCACTAATAATGGCAAAGCCTCAAAGGGCAAAGCCACTAGTGGTGACCGCACGGGGCCAAACGATCACTATGCATTATTTGTTGATTATTATGGTGATGTCTATGCTAACTATGTTGGCCCTCCTAATGGCTATGCTTATAGAGAGTACTCAATTTGGGTACCAAAAGATATTGTTGCCATTGCAAAGGAACCCATTAATCGATGGGTTCCTAAATCCTCTACTTGATTTTGTAGGGGTATTCCTCCGGTGGTCCAAAATGGGTGTTTGATAGTGGATGCACCAATCATATGACCGGAGGAAAAGGTGTGCTTGATCAATTCATTGAAGATATCCACAAGAAGTCAAGCATTACCTTTGGTGACAACTCAAAGGGAAAGGTACTTGGGTATGGCAAGGTAGCAATCTCTAAGGACTTGTGCCTTGAGACGGTTATGCTTGTTGAACACCTTGGCTATAACTTACTTTCTATATATCATCTTGCCGATGCCGGGTACAATTCATATTTCACTAAATATTATGTGCAAGTCTTTAGGAGTGACAATCTCAAATTGGTCCTTGTTGGATTTGTGGAGAACAACCTTTATGTGGTTGACCTCTCGAAAGAGAGCCCCTCCTTCTCCACATGTCTAATGGCGGCCAAGCATGACGAAGGATGGTTGTGGCATCGCCGCCTTGGTCATGTTAACATGAGAAATCTTAAACAACTCCTAAAGGGTGAGCATATTGTGGGACTAACCGGTGTTTCCTTTGAGAAATATCGTGTTTGTAGTGCATGTGTAGCCGGAAAGCAACTCAAGAAGAAGCATCCCATCAAGAGTATTGTTACCACATCTAGGCCTTTGGAGCTCCTTCATTTGGACCTCTTTGGGCCATCACACTATGATACTCTTGGTGGAAGCAAGTATGGACTTGTCATTGTTGATGATTACTCAAGATACTCTTGGGTCTTTCTCCTTAAGTCTAAGGACGAGACCCATAGAGAGTTCATCACCTTCGCCAAGAAAGCTCAACGTATGTATGAATCCGAGATCAAGGCAATTAGGACCGACAATGGCACCGAGTTCAAGAACTACACTATGCAAGAGTTTGTGGATGATGAGGGCATCAAGCATGAGTTTTCGGCGCCATACACCCCTCAACAAAACGGTGTTGTTGAAAGGAAGAACCGGACTATCATTGAGATGGCAAGAACCATGTTGAGTGAATTCAACTCACCCCACAACTTTTGGGGAGAAGCCATCTCTACGGCCGTCCACTACTCCAACCGGCTCTTCCTCCGTCCCCTCCACAACAAAACCCCATACGAGCTCCTTACCGGTAACAAGCCTAATGTCATGTATATTCGTGTCTTTGGATGCAAATGCCTTGTTAAGAACAACAAAGGAAAGCTCGGTAAATTTGAAACTAGAACCATAGAGGGTATATTTGTTGGATATGCGGAGAACTCTCACGCCTATAGATACTACAACCGGTCCTCCGGGACTATTGAAGTATCTTGTGACGTGGTGTTCTTGGAGGATAATGGCTCCCAAGTGGAGCAAGTTGTTCCATGTGTTGCAGGTAATGATGTTGATCCATCTAGTGCCATCAAGCATATGGGCATTGGACACATCCGGCCCATGGAGGTTCATAATGATGATCAAGATGATGGAGTAGATGTCTCAAGCACGCCACAAGTAGAGCCTAGCTCAACTCAAGCCGAACCATCAAGTGCAACTCAAGAACCATCCTCCACTCAAGATGAGTCTCAATCCGAAGAACAAGAAGAAGATCCTCATTCCATGGAGCAAGATCATGATGACGATCAAGAAACATCCTCAACTCATGATCAAGCTCAAGTGGTCCCTCATGATCAAGTACTTGCAAGAGATGAATTCATTGATCATGAAGGAACCATTCGGAAGATCAAGGCCGCTACAAGGGCAAGTGACATGAAAGTGGATCAAGTCCTTGGTAGCATCTCAAGAGGAGTGGTAACTCGTAGACACCATGCATTACTTATCACTTATTGTCAACATCATGCTTTTGTGTCTAGTTTTGAACCACTTAAGGTACATGAAGCCTTGGTTGATCCGGATTGGGTAATTGCCATGCAAGAAGAATTGGAGTGTTTCACTCGTAATGAAGTATGGTCTCTAGTTGAGAGACCCAAGGATCATCGCATCAATGTCATTGGGACCAAATGGGTATTCAAGAACAAGCAAGATGAGAATGGCATTGTTATACGAAACAAAGCAAGGTTAGTGGCGCAAGGGTTTGCCCAAATAGAAGGTATGGATTTTGAGGATACCTTTGCGCCGGTAGCCCGTCTTGAAGCTATTCGTGTTTTGCTTGCATTTGCATCTTTCCACAATTTCAAATTATATCAAATGGATGTGAAAAGTGCATTTTTGAATGGTCCCCTAAAAGAAACCGCATATGTGGCTCAACCCCCGGGTTAAGACCCATGCCGACCCAACCACGTGTATTTACTCCATAAGGCACTCTACGGTCTCAAGCAAGCTCCACGTGCTTGGTATGAGTTCCTTAGGGATTTCTTACTACATGATGGGTTTTGCATGGGTACGGTCGATTCCACCCTTTTCACCAAGCGGGTTAAAGGGGTGGCCTCTTTATATGTCAAATATATGTTGATGATATTATTTTTGGTGGAACTAACCCCAATCATAACAAAGCTTTTGAGCTATTGATGACTAGGAAATTTGAGATGTCCATGATGGGAGAGTTGAAGTTCTTTCTAGGCTTCCAAGTGAGGCAACTTGCAAAAGGCACCTTCATCTCTCAAGAAAAGTATGTGAAGGACATGCTCAAGAAATTCAACATGACCAATGCAAGTCCAATGAAGACACCCATGCCCGTAAAGGGGCAACTTGGTTCATGTGACGGTGAGAAGGATGTGGACATAAAGGTATATCGCTCCATGATAGGATCCTTGCTCTACCTTTGTGCCTCTAGGCCGGATATCATGCTAAGTGTTGGGATGTGTGCTCGTTTTCAATCCGCTCCCAAGGAGAGCCATTTAGTGGCGGTCAAACGGATACTAAGATACCTTGTTCTCACTCCTACTCTCGGGCTATGGTATCCAAAGGGGTCAACCTTTGAACTCATTGGCTATTCGGATTCCGATTGGGCCGGTGATAAGGTTGATCGGAAGTCTACCTCCGGGCTTGCCAATTTATTGGCCGGTCATTGGTGAGTTGGTCATCCAAGAAACAAAACTCCACCGCCCTATCCACCGCCGAAGCCGAATACATATCCGCGGCATCTTGTTGCACTCAATTGTTATGGATGAAGCAAACCTTGAAAGACTATGGTGTGTCTCTTGGTACGGTGCCTCTTCTTTGTGACAATGAAAGTGCAATAAAGATCGCCAACAACCCGGTTCAACATTGTCGCACCAAACATATTGACATTCGCCATCACTTCCTACGTGATCATGTTGCCAATAAGGATATTGATCTCACTCATGTGGGAACAACCTACCAATTGGCGGATATTTTCACTAAGCCTTTGGATGAAGCCCGCTTTGTTAACTTGAGAGGAGAACTTGGTATTCTTGATCCTAAAAACTTGGATTGATTAACCTCTTGCACTATATTCTTGCATTTATCTTGCTATCTAGCTTAGAGGCATAGCACATATGGGGATAGTCATTCTACCATATCTTGGTATGATGCATACCTATGTGTGCAACATAAATAGACCCAATGTCATTATATGGACCCAAGCATGTCTCTTCGAGGTCTCATGACATTTGCGCTTTCACATAGGGGGAGTAATCCCCCGCCCCTCATTGAGCCTTCATTACAACTTGATTTGACTATATAAGGTCAAATGATCTTATTGCAAAAACTATTTCAAAATGCTCTTATGATTCTTGATATACTTCGAATCATGCCCATTGTAGCTATTTGTATCTTGTTTGCATTTTCACTCCAATGGGTATGCCTAGAGAACTTTGTGTTTTTCCAATCCCATGTCTATGCTCATCTCATCATCATCTATCTATCTATATGTACATGTCATCATATGAGCACTCACACACATTTACACAAAGAATAGGGGCAAAACGAGGCAAAATGACACATTTTTGGGACAATTGACTACGGCCGGTCACTTGGCCCCGGTCGGACCGGCCTGTGCGCCGGACCGTCGATCGGCCCGATCGGCCGCGGCGCCCGACCGCCGTGCGGGCTGTTATGTTTTGAAGAGGATACCCCTTGGGGATCTTCTTCCTCATTATCCCCCACCTCTCAAACCTCCATGGCCGCCGCCTCCACCATCTCCACCACACCCTAGGCACTTCCCACCACTAGATTCTCCCCAAACTTCACACAACCATAGATCGGGATCTCTCAAGCATCTTCACCAAAGCATTTGGTCCCTCTCAAGCTCATTTGGGAGATCGTGGGGATTTGGTCCTCAAGCCTTCTTCACGAGTTCCTCTTGCTCACTTGGGCCAAGAGGACAATGTCTTCGGGTAAATCTTTCTCCCTATCCCTCTCCCTCTTGCTTTCCCTCTCCCATTGCCCATTGTTGAGGAAAGTTGAGAAAAGTTAGGATTAGGGTTAGGGTTAGTAAGTCCTCATGCCACCTAGAGTGTCACACCCCTCCTATGCACATTGTTCACTCCCCTGGTATAATCTATGTTCAAGTTTGTGAGTTTTTGCATGATTTTGTGTCGAATTTCTGGGCAAACATCACAACTCAGCATGACCCGGTCTACAGCCCGGTCAACCGGCCTCTCGACCGGCTGGTCCGGCGCAGCGCCCGGTCAACCGGATGGCTAACCGGCTCGCCCGGTCTGTCGTCCGGTCGGACCGGCTCCTGCGCCGGCTCGCCCAGCTTTTTTCGCATAATCTCGTCGAGACACTTGAACATAGACTATGCTTTTGGCTTCCTCACATATGCTGATGACATGTACACTTACCTCTTTGCTATCCTCTCCCTATTATGCTGATTCACAGGTGATGAATGGACTGCTGCGGAACCTGGCCATGTCGCCAAGAGAGGGAGGGGCTCCGGGGTTCCACCCCGGCGCTCTACTGGTCGTGCTCCTCAGACTAGGGGTGGCAGCTCAACTGGAGGCCGAATCAAGAAATCTGCCAATAAGAGGAAAGATAAAGAGCCAGCACAGGATGGTGATGAGGTACTGCCAGATTTCCATGTTGGTAGTGTGCATATTGGGGCATGGAGAAGACTCAGAGAGTCCAACCCCTATCGCTTTGAGGAACCCACTTACACAGGGGGAGATCAATTTTTCTGGACCAACACACAGCAAGTCATGTGGGATGAATTCTATGACTCCCGCGAGTACATGAAGAAAGGCACCATTGTTATGCCCAAGGCCATCAAGGATGTCATTGGAATGTATGAAGCCACCAAGTTCCGCTTTGTGGTTGCGACCTTGAGGCGGATGGGGTTGTATGATCTTATGTGTTTGACACCTACTGATGGGTGCTATTGTCCAACCTTGGTGAGACAGTTCCACTGCACAGTCTTTTTCCATGATGATGCAGCTCGGACTATGACTTGGATGACTGGCAAACAGCAATACACTTGCAACTATCTTGATTTCTGTGAAGCCTTGGGGTTTGGTGGAGGGCGTACTTCTGGCTTCAAGATATATTCTCAGCAGAAGTTCAACCGTGGGGACATTGCTGGTTGCTATCCGCCGGAACCCACACCTGGACCTCCCACCATCTCCGGGATGTACTACTCCTACCTCTTACTTGCCAAGCTCTTCCGTGAGACTCTCATCAGCAAGTCCGGCGATACAAGTGAATGCCGTGCATATCATCTGAACTTGATGTACTACTGTCTCCCTGAGCACCGGCAACCTATTGATGGCTGTGATCTCATCTACTGCGAGTTACGGCGCTGTGTTCGCGAGAGGTTGACTCCTAACCTTGCCCAGTACGTTCAGCTGCTCATCAACAAGGTTGTGCCCACACCTCTCAATACTTTAGGTGAGCGGGTCAGGATGGAAGCGTTCAAAATCCCTGCCCAAGGTGATAACCCGGATGTTCCTGAAATGATGCCTTCTGAGCGCCGGTCCAAGGCACGCCATGACCATGCTAGCTCCAGCTCCTCTCGTCGCCCACAGCGTGGTGTCGCACGGTTCTTCTCTCGCTTATGGCAGATGTGCAAAAATACAAATGATGTTGCACATCAAAGTCTCTCTTTGAACCAAGAGACAAGGAGGCGCCAAAATGAGTTCATGGCTGCTAGGAATGTGCCTATCCCTCCTCCTGGCCCTGAGTTGGAGCCTGTCCAAGCACCAGACTGGGAGATGCCTCTTCTCACTGATGAGATGTTCCAGAACTTTGATCCTTCTCTGTACTTTGGTGGTCCTACTCCTAGATTTGCTCATGCACCTCCTGCTGATGATGATGATGAAGAGGATGATGACGGTGATGAGGATGATGATGAAGAGGATGATGATGAAGAGGATGACGATGGGGATGGTGATGGCAACTCTCCATCCGTGGGGCCCCACTTCTATTGATGGGACGCTAGTTTCTCTCCTCTTTTCTTCGCCTTTTTGGTGTTCCGATGCCAAAGGGGGAGAAGAGAGTAGAGTCTAGAATTACGGGGTTCTTTCGTTGTCACAAGCCATGGGAGTTGCTTTATTTGGATTTTATATGGCTTGTGCGTATTTGCTTTGATTTCTCAAGAACCATTTGCTACTTTGAATAATTCATGTATGGATATGTATGGACGACTATTATGTGTGCTACTCTATGTTAGGATAATCATGCTTTATGGATAATCATGCTTTATGCTTATATATGTTGATATACTTGTCCATACCATGCTTGTTTCCTAAAGATATTGGGGGAGCTTCTCATATTCCACAAATGGTGCACTTTGCATTCAAACGCAAACTCTCCAAGTGCACACATTATGGGGGAGCTGTCGTAATATCTTATATGGAATCAAGGTTTAGAGCTTATCATAATATCTATGTGTTACTCTAGCTCGGTTTGTCATCGTATACCAAAAAGGGGGAGATTGTAAGGGTATTTTACCCTTATCCATTATTTTGGTATCTATGACACCGTGCTAGAGTATTTGGACTAATACATGCCTACAAGATGACTTTCAGGTATTAGCCAAAGAGGTATGATGGTGTAGCAATGGAACAAAAGGCAACGGGAGACCCCCCCAATTCGACGAAAAATCAGCTAGTTTTTCTGAGCCTGGCCGGTCACAGATCCGGTCGGACCGGCCCTGGCACCGGGCAGCCCGGTCACCAACCGGACCCTGAACCGGTGCCATCCGGGCAAGTTCCAGTAAAGAAACGAAGCCATCCGGCGTGCGTCCGGTCACCAGCCCGGTTTCGAACCGGCTGCTCCGGTCCACGGCCCGGTCTGACCGGGCGCCTGACCGAGCGGCCCGGTCAGCAACCGGGTTCTGCGCCTGTGACATCCGGGCGACATCCAGTAAGCCCAGAAGCCTGCCCGGTCAAGTCCCGGTCCCAGCTCCGGTTGGAAACCGGCCGGCCCGGTCTGTGGCCCGGTCTGACCGGGCTGTGGACCGGCCTGTCCGGCGCCAAATCCGGTTGACCGGGTTTCTCGAAGAATCTGCTGATGTGGCAAGTGACCAACGGCCGTATTTCGAAGAACACTATAAATAGGTCTTCTCCTACCTCTGAACAGTTAGGCACTACACTACAAGCTGTTCTTGAGCTCTCTCTCTCATACTCCATTGCTAGAAACACCAAAAGCCTCAGATCTCCCTCCTCCTCCACCCAAACTCAAATCCCTCCGGGGAATCATTAGAGGAGGACCCGATCTACCGTTCTACCAAGCCAAATCTCATTCCCCCTTGTATTCATTGAGAAGCTTGCTTCCTAGGGTTCCTTGGAAACCCTAGGTAGGCAAGAGGAGTCCGGAAGCATCCGGGCTGTGGATTTGCTCCGGGCAAGATTGTGAAGGTTTGGAGGCTACCTCAAAGTCTACCACAAGTGAGTGAGCTATTCCTTCGTGGGATAGGCTCCGGAGAATAGGGTGAGCCTTCGTGGCGCGGGGAATCCTTCGTGGGACCTCCACTCCTCCAAACGTGACGTACCTTGTTGCAAAGCAAGGGAACACGGGAATACATCCTCGTCTCCGCGTGCTATCGGTTATCTCTAACCGAACTCCTTACTTGTGATTTAACTGCCTGTGAGAGCCTTCGTGCTCGAGTTAGTTGTATCCTCATATAGGTTGTTTCACCTAGTTTGCATTAGGCTCATCTTTATATTCCGCAAAGCCTAATATTGCAAAGAAAGAATTAAAATTTGTAGAAACCTCTTCACCCCCCCCCCCCTCTAGGTTTACCATCTCTATACTTTCAGAAACCCAAGTTGCTAGTTAAGAAAAGCTAGAGTTGTATTAGGAGAGAACACTTGTAATACTGCGGGATGAGTTGGAAACCCTCCCGGACTCTGTAACTTGTGCACGAATCTCTCGGTTCCACCTCCTATATAAGGGGGAGCCGAGGGACAAAGATAGCATCGATTCATTGTCTCACAAACCCTAGTTTTCATATCGTCGAGTACTTTTCGGCTGAAACCTTCGAGATCTACTTGCCCTCTACTTCTAGCTAAAACCCTAGTCTACAACCCGTAGGCATTGACAAGTTAATCCCTTGTCACCTGGAGGTTGTTGATGTCCTTCATGCGTTCACCGGATAAGACTATCACCAGCACCGAGGTGGGAGGTGTAGCCATACGATTCCACATATCGACGACAAGATCGCCGCCATGATGACTCTCCGGAGATCGCCGCCGGGAGCCGTTGGTGGACTCTCAAGGAAAGAGAAGAGAGAGGGATGGGAGAGGAGAGAGGTGGAAGCAAAGAGATGTTTGAACCCTAAAAATCGGTACAATTAGCCGCGGCTTTCATGGTTTCGGCGTTTCTTCCCAAGTGGGAGTGTGGCAAAACACAAGCGACAAATCCTCCTTTGAGCAGAATACTTGTGGAATCGTTATTTCAGGAAAATGTGAAGTTTACAAGCCACGCCAATAAGCAATTGCTATCGCGCTACTACTAGTAGTACACAAGTATTTTTTTTTCTTAACGGAATTACACAACTACTTGCGGGCTTTGCTTCAAGGAAGGGGCTTTTCGCCAGGTGCGCCCTCACCAGGATCAAGCCTGGATTCTTCCGAGGAACCTAGCGTGCACTTGCGCTGTGTTCTCTGGCAAATTATGCGGCGACCTTCGACTTGCGGCTCCTGTTCACGCATTTAGCCTTCGCCTACCTACCGTTGGTTCCGCTAATTCGCTCTGAACCGTCGTTGCCTCGAGGCCGCTCCTCCGTCCATGCTACTACTCCTACAGCCAACTGCCTACTGACTTTCAGATCTTTTTTTTTTTAGATAAAAGGCAACAGCGTGCCCGACTTTAAATTAATAAAGCCCTCAGGTTTAACAAGGTTTACAGTGCTGCGGCATACAGTTTAGCCAAAAGTAACAACAGACTAGGGGAAGAACAACGGTGATAAGACGAAACACAGGAAAAGCAGGGGCAAGCTCCATGGACAAGATATGCTAAGTCTTCACTGGCTTGGTTGTCCTGGTCTCACGGCGGCGTATAGCTCCCTCAGCTTGTTCTCCACCCACCGGAGGCCCTCCCTGTCGCTTGACTTTGCCTTGACGCTCCATAGCTGTATAAAGAGCGCAGTTTTGAAAATCACGTTAGCGGGATGGTTAATCACTTTCTTTTCAATAGTGAGTTTATTACGAATGTTCCACAGGGCCCAAGATTGGGCGAGAAAGAGAAACCACAAAAGCCTACGGGCCCTTCCCGCAAGGTTGGAAAGAATAGCATGGAACTGTGGGAAATTTCCAGGGTTCCAGTTACAGTCGAGGATCTCACGGATTGCACTCCAGGCGAATTTTGCAATAGAGCAAGCGAAGAAAATATGGCCCGCATCTTCCATTTGGCCACAGAGGGCGCAGTTACCCGAGGCGGGGCCGTGGCGCGTCGCGATTTGCTTGCTGGAGGGAAGTCTGTCGAGGATGAGCTGCCAAGCGAAAATCTTAATCTTCAGAGGGACTTTGGCTGACCAGACGTCCTTGTGGAAAGCAACCGAAGCCCCTTGCGATAGTTTGGCATACAAAGATTGAACGGAGAACTTGCCCGAAGGTTCTAAATGCCAAGATACTTTGTCTTTGTCACTCGAAAGGGAGAAGGGTTCAATGAGCCTCCCCAGATCGCTCCATTGCCGCCGTCCTTCCAGATTGAGAGAGCGGCGGAAGGTGATATTGCTGTCCCCGGCATCTAGGGCCGCAGCCACCGTGAGGTTTGGGTTAGAGCAGATGTTGAAGAGGTCTGGGAACAGCTCTTTGATGGGTTGGTTACCGCACCACCGGTCAGACCAAAACAAAGTGCGACGTCCATCCCCAATGACGTGTTTCGCACCCAGCTTGAAGAAGTGTTTAATTTTGTGAAGGCTTTTCCAAAATTGCGAGCCCCCGTGTCCGGTGCCCTCGAACAGGTTATCGGCGTCGCGGTATTTGGCCCTGATAATCGTCGCCCAGATAGAAGCCTCATCTTGATACAGCTTCCAAATCCACTTGGACAGCAGAGCAATGTTCATCTTTTTTGAGTTAAGCAAGCCTAATCCTCCCGCGGATTTCGGCCGGCAAACCGAGGGCCAGTTGACCATATGGTATTTACGTTTGTTGCCCGCTCCTTCCCAGAAGAATTTGGAGCGGTGTGAGTCAAATCTAGCATGAATCCCATCATGTAGAAGGAAGAGGCCCATGGCAAAAATGGGAATACTATCAAGGCACGCGTTGGACAGGATCAGGCGTCCCCCGGAGGTGAGAAGTTTACTGAGCCACGGTTCAATCCTGCCGGCCAGCTTGCGGACCAAGAACAACCATTGTTCCAGACGGAGCTTCCTGTCCGAGATAGGGAGCCCAAGATACATGAAAGGGAAGGCGCCGCATTTACAGTTAAGCTTATTTGCGACTCTTTGCTGTTCCTCCAAAGGCTGGCCCATAACAATGACTTCACTCTTATGATAGTTGATTTTCAAGCCGGACATGTCTTCGAAGCACATGAGCAAGAATTTGAGGTTGGCTATGTTGTCTTCCGTGTTTTGGATAAGGATGAGCGTATCATCCGCATACTGGAGGTGTGAGATCCCGCCAGGGATCAGGTGGGGTACCACACCCTGAAGGTGGCCTGCTGCCCCCGCGGCAGAGAGGATACCCGACAGAGCCTCGCCGATGAAGTTAAACAGGAGAGGAGATAACGGGTCCCCTTGGCGCACCCCTCTTTTGTTCCTGAAGTACGGGCCAATCGCACCGTTGATTGAAATGGCCGTCTGCCCGCCGGAAACGAGCTGCAGTACTCTGTGGATATAGGCTTCTTCAAAGCCTTTGCACCGAAGCACTTCGGCCAGGAACTCCCAGTTAACCCGGTCGTAAGCCTTCTCGAAGTCGATCTTAAGGAGAACCCCTCCTAATTTCTTAGAGCGCAACTCATGCACAATCTCAAGGAGTGCGAGAGGGCCTTCCAACAAGTTCCTTCCTTTGATGAAGGCCGTCTGATTCAAACTGATGGTTTTTTGCGCAATGGGGTCTAGACGAAACGCAAACGCCTTAGACACGATTTTGAAGATCACGTTAATGAGGGCAATTGGGCGAAACTGGGCGACATTGTCCGCCCCTGGGACTTTGGGGATCAAAGTGAGGATGGCGAAGTTAAGGCGAGAGATGTCTATGCGTCCCAGCATAAAATCATTGAGAATGTGGAGAACCCCCCGTTTAACATTGGGCCAGAAACGTTTGAAAAACAGAACAGGGAAACCGTCGGGGCCCGGAGCCGTGTCAGATTTCATCTCCCGGACGATGAGATCAAGCTCCTCCTCAGAGAAAGTCAGCATCAGCTGGTTGTTGTCCTCGATCGAAACTTGGGCGTTTGACTTTCAGATCTTTGACCATTTGCTTTGATTCGATCGGACGAATTCTACGAGATCTCTCACTTCGGCTCCTTGTCTCACTGCCGCGTGCTGCTATCATAGTTTTGAAGGTGTGATTAGTTCTCTGTCTACTGAATAATTTAGTTATTCTTAGAATAACGCCAGTGAACTTTAGTTGGAACTCATGTTGCAAACTCACTATTACTACAAATCACGAATCAAATATAGCGGTTTGGAGTTACTTTTCATAGTTGCAAAAAAAGAAAAATTACTTGCACTTCACTTGCAACTTAAAAAAAATCTTAATTGTAACCTGACTTATAACTTGGGTGCATGAATCGTGATGTAAATCCGCCATTGCAGAAATGTACTAAGCACGCTGAGAACTAGCAATTTCCTAGTTTTAAACACTAGACCACGCTCTACACCTAAACCGGGGACCCCTCCGGCTCCGGCTATGCGTTCGGTTAATATGGTTAGTTCGGTTCGGTTTATAGGGTTTTCAGTAAATACGGTTTCAATACTTCGGTAAATACGGTTTCGTATAAAAATACGGTTCGGTTTCGGTAATAACCAAGTAAATTCGGTTAGGTTTCGGTAATAACCAAATTAACCAAAGTTGGCGCGATTTTTTGGATAACACCTATGTTTTATGGACATATATTTCATTTCTATATTTTTGAAGACCAAACTAATAGTGTTATGGGAGAAAAAATGATAAATGGTGGAAATGCGGCTAAAATCAGCATAATTGTCTATAAACAACTTGAACTCACGACCTGTCCTCACGTAAATGTATATACTAACATGTTCGTACCAACACGCTGGAGTGCCTTCCTTTTATAGTACTGACTTCTAGACAAATATAAAAGGTTAATGTGCATGTGTGATGGCCTGCAAATGCAACTATCTGTTGGTCTGAGCAATTCGGTTTTCTTTCGGTTAACTACGGTTTTTCGGTTTTTAACTGAATAGTATATGGTTAGGATTTTCACTAACTGAAATCTAACCATAAAACCATAAAAACTGAAATTTAGTTTTGGTTAGGTTTTTTTTGGTTTGGTTTTCGGTTTCAGTTCGGTTAAGGGTAAAAAACCTGAAAATAAGCTAGAAACCACCGAAAATACACAATGGGTCTTGGGTACTCCTGAACCCAAATTAAGACGGGCCTTAAAATTCATATTTCTAGGACTCTAAGAAACTTGAACAAAAAGTTTACATATAAAAAATATATGTATGCATGTATGTCCCCCCCCCCCCCCCCCCCCCCCACACCCCCCACAACTTTTCTATAACTTAGAGAATCTCCTGCGCCAAACGAGTGGGGCGCTAAAATAACCTGTGTTTGCTTCCGCGCGCCACTCCATCAGGCGCATAAAATCGACCTTGGGAAAAGCGGCGATGTGCGCGCTTTTTTTGGGCGCCACTGAGCGCGCGCTATATAATGCGTCCCTCCAACCGCCTGAACATTCACCGCTTTCGCTCCCACGCCGCCGTTTTTGTTCCCACTCCCGCGAGCTTCCGTTCCGACGCCACCGCCATGCCGCCGCGCCGCCGTTCGAGCTCGGGGTACCGTGGCGTCCGAGCGCGGCCCAACAGAGTGTTCTACGCGGATATCTGTTGGGTTACGCAGCAGAAAACAAAAAAAAAATTGAACGCGCTCAAGATCTGTCCATGTAGTAATGCAGTAACAGAAGTGATATCGATGACGTACCCTCGCAGACCTATAGCAGTTAACGTTCCGCTAGAACATGGTCGATGTAGAAGAACAATCGTAGCCGACCTCAGGGTCGTGTAGAAGTCCTCTCCCATGACGTCGAGTGCCGCAGGTGTTGCACCTCGTAGTTTCACATACATACGGTGCTCAACGACGGTCCCGACTCCGATCCAACGAAGTTGCGGAGGTAGATCTTCTCGATCCGGATCCCGATAGCGCTTCCACGTAGTGGGTGGAGTTGTTTGTCTCTCTATGCAGTTCTTCGGGAAACCGCATGGAGAAAAAAAACTAAAGAGAGATATTTCCCTATTTTATTGTATTTTTAATTTGCCGTTGTGGGCCTCTTTATATATGAGCAAGGGGAAAATGTTTCATAAGGGAGCAAGGTGGGACAAAAGGAGGGGGAGTTGCGGAGTCAGCTGGCCAGTCGGCCCTTGGCCGGGCCACGTGCCCCTCCCCCCCCCCCCCCCCCGCCCCGTTCGACCCTGGATGGGCCGGCCAACTTTGCCTGGCCGGCCACCCCTTCTCCCTAATGGGCCCCAATAAAGGTAGGGAGGCCTTTTAATTAAAACATATTTTTATTAAATTAAATATATTTTAATATATTAGTTCATTTAACTAACATATCAAACATACCCTTTAATTGCCATTTGTCCGAGACACCTCCCAAACTATTTCGAATAACTTTCGGACATCTCCAGAACCCTATTACGGATATATCTCTCAATTCCGATGATCCAAAACTTTGAACCCTTAAATGTGTTACACTACGGTTCGGAGATATCATAGCCATGATCTGAGACTAAGTATCTGGCCAAATGATCACTAGGGGGTCTGGATAACCATTGTGATCTCTATGTATTCCACAAAGATATGATCGTCGTTTGAACCTTTGCATTGAGTCCTATTCCTTTTGTTCATATGGTACCGGCACTCGCCCGAGACATGATCATTGGTATCTCGATACCTAGTTCGGTCTTGTTACCGACAAGGCTCTTTAAACTCATTCACGTGTGATAACATCCCCATGACCTAGTCATGCACTGCGTAGCTTTTATGGATGTAATTTCACCGAGTGGGCCCTTATATATGTATCTTTCTGTCATGCGGACGAATAAATCCCGCTCTTGATCCATAGGCCCCAGTCATTCCATTGGTATACCCAAGTACACCTTTATGAGCACCCTTTTACGAAATAACGGTTGATGCTGCCAAGGTAACCTCCGGAGATGATGATTAGATATGATCTCACGGTCTAAGGATTAAATCACTATAAACTTATAATAAACATTGTAACATTAAACTCGATGTGACTTAATTGTGTTACAATACTTATGTTATGGGTATGTCCATCATATCATTCATCTAATCGATATGTTCTCATTGTCAATGACATGTGTGTCCATGATTGGGAAACCCTGGATCAACAATTGACCTCAATGAACTAGTTATGCACTTATGTGTTTACTAGGGACTTATGTTTGTTTACAATACAACATGTGTATCGATGTCTTCCTCTTAATACAGTTATAGCATGTGATGAAACTAATTATAAACATTTGAAATATAATAAATATCCATTATTATTTGTCTCTAGAGCACTATATCTAACAAAATCCGCACATGCGACAAGCGCATCGGCCTCGGCATGTTCGAGACCGCGCACGAGGCGGGCGCGCGCGTAAGACGTCTTCGTCTGGCGGCTCGGGTGCCCACGCCGGTCCATGAACTTTGACGATGTCCGGACGAGCCAGCAGGCCGAGGAACTAGCACCGCCGCCGCGCATCGGTCACACAGAAGGAGCAGCGCCACCAGCGTGAACTAGAGTACCGCCTTCTCATCACCGAGCGGGACGAGCGCGCGTGGCTGGAGTGGGTGGTCCGCTTCCTCGAGGACGTCGCCGCCAAGAAGGCGCACTTCGCTAGGCGCAAGGCGACGGAGAAGGCCGCGAAAAAGGCGCGCCTTCATCGAGGCGCGAATGGAAGGTCCATAGATCATATCCGACAACGACGACCGCTGGGTCTATTAGTTCTCGTCGACACCGGTGTCGTCCACGACATCGGACTCGTCCAATTTCGAGTAGATTATGTTTATTTTTCTGCACTAGTTTGTAAATATGAACAATCTATATTTTTCTGCACTAGTTTGTAGTATGAACTATCCATATGTTTTGCACTAGTTTATACTATGAACTTATCTATATTGCAAAATCATGTTTGTCGCGCTGGGAAGGTGGAATACAAAAGTTCCGTGCATACGTATATGAAAAAAGATAAAGTTAAGACATATTTAATATGATAGATGGAGAGTATGATTCCTGGTCAACTTTTGAAGCAATAGGCCCAGCGGTCAAACCGGTGAACCAGTGGATCCTTACCGGTTCACTGAGCGGTTCGGTTTTTAAATTATGGCAGTAACGGCTCTGATCACTAGTAGAAAATGGGCAACCATCTAAGCCTTTAGTACCGGTTCCCTTACGAATCGGTACTAAAGGGGTCATTTGTACCGGTTTGGGCTCAGGCGAGCGAGTAGCTTTGGTACCGATTTGGGAGGGGCTTTCGTACCGGTTCGTGTTAGGAACTGGTACGAAAGGTCTTCGGCCAAAATTCAGACGCGCGGTGGGGCCAGGGCTGGACCTTTGGTACTGGTTCATCTAAAGAACCGGTACTAAAGGCTACTCTATATGATCCCTGCAGCGCCCCCCCCCCCCCAACCCGATCCTTCTCATTTTTTTCCTCTCTCTCACATTTCTAATTTTTTTGCATCTCTCACACTCCAACAAGTTTTCATTTTTTCTCCACCATTTTAACAAGATTAACGACCTCCATCTATCCAAGGGTTAGCAATATCATCCTTTCTTCCTGCGTTTCTAATTTAGCTTATTTCTTTGGCAGTTTTAACTCGTACTATTTTTCTAGTGCTAGCAAGGTGTTCGATGAAATGTCTAAGTTAGGTTTTTTTGCAATTTGAGTTCAAATTAAAGTATGTTTTGTAGGTTTTAGTATCATTCCCGTCCTCACCGCCGTCGATCGCTAGCGTCGTCCCCTAGCCGGCACCGTACCACCTCGGTGAGCCTCTTCTTTTTTATACAAAAACTTAGTTTTATGTGATGAACTTGAATATTAATTAATTTGGTCACTCATATATCCATGATGTTGTGTAATTAATGATTTTTGATATACATATATAATGCAGACGAGTCGAAAATGGATGTACGGTGACCGGTGCCATCCCGAGTTCATTAATGACATGCATTATTTTCTCAACGTGGTTGAGGCAAACAGGCGGTCGAATGGTTTCATATATTGTCCATGTAGTTCTTGTAAGAATATGAAGGATTACTCTACCTCAAAGACCATTCACGTCCACCTGCTGGAGAACGGTTTCATGCCCAGCTATAATTGTTGGACCAAGCATAGAGAAAGAGGGGTTATATTGGAAGACAACAAAGAAGAAGAGGATAGTGACAACTATCCTATGTTCACTGAACACGGTGATAGTAGAATGGGGGAAGAAGAAGCTGAAGAAGTGCCCATTTTTGATGAGCCGATATTTGATGACCCCGATGACGATTTGGGTCGGGCCATTCTTGATGCAAAGATAAACTGCGGAAGTGAAAAGGAGAGGTTGAAGTTGGAGAAAATGTTAGAGGATCACAACAAACTATTGTACCCAAATTGCAAAGATGGCCAGAAAAAGCTGGGTACCACGCTGGAATTGCTGCAATGGAAGGCAGAGAATGGTACTTCTGACAAGGGATTTGAAAAGTTGCTGAAAATAATAAAGAAGATTCTTCCAGGGAGAACGTATTGCCCTCTAGTACGTACAAAGCAAAGAAGGTTGTCTGCCCTCTAGGATTAGAGGTGCAGAAGATACATGCATGCATCAATGACTGCATCCTCTACCGCAAGGAGTACGAGAATTTTAATGCATGCCCGGTATGTAGTGCATTGAGGTATAAGATCAGGCGAGATAACCCTGGCGATGTTGAGGGCGAGTCCAACCCTAGGAAGAGGGTTCCTGCGAAGGTGATGTGGTATACTCCTATAATACCACAGTTGAAACGTTTGTTTCAAAACAAAGAGCATGCCAAGTTGTTGCGATGGCACAAAGAGGATCGTAAGAAAGATCTGATGTTGAGACACCCCGCTGACGGGTCGCAATGGAAAAAAATCGACAGAGAGTTCAAGTTATTTTCAGATGACGCAAGGAACTTAATATTTGGTCTAAGTACAGATGGTTTTAATCCTTTCGGGGAGCAGAGCTCCAGTCATAGCACCTGGCCAGTGACTCTATGTATCTATAACCTTCCTCCTTGGTTGCGCATGAAGCGGAAGTTCATTATGATGTCAGTGCTCATCCAGGGCCCGAGGCAACCCGGAAACGACATTGATGTGTACGTGAGGCCATTGGTTGAAGAACTTTTACAGTTGTGGCGTGAAGAAGGTGTACCTGTGTGGGATGAGCACAAACAAAAGGAATTTAACCTACGACCGTTGTTGTTTGTAACCGTCAATGATTGACCTGCTCTTAGTAGCATTTCAGGGCAGTCAAACAAGGGATACAATGCATGACACTGTTTAGGTGAGACTGACAGTATATATTTGGGAAATAAAAATGTGTACCTGGGGCACGGTCGATTTCTTCCAAAAAAACATCACGTAAGAAAGAGAGGAAAGCATTTCGGAGGTGAGGCAGATAACCGAACGAAGCCTACCCGCCCTACTGGGGATGCTATATATGATATGGTCAAGGATTTAAAAGTGATCTTTGGAAAGGGTCCTGGCGGACAATCTGTTTTGCATGATGTTGACGGACACGTACCCATGTGGAAGAAGAAGTCTATATTTTGGGAGCTACCCTACTGGAAATTCCTAGAGGTTCACTCTGCAATCGACGTGATGCACGTGACGAAAATCTTTGCGTGAACCTGCTAAACTTCTTGGGCGTGTATGGAAAGACAAAAGATACACCAGATGCACGGAAGGACCAACAAAGTATCCACGAAGTAAACAACCTGAATCCAGAGAAGTATCAAGGTCCTGCCAGCTACGCTCTTACCAAAGAAGAGAAGGAGATCTTTTTTGAAGTCCTGAGTAGCATCAAGGTCCCGTCTGGCTTCTCGTCGAATATAAAGGGAATAATAAACATGTCAGAGGAAAAAGTTTCAAAACCTAAAGTCTCGTAACTGCCACGTGATTATGACACAATTACTTCCGGTTGCATTGAGGGGGCTTCTGCAGAAAATGTTGAAGTACCCATTGTGAAGCTATGTGCGTTCCTCAATGCAATTTCTCAGAAGGTGATCAATCCACTAACTCTACAAAATTTACAAAAGGATGTGGTGCAATGTCTAGTCAGCTTCGAGTTGGTGTTCCCACCATCCTTCTTCAATATTATGACACATCTTCTAGTTCACCTGGTCGAAGAGATTGGCGTTCTCGGTCCTGTATTTCTACACAACATGTTCCCCTTTGAGAGATTCATGGGAGTTTTAAAGAAGTACGTTCATAACCGTGCTAGGCCAGAAGAAAGCATATCCAAGGGCTATGGAACATAGGAGGTCATTGAGTTTTGTGTTGACTTTATTCCTGACCTTAAGCTGATCGGTGTTCCTGAATCGCGCTATGAGGGAAGACTGCGTGGAAAAGGCACGCTAGGAAAGAAAGCAACAACGTGTATGGACGGGAATTCTTTCACTCAAGCACACTACACAGTTCTACATAATTCCATCTTGGTGGCTCCGTACAAAGAGGAACACAAGGATATCTTACGCTCTAAATACCCGGAGCAACGTGAAGATTGGATTGATGGAGAACACATGAAGACTTTCGGCGGTTGTTTGCAAACATGTCTCATGAATGTCACTGATGACGAGCAGCTATACTTGTTGGCCAAGCAACCATCTTCGACTATATTGACTTTTCAAGGGTACGAGATTAATGGGAATACATTTTACACGTTCACCCAAGATAAAAAGAGCACCAACTAAAACAGTGGTATCCGCTTTGATGCAGCAGATGGCAATGGGAAGAAGGTCACATATTATGGGTACATAGAGGAGATATGGGACTTGACTATGGACCTAATTTCAATGTCCCTTTGTTCCGGTGCAAATGGTTCAACCTGAAAGACGGGGTTCAGGTAGACCCGCAGTACAGAATGACTACAGTGGATCTCAAGAATCTAGGGTACGACACCGAACCATTCGTCCTAGCCAGTGAAGTGGCTCAGGTTTTTTATGTGAAGGACATGTCTAGCAAACCGAAAAAACAAAAGAAAGGCAAGAGGACACATCATACGATGAGCCAAAGCGCCACATAGTTATTTCAGGAAAAAAGAAACATCGTGGGAGTAGAGGACAAGACTGACATGTCAGGAGATTATAATAAGTTTGATGATATTCTACCCTTCAAGGTAAAAACTGACCCAAGCATCATCTTAAATAATGAAGATTGTCCATGGTTGCGTCACAATCATAAGAAAGGGAAACACACGAAGAAAACTCAGAAGAGTAGCTAGATAGGGATCATAACTTGTGTATCTCAATATGGAAATCCCTTTTGTGTAATGATGTTACTGTATGTAAGATATTAACAATGGAGATGGAGTCTTTCACGGGCTTGCAGGGAAATTTTTCCGAGGTGCAGCTTCCGAAGATATCGTAGGGCGTGTGCACCAACGACATCTTCGAGAAGCTGCGCCACGGGAGATTTCCCAACCCTTTTCCCATTACTGTTAGAGTAGATGGAGTCTTTCACGGGCTTGCAGGGAAATTTTTCCGAGGCGCAGCTTCCGAAGATGTCGTAGGGCGTGTGCACCAATGACATCTTCGAGAAGCTGCGCCACGGGAGATTTCCCAACCCTTTTCCCATTACTGTTAGAGTAGATGGAGTCTTTCACGGGCTTGCAGGGAAATTTTTCTGAGGCGCAGCTTCCGAAGATGTCGTAGGGCGTGTGCACCAATGACATCTTCGAGAAGCTGCGCCACGGGAGATTTCCCAACCCTTTCCTCCATCCATCGGGACAAAACTCTCCCTACCTGCTTGTTGATCTGCTTGCCAAGGCGTACCGGTGTTCCTTTTATAGGCACAGCGCTGCATCTGCTTTGTCTTGTTCCTCCAATAGGGTGTCGTGCGCTACATGCTTTATCTCATCGAGCAGGGCGTCCTTATCCTGCCGACAGCTTTAGTACCGGTTGCACCCACCAGCCGGTACTAAAGTTTACCCACGCGTCCTTATCCCACCGACAGTTTTGTTACATGACAGAAAACCACCTTTAGTACCGATTGCACCCACCAGCCGGTACTAAAGGTTACCCACGCGTCCTTATCCCACCGATAGTTTTGTTACATGATAGAAAAACCACCTTCAGTACCGGTTGCACCCACCAGCCAGTACTAAAGGTTAGGGTTAGGGTTAAGTTTCCTGCGCCATTGCGTTCCCGCCTATTTTCTTCCCGCGCTTTCCACTGGTTCCCGCCTATGTCTTCCCGCCTCCGTCATCCTGCCATTTTTTCACTATGTATATGTAGGCTTGGCCTCCATTTACATATCACATCTAGACTCATATATGCAAACCTCATCATTCTCTCCCATGGCTTCCATCGTATCTCTAACCCCCCGGGAGGCGGAGGCGCTTTGCGCCTCGAACTACCCCTGCCCGCCGGGCTACCGCGTCCCGACCGGCTGGTTGCTGAGCGTCGGAGGCGTACCGGTCCCTCCTGTCCCTCTAGGTGTGGCGCGCTAGATGGCCATCATGAACCACTACTACTTCGAGCTCACGCCAGAGCAGCGGAGGAATCCCCAGTGGCATCCCGACTACAGCCCGACTTGGGACAGCTTCTTCATCAATCGGCGTGAGAGTGCGCTTGCCAGGCACAAGGAGGACGGCCCGCCTCGTTCGAACTTCAGCGAGGCCGGCCGTCGGCTGTGGTGACACGGCCGGACTCTCCAGAGCGTCATGGCCAACCGTGGCCCCCGCCCGCGTGTGGTGACCCGGCATACCACTGCATGGTGTAGTATGCAAGTCTGATATAACACCAATGAAACACCGTTCCACTAGTATTATATCGCTCAGAGTGGTACAACAGAAACATATGCGGGTCCAAGGCATGTCTATAGAATTACAACAATGACTCTGTTACATAAGATCATCACAGCCTCCTACTTTACAATGAGGTAAAACTGCAAATAAACTCCAGAAGAACGACTCGTAGTCTAATCTTATCACGAACTCTATTTGTAGAGTATTTAACTAGCTAGAGAGGCTAAGAATAGATTCTAGCTAAGTAGGAGCTAAGTTTAGGAAGCTAGTTCCCTTCTATGGCTATACTAGGTTTTCTCCTTGTTGGATGTGGTATCTGACTCCTCTGACAGGGTCCTGTCTCTTGAAGTAGTTGTTGACTTCTCGGTCTTCGAGTTGCACTGTAGATCCACCTTCGATGCCTCCATATCTAAGCAGGGGATTTAAGAGTGGAATGAGTACGAGCGTACTCAACAAGTTCATTATAGGAAAGAGGTGTTTAATGCACTAGCTACAGCATTAGACCAGAAAGTCTAATACCAATGCAGGTTTTCATAACCATTTCTTCAATAGGGTGGTTTTATTCAGAAGTTCTATTTCAGTCTGCGTTCACCGGTTTTCTAGAACTTGATGGAGCTCCTTTCCGGGCGCGTTCGCAGTTGCTTATCCCGAACAGGAGTGACAGGTCACGGTTCTTTACACTCTGCAGAGGTGTGTTGCTTTACCCATAAGAGATCTTATCCTTGGTGCCAACCAGGTGTACATTCCTGTCCACACTTCCTATGGTGTGAGGCCCGGTATAAGGTCTAGCCAATCATGTTCCTCCGCTACCTCGAACACCCACCCGTTGTTGCATGCCCCGACCCTGGGTCCACGCCGGTCCCATTATTCCCGTAATTTCAGGGTGGACCCCGACCACGACGACAGTGCTGGGCTCTACCATACACTCCTACGCCGGTAGCTGCAACCCATCATAGACCGCATTACCGTGGGGAATTAGAATGGGATCCCCACCCTCCGGTTGTTCCGCAAGACACAACTGCTATGGCAAGCAATGCTTTACCGTGGGGAATTAGAATGGGATCCCCACCCTCCGGTTGTTCCGCCAGATACAACTGCTACGGTAAGCGCATCCGTTGATGAATGAGAGGTGGAAACACTTTTGACTACTCCGTCCCACTCCGGATCTTATGGTTAACACGGGTATTACGGCACAAGAATCACTGGCGATATTTGTTGTTTAATCCTAGATGGATATAAACCCTTGCAATGGAACCTCCACCATATCAACACATTCCATGGTTCCATTGCCCACCACATAGTCATATTCATAGTTATGAAAATAGTGGTTTTGGTTTTTATGCAATAGTGATAACCATAGTACTTTGCAAGTAATTTGATAGAAATACACAAATGACATGAGCAAGCGATGAACTTGCCTTTCTTGACTGCAAGATTATGCAGGCAAGGTCTTCGATACGCAATAACTCCAAATTCTGAAATAGCATCATCGTCCGGTAAGGACGATGTTTAAAAGATTGGCAAGGATGCAATAGTGCATAAGAATGAGATGCAATCGCTCTAAGCGTGACCTAACCCTGATGAATTAGGATTAGTGAGTGGTAATGATTAGTTCAGGGTGTGTTGCACTTTTAGAGAGATTCACAAACAAGGTTTTTATTCAGGTAGGATTACTTGGTATTATAAACAGGTAGATAATAAAACATAGTAATCAATTAAGCACACAAAGAATGATAATTGGAATAATGTTAACAAGTTAAGAATAGTGGTCAGTTTTAGTACTATATGGCATGGTTAATGATTACTTATTATATAATTTAAAAGAATAACTTTTGAAGAACATGTTCTTAAATAAAGAACAAGTATGATAATTAGGTGTGTGGGGTTCTATGGTTTTCTAGGGTTCTAATTGATTGCTGGAGTAAGTAGTAGATGGATCACAACATTGTTGGATTCATCAATACCTAAGGCTGGTAAGGCTGGGTTAAGCCTAGGCATCCTAAGAAAGTATTTATACATGGTTGCTATCAAGGTTGATTCATCTGGCTGGTGATTGCTAGCTAGGGTTGATAGGTTCTTATAAGCAGGGTTGGTGATGATTCCTTATTTTCTTCAAAAGAATAACTTTTGAAGAACATACTTCTTAAATAATAAGAAGTATATCAATTAGGTTGAGATTGTTTAGGTTTGCTATTTAATTCCCTAAGTAAAGAATGGTTGGTTCTTAGATGGAATGGTTCCTAAGTATTTCACACTAGTAGGGTTTAGTAGAGTGTGGTTAGTTAATGCAAGATAATAAGCATGATTGCTATTTGGGTTCATCACAATGGTGTGATGCTAGGCATGGATAATTAAAGATGAGGGTTTTGGTAATGGAAGCTAGGGTTTAGATTTGGTTGATCCTACTTGATCAACTAGGTTGAGTAGGTATGCATATATTAAATTATTGGTAATAGGACTCCTAGATTTTACGTGAACATAGCAAGTATTAATTTGTTAATTATGGTTCTATGAATACAAGAGGAAGTACATGATCTCATGCTATATCTAGTGTTTAGATTTTTGGAAACCATTTAGGGTTTACACATAAAATGGTGGAACTAGGGTTTCATAATAGAATTAGGGTTTTAGTGTTCACATGGAATTATGAAACCATAAGGTTATTTAAAATGGAACTAGGTTTCATAATTACTATTTAGTTCTTAGGTTAAGAACTTTATTATCAAGTTGAAATTATTAATAACTTTGAAATAATATTGGATTTGACATTTTCTTATTTTTAAATAATTAATAATTAAGATAATTATTAATTAGAGTTTAAATCCTCCTATTAAGGATTTAATAAATTATAAGCAAAGGAAAATTAGTTTTACCATTTTCCTGATTTGCTTATTGGTTTTTATTAATTTTAGAAGTTTTTCTTAATTATTCAATTTTAATTAAATTTGGAATTAAAATTAAAGGCTTAATTAACAAGTATAAAGTAATTGAATTTTTATTAAAAATAAAAATTTCATTTTATATTTTTATTGGATAGATTTTTCTTTTCTAAGAATTTTGATATATTATTTACCTTTTTCTGAGTTAAAATGAATTTGATATGATTTTCTAAAGTTTGGACAAATTTCTGGATTTTGAATCGAATCTTAATGACTAAGGGTACCCGGACGGATCACACCCACAGTCTATGACTGGTGGGGTCGTGTCCACCTCATCCGCCACGGGGCTTTGACCAAGTCAAAATTGCCACCGTGGCGAGGAGGCCACTGGCCGGTGGCCAGATGAGGTCATCGCCGGCGATTCGGGACTCGCCCGGATGGGGAGCTAGGTGGGTTCGACGTGGGGCGACACGGTGAGCAGTTTGGTAGCGGCACCGCCCCGTATAGGTCATCGGAGCGTGACCGGCGGCGAGGTACCGCGGCGGCGGTCACGGAACTGCGATGTTGAGCATGCTACAGGAGGCTATTGAGCAAGGCGAGCTTGCCAGGAGGTTGAGGGGCTCACCAGGAACACGCCGGGCTTGACGGCGAGGCGAGAAATGGTCGGCATCGCCGGAATTCGTCGTTCCCGGCGTTGGGGAAGACGGGCTCAACGGCGACGCTCTGGGGCACCACGGCTCGATTCCTTGCGCACGGTGAGCTTGTCGACCATGGCGGTGATGATGGCGTACTCGGCGGGGCCTGGGGAGGTCCACTTCGACGGCGGTAATGGTGGCCGGTTGTGTTAGGGTTTCGGTTTGGGGAAGCAAACGGAGCAGAGGGAAAAGAAATGGGGCGAGGGTTCGTCGTGGGGGCTTTATACGGTGCCAGGAACACGCCTCGTCACGCAGCTGAACGAGGAGATGTCGACAGCGACGAGGAGAAGCTCGCCACGGCGTCGTGCTGTCCACCATGCGCGACGAAGAGATGAGGACGACCCTCTCTCTGTTTTAATTCGACGAAGGGGTATCTTGGGCTGAGTTGGGCTGTGCTGGGCCAGTGCTTGTTGGGCTGCTGGTGGGCTTCTGCGGGCAGAGGAGGTCCAGGTGAGATTTTCTCCTCTCCTTTTCTTTTTCCATTTCTGTTTTTATTTTCTGTTTTCCTTTTCTAATTTGCATTCTATTTTAAATTCAAATTTGAACCCTTTTCTATTTTGCAGGTGTTTGATAACTGCAATTTTATGAGAACTAGTAAGAAAATCATTATGTTACTGCATTGTTCTTGAATAATCATTAATAGATATATATATATGTGGCCTTGCTACAATTTTTAATTGGGCAAGAATTTAGGTATTCGTTTTAATTTCCTTTTTCATTTATGATATAACTCTCTGTTGAATAATTAGAGTTGGTTATGCCTCTTCCAATTGTTTTGGAAGTTATTATTATTATTATGACTTGGTTTCCTATTTGAGGAATTTGTCAATTGCACATGATTTTATGTGAGCTCCAATGTATTAAATTCAATAATTGAAGCTAAAGATTTTATTAATATGCCACACTAGGGTTCTAGTGATATTTACCTAATGGCCATTGATTTAATTCTCAATTATGGTCTAGGTTTATATGGTAATCACCATAGTGATACCATAACTAGGGTTGAGATATAATTTTAGTTTGTATGAATGAGGTGACCCATATTGCATTGGCTAAAGTTTAATCTCCCTATCTATGATAAGGTTACTTGCTTAATACCTTATGTGCTTCTCTAATTACTAAGAATTTGAGAATTGGTTTTATCTTCTACCAATTAACTTCTATTATTTTCCCCAACTTATCATTAAAGTAACTAGAATGATTATGGTTCTTTTTATAGTTAACTTTGGTCATATGGGTGTATGGTTTCTCATCATATACAGTATAATGTTTAACTCTAAGTTTTTCTTAGGTTCATTAATTGATGGATGAATGATATATGGATGTTGTAAGATTCTACTTATGATCAACAAGCTAAGGTTTGGATATAAGCCTGGGTTTGCTTACTAGTGATCTCCCTATGATTTCATGTGGAAATGGGATCTACTTATACTAGTAGGGTTTATCTTATCCTCACATATCTCCAAAGCATGATCATATATTATATATGATCATCTTGTTCTTAATATCTTTACTTCAAATTCTTAGGGTTTATGATCATTACACAATTTATAATGATCAAGGTTGGACTTCCTAGGGTATCTCTCCTTGAATGGGTTTCTCACTCTCAAGATCAAGTGTTGTCTTGATCAAGTAAATATATACTTTCTTTTATAGTTTCTTGAATGGGCATGGTTATGGTTGTCTCAATTATCTTGAGTATAACACCATGGGTTGAGCTTTCTCATTTAAGAATGGTTATTCTAGGGTTTATGGTGTACTCCTAATATTTATTTAGGTTGCTGAGCCAGAGATTTAATTGTCTATCTTAATTGGTTTATTCCACTCCTTATTTCACTAAGTCATGGATATAGTCTTATTCCATTTGGTATTTGGTGATCTCACCACTTCAAGGTGGAATGGTTTACCTAATACTTTAGTTCAAAGTTTAACATTGATTCTTAAATAGGTAAAGCTAGAATTAGTATGATTGGTCTCTCTCTCATTTGGGAAGGACTTGTATATTACTCTAGGGTTCCTCTTGAAGATGATGATTTGAATACTTGGATGTATATCCAAGGTTTAGCTCAAGGTTTGTTATTGCTTCTCTAATAATTATAATAGAACTCTCACCTCTCTAGGTTTGATGCTTAACTATTTGATATAGAAAAAGATATATTTTTCTAGAGTGGATCTCCTTGTTATGTTTCCAAGAATGAAGTAGAATGAATACTATGAGGTTCATGGTAGAATCATGGTTTGGTTTAAGACATGGAAAAGATAGTCAAGAATGGTTTCTCCATTTTATTGTTACTTGGTTTGTAATTGAACAGATGTTCTTATGTTATGGCAATGGTTACCATATCATGATCTGTTATAAGATCAAGTAATGGATCATTGATTGAAGTGTTGTTGTATTAATTATTAGTTCCATTTGATCTAACCCCTTAGATCACATCACCTCTACCCAAAACAAAGTTTTAACTTAGTCACCTTGAGGTTTATAGCGCTTGACTTGATGAGCTACTTCAATTCCACCAAGGTCAAGTGAAACTTCAGTTACTGTGACTGTTTTACTTTAAAGCGCGAAATTTCCCCAGATTTTCTATGCATGAATGCAATGCACACACCTGTTTCCTCTATTTTTGTAACCCCATTACCTGGGATATTACAGTCTCTACCCCTTAAACTAAACTTCGTCCTCGAAGTTTGAACTCTCTCACGTTTCGGAGTGTGGTTCTGACTTATGCAGACTTAAACTTTTCTCGAACTCCGTAGTGATCTTACTAGATATAATTGGATATATCTCTTGTCCAGATTCTTCCTGGAATCCCTTAGGGTTTGTCTTTGAACCATGGTTCTTTCTTTTATTCTTTGATTTCTTTCAACTCTATAAGCTTGTTTCCTTTCTCTTTGAATATTTAATGATTGGGACTCCTTCTTGTCCTGACAGTCTTAATTGAGGATTAATTGGATAACATTCTCCTATTTGATAAAATAGGTCTTTGTTTTTCCCTTGCTACCAAAACTGCAATAATGGTACTTGGTAAGGTACTTACCATGGAAATGGTCGTGATGGTTTATTCCCCTAAGAATGGATTAGACTCATTTAGCCCATCCAATCAGGGATTATAGTTGTTACCTATAACTGTTTTGGGTTATTTAGGTTCCATGAAAGGAATCATTCTATTAGTCTTTGGTATTGGTATGTTCAATCTTCTTTGGTATTTGGCCTTTTTGAGCTGTATTTTGTCTATGGTATTTCCTTCATCCAACTTCATTAACCTTAGATTACTTGAGCTATCGAACTGCTGAGTGAATATTACTCACTTGCTCAAGTTATAGTCGATTTCTTACTTCCTCGAGGTATGTACCTCGGCTTCTGGTCTGACATCCTTCTGAAAGTAGTGTTCAATCATCTTATGAAAATAAGATCGAACTTCCTCTCAGTTCAGACCTTCATCAACTATCTTGCTCAAAATATTGAGTTATTATACAGCCAACTCAATCTTTACTCTACCCCTTAGAGTTTTCTTATGGTTTTCAACTCCTTTTCTTCCAACCATTGGATGGATGGTTAGAATATTGGTTTAGGTGTAGTTTATGGTTCATATTCTTCTAAGTTCTTGCGAGGAATATCTGTGGTGTATCCACTCAATTGTGGACATCCAATGTGAATCCCTTGACAAAATGATTATAGGTCATTGTTAACTGGCTAATAAAATTTTATTTGTTCTCAACTTCTTGGTACAAATAATCCAATAATGGACTACTTGATACCAATTATGGCTATTTGTTATCTAAAAATGGGTTGGATGCTATTTGGGTTCATCACAATGGTGTGATGCTAGGCATGGATAATTAAAGATGAGGGTTTTGGTAATGGAAGCTAGGGTTTAGATTTGGTTGATCCTACTTGATCAACTAGGTTGAGTAGGTATGCATATATTAAATTATTGGTAATAGGACTCCTAGATTTTATGTGAACATAGCAAGTATTAATTTGTTAATTATGGTTCTATGAATACAAGAGGAAGTACATGATCTCATGCTATATCTAGTGTTTAGATTTTTGGAAACCATTTAGGGTTTACACATAAAATGGTGGAACTAGGGTTTCATAATAGAATTAGGGTTTTAGTGTTCACATGGAATTATGAAACCATAAGGTTATTTAAAATGGAACTAGGTTTCATAATTACTATTTAGTTCTTAGGTTAAGAACTTTATTATCAAGTTGAAATTATTAATAACTTTGAAATAATATTGGATTTGACATTTTCTTATTTTTAAATAATTAATAATTAAGATAATTATTAATTAGAGTTTAAATCCTCCTATTAAGGATTTAATAAATTATAAGCAAAGGAAAATTAGTTTTACCATTTTCCTGATTTGCTTATTGGTTTTTATTAATTTTAGAAGTTTTTCTTAATTATTCAATTTTAATTAAATTTGGAATTAAAATTAAAGGCTTAATTAACAAGTATAAAGTAATTGAATTTTTATTAAAAATAAAAATTTCATTTTATATTTTTATTGGATAGATTTTTCTTTTCTAAGAATTTTGATATATTATTTACCTTTTTCTGAGTTAAAATGAATTTGATATGATTTTCTAAAGTTTGGACAAATTTCTGGATTTTGAATCGAATCTTAATGACTAAGGGTACCCGGACGGATCACACCCACAGTCTATGACTGGTGGGGTCGTGTCCACCTCATCCGCCACGGGGCTTTGACCAAGTCAAAATTGCCACCGTGGCGAGGAGGCCACTGGCCGGCGGCCAGATGAGGTCATCGCCGACGATTCGGGACTCGCCCGGATGGGGAGCTAGGTGGGTTCGACGTGGGGCGACACGGTGAGCAGTTTGGTAGCGGCACCGCCCCGTATAGGTCATCGGAGCGTGACCGGCGGCGAGGTACCGCGGCGGCGGTCACGGAACTGCGATGTTGAGCATGCTACAGGAGGCTATTGAGCAAGGCGAGCTTGCCAGGAGGTTGAGGGGCTCACCAGGAACACGCCGGGCTTGACGGCGAGGCGAGAAATGGTCGGCATCGCCGGAATTCGTCGTTCCCGGCGTTGGGGAAGACGGGCTCAACGGCGACGCTCTGGGGCACCACGGCTCGATTCCTTGCGCACGGTGAGCTTGTCGACCATGGCGGTGATGATGGCGTACTCGGCGGGGCCTGGGGAGGTCCACTTCGACGGCGGTAATGGTGGCCGGTTGTGTTAGGGTTTCGGTTTGGGGAAGCAAACGGAGCAGAGGGAAAAGAAATGGGGCGAGGGTTCGTCGTGGGGGCTTTATACGGTGCCAGGAACACGCCTCGTCACGCAGCTGAACAAGGAGATGTCGACAGCGACGAGGAGAAGCTCGCCACGGCGTCGTGCTGTCCACCATGCGCGACGAAGAGATGAGGACGACCCTCTCTCTGTTTTAATTCGACGAAGGGGTATCTTGGGCTGAGTTGGGCTATGCTGGGCCAGTGCTTGTTGGGCTGCTGGTGGGCTTCTGCGGGCAGAGGAGGTCCAGGTGAGATTTTCTCCTCTCCTTTTCTTTTTCCATTTCTGTTTTTATTTTCTGTTTTCCTTTTCTAATTTGCATTCTATTTTAAATTCAAATTTGAACCCTTTTCTATTTTGCAGGTGTTTGATAACTGCAATTTTATGAGAACTAGTAAGAAAATCATTATGTTACTGCATTGTTCTTGAATAATCATTAATAGATATATATATATGTGGCCTTGCTACAATTTTTAATTGGGCAAGAATTTAGGTATTCGTTTTAATTTCCTTTTTCATTTATGATATAACTCTCTGTTGAATAATTAGAGTTGGTTATGCCTCTTCCAATTGTTTTGGAAGTTATTATTATTATTATGACTTGGTTTCCTATTTGAGGAATTTGTCAATTGCACATGATTTTATGTGAGCTCCAATGTATTAAATTCAATAATTGAAGCTAAAGATTTTATTAATATGCCACACTAGGGTTCTAGTGATATTTACCTAATGGCCATTGATTTAATTCTCAATTATGGTCTAGGTTTATATGGTAATCACCATAGTGATACCATAACTAGGGTTGAGATATAATTTTAGTTTGTATGAATGAGGTGACCCATATTGCATTGGCTAAAGTTTAATCTCCCTATCTATGATAAGGTTACTTGCTTAATACCTTATGTGCTTCTCTAATTACTAAGAATTTGAGAATTGGTTTTATCTTCTACCAATTAACTTCTATTATTTTCCCCAACTTATCATTAAAGTAACTAGAATGATTATGGTTCTTTTTATAGTTAACTTTGGTCATATGGGTGTATGGTTTCTCATCATATACAGTATAATGTTTAACTCTAAGTTTTTCTTAGGTTCATTAATTGATGGATGAATGATATATGGATGTTGTAAGATTCTACTTATGATCAACAAGCTAAGGTTTGGATATAAGCCTGGGTTTGCTTACTAGTGATCTCCCTATGATTTCATGTGGAAATGGGATCTACTTATACTAGTAGGGTTTATCTTATCCTCACATATCTCCAAAGCATGATCATATATTATATATGATCGTCTTGTTCTTAATATCTTTACTTCAAATTCTTAGGTCATTACACAATTTATAATGATCAAGGTTGGACTTCCTAGGGTATCTCTCCTTGAATGGGTTTCTCACTCTCAAGATCAAGTGTTGTCTTGATCAAGTAAATATATACTTTCTTTTATAGTTTCTTGAATGGGCATGGTTATGGTTGTCTCAATTATCTTGAGTATAACACCATGGGTTGAGCTTTCTCATTTAAGAATGGTTATTCTAGGGTTTATGGTGTACTCCTAATATTTATTTAGGTTACTGAGCCAGAGATTCAATTGTCTATCTTAATTGGTTTATTCCACTCCTTATTTCACTAAGTCATGGATATAGTCTTATTCCATTTGGTATTTGGTGATCTCACCACTTCAAGGTGGAATGGTTTACCTAATACTTTAGTTCAAAGTTTAACATTGATTCTTAAATAGGTAAAGCTAGAATTAGTATGATTGGTCTCTCTCTCATTTGGGAAGGACTTGTATATTACTCTAGGGTTCCTCTTGAAGATGATGATTTGAATACTTGGATGTATATCCAAGGTTTAGCTCAAGGTTTGTTATTGCTTCTCTAATAATTATAATAGAACTCTCACCTCTCTAGGTTTGATGCTTAACTATTTGATATAGAGAAAGATATATTTTTCTAGAGTGGATCTCCTTGTTATGTTTCCAAGAATGAAGTAGAATAAATACCATGAGGTTCATGGTAGAATCATGGTTTGGTTTAAGACATGGAAAAGATAGTCAAGAATGGTTTCTCCATTTTATTGTTACTTGGTTTGTAATTGAACAGATGTTCTTATGTTATGGCAATGGTTACCATATCATGATCTGTTATAAGATCAAGTAATGGATCATTGATTGAAGTGTTGTTGTATTAATTATTAGTTCCATTTGATCTAACCCCTTAGATCACATCACCTCTACCCAAAACAAAGTTTTAACTTAGTCACCTTGAGGTTTATAGCGCTTGACTTGATGAGCTACTTCAATTCCACCAAGGTCAAGTGAAACTTCAGTTACTGTGACTGTTTTACTTTAAAGCGCGAAATTTCCCCAGATTTTCTATGCATGAATGCAATGCACACACCTGTTTCCTCTATTTTTGTAACCGCATTACCTGGGATATTACACCGCGCTACCCACAGTCCCAACCCACACCTGCTCACCCGCCGAGGTTCGACTACCGCGACCCCGATGCCAGCGACGATGACATCGGCGACTACGACGACTACAGGGGTGACGTTTATAGGGCTAAGCACGACTATGACTGAACGACTCCAACATTCGAATCTGGTCATGTATCTTAATTTTCAGTTAAGCTATGTACTTTAATTTGAGTTCAATCGTAATAAAATTTTATTCCGGCCCTTTCTTTCCCGCCTGCTTTCTCCCGCGCGGCATTGTGGCGGGAAACGTTCCCGCGCGACGTAGTACGTGGCGGGAAACTTTCCCGCGCGGATGACAGGAGTAAAGAAAAGAAATAGAAAAGATATAGAAAAGAAATAGAAAAATAAGAAATAGAAAAAGAAAAGGAACATAAAAGAAAAAGAAAAAGAAACAGCAAATAATAAGAAATAGAAAATAAGAAATAGAAAAGAAAAGAAACATACAAGAAAATAAAAAAGAAACAGAAACAGAAACAGAAAACAAAAAAGTAACAGAAAAGAAAAAAGAAATAGAAAAGAAACAGCAAAAGAAAAGAAAACAGCAAAAGAAAAAAAAAGAAAAAAATACCTTTGGTACCGGTTGGTACTAGGGGTGGACTAACGAGCTGCTCGTATCGTTAAGGCTCGGCTCGTTAAGCTCGTGATCGTTAAGGCTCGAATCATTAAGCTCGTTAAGAATAACGAGCTGAAATCATTATTCGGCTCGACTCGTTATGTTCTTGCGAGCGCTCGCGAGCAGCTCGTTAAGGATCGTTAAGGAGGCAATGTTAAACAAACATGTGTGCATTTCCTGGTGAGGAAGAGAGGAAGCATAGGTTTTTAGATCCTAATGTAGGAGTTTCAAGCATGGTTAAAGAACACAATTTTCCTTGGTCCATTGCTGCCAAATATTTGAGATAAATAAACTAACTCGCAGTAAAAACTGGTGAAACCTAGCTTGTTACCGATTTTAACGAGTAGCTCACGAACATAGTCGGCTCGATTGTTTAGCTCGTTAACCTTAACGAGCAAAAAATTATGCTTAGCTCGGCTCGTTAACAAAACGAGCCGAGCTCAAACGAGTCGAGCAAACGAGCACTCATTTAACTCGCCGAGCTTCGAGCTTTTTGTCCAGCCCTAGTTGGTACCACCAACCAGTACGAAAGGTCTCTCGTACCGGTCAACCGGTACCAAAGGGTCTATCCCTGTGTTCCCTTAGGCGCGCGACACAAAATCGGTGCCAAAAAGCTAGCAGAGCCACCTACAGAGTGTCGCCGTCGCCCGCACGCCCACGTCGTCGCCGTCGCCCGCGCGCCCATGTTGTTGCTATCGCTCGCAGCTCCACACGCCGCCATCGTCGCCGTTGCCCGCAGCGCCACGCCACCGTCGCCCGCAGCAGCAGCGTCGCCGTCGCCGCATCGCCCGCCGCTCCAACCTCTCCGCGCGCCGGCAATGACGAGGTGAGCTCCTCTTCCTCCTCCTTGTCGGCCCTCCGGCGGCGTCCCCCACCGCTGCGGCCACCGCCTCCCTCGCCTCCCACGGCCGCCGCGTGCCTCGCCGGGAGGAGCCCGCGCGCGTCGACTGCCGGCATGGCGCTCGCTGCCGCCCTCTCCTCATGCACCCGCCACCCGTTCGACGAAATTCCAAGGAGGACGGAGACGCCCAGTACTGTCGGCGTTGGAGGGCGTGCGTGCGTGGACAGACGCCCAGTACTGCCGGCATGGCGCTCGCAGCACCCTCCCTCGTGTGCGGCCGCAGTCGTGGGCGACTAGGTGGAGCTCGCCGGGGCATCTACACGCCGTGCACCCCGCCCGCGTGCCCCTGCCCTGCCGTGCGCCCCGCCCGCGTGCCGCTTCCGTGGGTGACTATGTGGAGCTCGACGAGGATGCCGTTGGCCGACACAAACGCCGCCCGCTGCCGCGTCGAGCTTGGTGGCGTGCAGAGCGGCGGCAGGGCGCGGGCGACGCAGTAGGTGCGGGATGGAGAAAAGTAGAGGAGAGAGAGCGAGAGGAGGAGGGGGACGCTGAGACCGTGGCCATGGCCGAGTCCGTGGCAGTGCCGAGTCCGTGGCCGTGGCCGAGTCCTTAGCGCCGACTCTGTGGCGGTGCCGCTGCGACATAGAGAGAAGAGCGAGAGGAGGAGCGCCGAGTGTTAGGGTTAGGGTCGAGAAAAAGAGAGAAGAGCGAGAGGAGGAGGGGGAACGCCGAGACCGTGGCCGTGGCTGAGTCCGTGGTGGTGCCGCCGCGACATAGAGAGAAGAGCGAGAGGAGGAGCGCCAAGTGTTAGGGTTAGGGTTATTGCTTTCTTCATTTCAATTGTTATCCATCTAGCAATCTGTTATGATCATGATATGATGAATGAAATAATTGCTATCTTAATTTTGTAGTGACATTGAGGTATGGAGGACGGCGCCTTCGTCCGAGATGAGGATCAAGAAGAAGCGGTGCAGAAATTGATATATGAGAGTGCCCGTGGGCCGGAACCCAGTGGAGATGACAATGAGTTCGCAGATTTTCTGAACGATGCCGGTGAGGGGCTTGAGTCTGAAGAGACAACGAAGTGTCCATAAAAAACTCCGGCGAGGTGTATATTTATGTATCAAGTCTATGTTCATCCCTAGATGCATTCATTTATTTGTATTGCACTTATTAACGAATCATATTTCTTTTAGCCTTTTGGATCATCGAGCAAGTATGTTAAAACAAAACGAGGCCCAACGCAACTTCTAAAGGGCGAGGGTAGGTTAGCCCTCACCGCATTTAAGGATAATGGTGAACCGGTGCATCCGAAAGATCACTGCCGCAAATTTACAAGTCAAGCTGGAGTTCTTGTTAGGGACCATGTACCGATCAGCATTCAAGAGTGGCATAAGCCGAAGAACGTGGGGACTGAAGCTAGTTTTGTCAACGAAGTGATGGAATTTTTTCTTTGGGACACTCTACTGACACGCTTCAGCCTACCGGAAGAAATGACGGAAGGACAGAAGAAGAAGGTCAAGGAATGGACTCTCAAGAAGATGGCCACACAATTCCAGACATGGAAGAAAAATTTATGGGACAAATATAAGCATGAAGATCCAGTATTCGATGATAATCCAGTGAAGATAAGAGATCACTGGCCCGCATTTAAGAGGTATAAGAAATCGACAACTGCTAAGTCATGATCGGTCACAAATACGAAAAATGCTTCAAAGAAGAAACTTTGGCATCATTTGGGGTCAGGTGGCTACAAGAATGCCATTCCGAAGTGGACAACGTTTTAAAATGAACTGATGAATGCAGGAATCACTCCACAAACATGGGACTGGCCCGACCGGTCCAAGTTCTGGTTGTTCGCGCATGGGGCAGGGTTGGACCCAAAGACAGGGCAGATCATTGCGCAGGGCAAATGGAAGGACAAAATTGAAGCAATCACGAAGCAGCTTGTAGATGCAATTGAAAAGGTCAGAAAGTGAGAGTACATTCCCGATAGAGAGAATGACGAGCTGACACTCGCTTTGGGGAATCCTGAACACGTTGGACGGGTTCGAGCTTGCCCAGGTCCGACCGTGAAGGAAGCGTGGCCGGAGTGCGCTGACACTTGTAGAAGCCATTCGCGAAAGAAGAAGAAGGAGTCGGACAGGTTAACGGAATTGTTAAATAGGGTGGAGGCGCTTGAGAAAAATCAGAGGGCACCTGATCAGCCAATGTTTCTACAGGATCCTCAAGCCGATGCCGCCCCATCTCAGCGAAGAACTAGTGTGGGTTCCACGCATCTTGACGGATGTGGAGGAAGCTACACCGTGGATTATGTCACGGAGAAGACAGATTGCGAGCTACATATGTTATTCAGGACCGTGTCTGTTAAGGTGGCGGTCGGCTATGTTTACCCAAATGAAGATGGAGCAACGCACCATCATATGCCCATTCCACCTGGTTGTGTTCGTGTCGGGGTGGATGAAGTTGTTCCGGGTTTTGAAATAGTGGAGCTTGATTTTCCTAGGGGTGACGATGAGAGGACAATGGCCGATGTCAAGCACGGTTTCACCCTATGGCCGAAGAAATACATCGTCCTTTTGCAAAGGCCACCGACTCCTCGTAGGTGTCCACATGAGCAGGAAAGGCCACTGACTCCTCTTGGTAGCGGTCCACATGAGCAGCAAAGGCCATCGACGCCTCCTAGTAGCAGTCCACAGGAGCATCAAAGTCCACACCTACCTGAGAGAGACCCCAGCGTGAGTCCACCATCTCGAGATCCTCCGCGTAAGACATCGTCCTTTAAGCGGAACGGTACTCTGCCTAGGAAGAGATCTAGAATGGAGAAACCACTGCCGCCTATGGAGAAGTTACCTTGGGAAATGAGTATCGAGGAAAATGAGCAAAGGTGTCAGTCCCAGCCGAAATCCTTTTTTGCTAAGAAAGAGCTAGAGATACCTTTTGAGAAGACACTAGATCCGGTGAAATTTGTGCGTACCGTTGAGAATCTATATGACCCTGTACAATCGCCGCCATCTGACTATAGGTGTTCTATTGAAAGATCATATGACGAGATGGTGGAGGCGAAAAAACGCAATCAATCGGGTGTCACGGCGAAAAAAGGGAAACAACAAGTGCACAAGCTCGGAGAACAACCCGTTCAATCGGTCCCCCCTCTCATGGTGTTTGACGAGAAGGCCGTTCAAAGTTCTCGACAATACACCGATTACCCCTTCGCTGAAGTACAATATAAATTTGTTCAAGGGAAAGATTTGGTCGAGAATCTCAGGAAGCTACCAACAAGTATGCGTAATTTGCATGCGTGGTATAGTAATGCAACAAAGAAAGGGATCGAGTCTATCATGGTGCGAGTTAAGGAAGAGCACTACTTCCAAGAATACTCTGTGAGCGTTGACTTCAGCGAACTCTTTCAGTTATACAATCTCCGGGCCCTCGACAAATCAATCATCAGTTGCTATTGTCTGTAAGTGATTTATTTATGTAATTTGAGAAGTCTTTAGCTCAGCTCGTTCATTGTCTGCAAATTATAATCTTTTGTGCGCAAAAGGGATGAAATCAAGCACATTGGGTTCATTGACCTGGATACAATGCATGAAAAAACCATAGAGGATCCCATCTATAACAGGGATACACCAGAGACTTTGCTAAGGTTTTTGAAGCGACAACATGACAAAAGGATAATACTTTGGCCTTACAACTTCAAGTGAGTGTTACTGTCTTATAACACATTCTACTTTGCTCACGAGAAGTTCAAATTTTAACTGATGACTTATATATATGACACTGCATATTTAAACATGTGCAGGTTCCACTTTATTCTTATCGTCATTAAAATGTATGAAGGAGAGGTTGAAGTCTTTGACTCACAAAGCAAAGAGGCCATACTATACAAGACGTGTTTTTCATGCTCAAAAAGTAATTTTAATTCTTATCGGTCTTTTCGGTAATTTCCTGATATCAACTAATTGATAACTCTTTTATGCATTTTCTTTTGTCGGACAGTGAAGCTGATATGGCGTGCGAACAAAGTAAGTAGTACTATCTAGGTCCACACACCTTTATCATACTTGATTATTGTTTCATTGAATTATATTCTTGTACAGAAATGCCCGCAAAAACCAGAGGGGACTAATCTATGAGGATACTACGTTTGCGAGTACATCCACAGAATTGTCAGCGACAGAACGAATAATCAAAGAAATAAAGAGGTACGAAAACAATATTCACAAATTTATTTTGTTACCATAAGTTGTGCTTAGTTTCAGTAATAACTGTTTGTTTGTGATTTGATATATATACACACACACATAGCTCATGTATTCATTTGTATCTCATTCTTTTACAGTTGGCAAGAAAGCGGGACATGATCTCAATCGAGGAACGCTTCAAAACAATTGGCGTTGAATTCGCGGGATTCTTCCTTCAGGACGTAATACCGCCATTTGGAGAGTTGCACTATGAATGAAGATGTACATGTAACATATAGTTTGACTCGGAGAGTACCACTATCCTACATGTAATAGATAGTATGCCTCGGAGAGTACCACTATATATGCATGAAGATCGATCTTCATGCATACTACTTAGTTTGCGATCTTGTGCAATTACATGTGTTATATTATATGCACCAACTTTCTATGCATCACCTTTATCTTCATGTACTACCTAAACCCAAACGTGTAGCAGGCGCATCGACGCGATATGAAATGGTCTGATACCCCTAAAACCCTAAACCCTAAATTCTCTGCCGCAGTGGAGATTTCTGCATTTTCTCTGCCGCGGCAGACAACCTTTGGTACCGGTTCGTATTACAAACCGGTACCAAAGCTCCCTAGCCCTACGCCCTCCTGGGTGCCCACGTGGAGGCCCTTTAATACCGGTTTGTAAGGAACCGGTACGAAAGGGGGGCTTTTGTACCGGATCTTTTGTGCCGGTTGCTTAACCGGTACAAAAGGTCTTCTGGAACCGGTATTGTTACCCATTTTTCTACTAGTGGATAGAACTATGTATTCGAACTTGAGAGTGAGAAAAGCATGGGAAAGGCCAAGAACTAAGCAAGGTGGACACTAATGTTAATTTTGAACCAGCTGACCAGAACGGTCAGATCGACAGATACTCTTCCCCTCCCTTCTCCCATGAGTCGAGAGTCTCCCGAGTGAGGCCGGGCCGATCCCGAGCCCTCTCTGGCGGCCTCGCCGGCTGGAGATGGTGGAGGAGAGGCGCCGGATTAGTGTTTAGGTGTAGATCTTGGTTTTTTGGCCATGTGCATGTAGTTTGGAGTAGGGTAGCAGATCTTTCTAGCCAGATCTGGTACATCCGGGAGCGGTGGCTTCTTCTTCTTCTCCGGCGGTCGGAGACGATGACGGCTACCCCGGCTCCGGGGATCTCCGCAAATAAGGTCAGTGGATCACCTATCGTCTGGGGCGGTGCTCTGCGTTGCTCTCTTCTTCGGCCTGCCGTGGTGGCGAGGGGATGAGGAGAAGAAGCGGCGGCGCGCCTGAAGAGGGAGGAGGTCGAGGGTCCTCTGGTTTGCCGCATCGGCGCAGCGGCAGGCGGTCGAGGACAGAAGGCATCGCCAGGCTTCCAAGGTGGAAGGCGGATGATGCTTTTCTTGATGCGAGCCCTCAGTTCCATAAGCGCAGGCATGGCCACCTTGATGTGTGTTTGAAGAAGAAGGTGCTTCTTCCGCTGGCCGGCCGTGGCGGCGAGGAGTGGTAGAGATGTTGCTTTTCTTCGTCAGCATCTGTCAGGTGGTGGATCGGGTTTTGGCTGCAGCTTCGAGCTTTGTGGGTTTTTCTCCAAGCCTATCTTCTTCGCCCACCTCCTCCTACCTGTGGCAGGAGTGGTGAGTTTGATGGTGGGTCGTTCTGCAACGCTGGTGTTGGCAAAGAATCCTCTGCTGCAAGCAGCGCCAAACAGCAGTGGAGTTGGGAAGCGATTTTCTGGAGCACCACCTCGGCGGCGGATAACAGTCGTCCGACATCCAAGGCCTTTTCATGGCCTATCCAAAACTGGTGCAGAGCTCCGGCGAAAGTTCAACCTCCATTGTGAGGCCCCTCTTGAGGTCAACTCCCACATACTACGTCTGCATAACAGCAAGTGGTTTCATCCCCGCTGCTAGGAACGACGACGGCGGCGATGCTGACCTCTGGCTCGGCGGTGGGGAAAGAGGAGGATCGGATTGCGTTTTAACATCTTTTAGTGAGGTCTTCTCTGCACCTACTGGGGACCTATATGTTCTTTCCTTTCTTATGGGGTCCTTTGTAATATCTTGTACATCCACTGTTTGGTATTAATATGATGCTTCCTGGCGCTTCGGGGCGCTCCTTGTTCAAAAAAAAAGAACGGTCGGATCGGTGACCCAGTGACAAGGGATTAACTTGTCAATGCCTACGGATTGTAGACTAGGGTTTAGTTGGAAGTAGAGGACAAGTAGGTCTCGAGGATTTCAGCCGGAAAAGTATTCGACTACTAGAAAACTAGGGTTGTGTTGACAATGAATCGATCCTCTCTTCGTCCCTCGACTGCCCCTTATATAGGAGGTGGAGCCGAGGGTTTCATGACACACAAGTTATAGAGTTCGGGAGACAATTAGAGTCCGTCCCGTAGTAGTTACAAGTGAAGATTCCTAATAAAATTATATCTTTCCAAACTCTCTCCTAACTAGGCTTCCGAACTTCATAATCTTCGGGTCGTGGGCCTTCAGTAAAACCCCGGGTACCTTCTTTGGCAGGCCCATTGGGGATGCCTATGTCAGTAGCCCCCGAGATTTTGCTTGAATCAAAGAATCAGGGAAAATCTCCAATTTTATAATTACAACACAACTTCTTCGAGTTAACACATCTTTTTAATCATATATTGCACCGGGATAATGGTAATTGGGGCTAGTTGATCTGACGGATCAGGTACTAGTTAACTGCTCTTGCGGCAATCCACCAAAACCAACTTCAAGATCACGTCCCCGAACATGATCTCGGGATACTGGTGTAATTCGACATGCGCCGCTTAAGGTCTTACCAAATGTCAAATTCCAGTCATGTTTTATCGGGTACCTAACGCGTCCGTTAGGATTTTTCTTCGTATCCGTTGATACGGAAAAAAGTAGCAAAACACCGTCAGAGACGATGCTACGCCGCACAGGACGGATCCTGGGGACTTACCTTTGCAAAGTATTGCGACATTCAGAGATTAATTTGCGACTAAAGCACTCTGAGAATATATTGTCGAGTACTTTTTCGGCTGCTGGAATAGCACATTTGTTCGAGTCATGAGATGACTTGTATATTTTTATCTTGACATCCTGATGGGAGTATATGAAGAGTTATTTGTATAACTCGAAATATGCTCATCGCACTCTTTATATTTTCATCGGGCACGCGAACAGCGTTCCCGATGGGAGTAGCCCCCGAGGCTACAGCCAAGTACTTGGACTTGGTTGTAGGCTCACCATTTTAACGCCTTTTGTCACTATATTGTCATCTTTTTCGAGTTCTTCTATCTTTCTCGGGTGCGCAACCAGCGCTCCCGATGGGAGTAGCCCCCGAGCATATGGACAAATACTTGCATTTGATCATAGGCTCTCGCCCTTTCTTTCTTACCATACTCTAGGTTTCCTTCTTTCTAAAGTAGCCCCCGAGCATTTGATCAAAAACTTGTATTTGATCAAAAGCTCTCAAAATTATCATCACTTCTTCCTTATCATCAATCTTCATAACACCGCAGTCAAAATTTTCCTTTGTTAAAATGACATCAATGCTGACGATAGGCACGACCTCTATATCGAGAACACGCGAATTCTGTCCTGTCACTGAATTGTGGACCCAAAATATGTGGCATGTTGACACGTTACGCAAGTGGGGGGCACATGTCCTCCGCTTTTTCTGGCACGCGCTCTGTAGCACCTGTCCAGTTCCTTCACAGCGAAAATACGTTTTTACCCCTTGAGCCACGTGTAAAACATCAAGTCCATTACTGCTGCATCCAACGGTGCGTCGATTTGCAAGTTGTCTATAAAGTACCTTCTTCTTCCTCCGTTCTCCCCTTCGCTGCGCCGCACCTCTGCTCTATCTCTTTCCAAAATCCCCATTGCCAAAAACACTCTTGCGCACGTGCTTACTTCCCTACCACAGTCAATCCCACTGAATGTCGCCGCGGTCAAGGCTTACCAAGCACACCTCCCCCATGGCGACGGTACACCTGCAGTTCTCCGAGTGGGAGAGATCTAGGATCTCCAATCAAGACGTGAACCTACGCAAGAAGCTCGGGTTCATGAAGCAGGAGAAGATGCTGATCTTCCCCGGCGAGGAGAGCTACCCCACGCCGCGCATTGGATACCGAGTAACCTTTGTCGACCACCTCATCCGCGGCTTAGCTACTCCGATCCACGAATTTCTTCGTGGGTTACTTTTTGTTTACGGCCTGCAACTCCATCATCTCACCCCCAATTCCATCCTTCTTATCTCTATCTTCATCACCCTCTGCGAATGCTTTCTCGGGACCCCTCCCAACTGGGGCCTATGGAAACGCATATTCCTTGTCCGCCGCAACAGCTCCCACACCACCGCCTATAATGTAGGTGGTGTAGTTATATGCGTCCGCCCAGATGTCGAATATTTTGATGTCAAGTTCCCTGACTCTGTTCAAGGGTGGCGCAAAAGATGGCTTTATATCCACGAAGAGCACAATGACGCGCATGAGTACTATGTCGCTCCTTTTGATGGTGGCGAGAAAATCTTTCGTCGTCGTTCATGGGACACTGAAGCTTCTGATAAAGAAAAAATGGCGACAGATGCGTTGATGAAGCACATCCGCGAACTCCAAAATAACCGCGGCAAAGAACTGTTGGGTATTCAGATTACTGTGTACTTCCTTAGGATTAGGGTGCAGTCTCTTCAGGCTCACAAGAACCATCTCTGTATGTATGCGGGCGCCAAAGACGTGGACCGCTTCACAAGGATCTGTCAGTAAAAGATTTGGAAAAACTTGTTCGGAAGATTTCTTCGCTGAGCAAGAAGGACACCATTCCATCCTCTTGTCGCGTGGACCGTATAGCGGCACCAACAGCCTCCCCAAGGTAAACTATTTTTTGCCCTTCCGAGTTTTTAACATTTTGTCGACTACTATTTTGCTGACTTCCCTGGTATAACTTATTGTCGACTACTATTTTGCTGACTTCACCTTGTAGAAACATCAAGTTTTGTCTTCTCTTCCTCCCCTTCCTGAAGGCGGGGATGTCGAAGAATGAACCGTCGTCACCGACGATAACCAGGGCACTTCTCGTCCTGAGAGTGAAGTTGCGGGTTCTCACAAATCCGCGGCTTCCTCAGAAAAAGAAGCTGAATCTAAGGCCTCCGAGTCTACACAATGTCTCCCTTCTGCTGTTTCTCCGACAAACAAGAGAAAAAAGGACGAGGTCGCAGACTCCGGCACCTCCAAAGCGGGTAAATCCCCTATCGAGGAGACTTCACCTGAAGAAGAGGGGAAAGCCTTCAACCCTTACGATGATGCCCACGTCAGCTCGTAAGTCTCTGTCACCTTTTTTGCACCCGATATTTTGCCTGTTAAGCGTTTCTTATACTCTTTCTTGATGCCCAGTGGCGCCGAGGAAGAGGATCCTCCTGTTAACGTGACTGCTCTAACGAGCACGTCTCGTACTTTAGTGATCTCTGAATCTCGCCCTATTACGGACGGAACCTCGCCTCCTCAACAGGACATAGGACATCCGACTCCTGTCGTGAGCCCCCGTGCCCCATCACCGAAGAAAGCGAGGATTGAGCTGGGCAAGGAGTCGAGTCTTTTGACCGGTAGTTCATCGACTCCTCCGATGGACGATGTAAGTGTCTGATCACCCTTTTTGCCATCGAACCTTTTTCCTGTGTTGATTTTCTCATCTGTGTTACTTTTCAGCCTCTAATGAAAGAATTTATTCGTCTTGGTACCCAATTTATCGGGTACCGTGACTATGCTGATAAATTGAAAGGTATTTCTCTCCTGCCTCTTGTCATCGACTAGATTTTTCTCTGCTGTTACGTTATAACATTGCTATCCTTTATTTCTTGCTAGAGGACCTTTCTGGAGCTAACAAGCGCGCTGATGACCTTGCCCTCAAACTGTCACAAAGCGAAAAAGCTCGCGAAAAGGATGAGTTAGATGCTGCCGCTGTTGAAGATCTTCGGAAAAGACTCCATGACGCGGAAAATGCCTTGAGTGACAACATAACTCGACAAAATGCTCGCGAGGAAGATATTATCGCCCGCTTGGAGTCGCAAAATCGGCGCTTCGTTAGTAAGAGCCCTAACCACTTTGATTCTTCTTGAACATTTGTTTTTCCGTGCACATGTTGATAACCTGAAGATTTTGTCTCAGCAGGGAGGATGCACTAAGATTTTGAACTGGAAAAGCCCGAAGATGACCGCCTTCTTGATGCTCTTTCTATCCTTGAAATTCATGGAGACGAAGTGCGCCAGAGCATCTCTAATGCTAGGTCGGTGTTTTCTCTTCTTTTCCCCTACTTCTTCGCGAAGAAAGAGGAGCCTGACACCTTTGCTGCCCTGACCAAGCACTTCCTCCCTCAAGAAGATCTTGGGCTGGGTCTCCGGCAAGAAGGCTTGAAAATTGGTGTTGAAGGCACCATCGCTTTGGTTGCCGAAAGCCAACAAGCCGTCGACTGGGCGAAGGTTGGTGATGTGAAGAACAAGGAGACGAAGAGGTGGCAATCCCTGATTAAGGCTGCCAAGCCTAACTCGAAGAAGATCCTCTCCTTCCTTGGATGCAAACCAACTCCTTCCCCTAGTTCGTCAAAGCCGGAGGTCAAGTAGACCGTCTTGTCTCTGATTTTGCTTTGTTCTTCCTCTTTTGTTGCTGTCACCATAGTAGCTTTTGCGACAGCTTGCCATTGGTTCACTAGGGACCCTCTTTTGTAATGCTCATGTAAATATCCAAATGAATCAATGGAATGCTATTGTTGCCAAGTTATTGATGTTGAAATTTTCCTCTCCAGTTGGTTTTTGACAACTATACTGTGGTGCCTCGTTCTTCGGATGCGTTACCAGCCACGTCCTATTCGAGAAAAACTTTCATTGACGAGTTTATTGAAGGTTCCTCGAGCGCTGATCAAATAGAAGATTTGAACGAACTTTGACAACAACTTCAGTCGATGAAGAAACAGGCCCTCGTGATAATGGAGCAGTCTCGAAGATCCTCTGAGAAGGAAAAAATTGCTCTTCAACAGGCTCAGGAGTCCTTAGCACTGAAGGAAGCCGCGGTTACTGAAGCTGCAAAAGCTACTTCGCGTGAAGATTATATGCTTCAACTGATGAATGACTCCAGCTTGGATATGGCGGGTACACTTCCTGAATTTGACCTTTTTTAACTTTATCCTTCTTGTTTTCTACTTCCCGCTGATGTTTCCGCTGTATAGGTTCTTTTTTGGATACTGCTGCCGAAGATCAACGTGTTGAAGCTAGGTCCAATGTGCTTCTCAAGCTTGCACTGGAACATGGTTCTAACTTCTGGGCTACGCCTGAACGTACCCGACAAATTGTCAGATTTCAAGACCGCGCGGGTCATGTCCGCGATTTTCTCGACTTCTGCACAAGGACATTAGCTTTAGTTTATAACACCATGTTTCCTCGCAATTCTCCGCCATAGACTCTTTCTGCTCTGATGGACAAATTCCGGGATGCTCCTCGAATCCATGAATTTGTGCGGGCCCAACTGACTGCTGGAGCAAGATTTGCCATGATTATGTTGCAGGTCTGTTACCCGAAGTTAGACATGACCAAAATTGTCGCCAAATGTCAAGCCAAACTAACTAAAAGGAGGAGGAACATCGATAAAATCAACGATGTTGTGACCCCTGTAGCCGAAGAGATGATGGATGAATTACTTCGGCTAGATGCCGAATTCTTCGTAAGAGGTAGCTATGCTAAACATAGAACTGGTGCTGCAAATAATGAGAGAGTAAACATAGATGACATAATAGGTGATAACTGAAAGTTTCTTTTTTTCTTGTCGAATTTTCCTTAATGTGAAGATATGTATATTGTAAGCACAATCTATGTTGTAAAACAGCTGATACGTTTTTTCTTTCATCAAGCCCATGAGCTTTTTGTTGGCCAGTGTTTATATCTTTATTAGTTTGCGAGCTATTTTTGCGCCAGGGCAAATAACTATATTTTGTGGAAGTTTATGTATATATTGTTATCGCGGGTTATGAGCCCCCGAGCTTGCCGATGAAAAAAAGATGTATATCACCAATATCTTTACTATATTGTAGCACCGTGAGGCCGCCTCATTAAAAACCTTTCAGCCCCACTCGGTGCCCTGAAAGGAAAAGAGTGCGTCTGAAAACTCGCGGGCATTTCAGTACATTGTATGTTTACAAAGAGGACTATATTTCGACTTCAAGCATAAAATCGCCTAAGTTGCGCCACATTCCATGGATTTGGTTCGGCGACTCCTATCTTCTTGTCCTTTATTCGGTATGCCCCTCCTTCGATTACTTCTGTGACGATGTACGGGCCAATCCATGGTGACTCCAGTTTCTCATGGCTATTTTGCGTGAGCCGAAGAACTAAATCGCCTACCTGGAAGGATCTTGGTCGCAAACGTCGACTGTGGTAGTTTTTCATATCTTGCTGGTACTTGGTGACCCTTGTCAATGCCTCAACTCGAGCTTCGTCGAGTGCATCGATATCATCTTCCAGTGCCTTTCTCGAGGTTTCTTCGTTGAATTCCGCTATTCTCGGGGAGTTGTGTTCTATCTCTATTGGCAACACCGCCTCAGCTCCATGGACTAAAAAGAACGGAGTTTCTTGTGTCGCTGTATTTGGTGTTGTTCGAATACTCCATAACACGCTAGGCAACTCCTCTGGCCATGTGTGTCGCGCTTTTTCCAATGGTGTTAACAGACGCTTCTTGATGTCATTGCAGATGATGCCATTTGCTTTCTCGACCTGACCATTGGTTTGCGGATGCGCAACTGAGGCAAATTGTAGTTTGATGCCTACCTCCGCGCAATATGCCTTGAACTCCTTGGATGTGAAATTGTTGCCGTTGTCTGTGACAATGCTATGAGGGACTCCAAATCGAAAAACGATACCCTTAACAAACTTGATTGCGGATGTTGCATCTGGTGAATTTATCGGCTTCGCTTCTATCCACTTTGTGAACTTATCGATAGCCACGAGCATATACTCGTATCCTCCTGGCCAAGCCTTGTGCAATTTTCCCACCATATCAAGACCCCCACTGAGCAATGACAACGGTATTGGCATCAACTCTGCTGCCGGAGAATGAGGTTTCGCGGCAAATCTTTGGCACGCGTCACAAGTACGCACTATGTCTTTTGCATCCTCGATTGTTGTTAGCCAGTAGAATCCTGCTCTGAAAACCTTGGCTGCTATAGCTCGACTGCTTGCGTGATGTCCGCACACCCCTTAGTGTACATCCTTCAGAATAAACCTTCCTGCCTCGGGTGTGACACATCTTTTTACTACTCCCGAAATACTTCGTTTGTACAACTCTCTTTTGACCACAGTAAAGGCTTTAGAACGCCTGATAACTCGCCTTGCTTCAACTGGATCGTCGGGTAGTTCTTTCCTCATGATGTATGCTACGTACGCCTGCATCCAAGGAATCTGTACCACCATTATCACGTGTGATTCCTCCTCACCTTCCGATGGTGCTGCTGGAGTCCCCGAGGCTTTCTCATCCTTCTCCTTCTTCTGCTGTTTCTTCGCCTTAGTTGATCTTTCAGCTGTTTCTTCCCAAAACACGCCAGGTGGTATTGCGAGACATTGCGACCCGATGTTTGCGAGAACATCAGCTTCGTCATTGCTGAGCCTGCTAATATGATTAACTTCACACCCGTCGAACAGCCTTTCAAGCTCGTTATATACTTCCTTGTATGCTATCATGATATCATTGACTGCGTCGCATTGATTCATCACCTGTTGAGCCACCAGCTGTGAGTTGCCAATTTTTTTTAATTGAGTTGCACCGCAAGCTTTCGCCATCTTCATCCCGTGTATAAGTTCTTCATACTCTGCTTCGTCGTTAGATGCGTTTGGAAACGTCATCCGTAGTACGTATTTCAACTTGTCGCCTTGAGGTGATACTAGTATCACGACTGCTCCAGCTCCTTCTAGTCTCTTGGATCCGTCGAAGTTCATAGTCCAAGTTCTCGAAAAATATGGAGGTCCCGTGTTTTGTAGCTCCATCCACTCTACGATGAAATCTGGTAAAATATGTTACTTTATTTCTTTTCTTTTCTCATATGTGATGTCCCGAGGGGAAAGTTCTATTCCCCAAAGGGAGACACGACCCGTAGCCGCTGGATTGTTTAACATGTTAGACAAAGGCGCCTCATTGACCACTATTATTGGATGCGCCGAAAATAGTGTCGTAGTTTTCTTGCGGTTGTAAATACTCCGTATGCTAACTTCTGGTATTGCGGGTACCGCTGTTTTGAGGGTGATAAAACTTCGCTGACGAAGTATACCGTCCGCTGCACTCCGTGGAGTTTTCCTTCTTCCTCTCTTTGAACCACAAGGACTGTTGACCACCTGAGGCGTGGCTGCGATGTATAACAGGAGAGGCTCCTTCTACTTAGGCACCACCAAGATTGGCGGTGTCGAGATTGTACGCTTAAGGTCCTCGAAAGCTCTATCTGCTTCTTCGTTCCACTGGAACTTCTCTCCTTATTTGATCAAAGCGTAAAATGGCAACGCTTTTTCTCCTAGCCTGGCGACGAATCTGCTCAAAGCTGCGACTCGTCCAGTCAGCTGTTGTATTTCCTTCAACTTTGTTGGCTTTTGCATCGTCACGATGGCTTGGATTTTCTCTGGATTGGCCTCGATTCCTCTTGCTGAAACCAAGAACCCGAGAAGTTCTCCTGCAGGAACGCCAAAAGAGCACTTTGTCGAGTTTAGCTTGAGGCAGAACTTATCAAGGTTGTCGAAGGTTTCCTTCAAATCCTCTATCAAAGTTGACCCCTTTTTTGTTGTTATGACGACATCGTAGATATATACTTGTACGTTTTTGCCAATCTGTGTTGCGAGACACTTCTGCATCATCCGCTGGTATGTTGCTCCCGCGTTTTTCAATCCAAAAGGCATTGTTCTATAGAAGAATACGCCATAAGGTGTTATAAAAGCTGTTTTGACCTCGTCATCTTCTTTTAATCTGATCTGGTTATAACCAGAATACGCGTCCAGGAAGGAAAGCCGTTCACAGCCTGCCGTGGAGTCGATAATTTGATAGATCCTTGGGAGGGGAAAGTGATCCTTTGGACAATGTTTATTGAAACACGTGAAGTCGACGCACATGCGAAGGACCTTCGTGTTTTTCTTCGGGACCAGTACTGGGTTAGCTACCCATGTGGCCTATGTATGCAACTCTTTGATAAAGCCAGCCTCTTGAGTCGATTAATTTCTGATAGCATAGCTTTGCGGTTTGGTTCCGAAAAACGCCGCAAAGGTTGTTTGATTGGTCTCGCCACTGGATCCAAATTGAGGTGGTGCTCGGCAAGTTCCCTGGGTACTCATGGCATGTCAGCTGGACACCATGCGAAGATTTCCCAGCGCTCACAGAGGAACTCGACGAGGGTGCTTTCCTATGCGAGATCCATGTTTGTTGCGATGGATGTCGTTTTTTTGGGATCTGTCGGGTGAATCTGTACCTCCATAGAATCCTTGGTAGTGTCAAAGGTTGGATCCTTGAGTGGCCTCCCTACATCTGGCAACACATCATAGTCAGTTGTTAACCTTGACGCCATATACTCTGCTTGCATCCCGAAAATCTCTGACAGTTGATGAAAATCCTTGTCGCACTTGTCAGCTAACTGATACGTCTCCAACGTATCTATAATTTCTGATGTTCCATGCTTGTTTTATGACAATACCTACATGTTTTGTTCACACTTTATATCGTTTTGATGCATTTTCCGGAACTAACCTGTTAACAAGATGCCGAAGTGCCAGTTCCTGTTTTCTGCTGTTTTTGGTTTCAGAAATCCTAGTAAGGAAATATTCTCGGAATTGGATGAAATCAACGCCCAACATCTTATTTTTCCCGGAAGGTTCCAGAGCACCGAAGAAGGGCCAGAGAGGAGCCAGGGGGCCCACACGCCAGGGCGGCGCGACCAAGGGGTGGGGCGCGCCCCCCTATGGTGTGGCCCCACCAGGGCCCCTCCGAGGCTGCCCTTCCGCCTACTTAAAGCCCCCATCGCGAAAACCCTACACGAATAAGCCACGATACGAGAAAAGTTCCAGAGCCGACGCCATCGCGAAGCCAAGATTCGGGGGACAGAAGTCTCTGTTCCGGCATGCCGCCGGGATGGGGAAGTGCCCCCGAAAGGCATCTCCATCGACACCACCGCCATCTTCATCACCGTTGCTGTCTCCCATGATGAGGAGGGAGTAGTTCTTCCCCGAGGCTGAGGGCTCTACCGTAGCTATGTGGTTCATCTCTCTCTTTGTGATCTAGTTGAATATCATCTATGTGCTACTCTAGTGATGTTATTAATGTAGTCTATTCCTCCTCCATGATGTAATGTTGACAGTGTGTGCATCATGTAGTACTTGGTATAAGCTATGATTGTGATCTCTTGTAGATTATGAAGTTAACTATTACTATGATAGTATTGATGTGATCTATTCCCCCTTTCATAGCCTGTCGGTGACGGTGTGCATGCTATGTTAGTACTCGGTATAATTGCGTTGGTCTATCATGCACTCTAAGGTTACTTAAATATGAATATCGAATGTTGTGGAGCTTGTTAACTCCGGCATTGAGGTGCTCTTGTAGCCCTACACAATTAATGGTGTTTGTCATCCAACAAGAGAGTGTAGAGTAGTTTCAGTTATGTGATCAATGTTGAGAGTGTCCACTAGTGAAAGTAGGATCCCTAGGCCTTGTTTCTGAACATCGAATCTCCGTTTATTTACTGTTCTACTGCATGTTTGCTTGCTGCCATCTTTATTTCAGATTGTTATTACCACTCATATTCATCCATATCACTTGTATTTCACTATCTCTTCGCCGAACTAGTGCACCTATACATCTGACAAGTGTATTAGGTGTGTTGGGGACACAAGAGACTTCTTGTATCGTAATTGCAGGGTTGCTTGAGAGGGATATCTTTGACCTCTTCCTCCCTGAGTTCGATAAACCTTGGGTGATTCACTTAAGGGAAACTTGTTGCTGTTCTACAAACCTCTGCTCTTGGAGGCCCAACACTGTCTACAGGAAAAGAAGCCAGTTGTAGACAGCAAGCTATTTTCTGGCGCCGTTGCCGGGGAGGAAAGGTAAAAGGCACTCACACTCCGTTCCCAGGCAACTAAGCTATTTTCTGGCGCCGTTGTAAGTGCTCGAAGCTATTTCCTTTAGATCCTGCAATTGCATCTTTTTGTTTCTTGTTTTTCACTTGTTAGGCATAATGGAAAGTAACAGTGAACTTTTTAAGCTATTTCCTGAGTTAAGACATGGATTGTTTGATGCAAAAATTAAAAAACCTTATTTGCATGCTAGTAGTAATGATATTAGTATGAACACTTTGAACACCATTGTTGCTAATACTATGGAAAATTCTAAGCTTGGGGAAGTTGGTTTTGATGAGCATGATATTTTTAGTCCCCCAAGCATTGAGGAGAAAATTTTCTTTGATGATACTTTGCCTCTTATTTATGATGATTATAATGATAGTAGTCTTTTGGTGCCGCCTACTATGGAGAGTAAATTTTATTATGATTATACTATGCCTCCTACACTTGATGAGAATAATAATGATAGCTACTTTGTTGAATTTTCTCCCACTACAATTAATAAGAATGACTATGCTTATGTTGGGAGTAGTAATAATTTTATGCATGTAGCTCATGATAAGAATGTTTCATTTGATAGTTATATTGTTGAGTTTGTTAATGATGCTACTGAAAATCTTTATGAGAGAGGAAAATATGGTTGTAGAAATTTTCATGTTACTAAAACACCTCTCTATATGCTGAAATTTTTGAAGCTACACTTGTTTTATCTTTCTATGCTTGTTGCATTATGCTTCATGAATTTGTTTATTTACAAGATTCCTTTTCATAGAAAGTGGGTTAGGCTTAAATGTGTTTTGAATTTGCTTTTTGATGCTCTCTTTTGCTTCAACTCTTATTTCTTGGGAGTGCATCATTAAAATTGCTGAGCCCATCTTAATGGCTATAAAGAAAGCACTTCTTGGGAGATAACCCATGTCTTTATTTTGTTACTGTTTTGTTGTGTATTGGAAGTTGTTACTACTGTAGTAACCTCTCCTTATATATATTTTATTGCATTGTTGTGCCAAGTAATGTCTTTGATAGTAAGGTTGATACTAGATTTGGATTACTGCGCAGAAACAGATTTCTTGCTGTCACGAATTTGAGTAGTATTCTCTGTAGGTAACTCAGAAAAATCTTCAAATTTACGTGAGTGATCCTCAGATATATACGCAACCTTCATTCAATTTGATCATTTTCATTTGAGCAAGTTAAGTGCCCCAGAAAAATTCGTCTTTACGGACTGTTCTGTTTTGACAGATTCTGCCTTTTATTCCGCATTGCCTATTTTGCTGTGTTGAATGGATTTCTTTGTTCCATTAACTTTCAGTAGCGTTGGGCAATATCCAGAAGTGTTAAGAATGATTGTGTCATCTCGGAACATGTGAATTTTTTATTATGCACTAACCCTCTAATGAGATTGTTTTGAGTTTGGTGTGGAGGAAGTTTTCAAGGGTCAAGAGAGGAGGATGATACAATATGATCAAGAAGAGTGAAAAGTCTAAGCTTGGGGATGCCCCCGTGGTTCATCCCTGCATATTTCAAGAAGACTCAAACATCTAAGCTTGGGGATGCCCAAGGCATCCCCTTCTTCATCGACAACTTATCAGGTCACCTCTAGTGAAACTATATTTTTATTCCGTCACATCTTATGTACTTTACTTGGAGCGTCTGTGTGCTTTTATTTTCGTTGTTATTTTCATTCTCTGAATAAATTCATGCTTGTGTGGGAGAGAGACACGCTCCGCTCGTTCATATGAACACATGTGTTCTTAGCTTTACTTTTAGTGTTCATGGCGTAGGATGAAACTGCTTCGTTAATTGTTATATGGTTGGAAACAGAAAATGCTACATGTGGTAATTGGTATAATGTCTTGAATAATTTGATACTTGGCAATTGTTGTGCTCAAGTAGATCATGATTAAGCTCATGCACCATGTAGTTTAAACCTATTAATGGAGAACTACCGTAGAGCTTGTTGAAATTGGTTTGCATGATTGGTCTCTCTAAGGTCTAGATATTTTCTGGTAAAAGTGTTTGAGCAACAAGGAAGACAGTGTAGAGTCTTATAATGCTTGCAATATGTTCTTATGTGAGTTTTGCTGTACCGGTTCATACTTGTGTTTGCTTCAAATAACCTTGCTAGCCAAAGCCTTGTACTGAGAGGGAATGCTTCTCGTGCATCCAAAACCTTGAGCCAAAACCTATGCCATGTGTGTCCACCATACCTACCTACTATGTGGTATTTCCTGCCATTCCAAGTAAATACTTCATGTGCTACCTTTAAACAATTCAAAATTTATCATCTCTTATTTATGTCAATGTTTTATAGCTCATGAGGAAGTATGTGGTGTTTTATCTTTCAATCTTGTTGGGCAGACTTACACTAATTTTGCAAAAAGAGCTGGCAACGGGGTTCCCAGCCCCAATTAATTAACTTTCATTAATAATTCTCTTCACATGTTTTGCTCTGATTCGTCAGTAAGCAACTTAATTTTGCAAATAGACACTCCTCCATGGTATGTGAAATGTTGGATGGCACCCGAGGATTCGGTTAGCCATGGCTTGAGAAAGCAAAGGTGGGGAGGAGTGTCATCTCTAAATAAAACTAAAATAAATAGACACTCCTTCATGGTATGAGATTGTTGGAAGGTACCCGATGATTCGGTTAGCCATGGCTTGTGAAAGTAAAGGTTGGAAGGAGTGTCACCCAAAAATAAAAATAAACTACACTAAAGTACATGTGTAAACAAAAGAGAAGAGGGATGATCTACCTTGGTGGTAGAGATAACGTCCTTCATGGGAGCCGCTCTTTGAAAGTCTGTTTGGCAAGGGGGTTAGAAGTGCCCACTACCATTCGTTGACAACAACAAACACCTCTCAAAATTTTACTTTTATGCTCTCTTATGATTTCAAAACTTGAAAAGCTCTAGCACATGATTTTATCCCTGCTTCCCTCTGCGAAGGGCCATTCTTTTACTTTTATGTTGAGTCAGTTTACCTATTTCTTTCTATCTTAGAAGCAAACACTTGTGTTAACTGTGCATTGATTCTTACATACTTGCTTATTTGCATTCATCATATTACTTTGTGTTGAAAATTATCCATGAGATAAACATGTTGAAGTTGAAAGCAACCGCTGAAACTTATATCTTCCTTTGTGTTGCTTCGATGCTCTTACTTTGAATCTATTGCTTTATGGGTTAACTCTTATGCAAGACTTTTGATACTTGTATTGAAGGTATTATTCATGAAAAGTTTTGCTATATGTTATCTATTTGTTAGCAACTATAGATCATTGCCTTGAGTCACTTCATTCATCTCATATGCTTTACAATAGTATGATCAAAGGTTATGTAAGTAGCATGTCACTACAGAAATTATTCTTTGTTATCGTTTACCTACTCGAGGGCGAGTAGGAACTAAGCTTGGGGATGCTGACACGTCTCCAACGTATCTATAATTTCTGATGTTCCATGCTTGTTTTATGACAATACCTACATGTTTTGTTCACACTTTATATTGTTTTGATGCATTTTCCGGAACTAACCTATTAACAAGATGCCGAAGTGCCAGTTCCTGTTTTCTGCTGTTTTTGGTTTCAGAAATCCTAGTAAGGAAATATTCTCGGAATTGGACGAAATCAACGCCCAGCATCTTATTTTTCCCGAAAGGTTCCAGAGCACCGAAGAAGGGCCAGAGAGGAGCCAGGGGGCCCCACACGCCAGGGCGGCGCGGCCAAGGGGTGAGGCGCGCCCCCCTATGGTGTGGCCCCACCAGGGCCCCTCCGAGGCTGCCCTTCCGCCTACTTAAAGCCCCCGTCACGAAAACCCTACACGAATAAGCCACGATACGAGAAAAGTTTCAAAGCCGCCGCCATCGCGAAGCCAAGATTCGGGGGACAGAAGTCTCTGTTCCGGCACGCCGCCGGGACGGGGAAGTGCCCCCGGAAGGCATCTCCATCGACACCACCGCCATCTTCATCACCGCTGTTGTCTCCCATGATGAGGAGGGAGTAGTTCTTCCCCGAGGCTGAGGGCTCTACCGTAGCTATGTGGTTCATCTCTCTCTTTGTGATCTAGTTGAATATCATCTATGTGCTACTCTAGTGATGTTATTAAAGTAGTCTATTCCTCCTCCATGATGTAATGTTGACAGTGTGTGCATCATGTAGTACTTGGTATAAGCTATGATTGTGATCTCTTGTAGATTATGAAGTTAACTATTAATATGATAGTATTGATGTGATCTATTCCCCCTTTCATAGCCTGTCGGTGACGGTGTGCATGCTATGTTAGTACTCGGTATAATTGCGTTGGTCTATCATGCACTCTAAGGTTACTTAAATATGAATATCGAATGTTGTGGAGCTTGTTAACTCCGGCATTGAGGTGCTCTTGTAGCCCTACACAATTAATGGTGTTTGTCATCCAACAAGAGAGTGTAGAGTAGTTTCAGTTATGTGATCAATGTTGAGAGTGTCCACTAGTGAAAGTAGGATCCCTAGGCCTTGTTTTCGAACATCGAATCTCCGTTTATTTACTGTTCTACTGCATGTTTGCCTGCTGTCATCTTTATTTCAGATTGCTATTACCACTCATATTCATCCATATCACTTGTATTTCACTATCTCTTCGCCGAACTAGTGCACCTATACATCTGACAAGTGTATTAGGTGTGTTGGGGACACAAGAGACTTCTTGTATCGTAATTGCAGGGTTGCTTGAGAGGGATATCTTTGACCTCTTCCTCCCTGAGTTTGATAAACCTTGGGTGATTCACTTAAGGGAAACTTGCTGCTGTTTTACAAACCTCTGCTCTTGGAGGCCCAACATTGTTTACAGGAAAAGAAGCCAGTTGTAGACAGCACTAACGCGAAACTGCCTTTTACTATAATCGGTCCCTTGGGTCCAGGGAGCCTCCATAACAAGTATGTGTAGTGTGGTGCCGCCATAAACCTGGCATAGGCTGATCGTCCCAACAAAGCGTGATACTGCGACGGGAAATCCACGACTTCGAACTCTAGCCTTTCTATCCTGTAGTTCTCTCGGGTTCCAAACTGAACGTCGAGATTGATCTTCCCCAACGGATAACTTGGCTTGTCTGGTGTGATAACATGGAATCGCGTGTCAGTTGGTTTTAAATTTGCCAGGGATATGTTCATTTTCCTCAATGTATCCGCGTACATAAGGTTTAAACTGTAGGGATTCGTTGCATAGAAAACAAAAAATTTCCTACCGCAAGAACGCAATCCAAGCCAAGATGCAATCTAGAAGACGGGAGCAACGAGGGGATGATCGAGACTAACCCTTGAAGATTTCCAAAGCCTATAAGAGTAGGCTCTTATTGCTGCGGTAGACGATCACTTGCTGCTTGCAAAAGCGCGTAGAAGATCTTGATCACGGTGCCACGATCGGGCAGCACCTCCGTACTCGGTCACACGTTCGGTGTTGATGAAGACGACGTCCTTCTCCCCATTCTAGCGGGCAGCGGAAGTAGTAGATCCTCCTCGGAATCCCGGCAGCACGACGGCGTGGTGGCGGTGGTGGTGGAGATCTCCGACAGAGCTTCGCCTAAGCTATGTGGGAGAGAGAAGTAGGAGGGAACCGCTAGGGTTTGGGAGAGGGGGCGCCGGCTAGGGCAGCCTTGAGGGGTGCGGCCATGGTGGTGTTGTGGTGGCCGGCCAGCCCCTCTCCTCCCCTCTTTATATAGGTGGAAGCCCCAAGGTTTAGGTCAAAGTGTCCGAATAAGACCCCAACAAAAAACCTTCCATGTGACCAAACCTAGGGGGAGTGGGACTCCCCCCTTTCCTTGGTGGGGTGGCCGGCCACCATGGTGGGGAGTCCACTTGGGACTCCTCCTCCCTTAGGCTGGCCGGCCAAGGTGGGTGGAGTCCCAGAGGGACTCCACCTTCCATCTTTATTTCTTCCGGACTCTTCTAGAACCTTCTAGAACTTTCCAGAGAAAATACCGGATCATTTTCAAACCTAGAAAATGACTTCCTATATATGAATCTTATTCTCCGGACCATTCCGGAACTCCTCGTGATGTCCTGGATCCCATCCAAGACTCCGAACAAAACTTCGAACTCCATTCCATATTTCCATATCTACTTAAACGACATCAAACCTTAAGTGTGTTACCCTACGGTTCGCGAACTATGTAGACATGGTTGAGACTTCTCTCCGACTAATAACCAATAGCGGGATCTGGAGATCCATAATGGCTCCCACATATTCAACGATGACTTAGTGATCGAATGAACCATTCACATACGATACCAATTCCCTTTGTCACGCGATATTTTACTTGTCCGAGGTTTGATCATCGGTATCACTCTATACCTTGTTCAACCTCGTCTCCTGACAAGTACTCTTTACTCGTACCGTGGTATGTGGTCTCTTATGAACTTATTCATATGCTTGCAAGACATTAGATGACATTCCACCGAGAGGGCCCAGAGTATATCTATCCGTCATCGGGATGGACAAATCCCACTGTTGATCCATATGCCTCAACTCATACTTTCCGGATACTTTATCCCACCTTTATAACCACCCATTTACGCAGTGGCGTTTGATGTAATCAAAGTACCTTTCCGGTATAAGTGATTTACATGATCTCATGGTCATAAGGACTAGGTAACTATGTATCGAAAGCTTATAGCAAATAACTTAATGACGTGATCTTATGCTACGCTAAATTGGGTGTGTCCATTACATCATTCATATAATGACATAACCTTGTTATTAATAACATCCAATGTTCATGATCACGAAACCATGATCATCTATTAATCAACAAGCTAGTTATACAAGAGGCTTACTAGGGACTCCTTGTTTGTTCACATAACACACATGTATCAATGTTTCGGTTAATACAATTATAGCATGGTATGTAAACATTATCATAAACACAAAGATATATAATAACTATTTATTATTGCCTCTTGGGCATATCTCCAACAGTCTCCCACTTGCACTAGAGTCAATAATCTAGTTTACATTTGTAAAGATATAACACCTTGGCCTTCCGGTGCTTTATCATGTATTGCTCACGGGAGAGGTTTTAGTCAACGGATCTGACACGCTCAGAAACGTATGTATTTTGTAATTCATTTGCGTCTCAACGCATCACTCATTTCCAAATGAGTCGGCATTAAATATGTTTGGTCTTCTGGTGGAACCTTAATTCCGCGGTCTGAAATATGTCACTAATATTGTCACACACAATATAGCTTCAAAGTTCTGACTCTGTCGGAACTACACCAAGTTCTCAAAGAACCTCTTGATTTTAACATCCTTGGTCATTGTCAAAACAATGACATATTCTGCCTTCTTTTGTAGAATCCGTCACAATATTTAGAACTCTTCTAAATCTAGCATAGACAATTTCTAGCTCATTGTGCTACCTTTTAAACAACACTTAGTCTAATTTGAGATTGAAATTTTATTTTCATATGTGACAAAACAAATATCGGTGCAACACTTTACAGTGATTTGTTTGTCATTTCTCCATATAAAACTATATATATATATATATCCTTGATTTCTTCTTAAGTACTCAAGAATATTCTTACTGTTTTTCAATGATCATCACATGAATCATTCTGGTACATGCTCATAACATTTTTAAGAGCACATGACATCTGATTGTGTACATATTATTTGTGATCTATAATCACTCATGTGTTTTTACTCATTGAGTGTCAGATACACTCAAGTCTTGTTAAAACTTCACATGATAAGAATATTTTCTTAATATTTCTATATTGAACTATTTCAATATCCATTCTATGTACTTTGACTTAAACTTATTTTGTGTTTCAATCTATCTTCATAGATCTTGACACTAGATATGTTTCAGTCCATATCCTTTCATTGAAGTTAATTTCTCAATGAAACCTTTTAATCAAGTATATAATTACATTATTTATAACCAACTATATGTCATCTACATAAAGTATTATAAATATGTCTCAGCGCTCCCACTTAATTTCTTGCAAATGCAAGCCTCTTCATTGTCTCTGATGAAATCAAAAACTCTTTGACTATTTCATCTGGTGGAGATTCCAACTCCGTGATACTCACTTCATCCAATTGAAGTTTGTATACCTATCTAGTATTCTACGGACCAGCAAAACTCTTGGTTGTATCTTGTATACACCTTTTAATACACACTTCTGATAATTTATGTATTTTGCCATCCTACTAACATATCTCATAAAAGAAATATGTAGTGATTACTAGAATAATCCACATAGACTATAAGCATTGCTACGGAAGATCTAATCTTATCGTAGTCAACTTTTTGAACTTTGTCGTAAACAATTTTTCGATAAGTCGAGCTTCTTCAAGGATATTTCATCCAAGTCCATCAATTTTATAGATCTATTTACTTTCAAAAAGTATTTATCTATCTTGGATTTCATGGCGTATAGCCATTTTAACGGAGTCAGGGCCCATCATAACTTCTTTGTTTGTAATTGGTTTATCATTGTTCAAAATCAATCCTTTGTCCAAAAATCATTTATTTGATCACAAAGTAAACCACACATACAAGGTTCAATATGTACTTTGATCTCCATGGCTAAAACACTTTGTAGTCATGTGAGCTATGATCGTCGTGGCCGCTTCCGGAACCAATTCCGATGCTGCGCTACTCTGATTATTATGCTCAGGTTCATAAACCTTATCAAGTTCTATTGTCCTCCCACTCAAATACTTTGCTAGAAACAATTTCACGGAAATAAGAAACATTGACAAACACTTTTTGTCTTTGTCTCGTGGGAAGAATTCCCAATCAAATTTATGGGATAACCAACAAAGACATTCATCCGATTTTGGTTGTAAACTTATTTACTTATGCTATGCATACCAAAATTTAAGAAAAGACTATCAGGGTTCATACCCATGCCATAACTCGTATGGTGTCATTTCAACGGATCATGACGATGCTCTATTCAGTGTAAAAGCGGTAGTCTCTAAAGCATACAAAAATATAATGGCTTTATTTTATTTTATCTCATCATTAATCCAACAAAGTTTGGATACATCTCTTGCATACTTTATCATCACTATGATACTCCAAGAAACGTGAGTTGTAGAACAATTTCATAACTCTCTTAGATGTTCGCTAAAACTCGTAATTCAAATATTTCCACCATGATCCAATCATAGATATTTGACTTTTCTATTACGATGATTTCCATTTCATGCTGAAAATTATTTGAATCCATTCAAATGTTTCAAACTTCTTCCTTATCGAATATATCCACATATATATACTCAATTCATTGTTGGAAGTTTTCATGAAGTAGAAGAATCTTCCGCACACAACTATGCCCAGTGAACCACATACATCATCATGTATTTTTCCACTAAGTTTGTTGCCCGTTCAACTCTTGGCCTATGAACGGTATTTTAATCATTCTCTTTAGAAAAGATTTGCAAGCGCCAAATGATTCAAAAATCAAATGACTCCAAAAATCCATTTGCATGGAGTTCCTTCATGTGTTCCTTTCTAACATGACCTAAATGGCGTTTCCACAAATACGTGGAATTCAAATCATTTGCCTTATGGCATTTTAGCGTCAGTGTTATGTATGTGTGTTTCACCATTAAGATTTATAATAACTTATCCATCGTACATGGAGTAATGTCATAATTTGAACAACTCATTGTTTTCATTTGACCAGAGCAAAATAACAATTATTAAGTTCTTTATTATAAATTCTAAGGGCTAGACAGAATGCTAACGACGAACATAATAACACTTTATTTTGTTCCAGACGTGCATTCCTATCATATTCCTTGTCAGTCACTTAGGCCATTGTATTCTTGTATTGCGTTGTTTTGTATGACACTTCATACCAACCAATATAGTACTAATACCCAAGAATTTTATTGTGTGACCTAACTAGGAATACAACCATAACATGTATATCATTTATATATACACCTGAGCTAGACATTCTAGTCTTTTCTTTCTTTCTGCCAATAATCTTTTGTAGTTTCTCTTTTAGCTTTCCTCATTATTCAGAAAAACACATCAACTTCAATAACTTCTTGGTTTGTTGGTCAAATACCAATAACCTTGAGGTTATTACTTTGAAGTTGATCATCATATGACAAGTGTTCCGGATTTCACTATTAGTAAACTTGTAATATGATGAACAATTTCACTCATAATTTTATCCATTGTATCATGATGACTTTCTGAGATCATGTCTGTACATGCTAGGCTCATAAAGTTTTAACCTTGGTATTCGCATGTGCAAATCTGGCTTGCACCCGTTGTATGCACACGTAGAATCTATAACACCCGATCATCACGTGATGCTTCGATACTACGAGTCTTAGCAACGGTGCATACTAAGGATGATAACTTCATGGATATGCGAATATTGTTAGTGCCCCAACAGTTGGAGGATTGGGACGCCTTGCGTCTTCAACCTTCGTACATTCCCATAAAACTTATGAGTTTATGTAGTCTCACCAAATTATATTCTATCATCTTGCAATAAGGTCTTAGATATCACATATATCTCATACCTTGATTATTTCTGAAAACTAAATTTTCAGCTCCTTACTTTTCAAACAGATTTGAACTTCAGGTTTCACGGAGACAAGATAACTTTATGTACTAATTGAAACCATAGCTCTTTGAATCAACAATGTGAGGTTTACTAAAAGTTTGCTATAGGACTTAATCACTTCTTGATTCTTTAACAATACGGTACCAGTCCGTAAAGTTTCTTGTCAGATTTTAACAGTATTTCTATCTCAATAACAAGACTAGCGCATGGTAGAAAAACGGATGCCAATACTACAAAATTAATTCAAAATACTACTCAGACTATGTTTATGATAATTAGTTCATGTTTTAATCTAATTACTAATGAACTCCCACTTAATACAACATCCCTCATAGGTGTTAAGTGGTACATGATCCAAATCCACTACACCAAAACCGATCATCACGTGAGATGATGTAGCTTCAATGGTGAACATCAACATGTTGATCATATCATCCATATGACTCGTGTTCAACCTTTCGGTTTCCGTTGTCCCGAGGCCATGTCTGTACATGCTAGGCTCGTCAAGCAAACCCAGGTATTCCGCGCGTGCAACATGGCTTACACCCGTTGTATATGAACGTTGAATCTATCACATCCGATCATCACGAGATGCTTTGAAATGACGAACTTTGGCAACGGTGCATACGAGGGGAGAACACTTTATTATCTTGATATTAATGTGAGGGATCATCCTATAATACTACCGTCGCGTTCTAAGCAAAATAAGATGCATAAAGGATTAACATCACATGCAATTCATATGTGATATGATATGGCCCTTTAGTCTTTGCGCCTTCGATCTTCATCTCCAAAGCACGGATATGATCTCCATCATCAACGGGCATGATCTCCATCATTGTCAGTGTAGCGTCAAGGTCCATGACACCGTCTTCATGGTTGTTCACCTCATGTAGCAACTATTACAACTACTTTGAAATACTTCTCAACATGAAATTTAAAGACAACCATAAGGCTCCTGCCGGTTGCCACAATACAATAATGATCATCTTATACATATTCATCATCACATGATGGCCATATCACATCACCAAACCCTGCAAAAACAAGTTAGACGTCTCTAATTTGGTTTGCATATTTTACGTGGTTTAGGGTTTTCGAGTGAGATCTAATCTACCTACGTACATGAACCACAACGGTGATACTAGTGTTGTCAATAGAAGAGTAAATTGAATCTTCACTATAGTAGGAGAGACAGACACCCGCAAAGCCTCTTATGCAATACAAGTTGCATGTCGAACGAGGAGCAAGTCTCATGAACGCGGTCATGTAAAGTTAGCCCGAGCCGCTTCATCCCACTATGCCACAAAGATGCAAAGTACTCAAACTAAAGACAACAAGAGCATCAACGCCCACAAAACCATTGTGTTCTACTCGTGCAACCATCTATGCATAGACACGGCTCTGATACCTCTGTAGGGATTCGTTGCATAAAAAACAAAAAATTTCCTACCGCAAGAACGCAATCCAAGCCAAGATGCAATCTAGAAGACGGGAGCAACGAGGGGATGATCGAGACTAACCCTTGAAGATTTCCAAAGCCTATAAGAGTAGGCTCTTATTGCTGCGGTAGACGATCACTTGCCGCTTGCAAAAGCGCGTAGAAGATCTTGATCACGGTGCCACGATCGGGCAGCACCTCCGTACTCGGTCACACGTTCGGTGTTGATGAAGACGACGTCCTTCTCCCCATTCCAGCGGGCAGCGGAAGTAGTAGATCCTCCTCGGAATCCCGGCAGCACGACGGCGTGGTGGCGGTGGTGGTGGAGATCTCTGACAGAGATTCGCCTAAGCTATGTGGGAGAGAGAAGTAGGAGGGAACCGCTAGGGTTTGGGAGAGGGGGCGCCGGCTAGGGCAGCCTTGAGGGGTGCGGCCATGGTGGTGTTGTGGTGGCCATCCAGCCCCTCTCCTCCCCTCTTTATATAGGTGGAAGCCCCAAGGTTTAGGTCAAAATGTCCGAATAAGACCCCAACAAAAAACCTTCCATGTGACCAAACCTAGGGGGAGTGGGACTCCCCCCTTTCCTTGGTGGGGTGGCCGGCCACCATGGTGGGGAGTCCACTTGGGACTCCTCCTCCCTTAGGCTGGCCGGCCAAGGTGGGTGGAGTCCCTCTGGGACTCCACCTTCCATCCTTATTTCTTCCGGACTCTTCTAGAACCTTCTAGAACTTTCCAGAGAAAATACCGGATCATTTTCAAACCTAGAAAATGACTTCCTATATATGAATCTTATTCTCCGGAACTCCTCGTGATGTCCTGGATCCCATCCGAGACTCCGAACAAAACTTCGAACTCCATTCCATATTTCCATATCTACTTAAACGACATCAAACCTTAAGTGTGTCATCCTACGGTTCGCGAACTATGTAGACATGGTTGAGACTTCTCTCCGACTAATAACCAATAGCGGGATCTGGAGATTCATAATGGCTCCCACATAATCAATGATGACTTAGTGATCGAATGAACCATTCACATACGATACCAATTCCCTTTGTCACGCGATATTTTACTTGTCCGAGGTTTGATCATCGGTATCACTCTATACCTTGTTCAACCTCGTCTCCTGACAAGTACTCTTTACTCGTACCGTGGTATGTGGTCTCTTATGAACTTATTCATATGCTTGCAAGACATTAGACGACATTCCACCGAGAGGCCCATAGTATATCTATCCGTCATCGGGATGGACAAATCCCACTGTTGATCCATATGCCTCAACTCATACTTTCCGGATACTTAATCCCACCTTTATAACCACCCATTTACGCAGTGGCGTTTGATGTAATCAAAGTACCTTTCCGGTATAAGTGATTTACATGATCTCATGGTCATAAGGACTAGGTAACTATGTATCGAAAGCTTATAGCAAATAACTTAATGACGTGATCTTATGCTACGCTAAATTGGGTGTGTCCATTAAATCATTCATATAATGACATAACCTTGTTATTAATAACATCCAATGTTCATGATCACGAAACCATGATCATCTATTAATCAACAAGCTAGTTATACAAGAGGCTTACTAGGGACTCCTTGTTTGTTCACATAACACACATGTATCAATGTTTCGGTTAATACAATTATAGCATGGTATGTAAACATTATCATAAACACAAAGATATATAATAACTATTTATTATTGCCTCTTGGGCATATCTCCAACATAAACTGCTGCCTCCATCTATGAATACTCGTGAAACATCGAATCCTGCGATCACCGCTGGTAAAATCAGTGTTGATTGCCCTGGTCGAGGAACTTGTTGCGGGTGATCCGCTATGGTGAAACCAATATCTTGTCCCGACCAATTCAGGTACTCAATTGTCGGTGGAGGCATCTTTTCTGCCATAAACACTTGTCGCGAAATTACTTTCTGAGCTCTGTTGGATGGCCTGGCTTTCTGAATCATCGAGACCGCGCCATTGGTGTCGATATAAGGAGGTGGGTTTGGAGCCGCCACTATTTGCAAATGATGTCGATTTGCATCCGTAATTGCGGGTGGAGGTGGATCTCACTCCTTGGCCCCTGGGTGTTTCTTTGTGCTGCCTGTGCGTTAGCGTGCCATGCATATCTGTTCAATGCTTGGAAAGTCCGACAATCCTTCAGTAGATGTCCCGACTGTCTCTACCCATTATTGTCCAGATAAAAATGCATTTGACATGGTCCGTTCATCATATCCCCGGGAGATATATATGGCCTCTGGAACCTTGGACCATTATTTTGTCTATTGGGACGGGAGCCATCCTTGTAGTCGTTGCGCTGCTCGCCACTTTTTTGATAATCATCGCATTTGTTTCCTCCACTGTTTCCTCGAAATCCAATCGATATTTGGCCGAGAGCGTCATAATCTGAGAACTGTCGAGGGAATCGTCGTCTATTTTGAAAGTTTCGGCTGCGGTCTTCCTCGGGCGATGATACGTCTCAAACGTATCTATAATTTCTTATGTTCCATGCTACTTTATTGATGATACTCACATGTTTATTACACACTTTATGTCATATTTATGCATTTTTCGGCACTAACCTATTAACAAGATGCCGAAGAGCCAGTTGCTGTTTTCTGCTTTTTTTGGTTTCAGAAATCCTAGTAAGGAAATATTCTCGGAATTGGACGAAATCAATGCCCAGGGTCTTATTTTTCCACGAAGCTTCCATATGTCCGAAAGGGAAAAGAAGTGGGCGAACGAGGCAGCAACACAGCAGGGCCGCGCGGCCTGGGCTGGGGCCGCGCCGCCCTGGCGTGTGGGCCCCTTGTGACGCCCCCTGACCTACCCTTCCGCCTACATATAGCCTTCATCGAGAAAACCCCAGTACCGAGAGCCACGATACGGAAAACCTTCCAGAGACGCCGCCGCCGCCAATCCCATCTCGGGGGATTCAGGAGATCGCCTCCGGCACCCTGCCGGAGAGGGGATTCATCTCCCGGAGGACTCTTCATCGCCATGATCGCCTCCGGAGTGATGTGTGAGTAGTTCACCCCTGGACTATGGGTCCATAGCAGTAGCTAGATGGTTGTCTTCTCCTCATTGTGTTATCATTGTTCGATCTTGTGAGCTGCCTAACATGATCAAGATCATCTATTTGTAATGCTACATGTTGCGTTTGTCGGGATCCAATGAATATGGAATACTATGTTATGTTGATTATCAATCTATCATCTATGTGTTGTTTATGATCTTGCATGCTCTCCGTTGCTAGTAGAGGCTCTGGCCAAGTCGTTACTTGTAACTCCAAGAGGGAGTATTTATGCTCGATAGTGGGTTCATGCCTCCATTAAATCTGGGACAGTGACATAAATTTCTAAGGTTGTGGATGTGCTGTTGCCACTAGGGATAAAACATCAATGCTATGTCTAAGGATATTTGTGTTGATTACATTACGCACCATACTTAATGCAATTGTCTGTTGTTTGCAACTTAATACTGGAAGGGGTGCGGATGCTAACCTGAAGGTGGACTTTTTAGGCATAGATGCATGCTGGATAGCGGTCTATGTACTTTGTCGTATTGCCCAATTAAATCTCACACTACTCATCATAATATGTATGTGCATTGTCATACCATCTTTATTTGTGAATTGCCCAACTGTAATTTATTCACCCAACATGCTATTTATCTTATGGAGAGACACCACTAGTGAACTGTGGACCCCGGTCCATTCTTTACATCGAATACAATCTACTGCAATACTTGTTCTCACTGTTCTCTGCAAACATCATCATCCACACTATACATCTAATCCTTTGTTACAGCAAGCCGATGAGATTGACAACCTCACTGTCACGTTGGGGCAAAGTATTTTGGTTGTGTTGTGCGGGTTCCACGTTGGCGCCGGAATCCCTGGTGTTGCGCCGCACTACACTCCGCCACCATCAACCTTCAACGTGCTTCTAGGCTCCTACTGGTTCGATAAACCTTGGTTTCTTACTGAGGGAAAAGTTGCTGTTGTACGCATCACACCTTCCTCTTGGGGTTCCCAACAGACGCGTGCTGTACGCGTATCAAGCTCTTTTTCTGGCGCCGTTGCCGGGGAGATCTAGACACACTGCAAGGGGAGTCTCCACTTCCAATCTCTTTACTTTGTTTTTGTCTTGCTTTATTTTATTTACTACTTTGTTTGTTGCATTATATCAAAAATACAAAAAAAATTAGTTACTTGCTTTACTTTATTTACTATCTTGTTTGCGTTCTCCATATTAAAGACACAAAAAAATTAGTTACTTGCATTTACTTTATCTAGTTTGCTTTATTTACTATTGCTAAAGTGGGTACTCCTGAAAATACTAAGTTGTGTGACTTCACAAACAAAAATAATAATGATTTCTTATGCACACCTATTGCTCCACCTGCTACTACAGCAGAATTCTTTGAAATTAAACCTGCTTTACTAAATCTTGTTATGAGAGAGCAATTTTCTGGTGTTAGTTCTGATGATGCTGCTGCCCATCTTAATAATTTTGTTGAACTTTGTGAATTGCAAAAGTATAAGGATGTAGATGGTGACATTATAAAATTAAATTGTTTCCTTTCTCCTTAAGAGGAAGAGCTAAAGATTGGTTGCTATCTTTGCCTAAGAATAGTATTGATTCATGGACTAAATGTAAGGATGCTTTCATTGGTAGATATTATCCTCCTGCTAAAATTATATCTTTAAGAAGTAGCATAATGAATTTTAAGCAATTGGATAATGAGCATGTTGCCCAAGCATGGGAAAGAATTAAATCTTTGGTTAAAAATTGCCCAACCCATGGACTGACTACTTGGATGATCATCCAAACCTTTTATGCAGGACTGAATTTTTCTTCGCGGAACCTATTGGATTCAGATGCTGGAGGTACTTTTATGTCCATCACTTTAGGTTCCGCAACAAAGCTTCTTGATAATATGATGATTAATTACTCTGAATGGCACACGGAAAGAGCTCCACAAGGTAAGAAGGTAAATTCTATCGAGGAAACCTCCTCCTTGAGTGATAAGATTGATGCTATTATGTCTATGCTTGTGAATGGTAGGACTAATATTGATCCTAATAATGTTCCGTTAGCTTCATTGGTTGCTCAAGAAGAGCATGTAGATGTGAACTTCATTAAAAATAATAATTTCAACAACAATGCTTATAGGAATAATTTTGGTAACAACTATAGGCCATATCCTTCTCATAATAGTAACGGTTATGGGAATTCTTATGGGAATTCTTACAACAATAATAGAAATGTACCCCCTGGTCTTGAAGCCATGCTTAAAGAATTTATTAGTACACAAACCGCTTTTAACAAATCTATTGAAGAAAAGCTTGGCAAAATTGATATTCTTGCTTCTAAAGTTGATAGTCTTGCTGCTGATGTTGATCTTTTAAAATTGAAAGTTATGCCTAATGAAAATAAAGATATTAAGAAATTTTCTACAGCAAACGCCATCCAAGTTAGAATTAATGAGAATATTAGACTGATGGCCGAATTGCGTGCTAGGTGGGAAAAAGAAGAAAATGCTAAAGAGAATAATATAGCTAAAGTTTGGACTATTACCACCACTAGTAATGAAAATGCTTCACATGTTGCTACATCTCCTACTATCAATGATAAAATAATTGGTGTTGGCAATATTTCTACTCCCAATGAAAAGCTTGCAAAACTGCCTAAAACTGCTGAAACTGCCTGTGATAAAACTGCTGAAATTTTTTCACATATTGTGGACAATGATACCATTGCTTTAGATCATAATGGTTTAGATTTTGATGATTGTCACATCTCTGAAGTTATAAAGTTCTTACAAAAACTTGCTAAAAGTCCTAATGCTAGTGCTATAAATTTGGCCTTTACAAAACATATTACAAATGCTCTCATCAAAGCTAGATAAGAGAAACTAAATCGTGAAACTTCTATTCCTAGGAAGTTAGAAGATGGTTGGGAGCCCATCATTAAGATGAAGGTCAATGATTTTGATTGTAATGCTTTATGTGATCTTGGTGCAAGTATTTCTGTTATGCCTAAGAGAATCTATGATATGCTTGACTTGCCACCATTGAAAATTGTTATTTGGATGTTAATCTTGCTGATAATTCTACAAAGAAACCTTTGGGGAGGGTTGATAATGTTCACATTACGGTTAACAATAACCTTGTCCCCGTTGATTTTGTTGTCTTGGATATTGAATGCAACGCATCTTGTCCCATTATTTTGGGAAGACCTTTTCTTCGAACTATTGGAGCTATTATTGATATGAAGGAAGGTAATATTAAATATCAATTTCCTCTCAAGAAAGGTATGGAACACTTCCCTAGAAAGAGAATGAAGTTACATTTTGATTCTATTATTAGAACAAATTATGATGTTGATGCTTCATCTCTTGATAATACTTGATACACACTTTCTGCGCCTAGCTGAAAGGCGTTAAAGAGAAGCGCTTATGGGAGACAACCCATGATTTTACTTCTGCACTTTTATTTTATATTTGAGTCTTGGAAGTTGTTACTACTGTAGCAACCTCTCCTTATATTTATTTTATTGCATTGTCGTGCCAAGTAAAGTCTTTGATAGTAAGGTTCATACTAGATTTGGATTACTGCGCAGAAATAGATTTCTTGCTGTCACGAATTTGAGTAGTATTCTCTGTAGGTAACTCAGGATAATCTGCCAATTTACGTGAGTAATCCTCAGATATGTACGCAACTTTCATTCAATTTGAGCATTTTCATTTGAGCAAGTCTGGTGCCCCTGAAAAATTCGTCTTTACGGACTGTTCTATTTTGACAGATTCTGCCTTTTATTTCGCATTGCCTGTTTTGCTATGTTTGATGGATTTGTTTATTCCATTAACTTTCAGTAGCTTTGTGCAATGTCCAGAAGTGTTAAGAATGATTATGTCACCTCTGAACATGTGAATTTTTGATTATGCACTAACCCTCTAATGAGTTTGTTTTGAGTTTGGTGTGGAGGAAGTTTTCAAGGATCAAGAGAGGAGGATGATACAATATGATCAAGGAGAGTGAAAGCTCTAAGCTTGGGGATGCCCCCGTGGTTCATCCTGCATATTTCAAGAAGACTCAAGCATCTAAGCTTGTGGATGCCCAAGGCATCCCCTTCTTCATCGACAACATTATCAGGTTCCTCTAGTGAAACTATATTTTTATTCCGTCACATCTTATGTGTTTTACTTGGAGCGTCTGTATGTTTTTGTTTTTGTTTTGTTTGAATAAAATTGGATCCTAGCATTCATTGTGTGGGAGAGAGACACGCTGCGCTGTTGCATATGAACACATATGTTCTTAGCTTTATTCTTAATGTTCATGGCGAAGGTTGAAACTGCTTCGTTAATTGTTATATGGTTGGAAACAGAAAATGCTACATGTGGTAATTGGTATAATGTCTTGAATAATTTGATACTTGGCAATTGTTGTGGTCATATGGATCATGTTTAAGCTCTTGCATCATATACTTTGCACCCATTAGTGAAGAAATACATAGAGCTTGCTAAAATTTGGTTTGCATGATTGGTCTCTCTAAAGTCTAGATATTTCCTGGTAAGGGTTTGAGCAACAAGGAAGACAGTGTAGAGTCTTATAATGCTTGCAATATGTTCTTATGTGAGTTTTGCTGTACCGGTTCATACTTGTGTTTGCTTCAAATAACCTTGCTAGCCTAAGCCTTGTATTGAGAGGGATTACTTCTCATGCATCCAAAATCCTTGAGCCAAAAACTATGCCATTTGTGTCCACCATACCTACCTACTACATGGTATTTCTCTGCCATTCCAAAGTAAATTGCTTGAGTGCTACCTTTAAACAATTCAAAAGTTATTACCTCTTATTTGTGTCAATGTTTTGTAGCTCATGAGGAAGTATGTGGTGTTTATCTTTCAATCTTGTTGGGCAACTTTCACACATGGACTAGTGGCTTCATCCGCTTATCCTATAATTTTGCAAAAAGATCTGGCAATAGGGTTCCCAGCCCCAATTAATTAACTTTCATAATTTTAGGAATAGACACTCCTCCATGGTATGTGATTGTTGGACGGCACCTGAGGATTCGGTTAGCCATGGCTTGAGAAAGCAAAGGTGGGGAGGAGTGTCATCTAAATAAAACTAAAATAAAAAGACACTCCTTCATGGTATGAGATTGTTGGCAGGCACCCGAGGATTCGGTTAGCCATGGTTTGTGAAAGAAAAGGTTGGAAGGAGTGTCACCCAAAAATAAAAAATTTCATGGGAGCCGCTCTTTGAAAGTCTGTCTGGCAAGGGGGTTAGAGTGCCCATTACCATTCGTTGACAACAATAAACACCTCTCAAAACTTTACTTTTATGCTCTTTCTATGTTTTCAAAATAAAAGCTCTAGCACAAATATAGCAATCCATGATTCCCTCTGCGAAGGGCCATTCTTCTACTTTTATGTTGAGTCAGTTTACCTATTTCCTTGCATCTTAGAAGCAAACACTTGTGTTAACTGTGCATTGATTCTTACATGCTTGCATATTTGCATTCATCATATTACTTTGCATTGACAACTATCCATGAGATATACATGTTACAAGTTGAAAGCAACTGCTGAAACTTAAATCTTCCTTTGTGTTGCTTCAATGCCTTTACTTTGAATTTACTGCTTTATGAGTTAACTTTTATGCAAGACTTATTGATGCTTGTCTCGAAAGTACTATTCATGAAAAATCTTTGCTATATGGTTCAGTTGTTTAACCATTGTCTTTACCATTGCTTCGAATCGCTGCATTCATTATATATGCTTACAATAGTATTGATCAAGATTATGATAGCATGTCACTTCAGAAATTATCTTTGTTATCGTTTACCTGCTCGGGGACGAGTAGGAACTAAGCTTGGGGATGCTTGATACGTCTCAAACGTATCTATAATTTCTTATGTTCCATGCTACTTTATTGATGATACTCACATGTTTATTACACACTTTATGTCATATTTATGCATTTTCCGGCACTAACCTATTAACAAGATGCCGAAGAGCCAGTTGTTGTTTTCTGCTGTTTTTGGTTTCAGAAATCCTAGTAAGGAAATATTCTCGGAATTGGACGAAATCAACGCCCAGGGTCTTATTTTTCCACGAAGCTTCCAAAAGACCAAAAGGATTACGAAGTGGGGCGACGAGGCGCCGACACGCCAGGGCCGCGCGGCCAGGGCTGGGGTCACGCCGCCCTGTTGTGTGGGGCCCTTGCGTCGCCCCCTGACCTACCCTTCCGCCTATAAGAAGCCTTCGTCGAGAAAACCCCAGTACCGAGAGCCACGATACGGAAAACCTTCCAGAGACGCCGCCGCCAATCCCATCTCGGGGGATTCAGGAGATCTCCTCCAGCACCCTGCCGGAGAGGGGAATCATCTCCCGGAGGACTCTTCATCGCCATGATCGCCTCCGGATTGATGTGTGAGTAGTTCACCCCTGGACTATGGGTCCATAGCAGTAGCTAGATGGTTGTATTCTCCTCATGTGCTATCATTGTCAGATCTTGTGAGCTGCCTAACATGATCAAGATCATCTATTTGTAATGCTACATGTTGCGTTTGTTGGGATCCGATGAATATGGAATACTATGTTATGTTGATTATCAATCTATCATCTATGTGTTGTTTATGATCTTGCATGCTCTCCGTTGCTAGTAGAGGCTCTGGCCAAGTCGTTACTTGTAACTCCAAGAGGGAGTATTTATGCTCGATAGTGGTTTCATGCCTCCATTAAATGCAGGACGATGTGAGAAAGTTCTAAGGTTGTGGATGTGCTGTTGCCACTAGGGATAAAACATCAATGCTTTGTCTAAGGATATTTGTGTTGATTACATTACGCACCATACTTAATGCAATTGTCTGTTGTTTGCAACTTAATACTGGAAGGGGTGCGGATGCTAACCTGAAGGTGGACTTTTTAGGCATGGATGCATGCTGGATAGCGGTCTATGTACTTTGTCGTAATGCCCAATTGAATTTCACACTACTCATCATAATATGTATGTGCATTGTCATGCCATCTTTATTTGTCAATTGCCCAACTGTAATTTGTTCACCCAACATGCTATTTATCTTATGGAGAGACACCACTAGTGAATTCTAGACCCCAGTCCATTCTTTACATCGAATACAATCTACTGCAATACTTGTTCTTACTGTTCTCTGCAAACATCATCATCCACACTATACATCTAATCCTTTGTTACAGCAAGCCGGTGAGATTGACAACCTCACTGTCACATTGGGGCAAAGTATTTTGGTTGTGTTGTGCAGGTTCCACGTTGGCGCCGGAATCTCTGGTGTTGTGCCGCACTACACTCCGCCACCATCAACCTTCAACGTGCTTCTTGGCTCCTACTGGTTCGATAAACCTTGGTTTCTTACTGAGGGAAAACTTGATGCTGTACGCATCACACCTTCCTCTTGGGGTTCCCAACGGACGCGTGATGTACGCGTATCAGGCGACCAGTGTCGTTTGTTGTGAACAACATCTTCTCCATCCGCCCACCTATTCGCTATTTCCATGAGTGCTGCTATTGTCTTTGGGTTGGTTCTTCCCAAATCCTCGATGAAGTCCCTCCTTCGAATACCAGCAACGAATGCATCTATCGCTCTCTCGTCGGATATATTTTCTGCCGAGTTTTGATGGTGTTCCACCTCTGGATATACGTTCTCATTGACTCGTCGTATTTCTGCCTGCAAGCCCTCAGCTGCTCCAATGATGCAGGTTTCTTGCATGTGGATCAAAAATTCTTTACGAATATATCCTCGAAACTTTCCCAGGTGTCGATAGACCCAGGAGACAACTTCTTTATCCACGATCTTGCAGCACCACTCAAATGTACTTGAATGGTCTGCATGGCTGTTGCTCTTGTTCCACCCACCAACTTTACCGTCTCGAGATAATCAACTAGCAAATCAAGCACGGGAGCCCGCACATATCTTCTTCATCAACCTCTGGTGAGTGCCGATGTTCCCTTCTTTATTGTCGCGCTCTGTCCACCCTTGCTTGATTTGCCGTGTCTCTTGCCCCACTTGTTCTCGCAGGATCTTGCACCGCTGCAGCAGGTCGTGGACTATTTTGCCTTGCAGATCCTTCGGGAGGCGTATTTGCGAACGCTGTTCCCATGGCTCCAACTCCCGCCATGACCATGGTATACAACGCTTCTCTTGGATCTCCGGGAGGTGGCCTAGATGCCAGGATGAAAGCTTGTGTCGCCATGTATCCAGATTCTGGTGTTTTGGGAATAATATTCCCCTTGTGTCGATCGACATAAAGGACATGTCGAGGTTTTGAATTAAATTCTCCCTATCAGACTCAGGTATATTTTGTAAACGAGATCTTGCTCTGTTTCGAGCCGCTCTGTGACTATCTCCCGAAGTACCTGACTGTTTGGTATTAATATGATGCTTCCTGGCGCTTCGGGGCGCTCCTTGTTCAAAAAAAAGAACGGTCGGATCGGTGACCCAGTGACAAGGGATTAACTTGTCAATGCCTACGGATTGTAGACTAGGGTTTAGTTGGAAGTAGAGGACAAGTAGATCTCGAGGGTTTCAGCCGGAAAAGTATTCGACTACTAGAAAACTAGGGTTGTGTTGACAATAAATCGATCCTCTCTTCGTCCCTCGACTCCCCCTTATATAGGAGGTGGAGCCGAGGGTTTCGTGACACACAAGTTAAAGAGTTCGGGAGACAATTAGAGTCCGTCCCGTAGTAGTTACAAGTCAAGATTCCTAATACAATTCTATCTTTCCAAACTCTTTCCTAACTAGGGTTCCGAACTTCATGATATTCGGGTCGTGGGCCTTCAGTAAAACCCCGGGTACCTTCTTTGGCAGGCCCATTGGGGGTGCCTATGTCACCCAGTGGACCAATCGCCTAACCGGTTCACGAGCAGTCCAATTTTTTAAACTATGCCTGTAATGGCTCTGGTAGAACTATGTATTCTGATTTCCAAATGAGGGAAGTATGAGGAAGCCGATAACTAAGTATGGAGGACACTCCCGTTAATTTTGCGAAGTTTTGTTGCTGCAACCTCAGCTGGAGATGGATGACGGGTGACGGGTTCTCCGCAAAATCTGCCTACACTGACTCTCTTCGTGGGAACGGTTCATGCTATAGTACATACCCGATACGAAAATCACGCACTCCGTACAACTGGATTAGGTGATCCGTTGTAACACGTGTTGGACAACAGACATATCGACTGCTAAGACATGAACCCCCGCACCTTCGGTGCAACCTTTCTACGGTTAGGAACCGGAGACCATCCAACACCTTTTGTTGGGGTGTGTTCTGTCGAGAGAGGTATGGGAGGGAGTCCTCCAATGATGGGCTGGTGGACGTCGAGGAAAGCCAGCCATTGAAATTGAAAGGATCTATGGATGGCTTTGATACTCGTCTTCTAGTGTTTATGGCATCACCGAAACGATGTCGTCTTCAACAGAGGCACACCATCATCTCGAACTGGTAGTCGCTTGATCTGGTCAAATATAGAGGACTAGAACCTGGCGAGCTTGCTCAGAGGCGAGGCGTTCGGTTGTCGATAGCCACCGCCAAACTGGTTGTTGCTTGGAGGATAGCCATTAAGTTTTTGGGAGCGTGCAAATAAGTGGCTCGAGGTTAGTTCAAATTTAATTTATCTGAATTAAACCACTCCAATTATTATGGATCGTAGAGAGTATAAAAATTGATGCACCCCTCTCATTCTCTCATGCTCTTTGTTGGTTTAAAGATCAAACTGTTCAGTATATATGCTATACATGTATCCGGTAAAATTTGTACGTTGGTAGGTAAAATTTATTGTAAAACACGGATTTTCTTTCATCCTAGAATGCTAGAAGAGCCGACATTCGGTCCAACAAGATAAAGCCAACAAAACTTTTTCATATGCTCAGTTTCAGTTAGCAATTTCCCAATCGATTGGAAGGGTTGTGCACATCAAATCGACACACGGAATTAGTTAGCTAGGTGACCCTACTATTCTTCGAGAGCTCGAAGCGTGCCGACGGGAGTGGGGAGTAGATATGTGATTGTACTCACTGGAGACTAGCGCTAGAGCATGGAGCAGCGACGTGCTTCGACCTAGAGAGTGTGACCATTCCAAGCGAGGCGAGACGCGGGCAGGTCGTCGGGCGCATTGGCAGAGCAAGCAGAAGTTAGGGTGGGGCATCCTAGCATTTCATCTTTTCACATATTTCACTGAGAAAAATAAAATAAAAAACTAGCTCATATATACATGAGATTAGCATGGTTGCCCCCCCCCCACTCCCCCAGGAATTTTTTCTAGATCCGCCACTCGACGGGCGGTGAGATAGCTTGTCCGATGGAAATTACGAGACACATTTGCTCTACAATTGTCACATCGTGGCTCCAAGTGAGAGATGACAGAGGCTAACAGCCAACGGTCGGGAGGCGGAAACATGCTGGTCGTTTGATTTTTTTTTCTTTCTTGCGATAAAGTTGTTAAAAAAAATTAAACCTCTGTACCTCAAATTACAAATGCTAGCTCCGCCCATGCCATGATGTGCGTTTTATCTTTTGGATGCTAAATGCATCTGCATCTCATAATTCAAACTCGGATCCTACCGTTTTCTTTTCACACGAACAATTCGCTGGTTGCGGCCTCGCCCAGATGAAGCCTCCTGGTCTTGGGTCGTACCGACGAACCTAACGTGCTTTGCATTGCACTCGCGCAGCGGCAGGTCTGACTTCTGAGCTCTGAGGTCTGAGGTCTACTTTATTTCACGCTAGCGTCCTGCGCGTACACACGTGTCGACTTATTGGCCCGTTCGTACATGCTGTACGTGTACAACCACTACTGCCATTTCTTGGCTCTCGTCTGATCTGGTCCGTCCACCAGCAACACGCCACTAGGCTTTAATAAAAAAAGAAGTCGCAGGCTCTCACATTTCGCTTTCGGTCCAACACATGCCTGCTATCGCTTCAGTTTAAGATGCCCAAGATATTGTTTTACTCTTTTGAACTGCCCAAGATATTGTTTTACAGTACTGATCCTACTCTTTTTTGACCTAAAGGAGTACTGATCCTACTTGCTAGCAAGCAGCTGGCGATAACCTTGTTATTTTTGTATTTATATAATACTAATTAGCTGTTGCAGATCATGCTAGTAGTTTCTCGATCTCCAGCTTTGACATTCTTAAAATAAACACGACGGATTCCCTTAGCCTGTTTCCGACGTTGCCAACTTTGCCCCGATTGAGCTCACAACTTGTCGTCTCTGCGACCCACCTCCCAGCTTCTTTCGTCGGTGCTACTGGTTCCACGGCCGCCCCAATCACACCTTTGATTCAGCCTTGAGGCGAGATGGAGTATGCAACAGCTATTTAGAAAAGGTTTTCGTCTTTTCTTTTGGCAGGACTAAGTGCAATCCTGGCAATGCAATCAGAGAGAGGAACCGGTTGAATTCAGCAGAGCTGTCCTGAAAAGGCAAGGAAACAAGATGAAATTAGTGTCGCCAAATGTTTACGGTCCACAGTTAGCAAGGAACAACTCGACCCGAACAGCATCTCTGCCACAAGATTGGCAGCAGCATATTGCTTAGCGGTACTAACATTCGGACAAAATTAGTCAAATCCAAACTCTTGATCGCATGTAGTAGTAGTAATCATCAGGAATTTGATAAACAACCTGTGCAACACATCTGAAATTCAGCCTCAGTTCAGTATCAATTGTTCAACTCTAGACTGAACCGACACAAAGTTCAGTCATAACTCATAACCAAGCCAAGCCGACGGCAGTGGTGACTAGTGACTACGACCCCAGGTGATAACCGATATAGCTCTTACCTCGGATGCAGAACCAATAAAGGGTGACGATCATGCCTAGGGTGTCGTCTTTCCTCCCACAGTCCAACCATTGCCGGTCCCGACTTACATAGCCATCATTGATAAACATGAAAGTCGACATTGCCTGGACATCCTCTCGGGCCTTGCAGTGGTGGTGCATGGCAACGGTGGCCGGAGGTGCGGCGACTGGCGGTTGGCAGATGGCGGTGGGGTGGTTGGGCTCGATCTGGACCCGCATGGGCCTGGAGGGCCCGAGCTCCTGCACCATGTTGTTCCGGCGCGGGTTGCATCGATGGTCTGCGGCTCTGCCCGCATCACTTGGGCGTCGGGGCGGCGGCCCCGACCTTGGCGGCGGCCTCCTCCTTCCGCCGGAGATGGCCAGCAAGATATGGTGAATCTTGGGATCTCATGTTTTGCAGAATAAAGGCGGCGGTCCTAGGGCATCTCTTGCGTGAAGAGGAGGACCTACCGGAGGCCTGGACTCGTGATCTGGCCGGAGGGTTGAGTTCCGGAAGGCTCCGCCGGCGAATGTAACAGTGCTTTGCCTGGAGTTTGCTGGATCGGAGGTATTCGGTCGTGCGCACCCATGCTTTTATTCCGATCGATTGGTTCTAGAGGGAGCGGCGCGAAGCTCTTTTTCTGTGTTGACATCAAGTGACTATGGATCATTGATGAAAGTTGGAAGAAGAGAATTTCATGAAGGCCGGAGGGGAGGACTAGCTAAGGGAGGTTCAAGTCTCCACGCTGTTGAGAGACTGGCTTGGTGTTCTGGGCTTCACAGCAGCGGTATGAAAGTAGGGGCGACAACATAGGTGAAGCGCAGAGTCCTACCTTTCAGGGTGAAAACCCAAAGTCTGGCCTTAACTGGTTGTGCCTGGCAATGACCTTGGTGGAGGCATTGTTTTGAGAGCGGGGACTATCTTCAGGGTGAAAACCTAAGATCTTTGATCGGACGACGATGGTGTTTGAGCACTGTTCCCCTTTTGGAGGCGTCGTTTTTTGGAGAGTCTGTAATTCAGGTGTTGTCTTGGCGGTGGATGTACTGTTGTTGTTAGGCCCGAGATGCTGTAGCGGGGCTTTTGTTTCTTAGTTTTCTTTTCTTTTTTTGGATGTGTGCATCCGTAGTGCTATTAGGGTGGTGCGTTGTTGCAGAGGCTGGGTGTAATTGGTATTTTTTTTGATATTAATATATTCCCTTTATCAAAATGCAACATCATGTCAAATAAGGAAACGAATTAGTTCAGTATCATAGGGGAAACCTGTTCTGCAGCAATGTAGCACCGTGTTTACACTCAGATCGCAACATCCACCTTCAGGAAGATGGCAGACTGGGGCGATGACGCGGAGGTCCGCACCATGAAGCACTTAAGTCATATATACTACTTCTGTTTCAAGGAATAAAGCGCACGCATGATAGGTTTAAAATTTCCGCCCCTTGTCGGAGATGACCACCATATGGCGTAGGGGGGCGACGTAAATTTCAGCCGGGGAGGGGGTGGAAATGAAATATACTTCCAACCCTCCATACTAGCAGTGTGCCGGGCGGATGAAGGGTCGGAAATTTGACCCTCCAGCACTGCCCCACTTTTCTTTAGGGAAACTTCTGCGCGTGGTCCTGGGGCACTTGTGTGAGGGGGCCAGATGATCAGGCCAGCAATAGGCCAGATGATCCATCCCCCATAAATGCACCATTCTTCTCATATTTTTCTTTTCTTTCTTCACATCTCCTCAACATGTTCCACACCACCATGACCATAGGCCACACATCCAATTTATGGGTGAATTTGGAAAAAAAAAGGTGGGTCATATATAATCCGTAGTGCTAAAAATGAATCCCACACACTTGAGCACACACAGTAAATTTCATTCGTGTGTTGTTAACAAACACATAGAGATAGAGCTTGCTCTTTCAATAATGGCATTTATTGTTTCCGATGAAGTTCATGAATGCTATCATGAACAACGACTACCTCCTCCATGGTATAACCTCTAGACATGATTATCATTTGAGTTGATCAAATATCCTTGTGGGTCATTATTTTTATACACTTAGTATCAACTTTATGCGTGAAAATCTTAAAGCTAACGTTCAAACATGAGAGTGGATTTGTTGCCCCCGGGGGGCAATGCCCCCCCCCCCCCCCCCCCCCCACCCTAGGCCGTCGCCTGATCATTACTTGGAGGTCCACGCTGCCCAATCGCATGGTAAGTGCCAGTAGCTTGGTCCTGTTGTAAGCCGAGTTAGGGGGCTAATCTTCCGCATGATTGGCCAGTGAATTGCAACGTAAGGCCGTAGAAACATGATCATGATAGGAAGTGATGTTCGGACTGGTATAAACTCAGGGACTATTGTAGGCAAACCGAAAAGAAATTTTAAAATGTTAGAAGGAGATGTTGAAATGGTATGAGTTTCTGCTCCGAATCTCCGATGAAGCAACTCGGGATTTTGGCTACTTGTTAGACACAACCTACGAGGTAGCTGAAGAGTAGTTACCATGCGTGATATGCTCTCTATCTAATTACTAACGTGTACATTTTGTGGCACACAACTCATATACTTGCTGATGGTCAAATTGAAGTTAAAATGTGTGCGCCTTAGAACCTTAAGGTCTCGTTCGGCTACAATGGATTGAATCCCAACGTGGATCAGATCTAGACATGGATTTGGCTGATCCAGATCTTACATCCAATCCCGTCTAATCCTATTTCCTTCATCACTTCTAATCCATGTTTTGAAGAACATGTTCGTTCAGACCGTTCGCGGCCCTTGGATCGCTCTCAGCTTAAGTCGTAGAATTTTTTTTTTAACTGAAGGCTCAAGCAGAGCCCGGCTTTAAATTAATAAAGCCAACACGGCGAGAGTACATAGTTCTGAACCACACGCACAACAACAAGGCTCGAAAGAGAAAACACTACAGCTAGGGAACAGCCCAGCGACACACAGACGACACACTATGCTCTAACACCGAGATGAACCGAACAGTAGCTAGTGCCCCAACACCTCGCTACCAAGCACCCCGGAGATACATGACCCAGGGGAGACCGCCTAGTCTTGGTCCCTGGTAGTCGCATGAAGAGAGCGAATCCGGGTAATCGCCTCCTCCACCGCAGCACGATCTTGGCTCCTAGCCAGTGGCTTCCACACCTGCATATAGATAGTCATTTTGTACAACCCGTCATCCGGTTGGTTCGAGAAAACCCCTTCAATAGAAAACTTGTTCCTAAGGTTCCACAAAGTCCAAAGAAGCGCCGCACTAGCGATCTAGAACACGCGTCTTGTTTGGCCCACTTGGTTCTGCAAAAGGCGGAAGATATCCGCAAAACAAGATGGGTCCCAAGAGTGGCCGAGCAGTTCCCTAACTGCGCTCCACATGAATTTAGCCAAAGGGCAGGAGAAGAAAATGTGGTTATTATCCTCCGTCTCCCCACACAGGGCGCACGCGCCCGTCGTGGGACCCCTACGCCTCCTAATGTTATCATTAGATGGGAGGCGCTTCCTGGCAAGCTGCCAAAGGAAGATCCGCACCTTCATGGGGACCCCAATCCGCCACAGGTCGCTGAAATATTTGCTAGGGGTGCCTTGGCAAAGCTTAAGGTACAAAGATCGGATCGAGAACCTCCCCGAAGGTTCAAGAGTCCAAGTCATGGTGTCCTGATGTGGGGATAACTGGGGTATAGAGACCTCTCTATAAAGATTCGCCCAGTCAATGCGTTCCCCCACGCCCAATTGTCTACAAAAGGGGATGTGCCAACGCTCTTCCCTGAAAATGGCCTCCACTGAGGCCTCAGGCTCTTCCGCAATAGCGAAGAGAGCCGGGTATCTAGTGTATAAGGGCCCCGACCCTTGCCACCAATCCAGCCAAAAACTCGTCGCCTTTCCGTTCTACACCAAATGTTTGGCCCCAAGCCTGAAAAGGTGTTTGAGTTTCTGGATCGCACTCCAGAATTGTGATCCCGTCCGGGGGGTATCCATCAACAAATCCTTGTCCCTAAGGTATTTGTTTCGGATGATATCAGCCCAGAGGCCCTGCTCCCCATCGTATAGCCTCCAGATCCACTTTACCAGGAGGCATATGTTCATGAGGCGCGTATCGATAATCCCAAGCCCCCCTAGGCTCTTCGGTTTGCACATAGCCGACCAGCGCACCCAATAGTACTTGCGCTTTGTGCTGTTGGCTTCCCAGTAGAAGCGAGAGCGATGTTTGTCCATGGTTCCGTGGATGCCCTCACCCAGCAGGCAGATTGCCATAGCGTGCAAAGGCAAATTAGACAGACGTGCGTTAATAAGGGTTAGCCGAGCCGCGGAGGACATGAGCTTTCCCATCCAAGGATCAGCGCGTTTACCCACCTTGGTCGTCAAGGGATCCCAGTCCGCTGCCGAAAGGGCCCGGTCACTGACCGGCAGACCCAGGTAGATGAAGGGAAATGTGCCTTGCCTATAGTGCCTTGCCTACAGTTGAGCATGTGTGCAATTCTCAGGCCTTCCGGCTCCTCTACCCCCATCACCATGACCTCACTTTTATGGAAGTTGATCCGGAGACCTGACATGCTCTTAAAGCAGAGCAGAAATTTTTCCACTGATCGGATGGGGGTGAATTTAATCCAGAACGAGGAAGTTCAATTGGACGGGATTAATCGGGGCTAATAATAAGACTGCGAATTTGCTGGGACTGGAAAACTTAACTCGGCAGGCTAGAGATCCAGGATCGGGCCACAATCCAGACCTTCTATGGATTAAACGAACGAGGCCTAAAGCGGGAGAGTTCAACTGGTTTGTCAAACTTCCAGTTCCAGTTTTTTCGATATAAAGTTGAGAGTTTCACATATCTTTCTCTCCCTGCTTTCTTTTCTTGTGCCAATCTCTTATCTTACCGCCAAACTTGTACTTCCATGTCAACGAAATCAGCTGTTGCTAAATCATAGCTTCTTAATTGCTTCTCTGACCACCAGCACAACCATACCTTTCAGGGTTTCACCAATACCAGGAGTTCCATCTTTAAAAAAAAAACACCAGGAGTTCTACCTTTCCCCATAATATGGCACAAATGCTGTTAGTGTATGTCAGTCAGGAGAGATAGAAGGGCTGAGACTCTTCACGTAGTTTTGTAACATCAAAAATTCCTTGGAAGCAGCCCTAGGATAGCAATAATCCTAGCTGTAAATTTCGATTCATACAAACTCTAGATGCCCACAATTCGGCAGACTCCTACAGCAGGACAGATAGTATTCAGCAAGCTCTGGCTTGTCAATCCTACAGTCAAACAGATCGAATTCAACAAGTTCTCATGAAAAGAGAAAGAAATCGTCAGAACTTCTGAAGTAAACACCAAGGAACAACTTGTGCGCACATGACAGACAGCATTGTATTACTTTGTGGTACTAACATTCGGACATAACAGTCAGATTCTTACTTCCCAGTAAGTGAAGTAGAGCGAACACAAGGAATTTCAAATCTTACGGCACACATATCTTAAGTCCTTAACTCTAAATAAATCAACACGATGTCCAGTCACAGCCAAGACAAGCGGACAATGATGTTGTGCTTGCCCTTATTGATAACCAGTTTCTTAGGCAGACGCAGACGCTGGGCCGGGAGTGAGTTCCAGGAGCTTCTTATGGATTTCGTCCTTCCTGCCACCAACAACGGTGTCAACCTTCTCACCGTCCTTGATGAAAAGGAAGGTGGGCATCGCCTCGACCTGGTATTTTTCAGCGACATCCTGTTGAACAAGGAAACCATATTAGTTCAGTGTCACAAGGGACACTTGTTCGGACGTTTATGGTACTGTCCATACCTTCAGCTCGTCAACATCCACCTTCAGGAAGATGGCATTAGGGAACCTCTTGGCGTACTCAGCGAACACTGGGGCGATGACACGGCAAGGTCCGCACCATGAAGCAGTGAAGTCAATGATCACCTGTAGAGACAAACGAGTGCAGAACATCCATAGTAAGGTTGGGGAAAATGACACAAGTATCTAGTAGGTCAATAGTACGGAAGAAAATTACAAGAAACTATGACAGCTCAAGTGCCATGGCAGCAAGTACCATTCGGTAGATAACTAAGCATGTGACAAGAAACGAGAACCACAGGTTGATCTAATTGAATAGACATCATATCTGGCTACTAACTATTCTCTGGTAACATCTGGGTACTGTCAGAAAGAGCAAATTCCCATGCCGAAAGAAAACCAGGGTCAGTTCGACAGACCTGAATTATTCACAACAATTCCAAATTATTGGCATACGAAAGGCCAGAATCTCATGAACATTTCAGCATCATTTCCTAACAAAACCAAAACCGTACTCCATTTTGAAGTGCCACGGTTTACAGATGTATCTAAACGTGTTTTAGACTTTTAGTTGTAGATTATTCATCCATATATTTGTGACGCTTATTTTGGAACGTATCTCAGATTGCATACAAAAGTATTGGCATTCTCATAAGACAAGGAACGCTGGTTTCTACCACCTTTAGAACAAGCAAAATCTGCAGCATGCTATTGTATCGAAGCTTCAGAACCCATGGCGATATCAACGGTGACTACACAAATCGTCAAGAGATTACATCAACTATGCCTACAAGGCATACAACAAATTCGTCAAAGGTCAATCCTCATACGTTGACCATTCGTTGACGCCTTATAAGCCCAGGTGAAATCAGCAGCCTATGCGTACAAGGCATACAATAAATTCATCAACGGTCAATTCTCAGACGTTGATCATTGGTTGACGCCTTATAATCCATCTGCTCGAGAAGACCCCCAGGTCAAATCAGCAAAATCATAGGCATGGCACCCAGATACACAGTACTAAGCTACGGATCAGAGAAGGGATGTTCTCCACTATCACGTAATTACGGTTCCAATCGCGCAACCCATGAGAATCGAGATGATAGCTACACGCCTACCAACAAAAAATAGGAAATCGGACACAACGGAAAATCATCCAGCCGAATTTCACGAATATTGCCTTGTTATCGCCACTGATCGGGGATAACCTAGCACCCCCAAATCCCTAGAAATTAAAAGGAAAAAAAAAGCAAGAGAGATGGGATCGGGAATCGATCGCGTGCGCGCGCGTACCAGCTTGCCGGACTCCTTGCCCTTGGCGAAGTTGGAGTCGAAGTCCTCCTTGGTGTGGCACGCGATCACGCATCCCTCATCGGCCGCCATTCCTCCTTGCTTGCTTGATGATGAGATCGAAGGTGCTTGCGAATAAAGATTTGATTTTCTCTTGGGGATCGATCTGCTAGATTTGTGCTCTCCTCGGCGCAGGTGGGACGGATTTATAGAGAAGGAGCGTGGGAGCGAAATTACGGCGGTGCCCCCGGGACGCGAGGTGTCGTGTTCCAACCCGCTGACCGCGTAGACGGACGACGACGTCACGGCACTCGTCTCCGACCAGGCTCGGACGCGTCCTTCCCGAATGTTCCGCCGCCGTGTTCCAAGAAATACACGGAGCGTCGGTCGGCACGTAACCTACCTCCGTCTCCCGTGGTGTTGAACAACCTCCACTCTTTCCCACGGTGCTTTGTTTTTTTCAAAAACAAACATATTTTGAAATGTACTTACTAGTGTATCTCGAATCGTCTGCATAATTGTTTGGTGAAAATAGAACGGAACATATGTTGTCATCGTTGCGACATGCAAGGTCATGCTCAGCTTGGATAGAAAGATGCTTTCAAGTGGAAAAAGGAATATAAATTGTGGAAGTAATCATCTTGTTGACCTTTTGCTAGCAAGGGGGAGTATATAGCATATATACCTTGCTTTCCCATAAACAAAATATTTCCTCCATCCCACCAAAAGTGACTCAACTTTGCCAAAATTTGAATATATTTACCTACTAGATAACACCTAAAAATATCTAAATTTTAATAAAATTGAGACACTCTACGGTGAAAGTTTTATCTTAAAGCTAACATTGAAAGTAGTTCCCTACGGTGAAAGTTTTATCTCTAAACAAGATAATTGCTCATATATGTGAATAATTAGTTTTATATTTACTGATTTCTCTAAGTCATGCTCTATGAATAAAATTATAATCTCTCTAATCCAAACTAGTATGTAGGTACGTGCTATACGTCCAAGTTAAATTCATTTGGAGAAAGTTTTGGCATGAGTTTTGGAAGAAAGAAAAAAGTAACAGGCAAGCTCTTGAAAATCGAACAGGTCAATCATTCATGCGTTGAAGCTTTTTGTTTGTATCTAAAACTATTGTGATTAATCAGCCTACTGGAGATTTCAATGCATTGTAGAAAAATAAATAAGCATTATGCACAAACAAAAAAGAACTCTCTAAAGGTCACGCTTTTGGTTGGAAGAATCATTTTATGGATGCAAACCGTGAGAGAAGCTATATACCCAGTATTCTCAGATTAACAACACGTACATTAGCGGAAGGAGTGGCTATTCCACGAGCGCTGATAGTCTCCAAAGATCATGGCTTCCTCAACATTGTTTTGGGATCAGCATGATTCAGCGCATTTTATCCCCAGAGCCGGATCGATCTATTGTTGGTACGGTTGTGAGCGACATCAAGTCTCTATCTTCAGAGTTTTTGTCTTGCTCTTTTAAATTCTCTAGTAGGAAATCGAATGTGGCGGCACATGTTTTGGCTCGGATCTCCGAGCCTGCAGTTTGTAATATTTCAGTTAGTGTTATCCCGATCTCTATCCGGGACGAACTTTGTAATGATTTAATTTGATTAATAAAGTGCCGATATTCTCAAAAAAAAAATCGTCCCTTAACTATTCTCTATGGGAATATAACGTTATGTATCATGGAAGATATGTGAAACTATTTTAAGGACTAGGACAAATAGATAATATCAATGGTCTTCTAGTTTTTTGATGCTTCTACAAGTCCAAACCACCCTTAGAATGGAGCATCGCGACAAGCACAACATGCAGTAGCGGAAAAAAATCTGGTAGGGCCTGGACTTCTCTTGAACAAACTAAAGTTACTATAGAGGCAAATCCCTTCATTCTAGACCATCGGATTGACTCTGATCAACGTCTGAAATTGCCTCTCAGTCTTGGGATTAGAAATTTCAAAACTGCTACACTATATAGGAGTATAGATTAATTGACGTGAATTTATCCCCCAAAAAATGCCTATAATCACTCAAAGATTTAATGAATCCATGTCAACTAATTTGGATTAGAGGGATTATCATATTCATACGATGGGGTGGATACTACTCCCTTAACTAAATGAAAAACTAGTCAAGCTAAGAGCATTTCCACCGGCACCCCCGATAGCGGTCCTGATAGCATTTTGGAGGCCGGCAGCGAAAATTGGCTCGCACCGGTGCGCCTCAAACGGCGCCGGCCAATTTTGGAGTCCAATAGAATCACCGGCAACCCCGTGCCGGCCCCTTCGCCAAGGGCGCGAATCGGGCGCGCCGGCACCTCGCGGCACGTCTGAAAACGAGTGTGGGCTCCGCCTGGCAGCCAGACACACCGTTTTCCCACCTCCTACACACGCCCGAGCCGACTCCCACCCCTCTAGATCGCCATCGTCGCCATCGCTGCAGTGCCCACCCTGCTTGCAATAGACACCGCCGACTGTCTAGGAACTGCCGTCGATCGACACGGCCGCCACCCCCTCGACCGGCGGCCGCTGTTTTGCCCGGAACAGAGCTCGCCGCCACCGCGATAGTATTGCCCCTCCCGCAAGGTGTTCGTCCGGTTGCCGCGATGGACATCGACGACGAGATGATGGTGCAGCTGTTCACGGAGGAGCAGAACACTCAGGCTGTTCGGCGGCAATAACACCAGCTGATTCTGACGAACATGTTGCGCGTTCGCCAGCCTTTCTTGACGCCGACATCGTGAAGCCAGGCAAGAGGAGGAACATCAACCGGCATCGTGAAGCCGGCGCAATGTTGCTTGACGCCGACTACTTCAATGACAACGCGACTCATTCACCGAAGGAATTTTGGCGCCGGTTTAAGATGAACAAGGACCTGTTCTTGAAGATTGTCCACGACGTCAGGGAGTACGACACGTACTTCATGGCCAAGAAATATTGCACAGGTTTGTGGGGCTTCACCTCAATTCAGAAGTGCACTTCTTCAACGCGCTGTCTTGCATACGGAGCTCCTCCAGATACAGCCAATGACTACCTACGGATGGCAGAGTCGACATGCACAAAGACTCTCTACAGGTTCTGCCGAGCCATCATAGCGGTGTTTGGTAAAGACTATTTGAGAGCACCAAGAGCAGATGATACAGCTCGGATCCTGCAGAAGAATGCAGCAAGAGGGTTTTCTGGGATGCTCGGAAGCATTGACTGTATGCATTGGGGCTGGAAGAATTACCCTTTTGCTTGGTAGGGGATCTACAAGGGGCATACTGGTGAGTGCAGTGTCATTCTTGAGGCGGTGGCAGACCAGGAGCTTTGGATTTGGCATGCATTTTTTGGCATGGCAGGAACAAACAATGATATCAACGTGCTGCAGCGCTCTCCGGTGTTTGCCAGGCTAGCTGAGGGACAAGCTCTTGCCGTGAACTTTGAGGTAAACGGCCACGCATACAACAAGGGGTACTATCTAGCTGATGGTATCTACCCGACGTATGCTACATTTGTGAAGACAATTCCCTCTCCATCAAACGAGATGGAAGCCTATTTTGCAACATGCCAGGAAGCAGCACGCAAGGATGTTGAGTGTGCTTTTGGGGTGCTTCAGCGGTGTTTCGCCATTGTCAGGTACCCTGCTCTCACTTGGTCTGAGGCACAAATGTGGGAGTTGATGAACGCCTGTGTGATCATCCAGAACATGATCATTGAGAGCGAGCGCGATGCACCTGTGAAGGATGATCATCCATTTGATTATCAAGGGCCACTAGCTGAGGTAGAGCATGTGCCCCAAGATATTGCTGCTTTTCTTCATATGCACAATGAAATTTGAGATGCAGGTGCCCATGCATAGCTGAAGGCGGATCTAGCTGCGCATTTGTGGGCGAGAAGAGGAGCAACCAACAATGCATGATTTTTATTTCTATTTGTTTGCCTGGACGAACAATTTAAGTACTATTTGTTTGTTGGGTTGTATGAATAGTTTAAGTACTATTTGTTTGATTGATTGTATGAATAATTTAATTCTGTTTGTACTATTTGTTTGATTGATTGTATGAATAATTTAATTCTGTTTGTGTGATTCTATGAATAAAATGTGATTGATATATTGTTTCAAAATATTGTAAAAAGAAAAATAAAAACTTGGGGGCTGCCGTTTGGAAGGCGTCGATGTGGGAACAGCGTCCCCAAATGAAGGATGCAATGCCGGCGTCCCCCATACAGCAGTGTCGGCGCCCCTGCCGGCGACTATTTGGGAGCCGCCGGTGGAGATGCTCTAACCGGTAATCCTACTTTGCTTTAGCAATCAAGATCACTAACATATGTGACACTATAAATAGTAAAGAGCATAGGAGACAAGAGTTCTCCTATTCTTAAAGACTTTTTGTGTTTGAAAATAGTGTCTAATATCAGCTTTGATATTCATACCAATACTCACTCGTAGTGTAAAATTCTTAATGCACTCGCACAAGTTAGGAGCAAAAACCTTCATACACAATGTTTGTTGCAAAAAGACCCAATTTACCTGATTACACTCTTTTTCCAAATCAATTTGAAAATAATAACATCTATTTTTTTCCTATGAAGATCATTTCAGTTGATCAAATAGCCTTATGGGTGATTTCTGTTATATGCTTAGTGAAGGAGATATGCCCAAGAGGCAATAATAAAAGTGGTTATTATATATCTTTGTGTTTATGATAAATGTTTATATATCATGCTATAATTGTATTAACCGAAACATTAATACTGTGTGATATGTAAACAACAAAGAGTCCCTAGTATGCCTCTTAACTAGCTTGTTGATTAATGGATGATTAGTTTCATAATCATGAACATTGGATGTTATTAATAACAAGGTTATATCATTGTATGAATGATATAATGGACACACCCAATTAAGCGTAGCATAAGATCACGTCATTAAGTTATTTGCTATAAGCTTTCGATACATAGTTACCTAGTCCTTATGACCATGAGATCATATAAATCACTTATACCGGAAAGGTACTTTGATTACATCAAACGCCACTGCGTAAATGGGTGGTTATAAAGGTGGGATTAAGTATCCGGAAAGTATGAGTTGAGGCATATGGATCAACAGTGGGATTTGTCCATCCCGATGACGGATAGATATACTCTGGGCCCTCTCGGTGGAATGTCGTCTAATGTCTTGCAAGCATATGAATGAATTCATAAGAGACCACATACCACGGTACGAGTAAAGAGTACTTGTCAGGAGACGAGGTTGAACAAGGTATAGAGTGATACCGATGATCAAACCTCGGACAACTAAAATATCACGTGACAAAGGGAATTGGTATCGTATGTGAATGGTTCATTCGATCACTAAAGTCATCGTTGAATATGTGGGAGCCATTATGGATCTCCAGATCCCGCTATTGGTTATTGGTCGGAGTGAGTTCTCAACCATGTCCGCATAGTTCGCGAACCGTAGGGTGACACACTTAAAGTTGGATGTTGAAATGGTAGAACTTGAATATGGAATGGAGTTCGAATATTTGTTCGGAGTCCCGGATGAGATCCCGGACATCACGAGGAGTTCCGGAATGGTCCGGAGAATAAGATTCATATATAGGAAGTCATTTTATAAGATTTAAAATGATCCGGAAGGTTCTATGGAAGGTTCTAGAAGGTTCTAGAAAAGTCCGGAAGAAACCACTTTGGAAGGCGGAGTCCCAAAGGGACTCCACCTCCATGGCCGGCCAACCCTAGAGGGGGAGGAGTCCCAAGTGGACTCCCCTAAGGGGGCCGGCCACCCCCCCCACATGGAAGGGAGGAATCCCACCCCAAGTGGGATTCCCACCTTGGGTAGGTTTCCCTATCACATGGAAGGTTTTGGGTTCGGGTCTTATTCGGAGACTTGTAGTCCAACACTTGGGGCTTCCACCTATATAATGAGGGCCAAGGGGAGGGGGCCGGCCACCCCAACAAGCACAAGGTGGCCGCACCACCTCAAGTGGCCGGCGTCCCCCTCTCCCCAAACCCTAGCAGCCCCACTCCTCCACATCCCGCACGCTTAGCGAAGCTCCGCCGGATTTCTCCACCACCACCGACACCACGCTGTCGTGCTGCCGGATTCAAGAGGAGCTACTACTTCCGCTGCCCGCTGGAACGGGGAGGTGGACGTCGTCTTCATCAACAACCGAACGTGTGACCGAGTACGGAGGTGCTGCCCGTTCGTGGCGCCGTGATCAAGATCTTCTACGCGCTTTTGCAGCGGCAAGTGAACGTCTACTGCAGCAACAAGAGCCTCATCTTGTAGGCTTTGGAATCTCTTCAAGGGTGAGACTCGATAATCCTCTCGTTGCTACCGTCTTCTAGATTGCATCTTGGCTTGGATTGCGTGTTCGCGGTTGGAAAATTTTTGTTTTCTATGCAACGAATCCCTACAGTGATATCAGAGCCGTGTCTATGCATAGATGGTTGCACGAGTAGAACACAATGGTTTTGTGGGCATTGATGCTCTCGTTGTCTTTAGTTTGAGTACTTTGCATCTTTGTGGCATAGTGGGATGAAGCGGCTCGGACTAACTTTACATGACCGCGTTCATGAGACTTGTTCCTCGTTCGACATGCAACTTGTATTGCATAAGAGGCTTTGCGGGTGTCTGTCTCTCCTACTATAGTGAAGATTCAATTTACTCTTCTATTGACAACATTAGTATCAACGTTGTGGTTCATGTTCGTAGGTAGATTAGATCTCTATCGAAAACCCTAAACCACGTAAAATATGCAAACCAAATTAGAGACGTCTAACTTGTTTTTGCAGGGTTTGGTGATGTGATATGGCCATAATGTGATGATGAATATGTATGAGATGATCATTATTGTATTGTGGCAACTGGCAGGAGCCTTATGGTTGTCTTTAAATTTCATGTTGAGTAGTATTTCAAAGTAGTTGTAATAGTTTCTACATGGAGGACAATCATGAAGACGGCACCATTGACCTTGACGCTACGCCGACGATGATGGAGATCATGCCCGAAGATGATGGAGATCATGTCCGTGCTTTGGAGATGAAGATCAAAGGCGCAAAGACAAAAGGGCCATATCATATCACATATGAACTGCATGTGATGTTAATCCTTTTATGCATCTTATTTTGCTTAGATCGCGACGGTAGCATTATAAGATGATCCCTCACTAAAATCTCAAGATAATAAAGTGTTCATCCTTAGTAGCACCGTTGCCAAGACTTGTCGTTTCAAAGCATCTCGTGATGATCGGGTGTGATAGAATCAACAAGTGCATACAACGGGTGCAAGACAGTTTTGCACATGCGGATACTAAGGTGGCCTTGACGAGCCTAGCATGTACAGACATGGTCTCGGAACACGTGATACCGAAAGGTAGAGCATGAATCATATGGTTGATATGATGAACACTTTGAGTGTTCGCCATTGAAATCACACCTTTTCTCGTGATGATCGGACTTAGGTGCGGTGGATTTGGTTCGTGTGATCACTAAGACAATGCGAGGGATATTGTTTTGAGTGGGAGTTCACCTAGATTTTTAATTATGTTGAATTAAAATTTGAACTCAATTTGTCATAAACTTAGTCTAAACTTATGCAAATATATGTTGTAGAGATGGCGTCCCCAATCAATTTTAACCAGTTCCTAGAGAAAGAAAAAACTTAAGAGCAACGGTAGCAACTTCACCGACTGGTTCCGTCATGTGAGGATCTTCCTCTATGGCGGAAATCTGCAATTTGTGCTTGATGCACCGCTAGGTGACCCTCCTGCAGAAACTGAAACCGATGAAGTAAAAGCTGTTTACGCGACTCGGAAAACTCGGTACTCTCAAGTTCAGTGTGCCATCCTGTGCAGTCTGGAATCCGATCTTCAAAAACGTTTTGAGCACCACGATCCTCATGAGTTGATGAATGAGCTGAAAGCTATATTTGAGACTCATGCGGCCGTGGAATGCTATGAAGCATCGAAATATTTCTTCAGCTGTATGATGGAAGAAGGCAGCTCCGTTAATGAGCACATGCTCGCCATGACCGGGCATGCGAAGAAACTCAGTGACTTGGGAATAGTGATTCCTAACAGACTGGGGATTAATCGTGTCCTTCAATCACTGCCACCAAGTTACAAGAACTTTGTGATGAACTACAATATGCAGAACATGAACAAAGAGTTACCTGAACTCTTTGGCATGCTAAAAGCTGCTGAGATTGAGATCAAGAAAGAGCACCAAGTGTTGATGGTCAACAATACCACCAGTTTCAAGAAACAGGGCAAGTCTAAGGGAAAATTCAAGAAGGGTGGCAAGAAAGCTGCTACGCCTCCTGTGAAACCTAAGAACGGCCCTAAGCCTGATGCTGAGTGCTATTACTGCAAGGAGAAGGGACACTGGAAGCGTACTTGCTCCAAGTATCTGGCTGATCTGAAGAGCGGCCTTGTCAAGAAGAAGAAAGAAGGTATATCTGATATACATGTTATAGATGTTAGATGTTTATCTCACTGGTTCTCGTTCTAGTACCTGGGTATTTGATACTGGTTCGGTTGCTCATATTTGTAACTCGAAACAGGAACTAAAGAATAAACGAAGACTACTGAAAGATGAAGTGACGATGCGCGTTGGAAACGGATCCAAAGTCGATGTGATAGCTGTCGGCACACTTCCTCTACATCTACCTTCGGGATTAGTTTTAAGCCTAAATAATTGTTATTATGTACCCGCGTTGAGCATGAACATTATATCTGGATCTTGTTTAATGCAAGACGGTTATTCATTCAAGTCTGAGAATAATGGTTGTTCTATTTTTATGAATAATATCTTTTATGGTCGAGCACCTGAAAAGAATGGCTTATTTCTGTTAGATTTCGATAGTAGTGATACGCATATACATAACATTGATGCTAAGCGAATTAAATTGAATGATAATTCTACTTATATGTGGCACTGTCGTCTTGGTCATATTGGAGTGAAACGCATGAAGAAACTCCATACCGATTGATTACTTGAATCACTTGACTTTGAGTCACTTGATAGATGCGAAGCATGTCTAATGGGAAAAATGACTAAGACTCCATTTTCTGGTATCATGGAGCGAGCAACTGACTTATTGGAAATCATACATACCGATGTGTGCGGACCAATGAGTGTAGCATCGCGCGGTGGTTATCGTTATGTTCTAACCTTCACAGATGATCTGAGTAGATATGGATATATCTATTTCATGAAACATAAATCCGAAACTTTCGAGAAGTTTAAGGAATTCCAAAGTGAAGTAGAAAATCAACATAACAAGAAGATTAAATTTCTACGATCTGATCGCGGAGGTGAATATCTGAGTTATGAATTTGGCATGCATTTAAAGAAATGCGGAATACTTTCACAATTGACACCGCCGGGAACACCACAACGAAACGGTGTGTCCGAACGTCGTAATCGAACTCTCTTAGATATGGTTCGTTATATGATGTCTCTTACTGATTTGCCGTTATCATTTTGGAGTTATGCATTAGAGACAGCAGCATTCACTTTAAATAGAGCACCATCAAAATCCGTAGAAACGACACCGTATGAATTATGGTTTAATAAGAAACCTAAGCTGTCGTTCCTTAAAGTTTGGGGTTGCGAAGCCTATGTAAAGAAGTTACAACCGGACAAGCTAGAACCCAAAGCGGAGAAATGCGTCTTCATAGGATACCCTAAGGAAACTATAGGGTACACTTTCTATCACAAATCCGAAGGCAAAATCTTTGTTGCTTAGAACGGAACCTTTCTTGAGAAAGAATTTCTCACTAAAGAAGTGACTGGAAGAAAAGTAGAACTCGATGAGATTGATGAATCTATACTCGTTGATCAGAGTAGCGCGATCTGGAAGTTGTACATGTACCGCCTACACCGGCAACAGAGGAAGCTAATGATAATGATCATGAAACTTCGAACAAGGAAACTACTGAACCTCGCAGATCGACAAGGGAACGTGCCACTCCTGATTGGTATGATCCTTGTATAAATGTCATGATTGTGGACAACAATGATGAGGACCCTGCGACGTATGAAGAAGCGATGATGAGCCCAGATTCCAACAAATGGCAAGAAGCCATGAAATCCGAAATGGGATCCATGTATGATAACAAAGTATGGACTTTGGTTGACTTACCTGATAGCCGCAAGGCTGTCGAGAATAAATGGATCTTCAAGAGAAAAACAGATGCTGATGGTAATATTCTTTGTCTATAAAGCTCGACTTGTCGCAAAGGGTTTCCGACAAATTCAAGGAGTTGACTACGATGAGACTTTCTCACCTGTAGCGAAGCTAAAATCTGTGAGGATTTTGTTAGCAATAGCTGCATTTTTCGATTATGAGATTTGGCAGATGGATGTCAAAACGGCGTTCCTTAATGGAGACATTGAGGAAGAGTTGTATATGGTACAACCCAAAGGTTTTGTCGATCCTAAAAATGCTGACAAAGTATGCAAACTTCAGCGTTCAATCTATGGACTGAAGCAAGCATCAAGAAGTTGGAACCGACGCTTTGATAAGGTGATCAAAGACTTCAGGTTTATACAGTGTCATGGAGAGGCCTGTATTTACAAGAAAGTGAGTGGAAGCTCTGTAGCATTCCTGATATTATATGTAGATGACATATTATTGATTGGGAATGATATAGAACTATTAAGCAGTGTAAAAGGTTATTTGAATAATAGTTTTTCAATGAAAGACCTTGGTGAAGCTTCATATATATTAGGCATCAAGATTTATAGAGATAGATCAAGACGCCTAATAGGGCTATCACAGAGTACATACCTGGACAAGATTCTAAAGAAGTTTAGAATGGACGAAAGCAAGAAAGGGTTCTTACCTATGTTATTGTGCAAGGTCTTGAGTAAGACTCAAGGACCGGCTACGGCAGAAGAAAGAGAAAGGATGAGTAATATCCCCTATGCCTCGGCAGTAGGATCTATCATGTATGCCATGCTATGTACTAGACCGGATATAGCACATGTTGTTAGTTTGACTAACAGATATCAAAGTGATCCAGGAATGGAACACTGGACAACGGTCAAGAATATCCTGAAGTACTTGAAAAGAACTAAGGATATGTTTCTTTGTTATGGAGGTGACCAAGAGCTCGTTGTAAGCGGTTACACCGATGCAAGTTGGAACACTGATCCTGATGACTCTAAATCACAGTCTGGGTACATGTTTATATTGAATGGTGCTGCGATGGTGGGCAAGCTCGAAGCAGTGCACGGTGGCGAAGTCTTCAACAGAATCAGAGTACATAGCGGCTTCAGAGGCTTCATCAGAAGCGGTATGGATGAAGAGGTTCATTGTAGAGCTCGGTGTGGTTCCTAGTGCATTGGACCCACTAGTCATCTATTGTGACAACATGGGTGCCATCGCCAATGCACAATAACCAAGGTCACACAAGAGGCTGAAGCATATCAAGCTGCGTTACCACTCGATTCGCGAGTACATCGAAGATGGAGAAGTAAAGATTTGCAAAGTACACACTGATCTGAATGTAGCAGATCCGTTGACTAAAGCTCTCCCTAGGGCAAAGCATGACCAACACCAGAATGCCATGGGTGTTAGGTACCTTACAATGTAATCTAGATTATTGACTCTAGTGCAAGTGGGAGACTGAAGGAGATATGCCCAAGAGGCAATAATAAAAGTGGTTATTATATATCTTTGTGTTTATGATAAATGTTTATATACCATGCTATAATTGTATTAACCGAAACATTAATACATGTGTGATATGTAAACAACAAAGAGTCCCTAGTATGCCTCTTAACTAGCTTGTTGATTAATGGATGATTAGTTTTATAATCATGAACATTGGATGTTATTAATAACAAGGTTATATCATTGTATGAATGATATAATGGACACACCCAATTAAGCGTAGCATAAGATCACGTCATTAAGTTATTTGCTATAAGCTTTCGATACATAGTTACCTAGTCCTTATGACCATGAGATCATATAAATCACTTATACCGGAAAGGTACTTTGATTACATCAAACGCCACTGCGTAAATGGGTGGTTATAAAGGTGGGATTAAGTATCCGGAAAGTATGAGTTGAGGCATATGGATCAACAGTGGGATTTGTCCATCCCGATGACGGATAGATATACTCTGGGCCCTCTCGGTGGAATGTCGTCTAATGTCTTGCAAGCATATGAATGAGTTCATAAGAGACCACATACCACGGTACGAGTAAAGAGTACTTGTCAGGAGACGAGGTTGAACAAGGTATAGAGTGATACCGATGATCAAACCTCGGACAAGTAAAATATCGCGTGACAAAGGGAATTGGTATCGTATGTGAATGGTTCATTCGATCACTAAAGTCATCGTTGAATATGTGGGAGCCATTATGGATCTCCAGATCCCGCTACTGGTTATTGGTCGGAGTGAGTACTCAACCATGTCCGCATAGTTCGCGAACCGTAGGGTGACACACTTAAAGTTGGATGTTGAAATGGTAGAACTTGAATATGGAATGGAGTTCGAATATTTGTTCGGAGTCCCGGATGAGATCCCGGACATCACGAGGAGTTCCGGAATGGTCCGGAGAATAAGATTCATATATAGGAAGTCATTTTATAAGATTTAAAATGATCCGGAAGGTTCTATGGAAGGTTCTAGAAGGTTCTAGAAAAGTCCGGAAGAAACCACTTTGGAAGGCGGAGTCCCAAAGGGACTCCACCTCCATGGCCAGCCAACCCTAGAGGGGGAGGAGTCCCAAGTGGACTCCCCTAAGGGGGCCGGCCACCCCCCCACATGGAAGGGGGGAATCCCACCCCAAGTGGGATTCCCACCTTGGGTAGGTTTCCCTATCACATGGAAGGTTTTGGGTTCGGGTCTTATTCGGAGACTTGTAGTCCAACACTTGGGGCTTCCACCTATATAATGAGGGCCAAGGGGAGGGGGCCGGCCACCCCAACAAGCACAAGGTGGCCGCACCACCTCAAGTGGCCGGCGCCCCCCTCCCAAACCCTAGCCGCCCCACTCCTCCACATCCCGCACGCTTAGCGAAGCTCCGCCGGATTTCTCCACCACCACCGACACCACGCCGTCGTGCTGCCGGATTCAAGAGGAGCTACTACTTCCGCTGCCCGCTGGAACGGGGAGGTGGACGTCGTCTTCATCAACAACCGAACGTGTGACCGAGTACGGAGGTGCTGCCCGTTCGTGGCGCCGTGATCAAGATCTTCTACGCGCTTTTGCAAGCGGCAAGTGAACGTCTACCGCAGCAACAAGAGCCTCATCTTGTAGGCTTTGGAATCTCTTCAAGGGTGAGACTCGATAATCCCCTCGTTGCTACCGTCTTCTAGATTGCATCTTGGCTTGGATTGCGTGTTCGCGGTAGGAAAAATTTTGTTTTCTATGCAACGAATCCTTACACTTAGTACCAACTTTATGCATGAAAATCTTAAAGCTAGTGTTCAAATATATAGGTGAAACTGTAGAGATTCGTAGCATAGAAACCAAAAAAAATTCTACCGCTAAGCGTTAACGAGATCTAATCTAGTAGATGGTAGCAACGAGATAAAATCAACATATCCTCGAAGATCGCTAAGCTTTAATGAGATAAATCTCGTGGATGATGTAGTCGATCACTTGTCGCTCTCAGGAGCGAGTAGAAGATCTTGACGGTGCTGCAATCGGTCAGCACCTCTGCACTCATTCACACGTACGGTGTTGATGAAGACGTCCTTCTCCCCGTTCCAGCGGACAGCGGAAGTAGTAGATCCTCCTCGGAATCCCGGCAGCATGACGGCGTGATGGCGGTGGCGGAGAAATCCTGCAGGGCTTAGCCGTGCAGGAAGGAGGAGGAGGAAGGGGGCGGCTAGGGTTTGGGGAGAGGGGTGATACGTCTGCTATAATTTTTGATGCTCCATGCTTGTTTTGTTACAATTCTTATATGTTTTATGTGCTAAGCCCTGCAGGAAGGAGGAGGAGGAAGGGGGCGGCTAGGGTTTGGGGAGAGGGGTGATACGTCTGCTATAATTTTTGATGCTCCATGCTTGTTTTGTTACAATTCTTATATGTTTTATGTGCACTTTTCTACACTTTTTAGCATTTTCTGTGACTAATCTATTAACGCAGTGCCGCGGTGCCAGTTCCTGTTTTCTGCTGTTTTTGTGTTTCAGAAAATTTGTACATGAAAGTTTCTCAGAATTGGACAAAACAAAAGCCCAGAGTCTAATTTTTCCGGGATGAAGACTGAGCCAGAAGGACATGCGCAGGAGAGCTGCCATGTGGCATTACATAGGGAAAGCGCGGCCCCACCCTTGGTCGCGCCTGGCCCATGTACTGGCGCCTCGTCGCCTCGTTTGCTCTGCCCTTCAGCCTATTTATTCCTCGTATCGGAAAACCCTAGAGACCAGAGCCTCCATCCACGAAAAGTTCCGACACCGCTGTCAATCGAAACCCTAATTCGGGAGGATTCTGCAGTCCATCCCGACACCCTGCCGGAGAGGGAAATCACCGCCGGAGGCCTCTACATTGCCATGTCTTCATCCGAGGTGATGCGTGAGTAGTTCTCCATGGGACCATGGGTCCATAGCAGTAGCAAGATGGCTGTCCTCTCCTTGTTGTGCTTCATGTATAGATCTTGTGAGCTGCCTAACATGATCAAGATCATCTATTTGTAATTGCTACATGTTGGTTTGATGTGGATCCGATTTATAGAGAGATTGCTTTGGTTGAGATTATGTATTATGTTATTATGATCTTGCATGCTCTCCATTTCTAGTAGATGCTTTGGCCAAGTAGATGCTAGCGACTCCAAGAGGGAGTATTTATGCTCGATAGTGGGTTCATGCCTCTATTTAACCATGGGAAGTGACCTTGTTCTCTACGGTTGTAAATGTGTTGTTGCTACTAGGGAGAAAATAGCGGTGTTCTATTCAAGGGTAGTTTCATCGTTTACTTTACACACATTGCTTAAAGCGATAGTCCGTTGCTTGCAACTTAATACTGGAGGGTGTCACGGATGCAATCTTGAAGGTGGATTATTAGTCATAGATGCAGTTGGATTACGGTCTATTATATTGTTGTAATACCCGCATACTTTCATAGCATGTATTCTGCACCAACCGTTAGCGTAGAATCTCTGTTTGTCAATTGCCCATCTGTAATTTGTGTACCCAGCATATTTATTTTATTGGGGAGGCGCCTCTAGTGAACTGTGGACCCCGGTCCTTCTTCTTTTAATTGCAATCTTCTACAACATTTTTCTGTTCTGTTCTGTTCTCTGCAAACAATTCTTTTTCCACATGGTTCATTTAATCCTTTGTTTTCAGCAAAACCAGTGAGCTTGACAACCTCGCTGAAAGCTGGGGACAAAGTACTTGGTTGTTTGTGTGCAGGTCTCCACGTTGCTGCTAACGCCGGCAGTGCGCCCTGCCACGAGTTGGTTCGCAACAACTCGGGAGAGAACTTTTTCTCCTACTGGTCGATAAACCTTGGTTTCTTACTGAGGGAAAACTTCCTGTTGTGCTCATCATACCTTTCTCTTGGGGTTCCACTCAACGTTGCGCATAAATTCTCCTTCATCAACTCCGCGCTCAAAGACTTTTTCTGGCGCCGTTGCCGGGAAGAAAAGCATCTCTTCTGCGAGGGGAGTCTCTCACTCTCAACTCTTTTACTTTGTTATTGTTTTGCTTGCATATTTTATGTTTATCTTGTTTGCATTTTATATCGAAAATCCAAAAAAAATAGTATAGCTTTTATTTCTGTTGCTTGCATTATTTTTATTAAATGGCTACTCCTGAGAATACTAAGTTGTGTGATTTTACTAGCACCAACAACAATGATTTTATTTGCACACCCATTGCTCCACCTGCTCCTGAAGCGGCTTTTTATGAGATTAAGCCTGCCTTGTTGAACCTTGTTATGAAAGAGCAATTTTCTGGTGTTAGTACTGATGATGTTGCATCTCACCTCAACAATTTTGTTGAGCTATGTGAGATGCAAAATATAAGGATGTAGATGGTGATATTATTAGGTTGAAATTGTTTGCTTTCTCATTAAGAGGTAGATCTAAGGAGTGGTTGCTATCTTTGCTTAGAAATAGTATTGATTCTTGGGTTAAATGCAAAGATGATTTTATTGGAAAATATTATCCTCCTGCTAAAATTATATCTTTGAGAAGTGATATTATGAAGTTTAGACAATTTGATACTGAGCATGTTGCCCAAGCTTGGGAAAGAATGAAATCTTTGGTTAAAAATTGTCCCACTCATGGACTAACTACTTGGATGATTATTCAAACCTTCTATGCAGGACTAAATTTTTCTTCAAGGAACTTATTGGATTCAATTGCTGGAGGCACTTTTATGTCTATGACCCTTGGGGCGGCTACAAAACTTCTGAACAATATGATGGTAAATTATTCGGAGTGGCATACCGAGAGAGCTCCACAAGGTAAAAAGGTAAATTCTATTGAGGAAACTTCTACTTTGAGTGATAAGATTGATGCTATTATGTCTATGCTTGCAAATAATAATGCTCCTATGGATCCAAACAATGTTCCTTTGACATCTTTGGTTGCTCAATAAGAAAATGTAGATGTGAATTTTATTAAGAGCAACAATTTTAATAATAATGTCTATAGGAATAATTTTGGTAGCAATAATTATAGGACGTATCCTCCCAACAATGGAAGTGGTTTTAGTAACTCTTATGGTAATTTTTATAACAGCAATAGGAGTGCTCCCTCTGAACTTGAGGGTATGCTCAAAGATTTTATTAGTAAACAAACTGCTTTTAATAAATCTGTGGAGGAAAAGTTTAGCAAAATAGATGCTCTAGAGAAGTTGAAACATGAGGCTTCAATTCCTAAAAAATTAGAAGATGGTTGGGAACCTATTATTAAGATGAGAGTCGAAGAATTTGATTGTAATGCTTTATGTGATCTTGGTGCAAGTATTTATGTTATGCCTAAAAGAGTTTATGATATGCTTGACTTGCCACCGTTAGAAAAATGTTATTTGGATGTTCTTCTTCTTGATGTTGCTGCAAAGAAACCTTTGGGGAGAGTTGATAATGTTCTTATACAAGTGAATAATAATTATGTCCACGTTGATTTTGTTGTTTTGGATATTGAATGCAATGCTTCATGCCCTATTATTTTGGGAAGACCGTTTCTTAAAACTGCAGGTGCTATCATTGATATGAGAGATGGAATAATTCGTTATCAATTTCCACTCAAAAGAGATATGAAACACTTCCCTAGAAAAAGAAAGAAGTCACCTTATGACTCTATTTATAGGACAACTGATGGTGTTGATGAGCCACCTCTTGATAATACTTGATTTGCACCCTTTCTGCATCTAGCTCAAAGGCGTTAAAGAAAAGCGCTTATGGGAGACAACCCATGTTCTTTTTCTGTTATTTTTGCTTTGTTGAGTCTTGGAAGTTATTTCTACTGTAATAACCTCACCTTATCGTTTTTATTTCATTTTTGTGCCAAGGGTAGCCTCTAATAGAAAGAAAGCAGTGTTTGGGGTATTTGCAATTCTGAAACAGATTCTGTGCTGGTCACGAAAACAATTCTTAAAAATCGCCATAATGTTTTTTTGAGCTGCAAATGTTTGTGCTTATGCCCCAGTATGTTAGCTAACTTTTTTAGTATTTTTCGATTTGAGCAACAGAACTATTTCTTTAATTTCGATCTCTGCCTGTCTGTTTTGACAGATTTCTGCCATGTTTTGCATTTGCGTCTTATGCTTCGGATTTTTGAGTTCTTTTGTGAAAAAGAGCTTTGGGAAGAAGTATCTACAGTAGCATATGTTAAAATGAATGTTTGATATGTGCCATTACTGAAGCCTTGCTGGTTTGATATATTTTTATTCCACTAATGTTGCTAATCAATTGTGCTGAGTTTTGTGTGAAGAAAGTTTTCAAGTGTAGGGAGAGAAGAATGATGCAATAAGATGAAACATGGACAAGAGCTCAAGCTTGGGTATGTCCACTGGACCTCCCAATAAATATCCAAGAATTACAAGCATCAAAGCTTGGGGATTCCCAAGGCATCCCCTCTTCATCAACAAAAAGCATCAGGTCATTTTTTAACACGCTATATTTTTATTCCTTCATGTGATATGTGTTGTCCTTCGAGCGTCTTTACTTTTTGCTGTGTGTTTACTTTCAATAAAGTTGGATCCCATCATTCATGTTTACTTTGGAGTGAGACACGCTCCACCGCTTTGCATATTTACTTTGGAGTGAGACACTCTCCACTGTTTTGCATGTTTATTTTGGAGTGAGACACGCTTCACTGTTAAGCATTTTGCATTGGAGAGAGACACGCTCCACTTTTACATTTATTTGAGTTTCAATAGCTCTCTGGACATTTACTTGTTTTTCATATATTAGAGTTATTTGGTTTCATTTGGTTGGCGTTGGAAGCATGAAAAAAGATTTATATGTATGTGATGCAAATGGAAGCATTTTTAGACTGTGGCATAGTTATTTTTGCATATCTTGCTAGATGTTATTCTCATGATGAGCTTGTTAATTATGTTTTCATTATGATTAGTCTCAAATACTGAGAGTGTTTAGTGTGTCATTGAAGGTTTCATGCATTGTTTTTAGCATACAATAGAAAAGCATAATATTGTGGTATATATTCTCCTGTGAATGTTTTTTATTTGGGTCGACTTGGCACATGTTTTGCAATATGTTATGACTACATTTCAGTCAATTCTTTCCTCTATGATCATTTAGTTTGCAACTTGTGTATCACTTTATGCTTTGATTAATATATTTTGTCGCTCTGCATGATTATGGCCATTATGCTCTCTTAGTTGGTCGCACCCGGTCTTTTTCTAGCCTCCATTTGTGTGAGTATTTTATTCATGCATCCAACCACCAAAAACCAAATATGCCAAATTGTCCACCATATCTACCTATATGTGGTATTTCATTTCCATTCCATAGTAGTTTGCTCGTGTGCTACTTTTAAAACATTCAAACAGTTCCTCGTTTTGTGACATTGTTTTTAGCTCATGAGGAAGTAAATTAAAATTTTGGTTGTCATCTTCCGTACTAGTTAAGTAGTTCAAAGACTCGCGAGCTTCATCTTTGTCACATAAAAAAGTATATAAAAAAAAGAAGAGCTGGTTTGACCACAACTTCCAATAGGGGAAGAAAATAGGAAAATTATAAGAAAAGGGCACTCCTCCATGGTTTGTGATTGCTTGGTCGGCACCCGAGGATTCGGTTAGCCATGGTATATGTAAGCAAAGGTTGGGAGGAGTGTCACAATTTTATAATTAGTATAAATTAAAAGAGGCTTCGCCTAAATATTTCGGAACCGAACAACCACCTCTCAAAAGTGCATTTTATACTCTTATTGTTTCAATAAAAGGCACTAGCACATGACTTATCTTACTTGCCTCTTAAAGAGAGACCTTCTTTTACTTTTATGTTGAGTCTCCACCTTCTAGTTTATGCACCACTTATGAGAGCATAGTTGTCATTCTTAGTTTTATGTGCATGGTCCCAAGATTTTATTGATTGATTCATAATTATGATGTTGCTTGCTCAAACTTTTTGTTTCTAGTCATCCTTATAATCTGTTAAAGGTGTCCAAGCATTTATGTTTTGCTTCCACTTATGGGACAAGCTGAGTACCACTTTATTATGTATCTGTGTTATGCTCTTGACAATCACTTTGCTTTTCATGCACGTTATACATTTTCTTTTGTTTGATTACTATTTATGTTTTAGCATGGTTATAAAGTTTCATTGTTTGATTATATCTATCATGCTTATGTTAAGATTCTATGATTCCAGGTATGTTTGCATTTACACGTAGATTGATCAAAATAGTGTGACATCATGTCACCTCAAAAATTATTTGTTTGTTATCACGTACCTACTCGAGGACGAGCAGGAGTTAAGCTTGGGGATGTTGATATGTCCCAAACGTATCTATAATTTTTGATGCTCCATGTTTGTTTTGTTACAATTCTTATATGTTTTATGTGCACTTTTCCACACTTTTTAGCATTTTATGGGACTAACCTATTAACGCAGTGTCAGTTCCTGTTTTCTGCTGTTTTTGTGTTTCAGAAAAGTTGTACATGAAAGTTTCTCAGAATTGGACGAAACAAAAGCCCAGAGACTTATTTTTCCAGGACAAAGAAGGATCCAGAAGGACACGCGCAGGAGAGCTTCCACGTGGCAGTACATAGGGCAGGCGCGGCCCCACCCTTGGCCGCGCCTGGCCCATGTACTGGCGCCTCATCGCCTCGTTTGCTCCGCCCTTCCGCCTATTTATTCCTCGTATCGGGAAAACCCCAGAGACCAGAGCCTCCATCCACGAAAAGTTCCGACGCCGCCGTCAACCGAAACCCTAGTTCGGGAGGGTTCTGCAGTCCATCCCGGCACCCTGTCGGAGAGGGAAATCACCGCCGGAGGCCTCTACATCGCCATGTCTTCATCCGAGGTGATGCGTGAGTAGTTCTCCACGGGACCATGGGTCCATAGCAGTAGCTAGATGGTTGTCCTCTCCTTGTTGTGCTTCATGTATATATCTTGTGAGCTGCCTAACATGATCAAGATCATCTACTTGTAATTGCTACATGTTGGTTTGATGTGGATCTGATTTAAAGAGAGATTGTTTTGGTTAAGATTATGTATTATGTTATTATGATCTTGCATGGTCTTCGTTTCTAGTAGATGATCTAGCCAAGTAGATGCTAGCGACTCCAAGAGGGAGTATTTATGCTCGATAGTGGGTTCATGCCTCTATTTAACCATGGGAAGTGACCTTGTTCTCTATGGTTGTAGATATGTTGTTGCTACTAGGGAGAAAACATCGGTGTTCTATTCAAGGGTAGTTTCATCGTTTACTTTACACACTTTGCTTAAAGCGATAGTCCGTTGCTTGCAACTTAATACTAGAGGGTGTCGCGGATGCAATCCTGAAGGTGGATTATTAGTCATAGATGCAGTTAGATTACGGCCTATGTATATTGTTGTAATGCCCGCATACTTTCATAGCATGTATTCTGCACCAACCATTAGCGTAGAATCTCTGTTTGTCAATTGCCCATATGTAATTTGTTTACCCAACATATTTATTTTATTGGGGAGGCGCCTCTAGTGAACTGTGGACCCCGGTCCTTCTTCTTTTAGTTGCAATCTTCTACAGCATTTTTCTGTTTTGTTCTCTGCAAACAATTCTTCTTCCACACGGTTCGTTTAATCGTTTGTTTTCAGCAAAACCAGTGAGCTTGACAACCTCGCTGAAAGTTGGGGACAAAATACTTGGTTGTTTGTGTGCAGGTCTCCATGTTGCTGCTAACGCCGGGAGTGCGCCCTGCCATGAGTTGGTTCGCAACACCTCGGGAGAGAACGTTTTTCTCCTACTGGTCGATAAACCTTGGTTTCTTACTGAGGGAAAACTTCCTGTTGTGCTCATCATACCTTCCTCTTGGGGTTCCACTCAACGTTGCGCATAAATTGTCCTTCATCAACTCCGCGCTCAGCAAGGGGTCTTGGGCTGAGACTTGTGCTTCCCTTGGGGCTCCTCTTGCCCTCCTTTTATAGGTGGAAAAGGTCCTTGGGTCATCCAAGACCTTCCTCCAAAGTTTGGGAGAGTTCCGATAGGTTTCTGTCGGCCAAAACCTACTAGAACTAGGGCTCTTTTATCAAATCCGAATTTGCCTTAGGGGAAACTCCTTAACCCTTAAGGAAAACTTGGATACACCTATTATGGAACCCTCCGGACTTTCTTAGATAGCCCGGGTCATTCCAGACACTTCCTAAACCTTACATAATAATCCAAACCCTTTCAATCTTTATAGAACCTTCTAGAAGCTCCGGTCAAAACATCGAACTTTTTTCGAACCCTGGAAAATGACTTTCTATATATGAATCTTATTCTCCGGACCATTCCAAAACACCTCGTGATGTCCTAGATCCCATCTGAGACTTCGAACAATATTCGAACTCCATTCCATAATCCATATATCTACTCAAAACGACATCAAACCTTATTTGTGTCACTCTACGGTTCGCGAACTATGCAGACATGATCGAGACACTTCTCCGATCAATAACCAAAAGCGGGACCTGGAGATCCATAATGGATCCCACATATTCGAACCATTAACATACGATACTGATTCCCTTTGTCACGCGATACTTTACTTATCCGAGGTTTGATCGTCGGTATCTCTATACCTAGTTCAACCTCATTACCGGTAAGTACTCTTTACTCATACTTTGATATGACATCCTTGTAAGCCAGTCACATGCTTGCAAGCTAATTGGATGACATTTCACCGAGAGGGTCCATAGTATATCTATCCGTCATTTGGATGGACAAATTCCACTATTGATCCACGCGCTTCAACCTATACTTTCTGAATACTTAATGTCACCTTTATAACCACCCATTTACGAAGTAGTGTTTGATGTCATCAAAGTATCCATCCGATGCAGGTGATTAATATGATCTCATGGTCGAAGGATTATGTTACTATGTATCTTAAAGCTTGTAGCAAAATGAATTAAATGACTTGATCATATGCTACGCTTACTATGGGTGTGTGTGCCCATAACATCATTCACCTAATGATATGGTTATTAATAACATTCAATGTTTATGATCACGAAACTATGATCATCTATTAATCAACAAGCTAGTTTAACAAGAGGCTTACTAGGGACTCTTTTATGTTTACAAAACACACAAGTATTAATGTTTCCGGTTAATACAATTATGGCATGGAATGTAAACATTTATCATGAACATTAAGATATAACAATAACCATTTTATTATTACCTCTTAGGCATATCTCCAACAGCTGTTGAATTTATCCTTTTTATGTGCAAAAGGGTGATGTCACCAAAATTCAGTTGAAACAAAGACACCTCCCATTGTTGCAACTCACGAAACATAGCCCTCATATCCCCTTTTAAAACTTCCCAAAACTTGTGATAAAACTCAACAAGAAACATGTTTGGTCCTGGAGTTTTAATATTTTTCATTTGAGAGATAGCTTCATACACTTTATTCTATGTGGCGTTAGACGTAATAATACCATTCTCTTGTGGAGATATTTGTGTAATATCCCGAGTTTTAGATTGTATCAAAGTTTAAGAGTTGTGCGTCGGTGCTCAAAACAATCTATGATGTAACATTTCATATTCAATTCTCCAACAATCGTCCCTTCGTCATGTTCAAGTGTTGAAATCTATTTTTTCTTCTAAGCTTACGGTCAGCTATAAGGTGAAATTATTTAGTATAGCACTTTGATCCCATTTTAACTCTTCGCGGCGTCTAAGCTGTGCTAAAAGATTATTGCCATCTCTCATAGCTTCCCATTCTGATGTAGTTAGTGATGCCTTTTTTGTTCTAAGATCTAAACTTTAATAATGTTCAACATTTGTTCCTATTCCTTTTATAGGCACCACTTTGGGTTTCTACGCCCATCCTGTACGAAATTGTGTGGGGTGGCGGATCTTATTCTCCCATACCTCAAGGGGTATCACCAGACAAAATGGAGGCCAATTATGTTGCAATCATCTCATAGAATACCTCAGGATGCATCCTGAACAACTCAAAAGAAACATGTGCCTAACTCCGGGCGAGTGAGGGCGCAAGCCGTCACAAGCAGAAATTTATGTTTCCACTTAACAATGGCTAGAACTCTATCTAGATTCTTGTATGTTGGGGTTTTCCTAAATTTATGTTTCCACTTAACAATGGCTAGAACTCTATCTAGATTCTTATATGTTGGGGTTTTCCTATGATTTATTCGATTAAATTGCCGATCCAAGGGAGACGTTTATCTTAGGTCCAAACTTTCAACAATAGCATCAAAATAAAAATGTGAACTTGCATTAAAATTTTAAAATTCTTCCTGAAATTCGCCTAGTAGCATATAGAGAGTGATTTCAACTCGTAGATACAGACATGCTCAGGAAAAAAAATTGGTTTATGTGTGTCTTAAGCAGCCCTAGTGATGCCACCAAAGCCCAGTCAAAACCATCAAGCTTGAAATGCACATGGACATTTACACATTTTTCTCTAGTGAAAAAAAGGTTGGTTTCTGTGTGTCTTAAGCAGCCCTACTGATGCCACCAAAGCCCACTTAACCATCAAGCTTGAACTGCACATGGACATTAACACATTTTTCGCTAGTGAAAACATGTTTAACAAGAATGGACGTTGTATTAATTCCCACTAGTAAGTGTGCACGTGCACGCACGTCTCGACTCGTGTTGATAACATATTTTTAGCGATAAAATTAATATACGATATGTTATAGTAATTTGATTATACAATCCTATGATCTTCTGCAGTAGTTATTACAATTCCCTGCATTAAGGCTAATTTTTAAGTAATAAGTTATCTTCTTTGATGAAGGTAAAACTAATTTTTTTATTGTGTCCCATTCTTTTTTTTTTTGGAAGAATGCATCTTTGTCTTTATTAACTCAGAACACAACCATTACAATCAGCATTAAGGTTGTTCTATAGGAAAATTGGGCTCACGTCGATCCAATTTCCAGTCACATTCTTTAGGCAGGCACATGTATGTCCTGAGTAGTTGGTCGAACGCCTAGCAAAACTAATAGAAAAAAACTCAAAACCTCAACTTGGCATATTGACTTCTTCAAGGAGATGGGCAAAATCACTGGCCGATTCCCCCTCCTAGTATCCCATAGCCTCGCCAGCTCCGAACAGTCAGATTCGATGACAATCCATCGGAAATTGCCATCTTGAGCAAACACAACAGCATCATGTAGCGACAGAGCTGCTGCAATCAACGGACAACGGGTCTATGATACCCGAGTACGCCTTACCATGCGCCTCTGAAAAACCCCGGCACCATCCCTCGCAACACCACCACTTCCTGCCACATTCTCTTGGCTGTTGACCACACCGTCCACATTCAGCTTAACCACATCTCTCTCTGGTCTATACCACTCACTCTTTGGTTGAATCCCAGCCAGGGGAACATTTGATTGAGGGAGCTGCAGCTCTAGCAGCTTATCTCGAACTGCTTCTATTGCAATTGCTGGATCAAAACCCTTCTCACCGTGCATCCATCTGTTACTCCAAGACCTGATAGACCACATCACCGTGATCACCTTTGCTCTCTCCTCCGTTGACCACCAAGCTTCAGTCAAAATGTCTGCCGCCCATGTCACCGGGAGAAGATTTGGTAATTTGACATTCAGAATGTCACTTGCCCCTGTCCAAAACAATCTGGCATGATAACATTCAGATAGAGCATGGAGTAGTGTTTCTGGGGTAGATTACGCACCGAACAAGTGCTATTATCTCTAACATGCCGTCTAGTGAGGGTTGAGTAGTCCGGCACAATGCCTCGCATAACCAGCCACAAAAAAACTCGCACTTTTGGTACTACCTTCAAGCTCCATAATTCCACAGATCTCCATGACCCTGTGAAGATGGAAGTCCTCCCGTTACTTGCGATTTTACGTTGTAAATACCTGAATTTTCATGGGTCCAAAGCCAGTCAATCTTCATCAGATGCTAAGCGGAATGTGAACAATGTATTCAATGTCAACCTGACAAAAATTGGCAGCTAACTTCTGCATATCCCATTGGTTAGTGTTCTGGTTAATTAGCTCACTCACCTTCTCAGCTGGAGCAGCATTTGGTCGAAACAAAGTCGTCCCATTCTTTATGAGGTTGCTCATTGACACTTGTATCATCACAGTGCTTCTTCACGGAAGAAAATTCCATCTCACCTCTAAACTACATTCCCCTCAAATTGCAATGTAATCACAACAGAGAGAATAAGCAAGACAAAATACAATTGATTCAAGACTACACCTATGTGTATGAAACCTTAGGAATTAAAAGGATGGAAACCTTTGGAGCAACCAAGGAATTATTATACTTTAGTGTAACACAACAGAATTGAGCATACTTTCATATGGAATGGACCTGCAGATTACCATATAGCAACTATGAAATACTTGACGGTGTAACTAACAGTGGATAATTCATCAAAGCTGAACAAATAACTATAGTAATTTGTAAGATGGATGATAGTGTACCAAAAAAAAAAACTCATCCAAGCTAATGAAGTAGGTCTGAATGGCAGACATGAGTACCTGTTGCTTTAATATGGAAACGCCTTCTTTAATTCATGAAGGTTGAAACTAAATCCAATAATAATAAAGAAGCTTTCTCGAACTCATGCAATACAAACCACTATGCACTTTCACTTTGCTTTTCCCTTAAAATCCCTTGCGTAACAGAATCAACATATGAAAATTGGAGAATGGGCATGTTCCAAAGGATATCACAGTATTCCATAACAGATTAACAACCCAATTTTGACGTACTTGTAGCTATCCATGAAGCAGTCCAAAATGGTAATCTTGACTTCAACATTCTATCTTGACTTCCAAATATATCTCATTGAATATCATTCGTCCTGTAGAATATGCAGCGAATCTTACAAACGAAAAAGAGAAGAAACAACATGAACTTTTCACCATCTAAAAATTGAATGAAGGAATGCAAAATTGTGTAAAGCTAAATGATATGTTCAATTCTAAATCTGACCTAAAACAAACAAATAACCCTTATAATAGAGAAGTAAGCGTTGCAATTGAGAACTAAAGACAAAAATATCATCAAAACTAATGTCATATTTCTGACACACGGGAAATGTGATATTTAGCTTAATAGTCAATTGAATTGAAGAAATTAAAGTAAGCTAATACCATGTGTGAGAACCAGCATACAAAACACCAGTGCGGTACGAAAATACAGAATGAAGATGTGAAACTCGAAGTTTCCGTTCATCAACAGTTCATCATGGAATAAACATAATATAAGTTGCAAGGAATCTAGGTGAAAAAATAACTGGAGGTGACAGTCTTTGTTTGGTTGTAAAAGGAAATGGAATGCCTGTAAACCACAAATTGTTGAGGCCTTATCAGACCGAAGCAAGAAATCATTACACCTCCACATGTCTGTTAGACTGTTATCATAGCATAAATGCAGTTCAGATTTCGGCTTTCCCTGCACAATTAGATATATGACGTAAAAGATATCAAGAGTTTCAGGACAGAGGCAACTTCATTTATTACAGAGAACATGGAGACCCATACACACAGATCTTATGCATGCCATTTTGAAAACATACACTTCATCATTTAACTACCTGAAAATGAACAGGTTGAGAAGAGAAAGGGGTAGGCACGTTGCATCAGAACCATAGTTCTTCACCCGGTTCTTTTTAGGAAGCTAAGAGCAACACATCTGCCAGAAGGAATCATATAAGCAGTAAAACCGGAATTACCATAATTAAATCCGAGGATAGTACGGTCGGTGATAATTAGACTGATGGAGATCACCTTAAGGATGCATAAACCTCGTCGTGGACGACTCAAACTGCAGCCGGCATCGTTAAGTCTTGCCGGTCGGACTCAGCAGTGATAAGTCAACCTCAGCAGCACGTTGGCACCTTGGACATGATGAAGTCGGCGAGGTCGCCCTTGCCGTGAGATGACCTCCGGGCGACCTCGTCGGATCTGGCGTAGCGTGAGGTCGCTGGACCTCCTCTTGGCTGGATCAAATTGTAGCGTGAGTGTCGCCGGTCAACCTTGGCGGCGGTTCTGAGATGGCTGGTACCTCGACGGCAGTTTGATCCCAGTGATCATCGGAGCACAGGAGGATTGTGGGCGGTGAGGAGGGCATGTTGGGAGGCAGTATTTGATCAGGGCACAGCCATGACGATCGCCTTGGTGACCCTATGTCACATAGAGAGGAGGTGGCCGGATAGGGGAGTCGCTTGCAAAATGAAGGGCAATCGCAATCTGGATCTTGTGAGGATTTATTTTTTCTTTTATGTAGCTTCACAACGGGGGCGCCTGAATTTCCGGAGGGAGGAAGGGGAGAACAAACGATTGTGAACCGTGTGATGTCCGTGGATAGACGGTTTAGATTTAGTTTTCCACGCAACTTTGTGCCTTTATAAGTAGTAGAGATGAGAACAACCTCAGACCTCCCATGAGGTTGGAGACGATACCAAGCAAAGTCAACACCCCCAAAGAAGTGCTTCAGAAAAGGTGTCGTGGAATTGGACCTCCGTGTCTTTGGCAAGGCAATAAAAGTTCAACTTATGCTCCCTTACTGTTTCATGAATAATAAAAGAATGCTTAGCTAGGTCACCGATTTCTCCATTATTCCAAAAAAACAAAGCATCCCTCATACTAGTTTTAGGCTGATTCATTTTGTTTCTTTATTCTAGTGCTACGCCGGACCGTTGACAGATCTACCACTCTATTTTTATAGGTGCGTGTGACTTTCGCACGTCGGATGGGTAGATCTTGATCTTCCAAGCTTGTATATTCATCATCCTGCCGATCCTTTCTAAGACCAGTCGCTTTAGAAATTGCCAAACCACGAATGCCATCATCACCATGTCTATGCTTATCCTCCTTTTTCTTTGGGGCAGACGAAGAACCAATGAGGGCCACGATCTTCTTATGGATTGTGTCCTTATTGTTACTGACGACGGTGCAGACCTTCTTGCCGTTCTTGATGAACACGAAGGTCGGCATAGCAGTGATCTTATATTCTTCAGTGACGTCCTGTTGAATAAGGAAAGAATATTAGTCTCACAAGGGAGAAATATTCCGCAGGATTGTGGTGGCACGGTTCTTACCGTCAGCTCGTCAACATCCACCGTCAGGAAGATGGCGCCAGGGAACTCCTTGGCGTACTGGACGAACACCGGGGCGATGAAACGGCAAGGCCCGCACCATTTGGCGGTGAAGTCAATGATCACCTGTAAGACAAACGAGTCCAGAACACATATGTGCATGACACGTAAGGTTGGGGAGCATGACAGGAATACCTGAGTCAATTGTGCAGAAGAAGATTATAACGACGTCACGACAGCTTCAGTGACAGCAGGTACCGATTCTAGAGCTAGTAAGCATGTGCCATGCCAAGAGCAACCACCGGTTAATCTAATCGACTAGACATCATATCTTCTTATTAACCATTCTATGGTAACATTCAAAGCGTTGTCAGTCACGAATAGCCGAATCTCATGCCAACCGACACTCGGAAAAGATAATCAAGGTTTCGCTTTCACGGTTTCACCTGAACTGAATTACTACTGCTGCTGAGTGCTGACACAGATTCATCATGTCTTAATGCGCATTAACGGGCAAAAAGAGAGGGATGGGAGTGGATCGGGAATCGCGCTTACCAGCTTGCGGGTCTCCTTGCCTTTGGCCATGTTGGCCTCGAACTTTTCCTTGGTGTCGCACGCGATCACCATTCCCTCCTCAGCCGCCATTGATACCCCTTCTCCTGAGGAGATCAGCAGTGCTTCGGTGTGGGCGCGAGTAAGCTCTTCTCTTCGGGGTCGATCTGCGAGGATGTCTTCTCCACGGCGCAGGTGGGTCGGACTCAATCAATTATATAACGGAACGTGGACGTCAAGTGATGGGGGTGCACGTCGTGTTCCCCATACCTACCCCCGGACAGCGTCAAGGCGCTAGCTCGTCTCCAGCCGGTGCTCATGGCCCTCGTGTTCCGACGACTTCACATGGAGCGTCCGCCTCGCGCACCCACGTTGTGCTCAGGCTGAGAATAGGAGTGATCCCCATTCCCCACCATACCCGTGTCAGCCCACAATGAAAATCACATCACAAGATATCTAAGAGCATCTCCATCGGTAACCCCAAATAGGCGCCACGGACGTCGACACCTCCGTTTGGGGGTGCCGGCACAGCATTCTCTATTTGGAGATGCTGCTCCCACACCGGCGCCTCTAAAACGGGGCCCCGATAGATTTAGAATTTTAAAATGAAATTTAAAAACTGAAATTCATAGAAATTCATACGAAGTTCATACAAAGGTAGCTTGAATTTAAACATAAACTAAAACTTAATCATATCTACTGGCCGCCGTCGGTTGGGCCGCTCGACGGCCCTGCCTCGTCGTCGTTCTTCGCCATTGGCGCCTGCGAACGTGTCCGCTTCTCCTCCCTTGCTTCGCGCATCTGGCGGTGCAGCATGGCGGCGTCGCAGGGGCTTGCCGGCGACGCTGCCCCGCGCTTCCATCCTTTCCCGAGAAGCGAGATCTCGAGGCCGTGCTGGAGGTTCACGTCGTTGACGAACTCGTCCTCCTCCTCCATCAACCGCTTGTACCGTTGCGCCTTCAGCGACACGAGGATCGCCGCTTGATCCGGGTGGGCGGGGACCTGCGGCGGCTGCCCCGACTGCACTGCCTCCTCCGCCGCCTCTTCTTCCGCGGCTGCGACGTAAACCTCGTCCCACGCCGCGAACCGTGGGTCTACGTCCTCGTTGGTGCTGTTGTCGGCGTCGGCCTGCGGCTCCGGCTCGGGCTCGGGCTGCGGTGGTGGCGGAGGCAGCGCGGGGCCATTGAGGTCAAGCATGGAGTATGTGGTCTTCAGACGGCGAGGCATTTTGGTGGAGAGGAGAGAATGGAGCGGCGGTGGTGGACGGCGTACGAACTATATAGCGGTGGCAACTACCCACATTTACGCTGACGGGACGCCGCGTGGTCAGTCGCTGCTCTCGTGGCTGCCTCGGTTTCCGCGCGGGAGGCCATAAACGCCGACGACCAACCTTCCCGCGTAGCGGCCGATGCGAACCGTCGCGTCCTCTCGCTGACAAGGCGCCCCCACCCGCGAAAACCATCGTTCCGCGATGCACCGGCGCACCCGATTCGCGCCCTTGGCGAAGGGGCCGGTACGGGGGTGCCGGCTATTCTATTGGGCTCGAAAAATGGCTGGCGCCGTTTGGAGCGCGCCGATGCGAGCCCAAAAATGACGCCGGCCTCAAATCGCTATCGGGGCCGCTATTGGGACCACCGGTGGAGATGCTCTGATAGACTCAGATCCAGACATTTGCTGGCTCAGGGTGAAGTGTAGATCTCTGGGACCATGACTTAATGGAGAATAGCTGATAGCAAACACTTTACTCTGCTATTGTATCATAAGAACTCCAGTAATAACTCGCACCACATTGATCTGATAAGATTTACAGAAACTATTATGCAACAGTGGTTTCAAAATTACACTCTAAACCACCCACTGTGTTATTATTGCACAGCAAGTACCATCAGAGCCAAGGTCGCTCTGAGACCAGAAATCCAGAATTCATCATGCATAACAGATCTGGTAAGTGCCATCAGAGATTCAATTGCTGCATACCATTGTACGTGCATGAAACTCCCAGAATAGGCATGGCAATATTAATGCCTGACATGGACACTTCGGCTACTGTCACAATGGACTGACACCCTAACTTTGTAGGCGTCACATATACAACCTCCGCATCGATTAAATCCGACCCGAGGGAGTAGATAGTAGCGCCAGATGCCACTGCCAGAACAGGGTCAGTAATAATTAGTGCACATGACCCATAAACAAGGTAGATGACAGAACTACAGGCTTACAAACATTTTTTCCATCGGTTACCTATGTGCACTTGTTCTTACCAGAAGAGCTCAATATAGAGAGGCAGGACCCTTAAGTGATATTTAAGAGTTTTTGCCTTCTCTTGATCCGACTCATGCAGAGGATGCAGCCACAAAAACTATCAGCTCAGCTTGGTGAGAAGAAGCACCAAGATTTTCCCAGTCTTATGACAGTAAACTTCGGGACCCCCATATGGTTTTATTGGTTCAGAATGAGCATAATGAGTATATGAACTTTTTTCCATCAATATAGAGTTATACAGCACAAAAAACATAAAGCCATAAGTTATAGTAATCAACTTGTCATACCCATTCAAAACAAGAGATACATGGTCCTAGCATTTACATGATCAACAAAATGAGTAACATACATGTTGGTACTTTGGAAGGACAAATGGAAAAATTTATACTTTTCCCAATAAGGATAAGAAGTCTATCAAACATATTCACGAAGGACAGTAATTTCTCTACATTATGCCAACTAACGGCATAGATGCCATTGAGCACATGCAGGTGTGCAATGTTCCCTAAATGAAAGAGGCATACTAAGGAAGTAAAAGAGAAATACAGATTGTTGACCTTCAAATATCTCATTTCTTATTTTTCTTCTTTCTTGCTCCAATTCAGCGGGAGTTAGTCAATTCAAGTTTTTCTGCAAGATGACAACTTGTTAACAGCACACTTCAGAGTGCCTTCATTGATAACCAGGTAGAAATTGCCAACAACACGCCCATAGTTCCCAGACCATACATCACAACGGTGTCAGAATTTTTGCCTTCTAGCAGGACCTCTGTCCATCCATCGGACCTCAATTGTGCTTCCTGAATATTGCAATTCGCAAAGTATTAGTTTCTCAAATATCAAAAAAGAAACACAGACAACTTACTCAAACTCACTTTCATCTTTTCTATGTCCGATCTTCTTGCGCTAGCCTCATTCTGTAACATGGCACCTTCAAGTATATTATTTCTCATAGACAGGGGGTTTTCTACCTCACGTGCAGCTAAGAAGCCTGTATAGGCTGAATCAGTGTGGATAGTCTTCATGACTGACCCAAAGAAATTTGTAACAGGGACCTGATCAAAAACAGAATAGAACGAATAAAAAAAGGCTTAGTTCTGAACAGCAGGGCTGGGTGGAAATAGATATCATCTTCTAATTACCTCGTTTAAGGCGCGCTCGTAAAGATCCATTCGATAATATGCAGTAGACAGTAGCATGGAAGGATCGTATGAGTTGAAAAGACTGGAACATGAAAAAACAAGATTACAACAGAAAATACCGTTCCAAAAATATAAGTTGAACATTGAATGTTAATCCAGAGAGGAGAATCCCAGCTAAATTGTTTTCAGAGAAATAAGATTGAATATAGTTGAGTGCTACTGTGCGTAATTTAGAATATGAGACCCAGTTGCTTTTGAAGTGATAAGGAAAACAGTCCGTATTGAATTTAAAGTTGACTGAAATCTGATAAAAGCTGCTAGTGGCAAGCCATGCATTTCAATAATTTATAAATTTTGGAAGAAAGCACACTGATAGAGTAAGAACCCAAATGATGCAGAACTTCTTTTCACATTCTATTACATGGAAATGACAAACAAACATGAACATCTACTATATCTTGATATAAATACATAAGAAAGTATTTCAGAGTAATAGCCCGTCACATTTGATCATCAACTAGCATCAAACAAAGTTAAAATACCAAACAAAAACAACTTTTAGGTGAATAAATTTGTCGGTACCTACAGATCACAGTAAGACCATTAACTTGGCATGCAGACAACTGATAAATTTCAACCTATATGCATAATAAAAATTTACCTGTTCAATGAGGCATTGCTATACATGTTCAGCTTCTCAAAGAAGGCAAGTGTATGGAAGGTAAACCTATCCACGACAGAAACACCAATCTGCCACAAGAAATGTGTAAGATTGGCATGCTTCATGACAAGAAATAAGGCATAACAACTTAATAATTTTGAAAAAAAAATTGAAGCATATGTGAATATAGGGCATATTCTCACGTCTGAGTCGAGATGGTGAGAGTAAGAGTTTTCCCCCTTCTTGCTGCTACCAATCGCCAAAACGCCCGGTGATTGAAGCTGCAGATATTAAATATATCAGGTACGGATTACAGTTTTCAGAAATATAATGAAATAGAAAAGCCAATAAAGGTGAGGTTTGCCATAGCAGAGCAGATCCTTGTATGATTATAATCATGCGTTATTGGTAAAAATCAGGAAAGCGCACTAAGTGGTTATCTAACAATTAAGCACAAAAGCCGTGTGCAGCCCATGCCCACTCCTATACGACAAACAGCTATTAGCAATAAAAAGTAACGTATAGGTACAACTGATGTTGCGTATACGTATATAATGATACGGAAAATTAATCTGGAAAGCTGAGACAGACCTGCGAAAACAGAGTAGCAGCTTGGCAGGTATCTACCATTATCAACAACTCTTTAAATCTGAAAGGAAGGCCAAGGTGAAGGTGAGAATAAATGAACCCTGAAACGAAGAGAACCAAGTCAACATCCAAATTTTGATGATTCAGCAATTCAACCTATGCTTCTCCTTCATTTGCTTTACTGCATCTGCTAGATCGTGGCTTTGAAGTTCTTCATTATCTTGGAACTTCAAGAATTCATCCCCACCATGTCCAGTCATGTACAAAAGAATATGGCTTCCTTCATCGCTTAAAAGACGCTTTGATCTTGGTACAGAGCTCTCATGTCTTCCAGTCAAAACCCTCAAAAAGTTTTCAACTGTAACCTCATAACCTCGGTAATCAACCTGTAATCAGAAAACCAAAAAATGCAACATCAGCGTACCATGATCAGATATTACCTTTTAACATAAACATTATGTTACATAGCATTGATGTACATTACGATTGGACATATTGAAAAATTACCAGCTCTCACATTCCGGAAATAACCTAACTGACCATATTGCACTCTGTAGACTGTAGAGTGCCTTAAGTATCCTTAGCTTCGCAAAAGTTGACCATTGTGGGGGGCACTGTTTCACCAAACTGTGAAATCAAAATTTTAGGTCTTGTGATATTTAACCTTTTAAGTAATAAAGCGCTCTTTATCAAAAAAGGTCTTGTGATATTTCGACTATGTTTATTTTAATGTTGTTAAAGAGGTAGAGTAGCTGTAGTGTGTCATTTAATGTGTGTATGTATGCTCCGGTTCCATTCACTACGTCTTAGCTTTGGTGCCTCCTTGGTATCATTTACTTAGTATGTAAACACGATGAGCTTGGGGAAATATTGCAAATCAAGGTCTTAGCAAACTACGATTCTATGATTCAACAGGAATATTTTCAGAGTAGAGAGATTAACCTCAACATTGTCACCATATAGATTAAGCTGGTGGTTCTCATTGTTGAAGACTTGGGCAGGGTAATTGTTCCTAGGATTACAAGCCATATCATCCGCTAACATAAGTATAATCCGCTCATCAGGTATTCCTAATCTCTTAACAGTCCTGAAGAAATAAGGTGTATTTGCTAGTAAGGAATAACTTTTACGCCATAAATATAATGAAAACTACACATGAGGAAAATATATAAATTAGCACGCTACCTGTACAAAGACAGAGTGTTTGCCATATGTCGATAGTTAAACCTACATAACATTGCAATAATAGGTCAGAATGAAGTGAAAACAGGAATAACCCGCAGAACCGACCATCTAATAGGCAACATAAAAGCATTAGACACATATTCAAATGATATTCGTAGATGGAATTAAGCATGCAGCTCAAAGGGCAAACTCTATCAAATTAGGTGTTATTAGCAAAAACTGAACAACTGTGCATACATTCATACCAAAACGTTTGTCGGAGAACACTTTTGCTTGCTGATCTTACAACATTACAGTTTAAACATTTCAACTCCTCAATCTTAAAAAGGATTCTGATCAATTTGCACCCACCGAGATCACAAGCCACACCGACAATATTAAACTAAGTCGCAATCACAAGAGTAAAGCATTATAATAAATCTACAGCCCAACCGATGAGAAAAAAATAAATAAATAGCTCATCCATATACTACTTATACAAGTTCATAAGCTAGCAAGCTGCTGCAATATACACCAACTAGATCCAGATCCTTCTTATCAAGCGCGCACTAGTCAGCACTAACAGAAAGCCTAGCTTCTTTGAACCACCCAGAGATACATTTGGCACCGCGAGCAGTAGCATTGGTTCACAGCAAATGGATGCACGACTAATTTAACGATGTGGCAAGTAGGCAGCAGAGAGGGGCGCGGTCATGGCGCTGGGCGTTGGAATGATAGGGGGCTCACCAGAAGCGGGAGGTGCATACGAGCACGGCCCAGTTGTTGTTGTGCAGAGCGGCCGGGGGCGCGGCGGCGGAGGAGAAGGTGAAGAGCACGAGCAGGGGTAGAATCGAGAGTAGGAAGAGGACAGCGGGCCGCGAGGGGGCGTGTTCCCGTCGGGCGAACGCCATGCTCCCCGCCGGAGCAGGACGCAGGATCAGAGAGGCCGACTGAGAATCTGAAGAGAAGAGGAAAGGAGCTCGTTATCGGCGAACGCAATGTTCCTCTTGTGGGCCGAAGAACCCAAACTGGCCCGTCTCCCCATAATAAGATGGATCCTTTAAGAGCCAACAGCCTTCTAAGCCTTTTAAAAAAAGCATCTCCACCGGCACCTTCAATAGCGGTCCCGATAGCTTTTTAGGGACCGGGAGCGAAAATAGGCTAGCACCGGTGCGCTTTAAATGGCGCCGGTCAATTTTCGAGCTCAATAGAATCGTCGGTAACCCCGTGTCGACCTCTTTTCCAAGGGGGCGAATTGGGCGCGCCGACGCCCCGCGAGGCTGAAATTTTTGGACGTGGCCGCGGCAGAGGTGCACGCACGCCGTCGCGCGCCCTAATACCAGGATAGAGCATTTGTTTTGCTAGTTTTGTGTGTAGGAGAGGAGGCCAAACGCCCAAAAGTATGCACGCCGAAAGAAACGTTTCACCGGACGCGCTAGAATACAACACACTGCCGCCTCCGCAAACACCAGACAACACAAATCTAGAACAACGAAAATCAAACCGAACAAAAAAATTCAATAAAATAGTTCAAATATTATTACAACACAAAAAAAAAGTTTATTACAATACAACAGATAGTTTTAAAACAATACAACAACATGCATATGAGATGAAACGTACTATTGTTGGCCTTTCTACGGCCACCACATGATGTGACTTGACTCACTGATTTGTGCCCCAATCTCACAAATTGACCATCAGGAAAATGGGGGAGATGGGGAATACAAAGACCACAAGAACGCAATGCACACAAACCCGATACAAATTCCATTTACTCCCAATGGTTCGATTAACCGCTCAAATAGAATCAACCGGGAAAGACTATCAGGTAGTGTCTCATTGAGAGATCGATGAAGGGATTGAACACATATGTGTGGGAGAGAGTGCTATGCCACTAGAATCACACACAAAGGTCTTGAATCTCAACAAGGAGGGCCTTGGGTTACATATGAGGTAATATCCCATAGGTAAGAGGAGCTAAGCTCAAGAGGTAATGATCCAAATGTTTTGTCTAACCCTATAAAGAGGTTGTATAGGAGTCCATATAGCCCCGATTCGAAGCAAGGGTATTTTAGTACTTTGGCACGGAATAAACACAGCCACACGATGGGCTAATACGGTTCAGATATGGAGTTCATTTCACTAGGCAACAATGCCGGCTTTTTCATGGAGGCAATGCAGCCTCAGGTCGCTTGGTGGTGAGGTGCAAGGCGGTAGTGATGTGCTTGTCTGGGTGGCAGTGTCGCTGCCCCTGGGCAGCAATGTCGCTGATCCTGAGCATGGTGTTGTTGTTATCCTCCTGTATCATCGTCCTTGTGCGTTATTTGTACCTAATCACACAAAGAGTGTCGGAATGAAGTAGCTGTCAAAATGGACAAAAAACAAGTCAAATGGGTGGAGTAGATAGTAAGGGAGCTGAGGATGATGAAGGTCTGGTCTGACTGCAACGGAGAAAGGATATAGAGAGAAAAGAGAGAGAAGAGGGAGTGTGTGCATGATCACATGCAAGAAGGATAAATTAGATTGTTGCATTTGAATACAATATGCACAACATGGAATCCTCACTCCCTCATTACCATTTAAACCATAAACAATTTCAAGAGACCATAGATAAGAAATTAAGCTTAACACTTGGAGCAAATTAATGGTTGAGCAACAAGTAAGATACACCATAATAAAATGCTCAACCAAAAGGATATGTGAGAGGCATGGCCAAGCATATTATAAGACTAATACAAGGATGAGAAAATAACATCATCGTAGTATTCAAAGAGTGATTTTTCTTAGCATGACCAACAACACATAACAATTAAATAAGATATCAAGTGGAGAATTATCATCTCTTATGTGTATAAGTTTCTCTAAGTAGACAATATCACAAAGATATTTATCCACAAAGAAACATGTACACACAAAATAGATACAAAATAACTGAAACATGATATCCAAAATGAAGTCATGCAATATACAAATAAGATCTTTGCTTAATAGCATGCCCACATGCTCAATTGTATCTCATTGTACATTAATGAACTTCAAACACAAACACATCAAAGACATCACAAATATCAACAAGGGAAAGAAGATAGTTAGGATGCTTTGAGGAAAGCAAAAAGTATCACAAATAAAGGATACCAAAAGAAAAAACTCAATTTGCAATAAGGAGGTTTCATTAAGACATTTGCAAATAGACAGATTCATGCCAAGATGCAACCACGAGGTTGGATACAATAAAAGTATGCATGAGAAGATACTTGTTACCAAGATAGTATTGGTGTGGATGTAGTAGATATCAGTTCGTTGATCATCCTAGCTTGCCTCAAATAATCATTTAGTAACCACTTCTTACTTATGAATTTGGCAAGCATCCAATGCATCCTCATGTACATAAAACAAATTTAAGTACAAAATGGTTCCCAAACTAATTGGGTCCAAAGTAGTTAGACACTACAACATATAGGACAAACTCCACATAAATATGTTCATATTGATATGAAATTGAATTTCATGCACATCTTAGCTCATTTAGGATTTGTTGGAGTTTACCCTATATATTGGAACAAGAAATCAAAGCATGCCATATAATATACATATAGTAAATATGCATGCATGAGACTCTAAAGAACCAAACGGAAATACAATTTAGACGAGACACCAATTAAATTAAGAATAATAGTTGTCCAAATTATATCAAAGAATCAAATCAACACAATATTGATTCCAAAGACTTATCTCATTACAAGAAGCTAATTAAACCCAAAACAAGCAATGAGATGACCAACTCCCAAGCGAGCAAGGTTCCAACAAATAAACTAAACCCTCACACTTTTCATGATGGCACAAGTACCGAAAAGAAAAGGTTTATCTTCCAACATCAAATACTTGATAAAGATCAATAAATGAAAAGATATGATCATAAAAGTAGCATTCTAACACAAATAGGAGAGCTCCCCCAAGATTAGTGCATTATTTAGGATTTTGTATTTGAATACAAAATGCACAAAAGTGGGATCATCACTCTACCCTTATTTAATAAAACTCTAAGAAAGTTTAAGTACACAAATTATATCCATGAGATGCAAGTAAAACACATGGGAGTCAAAAGAAAAACCATTTCATGGCAAGAAATGAAGCAATTCAACACAAGAGCCAATGTAAAGATGATCAATAAATATCTACCTCATAATAGATTACCAATTGTCCTAGGACAAGAGGTATTTGGGAAATATTTCCCGGTGGTAGTTTCCAAGTATACAAGATCATCTTCACCCCAAAGAGAGCATATGGTAAAAGATAAGATCTAAACATCATGCAAAGAGAGTTTCTTCTTAGCTTCAATTAATTACACCACCATGCAAAGCAATGAATGGCATAACTTGAAGCACATGATTTCCCAAAAGGATATTGAGAAACACATTGTGGAAAACCATGCCAAGAAAAACTCTCACAAACAAGATCCATAATTATATTAGCAAAGAAGCCATTTAAGAAAATTTGGACTTTTTTGAGGAATACATGCCACATAGGAATGAGATAATTTACAATATCAACACTATGTGACACAACCTCAAATATACACATTTTTATGGCTTGTAATATGCAGAAAGCATAATACTCCCCCATAATGTGATAGCGAATTTATTTTCACAAACGAAACAAAGAACCAACTAGAGATAATTAATGGACATAGAATTTGAATTTCTCATGAGGATGACATGCCACATAGAGACTAGATAAACTTGCAATATCAATTCTAAGTGGTGTTTCTCATGTACACACATTTTTAGGGTTGTGAGATTCCTAAAGGTATATCACTCCCTCATAATGGGATAGTCCATTAATCACTCACAAGAGCCATATAAGATACAAACAAGATGAAATAGGTTCAAACACAAACACTTATACATGGTGTGCAACCCAACATACATATAATTGATTTCTCAAGGTAAGCAAGTAGGAAGCACAACATATACAAACACATGCTAGGAACAAAACTAACACATGGAAAGGGGCGAGTAACTTTCAATATAAATGAGTTGAGCACATGTTACCGAAAGGAGGAACATTGGATATATGATAGAAGCAAGATAACCAAAAGACTTGGCTTGAGATAATATAAATGATGAAGATCCCTTAATTCTTCATGATGTAGCCAAGTCTCCAATGCCCTCCATACTCCACCTATTGATTAAGTTTTAGCTTGTTGGTCCCCAGCCAATTTGGGTCCTAAGAGGTTAGTCACAATAGGCTTGGCAACCCAAATGGTTCTTTTCTTGACACCACTTTGAGCACCAACATATTTGGCAAACACATTGCCAACCTCATCCTAGCGAAGAGAATAAACATCATCAATGATGATAGGGTTGGATGAGGTACCAATAGTGCAAAAATAAAGAGATGTGGCCCTTCTCACGGCATATGTAGCAAGTTCTTCTCTTCTTCTTCTTCTCACTTGATTTCTCCACAATGGGAGCATTAGCTTGATTCTTCTTGGGAAGTGGCTTTTCTTCAACCCGAGGTTGGGAATTGCCTTGAACTTGAGGCCTCTTCCCTACTTGCTTCTCACTAAGAGGTTTCTTCTTCAATGGGCATGATCTAACATGGTGCCCTTCAATTTTGCACTTGAAGCAAGTAATCCTGGCCGGATCTTTGACTTGAACTTGGCCCTTCTTGTTCTTGGAGCTATTGAACTTTTTCTTGTTGTTGGCGATAAATCCAAGTCCGCTCTTGTCATTGGGGGATTGTTGCACACTCAACATCTTGTCAAGTTTACATTTCCCTCCATGACCCTTTTTCAAGTCTTTCTTCAAGTAAGTGACTTGAGCCTTGAGCTCTTTGATTTCCTCTACATGGTTAGTAACAACACAAATACTAGAGGAAGTAGAGACTTCATTGTTAGAGAAACAAGGCAAGAAACATAATTCATCACAATATTTTGCACTACTATGAGTGGATGAATTAATATATAGGACTAGCACATGGCAATGTAGCATTTTGAGAAATAGTGCAAGTACCCACATGAGGCTCATAAGATGTTACCTTTGACATAATAGCCTCATGAGCTAACTTTAGCTTCTCATGGGACACTAAAAGTTCATCATGGGAGCTAGAGAACTTTCCATGACTTTCTTCCAATTTCCCATAATTGCTAGTTAGCAATTCAAGTTGAGCCCTTAGCTCAACATTCTCCTTTAATATAGATGTGTCACAAGATGTAGAGTTAGGAGCACAAGCATCATCATTAATAGCAATAGGAGAAGGCAAGTTGGCATGCTCTTTTAGATAAGAAGCTTTAAGTTGCTCATGTGACTCGGTGAGTTTGGTGAGCACACTCTCAATGACCCTAGAGCCATTTTTTAGTTCCTCAAAATCCTCGAGGAGTTTGGCAGTAAAAAACACAAGCTTATCATTTTTTATATTTAGATCATTTGTCACTCCAAGATCTCTATCATGGTTTTCCTTTATTCTAGACAATTCTAGAGAAAATGTCTCCTCAAGAGATTCTTTGGTGGTTTGTTCTTCTTCAAGTTCATTCTTTAGAGAGCCTATTTCATCGGGATACTCACGTTCGAGAGCGCCCATTTTTAATAGGGATTTCTATTTTCGTGCCCTCGGTTCCTTAGTTGTGCTCAGTTTTCCCTAGCCCCTTAGTTTTTCCTCAGTTTTACCCTAGCCTTTGTCTGAAGACCCGCAGAAGGAGCTCAGACGGAAGGAATCCGTTTATTTGGACATTTTGTGCTGACGTGTTGCGCCGCGTCGTCTGTGGGGCCGCGTCGTGTGGGGCCGCGTCGCGTGGGGCTGGTAGAAAGGGACCGCGTGGGACAGGACGAGAAGCGTTTGGTTGCACGTGAGCAGGAGCTGGGTTTTGTCTCTCTCGGCCCAAATTGGCATTTTTAAAAGCACCTTTTCCCCTCTTTCTCTCTCTGTCTTTTTCACCAAATTAGTATCAAATCTAGAGAAGCTTCTATTTCTGTCTTTCTTCAATATGGCAGCAAATCTAGTAGCAAATCTCTGGGGTTATTTATGCCTTTTGGCCCTCGTTTTTTGCCCAATATGGCAGCAAATCTAGTAGCAAATCTAGAAGCTATTATATGATAAATTCACAGCAGCATAATCAGAAAACTAAGTATAATACATAGGTAAACTGCATACAGCAGCCAAAAGCAGCCAATAACATTGTTAATGTTCACGACAAACTAAGCTGCAAAAATATACAAGATCACGCACGCAATGTATGGACAACAAGAAGATTAGGATGAATGAATTTGGTCTTCATTCCTCCTCATATATTTCTCCGTCGCTCCATTCGTGCAATTCCCCAAGGAAATATTCATTGAACTCCTTCCGTCTGCAGTGTGAGGCCAATACATCCTCCAAACGGTATGGCCTGTGTTCATTTCTCAAACCGTAGAGTCCTATTCTATCCACACGTAGTGGCCACTCATCCCAGGCATTTGTATCATGAGAGTACGCTCTGATATAACCCAAATCCGTGTAGTAGATGCTGCCGGTTGAAGTGTCGGGTACACTCGGTGTCGACGGAGATACACCGGATAAAATTCACGAAGAAGGCATTACGCCAATGTTAGTGACCGGATGGAGAGAGCGGCTCGAGTGTCCACACGGTACACCAATGGTTTGCCCGCCAAAGCCGCGCCGACCAACAACACAAGCAGCAGATCACCATCCGACTTCACAAGGTAGAACTTCGACGTCCAAGTTCTCGAAATGAAATTAGTGTCTCCATCTTGACGGTGCTCGCGCATGCTGCAATTGTATATTGGTGCACACTATTCTTCCGATCTCAAAATTGTCCGAAGCTACGCATACGGTTCACCATTGAACGGGGTAATGCAACGGAAAACATGGTTCTTGATCGAAAATCTTCCTTCTCCCCAATCCCCATCTTCATTTATATCCTTAGTTGGAGTGCTCTCAACGACCCAACCAATTTCCGGCGGGTAATGTGTGGCAACGAAGACCATAGTCGGGGATTTGATAACAGCGGATCGATTTCAGAAAAACAGATGGCATCTGCGCCTCAAACATCGTGTTCGATTTCTTTGTGAGTGGGTTCAGCAGCCGTATCTTGTGCGGCGGGTTCTTCGGGCAAGCACGATGACGCCACGGGAAAAGCCGACGAAGTAGAATCTAAAATATATTGAAAAGATAACATTCAGCACTAAGATTGAAAATAAGATCTATGGTGACGCCACGGGAAAAGCCGAGGAATTTGAACCTTGCACGAACCGCAGATAGATCTATGGTGACGTAGCGGGATGTGCCGAGATGGAGGAAGGTGAACTCAGCGGCGCGTGGAAGGGCGTGGTGTAGCATGATCCATTCGTGCGGGTGCACGTCGGGATCGGGTAAACCTGAGCGCCAATTTCTACAGACTTGCCTCATAGCAGAGTAGCTGTCCACGTACTCCTCTTTCGCCAATAAGCATTCGCCGATCTTGTGAAGTGGTCCGTCAGCCGTGAGACCGGCCCCGGTTCACGGAGGCGCCGCGCTTGGATGCGCCGCCCTCGGATGCGCCGCCCTCGGAGGCGACGGGCTCGGCGGCGACGGGCTCGGCGGCGACGGGCTCGGCGGCGACGGGCTCGGCGGCGACGGGCTCGAGGCGACGGGCTCGGAGGCGACGGGCTCGGGGGCGATGGCCGCCGGCGCATTCTTCTTCTCCATCGCCGGCGGGAGGGCTCGTACGGCGGTTGGGGTTTTTTGGAGAAGTTGATGGGACGTGAAGGGGTGGTTTCGTGCGTGAGCGATAATGAGACGCATCGTGTGCGAGAGGGAGGGAGAGAGGGGCTTACGCATCCTAAATGCGACCCGCGTCAACAATGGCACGTCTTCCACGTCTGCACCGCGACACGCGTCAACAATGGCACGTCTTCCACTTCTGCACCGCAACACGCGTCCTCGAGTCTAACCCTGGAAATTTAGATATACTCATGTATACCCTCGAGTCATATACTAGCATTTTTTGTATGCTCAGTTTTCACCTTGAGTGCTAATACCGGCTAGTGCAATATACTCAGTTTTACCCTCAAGTGGCTGGTCAACAGAGAGTCAACAAATGGGATTAACTAGTTAAATGAGTTATTTAATGTGCAAAAAATTCGAAAAGGAGTGGCACTTACTCATGGAGTCTTTACCACAAATTTCCACTTCTCAAATCATAGATAAATCATAGATAAATCAAGTTTCACCACAAATTGCCACTTCTCAAATCACCTAGTAGCTATGAAGGTGCATGGTTTTCCATAATAAGCCCTACCCAAAACAGCTTTCCCCAAAACATACTTTGTCCGAATGAGACCATAATTTTCACACTCATGTAGATTTGTATTGCAAATAGTTTGAGGTAGGCCAAGATGGGTTTCATTGTACAAAACACGCATTTTCCATTTTTTAAATCTCATATTTGAATCCCTTAGTCTGTTTACTACTCACTTGCCCTTGGTTTCTTGATACTACTCGGTTTTGCCCTCTCCCTTCACAAACTCTCACGTACGCCCAACATTGCCCCGATTGGTCTAGCCCATGTCACGCGGATCGTGCTCGACGACCGTTGATCGTATGATCTAACGGGCAGGATAACCCCTATCTCTCTCTCTCGGTCGGGGCCACCACCCTCTCTCTCTCTCTCGTCGTCGGTTAGCTTCACGCAAAGTTTGGTTTTCTGCATTATTTTTCACGAGCTAAATTATAAACTCTTTTTAGGCATTACTTTTCACGCAAAAAATGATAAACCATCACCGATTTGTTGTAGCCATTACTTTTCACGCACAAAAATGATACACCATCACCCATTTCGTGTACCCATTACTTTTCACGCAAAAAATGATAAACCATCACCGATTTTGTTGTAGCCATTACTTTTCACGCACAAAAATGATAAACCATCACCGATTTGTTGTAGCCATTACTTTTCACGCACAAAAATGATACACCATCACCCATTTCGTGTAGCCATTACTTTTCACGCAAAAAATGATACACCATCACCCATTTCTTGTACCCATTACTTTTCACGCAAAAAACGATAAACCATCACCGATTTCTTGTAGCCATTACTTTTCACGCACAAAAATGATACACCATCACCCATTTCGTGTACCCATTACTTTTCACGCAAAAAAATGATAAACCATCACCGATTTTGTTGTAGCCATTACTTTTCACGCACAAAAATGATAAACCATCACCGATTTGTTGTAGCCATTACTTTTCACGCACAAAAATGATACACCATCACCCATTTCGTGTAGCCATTACTTTTCACGCAAAAAATGATACACCATCACCCATTTCTTGTACCCATTACTTTTCACGCAAAAAACGATAAACCATCACCGATTTCTTGTAGCCATTACTTTCCTTTTAGGCATTACTTTTCACGGTAAAATGATAAACTATACCCCCACAACGGTCGACTCCTCCTTAATTTATTGTGTATAAACCCCCACAACGGTCATCTCCTCCTTATTTTATTGTGTAAACCCTACAACGGTCATCTCTCCCTTATAAACACCCACACGGCCATCCCTTGTGTCAATAGGTTCTCGCCTCTCTCTTCTTTTCGTTCACATACACTTTATCCATTGCCATGGCTTCCACGTCTCGGACGCGGACCGGAAGGGGAAGGGGAAGGGGAAGGGGAAGTGGATCATCATCATTGCCACCACCACCGTCAACACCGCCATTGATCATAGAGGAGTTCTTCATCGTCGTCTATGAAGACCCTTTGGTCAAGAAGGTACGTACGCGTTCCCACATATATGATGCATGTGATTAATTATGGGCATGTTCTAAAAACCTTTAATTTCAAGGGTTCCCTAATTTCAAACGATCGGCGCTCGATCTCTTTGCAGGAACTCCCAAAAAAATTTGCGGACTATCTTGACGGCAAGGAGCCAGCTAAGGTGTATCTGCGAGCTTGATCATGCGGTCCTCGTCTCCGGGACCGTGGAGGTCCTATTTGACGGACAAGGCCGGATGTACCTCGACAAGGGCTGGGAGAAATTCGCCATCGCGCACGGTGTGGATTTCCTGGGGTTTGCATTACACTTCAAATATGAAGGCGATGATGTGCTCACAGTGAAGGTGTTCGACGGAACAATGTGCAGGAGGTACTACTACTCAGGCAGCGAAGATACTCGACGATGAAAGCGACGACGACGTGAAGCCATGCATCCATCCCCTTTAGATAATTAAGGGGATTATGACCAAGAATATATATGTAGCTTCATATGCATCGATTTAGAGATCTAGCTATTTTCTATATATTATGCATGTAAAAAATAATATCGCATTTCCACTATTATTCGAGCACCACATCCTCCAAACGATGCCGATGCCGATGCCGATATCGGCATGGTCGAACGACTATGCTCGCCGCCACCGCTAGGTCAACGTCGGGATACACAATGTTTAGCATAAGAGTCACTTTAGATTAAGCTGCGAAAATGGGCTGAGGCGACCCCTACAGAGCGGCTCTATATTATATTCTCTAAATAAAATAGACGACCACAGCGGTCATTGGCTGCGGAGGCCCCACAGAGCGGCAATATATAATTTTCTATAAATAAATAGACGACCCACTGGTCATTGGCTGCGGCAGCCCCATAGAGCGGCCCCATTTGTCATTGGCAGCACCGCGTATACAATCAGGAAATAAAACGGCCCACGCGTCAGCGGTAGATGGATCCACCCGTCAGCACGAGACGGTCAGCGAGGAACTGACCTCACGGTAACGGTAAGGCCTCTGACCTGACGGCAACCCGCGTCTTCGAGGGGTTTCAAACTAGAGGGAGGGGAAAACTGAGGAAAAACTAACGAGCTGGGGAAAACTGAGTACAACTAACGAAGCAGGGGCACGAAAATAGAAATCCCTTTTTAATATGGTGTTCTGATGTCTACGGGAGCTTCTATTCTTGTAGACAGTGTTGGGCCTCCAAGAGCAGAGGTTTGTAGAACAGCAGCAAGTTTCCCTTAAGTGGATCACCCAAGGTTTATCGATCTCAGGGAGGAAGAGGTCAAAGATATCCCTCTCATGCAACCCCTGCAACCACAAAGCAAGAAGTCTCTTGTGTCCCCAACACACCTAATCGGGGGCCTAGGTCGGCGCAGAGATAGTGAAATTCGGGTGGTATGAATAAATATAAGCAGTAGCAACGGCACCAGAAAAGTGCTTTGCCCAGGACTGGCGTGTGGTTGATGGTGGTAATATTGCGGACAGTAGAGATGCAGTAAAACAGTAAACAAGCAGCGATAGCAGTATTTAGGAACAAGGCCTAGGGATCATACTTTCACTAGTGGACACTCTCAACATTGATCACATAACAGAATTAATAGATGCTAGACTCTACACCCTCTTGTTGGATGATGAACACCACTAACTGTGTAGGATTACACGAACCCTCAATGCCGGAGTTAACAAGCTCCACAATATTCGATGTTCATGTTTAAATAACCTTAGAGTGCATGACAGATCAACATAACCAAACCAAGTACTAACATAGCATGCACACTGTCACCTTCACGCTACGAAAGGAGGCATAGATCACATCAATACCATCATAGCAATAGTTAACTTCATAATCTACAAGAGATCACAATCATAGCCTACGCCAAGTACTACACGATGCACACACTGTCACCATTACACCGTGCAGGAGGAATAGACTACTTTAATAACATCACTAGAGTAGCACACAGATAAATTGTGATACAAAACACATTGCAATCATAAAGAGATATAAATAAGCACTTCACTATGCCATTCATAACAGTGAATAAGTATTCTGTGAAATATAGCCTAAGAGACCCACACGGTGCACACACTGTCACCTTTACACACGTGGGACAAGGAGTCTCCGGAGATCACATAAGTAAAATCCACTTGACTAGCATAATGACATCTAGATTACAAGCATCATCATATGAATCTCAATCATGTAAGGCAGCTCATGAGATTATTGTATTGAAGTACATAGGGAGAGAGATGAACCACATAGCTACCGGTACAGCCCTGAGCCTCGATGGAGAACTACTCCCTCCTCATGGGAGACAGCAGCGTTGATGAAGATGGCGGCGGTGTCGATGGAGAAGCCTTCCGGGGGCACTTCCCCGTCCCGGCGGCGTGCCGGAACAGAGACTCCTGTCCCCCAGATCTTGGCTTCGCGATGGCGGCGGCTCTGGAAGGTTTCTCGTACCGTGGTTTTTCCGTATCGAAGTTTTAGGTCGAGGACCCTTAAATAGGCGAAGAGGCGGCGTCGGAGGGTCAACGAGGCGACGACACCACAGGGGGGCCCGGGCCACCCCTGGGCCGCGCCGGCCTACCTCCTGGGGGGCATGTGTCCCCTCTCTGGCGGCTCTCGGGTGTTCTGGATGCTTCCGGGGATTCTAAGATGATGGGCGTTGATTTCGTCCGATTCCGAGAATATTTCCTTACTAGGATTTCTGAAACCAAAAACAGCAGAAAACAGCAATTGGCCCTTCGGCATCTCGTCAATAGGTTAGTTCCGGAAAACGCATAATTATGACATAAAGTGTGCATAAAACATGTAGATATCATCAATAATGTGGCATGGAACATAAGAAATTATCGATACGTCGGAGACGTATCAGCATCCCCAAGCTTAGTTTTTGCTCGTCCCGAGCAGGTAAACGATAACAAAGATAATTTCTGGAGTGACATGCCATCATAACCTTGATCATACTATTGTAAGCATATGTAATGAATGCAGCGATCAAAACAATGTAAATGACATGAGTAAACAACTGAATCATAAAGCAAAGACTTTTCATGAATAGTACTTCAAGACAAGCATCAATAAGTCTTGCATAAGAGCTAACTCATAAAGCAATAATTCAAAGTAGAGGCATTGAAGCAACATAAAGGAAGATGAAGTTTCAGCGGTTGCTTTCAACTTATAACATGTATATCTCATGGATATTGTCAATGTAAAGTAATATAACAAGTGCAATATGCAAGTATGTAGGAATCAATACACAGTTCACACAAGTGTTTGCTTCTTGAGGTGGAGAGAAATAGGTGAACTGACTCAACATAAAAGTAAAAGAATGGTCCTTCAAAGAGGAAAGCATCGATTGCTATATTTGTGCTAGAGCTTTGATTTTGAAAACAAGAAACAGTTTTGTCAACGGTAGTAATAAAGCATATGTGTTATGTAAATTATATCTTACAAGTTGCAAGCCTCATGCATAGTATACTAATAGTGCCCGCACCTTGTCCTAATTAGCTCGGATTACCTGGATTATCATTGCAATGCACATGTTTTAACCAAGTGTCACAAAGGGGTACCTCTATGCCACCTGTACAAAGGTCTAAGGAGAAAGCTCGCATCGGATTTCTCGCTATTGATTATTCTCAACTTAGACATCCATACCGGGACAACATAGACAACAGATAATGGACTCCTCTTATATGCATAAGCATTCAACAACAATTAATTTTCTCATATGAGATATAGGATATTTGTCCAAAACTGAAACTTCCACCATGGATCATGGCTTTAGTTAGCGGCCCAATGTTCTTCTCTAACATTATGCATGCTCTAACCATTCTAGCGGTAAATCTCCCTTACTTCAGACAAGACGGACATGCATAGCAACTCACATGATATTCAAAAAAGAGTAGTTGATGGCGTCCCCAGGAACATGGTTATCGCACAACAAGCAACTTAATAAGAGATAAAGTGCATAAGTACATATTCAATACCACAATAGTTTTTAGGCTATTTGTCCCATGAGCTATATATTGTAAAGGTAGAGGATAGAAATTTAAAGGTAGCACTCAAGCAATTTACTTTGGAATGGCGGAGAAATACCATGTAGTAGGTAGGTATGGTGGACACAAATGGCATAGTGGTTGGCTCAAGGATTTTGGATGCATGAGAAGTATTCCCTCTCGATACAAGGTTTAGGCTAGCAAGGTTATTTGAAACAAACACAAGGATGAAGCGGTGCAGCAAAACTCACATAAAAGACATATTGTAAACATTATAAGACTCTACACCGTCTTCCTTGTTGTTCAAATTCAATACTAGAAATTATCTAGACCTTAGAGAGACCAATTATGCAAACCAAATTTTAGCAAGCTCTATGTATTTCTTCATTAATAGGTGCAAAGTATATGATGCAAGAGCTTAAATATGAGCACAACAATTGCCAAGTATCAAGTTATTCAAGACATCATACCAATTACTACATGTAGCATTTTCTGTTTCCAACCATACAACAATTAACAAAGCAGTTTCAACCTTCGCCATGAAAATTAAAGGCTAAGAACACATGTGTTCCTATGAACCAGCGGAGCGTGTCTCTCTCCCACACAAGCATTTATTCAAACAAAAACAAAAACAAGAAACATACAGACGCTCCAAGTAAAGTACATAAGATGTGACCGAATAAAAATGTAGTTTCAAGAGAAGGAACCTGATAATTTGTCGATGAAGAAGGGGATGCCTTGGGCATCCCCAAGCTTAGACGCTTGACTCTTCTTGAAATATGCAGGGATGAACCACCGGGGCATCCCCAAGCTTAGAGCTTTCACTCTTCTTGATCACATTGTATCATCCTCCTCTCTTGATCCTTGAAAACTTCCTCCACACCAAACTCAAAACAACTCATTAGAGGGTTAGTGCATAATCAAAAATTCACATGTTCAGAGGTGACACAATCATTCTTGAAACTTCTGGACATTTCCCAAAGCTACTGGAAGTTAATGGAACAAAGAAATCCATCCCACATAGCAAAAGAAGCAATGCGAAATAAAAGGCAGAATCTGTCAAAACAGAACAGTCCGTAAATACGAATTTTATTGAGGCACCAGACTTGCTCAAATGAAAATGCTCAAATTGAATGAAAGTTGCGTACATATCTGAGGATCACTCACGTAAATTGGCATAATTTTCTGAGTTACCTACAGAGAATTTTGCCCAGATTCGTGACAGACAGAAATCTGTTTCTGCGCAGTAATCCAAATCTAGTATGAACCTTACTATCAACGACTTTACTTGGCACAACAATTCAACAAAACTAAGATAAGGAGAGGTTGATACAGTAGTAACAACTTCCAAGACACAAATATAAAATAGAGGTACTGTAGCAAAATAACACATGGGTTATCTCCCAAGAAGTTCTTTCTTTATAGCCATTAAGATGGGCTCAGCAGTTTTGATGATGCACTCGCAAGAAATAGTATTTGAAGCAAAAGAGAGCATCAAGAAGCAAATTTAAAACACATTTAAGTCTAACATGCTTCCTATGCATAGGAATCTTGTAAATAAACAAATTCAAGAAGCATAATGCAACAAGCATAGAAAGATAGAACAAGTGTAGCTTCAAAAATTTCAGCGCATAGAGAGGTGTTTTAGTAACATGAAAATTTCTACAACCATATTTTCCTCTCTCATAATAACTTTCAGTAGAATCATGAGCAAACTCAACAATATAACTATCACATAAAGCATTCTTATCATGAGTCTCATGCATAAAATTATTACTCTCCACAATAGCATAATCAATTTTATTAGTTGTAGTGGGAGCAAATTCAACAAAGTAGCTATCATTATTATTCTCATCATCAAATATAGGAGGCATATTGTAATCATAATCAAATTTATCCTCCATAACAGGTGGCACCAAAATACCAATATCATTATAATCATCATAAATAGGAGGCAAAGTATCATCAAAGAAAATTTTCTCCTCAATGCTTGGGGGACTAAAAATATCATGCTCATCAAAGCCAGCTTCCCCAAGCTTAGAATTTTCCATGGCATTAGCAACAATAGTGTTCAAAGCATTCATATTAATAACATTCCCATTAGCATGCATATAAAGTTCCATGGGTTTTTTAATTCTCTCTTCAAACACATCATGTCCTAATTCAAGATAAAGTTCATAAAGATCTCTCATATTTTTGTTGTTTTCCATTATGCCTAACTAGTGTAAACAAGAAACAAAAAGATGCAATTGCAGGATCTAAAGGAAATAGCTTCGAGCACAAACACAATGGCGCCGAAAAGCATCATTATTCGAAACCGAAGTATGAGTGCCTTTTACCTTTCCTCCCCGGCAACGGCGCCAGAAAAGTGCTTGATGTCTACGGGAGCTTCTATTCTTGTAGACAGTGTTGGGCCTCCAAGAGCAGAGGTTTGTAGAACAGCAGCAAGTTTCCCTTAAGTGGATCACCCAAGGTTTATCGATCTCAGGGAGGAAGAGGTCAAAGATATCCCTCTCATGCAACCCTGCAACCACAAAGCAAGAAGTCTCTTGTGTCCCCAACACACCTAATAGGTGCACTAGTTCGGCGAAGAGATAGTGAAATACAGGTGGTATGAATAAATATAAGCAGTAGCAACGGCACCAGAAAAGTGCTTTGCCCAGGACTGGCGTGTGGTTGATGGTGGTAATATTGCGGACAGTAGAGATGCAGTAAAACAGTAAACAAGAAGCGATAGCAGTATTTAGGAACAAGGCCTAGGGATCATACTTTCACTAGTGGACACTCTCAACATTGATCACATAACAGAATAAATAGATGCTAGACTCTACACCCTCTTGTTGGATGATGAACACCACTAACTGTGTAGGATTACACGAACCCTCAATGCCGGAGTTAACAAGCTCCACAATATTCGATGTTCATGTTTAAATAACCTTAGAGTGCATGATAGATCAACATAACCAAACCAAGTACTAACATAGCATGCACACTGTCACCTTCACGCTACGAAAGGAGGCATAGATCACATCAATACCATCATAGCAATAGTTAACTTCATAATCTACAAGAGATCACAATCATAGCCTACGCCAAGTACTACACGATGCACATACTGTCACCATTACACCGTGCAGGAGGAATAGACTACTTTAATAACATCACTAGAGTAGCACACAGATAAATTGTGATACAAAACACATTGCAATCATAAAGAGATATAAATAAGCACTTCACTACGCCATTCATAACAGTGAATAAGTATTCTGTGAAATATAGCCTAAGAGACCCACACGGTGCACACACTATCACCTTTACACACGTGGGACAAGGAGTCTCCGGAGATCACATAAGTAAAATCCACTTGACTAGCATAATGACATCTAGATTACAAGCATCATCATATGAATCTCAATCATGTAAGGCAGCTCATGAGATTATTGTATTGAAGTACATAGGGAGAGAGATGAACCACATAGCTACCGGTACAGCCCCGAGCCTCGATGGAGAACTACTCCCTCCTCATGGGAGATAGCAGCGTTGATGAAGATGGCGGTGGTGTCGATGGAGAAGCCTTCCGGGGGCACTTCCCCGTCCCCGCGGCGTGCCGGAACAGAGACTCCTGTCCCCCAGATCTTGGCTTCGCGATGGCGGCGGCTCTGGAAGGTTTCTCGTACCGTGGTTTTTCCGTATCGAAGTTTTAGGTCGAGGACCCTTAAATAGGCGAAGAGGCGGCGTCGGAGGGTCAACAAGGCGACGACACCACAGGGGGGCGCGGGCCACCCCTGGGCCGCGCCGGCCTACCTCCTGGGGGGCCTGTGTCCCCTCTCTGGCGGCTCTCGGGTGTTCTGGATGCTTCCGGGGATTCTAAGATGTTGGGCGTTGATTTCGTCCGATTCCGAGAATATTTCCTTACTAGGATTTCTGAAACCAAAAACAGCAGAAAACAGCAACTGGCCCTTCGGCATCTCGTCAATAGGTTAGTTCCGGAAAATGCATAATTATGACATAAAGTGTGCATAAAACATGTAGATATCATCAATAATGTGGCATGGAACATAAGAAATTATCGATACGTCGGAGACGTATCATGTTCTCATGCATCTCAATAAGTTTTGGCTCTTGATGACCCACAAGTATAGGGGATCGCAGCAGTCTTCGCGGGTAGTATAACCCAATTTATTGATTCGACACAAGGGGAGACAAAGAATACTTGAAAGCCTTAACAGCAGAGTTGTCAATTCAGCTGCACCTGGAAACAGACTTGCTCGCAAGAGTTTATCAGTAGTAACAGTTTTATAGCAGTAGCAGTAGTGAAATAACAGCAGCAGAGTAACACAGACAGCAGTAGTGATTATAGTAAACAGCAGGATTAAAATACTGTAGGCACGGGGATGGATAACGGGCGTTGCATGGATGAGAGAAACTCATGTAACAATCATAGCAGGGCATTTGCAGATAATAATAAAATGGTGTCCAAGTACAAAGCAATCAATAGGCATGTGTTCCAATTATAGTCGTACGTGCTCGCAATGAGAAACTTGCACAACATCTTTTGTCCTACCATCCGGTGGCAGCCGGGCCTCAAGGGAATCTACTGGATATTAAGGTACTCCTTTTAATAGAGTACCGGAGCAAAGCATTAACACTCCGTGAACACATGTGATCCTCATGTCACTACCATCCCCTCCGGTTGTCCCGATTCTTGTCACTTCGGGGCCATTGGTTCCGGACAGCGACATGTGTATACAACTTATAGGTAAGACCATAAACAATGAATATCATGATGAAACAATAACATGTTCAGATCTGAGATCATGGCACTCGGGCCCTAGTGACAAGCATTAAGCATAACAAGTTGCAACAATATCATCAAAGTACCAATTACGGACACTAGGCACTATGCCCTAACAATCTTATGCTATTACATGACCAATCTTATCCAATCCCTACCATCCCCTTAGGCCTACAGCGGGGGAATTACTCACACATGGATGGGGGAAACATGGCTGGTTGATGGAGAGGCGTCGGTGGTGATGATGGCGATGATCTCCTCCAATTCCCCGTCCCAGCGGAGTGCCAGAACGGAGACTTCTGGCTCCCGAGACGGAGTTTCGCGATGTGGCGGCGTTCTGGAGGCTTTCTGGCGACTTCGACTTCTTTCCGTGCGTTTTTAGGTCGAAGGCAATATATAGTCCGAAGGAGGACGTCGGAGGCCGGCCGAGGGGGCCACACCACAGGGCCGCGCGGCCCCCCCTAGGCCGCGCCGCCTTATGGTGTGGGGCCCTCGGGCCTCCACCTGACTTGTCCTTCTGGCTCCGTCAGTATTCTGGGAAAATAGGGCCTTCTGCATAAATTCCGAGGATTTTCCTGAAAGTTGGATTTCTGCACAAAAACGAGACACCAGAGCAGTTCTGCTGAAAACAGCGTTAGTTCGTGTTATTTGCATCCAAAATACACAAATTAGAGGCAAAACAATAGCAAAAGTGTTCGGGAAAGTAGATACGTTTTGGACGTATCAACTCCCCCCAAGCTTAGCTTATTGCTTGTCCTCAAGCAATTCAGTTAACAACTAAGCGATAAAAGAACTTTCACGAACACATTTGCTCATATGATGTATATATTCTCATGCTATGGCTAATACTTAAGCAGTTCATAATGAGATACATGCAAATAAGATCATCTAACAGCTATGTCAATCATGGAGAGGTACCAATAATTAATAATAAGCATCATGAATCATGTATATAAGCAGGATTGCAATGTTCATAAGAGAGTATGATAAAGTGGTATCTCGCTTGCCCGTATTTGATCGGCAAAACATAAATGCCCAGGCACCTCTGGAGTTCATAGAAAGACTAGAACTAGTGATTGTCAAAGATAAAAGCATCAAAGTTATAACTCAATCAATCATATTTTGAGACAAGCATATTATACTAAGAATGACAGTTGTGCTCTCAAGATAGTGCTCAGAGAAAGAATGGAGACACAACACAAAAGTAAAAGATTGACCCTTCGCAGAGGGAATCAGGGATTAACATGCGCTAGAGCTTTTCATTTTTAAAATAGGAGTAAAATTATTTTGAGAGGTGTTTGTTGTTGTCAACGAATGGTAATGGGTATACCAACTACCTTGCCAACCGGACTCCCAAGAGCGGCTCCCATGGATTATTTTTATGTTTATGTGGCACTCCTTCCAACCTTTCTTTCACAAACCATGGCTAACCGAATCCTCGGGTGCCTGCCAACAATCACATACCATGAAGGAGTGCCTTTTTATTTTAGTTTTATTATGGTGACACTCCCCCCAACCTTTGCTTACACAAGCCATGGCTAACCGAATCCTTCGGGTGCCGTCCAACAATCGCATACCATGGAGGAGTGTCTATTTAGGTTAATTAATTTGGGACTGGGAATCCCATTGCCAGCTCTTTTTGCAAAATTATTGGATAAGCGGATGTGCCACTAGTCCATAATGAAAGTCCGTCAAGAGTAAATGACAAGGTTGAAAGTTAAACACCACATACTTCCTCATGAGCTATGAAACATTAACACAAATTGAGAAGCATTTTGAAGGTTTTAAAGGTAGCGCATGAGAATTTACTTGGAATGGTTTGAAATGCCATGCATAGGTATTTATGGTGGACACTTTGGAACAACTTGGTTTTCAGGTGTTTGGAAGCACGAGCAGCATTCCCGCTCAGTACAAGTGAAGGCTAGCAAAAGACTAGGGAGCGACAAATCAAGAGAGCAAAGAATCTTGTCATAATCATGCTTGCGGCAAAATAAATTAACGGAGGCATAAAAGTGATACAAGAACTCTGAAGCAATATAAATCATCGAGGCTTAATTGACTTTTGTTCAGTCATATGCATGCGTGAGCATGTGCCAAGTCGATATAAATGAATTATTCAGAGGAGGATACCACAATGCCATACTTACTTATGAATAAAACAATGCAAGCAAACATCCATGACATGCTACTCATATTAATAAATTGGAGCTAAACATGAGAGATCATGAACTACTAGACTTTCTCAAATGACATATACCTCACATGAACCAACTAAGCATGCTCACATGGATGAGCATATGTACAAAAATGAAAACAAATAGAGTTCATTCCAGCCTCTCACCACAATCCAATTGTCGTAGATCGTCATTATTGCCTTTCACTTGTGTAGCTTGGATAATATGAAATGAAAACCACGCTCCAGCCACCGAAAACCATTGAACTCAAGATGAACTTTACAAACCAAAGAAGAACAGCAAATATTTTTGGTGTTTTCGAATTTGGAAACAAGAACAAAAGGAAACAAGCGAACAAAGCAAAATCTTTTTGGGTTTTCTTATAGCAAACTAGCAATAGCAAATAAAGCGAAACAAATGCAAGAAACCAAAGCAAACAAATGGTGAAGAGAAACAACAGAAATATTTTTGGTCTTTTTGTGTTTTGGGAAGGAAACAAAGCAAAAAACAAGAAACGGCAAACTAGAAAAGTCACATAAACACAAAGCAGCAGAAATTCGTCAAACTTGACAGCAGTACAGTACCCGATTTTTAATAAATTCTTCCACTTCTCAAATCAAAAAGTGTTCAACGAATGAAAGTTAGATAACAACCTGGGGAACATGCACAAAAATTGTCTTCGCAAAATACTGTTCTGGCTATTTTTGGGAATTTTTTCGGTAACAGTCCAGAATCTGTTTTCAGGCAGCACTTCCCCAAATATCATCTCCCTCTCATTAGAAAACCACTCAAACCAACAAAACAAGTATATACAAGTATCCAGCAATCATAATATGCAAAGAATGAGTGATGCCGGTATACCTCCCCCCAAGCTTAGGCTTTTGGCCTAAGTGGAGTTCAATCACATCGAGGCCATGAGGTAGCATCTCCATAGTACGACGAAGATGGATCATATTCCGGGTATGTGCTAGAAGAAGCACCCGGATACGTGACGGTGTAGTCGTAGGAGGGCTCGGCGTCCTCGGAGTCATGTTGCTGGTGGAAGTCTTGTATCTTCATATGTTCCTCCACCTCCTCCTTAGTGCGCGACCATGGTTGCCTGTCAATACCGAACAAACCTGGCTGGGGAAGAGGGATTTCCTTCTCATCCCCGTCAGCAAACAACATTCTATAAACCATATTATCTAAAGTGGAATCAGTGGTAACAAAATGATGGCTTTTCATAGCAGCAATATCTAGTCTCCTAGGGGTTAATGGCACATCATTAGGATCAAGAGGAAGTCTTAGATGTGTTAAAACGCGCAATGCAATAGTTCCTCCAAAAATAGCCCCCCTGTTAGACAGGCGGCGAGCAATAAGAGAACCAAGATGATATGATGTCCGTCCAGTAAGTGCAGCATTCAAGAAAGCAAGATGATAGCTAGAAATATTGCTAGTGTTCTCCCTACCAAGAATGCTAGTAGCAATGTAATAGGCAAAATATTTAATGGCGGGGAGTTGGATGTTTCTTATCTTGCCACGCCGAATGGTGCGACAATCATCATCGGTGATCCCTCGATAGAGCTCCAACAGGTCCCGGGGGTTGTCATCAATCCTCCTTGCTGTACCTACAGGGGCAATATCCAATGCACGACAAAATTCTTCCAATTCCATAGTAACAGGATTACCATAGATCTTGAATGCAACTGTCTGCCCATATTGCTTGTTGTGGAACTTGAAGCTCTCGACGAAGATTTTGGTGAGCATGTAGTATTGCTCCCTTTCATCTCCCACATAGGCGGCTAAGCCCGCCCTATTGACAAGGGTGAAGAAATCCTCCAATATCCCTGCACTTCTCAGAAAATCATAGCATGGAAAAAACGAAGCATTAGGAGCCCCATTGTCCTCTTCGGGCGCGAAGCTAGGCGCGATGATATCCTCATTGTACGATCGCCTAAGTCGGGTGGCGGTCCTAGAAGGCCTCCCGGTGCTGGTCGTTCCCCTCTGAAACAATTCTCCAAAGTTGAACTTCTTCATCTTCCTTTTCGGAAGTTTTCAACAAACAATATAAAATTTGATTTGGTGACATATAATCAAGGGGAACTACTATAGGAACTTGCTAGAGTGCTAATCATGCATCAAAACTAGTTTATACAACTTAGAACAAGCATGCAAGCTCACTAAACATGTTACCTACTGCAGCAAAATATTCAAGATATACTCAACCAAACAAAATTCTACTTGGATAGGCGGAGGAGTCACATACCGGAGAGCAAATGTGCCAAATTTCAGACAGAAATCTGGGCTGAGCAAAGAGATCGAAAAATCCTGAGCTCTTGAGCAAAAACGCGAGTGAGAGAAAGCTGGTGTTGATTTTTTCGGGAGAGAGAAGAGTCTGGGAGGAAGAGATGAAGTAGTGGGGCAAGGAGGGGCCCACACCACAGGGTGGCGCGCCCCCCTCCTTGGCCGCGCCGGCTGGTGGTGTGGCACCCTGGGGTGCCCCACAGGTCATCTTCTGGTGCTCCCAGGTGCATTTTCGAAAATAGGACCAACGGTATAATTTTTGTGAATTTTTGAAAACTTTGAAAAATGCACATTTTTGGGTATTAAGTTTATTATTACTGGCCAGGAAATTTTTTGAAATCTCTAATTAACTAAGGAACTTTGCAAATCAAAAGTGCTACAGCAAGTAAGACAAGTGGAGGAAGAAAGAGATGTTGTTTACCGCCTCTATGCATATAAAAAGTATTCGTTAACAAGGTTGATCAAGTCTTGCCACCGAATAATTTTTACATAGCATAAGAAGAAATAAACCTCAAATCAATCATGTTACCTTGAATTGTATTGATATGGATCCAATCATAAGACTTTGATAACCTTCTTTAGGCTCATATATAGGACAATCAATAGTTCCAATTTTGATAGTTCTCACATTAGAAATAGTATTGACTCCACATACTTTATCAATCCTCTTGGGGAAATAGACGGTGTGCTCCTTATCATCAACATTGAAAGTAACCTTCCCTTTATTGCAATCAATAACAGCCCCTGCGGTGTTAAGAAAAGGTCTCCCAAGAATAATAGACATATTATCATCTTCAGGCATTTCCAACACAACAAAATCAGTTAATATCAAGCAGTTATTAGTAACTTGAACAGGAACATCCTCACATATACCAACAGGAATAGCAGTAGATTTATCAGCCATTTGCAAAGATATATCAGTAGGTATCAACTTATCTAAATAAAGTCTCTTATAAAGAGAAAAAGGCATAACACTAACACCGGCTCCCAAGTCACATAGAGCAGTTTTAACATAATTATTCTTAATAGAGCAAGGAATAGTAGGTATAACTGGGTCGCCCAACTTCTTTGGCACTTTGCCATTGAAAGAGTAATTAGCAAGCATAGTGGAAATTTCCTCATTGGGGATTTTCCTTTTGTTAGTAACAATATCTTTCATATACTTTGAATAAGGAGGCAATTTAATAGCATCAGTCAAAGGGATTTGCAAGAATAAAGGTTTCATCCAATCACAAAATTTATTATAGTGTTCTTCTTCCTTTGATTTTAATTTCTTAGCAGGAAAAGGCATTTGCTTTTGCACCCAAGTTTCTCTTTCATTACCATGTTTCTTAGCAATAAAATCTTCTTTAGTATACTTTTTATTTTTAGCATGCTTTTCAGGTTCATCTTCTACCTCTTCTTTATCAGAAGCATCATTCTTATCATAATCATTATCATTATCATGTTCATTACCACTTTCAGTTTCAGCATCGGAAATAGAAATACTATTAGGATCATTAACAGGTTCAGAGGATTCTACAACATTTTTATGTTTCTTCTTCTTTTTCTTCTTAGAATGAGCACTAGGTTCAATTCGTTGAGAATCTTGTTCAATTCTTTTGGGATGCCCTTCAGGATATAGAGGATCCTGGGTAGAGACACCACCTCTAGTTGTTACTTCATAAGCATGTTTCTCTTTAGAATTATTATTTAGCAAGTCATTTTGCACTTTAGTGAGTTGATCAATTTGAGTTTGAACCATTTGAAAATGTTTAACAAGCATCTTAACATCATTGGAGGTTCTCTCCACAATATCATGCAAATTGCTAATAGCTTGAGAATTTTCCATTAGATGATTCTCTACTCTCATATTAAAATTTTCTTGCTTAACAATATAATTATCAAACTCATCTAAGCATTGCGCAGGAGGTTTTGAATACGGAATATCTTCCCTAGTAAAGCGTTGAAGGGAGTTTACCTCAATCATGGATGAAGGGGGAATTATCTCACATATATCTTCTATGGGAGGTAGATTCTTCACATCTTGTATTTAATACCTTTCTCCTTGAGAGACTTCTTGGCTTCCCTCATATCTTCATCATTCAATTCAATTAAACCCCTCTTCTTCAATATTGGCGTTGGAGTTGGTTCAGGTGTATTCCAATCATCATGATTCCGGCTTATTCTAGCCAATAATTCTTTAGCTTCGTCTGGAGTTCTTTTCCTGAAAACACAACCAGCACAACTATCCAAATATGCTCTAGATTCAATGGTTAGTCCACTATAAAATATATCAAGTAGATCATTCTTTTCTAAATCATGTCCAGGTCGAGCTCTGATAAGAGAACAAAATCTTGCCCATGCCGCAGGCAATTTCTCTTCATCTCCCTGGTCAAATCTATAAATTGTCTGTAAAGCAGCATGTTGAGCACTAGCAGGAAAATATTTTTGAAAGAAAACATCACGCAAATCAGTTGGACTTTTAATAGAACCAGGAGGCAAATTATTATACCAAGTTTTAGCATCATCCTTTAATGAGAAAGGAAAAATTTTAATGACAAAATAAGTACGCATCTTGTCATCATCAGAAAACAAGCTACTCATAGAAGAAAGTTCAATCATGTGCTCTACAGCACTTTCTTTTTCAGTACCACAAAAGGGTGCTTTCTCTACAATAGCTATATGAGATAGATCAAGAGAAAAATCATAATCTTTATCCTTAATGCAGATAGGAGATGTGGCAAATTTAGGATCAGGAGATAACTTATGTCTAACAGTATATTGTGTGAGAAATTTTTTAATTTTTCTTGCATCAGCAGTAGCATTGCATCTATTAATAAAATCATCATTAAGCTCCACATAATCTTCATCAGGATCATCACTAGAATAATCAAGTTCAGGTGAATTAACAGGTGTAGTAGCATTTTCATTAGGAGTTTCATCATTTTCAATTTGTCTAGACCTAGCAATTGTAGCATCTAGAAAGGATCCCAATGAACCACTATCATCAAGCACAGCAGAAACATTATCAATGTTATGAGAGTTTTCAGATTCAGCAGAAGTACCAGCAAGTGAAGCTTGTGGCGGTGAAACAAGTTGACTTATCACGGATGGTGAATCAAGAGTAGCAGAGGTACTCAGAGTTGTACCTTTTCTTGTAGTGGATGGTAATATGGCGACTTTAGAATCGCGAGTTTTACCCATGATGGAGAATTTGCAGCGAACAATATCAATCCAAGTGAACTTCCAAATAAAGCTATGCTCCCCGGCAACGGCGCCAGAAAATAGTCTTGATGACCCACAAGTATAGGGGATCGCAGCAGTCTTCGCGGGTAGTATAACCCAATTTATTGATTCGACACAAGGGGAGACAAAGAATACTTGAAAGCCTTAACAGCGGAGTTGTCAATTCAGCTGCACCTGGAAACAGACTTGCTCGCAAGAGTTTATCAGTAGTAACAGTTTTATAGCAGTAGCAGTAGTGAAATAACAGCAGCAGAGTAACACGGCATGCAGTAGTGATTATAGTAAACAGCAGGATTAAAATACTGTAGGCACGGGGATGGATAACGGGCGTTGCATGGATGAGAGAAACTCATGTAACAATCATAGCAGGGCATTTGCAGATAATAATAAAACGGTGTCCAAGTACAAAGCAATCAATAGGCATGTGTTCCAATTATAGTCGTACGTGCTCGCAATGAGAAACTTGCACAACATCTTTTGTCCTACCAGCCGGTGGCAGCCGGGCCTCAAGGGAATCTACTGGATATTAAGGTACTCCTTTTAATAGAGTACCGGAGCAAAGCATTAACACTCCGTGAACACATGTGATCCTCACGTCACTACCATCCCCTCCGGTTGTCCCGATTCTTGTCACTTCGGGGCCATTGGTTCCGGACAGCGACATGTGTATACAACTTATAGGTAAGACCATAAACAATGAATATCATGATGAAACAATAACATGTTCAGATCTGAGATCATGGCACTCGGGCCCTAGTGACAAGCATTAAGCATAACAAGTTGCAACAATATCATCAAAGTACCAATTACGGACACTAGGCACTATGCCCTAACAATCTTATGCTATTACATGACCAATCTCATCCAATCCCTACCATCCCCTTATGCCTACAGCGGGGGAATTACTCACACATGGATGGGGGAAACATGGCTGGTTGATGGAGAGGCGTCGGTGGTGATGATGGCGATGATCTCCTCCAATTCCCCGTCCCGGCGGAGTGCCAGAACGGAGACTTCTGGCTCCCGAGACGGAGTTTCGCGATGTGGCGGCGTTCTGGAGGCTTTCTGGCGACTTCGACTTCTCTCCGTGCGTTTTTAGGTCGAAGGCAATATATAGTCCGAAGGAGGGCGTCGGAGGCCGGCCGAGGGGGCCACACCACAGGGCCACGCGGGCCCCCCTAGGCCGCGCCGCCTTATGGTGTGGGGCCCTCGGGCCTCCACCTGACTTGTCCTTCTGGCTCCGTCAGTATTCTGGGAAAATAGGGCCTTCTGCATAAATTCCGAGGATTTTCCTGAAAGTTGGATTTCTGCACAAAAACGAGACACCAGAGCAGTTCCCAAAATACACAAATTAGAGGCAAAACAATAGCAAAAGTGTTCGGGAAAGTAGATACGTTTTGGACGTATCAGCTCTCAATAGCACAAACTAAGATTTCAACAAATTTGGAGCAAGCAATTTTATTTTTGCGAAGAGCACGATGAACAACCTCACCCTTGTCATGTAAAGAGACAATCAATTCCACTTCTTCTTCATGTACTTCATCTTCATCATCATGAGAAAGATTAGCTTCCGAGGTATGAGATACCGTAGAAGCTTTAGCCATAAGGCATATATGAGAAACTTGAGATGATGGAGAAGAAGAGCTACTTGAAGCTCCATTCAAGATCTTGTCATTGCCAATGGATTCTTCGGTTTCCTCTACATTGTTAGACACACAACAACTAGAGGAAATAGAAGCATTTATATTATGAAGACAATAAATAGAAAGCATATCACCATGGAATTTACATGAGAATTTGACACATGGTATGAAAGGACTATCAACACAAGCATGTGAATCATTTATAGTGCTAGATGTGTTTAAGTACAAAGATGAAGCATTGCAATGAGATAGAGATGAAGGATCATCAAGAATAGGATCACCCTCAACATTGCAATGGTCATCACCACTCACCTTGGCATTTCCTTGTGTCTTGCAACACAATGGTGAAGTGGATGAAAGTTCTTCACGACCGAAAGTGGAGGGAATACAATGATCCTCAATAATGTTGGACACATCATACTTTTCTTGAAGCTTTGTCCATAAATCATGAGCACTCCAGAATGGAAAGATTGCAAGAATATCTACATTGCTCAAAGCATGAACAAGCACATTAGAAGCTTGAGCATTGAGATATAAATTTTTCTCATCCTCTAAGTATAAATTTTGGGAATCCATCGGAGGAGAAAAACCTATATCTACAATTCGCTCCATATGAGGGTCAATGGCCCGAAAATGACTAAGCATGCGAATTTTCCAAACATCATAATTTGTGCCATCAAATATAAAAGAGTGATCATGCACTAAATATCTAGCCGACATCCTTACTCTCAAGGCGGTGAAGCCTAAAATGAGAGGCCGGGCTCTGATACCAATTGAATATGGCTTAACAAATGCGGAATAAAACTAGCGTTTAATTTGTCAAGCACAAAACCTATATAACTAGGGTTCACCTATGTGCACCAACGACTTATGCTAAGCAATCCAAGTAACTATGTGATAGCAAGATATATAACTTCAAGCACGAAGGCTATCACAAAGTAAAGTACATAAGTAAAGAGCTCGGGTATAGGAATAACCGAAGTGACGCGGAGACAACGATGTATCCCGAAGTTCACACTCTTGTGAGTGCTACTCTCCGTTGGAGCAGTGTGGAGGACAAGTCACTCCAAATGCACGAGGGCCACCATATTCTCCTCGAGAATTCCCACCAAAAGGGATGTCCTCGATCCACTATGGAACCTTAGGGTGGTCACCGAACCCGCACAAAGCTTGGGGCTATCTCCACAACTTATTGGAGGCTCCCAATGAATTACCACAAAGGCCTTGCCCTTGAGGAATCTCCACAACTTAATTGGAGGCCCCAAGAACACCACAAAGCACAAAGCTTGAGGTAATCTCCACAACTTAATTGGAGGCCCCAAGAACACCACAAAGACCACTAAGCCGTCTAGGGTCCAAAGACCCAAGAGGAACAAGCTCCGGGAACAAGCTCCCGAAGTGTATGTCTCACGAACTTTCACCTCCACGTATCACCGCGGATAAGTCAAACCGATGCACCAAATGCAATGGCTAGAACACCACAAAGATGCTCAAGTCCTTCTCTGTCAAATTACAACAAAGCTACAAAAGCTATTGGGGGGAATAAGAGAGGAAGAACAAATAGAAGGAGGAACACCAAATTTCTCCAAGATCTAGATCTAGTGGATTTCCCTCACAAAGAGAGGAATTTATTTGGTCAAGATGTAGATCTAGATCTCCTCTATCTTTTCCTCAAATATGAGCAAGAATCATGGAGGTATTAGAGGAAGAGGAAGCTTCTCAAGGTCAACAATGGAGTAGAGAGACAGTAGGAGAAACACCTAGCTCAATGGGGAAGAAGGGGAATATATATGGCCTCCAAAATGGAATATAACGGTTGAAAACGCACCCCAAAACACCACCCAGCCGGACATTCCAGGCTTGGCCGGACCAATCTGGCCGGCCGGACTCGTCCGACCAAAACCGGACCATTCTGGGCACAATTTTCGTGCTCCCTGGACCCTGGCCGGACTAAGGCTGGCCCGTGGCCGGACCAGTCCGGCCGGCAGCACACCCCACACCGAAAACATCACCATTTTCACATCGGGACTCCGGATTTGATGAACTTGGGATCGTTGGAATCACAACGAAAAGCTCTACAAGATCATGCAGGGAAACATCTGTTGGAGATATGCCCAAGAGGCAATAATAAAGTGATTATTATATATCTTTATGTTTATGATAAATGTTTATATACCATGCTATAATTGTATTAACCGAAACACTGATACATGTGTGTTATGTAAACAACAAGGAGAGTCCCTAGTAAGCCTCTTATATAACTAGCTTGTTGATTAATAGATGATCATAGTTTCGTGATCATGAACATTGGATGTTATTAATAACAAGGTTATATCATTATGGGAATGATGTAATGGACACACCCAATTAAGCGTAGCATTAGATCACGTCATTAAGTTCATTTCCTATAAGCTTTCGATACATAGTTACCTAGTCCTTTCGACCATGAGATCATGTAAATCACTTATACCGGAAAGGTACTTTGATTACATCAAACTCCACTGCGTAAATGGGTGGTTATAAAGGTGGGATTAAGTATCCGGAAAGTATGAGTTGAGGCATATGGATCAACAGTGGGATTGTCCATCCCGATGACGGATAGATATACTCTGGGCCCTCTCGGTGGAATGTCGTCTAATTAGCTTGCAAGCATATGAATGGTTCATAAGAGACCACATACCACGGTACGAGTAAAGAGTACTTGTGAGGAGACGAGGTTGAACAAGGTATAGAGATACCGATGATCAAACCTCGGACAAGTAAAATATCGTGTGACAAAGGGAATCGGTATCATATGTGCATGGTTCATTCGATCACTAAGTCATCGTTGAATATGTGGGAGCCATTATGGATCTCCAGATCCCGCTATTGGTTATTGGTCGGAGAGAGGTCTCAACCATGTCTACATAGTTCGCGAACCGTAGGGTGACACACTTAAGGTTTGATGTCGTTTAAGTAGATATGGAATATGGAATGGAGTTCGAAGTTTTGTTCGGAGTCTCGGATGGGATCCAGGACATCACGAGGAGTTCCGGAATGGTCCGGAGAATAAGATTCATATATAGGAAGTCATTTTATAAGTTTGAAAATGATCCGGTGCATTTATGGAAGGTTCTAGAAGGTTCTAGAAAAGTCTGGAAGAAATCACTATGGAAGGCGGAGTCCCGGAGGGACTCCACCTAGCATGGCCGGCCAACCCTAAGGGGGTGGAGTCCCAGGTGGACTCCACCAAGGTGGCTGGCCACCCCCTCCAAGGAAAGGTGGGAATCCCACATTGAGTGGAAATCCCACCTTGGGTAGGTTTCCCTACACATGGAAGGTTTTGGGTTGGGGTCTTATTCGAAGACTTGTAGACCAACTCTTGGGGGTTCCACCTATATAATGAGGAGCAAGGGGAGGGGCCCGGCCATACCAAGCCCTAGTTGGCCGCACCCCTATAGTGGCCGGCGCCCCCTCTCCCAAACCCTAGCCGCCCCTCCTCCACCACCTCTCCCGCATACGCTTAGCAAAGCTCCGCCGGAGATCTCCATCGACACCGCCACCACGCCGTCGTGCTGCCGGGATTCCAAGGAGGATCTACTACTTCTGCTGCCCGCTGGAACGGGGAGAAGGACGTCGTCTTCATCAACACCGAACGTGTGACCGAGTACGGAGGTGCTGCCCAATTGTGGCACCGTCAAGATTTTCTACGCGCTTTTGAAAGTGGTAAGTGATCATCTTCTGCAACAACGAGATCTAATCTCGTAGGCTTTGGAAATCTTCAAGGGTTAGTCTCGTTCATCCCCTCGTTGCTACCGTCTTCTAGATTGCATCTTGGCTTGGATTGCGTTCTCGCGGTAGGAAAATTTTTGTTTTCTATGCTACGAATCCCTACAGTGGTATCAGAGCCGTGTCTATGCATAGATTGGTTGCACGAGTAGAACACAAATGTTTTGTGGGCGTTGATGCTTTGTTGTCTTTAGTTTGAGTACTTTGCATCTTTGTGGCATAGTGGGATGAAGCGGCTCGGGCTAACTTTACATGAACGCGGTCATTAAAATTTGAACTCAATTTTGTCATAAACATTAGTCTAAACTATTGCAAATATATGTTGTAGATCATGGCGTCCCCATCAATCAGTTTTAACCAGTTCCTAGAGAAAGAAAAGCTTAAGAGCAACGGTAGCAACTTCACCGACTGGTTCCGTCATGTGAGGATTTTCCTCGCTGGTGGAAACCTGCAATATGTGCTTGATGCACCGCTAGGTGACCCTCCTGTAGAAACTGAAACCGATGAAGTAAAGAATGTTTACGAGACTCGAAAAACTCGGTACTCTCAAGTTCAGTGTGCCATCCTATGCAGTCTGGAAGCCGATCTTCTGTGGTGACCCTGCATACCACTGCATGTTGTAGTATGCCAGTCGTTGATATAACATTCACGAAGTACCATTCCGCAAATATTACATCCCTCAGAGTAGTACAACAGAATATAGCAGGTCCATAACTCATTCATTTATTATTACAACTATCATACACATGTCATCTCGGAGCTCCTCTTGGGTCCTAAGAGGAATACTCCTGGGTTCGAGGCGAACCCAACTTAGCTTACAATATAAGAGTCTCATTAAGTTATACATTTATTTCCTCGAGCAGCTAAATACTAAGAGTTCGGGCTGCTCGGTTACTACTACTACTGTATATCTCTAGGCTTGATCTCCTCCGGAAGCCTCCCCGGATCCGTAGACGATGAGGTAGTCTACGCCTTCTATACCTCCAGAGAGGTCTGGTTCTTCATAGCCGATGATCTCGGCTCCTTCATTGTGGTCGTAGTCCTCCTCCAGACGATTCAGACAATCTAAGCATGGGATTTAAGAGTGGTATGAGTACGAGCGTACTCAACAAGTTCATTATAGATAAGAGGTGTTTAATGCTCTAGCTACAATATTAGACCAGAAAGTCTAATACCAATGCAAGTTTTGTTAAACATTTCTTCAAGAGATTGCTTTTATTCCAAAGAGCTATGTCCGTCAGCCTTCACCGGTTTACTAGAACTTCATGGAGCTCCTTTCCGGCCGCGTTCGCAGTTCCTTATCCCGGAACAGGGAGTGACAGGTCACAGTTCTTTACACTCGGCAGAGGTGTGTTGCTTTACCCATAAGAGATCTTAACCTTGGTGCCAACCGGGCAGCTTTCCCGTCCACACTTCCTTCGGTGTGAGGCCCGGTATAAGGTCTAGCCAATCATGTTCCTCCGCTACCTCGAACACCCACCCTTTGTTGCATGCCCCGACCCTGGGTCCTCGCCGGTCCCATTATTCCCATATATTTCAGGGTGGACCCCGACCACGATGACAGTCTGGGATCGAACCAAACTCCTTCGCCGGTAGCTGCAACCCATCATAGACCGCAATACCGTGGGGACTTAGGACTCCCCAGCCTCACCATCTTGCTCCTTCGGGCGACAAGTGTACTACGGACTATGCCGTGGGGACTTAGGACTCCCCAGCCTCACCAGCTTGCCCCCTTGGATTACAAGTGTACTACGGTAGAGCGCATCCGTTGATGAACGAGAGGTGGAAACACTTTTGACTACTCCGTCCCACTCCGGATCTTATGGTTAACACGGATATTACGGCACAAGAATCACTGGCGACATTTGTTGTTTAATCCTAGATGGATATAAACCCGTGCAATGGAACCTCCACCATATCAACACAATCCATGGTTACATTGCCCACCACATAGTCATATTCATAGTTATGAAAGTAGTGGTTTTGATTTTTATGCAATAGTGATAACCATAATACTTTGCAAGTAATTTGATAGAAATACTCAAATGACATGAGCAAGTGATGAACTTGCCTGAACACTGCAAAGTTTTGCAGTTGGAAGGTGTGGACTGACCCTTGTCCTTTGTCTCTGAAAAATAGCATCATTGTCCGATAAGGGCAATGGTTAAAGAAGCAATTATGCATGATTCCAGTTTTAGGGTTTGTTCCCCCCTTCCGATGTCGTTGTTATTTTATGAGAGGTTAATACTAAGATAGATTTGGAGATACTCTGTTTAGGGTAAATACAACCTTGAAATATTGTCAAGGTGTTTTGAAAGTCCAATTGCATTAATGGACTTATTTTCATTATTGAAAATAATATGTGGTTTAAATCATTATTTAAATCCTCAAAATAGGACTTATTCTTAGTTGTCTTCAAAAATTCTCTTTGATATTTTATTTAAATAGAGAATTTTATGCTGATCCTTTTTCATATTTTTAATTTATTTTTAAGAGCTTTTATCAATTTTCTATTGAATTTCAAAGTTTCATGATTTTATTGAATTGTGAAAAGTCATTTTTGCCCCTGGGCCCACCTGTCAGGGTGGCCCAGTGAGTTGGGCTAAACCAGCTCGGGTCCAACCGACCCGAGCGGTCGCTCACTCGCCCACCACCTCGCGCCCGTGTCCTAACCCTAATCTCTCTCTCGCTCTGGCGACCAGAGTCGCCTCCGCCATCGCCGATTTATCCCCGCCGTCTCAGGCCGTCGCCGGCGACGAGATGCTGTGGATCTGGGTCGCCGTTCGACGGCGAACCAGATGGTCTGCGCCGATCTGTCGCGGGCATCGCCGTTCGCTCGCCATCGACGATCCAGTGCGCCAGGTCGTTGGCGTCCGCCGCCGCGCGTTGGAGAGGCCGTGGCCCTTCCTCCAGGCGCCTCCCCTGCGCGTGGTGCAGCGCTAGGGTGCGGTGGTGTCAACACCCGGATTTTTAAGTCCAGATGCCTATTATGCCATTCCTCGCAATCCCAGGAATATTGTTTTTGCGAGACATAATAGATTGATATCACAACACATCATTCATTACAACACATAATCGTCTTACAAATAAAGGATCACATGATCCAGTCTCATTACAATAATAGAAGTTCTATTTATTCATTACATAACACATAGCGGAAGCGAAAGTAGCGTAGTAGTAGTCCATCTATTCCACAGGCAACTGTTGACGTCAGGAGGGATCCTAGTTGTCGTAGACGTCCTGCTGTCCTTCTTCCGGGTTCTGGTACTCCTCTTCATAGTCTGGCCATTTGAATAGCCAGGGACACAGCCATGAGTACTTTAAAGTACTCGCAAACTAATACTAAGGTAAACACTATCAACTATAGTAAGGGGGTTCTAAGCTCTAGTTTCATTTGCATAAAGCCAGTTTTATTTCATAAGCACTTTAATAATCAAAAACCTTCATTTGCTCAACTAACTCAAGTGGGAACATTAGTGTCATTCCCACACTCAGTTGTGATTCCAAGTCAAAGTCACCTTTCAATTCAAATCACAAGTCACCATTCATATTTTTAGAAAAGTTCTGATGACGGAACAATATGGCCTTTCCAACTGTCCATGACCGAGGACGCGGCTATTCGAATAGGTTTAACTCTGCAGAGGTTGTACACTTGTGCCACAACAATTGCAATAGTTCGTCAGGGGTAACTGGCCCTGATTTATCGTACGCAGTACGCGAACTACCAATCCTAACCTTTCATTTACATATTCTAGTATAGGCACCTCTCCCCATGAGCTTGGCCTCCCGGTGAAAACCGCAGTCAACCCGGGAACTGCACAGGGCTTGGGCCGGACATTCACCTCATTTCACGTCATTTCACATCACTTCACCAGTACGGAGGCAGCCTCAAGCATAACCCCTATGACGCTTGTTCAGAGGGAACCCATACTAAAATACATAAGTTTCCAGCTAAGCCTTACCCAGATTCAGGTATTGTGGGGGTACTTGTAAAATTGGAATGGTATCGCATCCGAACCCAACCATCAGTGTTTTAGTAAAAATTCACCAAGTCCTTCATCAGTCATATTCACCTTCAAAATCTTTCAATAGAATGACTCATCATTCCAAGGTTTTCAAAGTCATCTCAAATTCACAAGTTCCCAACTAGAGTAGTCACCTTTAATATTGAGCACTAGCCTCTAGTTATGAGGGGTACTAAGTATCTTGGAGCTTGCTAGGCTAAGTGTGATTCTCTTGTACTACTCTATAATTCAACCAAGTGAATCATAAATCAAAAAGTAACTTTGATAAATAAAAACAAGTAAAGCTTGTAAAGTAGAAACTTGGGATAGGTTCATAAAGTAAAATGTAATGGTGCCTTGCTCTTGTAGAGCTTTGCACAAGGGAACCTTGCAAGAGTGTTAGCTTGCAACATTATAACTTGCATTAGTCTAGCTTGCCTTGATTGGTGAGGTGATCAAAGTTTTCTGGCTCTTCCTCCTGGTAGAATACCTCCTCCTCTTGATAGTCTCAGACTAGCGTCTATAAATGAATACGAGGATACAATCACCAAACAACACTTAGGCAATCTTTCACTAGCCTTAATGGCTCACACAATTGATCTAGTATCACTACTTAACATCTATTTATACATTAAGCTAGGGTTTCCTTATTTAATAATAGGAAAATAATTTCCTCTCATTGGAAGTTGAAATTTGGGTTTCTCTTGGTTTGGAGAAATAATTTCCTCTCATTGAATCTTCTTAAGATTTAATTTCTCTTATGAATAATATATGACCTAGGTTGACCAAAGTCAACCTCTTCATACTTATCATTTGAGAAAGATGATTTAAATGAGGTTCCATACCTCATGCAATTTTAATACTAACATGGTAGTGATTTAATGCCACCAATTAACTCAACATGAGAGTGTATAGACCATGGTCACTACCTCATGTTGAATTAATTGAGAACAAGATTTAAATGAGAGGAATACCTCTCATATGATTTAACACATAGTTGTAACTAATTTAAAAACTACTATTGAGGTGATTTAATATTCTCAATAACCAGGGATGATCCCATGTTGACCAAGGTCAACACTTCACACTTAGTATTTGAGAAAATGGGTTTAAATGAGATTCATCATCTCATGTGATTTAAATCACTAGTGCAATTTAAATACTATGTTGATTTAAATTCTACAAGTGGGCAAGTATGAGCCTAAGCATTTAAAGGTCTACACATTACTTCATATTACTTGTGAGAATGATTTAAATGAGGTGCTACACCTCATAGATTTAAATTCCTAAAATTTGAAATAGTTTAAAGGGGCTAGTATTGACTACATAGCCAATATTTTGATTCTAGCCCATGATCATGTACAGAACATATATCATATTTTTACATAATAAATTAGAGTTTGTTATATGTGAAATTTTGCAATTGGATTCACTGCAAAATTCAAATTGGTTGATTTTTAAGATTTATTTGAATACAGAAAAGTATATGTTTTGTTATTTTTATCATTTGAATTTAATTCCGAAATTGGACATGAGGCCAGTGGCATTGTGTTGAAAATTTCATGAGCTTTCCAAATATATAAGATTGGTGAAATTTGGTGTAGTAGATTTCAAACTATTCAAATTTGAAGTGGGCAGCAGTGTTTGAATTCAGCTAAATTAATTAAACGACGTTTGAATTTGTGGGCTGCGCGGGAAACTAGGTGGGCTGCACAGCGGGAGAGGGATGGGCCGGCCCAGTATCGCTACGGGCTGGTTTGAATTACAGACAACTGGCGGGGCGACGTGGCGCTATCTGGGGCGTTCACGGGATCGGGCGGCTCACCTTCTCCGGCGAGTCGTCGGAACCCTAGGTTGCAGGGGGGGTCTGGCGACGGCGATGCAGGGGTTCTCCCAGGCTGGCGACGGGGGCAATCGACGCTGCGTGGAACGGGGAGTCGAGTGGTGGCCGTGGTTGGTCGGGGGAGGCTCGGAGTCGTCTCCTCCGTCGGGTTGCTGTCGCGGCGGACTCCGGTGCAATTCCGGCGACGGTGAGCTTAATTGGAGAGGGGAAGGACTCAAGGAGGTTCAGAGAAGAGAGGGGAGGCGGCTGGTGTGCTGTGATCGTCCAGGAGGGGCCTCCTTTTATAGGGGGTCGAGGTGCTGCGGTGCCCGTGGGAGGTCGTCGACGGCGTGGCGTCTCCGGTGCTCCAAGGGGCAAGCTAGGAGGCGCAGGGCGTAGGCGTCGTCTAGGCGGAGCTAATGCGCGTGCTGGCGCAGCAAGGGGAGGACGAGGGAGTACTGGCGACGCTCGAGTGCTGGCAGTACCGTGGCGGCAGAGCGGTGATCATGGCGACGTCGACGGGTCCTCCGCCAGCTAGTGAGCTTGTCTGGGGTGTAGCTGGAGGGGTGAGGGTGCGTGATGCAGGAATAGAGAGGTAGGGGAGGGCTGAGGCGGCCGTGCGATGGCGTGCTCTGGCGCGTCCAGGGCGTCGTGCGGCGCGCTCACCGCGTGGCCTGGCACGTTCCTGGCGCGTCTGGGCACGCGCGTTCCGGCCAAGTGCTGGTGTCTCTTTGCGTAGGGAAGGTACTAGCATGCTCGGTGGAGTGCAGAGAGGCTAGTTGGCAAGGTGAGATGGGTAGGGGAGGACCAGAGAGAAAGTGAGGAGAGTGGCCGGCATGGTACTTGACATGGATAGTTTAGGGTTTTCTTCTCCCTCTCTCTCACTTTAATCGACCAGGGTAGGTACTGTGGTGATGCAGGGGTCCTAGAAATAGCTAATGATCACAAGATTAAAGTGGTTTAGGGAAGAAACCAGTGGACAATTGAGTGTAACTAAATTTGGAAATGGTGCCTGCCAAGTGTTTGTTGAAATGGCCGCATGAAAATTTTGGTGGAATTTTGGATTTCTTTTTGGTGGAGCTCAAAGATATAATTAAAGAGAAAGAATGGTGGTGGTGGTGGTCAATTTGGTGAAGATTTGCAAAGTTTCAAAAATGGGGTTATCTACATTTTGTTTCAAAGTCCTATTTTGTCAAATCTATACTGGTCAACCTGGTCAACATTAGCACTAATGGTCAACATGAAAGTTGTTCACCATCACTTGGTCTTGGATGACATGGCTTTGGTTTACCAAAGTTGGTTGAGGAAACAGAAGATAAATGGGTGCAAAGTGGTGAAGAAAATAAAATGGGGACATATGACCATTATCACATGTATGTGAGTTTTGAATTTTCCTTTGATTTGATTCTTGTTTCTTTGATGCAATTGTGTTTATTTATCATATATAAGAGTTTTACAAGCAAGGGATCAAGCAATGGTGGCCTTGGTTGAAGATTTGCAAATTGGGCTAAGTGTATGTGAGTGAATTTTGGGGATTTTCTCACTATGTGATTTCTCTTCATTTGAATTGACTTTGGTTGACTCTAATGTGATTCTTATTGGTTTAGAAACATTTTCAAACCATTGAATCCATTTCCAAAGGTCTTGGTCAAAGATTTGCAAAAATGGCCATAACACATAAGAGGTGATGTGTCACTTTTTATTATTTTTGTAAAGTGTTGATCTTGCTTCACTTGGACATGGGTTAGGGTCAATTTAGGGTTATGTGAAGTTTAGAAATGGTTGCACACCATTTGGTCAAGGTTTAAAGTCATAGGGCAAGAATTGGGTATTATGGCTATGTGTCACATATGCCTCTATGCATATGTTGCATTTGATTTTAAATTTGACTTGGCTTGACCCAATTGGTGTGGTTGAGTGTTGAAATGGTATATGGAAGTGATCCAACCATTCACCACAAGTCCTAGGGTCAATCTTCTCAAATTCACAAATTTGCATTTTACTCTCATATGCCTCTATGGCATTTTTAGTTTCTTTTTAATTTTCTTTGGAAACCACTTGGATTAGGTTTGATAAGTACTAGGTAAGGTGTGTGAAGGTTTTCCAAACCTCTAAACAAAGTGGAAAGTTCTAGGGTAAGGATTTATAAAAGTAGCCATAGGCACATATGCCTTTTTCTTATTTAATTTCCTTTTATTCTATTTTAACTAGGGTGGTGAAAAGAGGGATGAGGTATAGGGTTTAGTGTGGTTCACAATGGTTCACCACCATTTAGCATAATTAAAAAGGTAGGGTTCAAGATTTACCTATTAGGGCTATATGCCCCCATATGTCTTCTATTTTATTTTGGGTTTCTCAAAAATAGATCCAAAGGAATTTTGGAGAAGATTAGGGTTTAAGGTTTTTCTTATTTGATTTCTTTCTCTTTTATTTTATTTGGTTGGTGATCTTCACTTGATCACTTTAGGATTTTAGGGTTTAGCACATAAGCATACTAACACTCATCATGGCAAAACACAAGATTTAAACAAGATCTATATGTATCAATCTTATTCTAATAAAAGTTTTTGTTGGTTCCAAAATTTGGAACTAGGGAACTTCATTTGTTTTGTTTTGAAATTCTTGGGATGTTACAAACCCTTCCCCCTTAAACAAATCTCGTCCCGAGATTTTAAGAAAAGTTAGGTTCCTAAGAGAGATTGAGCATTTTATTAACAGGAAGACATACTTGTCATGGTCTGGGGTGCTTCCTGAGCTTCAGTGGCAGTCATGTGGTAGAGACGGCCGTTGTTGTTGTTCTGGTTCCTTCTTCCGGCAAAGCGGCGTTGTTGCTGAGCAGGTGCTGCGGTATTGGCGGCAATCCTGGCAAGCTTTTTGGGGCACTCATTGGAGAAGTGACCCACAACTCCACACTCATAGCAGTTGACGGTGGACTTGTCTTTGGGAATGACGGGGGTAGCATTGCTTCCAGTCCTTGGGGCAGTATTGGTGTTGTTGTTGTTTCCATTGTTGTTGCTGTTGTTGGGGTGGTTGTGGTTGTTGTGGTTGTTGTTGATGTTGTTGCCTCCGAGCTTCGGGGGTCCTCCGTTGTTGTTGGTGTAGTTGGGGCGATAATTCTGAGCAGGGGGTTTGTTGTATCTTGGGGTGAATCCTCCAGAGTGGTTGTTGCGGTGTTTCTGGGCATTGTGGGGCCCATTCTGGTTCATCATTCTGCGCTTGCGGTTCTCACTGGCCTGATGCAGCTTTCCTTCCATCTGTATGGCTGAGTCTACGAGGGCTTCTAAGTCAGCGAACGGAATGTTCACTAACACAGTTTGCATCTCATCATGTAGTCCGTTCAGAAATCTTTCCTTTCTCTTCTCATTGGTGTCGGTCTCATCCGGGGCGTACCTTGACAGAGTGAGAAACCTGTCGCGGTATTCTACCACGGACATCCTTCCTTGCTTGAGTTCACGGAACTCGTCTCTCATCTTCTTGATCAATCCTTGGGGCACATGGTATTTGCTAAACTTCAGCTTGAAGTCTTCCCATGTCATCATTTGTCCCGCATTCATTGCACGGGCACTTGTCCACCAGGCTCTGGCAGGTCCTGACAGATAGTGGGTGGCAAACAAGATTTCTTCTCGCGGCTTCAACTCCCGCAACTTCGAGGTTGTTCTCCATGGTCTGGAGCCAGTCATCAGCATCGAGGGGCTCTTCAGTCTTGTTGAACATTGGAGGGTTGGTGTGTTGAAAGTTCTTCAGCTTCGATCCAGGGTGATCGTGGTTTCCATGGCCCTGATTGTTCTGAGCTATCTGTTGCAGTGCGGTAATGTTGGCTTGGCGTTCAGCTCTCTCGACTTCTCGGTCTGCGATCATTGTCTGCAGCAGTTGCATCATGGCATCCTGGGTGGCGTTGCGGGTTGGTGGGGCCATCTAAACATTGATGTAGATGATAAGATAAGAGGGAATTTTCTATGGTTTGTTTTGTTAAAGTTTAAAAAGTTCATAATATTGAAAACTTGAGTAGTGTTGCGGGGGTAAAAACCAACAACACTTTTTCATTCATACCAAGCATCACATATTACAAATCTAACACACCGTTGGTTTGAAGAACCATTCATCGCTCTACGATACAAGGGGATCCTGATACAACTCACACCTACTTAAGTGCTGGGGTGATACTACTCTTCCGGGTGGATTCTTCTTTTTCACGGGTGATGTGCTTGGCGAGAGGCGAGGGCGTTGTCCAAATCCCTGCGGGTTTTGTACTGCCTGAAGTCCTGAGGTGCTTCATAGGGGTTCATCTTGGGTTGTGGTGGGGGCATGGTCATCGGTCTTCCCATGAAGTCATGTCTTGGGTAGTAGATGAAACGAGTGCTCTTGATCTTGTCCTCATTTTGTCCGCACAGACGGAACATTGCTTCTTGCATAGCTTTGTCTAGTCCTTCCTTCCAAGTGTTTCCCGTTACAGAAAACCAGATGGTTTCCCATACCGGGGCATCAAGCTTCCTTCGTAGATCAGTAGAAACGTCCCACCGAGGTGGTTCTCCTAACTGAGCCTTGAGGGGTATTCCGAAGAACTCGGGATACGGGTGTCCCAGATAGTCCACTAGTTGCTTCAACTCTTTTTCGAACCTTAGTTCTCCTCCGTGACCAAGCTGATAGCACTCCCATTGGTACTTCATCTGTGAGCAATTAGGATAAGTAAGTTAGAGAAGTGTGTCAAAATTTTATGTAGTAGTATAAGGGAAAATAGAGCATAACTTTCTTATTTTGAAGCAGATCTCAAGGATAAGAGTGAGAATAAGTTTTTCACAAATATTCAGTTCTTTGGTTTTGAAACTAAGTTTTGCAGACGTCCATTCTAACTAGGGTCTCCTAAGGTCAACAATGGCTCTGATACCAACTTGTCAACACCCGGATTTTTAAGTCCAGATGCCTATTATGCCATTCCTCGCAATCCCAGGAATATTGTTTTTGCGAGACATAATAGATTGATATCACAACACATCATTCATTACAACACATAATCGTCTTACAAATAAAGGATCACATGATCCAGTCTCATTACAATAATAGAAGTTCTATTTATTCATTACATAACACATAGCGGAAGCGAAAGTAGCGTAGTAGTAGTCCATCTATTCCACAGGCAACTGTTGACGTCAGGAGGGATCCTAGTTGTCGTAGACGTCCTGCTGTCCTTCTTCCGGGTTCTGGTACTCCTCTTCATAGTCTGGCCATTTGAATAGCCAGGGACACAGCCATGAGTACTTTAAAGTACTCGCAAACTAATACTAAGGTAAACACTATCAACTATAGTAAGGGGGTTCTAAGCTCTAGTTTCATTTGCATAAAGCCAGTTTTATTTCATAAGCACTTTAATAATCAAAAACCTTCATTTGCTCAACTAACTCAAGTGGGAACATTAGTGTCATTCCCACACTCAGTTGTGATTCCAAGTCAAAGTCACCTTTCAATTCAAATCACAAGTCACCATTCATATTTTTAGAAAAGTTCTGATGACGGAACAATATGGCCTTTCCAACTGTCCATGACCGAGGACGCGGCTATTCGAATAGGTTTAACTCTGCAGAGGTTGTACACTTGTGCCACAACAATTGCAATAGTTCGTCAGGGGTAACTGGCCCTGATTTATCGTACGCAGTACGCGAACTACCAATCCTAACCTTTCATTTACATATTCTAGTATAGGCACCTCTCCCCATGAGCTTGGCCTCCCGGTGAAAACCGCAGTCAACCCGGGAACTGCACAGGGCTTGGGCCGGACATTCACCTCATTTCACGTCATTTCACATCACTTCACCAAAGACGGAGGCAGCCTCAAGCATAACCCCTATGACGCTTGTTCAGAGGGAACCCATACTAAAATACATAAGTTTCCAGCTAAGCCTTACCCAGATTCAGGTATTGTGGGGGTACTTGTAAAATTGGAATGGTATCGCATCCGAACCCAACCATCAGTGTTTTAGTAAAAATTCACCAAGTCCTTCATCAGTCATATTCACCTTCAAAATCTTTCAATAGAATGACTCATCATTCCAAGGTTTTCAAAGTCATCTCAAATTCACAAGTTCCCAACTAGAGTAGTCACCTTTAATATTGAGCACTAGCCTCTAGTTATGAGGGGTACTAAGTATCTTGGAGCTTGCTAGGCTAAGTGTGATTCTCTTGTACTACTCTATAATTCAACCAAGTGAATCATAAATCAAAAAGTAACTTTGATAAATAAAAACAAGTAAAGCTTGTAAAGTAGAAACTTGGGATAGGTTCATAAAGTAAAATGTAATGGTGCCTTGCTCTTGTAGAGCTTTGCACAAGGGAACCTTGCAAGAGTGTTAGCTTGCAACATTATAACTTGCATTAGTCTAGCTTGCCTTGATTGGTGAGGTGATCAAAGTTTTCTGGCTCTTCCTCCTGGTAGAATACCTCCTCCTCTTGATAGTCTCCGGTACTAGCGTCTATAAATGAATACGAGGATACAATCACCAAACAACACTTAGGCAATCTTTCACTAGCCTTAATGGCTCACACAATTGATCTAGTATCACTACTTAACATCTATTTATACATTAAGCTAGGGTTTCCTTATTTAATAATAGGAAAATAATTTCCTCTCATTGGAAGTTGAAATTTGGGTTTCTCTTGGTTTGGAGAAATAATTTCCTCTCATTGAATCTTCTTAAGATTTAATTTCTCTTATGAATAATATATGACCTAGGTTGACCAAAGTCAACCTCTTCATACTTATCATTTGAGAAAGATGATTTAAATGAGGTTCCATACCTCATGCAATTTTAATACTAACATGGTAGTGATTTAATGCCACCAATTAACTCAACATGAGAGTGTATAGACCATGGTCACTACCTCATGTTGAATTAATTGAGAACAAGATTTAAATGAGAGGAATACCTCTCATATGATTTAACACATAGTTGTAACTAATTTAAAAACTACTATTGAGGTGATTTAATATTCTCAATAACCAGGGATGATCCCATGTTGACCAAGGTCAACACTTCACACTTAGTATTTGAGAAAATGGGTTTAAATGAGATTCATCATCTCATGTGATTTAAATCACTAGTGCAATTTAAATACTATGTTGATTTAAATTCTACAAGTGGGCAAGTATGAGCCTAAGCATTTAAAGGTCTACACATTACTTCATATTACTTGTGAGAATGATTTAAATGAGGTGCTACACCTCATAGATTTAAATTCCTAAAATTTGAAATAGTTTAAAGGGGCTAGTATTGACTACATAGCCAATATTTTGATTCTAGCCCATGATCATGTACAGAACATATATCATATTTTTACATAATAAATTAGAGTTTGTTATATGTGAAATTTTGCAATTGGATTCACTGCAAAATTCAAATTGGTTGATTTTTAAGATTTATTTGAATACAGAAAAGTATATGTTTTGTTATTTTTATCATTTGAATTTAATTCCGAAATTGGACATGAGGCCAGTGGCATTGTGTTGAAAATTTCATGAGCTTTCCAAATATATAAGATTGGTGAAATTTGGTGTAGTAGATTTCAAACTATTCAAATTTGAAGTGGGCAGCAGTGTTTGAATTCAGCTAAATTAATTAAACGACGTTTGAATTTGTGGGCTGCGCGGGAAACTAGGTGGGCTGCACAGCGGGAGAGGGATGGGCCGGCCCAGTATCGCTACGGGCTGGTTTGAATTACAGACAACTGGCGGGGCGACGTGGCGCTATCTGGGGCGTTCACGGGATCGGGCGGCTCACCTTCTCCGGCGAGTCGTCGGAACCCTAGGTTGCAGGGGGGGTCTGGCGACAGCGATGCAGGGGTTCTCCCAGGCTGGCGACGGGGGCAATCGACGCTGCGTGGAACGGGGAGTCGAGTGGTGGCCGTGGTTGGTCGGGGGAGGCTCGGAGTCGTCTCCTCCGTCGGGTTGCTGTCGCGGCGGACTCCGGTGCAGTTCCGGCGACGGTGAGCTTAATTGGAGAGGGGAAGGACTCGAGGAGGTTCAGAGAAGAGAGGGGAGGCGGCTGGTGTGCTGTGATCGTCCAGGAGGGGCCTCCTTTTATAGGGGGTCGAGGTGCTGCGGTGCCCGTGGGAGGTCGTCGACGGCGTGGCGTCTCCGGTGCTCCAAGGGGCAAGCTAGGAGGCGCAGGGCGTAGGCGTCGTCTAGGCGGAGCTAATGCGCGTGCTGGCGCAGCAAGGGGAGGACGAGGGAGTACTGGCGACGCTCGAGTGCTGGCAGTACCGTGGCGGCAGAGCGGTGATCATGGCGACGTCGACGGGTCCTCCGCCAGCTAGTGAGCTTGTCTGGGGTGTAGCTGGAGGGGTGAGGGTGCGTGATGCAGGAATAGAGAGGTAGGGGAGGGCTGAGGCGGCCGTGCGATGGCGTGCTCTGGCGCGTCCAGGGCGTCGTCTGGGCGCGCTCACCGCGTGGCCTGGCACGTTCCTGGCGCGTCTGGGCACGCGCGTTCCGGCCAAGTGCTGGTGTCTCTTTGCGTAGGGAAGGTACTAGCATGCTCGGTGGAGTGCAGAGAGGCTAGTTGGCAAGGTGAGATGGGTAGGGGAGGACCAGAGAGAAAGTGAGGAGAGTGGCCGGCATGGTACTTGACATGGATAGTTTAGGGTTTTCTTCTCCCTCTCTCTCACTTTAATCGACCAGGGTAGGTACTGTGGTGATGCAGGGGTCCTAGAAATAGCTAATGATCACAAGATTAAAGTGGTTTAGGGAAGAAACCAGTGGACAATTGAGTGTAACTAAATTTGGAAATGGTGCCTGCCAAGTGTTTGTTGAAATGGCCGCATGAAAATTTTGGTGGAATTTTGGATTTCTTTTTGGTGGAGCTCAAAGATATAATTAAAGAGAAAGAATGGTGGTGGTGGTGGTCAATTTGGTGAAGATTTGCAAAGTTTCAAAAATGGGGTTATCTACATTTTGTTTCAAAGTCCTATTTTGTCAAATCTATACTGGTCAACCTGGTCAACATTAGCACTAATGGTCAACATGAAAGTTGTTCACCATCACTTGGTCTTGGATGACATGGCTTTGGTTTACCAAAGTTGGTTGAGGAAACAGAAGATAAATGGGTGCAAAGTGGTGAAGAAAATAAAATGGGGACATATGACCATTATCACATGTATGTGAGTTTTGAATTTTCCTTTGATTTGATTCTTGTTTCTTTGATGCAATTGTGTTTATTTATCATATATAAGAGTTTTACAAGCAAGGGATCAAGCAATGGTGGCCTTGGTTGAAGATTTGCAAATTGGGCTAAGTGTATGTGAGTGAATTTTGGGGATTTTCTCACTATGTGATTTCTCTTCATTTGAATTGACTTTGGTTGACTCTAATGTGATTCTTATTGGTTTAGAAACATTTTCAAACCATTGAATCCATTTCCAAAGGTCTTGGTCAAAGATTTGCAAAAATGGCCATAACACATAAGAGGTGATGTGTCACTTTTTATTATTTTTGTAAAGTGTTGATCTTGCTTCACTTGGACATGGGTTAGGGTCAATTTAGGGTTATGTGAAGTTTAGAAATGGTTGCACACCATTTGGTCAAGGTTTAAAGTCATAGGGCAAGAATTGGGTATTATGGCTATGTGTCACATATGCCTCTATGCATATGTTGCATTTGATTTTAAATTTGACTTGGCTTGACCCAATTGGTGTGGTTGAGTGTTGAAATGGTATATGGAAGTGATCCAACCATTCACCACAAGTCCTAGGGTCAATCTTCTCAAATTCACAAATTTGCATTTTACTCTCATATGCCTCTATGGCATTTTTAGTTTCTTTTTAATTTTCTTTGGAAACCACTTGGATTAGGTTTGATAAGTACTAGGTAAGGTGTGTGAAGGTTTTCCAAACCTCTAAACAAAGTGGAAAGTTCTAGGGTAAGGATTTATAAAAGTAGCCATAGGCACATATGCCTTTTTCTTATTTAATTTCCTTTTATTCTATTTTAACTAGGGTGGTGAAAAGAGGGATGAGGTATAGGGTTTAGTGTGGTTCACAATGGTTCACCACCATTTAGCATAATTAAAAAGGTAGGGTTCAAGATTTACCTATTAGGGCTATATGCCCCCATATGTCTTCTATTTTATTTTGGGTTTCTCAAAAATAGATCCAAAGGAATTTTGGAGAAGATTAGGGTTTAAGGTTTTTCTTATTTGATTTCTTTCTCTTTTATTTTATTTGGTTGGTGATCTTCACTTGATCACTTTAGGATTTTAGGGTTTAGCACATAAGCATACTAACACTCATCATGGCAAAACACAAGATTTAAACAAGATCTATATGTATCAATCTTATTCTAATAAAAGTTTTTGTTGGTTCCAAAATTTGGAACTAGGGAACTTCATTTGTTTTGTTTTGAAATTCTTGGGATGTTACAGGTGGTGGTCGCCAGGCTTGGCTTGGCCGGGCCTGGTGCCGCCGTGCTCCGGCGCGCGCCGCCTTGGCCGCCATGACCCCGTCGGCCACCTCCTACCTGGTGAGTTCCTCTCCTTCCCTTCTACTTCTTCTTCCTCACCTCTTCTTCGTCTAGCTTGACCATGGCCTGCTTGTCCTCGTGGAGGTTCTGGCCGTGCTAGCTGCTGCTCTGTTGCGCCTAGCTTGCTGTGTGGCGTGTGCTGCTGCTGCTTGTGCTACTGCCATGAATCTGTGCAAGATTTCTTATTCTCAGTGCCTGCCTATGCTTGCCATTCTTGCTTGATTCTAGCTCTGTGCCTCTGTTCATGTTATTATGCTTGCCAGACACTCAGGTGTGTTCATTTATATTGCCCTGGCCTGATGACAGTGTGTCATTCTTGCAATTTTGCAAGTGCCAGGGCCATTGTGTGCTATTTCTGGTGCTCAAATTCATGATTATGCTCAATTGAGCATTACTGTTGGCTTATCAGTGTTATTCAGTGATGAATTGATATGTGCTTTGCTTGTGTAATATGATCCAGTGGTTCATCAAGCATTTGTTGTGCGACTGGATACAATCATAAATCATTTATGTGATTATCTGTGAATTCAGTTATGACATGGTTGGATTTCTTCAGTATCTGGTTATATCCTGTTGCTGTACTTGGATGAGGCAATCTGTAGCAAGAGCTAGTGGTGCTCTGTTGATCAATTGATCAGTAATTGCTTGTGAGAAATTGTGTGCTCCTCTCTGTGACTAACTGGTGCTCATCTAGTGCTATGTGTGCATCATACAGGCTTGGCCTGTGTGTGCTGGTGCTTGCCCAAGCATCAGTGGATGCTTGTAATGATCCATTGGATCATCTGCAAGGCTCTGTGCATTAGTTGCTTGTCTGTTTCATTTATCTGTTTATTTTGCCTTGCTAAATGGATGAATGATGTGAACTGTGACACAGTGATGATCATTTAAATTGAATTAGCTAGGGCTAGTTGGATGACAACCACTGGTTGGTACCCTAGCCCTCTACTGAATCCAAATGGATGATGATGTGGTGGTTTTATGTGTTGGCTTGGGTTGAGGTGACCCTGGCAGCACTATGATCTTGTCAAGAGTAGCTCCCACTCGTGGCTATTGTTATGACTCTCTCATGCTATCTGGTTGATCCATGTCTGGATTACCAATAGCTTTTGATGTTGAAAACAAATTAGACAATTAGATGTCTATAATCCGATGGTGTAACTAGTCGTGTGGTGCTAGGTGAGTTTGGATGGCTAGTTAGGGATTAAATCCATGTTGGATTTCTCTCGGTAGTGTCACCATTCGACACACCAATGTTCCCTTGGTGAATTCCTTCGGCTAATCTTCAGTTTGCTTGCACCAAATGGCTTAGTAGCCAGATGATGATGAAAACAGGGTTTCATACCCACTTTGCTTCTGTGATGCAAGTGTATGCTTATTTATGAGCAAAACAGGGTTTTGCTCAGGTTGATCTTGTTTATACCTCACTCCAGCTCCTAGATGGTTTGTTGGTGTAGAGGATTGCTTCAGTGCTTTGTGAATTGCTTCACCTGCTCCTCCTATCAAGCCTGTGGTGCTTAATTTGATGCTGTGATGGTTTTGGACAGGTTGAACAGCAGTGCTGTTCTTCATGTTCTTTGTGTTCTTGATTTCTGGTGACTTACCAGTGAAGCCTGTCGATGAACAGCAAGCTCACGGCGGTGGAAAAGGTTTTATATGATCCTTTGATGGCCCTCTTGGTCGACAGCTTGGCCTGGCACCATTTTGGTGACTCCCATGGCTATTGTGTGCTGTTGTGCATGCACATAGCCAGGTGAGCTGCCTGGTTGTGTGTGTGTGCAAGTGATGTGCACTTGGACTTGATCCTATCTATGGCATGGCTCTGCTCGGCAGAGACTTGAGCATATCCACTTAATTTAATTGTTTGCTAACCTGCCAAGTGGCTTTGCCACTTGGCTTAATGTTTGATTGTTTGTGTATGTGTGCAGGTACCCAGTGTTGATCAGGATGAATTCAAGATCATCAAGATCATAGAATTCATGAAAATCACAATGTAGTTTAGGTTATTTAGATAACTTGTAATTTTCCTTTTTCTTTTTCTATTTATTTAATTCTTGTAATGTGTTGTAATTTCATAATTCAAATCTGAATATTGTAAAGACAATGTATTATGTGTGTGATGATCAATAAAGCTCAAGTTTTCCTTATTGAGCTTAATGTAATTGTTGTATTACTCATATTATTGCTTAATGGTAATTGTTTGTGAAATTATCTCAAATTTGAATTATGTGATGATTATTTAATGTTTGAATTTGAAATTCAAATTCAAATTTGGTTTGAATTCATTCAAACAACTTCACTTATAATTCAATCATGCAACTTAAGATTTTGATGAAATATCACTTCTCTCTTCTCAAAACCCTAATCTAGATAAGTAGGAACCAGTTCATCGCACTCTCGAAACCCTAACCCTGTAAGGTGTCGAGAGAGAAACCAGTTCCCCTTCAATGCAGTTTTGTTTTAAAAACGCGAAATTTCCCCGTAAATTACAATGCCATGCACATCCCTTTCTAAAATCTACCCCTCAATCGTCTCTAAACCTGGGACATTACATCTTCAAAAACGTTTTGAGCACCACGATCCTCATGAGTTGGTCAATGAGCTGAAAGCTATCTTTGAAACTCATGCGGCCGTGGAATGCTATGAAGCATCGAAACACTTCTTCAGTTGCATGATGGAAGAAGGCAGCTCCGTTAGTGAGCACATGCTCGCCATGACCGGGCATGCGAAGAAACTCAGTGACTTGGGAATAGTGATTCCTAATAGACTGGGGATTAACCGTGTCCTTCAATCACTGCCACCTAGTTACAAGAACTTTGTGATGAACTACAATATGCAGAACATGAACAAAGAGTTACCTGAACTCTTCGCCATGCTGAAATCTACTGAGATTGAGATAAAGAAAGAGCACCAAGTGTTGATGGTCAACAAGACCACCGGTTTCAAGAAACAGGGCAAGTCTAAAGGCAAATTCAAGAAGGGCGGCAAGAAAGCTGTCGCGCCTCCTGTGAAACCTAAGACTGGCCCTAAGCCTGATGCTGAGTGCTATTACTGCAAGGAGAAGGGACACTGGAAGCGTAATTGCTCCAAGTATTTGGCTGATCTGAAGAGCGGCCTTGTCAAGAAGAAGAAATGTATATCTGATATACATGTTATAGATGTTTATCTTACTGGTTCTCGTACTAGTACCTGGGTATTTGATACTGGTTCGGTTGCTCATATTTGTAACTCAAAACAGGAACTACGGAATAAACGAAGACTATCGAGGGATGAAGTGATGATGCGCGTTGGAAATGGATCCAAGGTCGATGTGATCGCTGTCGGCACGCTTCCTCTACATCTACCTTCGGGATTAGTTTTAAACCTCAATAATTGTTATTTTGTGCCTGCGTTGAGCATGAACATTATATCTGGATCTTGTTTAATGCAAGACGGTTATTCATTCAAGTCTGAGAATAATGGTTGTTCTATTTTTATGAATAATATCTTTTATGGTCACGCACCTGAGAAGAATGGTTTATTTCTATTAAATCTCGGTAGTAGTGATACACATGTTCATAACATTGATGCTAAGCGAATTAAATTGAATGATAATTCTACTTATATGTGGCACTGTCGTCTTGGTCATATTGGAGTGAAACACATGAAGAAACTCCATTCCGATGGATTACTTGAATCACTTGACTTTGAGTCACTTGATAGATGCGAAGCATGTCTAATGGGAAAAATGACTAAGACTCCATTCTCTGGTATTATGGAGCGAGCTATAGACTTATTGGAAATCATACATACCGATGTGTGCGGACCAATGAGTGTAGCCTCGCGCGGTGGTTATAGTTATGTTTTAACCTTCACAGATGATCTGAGTAGATATGGGTATATCTATTTCATGAAACATAAATCCGAAACTTTCGAGAAGTTTAAGGAATTACAAAGTGAATTAGAAAATCAACGTAACAAGAAGATTAAATTTCTAATCTGATCGCGGAGGCGAATATCTAAGTTATAAGTTTAGCATGCATTTAAAGAAATGTGGAATACTTTCACAATTGACACCGCCGAGAACACCACAACAAAATGGTGTGTCCGAACATCGTAATCGAACTCTCTTAGATATGGTTCGTTCTATGATGTCTCTTACTGATTTGCCATTATGATTTTGGAGTTATGCATTAGAGACAGCTGCATTCACTTTAAATAGGGCACCATCTAAATCTGTTGAAACGACACCGTATGAATTATGGTTTAATAAGAAACCTAAGCTATCGTTCCTTAAAGTTTGGGGTTGCGAAGCCTATGTAAAAAAGTTACAACCGGACAAGCTAGAACCCAAAGCGGAGAAATTTGTCTTCATAGGATACCCTAAGGAAACTATAGGATATACTTTCTATCACAGATCCGAAGGCAAAATCTTTGTTGCTAAGAACGGAACCTTTATTGAGAAAGAATTTCTCACAAAAGAAGTGACTGGAAGAAAAGTAGAACTCGACGAGATTACTGAATCTTCTCTCGTTGATCAGAGTAGCGCAGTACCGGAAGATGTTCCTGTGCTGCCTGCACCGGTAACAGAGGAAGCTAATGATAATGATCATGAAACTTTGAGCGAGATAGCTACTGAACCTCGCAGATCGACAAGGGAACGTGCCACTCCTGATTGGTATGATCCTTGTCTAAATGTCATGATTGTGGACAACAATGATGAAGACCCTGCGACGTATGAAGAAGCGATGATGAGCCCATATTCCAACAAATGGCAAGAAGCCATGAAATCCGAAATGGGATCCATGTATGATAACAAAGTGTGGACTTTGGTAGACTTACCTGATAGCCGCAAGGCTGTCGAGAATAAATGGATCTTCAAGAGAAAAACATATGTTGATGGTAATATTACTGTCTATAAAGCTTGACTTGTCGCAAAGGGTTTCCGACAAATTCAAGGTATTGACTACGATGAGACTTTCTCACCTGTAGCGAAGCTAAAATCTGTGAGGATTTTGTTAGCAATAGCTGCATTTTTCGATTATGAAATTTGGCAGATGGGTGTCAAAATGGCGTTCCTTAATGGAGACATTGAGGAAGAGTTGTATATGGTACAACCCAAAGGTTTTGTCGATCCTATAAATGCTGACAAGGTGTGCAAACTTCAGCGTTCAATTTATGGACTGAAGCAAGCATCCAGAAGTTGGAACCTACGTTTGGATAAGGTGATCAAAGACTTCGGGTTTATACAGTGCCATGGAGAGGCCTGTATTTACAAGAAAGTGAGTGGGAGCTCTGTAGCATTCCTAGTATTATATGTAGATGACATATTATTAATTGGGAATGATATAGAACTATTAAGCAGTGTAAAAGGTTATTTGAATAAATGTTTTTCAATGAAGGACCTTGGTGAAGCAGCATACATATTTGTAACACCCCAAATTTCAATAAAAAGAAAATTAGAGAATTCCAGAAAGCAAAATTTCAAACCAACAAAAACTTTTTCATTTGCATATAGTACCATGCATAGGACTTGTGCATTTGAGTGATATGCCATGATGATTGTTATTACTTGTATTTGATATGCTCTAAAACCCTATTGTGATCATGTTAAGATCACCAACCAAATAAATCAAAGAGGAAGAAAATCCAATAATTGGCAAACCCTAAAAACCCTCACATATGCCCTATGGCATTTTTATAAATTTTGATAATGTTATTAAACACTTATTACAACTTTTGGAATCAAAGAATCACAATTCAAATGAAATTCAAACACAAGACTAGCTCACATATGATAATGGTCAAAATTGACAATTATAGTCTGATCACCACTTTGAGCCCTTGCCATTCAATTTTCCCAAACCAACTCTTGCTAACTCTTTGCACCATTTCAAAGTCAACATCAAGATGAACAACTTTGGTAAAGATCACCATGCCAAAATCATCTTGGATCATGAGCAAGGCTCATCCAAAGTCACAACTTTTTCACATATGCAACATTCTCCACTTAACCATTTTTTGCCAATTCTTGATTTCTAATTTTTCCACCACCACCTCAAATCACCTCTGGTCAAATACAACTTATCCAAACACTTACTTTTCAAATACATTCACCATTTGAATATTTTCGAATTTGGGTATTTTTGCAAATTACAAATTCGGGCACTATTTGCAACTATTGCAAATAGTGATCTATTACACCTAAACTCCCCTAACCTACACCATTGTGTCCCCTGGTCCCCTCTAACCCTAAATGAGGCATAGTGATGCTAAGGGAGAGAGAGAGCAAGCTAGGGCATGGCCATGCCAGCCATGGCGCCCAACCCGACAAGCTCCCCCTCTCTCCATTGCTTCCCTGCCCTGGCCACCTCGCCACAGCACGCCAACGCACCTCCTACGCCACCCTAGCATCGCCATGGTCACGCTCGAGGACGACACGGACCGGACGACGCGCGCCCAGAGCACGCTCACCATGCCGGTGACATCGCGCGTGGACATGCGCGCGAACGTCACAGTACACGCGCCGCGCCACCACCTCGCTCTCGCTCTGGACCCGCTCTCGACGCCTCGAGCAGCACCACGACACCTGGACGCCGCCAGACAACGCCTCGACCACGACCCGCACCCACCGCCGCCGGAGAAGGAGACCCTGCTCCGCCGCGGGCGCGACAGACCTGGAAGCAATGCGACACAACCAGGCCCTCCCCGACCAAGCTGTCGCCGCCATTCGCCTCGCATGGACACGTAGAACACCTCTGCACCCTCGCCTAGCTCGATAGCTCGCCGGAGAAGCCGCGCCATGGTCGCCCGCATCACTGCCCCGCAACCCTCATGCGATTCTATAAATAGGGAGTTCCCTGGACAGAACCAAGCACACCATCTCACTCCCCACCTCTCACTGCTTCTCAACCACCACTCCACCCATCGAATCATCGCCGGAGCTGCTCCAATTTGAAGATCGACGCCGCCAGTACCCGGAGGTCGCCGCCGTCGATTGGAGCTGTTCCAGGAGGAGCCGCCGGTACCAGGAGCTCCGCCGTCGTCCACAACTTCACCACGCATACTGCCATCCCTCGCTGGAGCCCTGGTTAGCCCTCCGACCCCCTACCTGAGCCGCCGGTGAACTCCCCTCTCGCCGGCGGGACGATGAACCACGTCCGTTAGATCTCGATCTAATCCAACGCCTCAGACTCGCCCATACCGCTTCGGCGTTTAACACTCGCTGACAGGCGGGACCCTCTGTCAGGCAGCCCGCGCGGCACTGGACCGTGGCTGGGCTGGCCTTGGGCCATTTAAATTGAATCTGGCCCGTTTAGTTTTCCCGCCGGCCTTTTTATTCAAATCTAGTTTAAATATTTCCAAATGAATTTCAATATTGCTGCCACTTTGAAATTCAATGGATTTAAATTGGCTAAACCAAATTTGATGAACTTTATATGGTTGGAAAGCTAGAGAAATTATCTACAACATGCCACTGGTCCCATGACCAGATTCTTTGTAGAATTAATGTGATAAAAATAACAAGACAGGGACTTTTACCTATTCAAACAATTATTAAAAATCAACCAAAATAGATATTAAGTTAATTCCAACTCTAATAGCCCACATTTGACTTACACTAATTGTTTATGCAATAAAATGGTGTGGTCACCTTGCATGGTCATGCCCTAGTTTAATTAATGGGTAATATGGCTAGTTTAACTAGTTGATATTGTCCAAAACTATTAAAGTAAATTATGTGGAGTCTTATACTTCATTTAAACTTGTCTCACATGAATTCATGGGATGTTTGGACCCTGGTCCCAAACTCTCTTATATGAATTACTTGAGATTTAAATCATATGTAGTGATATTAAATGATATGAGGTGATCTACCTCATTTAAATCATTTTCCCAAATGATGATGATGAACATTTGACTTAGGTCAATATGAGTTCATATATGATTGTTTGAGGAATTAAATCTTAAGAAGATTTCAATGAGAGGAAATTATTTCTCAAGAATCCTATGGAAACTATCATTTACATATTAAATACAAAGAAGTGAATTCTATTTAAACCACACCACCCATGCACCCTAGTTAATTTATTTGTGTGCATAGAATAGTTTGTGTGTTATATGTGATGTATGGAATAGCCATTGAATTAGTGAGTAATTATACTCGTTTTCAAATTTAGACGGTAGCACCGGAGAGTACGCCGAAGAAGAAGGTTGCTACCAATAGGAGGAGGAGGAACAGTTTGAGAACTACCAAGGCAAGCTATTATTCTTGCAAAGTGCAAAGCCCCTTGGGGCAAGGCACCATGATTCTTATCTTATCTTACATAAGCCTATCCCAAGTTTTTACCTTACAAGTCTTTACTTGTTTTCTCAATGAGTTACTTTTATAGTTAACTTTGGTCAAAGTACAAGTTGGTTACTAGAGTAGTGAAGTTAGTCTCTTCCAAGCAAAGCAAGATAGCACCCCTCATGATTTAGAGCTAGTGCTAATGAAATAAAACTTGACTACTCTAGATGGGAACAATGTGAATTTGAAATGAATTTTGAAACCTTCGAATGAAGATGCATTCCATTGAATGATTTTTGAAGGTGAATATGACGAAGAGAAGATGGTGATTTTTGATAAACAATGATGTTGGTTTGAATGCGATACCTTTCCAATTATTAAGTACCCCCACAATACCTGATTATGGGTAGGGCTTAACTGGAAGTTTATGCATCTTAGTATGGGTTCCCTCTGAACACACGTCATAGGGGTTACGCTTGAGGCTGCCTCCGTTGTTGAGAAATGATGTGAAATTGAGGTGAATTGTATGGCCAAGCCTCGTGCGCTTCCTGTGCTGACAGTTGGTCTTCACTGGGAGGCCAAGCTCATGGGGAGAGCTGCTCATACTAGGAATCGTAAGTGAAAGGTTATGGTTGATGATCCGCGTACTGTGTTACGATGATTCGGGGTAATCCCGACGGATGAAATCAAATGTTGTGGCACAAGTGTGCAACCTCTGCAGAGTGTAAACCTATTCGAATAGCCGCATCCACGGTTACGGACGGTTGGAAAGGCCATACAATTTCCGATGTCATATCTTTGAAAATGATGTTGAAAGGTGATGGTGAAATGACTTGAGGTGAATTGAATTGAAATCACCACTTGAATGGTGGGAATGACACTAATGTTCCCACTTGAGTTAGTTAGCACTTGACTTATCTTTTTCTCAAACTTTGTGAACTAAAACTAGCTTTATGCAAATAAACTAGAGCTTAGCAAACCATACTAGAATGTCTAGTACTTACATTAGTATTAGTTTGCGAGTACTTAAAGTACTCACGGCTTTGTCCCTGGCTATTCAAATGGCCAGAGTATGAAGAGGAACAAGGAGATGACCAACAGGACGCCTACGACAACTAAGTGCCTTCCGACGTCAAGCGTTGGCCTGTGGACTAGAGTGTCCTTGTATCTTACGCTTCCGCTATGTTGAACTATGAACTTGTGTTTGTTCGTTGATCAATAGATCAACTATTCGTGTAATATGGATCATGTGATTCCAAATTTGTAAGACTTATGGTTTGTAATGAATGATGACTGTGATACTTAACTATTATGCCTCGCAACAACAATATTCCTGGGATTGCGATGTATGACATAATAGGCATTCGGACTTAAAAATCTGGGTGTTGACAATATTAGGCATCAAGATTTATAGAGATAGATCAAGACGCCTATTAGCGCTCTCACAGAGTACATACCTGGACAAGATTCTAAAGAAGTTTAGAATGGATGAAAGTAAGAAAGGATTCTTACCGATGTTGCCAGGTAAGGTCTTGAGTAAGACTCAAGGTCCGGCTACGGCACAAAAAAGAGAGAGGATGAATCAGATCCCTTATGCCTCGGCAGTAGGTTCTATCATGTATGCCATGCTGTGTACTAGACCGGATATAGCACATGCAGTTAGTTTGACTAGCAGATATCAAAGTGATCCAGGAATGGAACACTGGACAGCGGTCAAGAATATCTTGAAGTACTTGAAAATAACTAAGGATATGTTTCTTTGTTATGGAGGTGACCAAGAGCTCGCTGTAACCAGTTACACCGATGCAAGTTGGAACACTGATCTTGATGACTCTAAGTCTCACTCTGGGTACGTGTTTATATTGAATGGTGCTGCAGTAAGCTGGTGTAGCTCGAAGCAGTGCATGGTGGCGAAGTCTTCAACAGAATCGGAGTACATAGCGGCTTCAGAGGCTTCATCGGAAGCGGTATGGATGAAGAGGTTCATTGTAGAGCTTGGTGTGGTTCCTAGTGCATTGGACCCACTAGTCATATATTGTGACAACATGGGTGCCATCACCAATGCACAAGAACCAAGGTCACACAAGAAGCTGAAGCATATCAAGCTGCGTTTTCATTCGATTTGCGAGTACATCGAAGATGGAGAAGTAAAGATTTGCAAAGTACACACTGATCTGAATGTAGCAGATCCGTTGACTAAAGCTCTCCCTAGGGCAAAGCATGAACAACACCAGAAAGCCATGGGTGTTAGGTACCTTACAATGTAATCTAGATTATTGACTCTAGTGCAAGTGGGAGACTATTGGAGATATGCCCAAGAGGCAATAATAAAGTGATTGTTATATATCTTTATTTTTATGATAAATGTTTATATACCATGCTATAATTGTATTAACCAAAACATTGATACATGTGTGTTATGTAAACAACAAGGAGAGTCCCTAGTAAGCCTCTTATATAACTAGCTTGTTGATTAATAGATGATCATAGTTTCGTGATCATGAACATTGGATGTTATTAATAATAAAGTTATATCATTATGAGAATGATGTAATGGACACACCCAATTAAGTGTAGCATTAGATCACGTCATTAAGTTCATTTGCTATAAGCTTTTGATACATAGTTACCTAGTCCTTTCGACCATGAGATCATGTAAATCACTTATACCGGAAAGGTACTTTGATTACATCAAACGCCACTGCGTAAATGGGTGGTTATAAAGGTGGGATTAAGTATCCGGAAAGTATGAGTTGAGGCATATGGATCAACAGTGGGATTTGTCCATCCCGATGACGGATAGATATACTCTGGGCCCTCTCGGTGGAATGTCGTCTAATTAGCTTGCAAGCATATGAATGGTTCATAAGAGACCACATACCACGATACGAGTAAAGAGTACTCGTCAGGAGACGAGGTTGAACAAGGTATAAAGATACCGATGATCAAACCTCGGGCAAGTAAAATATCGTGTGACAAAGGGAATCGGTATCATATGTGCATGGTTCATTCAATCACTAAGTCATCGTTGAATATGTGGGAGCCATTATGGATCTCAAGATCCCACTATTGGTTATTGGTCAGAGAGAGGTCTCAACCATGTCTACATAGTTCGCGAACCGTAGGGTGACACACTTAAGGTTTGATGTCGTTTAAGTAGATATGGAATATGGAATGGAGTTCAAAGTTTTGTTCGGAGTCTCGGATGGGATCCAGGACATCACGAGGAGTTCCAGAATGGTCCGGAGAATAAGATTCATATATAGGAAGTCATTTTATAAGTTTGAAAATGATCCGGTGCATTTATGGAAGGTTCTAAAAGGTTCTAGAAAAGTCTGGAAGAAATCACTATGGAAGGCGGAGTCCCGAAGGGACTCCACATAGCATGGCCGGCCAACCCTAAGGGGGTGGAGTCCCAGGTGGACTCCACCAAGGTGGCCGGCCACCCCCTCCAAGGAAAGGTGGGAATCCCACATTGAGTGGAAATCCCACCTTGGGTAGGTTTCCCTACACATGGAAGGTTTTGGGTTGGGGTCTTATTCGAAGACTTGTAGACCAACTCTTGGGGGTTCCACCTATATAATGAGGAGCAAGGGGAGGGGGCCGGCCATACCAAGCCCTAGTTGGCCGCACCCCTATAGTGGCCAGCGCCCCCTCTCCCAAACCCTAGCCGCCCCTCCTCCACCACCTCTCCCGCATACGCTTAGCGAAGCTCCGCCGGAGATCTCCATCGACACCTCCACCACGCCGTCGTGCTGCCGGGATTCCAAGGAGGATCTACTACTTCTGCTGCCCGCTGGAACGGGGAGAAGGACGTCGTCTTCATCAACACCGAACGTGTGACCGAGTACGGAGGTGCTCCCCGATTGTGGCACCGTCAAGATTTTCTACGCGCTTTTGAAAGCGGCAAGTGATCATCTTCTGCAACAACGAGATCTAATCTCGTAGGCTTTGGAAATCTTCAAGGGTTAGTCTCGTTCATCCCCTCGTTGCTACCGTCTTCTAGATTGCATCTTGGCTTGGATTGCGTTCTCGCGGTAGGAAATTTTTTGTTTTCTATGCTACGAATCCCTACAACATCGTAGTACAACCACGTAGTATAAGATCAAAATGGTAAAGTTTTAACCTATCTATAAGAGCTAAACCGGTAACACTCCAATAAGAAAATTGCAACAACTTGAGTTAGAAAACTCAGATTTAGGTGAAACCAATTTAGTTGTAAAGAGGATGACAAGAGCTAACCCACAAAGAGATAAAATATTAATAACATGTGGGATAGATTTTTCCATGAATTTAGAGGTGAAACCTCTCAATATAAAGAAGTGGGAAAAACTCCAATATCAAAAATGCAACAAATATATCATGTGGAATCCGTTTTTGATGAACTAGAGCTTGTCATGAGAATAAGAACAAGCTCTAAAACACCATATGGATAAGATCCAAATAACAACCAAGAAAGATGATGCAAGAATGCAAAGGTTCGACCTCTCTTCAAAAGATACGACCGAGTTACTCAATCGAGAGCCCCTTGATAGTGCGGCAACTAACCTATAACCCGGTCTCCTAACTAAACCACGAGACCAGTAAGAAAGAAACCCTATCAAGACCAAATCTTAACCTTGCGCATTCCACGTGAGCTCGGTGATGATGATCTTGACCGCAACAAGATGGAACGCCTTTCTTGATTGTGCTTGCTTGATGAAGTCCTGCTAATTGCTCCCCCATACTCCACTATGGGAGAGATTCTTTTTCGGTGCATCTTCACATATCCATGATCACCATATGAAAGGCAAGCTTCAAGCATATGATCTCTTCGAGTTGGGTCATCTTGAACTTTCACTTTATTTGTTCTTATTGCAACCTTGAAGCCAACATATGGTCCAAGCATTGCCTATAGACAACTCCTACAATTAAGACTCAGTGCAAACATTAGTCCATAGGAATTGTCATTAATTACCAAAACCACACATGGGGACTCTATGCACTTTCACCCTTTTGGAGTCACAAGTGTCCACTTGGCCAGAGTTTCTACTAGCAACGGAGAGCATGCAACAAATAACATATGACACGAATATATAATCAATCTTAACATAGTACATAATATTGATCGGATCCTAGCAAACCAAACATATAGGATTACATAAAGATGATCTTGATCATGTAGGGCAACTCACAAGATCGATGCATGAAGCGCAACGTGGACAAGACAACCATCTAGCTACTGCTATGGACCCATAGTCCAGGGATGAACTACTCACACATCCCTTCGGAGGCAGGAATGGCGATGTAGATGCCTCCGGCGATGATTTCCCCCTTCGTCAGGGTGTCGGGAAGAGCTTCAGAACCCCCCGAGATGGGTTCTTCGATGGCGACCGCGACGGAACTTTTCGTGGATGGAGGCTCTGGTATCCAGTGTTTTTTCCCGAGAAGATGTATAAATAGGCGGAGGATTCAGGTCAGCGGGGCGCCTATGGGCCCCACACCTATCCTAGGCGGGCCAGCCCTAGGCCGCGCCTAGGGGTGGTGTGGGCGCCCTGGTGCGCCTCCTCGTCCCCTCTCAGGACTTCGTCTTTGTTTTGGTAAAACATTAACTTCGGCTTTTGTTTCGTCTAATTCTGAGAATATTTCCTATACAACTTTTCTGAAATACAAAAACAACAGAAAACAGGGAACTGGCACTGTGGCATCTTGTTAATAGGTTAGTGCCGAAAATCATGTAAAAGTGCAATGAAGTGTAAGCAAAACACATATGAATTGGTGTAAAACAAGCATGGAGCATCAAAAATTATAGATACGTTTGAGACGTCTCCATTCGTGCCCGAGGTACGCATAATCTGCCAATCAACTATGGATTTAGAATCAAAATGGAGATGATGTTTCACCTTAAACGGATCAGCAGGCGGGTAGAAGCTCCGGTGCTCAGATGCCCTGTAAGGCGAGGCCTTGTCCTCCACACAGAAACACATCCTCTTCTTCCGGCAACAGGCAATGTTTATCCGAATGGCCAACAATACCACATAAGTAGCAGAAATACCTTATCATCTCCTTTGTCTTCAGATCTTGGAACTTTACCCAACGTCGAATTGGTCGGTTTACGTTCACCTCAATTTTGACCCTGAAGAATTTGTCCCACATCTGCTTTTTTGCTCTCTTTGGGCAGCTCTTTGTAAGCACCCAACTGATCTCCTATTGTCGTTGCCTAATCGACGGTGCCTCGGAGGAGGGATCCTCACGAGGGGGAGAAGAAGTAGGGGCCATAGGGCGGAGTGCACACGGTACGGTGGTACGCGATTTACCCAGCTTTGGAACACCTGCACGATGACAGGGCCTACTGCTGCTTGTCTGGCATTATCTGGGCGCTTTCGCGTTGTTACAATGAGTTGTGGTTGTGCCTCTAGGGCTCCCGGGATCCGGCTTATAAAGGCGCACGGATCTAGGGTTTACATGGAGAATCCTAGCCGGATTACGGGTTGCCTAACTACGGTACAATGTCTTGCCGTGCACGTCAAGGATCCGCCTTCCTATCTACGTCGTACTGGATCCGGGTTCCTTATGGGCCTCCACGGATCCGGCTTCCTCCGAAGGTTGGTTGGGATACGGCTTCCCTATCCTGGGCTGGACTTCATCCTTCAGAATCAACAGCAACTGGGCCGCCCGATGGGCCACATGCCACACCACCATCTATGGGCCACCCGGGCTTGCCGGATCTAGGCACTGTCGATGGTACACCCATGAAGTATACCCACAACAATAGCCCCCAGAGTTCTCCGAGTTTCACCTCCTGTTTCCGCCTTGCTAACGCTTCATAATTTTCGGCAATTTCGGTAACGCGGAGAAACTTGAAGAACTCCAACTTCACATTTTCTTCTTTCCCAACTCCTGGTCGGAGAATCCCCCATCCCGCGGGACTTCATCCATCGACAGCATATGGCTTGTCTCCGGGTTACTCCCCTGCTTGCGGACAAGAGTCTGTTTATCTTCACGCTGCAACCCGGAACCTTAAAAGGTTCAAACGGTTCCGCCAATCCTGGCGCCATTTTCGCGCGATTTGAGCGGTAATTTATCCTTAGCCATTTTTACCGCTTAGGGTTTTGACACGTGTCACGCATCCAACGGTGCGACGCTTGCGTTTCGACCACAGGATGCGGAGCATGAATCTCCTCCTTCAGCCTATAAATATCCGTCGTTCAAACCCTAATCACCTCATTCTCCCCCTTTTCATCTCTCTGTGCAGCGCCGCCTCCGAGCTCCTCCTCCGCCGTACCGGAGTTCGCTGGAATCTCACCGGAGTCGTTTCGCCACCGCGCCGTGTTCTTCGTGTTCTTAACTTCAGCGAGCCACCGCAACTAAACCTCGTCGCCGGCGACTCCGACCACCGCGGAAGCCATTCCGGTAAGATCTCGAGCTTCGTCTTTACACCGTAGTTGGTAGGGATGAGGTAGGATTCCAACATTGGATCCGACTAAGTTAGTTTTTCCGCCATTGTTTCTTCTTCAGATGTCTTCTCAGACTCCGCCCCTACATCTGAGCTGATCATGGCAACGCCCCTCGCCTCCACCCCTCCCCCCTTTGTCCCCGTTCAGCTGGAGCCTACCAAGGACTCCGGCAAGAATGTCGAGGGAACATCTGCTAATCCGGTGAAAGCCTCCAGAGCAGATCAAGCAGAGAAGAAGGCGGAAGAAACGGCCGCCAAAAAATCCAAGGCTCGCCAGCGGGAGAGCGAAGCCAAGGGGAAATGGTGGCCCTGCACCACCACCGAAACAGAGCTCAACAACCTCGAGGCAGAGGGCTTCCTAAGACCCGGGTCCTGGCGGACGCTTCCGGGTTCTCTGGCTCCAGCTCCTGAAGCTGGAGAGATGGTGGTAACCAAGGCGCTTGTGGAGCGCGGCTTCTCATTTCCGCCAAGTGATTTCTTCTCGGAAATCTTAAAGGCGTACGGGCTCCAGCCCCACAACATATCCCCCAACAGCGTTCTGGCCATCAGCAATCACGTCGCTTTATGTGAAGGCCATCTCCGGGTACCCCCAGAACTTCCTCTCTTTCAGTACTACATCTCCGTTAAAAAGGAGAAGGTTCCTTAGACCTCCGAGTTGGCCACTTGTGGGTCAATCACATTCATGCTCCGCCCCGGCCGCGTCTATCCTCCCACCGATCGCCACGAATCCGCGCGATACTGGTCCGGAGGCTTCTTCTACCTGAAGGACATTTTCGAGCCGGCAAGCGAAAGGATGTTGCCGCCCTTCAAGAACAGACCCGCCAGCGAGACTCCGGCCTGGACACAGTGTCCTCACCTTTCCGAGTCGCCTCTGCTGACTCGCGTAGTTAGGCGGATCTGCAAGTTGACGGAGGAAGGTCTGTCGGGGAAGGACCTCACAATGTCCTGGTTCACCAAGCGGATCCAACCACTTCAACACCGGGACCGCCTGATGTTCCAATACTCGGGGCGCGATGATCCTATGCGCGCCTGTAAGGACAACCTTTCTGCTAACGCCATCGACAAGCGGATCCGGCTCCTCATCAAGATTCCGCGTGATCTTCGGATTCACGTGTGTAACAAGGACATCCACACCAACGGCTCCGGGACCGCGGTACGTTGCGTCGACCCAACTGTCGATTCCTTTATAATCTGAATTTTGTCTAAGTATTGGCTTGGTAACATAGCTCGAAGCCCTCGAGAAGGGCGAACTCGGAACTCTCCTCCGGGTCCCTCACGCGGGCAACACCGACCCGGAAGTCGCATCGGACGCGGAGGCTCCCGAGGCTCCGCGCCCCTCCAAGAGGAAAAGGGCTTCTCCCTCCAGCCCTGCAGCCAAACGTGCCCGCGAGGTGCCTAGCACCGCGGCTACCCGCAAGGCGGAGGCGGAGAAGAAGCGCGTCAAGCTTATCGACACCAGCAACAGAGCCCAACCTGACATGCACCATTTTTTCAAGCCTTCCGGGTAAGTGCTTGGTTTCCGGCTTAAAGCCCCTCTGTCATCATGAATCAGCACATGCTTAACTATTATGCTTTTCCTGCTACACAACAGAAGTTCCGGAAGCCAGCCCCCCAAGATCCTAAAGAAGAGAACGAAGCCGTCTCCGGCTTCCATACCAGTCACACCGGAAGTTGAGGTTCCGCCCAAGGCCTCTTCTACCGCCAAGCCGGATCCTAAGGACATCATCAACCTCGATGACCTCCCCGAAGACCCAACCGCCGAGACCGGCCACGGTGAATCCAGCAAGGGCGCCTCCTCGTCTGCACCTCCGCCTGAGAAGCGAACCGCCACCTCAGCTGAGCCTTCGGCTGAGCAATTCGAGCAAAAGTTGCAGCTAAGTCGTGCCACTGGCACGCCCCAAACTCACCCTCACCTCTTTCCGACTTTGCAAAAGGTCCCCCTTTCACAGCGCCATGCGGAAATCTCCGCCATGATGGACAAAGTGTGGGGGCCTGCGAACACGGAAATGCAGGAGCTCTCCGACTTCGAGAGTGAACTCAAGGTCTTCTTTGCTAAGCACAAGAACGTGCGCCAGGTAACACTAGCCCCCAAGCATTGGGTTAGACATTTTTCCGAGTAACATGTGTTAGCCGATGCTTTTTTAGATGTGCACCTTAGCGGAAATTTAAAATTTTCTCAATCCAAGACTTTGAACTCCTTGCCAGCCCCCAGAATTTTAAATTTCCGGCTAACTCTTGCCTGCTTCTCAGAACACGCGGAAGCTGCACGAAGATTTGCGCGTCCATGTGCTGGAGAAAATGACGGAGATAGAAGGGCTGCGCCAAAATGCCGAAAATAGCCAAAAGGCTATAAAGCACTTGGAGACCCGCCTGAATGGTAAGAACTCCGGGTTGGATTCGAATCTTTCCATGAACAATCATGATGCATAATTTTTGTGATTTTCTGCCTACAGAAGAGACTGCCAAGCGCCCCGCCATCGACGACCTGTCCGCCAAAGTCCAAGTGCTCGAGGCGGAAAATGAATCCCTCAAGAACTTCATAAAAGAATCCTCCAAGAAGGAGACTTTGGCGAAGAAAGAGCTCTCGGAGAAGCACGCCCGCGACATGGCGGAACTTGCGGACAAGCTTAAGAAGAGCCAGCAAAGGGTATCAACCTTAACGGCCAAAAATAAGAGTCAAGAGGCGGAGGCGGAGGCTATCGACAAAATGATCTTCCGTAAGAATCTTCCCTGTTTAATTCCGACTTCCTCACATTTTGCTATGTCCGCGGAAGAACTGATCGTCATTTTCGCAGTGAGTCTTGGCTTTGAATGGACCAAGGATTCAACCCTCAAGAGGACGGAAGCATATGATGAAGCGCGGAGTTCCATTGACGAGCTGGTCGAGGCGTGTCGCGGAATCGCCAAGTCCCTGTCCTTAAAGAGAGCCAAGACCACAGTGATTGACACTATGTCCAAGCTTATGAGGCAGGTGCCGGAGCTCATCAAAGATTGGCAAGAATCTTCTGCTCGCGGAGTCGCCTCCCTTGTCTTAGCCACCTGCAAAGCGCACTTCCCCACCATGAAGTTCGTGGATGTTGCGCGTGACACTCCCAAGGTGCCAACATGCGTACCATCCTCGCGGAAACCCAAGGGTTCGATCAACTCTTTGTTGGGCGAGTTAACCACTCGTTCTGGTACAACAAGTACGATCTCCCCAAGGGTTTCTCGGACGCGAAAGACGAAGAGGAAGGTGCTGAGGAGGGCTACGCGGAGGGCTCCGGATCGAGCGCGGAGCAATCCGAGGAAGACTCTGATGGCAACTTCGGCATTGGCTCCGGCGATGGCTCTGGCGACGACTCCGCCTATGTAGCGTCTGACGAGGAGCAATCCTCCGAATGGAAATCCTGTGAAACAATCAAACTTCTGTATCATTTTGCCCCGGAGTGGGTTTGTAAGATAACTTAAATTCGTAAGTAGCTAGGGACGAAAACATGTGTGAATGGGCGGAAACAACTTATCCTGCTATCCGTTAATATTATTTGCATGTTTCGTTTTGTTGGAAAGCAAGTGCTGATTTCTATGTTTTCCGGCTTACTCACTTGACCTTCCGCGAGCCGGAAGACCTTTAGCCGGAAACGCTTGCCAGCGGCAACGAAGCCCAATGGCAATCCGTCAATAACCGCAGAAACAAGCCCCCAGCCAAGGTGCCGGAAATCGCTATTAGGAATCCACGAGTTCGCAACAGAAAATATTTCCACCAGAAAACTTAAGCTTACGTCCTAAAGGACGATTTTTGAAAATCACAACTTTCATACACGCCTAGGCGGAAATATCCAGCTCTGCGGTTTTAGTTGGAAAACATACACGATCTAAAAATGAACAATTAAAGGAGGTAAAAGACTCAAAGAGTGAACCAAAAGCTTTATTTCATCGATCATGTATAACTATTACAGAGTATGTAACTCAGAAAATTGTGCTAAGTGTGGAAAGGATGTAGCTGTGCAATGTTCCAAGGGCGATCTGTTTCGTTGTAGATGTCATCCGGATCCTCTCTCTTGCGTTTCCGGTGCCAATTAGCTGGTCTATCTTTTAACTCCCGGAAATCAACAAGGTAGTATGATCCGTTGTGAAGTACTTTGCTAACGACAAAGGGTCCTTCCCATGGAGATTGCATCTTATGGTCTTTCACCTGACGAAGGCGGAGGACCAAGTCTCCGGCCATGAATGAGCGATTCCGGACTCGACGGCTATGATAGCGTCGGAGCTTCTGCTGGTATATGGTGCTGCGTTGGTCAGCTGAATTCCGAGCTTCTTCTGTCAGGTCCACAGATAGCTGTCTGGTCTTGTCAGCAGTTTCTTCATTATAGGCGGAAACTCGTGGGGAGTCGTGGATGATGTCGGAGGGGAGGACGGCTTCGGATCCGTATATCAGGAAGAACAGAGTGAATCCGGTTGACCTGTTAGGAGTAGTTCGTAAACTCCACAAGACAGAATCCAACTCATCAGCCCAAGCTCCAGCTGCGCGTCACAGCGGTTCTTCTAGGCGTGGTTTAATCCCTGATAATATGAGGCCATTAGCCCTTTCGACCTGACCATTGGACTGTGGATGGGCCACGGAGGCAAGATCAAGCCTAATCCCTACGTCATCGCAATAATCCTTCAATTCTCCCTGCGCGAAGTTTGTGCCATTATCAGTGATTATGCTATGTGGGATACCGTATCTCACAACGAGGCTGCAGACGAATTTTAGTGCCATAGCACCGTCGGCTTTCCTTACTGGCTTTGCCTCGATCCACTTACTGAACTTGTCAACAGCGACCAAGAGGTACTCAAAACCGCCAGGAGATGATTTCTTTAGTTTACCAACCATATCGAGCCCCCAGACCGCAAATGGCCAGGTGATAGGGATGGTCTTCAGCTCTTAGGCTGGAGCGTTTGGTTAAGTAGCGTAGTACTGGCAACCTCGGCAGGTCTTCACCAGCTTTTCAGCATCTTCTTTAGCTGTGAGCCAGTAAAATCCAAGCCGAAAAGCTTTGGCAACGAGTGATCTGGGGGCGGCATGATGCCCGCAATCCCCTGCGTGGATCTCCTTGAGGATTTCAATGCCATCTTGATTAGAGACACATTTGAGAAATACCCCTGCTGCGCTTCATTTGTAGAGCTATCCATCAACGATTGTGTAGGATCTTGCTCGTCTGATGATCTGTCGTGCGAGGACCTCGTCCTCTGGCAACTTCTGATCGATGAGGTAGTCCAGGAAAGGCTGTGTCCAAGCCGGAATGATAGCCATCACTTCTCTAGCCGGAGATACCGCCACCTCTGGGTTTTCCGGGTTAGTGCCCTTCACCGAGGGTATCCGTAGGTGCTCCAGGAAAATACCAGGCGGAATTGGTTTCCTGCCGGATCCGAGCTTGAATAGCATATCTGCCGCTGCGTTATCGTCTCGCCTGACATACTTGACTTCGTATCCGAGGAAGCATTTGGCGATCTCGTCAACTTTGTCTCTATAAGCCGCCATGACGGAGTTTCTGGCGTTCCAGGTTCCGGCTACTTGCTGTGCCACCAGGTTGGAATCTCCGCAGCAGATGATGTGCTTGATACCTATTTCCTTAGCGATGCGCAATCCATGTAGTAGAGCCTCGTATTCCTCCATGTTGTTTGTAGCTTCGAAGTGGATCTGCAGAACGTACTACAGTTCTTCTCCGGTAGGGGACTTCAGGGTGACTCCGGCTCCTGAGCCTTGATGCTGCTTGGATCCATCGAAGTGCATGACCCATGTCTCTGGTTCCGGCTCCAGGTCTATATCCGGAGCTTCTGGCCAATCTGCGACAAAATCCGCCAATATCTGGGACTTGATCGCAGTCCTGGCTTTGTAGTTGATGTCGAAGGCGGATAATTCAATGCCCCATTTTGCTGTGCGTCCTGTTGCGTCAGTGTTATTGAGAATCGTTGACAGCGGAGCTTTGCTCACGACTGCTACTGGATGCTCCTGGAAGTAGTGTCTCAGCTTCCTGCTACCTAGGAACACTCCATAGGCTAGCTTTTGAAAGTGAGGATATATTTTCTTGGATTCCATAAGCACTTCGCTAATGTAGTAGACTGGCCTTTGGACTCCATATTCGTGTCCTTCTTCCTGTCGCTCCACCACGATGACGAGGCTGATGACTCTGTTAGTAGCTGCCAGGTAAAGGAGAATAGGCTCTGACTCTCCTGGCGCTGCTAGGATAGGTGGGGAGGTGAGAATTTCCTTCAACCCTTGGAGTGCTGCATTTGCTGCCTCGTCCCAGACAAATTTGTCTGTCTTCTTCAATAGCTTGTACAGGGGTAGCGCCTTCTCGCCAAGACGGCTAACAAACCTGCTGATTGCTGCAACACAACCAGTTAGTCGTTGCACATCTTTGAGACAAGTTGTAATATCCCAGGTAATGGGGTTACAAAAATAGAGGAAACAGATGTGTGCATTGCATTCATGCATAGAAAATCTGGGGAATTTTCGCGCTTTAAAGTAAAACAGTCACAGTAACTGAAGTTTCACTTGACCTTGGTGGAATTGAAGTAGCTCATCAAGTCAAGCGCTATAAACCTCAATGTGACTTTGTTAAAACATTGTTTTGGGTAGAGATGATTTGATCTAAGGGGTTAGATCAAATGGAACTAATAATCAACACAACAACACTTTACTCAATGATCAATTGCTTGATCTTATTAAAGATCATAACATGGTATTTCTTGCCATAACATAAGAACATTTATTTAAGTACAAATCAAGTAACAATAATTGGAGAAACTATTCTTCACTTATCTTCTCCATGTCTTAAACTAATCCATATCCTTATCATAAACCCTATGATATCCATTCTACTTGAATCTTGGAAACAAGACAAGGAGATCCAACCAAGGAATATATTCTTCTCTATTCCAAATTATTAAGCATCAAACCTAGAGAGGTGAGATTTCTATATTATTTATTAGAGTAGCAATAACAAACCTAGAGGCAAACCTTGGATATAAATATCCATATGATCACAACATCATCTTTAAGAGGAACCCTAGGATATTATTCCAGGCAACCCTAGAGAGAGATAACTAATTATGTTAAACATAGATATTGATGATCACATCATTCTCTATGGAGCCTAACCTTAGGTTCGTACTAAAGTCCTTCCCAAATGAGAGAGACCATTCATATTAATCCTAGCTCTGTCTATTTAAGAATAAAGGACAACCTTTGAACTAAAGTATTAGGTTGAAAACCATTTCCCTTGGAGTGGTGAGATAACCTAATATCACATGGAATAATACCATATCCATGAATTGATAAAATGAGGAGGAGATTAATTTAACCAAGATAGCCAAGTGGAGATTTAGACTAAATGCCTATTGAGATATTGTGAAAACACCATAAACCCAAGATCAACTATTCCTATGAGAGGGAAATTAAGCCATGGTGCTACACTCAAATTAGTTGAGGCAACACTTGAAATTGGAGGAAGAGAACTATCCATATACCAGATGATTATATCATCATTGTTTTTGTAGAACCCTAACAGAATATCTCAGGTATTCTCCTGGGATATAAATTATTTAGGTAACCATAATAGTCCCATCCTAGAAAGTAAAATAGAAGTAATATACCCTAGTTGATCAAGACAATGCTTGATCATGGGAGTGAGAAACCTATTTAATGAAAGATACCTTAGGAAGCCCAACCTTGATCATTATAAATTGAGTAGTGATCATAAACCCTAAGAACTTGAGGTAGAGGATGTTAAGAGCATAAGAAAATTTTAGAATCAAACTCTATATTTTATATGGTGAGAAACCATTCATCATTATAACCAAAGTTAACTATAAAAAGAATCATAGCCACTTTAATTACTTTCTTAATAGATTAAGGATATAAAGGAAGTTAATAGAAATAAGATAGAATCAATTCTCAAATCCTTAGTAATTAAAGGAGAACAGAAATAATTAAGCAAGTAACCACTTTAAAATGGATAGGGAAACTAAACCCTAGTTGTGTATCACTTGGGTGATCACAACTATAGGTCTAGTTCACATAGGAGTTTCAAACTATTTACCATTAGGTGAATATCATTAGAACCCTAGAATTGCTCACAAACTAAATCTTAGACTTCAATTATTGAACCTAAGATTAACCTAGAGCTAAATACTATAATTAAAACCATATGTGTGATCAACCACTTAACCCCATAAACCCAAGCCCAAACCATGATGAGAGTAATTTCTACTCTACGTATTTCTAAGTGTTGTTAAAAATATGATACTTGTGCTAACTCTAAAATAGGGTTATGATCACAATCTACATGACCTTACTATATAAATGCTCACATAAAATCATATGTATGTAACCAACATCTCAAATAAGAGGTCAAGTTCTAATGATAACTTCAAAAGTACTTGCAATAGGAATTATCAACTCTAAATAAGTAAAAAGAGAGTTGCAATCCAAATAAAAAGGGAACTTTAAAAACACCTATAATCATGCTTAATTAATATGTTGAATAAGCCCATATGTATGAAATAGAATCAAATATAAAATGCCTTCTTCCAATAAGAAAGTGGTGTAATAACCATTGCACTAATTCTTCATGGAATTAACCTCATTGAAATACCTGCAAAATAGAAAAGAATGAAAATTTAAATTAAAAACAGAATACAAAATAGGAAATACAAAACAGTAAATGAAAGGAAGAGAAAATGGACGTACCTGTCTTACCAAACCGCAGCAGCCCAACAGCAAAGCCCACTAACTGGTCCAGCAGAGCAGCCCATCAAGCAGCCCAGGCCCAGCCCAACTTACCTCTTAGTTGAAATATCAACGAGAGGAGTCATCCTCATCCCTTCTCCTCGCAGGGACGATAGCACGACGGAGTGCTCAGCTTCTCCTCTCGCTGGCGTCCTCTCCTCGCTCGGCGACGTGACGAGGTGCGCATCCATCGCCTATAAAAGCTTTCGAACGAACCCTGGCCTCCGTTTCCTTCTTCCTCCGCTCGATTTCCTCCCCACACCTAACCCTGGCCACACCGGTGACCTCAAGCGCCGCCGGTGGAGACCACCCCGTGCCACGCCGTAGCTACCAATGGAACCGCCATGGTCGACTTGTTCATCCTGCGGGAGGAATCGGGCCACCGTGACCGAAATCGGTGCCGACGACCTCAACTCCCCGACGGCCGGAGTTGGCAATTCCGGCGATGCCGACCTCCTCTCGCCTCGCCGTCAAGCGCATCGTCTTCAGGGTGAGCCACTGGTGCTCAAGCACTCCCTAGCTTCTTCGATTTCGCCCTAAATCGTTCCCGCATCAATAGCCAGCGAGCGCCGCCGCTCGTCCTCGCCGCCGGACTTACTCCGATGACCGTTTAGGGGTGGCGCTGATACCAATCGACTCGTCACGATGTGCTGGTTCGGGTGGCACTAGAATTCCGACCGCGCGGACCCGGAAACGGCGGCGCCGTCGCCGACATCCCGTCGGCAGTAGACCTCCAGGCCACCTCGTTGATTTTGACCACGGTCAAGCCAACGTGGCTGCCACGCTGGAACTAGGCCCACTGGTCAGTGACTAGATGGGTAGTTAAACCAGGTAGCTCTAGCATTGTTAGTTAATTTAAATTACAGAAAATTGCTGAATCTTTGTAAATTCATATCAAATTCAATATAACTCAGAAAAATATAAATGTGATATCAAACTTCTTAGAAAAGAAAACTCTATTCAATAAAAATATAAAATGAATTTTTATTTTTAATAAAAATTTAATTGTTTAATAATGGTTATTTAAGCCTTTACTTTTATTCTTAATTGAATTAAAAATTCAATAATTAGGAAAAGATTATAAAATAAATAAAAACCAGTAAAGTAAATAAAGAAAACATTAAAACTAATTTTCTTTATTTGGAACTTATCAAATCTATATTAATAGGAATTAAACCCTGATTAATAATTACCCTAAATATTAAATCTTTAAAAATAGAAATATGCCAAATCCAATATTAATTTTATTTCAAAGTTATTAACAACTTCAACCTTAAAGTGAAGTTATTAATTCAAGAACTTTAGGGTATTTAGAAAACCCTAATTTCATAAGTAATAGAACTAGGAACTCATCATTTCATGTGATTCCTAAAACCCTAAATTAATTAGGAACCCTAGTTCCATTATTACATGTGAACCCTAAATTACTTCTAAAACCTAAACCCTAGATCCTCACATGAAATCATGGTATTCTATTTTCATCCATAGTATCATAACAGGAATTAAACACATGCCATGCCACATAAAAGTTGTAGGAGCCCCATCATCAATCATATAGTAGTCCATATACACATACCTATCCAACTTAGTTGATCCAATTGGATCAACCACTTCTAAATCCTACTTCCTACCATCCAACTTACCAACCTTAACCATTCCTATTTAATTAGCATCACACCATGGTGATGATCCCGAATAGCAACCCTGCATATTATCTTGTCTTACCTAACCATACTCCACTAAACCCTACTAGTGTGAGATAATTATTAATCATCCCATTTAGAAAACCAACATTCCTTCTTTAGTAGATCCAATAACCAACCCTAGACAACCTCAACCCTAATTGCAATACTTCTTAATACTTAAGAAGTATGTTCTTCAAAAGTTATTCTTTTGAAGAAAATAAGGAAACCATCATCAATCCTACCTAATAGAACCTATAGCCAATAACCAGCTATCACCAACAAGGTATACCAATCATGATAGCAACCATGAATAATTAATCGCTTAAGTTGCTTATGCTTAAGTAAAACCAATCAAGCCTAGTTGCTAATGGATCCAACTATGTTGTGATCCATATACTACTTACTCCAGAAACCAATTAGAACCATAGAAAACCATAGAACTTCACAACCCTAATTATCATACTTGTTCTTCATTGAAGAACATGTTCTTCAAAAGTTATTCTTCTGAAGTATATGATAATTAATCATTAACCATACCATGTAGTGCTAAAACCAACCATTATTCATCACATGTTGGGATTATACCAAATGTTATTTTTGTGTGCTATTAGTGTTATTATTATGATATATTACAACATCTGTTTATGATACCATGTAACCACACCTGAATAAGAACCTTGTTTGTGAATCACTCTAAAAGTGCAACACACCCTGAACCAATCATTATGACTCACTGATCCAAAATCATCAGGGTTAGGTCACGTTTAGAGCGATTGCATCTCATACTTATGCATTATTGCATCTTTGCCAATCTTTTAAACATCGTCCTTACCGAACGATGATGCTATTTCAGAATTTGGAGTTACTACGTATCGAAGACCTTGCCTGCATAATCTTGCAGTCAAGAAAGGCAAGTTCATCGCTTGCTCATGTCATTTGAGTATCTTTATCAAATTACTTGCAAAGTACTATGATTATCACTATTGCATAAAAACCAAAACCACTATTTTCATAACTATGAATATGACTATGTGGTGGGCAATGGAACCATGGATTGTGTTGATATGGTGGAGGTTCCATTGCAAGGGTTTATATCCATCTAGGATTAAACAACAAATGTCGCCAGTGATTCTTGTGCCGTAATAACCGTGTTAACCATAAGATCTGGAGTGGGACGGAATAGTCAATTGTATTTCCACCTCTTGTACATCAACGGATGCGCTTTACCGTAGACCCTTGATCCAAGAGAGGACAAGTGGTACCCTTGATCCAAGAGAGGACAAGTGGTAGGGTGGGGGTCCCGATAAAGTCCCCACGGTAATTGCGGTCTATGATGGGTTGCAGCTGCTGGCGAAGGAGTTCATGGTAGAGACCTGAACTGTTGTCGTGGTCGGGGTTCGTCCCTAAGGGGTGTAAGTGGACCGACGAGGACCCAGGGTCGGAGTTTGCAACAACGGGTGGGTGTATGAGGCAACGGAGGAATATGATTGGCTATGACCTTATACTGGGCCTCACACCAAAGGAAGTGTGGACGGGTTGCGCGCCCGGTTGGCACCAAGGTTAAGATCTCTTATGGGTAAAGCAACACACCTCTGCAGAGTGTAAAGAACCGTGACCTGTCACTCCCTGTTCCGGGATATGGAACTGCGAACGCGGCCGGAAAGGAGCTCCATGAAGTTCTAGTAAACCGGTGAAGGCTGACGGACATAGTTCTTCTGAATAAAAGCAACCTCTTGAAGAAATGATTATGAAAACCTGCATTGGTATTAGACTTTCTGGTCTAATGCCGTAGCTAGTGCATTAAACACCTCTTTCCTATAATGAACTTGTTGAGTACGCTAGTACTCATCCCACTCTTAAATCCCCTGCTTAGATATGGAGGCATCGAAGGAGGATCTACAGTGCAACTCGAAGACCGAGGAGTCAACAACTACTTCACGAGACGGGACCCTGTCAGAGGAGTCAGATACCACATCCAACAAGGAGAAAACCTAGTTTAGCCATAGAAGGGAACTAGTTTCCTAAACCTAGCTCCTATTTAACTAGAGTCTATTCTTAGCCTCTGTAGTTAGTGAAATACTCTACACATAGAGTTCGTGATAAGACTAGACTACGAGTCGTTCTTCTGGAGTTTATTTGCAATTTTACCTCATTGTAAAGTAGGAGGCTGTGATGATCTTATGTAACATAGTCGATGTTGTAATTCTATAGACATACCTTGGACCCGCATATGTTTCTGTTGTACCACTCTGAGCGATATAATACTAGTGGAACGGTGTTTCATTGGTGTTGTATCAGACTTGCATACTACACCATGCAGTGGTATGCCGGGTCACCACAGTTGGTATCAGAGCAAATGCTTTGACCTTAGGATTAAAACCCTTTAAATGAGACCTATAGGATTGGTAGTGTCTATAGGAAGTTGTCTTAGTAAACCAAATATTTTTATGACTTGAGATGGGTATTTGATACGCGTACAACACGCGTCCGTTGGGAACCCCAAGAGGAAGGTGTGATGCGTACAGCGGCAAGTTTTCCCTCAATATGAAACCAAGGTTTATCGAACCAGTAGGAGCCAAGAAGCACGTTGAAGGTTGATGGCGGCGGGATGTAGTGCGGCGCAACACCAGGGATTCCGGCGCCAACGTGGAACCTGCACAACACAACCAAAGTACTTTGCCCCAACGAAACAGTGAGGTTGTCAATCTCACCGGCTTGCTGTAACAAAGGATTAGATGTATAGTGTGGATGATGATTGTTTGCAGAAAACAGTAGAACAGTATTGCAGTAGATTGTATTTAGTATAGAGAATTGGACCGGGGTCCACAGTTCACTAGAGGTGTCTCTCCCATAAGATAAACAGCATGTTGGGTGAACAAATTACAGTTGGGCAATTGACAAATAAAGAGGGCATGACCATGCACATACATATTATGATGAGTATTGTGAGATTTAATTGGGCATTACGACAAAGTACATAGACCGCTATCCAGCATGCATCTATGCCTAAAAAGTCCACCTTCAGGTTATCATCCGAACCCCCTCCAGTATTAAGTTGCTAACAATAGACAATTGCATTAAGTATTGCGCGTAATGTAATCAGTAACTATATCCTCGAACATAGCACTAATGTTTTATCCCTAGTGGCAACAACACATCCATAATCTTAGATATTTCTGTCACTTCCCCAGATTCACGGAGACATGAACCCACTATCGAGCATAAATACTCCCTCTTGGAGTTACAAGCATCTACTTGGCCAGAGCATCTACTAGTAACGGAGAGCATGCAAGATCATAAACAACACATAGTATTAACTTTGATAATCAACATAACAAGTATTCTCTATTCATCGGATCCCAACAAACGCAACATATAGAATTACAGATAGATGATCTTGATCATGTTAGGCAGCTCACAAGATCCGACAATTAAGCACAATGGGGAGAAGACAACCATCTAGCTACTGCTATGGACCCATAGTCCAGGGGTGAACTACTCACACATCACTCCGGAGGCGACCATGGCGGCGTAGAGTCCTCCGGGAGATGATTCCCCTCTCCGGCAGGGTGCCGGAGGCGATCTCCTGAATCCCCCGAGATGGGATTGGCGGCGGCGGCGTCTCTGGAAGGTTTTCCGTATCGTGGCTCTCGGTACTGGGGGTTTCGCGACGGAGGCTTTAAGTAGGCGGAAGGGCAGGTCAGGAGGCGGCACGAGGGGCCCACACCATAGGGCCGCGCGGCCAGGGGCCAGGCCGCGCCGCCCTAGGGTGTCGCCACCTCGTGGCCCCACTTCGTCTCCTCTTCGGTCTTCTGGAAGCTTCGTGGCAAAATAGGACCCTGGGCGTTGATTTCGTCCAATTCCAAGAATATTTCGTTACTAGGATTTCCGAAACCAAAAACAGTTAGAAACAAAGAATCGGCACTTCGGCATCTTTCTAATAGGTTAGTTCCAGAAAATGCACGAATATGACATAAAGTGTGCATAAAACATGTAGATATCATCAATAATGTGGCATGGAACATAAGAAATTATCGATACGTCGGAGACGTATCAGCATCCCCAAGCTTAGTTCTGCTCGTCCCGAGCAGGTAAAACGATAACAAAGATAATTTCTGGAGTGACATGCCATCATAACCTTGATCATACTATTTGTAAAGCATATGTAGTGAATGCAGCGATCAAAACAATGTATATGACATGAGTAAACAAGTGAATCATATAGCAAAGACTTTTCATGAATAGTACTTCAAGACAAGCATCAATAAGTCTTGCATAAGAGTTAACTCATAAAGCAATAATTCAAAGTAAAAGCATTGAAGCAACACAAAGGAAGATTAAGTTTCAGCGGTTGCTTTCAACTTGTAACATGTATATCTCATGGATATTGTCAACATAGAGTAATATAATAAGTGCAATAAGCAAGTATATAGGAATCAATGCACAGTTCACACAAGTGTTCGCTTCTTGAGGTGGAGAGAAATAGGTGAACTGACTCAACAATGAAAGTAAAAGAATGGTCCTCCATAGAGGAAAAGCATCGATTGCTATATTTGTGCTAGAGCTTTGATTTTGAAAACATGAAACAATTTTGTCAACGGTAGTAATAAAGCATATGTATCATGTAAATTATATCTTACAACTTGCAAGCCTCATGCATAGTATACTAATAGTGCCCGCACCTTGTCCTAATTAGCTTGGACTACCGGATCATCACAATGCACATGTTTTAACCAAGTGTCACAAAGGAGTACCTCTATGCCGCCTGTACAAAGGTCTAAGGAGAAAGCTCGCATTGGATTTCTCGCTATTGATTATTCTCAACTTAGACATCCATACCGGGACAACATAGACAACAGATAATGGACTCCTCTTTTATGCATAAGCATGTAACAACAATTAATAATTTTCTCATATGAGATTGAGGATATTGTCCAAAACTGAAACTTCCACCATGGATCATGGCTTTAGTTAGCGGCCCAATGTTCTTCTCTAACAATATGCATGCTTAACCATAGGTGGTAGATCTCTCTTACTTCAGACAAGACGAACATGCATAGCAACTCACATGAAATTCAACAAAGAGTAGTTGATGGTGTCCCCAGTGAACATGGTTATCGCACAACAAGCAACTTAATAAGAGATAAAGTGCATAAGTACATATTCAATACCACAATAGTTTTTAAGCTATTTGTCCCATGAGCTATATATTGCAAAGGTGAATGATGGAACTTTAAAGGTAGCACTCAAGCAATTTACTTTGGAATGGCGGAGAAATACCATGTAGTAGGTAGGTATGGTGGACACAAATGGCATAGTGGTTGGCTCAAGTATTTTGGATGCATGAGAGGTATTCCCTCTCGATACAAGGTTTAGGCTAGCAAGGCTTATTTGAAACAAACACAAGGATGAACCGGTGCAGCAAAACTCACATAAAAGACATATTGTAAACATTATAAGACTCTACACCGTCTTCCTTGTTGTTCAAACTCAATACTAGAAATTATCTAGACCTTAGAGAAACCAAATATGCAAACCAAATTTTAGCATGCTCTATGTATTTCTTCATTAATGGGTGCAAAGTATATGATGCAAGAGCTTAAACATGAGCACAACAATTGCCAAGTATCACATTATCCAAGACATTTTAGCAATTTACTACATGTATCATTTTCCAATTCCAACCATATAACAATTTAACGAAGAAGAAACTTCGCCATGAATACTATGAGTAGAAACTAAGGACATACTTATCCATATGCTACAGCGGAGCGTGTCTCTCTCCCATACAGTGAATGCTAGGATCCATTTTATTCAAACAAAATGAAAACAAAAACAAACCGACGCTCCAAGCAAAGCACATAAGATGTGATGGAATAAAAATATAGTTTCAGGGGAGGAACCTGATAATGTTGTCGATGAAGAAGGGGATGCCTTGGGCATCCCCAAGCTTAGACGCTTGAGTCTTCTTAGAATATGCAGGGGTGAACCACCGGGGCATCCCCAAGCTTAGAGCTTTCACTCTCCTTGATCATATTGCATCATACTCCTCTCTTGATCCTTGAAAACTTCCTCCACACCAAACTTAGAACAGCTCATTAGAGGGTTAGTGGACAATAAAAATTAACATGTTCAGAGGTGACATAATCATTCTTAACACTTCTGGACATTGCATAAAGCTACTGGACATTAATGGATCAAAGAAATTCATCCAACATAGCAAAAGAGGCAATGCGAAATAAAAGGCAGAATCTGTCAAAACAGAACAGTTCGTATTGACGAATTTTATCGAGGCACCAGACTTGCTCAAATGAAAATGCTCAAATTGAATGAAAGTTGCGTACATATCTGAGGATCACTCACGTAAATTGGCATAATTTTCTGAGTTACCTACAGAGAAAACAGCCCAGATTCGTGACAGCAAAGAAATCTGTTTCTCCGCAGTAATCCAAATCTAGTATGAACTTTACTATCAACGACTTTACTTGGCACAATAAAACACTAAACTAAGATAAGGAGAGGTTGCTACAGTAGTAAACAACTTCTAAGACACAAAATAAAAACAAAGTACTATAGTAAAAACCATGGGTTGTCTCCCATAAGCGCTTTTCTTTAACGCCTTTCAGCTAGGCGCAGAAAGTGTGTATCAAGTATTATCAAGAGACGAAGTATCAACATCATAATTTGTTCTAATAATAGAATCAAAAGGTAACTTCATTCTCTTTCTAGGGAAGTGTTCCATACCTTTCTTGAGAGGAAATTGATATTTTATATTACCTTCCTTCATATCAATGATAGCACCAACAGTTCGAAGAAAATGTCTTCCCAATATAATGGGACAAGATGCATTGCATTCAATATCCAAGACAACAAAATCAACGGGGACAAGGTTATTGTTAACGGTAATGCGAACATTATCAACTTTCCCCAAAGGTTTCTTTGTAGAATGATCAGCAAGATTAACATCCAAATAACAATTTTTCAGCGGTGGCAAGTCAAGCATATTATAAATTTTCTTAGGCATAACAGAAATACTTGCACCAAGATCACATAAAGCATTACAATCAAAATCTTTAACCTTCATCTTAATGATGGGCTCCCAACCATCCTCTAGCTTTCTAGGAATAGAGGCTTCGCGCTCTAGTTTCTCTTCTCTAGCTTTTATGAGAGCATTTGTAATATGTTGCGTGAAAGCCAAATTTATAGCACTAGCATTAGGACTTTTAGCAAGTTTTTGCAAGAACTTTATAACTTCAGAGATGTGGCAATCATCAAAATTCAAACCATTATAATCTAAAGCAATGGGATCATCATCCCCAATGTTGGAAAAAAATTCAGCAGCTTTATCACAGTGCAGCTTTCAGCTTTAGCAGTTTCAGGCAGTTTTGTACGCTTTGCACTAGGAGTAGAAACATTGCCAACACCAATTATTTTACCATTAATAGTAGGAGGTGCAGCAACATGTGAAGAATCAACATTACTTGTGGTGGTAATAGTCCAAACTTTAGCTACATTCTTCTCTTTAGCTAGTTTTTCATTTTCTTCTCTATCCCACCTAGCACGCAATTCAGCCATTAATCTTATATTCTCATTAATTCTAACTTGGATGGCATTTGCTGTAGTAACAATTTTATTTTCAATATCCCTATTAGGCATAACTTTCGATTTCAAAAGATCAACATCAGAGGCAAGACTATCAATCTTAGAAGCGAGAATATCAATTTTATTGAGTTTTTCCTCAACAGATTTGTTAAAGGCAGTTTGTGTACTAATAAATTCTTTAAGCATAGCTTCAAGTCCAGGGGGTGTGTTCCTATTATTATTGTAAGAATTCCCATAAGAATTAGCATAACCGTTACCATTATTATAAGGATATGGCCTATAGTTATTACTAGAATTGTTCCGATAAGCATTGTTGTTGAAATTATTATTTTTAATGAAGTTTACATCAACATGTTCTTCTTGGGCAACCAATGAAGCTAACGGAACATTATTAGGATCAACATTAGACCTACCATTCACAAACATAGACATAATAGCATCAATCTTATCACTCAAGGAAGAGGTTTCTTCGACAGAATTTACCTTCTTACCTTGTGGAGCTCTTTCCGTGTGCCATTCAGAGTAGTTGATCATCATATTATCAAGAAGCTTTGTTGCTTCACCAAGAGTGATGGACATAAAGGTACCTCCAGCAGCTGAATCCAATAAATTCCGCGAAGAAAAATTTAGTCCTGCATAGAAGGTTTGGATGATCATCCAATTAGTCAGTCCATGTGTTGGGCAATTTTTAACCAGAGATTTCATTCTTTCCCATGCTTGTGCAACATGTTCAGTATCTAATTGTTTAAAATTCATTATGCTACTCCTCAAAGATATAATTTTAGCAGGGGGATAATATCTACCAATAAAAGCATCCTTGCATTTAGTCCATGAATCAATACTATTCTTAGGCAGAGATAGCAACCAATCTTTAGCTCTTCCTCTTAATGAGAAAGGGAACAATTTTAATTTTATAATGTCACCATCTACATCCTTATACTTTTGCATTTCACATAGTTCAACAAAATTATTAAGATGGGCAGCAGCATCATCAGAACTAACACCAGAAAATTGCTCTCGCATAACAAGATTCAGTAGAGCAGGTTTAATTTCAAAGAATTCTGCTGTAGTAGCAGGTGGAGCAATAGGTGTGCATAAGAAATCATTATTATTTATGGTTGTGAAGTCACACAACTTAGTATTTTCAGGGGTAGCCATTTTAGCAACGGTAAATAAAGCAAACTAGATAAAGTAAATGCAAGTAACTAATTTTTTTGTGTTTTTGATATAGCAAACAAGATAGCAAATAAAGTAAAACTAGCAACTAATTTTTTTGTGTTTTGATTTAGTGCAGCAAACAAAGTAGTAAATAAAACTAAGCAAGACAAAAACAAAGTAAAGAGATTGGGAAGTGGAGACTCCCCTTGCAGCGTGTCTTGATCTCCCGGCAACGGCGCCTTAAAAGAGCTTGATACGCGTACAAAGACGCGTCCGTTGGGAACCCCAAGAGGAAGGTGTGATGCGTACAGCGGCAAGTTTTCCCTCAGTATGAAACCAAGGTTTATCGAACCAGTAGGAGCCAAGAAGCACGTTGAAGGTTGATGGCGGCGGGATGTAGTGCGGCGCAACACCAGGGATTCCGGCGCCAACGTGGAACCTGCACAACACAACCAAAGTACTTTGCCCCAACGAAACAGTGAGGTTGTCAATCTCACCGGCTTGCTGTAACAAAGGATTAGATGTATAGTGTGGATGATGATTGTTTACAGAAAACAGTAGAACAGTATTGCAAAGAGATTGTATTTCAAGATAGAGAATTGGACCGGGGTCCACAGTTCACTAGAGGTGTCTCTCCCATAAGATAAACAGCATGTTGGGTGAACAAATTACAGTTGGGCAATTGACAAATAAAGAGGGCATGACCATGCACATACATATTATGATGAGTATTGTGAGATTTAATTGGGCATTACGACAAAGTACATAGACCGCTATCCAGCATGCATCTATGCCTAAAAAGTCCACCTTCGGGTTATCATCCGAACCCTCCAAAGTATTAAGTTGCTAACAACAGACAATTGCATTAAGTATTGCGCGTAATGTAATCAGTAACTATATCCTCGAACATAGCACTAATGTTTTATCCCTAGTGGCAACAGCACATCCATAATCTTAGAGATTTCTGTCACTTCCCCAGATTCACGGAGACATGAACCCACTATCGAGCATAAATACTCCCTCTTGGAGTTACAAGCATCTACTTGGCCAGAGCATCTACTAGTAATGGAGAGCATGCAAGATCATAAACAACACATAGACAAAACTTTGATAATCAACATAACAAGTATTCTCTATTCATCGGATCCCAACAAACGCAACATATAGAATTACAGATAGATGATCTTGATCATGTTAGGCAGCTCACAAGATCCGACAATTAAGCACAATGGGGAGAAGACAACCATCTAGCTACTGCTATGGACCCATAGTCCAGGGGTAGACTACTCACACATCACTCCGGAGGCGACCATGGCGGCGTAGAGTCCTCCGGGAGATGATTCCCCTCTCCGGCAGGGTGCCGGAGGCGATTTCCTGAATCCCCCGAGATGGGATTGGCGGCGGCGGCGTCTCTGGAAGGTTTTCCGTATCGTGGCTCTCGGTACTGGGGGTTTCGCGACGGAGGCTTTAAGTAGGCGGAAGGGCAGGTCAGGAGGCGGCACGAGGGGCCCACACCATAGGGCCGCGCGGCCAGGGGCCAGGCCGCGCCGCCCTAGGGTGTCGCCACCTCGTGGCCCCACTTCGTCTCCTCTTCGGTCTTCTGGAAGCTTCGTGGCAAAATAGGACCCTGGGCGTTGATTTCGTCCAATTCCGAGAATATTTCGTTACTAGGATTTCTGAAACCAAAAACAGCAGAAAACAAAGAATCGGCACTTCGGCATCTTGTTAATAGGTTAGTTCCAGAAAATGCACGAATATGACATAAAGTGTGCATAAAACATGTAGATATCATCAATAATGTGGCATGGAACATAAGAAATTATCGATACGTCGGAGACGTATCAGTATTCACTTGAGAATAATCCTGACACACTTGAGTCAACATTTCTTACCTATCTTTACTAAGTAAAGTTAGCTAATCCCAAACATATAGCCCACTATTAAGTCCTTAAAACAATAGATGAGTAGATCACAGTTGGTATACAATACATGGTAGTCCAAAGAGAGGATACAACCATAAGGAAAATATCCTATTGGAAGATGTGTACCAACACCGGTTATAGTTAAATAAGAGTTACTCAGACCTGTAATAGGAGTAATAACAAGTGATTAAAATCAGTATATCAGGAAGATATCCTATTAGAAGGTGTAAACCAATACAAGTAATGGGTAAGTAAATTATCCAAACTTGTGAATCAACTGATAGTAAGTGATAAAAACAAGTGATATGAGGTAGTATAGACCATGATAAGTCAATCATGGGAGGTAAGGAAGAGGGATAGGAATAATATATGTCTACTCACAAGGTAGAGTTGTAATCATATATGATTCATCTGAGGATCATTATGTGATGAACCTCTAAAGTATTTAGGAGGAGTACAATAAGAAGCCAAGTGCTAAACAATAGTGCAAGAATTGTGTTCCCAAAACTATGGGAAGTGTGCCAAGCACATCATTACCATAGTCTTATGATAGAAATATTTGGAAATATAGCAACTATATTTCAATAGTTATGTGTCTAGAGTAGCAATGTTAGAACCTAGACATATCATGTGAGATAGTCCTCAATAAAATAAAAGTTAAGTAGTACTTCCAAACAAAACTAGGTTAACCTTAACTATCCTAGACCATTTTGTTTCAAGTTTATCTCATTGCAAATGTGCAATTAAGGTAAAAGTTGAGACAAATAGTAGAGTCCCCTATATTTGTGCTAAGTATCACGATATAAACCTATCTTATGTGGTGTGATATACTACACATCTCAGCCTGATGTTTAGAAATGTATTACTCAACTATTATAATCAGACTTATGATGGTGTGTATTATATGCACAAAGCTGAATCTTCTTGGATTTTATTGGATTTTCATTGTTTGACTAGATCCATACATGAAGTTTGACGTTGATATGCAAATGCATGTTGCAATATCAAGTTCTTACTTGATGCTATAGATCTAGAGGGTAATGGTATTCGTGTGAGGAAGTGACGAATTCTACAGATTCTGAAGACAAGATGAAGGTTCATCAGGAAAAGGAAGTAAAGTTGTGGGAAGCAACCAGAATATTCAGAAGGTAGTATCAACCAAAACTCATGCTCTGCCTCAACAGAGGAGTACTTTAGTACATAAGATGCATGAAGGTGAGAAATCTGGTGATTATGGTGAAGCTGAAGCAGATCCATAGTCAACATAGAAGAGGGAATGCATGGGAAATCACTTCGGATACTATATTCATAGTGTCAGTTAGTGGTTTTCTTGCAACAATAAACCCTCGAAGAAAGGAAGATGACCTATGAAACCATAGCAGATATAAGAAGACCATAGTTGATATCAGAATACCACAACTGGTATAGGATCAATACTGGAAGATAGAGTAGTAGATATCTCGTCCAATTGATCAGAATCTATGATAGAATCTATTTTCAGATAACAAATAGCCACAATTGATATCAAGTAATCCACCATTGGATTATTTGTACCAAGAAATTGTGAACAAATAAAACTTTGTTAGCCAAATAACACTGACCTATAAACATTTAGTCGAAGGATTCACATTGGATGTCCACAATTGAGTGGATGCACCACAGATATCCTTCACAAGACCTAGAAGAGTACAATCCATAAGCTATACTTAGACCAATATTCCAACCATCAATCCAATGGTTGGAAGAAAAGGAGTTGAAGACCATAAGAAAACTCTAAGGGGTAGAGTAAAGATTGAGTTGGATGTACAATAACTCAATATCTTAAGAAAGATAGATGAAGAAGGTCTGAACTGAGAGGAAGTTCGATCTTACTTTCTTAAGATTGTTGAACACTACTTTCAGAAGGATGTCAGACCAGAAGCCGAGGTTATACCTCGGGGAAGTAAGAAGTGGACTATAACTTGAGAAAGTGAGTAATATTTACTCAGAAGTACGGAAGCTCAAGTAAGTCAAACATAAATAAGATGGACAAAGGAAATACCGTAGACAAAATACAACTCGAGAAGGCTAATGACTGAAGGATATTGACTTTACCAAAGCTAAAGTCCATTAGAATGATTCCTTTCATGGAACCTAAAGAACACAAAATAGTTATAGGTATCAACTATAAACCATGATTGGATGGACTACATGAATCTAATCCATTCTTAGGAAAATAAACCATCACGACCATTCCATGCTAAGTACCTTACTAAGTACCATTATTGCAGTTTTGATAGTAAGGGAAAACAAAGACCTATTTACCAATAAGGAGTATGTTAACCAATTAGTCCCCAATTCAGATTATTAGGACAAGAAGAAGTCCCAATCATTGAATATTCAATGAGAAAGGAAACAAGCTTATAATGTTGGAAGAAAGCAATGAATCAAAGTAAGAACCATGGTTCAGAGACAAACCCTAATGGATTCCAGGAAGAATCTGGACAAGGGATGTATTCAATTATATCAAGTAAGATCACCATGGAGTTCGAGAAAAGATTTAGTCTGCACAAGCCAGATCCACACTCCGAAACGTGAGAGATATCAAACTTCGAGGACGAAGTTTAGTTTAAGGGGTAGAGACTATAATATCCCAGGTATTGGGGTTACAAAAATAGAGGAAACAGATGTGTGCATTGCATTCATGCATAGAAAATCTGGGGAATTTTCGCGCTTTAAAGTAAAACAGTCACAGTAACTGAAGTTTCACTTGACCTTGGTGGAATTGAAGTAGCTCATCAAGTCAAGCGCTATAAACCTCAATGTGACTTTGTTAAAACATTGTTTTGGGTAGAGATGATTTGATCTATGGGGTTAGATCAAATGGAACTAATAATCAACACAACAACACTTTACTCAATGATCAATTGCTTGATCTTATTAAAGATCATAACATGGTATTTCTTGCCATAACATAAGAACATTTATTTAAGTACAAATCAAGTAACAATAATTGGAGAAACTATTCTTCACTTATCTTCTCCATGTCTTAAACTAATCCATATCCTTATCATAAACCCTATGATATCCATTCTACTTGAATCTTGGAAACAAGACAAGGAGATCCAACCAAGGAATATATTCTTCTCTATTCCAAATTATTAAGCATCAAACCTAGAGAGGTGAGATTTCTATATTATTTATTAGAGTAGCAATAACAAACCCGGAGGCAAACCTTGGATATAAATATCCATATGATCACAACATCATCTTTAAGAGGAACCCTAGGATATTATTCCAGGCAACCCTAGAGAGAGATAACTAATTATGTTAAACATAGATATTGATGATCACATCATTCTCTATGGAGCCTAACCTTAGGTTCGTACTAAAGTCCTTCCCAAATGAGAGAGACCATTCATATTAATCCTAGCTCTGTCTATTTAAGAATAAAGGACAACCTTTGAACTAAAGTATTAGGTTGAAAACCATTTCCCTTGGAGTGGTGAGATAACCTAATATCACATGGAATAATACCATATCCATGAATTGATAAAATGAGGAGGAGATTAATTTAACCAAGATAGCCAAGTGGAGATTTAGACTAAATGCCTATTGAGATATTGTGAAAACACCATAAACCCAAGATCAACTATTCCTATGAGAGGGAAATTAAGCCATGGTGCTACACTCAAATTAGTTGAGGCAACACTTGAAATTGGAGGAAGAGAACTATCCATATACCAGATGATTATATCATCATTGTTTTTGTAGAACCCTAACAGAATATCTCAGGTATTCTCCTGGGATATAAATTATTTAGGTAACCATAATAGTCCCATCCTAGAAAGTAAAATAGAAGTAATATACCCTAGTTGATCAAGACAATGCTTGATCATGGGAGTGAGAAACCTATTTAATGAAAGATACCTTAGGAAGCCCAACCTTGATCATTATAAATTGAGTAGTGATCATAAACCCTAAGAACTTGAGGTAGAGGATGTTAAGAGCATAAGAAAATTTTAGAATCAAACTCTATATTTTATATGGTGAGAAACCATTCATCATTATAACCAAAGTTAACTATAAAAAGAATCATAGCCACTTTAATTACTTTCTTAATAGATTAAGGATATAAAGGAAGTTAATAGAAATAAGATAGAATCAATTCTCAAATCCTTAGTAATTAAAGGAGAACAGAAATAATTAAGCAAGTAACCACTTTAAAATGGATAGGGAAACTAAACCCTAGTTGTGTATCACTTGGGTGATCACAACTATAGGTCTAGTTCACATAGGAGTTTCAAACTATTTACCATTAGGTGAATATCATTAGAACCCTAGAATTGCTCACAAACTAAATCTTAGACTTCAATTATTGAACCTAAGATTAACCTAGAGCTAAATACTATAATTAAAACCATATGTGTGATCAACCACTTAACCCCATAAACCCAAGCCCAAACCATGATGAGAGTAATTTCTACTCTACGTATTTCTAAGTGTTGTTAAAAATATGATACTTGTGCTAACTCTAAAATAGGGTTATGATCACAATCTACATGACCTTACTATATAAATGCTCACATAAAATCATATGTATGTAACCAACATCTCAAATAAGAGGTCAAGTTCTAATGATAACTTCAAAAGTACTTGCAATAGGAATTATCAACTCTAAATAAGTAAAAAGAGAGTTGCAATCCAAATAAAAAGGGAACTTTAAAAACACCTATAATCATGCTTAATTAATATGTTGAATAAGCCCATATGTATGAAATAGAATCAAATATAAAATGCCTTCTTCCAATAAGAAAGTGGTGTAATAACCATTGCACTAATTCTTCATGGAATTAACCTCATTGAAATACCTGCAAAATAGAAAAGAATGAAAATTTAAATTAAAAACAGAATACAAAATAGGAAATACAAAACAGTAAATGAAAGGAAGAGAAAATGGACGTACCTGTCTTACCAAACCGCAACAGCCCAACAGCAAAGCCCAGTAACTGGTCCAGCAGAGCAGCCCATCAAGCAGCCCAGGCCCAGCCCAACTTACCTCTTCGTTGAAATATCGACGAGAGGAGTCGTCCTCATCCCTTCTCCTCGCAGGGACGACAACACGACGGAGTGCTCAGCTTCTCCTCTCGCTGGCGTCCTCTCCTCGCTCGGTGACGTGACGAGGCGCGCATCCATCGCCTATAAAAGCTTCCGAACGAACCCTGGCCTCCGTTTCCTTCTTCCTCCGCTCGATTTCCTCCCCACACCTAACCCTGGCCGCACCGGTGACCTCAAGCGCCGCCGGTGGAGACCACCCCGTGCCACGCCGTAGCTACCAATGGAACCGCCATGGTCGACTTGTTCATCCTGCGGGAGGAATCGGGCCACCGTGACCGAAATCGGCGCCGACGACCTCAACTCCCCGACGGCCGGAGTTGGAAATTCCGGCGATGCCGACCTCCTCTCGCCTCGCCGTCAAGCGCATCGTCTTCAGGGTGAGCCACTGGTGCTCAAGCACTCCCTAGCTTCTTCGATTTCGCCCTAAATCGTTCCCGCATCAATAGCCAGCGAGTGCCGCCGCTCGTCCTCGCCGCCGGACTTACTCCGATGACCGTTTAGGGGCGGCGCTGATACCAATCGACTCGTCACGATGTGCTGGTTCGGGTGGCACTAGAATTTCGACCGCGCGGACCCGGAAACGGCGGCGCCGTCGCCGACATCCCGCCGGCAGTAGACCTCCAGGCCACCTCGTTGATTTTGACCACGGTCAAGCCAACGTGGCTGCCACGCTGGAACTAGGCCCACTGGTCAGTGACTAGATGGGTAGTTAAACCAGGTAGCTCTAGCATTGTTAGTTAATTTAAATTACAGAAAATTGCTGAATCTTTGTAAATTCATATCAAATTCAATATAACTCAGAAAAATATAAATGTGATATCAAAATTCTTAGAAAAGAAAACTCTATTCAATAAAAATATAAAATGAAATTTTTATTTTTAATAAAAATTTAATTGTTTAATAATGGTTATTTAAGCCTTTACTTTTATTCTTAATTGAATTAAAAATTCAATAATTAGGAAAAGATTATAAAATAAATAAAAACCAGTAAAGTAAATAAAGAAAACATTAAAACTAATTTTCTTTATTTGGAACTTTTTAAATCTATATTAATAGGAATTAAACCCTGATTAATAATTACCCTAAATATTAAATCTTTAAAAATAGAAATATGCCAAATCCAATATTAATTTTATTTCAAAGTTATTAACAACTTCAACCTTAAAGTGAAGTTATTAATTCAAGAACTTTAGGGTATTTAGAAAACCCTAATTTCATAAGTAATAGAACTAGGAACTCATCATTTCATGTGATTCCTAAAACCCTAAATTAATTAGGAACCCTAGTTCCATTATTACATGTGAACCCTAAATTACTTCTAAAACCTAAACCCTAGATCCTCACATGAAATCATGGTATTCTATTTTTCATCCATAGTATCATAACAGGAATTAAACACATGCCATGCCACATAAAAGTTGTAGGAGCCCCATCATCAATCATATAGTAGTCCATATACACATACCTATCCAACTTAGTTGATCCAATTGGATCAACCACTTCTAAATCCTAGTTCCTACCATCCAACTTACCAACCTTAACCATTCCTATTTAATTAGCATCACACCATGGTGATGATCCCGAATAGCAACCCTGCATATTATCTTGTCTTACCTAACCATACTCCACTAAACCCTACCAGTGTGAGATAATTATTAATCATCCCATTTAGGAAACCAACATTCCTTCTTTAGTAGATCCAATAACCAACCCTAGACAACCTCAACCCTAATTGCAATACTTCTTAATACTTAAGAAGTATGTTCTTCAAAAGTTATTCTTTTGAAGAAAATAAGGAAACCATCATCAATCCTACCTAATAGAACCTATAGCCAATAACCAGCTATCACCAACAAGGTATACCAATCATGATAGCAACCATGAATAATTAATCGCTTAAGTTGCTTATGCTTAAGTAAAACCAATCAAGCCTAGTTGCTAATGGATCCAACTATGTTGTGATCCATATACTACTTACTCCAGAAACCAATTAGAACCATAGAAAACCATAGAACTTCACAACCCTAATTATCATACTTGTTCTTCATTGAAGAACATGTTCTTCAAAAGTTATTCTTCCGAAGTATATGATAATTAATCATTAACCATACCATGTAGTGCTAAAACCAACCATTATTCATCACATGTTGGGATTATACCAAATGTTATTTTTGTGTGCTATTAGTGTTATTATTATGATATATTACAACATCTGTTTATGATACCATGTAACCACACCTGAATAAGAACCTTGTTTGTGAATCACTCTAAAAGTGCAACACAACCTGAACCAATCATTACGACTCACTGATCCAAAATCATCAGGGTTAGGTCACGTTTAGAGCGATTGCATCTCATACTTATGCATTATTGCATCTTTGCCAATCTTTTAAACATCGTCCTTACCGGATGATGATGCTATTTCAGAATTTGGAGTTACTACGTATCGAAGACCTTGCCTACATAATCTTGCAGTCAAGAAAGGCAAGTTCATCGCTTGCTCATGTCATTTGAGTATCTTTATCAAATTACTTGCAAAGTACTATGATTATCACTATTGCATAAAAACCAAAACCACTATTTTCATAACTATGAATATGACTATGTGGTGGGCAATGGAACCATGGATTGTGTTGATATGGTGGAGGTTCCATTGCAAGGGTTTACATCCATCTAGGATTAAACAACAAATGTCGTCAGTGATTCTTGTGCCGTAATAACCGTGTTAACCATAAGATCTGGAGTGGGATGGAATAGTCAATTGTATTTCCACCTCTTGTACATCAACGGATGCGCTTTACCGTAGACCCTTGATCCAAGAGAGGACAAGTGGTACCCTTGATCCAAGAGAGGACAAGTGGTAGGGTGGGGGTCCCGATAAAGTCCCCACGGTAATTGCGGTCTATGATGGGTTGCAGCTGCTGGCGAAGGAGTTCATGGTAGAGACCTAAACTGTTGTCGTGGTCGGGGTCCGTCCCTAAAGGGGTGTAAGTGGACCGACGAGGACCCAGGGTCGGAGTTTGCAACAACGGGTGGGTGTATGAGGCAGCGGAGGAATATGATTGGCTATGACCTTATACCGGGCCTCACACCAAAGGAAGTGTGGACGGGTTGCGCGCCCGGTTGGCACCAAGGTTAAGATCTCTTATGGGTAAAGCAACACACCTCTGCAGAGTGTAAAGAACCGTGACCTGTCACTCCCTGTTTCGGGATATGGAACTGCGAACGCGGCCGGAAAGGAGCTCCATGAAGTTCTAGTAAACCGGTGAAGGTTGACGGACATAGTTCTTCTGAATAAAAGCAACCTCTTGAAGAAATGATTATGAAAACCTGCATTGGTATTAGACTTTCTGGTCTAATGCCGTAGCTAGTGCATTAAACACCTCTTTCCTATAATGAACTTGTTGAGTACGCTCGTACTCATCCCACTCTTAAATCCCCTGCTTAGATATGGAGGCATCGAAGGAGGATCTACAGTGCAACTCGAAGACCGAGGAGTCAACAACTACTTCACGAGACGGGACCCTGTCAGAGGAGTCAGATACCACATCCAACAAGGAGAAAACCTAGTTTAGCCATAGAAGGGAACTAGTTTCCTAAACCTAGCTCCTATTTAACTAGAGTCTATTCTTAGCCTCTGTAGTTAGTGAAATACTCTACACATAGAGTTCGTGATAAGACTAGACTACGAGTCGTTCTTCTGGAGTTTATTTGCAATTTTACCTCATTGTAAAGTAGGAGGCTGTGATGATCTTATGTAACAGAGTCGATGTTGTAATTCTATAGACATACCTTGGACCCGCATATGTTTCTGTTGTACCACTCTGAGCGATATAATACTAGTGGAACGGTGTTTCATTGGTGTTGTATCAGACTTGCATACTACACCATGCAGTGGTATGCCGGGTCACCACACAAGTTGGCCTTTTGATGCACAAGATTGCCTTGATTTTCTCCGGGTTAACTTCGATGCCCCTGTTAGAGACAATGAAGCCAAGGAGTTTTCCGGCTGGAACGCCAAAGATGCACTTCAGCGGATTCAACAACATCTTGTACCGTCGGAGATTCTCAAAGGTTTCTGTGAGATCGCTGATCAAGTCGGATCCTTTCCGGGTTATGACCGCGATGTCATCGACGTAAGCGTGTACTTCCGGCCAATTTGGTCCTTCAAGCACCGCTGCATCGTACGTTGGTAGGTGGCACCTGCGTTTTTCAAACCAAAAGGCATGGTAACATAGCAGTAAGTGCCAAACGGGGTGATGAACGAGGTCGCCTTTTGGTCGGACTTCTTCATCCGGATCTGGTGATACCCGGAATATGCGTCAAGAAAACACAGAAGTTCCGCCCCTGCCGTCGAATCAATGACTTGGTCAATGCGCGGCAGGGGAAACGGATCCTTCGGACAATGCTTATTCAAGCCGGAGTAATCGATGCACATTCTTAGTATTTCAGAATTCTTTTTGGGTACAAGGACGGGATTTGCGACCCAATCAGTGTGGATAACTTCTATTACAAAACCTGCCTCTAGTAACTTTGCTAATTCCATTCCTATGGCGCGGCGCTTCTTATCTCCAAAGCGTCGCATAGCTTGCTTCACCGGTTTAGCCCCCGGGTTTATGTTGAGGTAGTGCTCGGCGAGTTCCCTTGGTACTCCGGACATGTCAGAAGGTTGCCATGCGAAGATGTCCATGTTAGCACGGAGGAACTCGACGAGCGCGTCTTCCTATTTGGGGTCCATGTTGGCTCCGACCGAGACCTGCTTGGTAGTGTCTCCTTCCTTGAAGTTGACTTTCTTGGTCTCTATCGCGGCCTTGAAGGAATTTTTCTGTTCGGAGATCTGTTTCTTGGTGGTCTGCATTTCAGTCGGATCCACCGCGGCTCTCTAGCCTTTCAGCTCCTCTCAGATATCACAGACTCTGCGAAGGCGGCTTCGCCCAACTCGCACTCATGAGCCTTTTTGTAGTCTCTGGATACGGTAATCATACCATTGGGACCTGGAATCTTGAGCTTGTTGTAGATGTAGCACACTCTTGCGTGGAACTTATGGTAGGTGGGCCTGCCGAAGATGACGTGGTAGGAGCTCTTGAATGGCACAACCTCAAACGTGATCATCTCTTCGCGGAAATTATTAACATCGCCGAATTCCACGGGAAGTCTGATGCTGCCGAGGGAGTTCGCCTTTTTACCCGGAACCACGCCATGAAACTCAGTGTTACTGTGTTTGAGCTGTTCCTTGGTAAGGTTCATCCGCTCCAGAGTCTCCAGGTACATGATGTTCAAGCTGGCTCCGCCATCCATGAGGCACTTGGAGAAGTCATAGCCGTCGATGCGGGGACTTATAACCAAGGCGTAGCACTCTTTTGGCACAATGGTAGGATGATCCTGCCTATCAAATGTGCACGGGACTTCCGACCACCTGACATACTGCGGCACAGCCGGAACTGTGGCGTTCAGGATCCGGAAAGATGACTTGCTGGCGCGGACTGTTGGGGTTCCGAGGAAGGTGTGGTATGCACCTACACTCTTTTTGTTGAAAGGGTTGGATTTAGCTGCGGATCCTTCCTTGGGATCCGGTGAAGCATCATCCTCATCCATCGCCTCGGAACTGTCATCTTCTGTGTCCTTGTTCTTGCCCTTGCCTCCTTTGCCGCGTGGGCGGTGCTTCCGGGCTCGCTTGTATCCTGCTTCCGGGTCGTTTTTCAGATCATTGACCCACTTGCAGTTGCGGTTAGTGTGAGTGGACTTCCCCGTAGTCGGATCCAGATGGGCCAGGCAGGGCATGTCTCTGTACTCTTCGTAGGTTTGGGGGCGCGGGATCCGGCAGCGGTGACTTCATCACCACGCTGCTGGCCCCTGCCGGCTCCGCCTCCGCGACCGCGGCCTCTTCCGCCTCCTTGACCTCCGCGTTGAAAAGCCATGGCGACCATCTCGGATCCGCCACTCTTCTGGTTATCAGGGGGGTTTTTTCACTTATTGCCGCTGCTGTTACCGTTATCACGGTTCTTCTTCTGCTGATACAGGGGAATTGCTGTAGCTGGGAGATCTCCGCCTGCGTTGTCATCGGCGGCGGTGTGATCGCTGGCAATGGTGATCATGTCATCCAAAGTCAGTTTATTTGCGTTGACCAAGCAAGTGAGCTTGTGTCGCAGCAGTCCTACTCTCTGCAATCCACCTATGAAGGCGTTTATGGCTGTACGATTGTCGACGTTTTCGCACTCGTTTCTGCATGCCAACCATCGTGTGAGGAAGTGTCTTGAAGTTTCTCCCTTCTTCTGGATACATGCTTGTAAGTCGCTTGTTGTGGCAGGCCTTTTGTAGGTGCCCCTGAAGTGCTTTTCGAAGGCGATCTTCAGGTCAAACCAGCAAAAGATAGAGTTCTTCTCGAGGTCGCTGAGCCAGATCCGGGCTGGACCTACAAGGTACAGCTGAAGCATGCGGCAGGCGATATTAGGGGTTCCTCCGGCAAAGGTTACTGCATTATAGTAATCCTCAATCCAGGTATCCGGCCTTTCCGTGCCGTCATAATTCTTCAGGTTTCCGGGTAGCTTGAGGTTCATCCTTGGCTTTGGTTCCTCTCGAATCATCCTGCCAAAGCACTTTGGGCCGATGTAGTCAGTCTTGTATTCATTGAGATGTTCCCGCGCATCACGCGAGCCGTTGCGAGGGGATTTTGAGCGTGAGCGAGATCTCCGGCCACCGCCTCCGCCTCCACCTCCACCGCTAGGTGGTGGTGAGGGAGACCTGCGAGGGGGCCGATGCGACCTTTTGCTTATGCCTTCTGATTCTCCCCGCCCTTCGCGATGCTGGCTCCGGCTGCGATGGCTGCCTTCACCCTGGTGCTGGCTGCCTTGGCCGTTCCGGCTTCTGCGAGGCTCCGGGTCGCGTTCTTCGTTCCGACTCCTCCTAGGCTCAGGCTCGCGATCATTGATCTGGCTCCGGCGAGGTTCCGGCGTTCGCTCCCTGTTCCTGTTCCTTGAGGGCAGCACGTTGTCGCGGATATTGATTCCGCTAGGCCCATGGGGCCTGGTGTTTCCGGCTGGACTACGGTGGCGAGGAGGACGCGGATATCCATTAGGCGGAGGTGAGGGATTGCGGTACTTGTCCTTACCAGTGTACATTGCATCCTTTCCCTTTCTCGGATCTGACGGAGGTGTCTTCGATGGTACAGGGATTGGATTTGGGTGTTCTCTGGTTTTCCTTCTGCGTTCCGAGGATCCGGTTCGCGATTCATCGTCACGATGGCGATTGTCGTAGGCGTCCTTCTGCGCGGTAGAGATGCAATGCTCCGGGTTGGATTCCAACTTGCGCGAAGTATCTGCCTTGCTCTGCTGCTTCATTGCTGAAGCAACGAGTGTACGGACGTAGTTGATGTCGATCTCTTCATCCTTTTTCTTCAAGATCTCCACAGCCTTCTTCATATTGTCCTTCGGAGTGGCGTACGGCTGCTGCTCGGTCGGAGTTGCGAAAGTGATCTTACGGGGAGCTATAGTTTCTCGCCGGATCTTATCGATCTCCTGTTGAGCCTCAGTGATCTTGTCCTCTCAATGCTTCCGGAGTTGCTTGACTTTCACCAGTGATTCGTCCACCTCCTGCTCGCGCTTGAGAAAGTTGTCCACAAAATTCGCGGCCTCCTTCCTCTCGTCAATCATTGCGGCTGCGGTTTGGGCAAACTTTTGGGCTGTGGCTAGCATCTCCAATCTCTTAGCTTCTAGCACTTCTGCGTCTTCGGGAGTGATGGGTTTGTTGAGGATGTCCGAGTGTGCGATTGCATCCATGCCTGCTTGCTCAACCAGTTCTTCTGGGGACAAGACTTCCTTACGCGGTCGTTCCCGCGAAAGCGGAGATCCTGTGTGGGATGGCTGTGGGTCGGAGTGGGTGTTTTCATCCTCTGATTCCCGTTGATCCAGCGCCGCCAAGGTTGCAAGAACCTGTTTAGGCTGGGCGGATTCAACTTCAGGCTGATCACCGTATCCGTACTCCTTTACCTTGCGATCGAACTCTTCAGTATCCATGGAGGGGGTATCCCCGGAAATTGGGCTTAGGTTACCCAGAAGTGACTCTTCACCCGGAGCGCCGCTTTCTCCGACAGCCTCCTGCTGATCCGGAGCAACGCTGTTTTCCGGTGCCTCAACCTGCTCGGGACCAGCTCCGGCTTCTTGAGGGGCGGTTCCGGCGGTATGGGCCAAGAAGTGTACGAAGTGACACCTTTGTTTCTCTAACACCTGGGAGACCTAGGCAGATCTGCATTGGTCTTCCACCTTTGTTTCCTGCTCAGGGGCGGATTGGGTGGGTTTTGATTTTTCCAGATCCAAGGCGGAATCTTCTTTAGGAAGCTCCAGCATCTCAGATCGGATCTTCGCGACTGCGTCCCCGGCGCGATCGCGTCGGCGTTATTTACGACGGGTTTCCGCCGGAATCGACGGTTTCCCCGATGAAGATGTGTATGCCGCCAACTGGGACGATGGAGAGCTTGACGGGGTTTGTCTTAGCTGGAATCCAGCACTCATCCGGAGGGACGATCGGAAGGTTTCCGGCGTAGAGGACGCACCCCACAGCGATGGTGTCGTCGTAGCTTCCCATGGCGGAACCCTCCCGGTTCCGGCCTCCAGACGCCGCAGGCCCCACGGTGGGCGCCAACTGTCGTTGCCTAATCGACGGTGCCTCAGAGGAGGGATCCTCACGAGGGGGAGAAGAAGTAGGGGCCATAGGGCGGAGTGCACACGGGACGGTGGTATGTGATACGTCTCCGACGTATCGATAATTTCTTATGTTCCATGCCACATTATTGATGATATCTACATGTTTTATGCACACTTTATGTCATATTCGTGCATTTTCTGGAACTAACCTATTAACAAGATGCCGAAGTGCCGATTCTTTTTCTGCTGTTTTTGGTTTCAGAAATCCTAGTAACGAAATATTCTCGGAATTGGACGAAATCAACGCCCAGGGTCCTATTTTGCCACGAAGCTTCCAGAAGACCGAAGAGGAGACGAAGTGGGGCCACGAGGCGGCCAAACCCTAGGGCGGCGCGGCCCCTGCCCTGGCCGCGCGGCCCTATGGTGTGGGCCCCTCGTGTGGCCCCCTGACCTGCCCTTCCGCCTACTTAAAGCCTCCGTCGCGAAACCCCCAGTACCGAGAGCCACGATACGGAAAACCTTCCAGAGACGCCGCCGCCGCCAATCCCATCTCGGGGGATTCAGGAGATCGCCTCCGGCACCCTGCCGGAGAGGGGATTCATCTCCCGGAGGACTCTACGCCGCCATGGTCGCCTCCGGAGTGATGTGTGAGTAGTCTACCCCTGGACTATGGGTCCATAGCAGTAGCTAGATGGTTGTCTTCTCCCCATTGTGCTTCATTGTCGGATCTTGTGAGCTGCCTAACATGATCAAGATCATCTATCTGTAATTCTATATGTTGCGTTTGTTGGGATCCGATGAATAGAGAATACTTGTTATGTTGATTATCAAAGTTATGTCTATGTGTTGTTTATGATCTTGCATGCTCTCCGTTACTAGTAGATGCTCTGGCCAAGTAGATGCTTGTAACTCCAAGAGGGAGTATTTATGCTCGATAGTGGGTTCATGTCTCCGTGAATCTGGGGAAGTGACAGAAATCTCTAAGATTATGGATGTGCTGTTGCCACTAGGGATAAAACATTAGTGCTATGTTCGAGGATATAGTCACTGATTACATTACGCGCAATACTTAATGCAATTGTCTGTTGTTAGCAACTTAATACTGGAGGGGGTTCGGATGATAACCTGAAGGTGGACTTTTTAGGCATAGATGCATGCTGGATAGCGGTCTATGTACTTTGTCGTAATGCCCAATTAAATCTCACAATACTCATCATAATATATATGTGCATGGTCATGCCCTCTTTATTTGTCAATTGCCCAACTGTAATTTGTTCACCCAACATGCTGTTTATCTTATGGGAGAGACACCTCTAGTGAACTGTGGACCCCGGTCCAATTCTCTATACTGAAATACAATCTACTGCAATATTGTTCTACTGTTTTCTGCAAACAATCATCATCCACACTATACATCTAATCCTTTGTTACAGCAAGCCGGTGAGATTGACAACCTCACTGTTTCGTTGGGGCAAAGTACTTTGGTTGTGTTGTGCAGGTTCCACGTTGGCGCCGAAATCCCTGGTGTTGCGCCGCACTACATCCCGCCGCCATCAACCTTCAACGTGCTTCTTGGCTCCTACTGGTTCGATAAACCTTGGTTTCATACTGAGGGAAAACTTGCCGCTGTACGCATCACACCTTCCTCTTGGGGTTCCCAACGGACGCGTCTTTGTACGCGTATCAAGCTCTTTTTTCTCGGCGCCGGGAGATCAAGACACGCTGCAAGGGGAGTCTCCACATCCCAATCTCTTTACTTTGTTTTTGTCTTGCTTAGTTTTATTTACTACTTTGTTTGCTGCACTAAATCAAAACACAAAAAAATTAGTTGCTAGTTTTACTTTATTTGCTATCTTGTCTGCTATATCAAAAAACACAAAAAAATTAGTTACTTGCATTTACTTTATCTAGTTTGCTTCATTTATTGTTGCTAAAATGGCTACCCCTGAAAATACTAAGTTGTGTGACTTCACAACCACAAATAATAATGATTTCTTATGCACACCTATTGCTCCACCTGCTACTACAGCAGAATTCTTTGAAATTAAACCTGCTTTACTGAATCTTGTTATGCGAGAGCAATTTTCTGGTGTTAGTTCTGATGATGCTGCTGCCCATCTTAATAATTTTGTTGAACTATGTGAAATGCAAAAATATAAAGATGTAGATGGTGACATTATAAAATTAAAATTGTTCCCTTTCTCATTAAGAGGAAGAGCTAAAGATTGGTTGCTATCTCTGCCTAAGAATAGTATTGATTCATGGACTAAATGCAAGGATGCTTTTATTGGTAGATATTATCCCCCTGCTAAAATTATATCTTTGAGGAGTAGCATAATGAATTTTAAACAATTAGATACTGAACATGTTGCACAAGCATGGGAAAGAATGAAATCTCTGGTTAAAAATTGCCCAACCCATGGACTGACTACTTGGATGATCATCCAAACCTTCTATGCAGGACTAAATTTTTCTTCGCGGAATTTATTGGATTCAGCTGCTGGAGGTACCTTTATGTCCATCACTCTTGGTGAAGCAAGAAAGCTTCTTGATAATATGATGATTAATTACTCTGAATGGCACACGGAAAGAGCTCCACAAGGTAAGAAGGTAAATTCTGTCGAAGAAACCTCTTCCTTGAGTGATAAGATTGATGCTATTATGTCTATGCTTATGAATGGTAGGCCTAATGTTAATTCTAATAATGTTCCGTTAGCGTCATTGGGTACTCAAAAAGAATATGTTGATGTGAATTTCATTAAAAATAACAATTACAATGATTCTAGGCCATATCCTGCTAATGGTAACTCTTATGGTAGATATGTTTCACCTAATGAAGAAAAGATGCTAGAAATTGAAAGATCCACCAAGAGCTTTATGCAATCACAATATGAGCAAAATAAATTGTTTACTAAAACTATGAATGAGCAATCTACCTTGTTGAAGAATATAGGGAATCAACCTGAAAATCTGAATAGGGAGATCTCGGGGTTGCAAACTAAACTTGCTAATGCTGAAAACCGAATCTCATACATGTCTGCATCACAATCTTCTTTAATTAATAAAATGGCTGCTAAACCCGAGGATTTAGATAACAAAATTACTACTACAGCAAATGCCATCCAAGTTAGAATTAATGAGAATATAAGATTAATGGCTGAACTGCGTGCTAGGTGGGATAGAGAAGAAAATGAAAAACTAGCTAAAGAGAAGAATGTAGCTAAAGTTTGGACTATTACCACGACTAGTAGTGCTAATGCTACACATGTTGCTGCACCTCCTACTATTAATAATAAAAGAATTGGTGTTAGCAATGTTTTCACTTCTAATGCAAAGCGCGAGAAACTGCCTAAATCGCTAAAACTCATTAAATCGCACTGTGATAAAACTGCTGAAATTTTTCCCAACATTGGGGATGATGATCCCATTGCTTTAGATTATAATGGTTTGAATTTTGATGATTGCCACATCTCTGAAATTATAAAGTTCTTGCAAAATCTTGCTAAAAGTCCTAATGCTAGTGCTATAAATTTGGCTTTCAGGCAACATATTACAAATGCTCTCATAAAAGCTAGAGAAGAGAAACTAGAGCGCGAAGCCTCTATTCCTAGAAAGCTAGAGGATGGTTGGGAGCCCATCATTAAGATGAAGGTTAAAGATTTTGATTGTAATGCTTTATGTGATCTTGGTGCAAGTATTTCTGTTATGCCTAAGAAAATTTATAATATGCTTGACTTGCCACCGCTGAAAAATTGTTATTTGGATGTTAATCTTGCTGATCATTCTATAAAGAAACCTTTGGGGAAAGTTGATAATGTTCACATTACCGTTAACAATAACCTTGTCCCCGTTGATTTTGTTGTCTTGGATATTGAATGCAATGCATCTTGTCCCATTATATTGGGAAGACCTTTTCTTCGAACTGTTGGTGCTATCATTGATATGAAGGAAGGTAATATAAAATATCAATTTCCTCTCAAGAAAGGTATGGAACACTTCCCTAGAAAGAGAATGAAGTTACTTTTGATTCTATTATTAGAACAAATTATGATGTTGACACTTCGTCTCTTGATAATACTTGATACACACTTTCTGCGCCTAGCTGAAAGGCGTTAAAGAAAAGCGCTTATGGGAGACAACCCATGGTTTTTACTACAGTACTTTGTTTTTATTTTGTGTCTTGGAAGTTGTTTACTACTGTAGCAACCTCTACTTATCTTAGTTTAGTGTTTTGTTGTGCCAAGTAAAGTCGTTGATAGAAAAGTTCATACTAGATTTGGATTACTGCGCAGAAACAGATTTCTTTGCTGTCACGAATCTGGGCTGTTTTCTCTGTAGGTAACTCAGAAAATTATGCCAATTTACGTGAGTTATCCTCAGATATGTACGCAACTTTCATTCAATTTGAGTATTTTCATTTGAGCAAGTCTGGTGCCTCGATAAAATTCGTCAATACGAACTGTTCTGTTTTGACAGATTCTGCCTTTTATTTCGCATTGCCTCTTTTGCTATGTTGGATGAATTTCTTTGATCCATTAATGTCCAGTAGCTTTATGCAATGTCCAGAAGTGTTAAGAATGATTATGTCACCTCTGAACATGTTAATTTTTATTGTCCACTAACCCTCTAATGAGTTGTTCTAAGTTTGGTGTGGAGGAAGTTTTCAAGGATCAAGAGAGGAGTATGATGCAATATGATCAAGGAGAGTGAAAGCTCTAAGCTTGGGGATGCCCCGGTGGTTCACCCCTGCATATTCTAAGAAGACTCAAGCGTCTAAGCTTGGGGATGCCCAAGGCATCCCCTTCTTCATCGACAACATTATCAGGTTCCTCCACTGAAACTATATTTTTATTCCATCACATCTTATGTGCTTTGCTTGGAGCGTCGGTTTGTTTTTGTTTTCGTTTTGTTTGAATAAAATGGATCCTAGCATTCAATGTATGGGAGAGAGACACGCTCCGCTGTAGCATATGGACAAGTATGTCCTTAGTTTCTACTCATAGTATTCATGGCGAAGTTTCTTCTTCGTTAAATTGTTATATGGTTGGAATTGGAAAATGATACATGTAGTAAATTGCTAAAATGTCTTGGATAATGTGATACTTGGCAATTGTTGTGCTCATGTTTAAGCTCTTGCATCATATACTTTGCACCCATTAATGAAGAAATACATAGAGCATGCTAAAATTTGGTTTGCATATTTGGTTTCTCTAAGGTCTAGATAATTTCTAGTATTGAGTTTGAACAACAAGGAAGACGGTGTAGAGTCTTATAATGTTTACAATATGTCTTTTATGTGAGTTTTGCTGCACCGGTTCATCCTTGTGTTTGTTTCAAATAAGCCTTGCTAGCCTAAACCTTGTATCGAGAGGGAATACCTCTCATGCATCCAAAATACTTGAGCCAACCACTATGCCATTTGTGTCCACCATACCTACCTACTACATGGTATTTCTCCGTCATTCCAAAGTAAATTGCTTGAGTGCTACCTTTAAAGTTCCATCATTCACCTTTGCAATATATAGCTCATGGGACAAATAGCTTAAAAACTATTGTGGTATTGAATATGTACTTATGCACTTTATCTCTTATTAAGTTGCTTGTTGTGCGATAACCATGTTCACTGGGGACGCCATCAACTACTCTTTGTTGAATTTCATGTGAGTTGCTATGCATGTTCGTCTTGTCTGAAGTAAGAGAGATCTACCACCTATGGTTAAGCATGCATATTGTTAGAGAAGAACATTGGGCCGCTAACTAAAGCCATGATCCATGGTGGAAGTTTCAGTTTTGGACAATATCCTCAATCTCATATGAGAAAATTATTAATTGTTGTTACATGCTTATGCATAAAAGAGGAGTCCATTATCTGTTGTCTATGTTGTCCCGGTATGGATGTCTAAGTTGAGAATAATCAATAGCGAGAAATCCAATGCGAGCTTTCTCCTTAGACCTTTGTACAAAGTGCGGCATAGAGGTACCCCTTTGTGACACTTGGTTAAAACATGTGCATTGTGATGATCCGGTAGTCCAAGCTAATTAGGACAAGGTGCGGGCACTATTAGTATACTATGCATGAGGCTTGCAACTTGTAAGATATAATTTACATGATACATATGCTTTATTACTACCGTTGACAAAATTGTTTCATGTTTTCAAAATCAAAGCTCTAGCACAAATATAGCAATCGATGCTTTTCCTCTATGGAGGACCATTCTTTTACTTTCATTGTTGAGTCAGTTCACCTATTTCTCTCCACCTCAAGAAGCAAACACTTGTGTGAATTGTGCATTGATTCCTACATACTTGCATATTGCACTTATTATATTACTCTATGTTGACAATATCCATGAGATATACATGTTATAAGTTGAAAGCAACCGCTGAAACTTAATCTTCCTTTGTGTTGCTTCAATACCTTTACTTTGAATTATTGCTTTATGAGTTAACTCTTATGCAAGACTTATTGATGCTTGTCTTGAAGTGCTATTCATGAAAAGTCTTTGCTATATGATTCACTTGTTTACTCATGTCATATACATTGTTTTGATCGCTGCATTCACTACATATGCTTTACAAATAGTATGATCAAGGTTATGATGGCATGTCACTCCAGAAATTATCTTTGTTATCGTTTTACCTGCTCGGGACGAGCAGAACTAAGCTTGGGGATGCTGATACGTCTCCGACGTATCGATAATTTCTTATGTTCCATGCCACATTATTGATGATATCTACATGTTTTATGCACACTTTATGTCATATTCGTGCATTTTCTGGAACTAACCTATTAACAAGATGCCGAAGTGCCGATTCTTTGTCTGCTGTTTTTGGTTTCAGAAATCCTAGTAACGAAATATTCTCGGAATTGGACGAAATCAACGCCCAGGGTCCTATTTTGCCACGAAGCTTCCAGAAGACCGAAGAGGAGACGAAGTGGGGCCACGAGGCGGCCAAACCCTAGGGCGGCGCGGCCCCTGCCCTGGCCGCGCGGCCCTATGGTGTGGGCCCCTCGTGTGGCCCCCTGACCTGCCCTTCCGCCTACTTAAAGCCTCCGTCGCGAAAGCTCCAGTACCGAGAGCCACGATACGGAAAACCTTCCAGAGACGCCGCCGCCAATCCCATCTCGGGGGATTCAGGAGATCGCCTCCGGCACCCTGCCGGAGAGGGGATTCATCTCCCGGAGGACTCTACGCCGCCATGGTCGCCTCCGGAGTGATGTGTGAGTAGTCTACCCCTGGACTATGGGTCCATAGCAGTAGCTAGATGGTTGTCTTCTCCCCATTGTGCTTCATTGTCGGATCTTGTGAGCTGCCTAACATGATCAAGATCATCTATCTGTAATTCTATATGCTGCGTTTGTTGAGATCCGATGAATAGAGAATACTTGTTATGTTGATTATCAAAGTTATGTCTATGTGTTGTTTATGATCTTGCATGCTCTCCGTTACTAGTAGATGCTCTGGCCAAGTAGATGCTTGTAACTCCAAGAGGGAGTATTTATGCTCGATAGTGGGTTCATGTCTCCGTGAATCTGGGGAAGTGACAGAAATCTCTAAGATTATGGATGTGCTGTTGCCACTAGGGATAAAACATTAGTGCTATGTTCGAGGATATAGTCACTGATTACATTACGCGCAATACTTAATGCAATTATCTGTTGTTAGCAACTTAATACTGGAGGGGGTTCGGATGATAACCTGAAGGTGGACTTTTTAGGCATAGATGCATGCTGGATAGCGGTCTATGTACTTTGTCGTAATGCCCAATTAAATCTCACAATACTCATCATAATATGTATGTGCATGGTCATGCCCTCTTTATTTGTCAATTGCCCAACTGTAATTTGTTCACCCAACATGCTGTTTATCTTATGGGAGAGACACCTCTAGTGAACTGTGGACCCCGGTCCAATTCTCTATACTGAAATACAATCTTCTTGCAATACTGTTCTACTGTTTTCTGCAAACAATCATCATCCACACTATACATCTAATCCTTTGTTACAGCAAGCCGGTGAGATTGACAACCTCACTGTTTCGTTGGGGCAAAGTACTTTGGTTGTGTTGTGCAGGTTCCACGTTGACGCCGGAATCCCTGGTGTTGCGCCGCACTACATCCCGCCGCCATCAACCTTCAACGTGCTTCTTGGCTCCTACTGGTTCGATAAACCTTGGTTTCATACTGAGGGAAAACTTGCCGCTGTACGCATCACACCTTCCTCTTGGGGTTCCCAACGGACGCGTGCTGTACGTGTATCAGTATGCGATTTACCCAGCTTCGGAACACCTGCACAATGACAGGGCCTACTGCTGCTTGTCTGGAATTATCTGGGCGCTTTCGCGTTGTTACAATGAGTTGTGGTTGTGCCTCTAGGGCTCCCGGGATCCGGCTTATAAAGGCGCACGGATCTAGGGTTTACATGGAGAGTCCTAGCCGGATTACGGGTTGCCTAACTACGGTACAATGTCTTGCCGTGCACATCAAGGATCCGCCTTCCTATCTACGTCGTACTGGATCCGGGTTCCTTATGGGCCTCCACGGATCCGGCTTCCTCTGAAGGTTGGTTGGGATCCGGATTCCCTATCCTGGGCTGGACTTCATCCTTCAGAATCAACAGCAACTGGGCCGCCCGATGGGCCACATGCCACACCACCATCTATGGGCCACCCGGGCTTGCCGGATCTAGGCACTGTCGATGGTACACCCATGAAGTATACCCACAACACCTATCTTACGAGCCCACTTTTCATTCATCATACCCGGTGGTATATCCATAATTCTCACCTAGACTGCCATTGAATTCATAGGAAAATCAGCAAGCGAGGACTTACCATCATATTCAACTACAAGTAACAGGTAGTCCTGGTACAGCCAGGGCCCTCCCTTTAGAACATGGTCGAAGTACCCTTTCTGTTTAAAATTGATCATGAATTTGTGTCCTTCCAGTTCCTTCTCCACCATGCCACCACGGTGCTGCCATATCTGTCTCATCCTCACAAACAGGCCTCTGATGCTATATATCTGCGTAGAGACATATCTACCAATTACAACAAGATGTGACTGCATATTCTCTGTTACCTCATCAAAGTCTACAACAATGGCATCTTCATCTCCCACAACAGCATCTCGCAAGGCTTGTGAGAGCGCTGCAACAATGATTCTGGGCTTGTACTTCTGCATAGGCCTCCCTTGGTTGCAGCCCTTCATCGCATCCCCCATCAGCTTGTTCCGGGGAGTGCAGTTTTTCGCGGCACTGCTGAACTCCTCCTCCACGACGTGCATCCTGCCTTCCACGACTTCCTTCTTTCCCTCTACAATCTCTCTCTTCTTTCCTGGGTCCATGGTTGGGAGGATGTGTAAAGTTGCAAAATGCCGAGAAATGTGAAAACCTATTAACGGTGGTGTCCAATATATAATGGATGGTCCTCTGTCTCCTTCCCTATCACAATGCATCACAATGAAGTAGAGGAAAATACCAGGTTCTCCTTGATACTCTACGGACAACAAATCTTTGACCAAAAGGAAGGTTTCGATTCATATCTCTACCCTGCCATTGGAGAGTTTGTGATACTGAATTTTGAAAATTGAAGAAGATTCCATCATCTCCTATGTCCGCGATATGCAAATCAGGACTCATAGTACTGATGCCAATATATTTCCTACTGTATGGATCATTAACACCCCCCCTCATTCTTCAGCGAGTCTCCCAAAACTACTAACAATCCCGATTTTATTCCGAGAATCAACCCCAGCCCTGACACAAGTATTTCTTTCCAATTTGCCATGATCTACCTCCCGTAAGAAAAGGGGATCAACTAATGTCTGATTCGGAGTTGGATCAGGATCAGAAGTTACCTTGTCTTCTTTTTTTTGATTATGAGGTTCCTCGCCTCCAAGATCTCGAAGGATCTCCGTTTGAGTGCCCTAATTTCCGGTAGCAGGTGCTCATCTCCTCCGCCGTGAATTGTTGATGTCGATTGCCTTCTTTCCTTGGCCTTCTGGGCAATCGCGCGAACGCGAAGGCGGAAGGTCTCCCGGTCCCAGAGGTCTTCAACACATGGCCGCACCCTCGACGGGGCGTCCATTTTCAATGGGGCCTCACCGGCGTCCCAACACTCTCCTGCCGGCGTCACCGCCGTGGACCCTACTATCGCTCCTCTACACGGCCACACATTTTGATCAGTATGAGCTTTCTAAGAGAAGGTGAGAGTCCACACATTTTTTTACATAAAAACCATTCTATTATTGAAAAACAATAATAGAATGGTTTTTATGTAAAAAAATCTAATTGAAATTTCTCTCAGAGGTATATTGAAATGTTGATGTAGCTACTCAACGGCGGGGTTTCGATGGTGCTACAATAGAGGGAAACGTGTCGTTCAGCCGTGTAGGATGGGCAGGGGCTCAGGCCTCTGTCCAAATGAAATGCGTGGTCTGCAGGTTAGTACTGTCCGACCGTCCGTGCAGGTACATCCAGAGCCAATCCGTCCAGCGGCTTCAGCTCCATTGCGAACCATCCAGAAGCTCAGCACAGCGACGGCCACGATGCACTCGTACCCTCAATGCCCAACGCATCGACGGCTGAGACGTCCCCGTCCGAGCCCTTTGGCGGCAATATTTACCACCACCCATTTTCACTGGTGGATGCTGGAGCCTGGAGCAGAGCAGCAGAGGAAAGCGCGAGGCAGGCCCGCGGTAAAAAGTTAAGGAAGCCAGTCTCCAGCCAGCGTTTTCGAACCCAAAAGGGCAGAGGGAATAGACTTGCACTAGGAAAGGGAAATTTCCCCATTCTTCCTCCAAACCCTAGCGGCGCCCCCGCTCCACCGCCGCCCGTCCCTCGCCGCCCGCCCGCGCCCATGGCCAAGACGCGCGCGCCCAAGAAGATCCTCGAGTCCTACACCATCAAGGGCTCCGACAAAGTCATCAAGCGTGAGGCCCTCCCCCTCAACTCAACTCAGCTCAGCTCCTCCCCCCTCTGGTCCCGAGTTTTCCGGATGATTTTTCGGGGTTTTGTTTGTCGATTTTCGGTTGAGCTAAGGCAGGCATGTAGCGGCTGGTCTTGGTTTCCGTGTCCAAGAAATCTGAGTTTCTTTCTCTTTGCTTACGGGGGTTAGGTTAATGTCGCGAAATGGAAAACTGTTTTGGTTCTACAGAGTTTTCCCTCCGTAGACTCTACTTAGTGTCTATATACATCCAAATTTAGACAATTCTAAGTCATCTTTCATGGGACGGGGGGAGTAGTACATGTTAGTCGCTGACTCGTTGTGTTGTTTGAACCGTGCTGAAAAAAAAAACTGCTCACTGCGGAGATAAGCTCGGTTTCTAACTAGGCCACCAAGAAATTAGTACAGTGAATCTTATTTTTTTCTTGCGATTAATTAGTACAGTGAAACTTGAAAAGAGGTTAGCACGTCGTTTCCACAAAACGATAGATGAACATGCTTGTTGCTCTGGCAGTGCTCTACTTTTTTCTACAAATTTATTCTAAGTGGCGGAGCTCCGCTCTAGTATCAGAGGGGACAAATTTGTGTTATGACCTGCAACTTAGTACTGCGAAAATGTTCTGAATATCTGTATACAGTTAACCGACACCTCACCTTTTAGTGTTTTTATGGTGATTGGTAAATGGGATTTTAGGCGGCCTCGTACATAATTGTGGTATTTAAAGGTCATTTAATTGTATACCTATTCATGCGGTGACTGAGTAAGCATCTAATACATTTTTTTCCTATATATGGAAAGAGCAGTTGACCTTCGCATCAGCAGAAAAGGGGAAGAATTGACTACAATCCATAGTGTGCTTGATAAATACTTCATACTAGACGATCAATGCCATGATTCGTGATGGGAAAAATTGAGTTCTACTATAAGTAAACATTTAACGTCTATATGGAAGGCTCCTCACATCGGCCTAACCTCTATTAGGACATTGAGTAAAGCTAACTAATCAACCTAAGTACTTAACTCATCTAGACAATGATGTGCTTAATTCTTCAAATTTGAACTTCAAAATTGACTCTTTCACCTGCTATTGCATTTATTTAATTCTTTAACATGAATATGTTCTAATCCTTCTGCTAGCCTACTTAGTAGTACCAAGCATGTCTTAGGGTAATATGATTAGTATAATTCAGACATTCATTTTAGCAACATAAAAACGCTACCACAAAAACCAGCAGAATTAAGCATTACTTCTTGCACCAAATTTGATGTACAGTACTATAATAATACCAAAGGCGATGCTCTTATGACCATTTTATTGTTGAACACTTTGTCTCGGCGTATTGACCTCACTTTACCATGCTCTTACGACCATTTTATTGCTGAATGTTATGTCTTGCTGTATTGGCCTCACTTCTCCTTGCTCCAACATTACCTTAATAATTTGACAACGACCTACTTGATACAATCCAAAGTAAGACTAATCAGGCTTTCCTCTGATTTCCCACATGTTTCTTCCAGCTGGGGACTGTGTGCTAATGAAGTCGGTTGATACATCAAAGCCACCCTATGTGGCAAAAGTTGAGTCCATTGAGGCAGCTGGTTCTCGAGGAACAAATGTGAGAGTACGGGTGCGTTGGTATTATCGTCCAGAGGAATCCATTGGTGGGAGGCGACCATTTCATGGTTCCAAGGAGGTGTTTCTCTCTGACCACTATGATGTACAGAGTGCTGACACAATAGAAGGAAAATGCAATGTCCACAGCTTCCGTAGCTACACAAAGCTTGATTCAGTTAATGCTGAGGACTACTTCTGTCGCTTTGAGTACAAATCAGCATCGGGCAGTTTTGTGCCTGACCGTATAGCTGTGTAAGATGCACTCTCATTGTATTTGCAATTTGTGGCTTGTCATTAGTTTCGTTCTTTGACATGGGCAGCAGTTCCATTATATAAGTGATGCCTTTCGAACTTGAGTATCATGTTTGTTGTTAATAGTTTTTCTAAATTTGCTTGGATTTCACACGAGCTTCTATTCACAAATGACATCTATGTTTACTCCAAAACTTATCATGTCCGTACCATCGTCATGATGCAGCCTATTGACTAAAGTGTTTTGCTTGACCTCCTAAAGAGGCAATGCAACTATTTTCTTGCATGCAAGGCAAAAGGAAGGGACGTGAAAATGCAAGATTTCTTTGAGAAATTGCTGGCATTTCATGTATTGGGGTTGTGGTACACACTGCATGCTGTAGTGTATTAGCATGCTTTTATTGTTTACAGTCGAACAGTGATTCCTAGTTTGCTATAGCAGCTATATTTAAAATTCCTTGCACCATGTTTATAGCGTTTGATGTTTTAACTATGCTTGTTTATAGATTTTGATGTTTTAACTTGTGATGGATATATTTGCTTGTTTGTTTTTTGCAATGTTCTTGAAATAAAATTGTCATCTTGTTCTCATGCTTTCTTTATAAAATGTGACAGGTTTTGCAAGTGTGAGATGCCGTACAATCCGGATGACCTTATGATCCAGTGCGAGGAATGCTCTGACTGGTGAGTAAATCAAATATTTTATCAAGACAAGTAACTTTTCAAAGTCATGGTTAGCTTAACGAAGGTGTAGTGCTATACCATATTATACCTTTTCTCTTTTGGTGCATTTTTTTGGTTGGAAAGATCATTTTGTTTTGTGTATGAATGGCGTCTTGTTTGTTTAAGATTAGGCAACAGGTACAAAAAGGTTGCTTGTGCCAAATAGAAAAATGAATTTTTTGGTACCTATGTTACTAATGTTAGGCATAGTGGACGGCTAAAGCGTGCTGATAATGTCAAGAGAGGACGGGGTAGACCAAACTTGACATGGGAGGAGTCTGTAAAGAGAGATCTGAAGGACTGGAGTATCACCAAAGAACTAGCCATGGAAAGAGCCGCGTGGAAGCTTGCTATCCATGTGCCAGAACCATGAGTTGGTTACGAGATCTTATGGGTTTCACCTCTAGCCTACCCCAACTTGTTTGGGAATAAAGGCTTTGTTGTTGTTTGTTTGTTGTTATGTTACTAATGTTAGTCTTTGGTATTGTCTTTTTTGCGCTTTTTTTTCTCCCTCGATGGCCGGAAGTCCAAAACAGTGAAACCTGCGTGATGATTCTTGAATTGTTTCTTTGTCTACAAATGCTGAGGGAATCTGTACAATTTCTGGTTCATATATAGGGACTTTCCGATAGTGATTACTTATCTATTAGCTGAATAGCCTGAACCCTGTGCTGCCTAACTGAATTGTTAGATGAGCTTGTATGGTTCGATACTTCTATTTTCCATATCCATATCTCCATAACTTAGGGTTTCAGTGTATGACCCAGCAGGCATGTGCATTCATTTCCTTCCGAGAGATTACTGTGTCTGTACTTATCTAGAATTTTATTTTACTAGCTGAATGCATGTGCGTTGCCACAACCTCTTAATTTTCTTACCGACGTGCATGTAAACATAAAATGCACGCAAGTATTCATATGTATGGAAAATATAGCCACATGGTATTCCAAAAACGTTGAAGTTTTCACTTTGCTTGATCTAGTTACGTGCCTTGAACGTTTGCATGTTATTTCTTGATGTCAAGTTGTCAACCGCGTGGCACATGTTACTCACGCCCAGCGCCACTTCTCCTGCGATGACGGCACTGAGAGCACCTGCCCGCTGTTCCTCGCGCTCGTCCGTAGTGAGCGGACCTCCCTTACCACCACGCTCACCGTCTTTATTCCTCACCGACTACTCTTGTGGAACGATCAAATAGTGACAGTTGAAATTTGCATTCGTGTTTATGATTTGCACTATGTAGTCCCTCCCAGCAGAAGAGAATTTGGCAAGCCTAAACTTCTCTTTTTTTAATGATCCCTTCACCACTAATTCCTTTTTAGTTTTTTCCGTGACCAGCTCAAGTCTCTGTTTAATACAAACCTTGACGTGACTACACGTAGTGCATGCAAACTCTTCCGTTCCTTTCTCTATTCTATCTGATCTCTATCTCGTACGTGTTAGCACTTGACACAGTGCTTGTGAAATTAGAGTTTATTTCATTGTTTGTACGTGCTTGCATGTGCCTTTTCTTTCTCCAGATCGTGTGCGTTTATTCTCTTGATCGGACCAACCGATCTTTTCTTTTTCCAGTTTTTTAGCGGACTTTGTTTTCCGATTGCGCTCGGCCAGGCTGCATCGTGATTTTTGTTTTGGATTTTTTAAATCTTGGGCAGCACCGCAAAGACAGGTCTGATCGTGCTTGGATTGGGTACTTCAGGCCTAGAAAAAAAGCAGCTCCACAAGTGACGCCAGGCACTTACTAATCCATAATTAATAGTAAAGATTAAGTAGTATGTGTATATTACATAAACTAATACTCTAACTCTATAATCATCCATTACCTAATCCTTACCCTGCTCGTAAGGAATATACAATATTTATAATTGTCTCTCTACTGGAAAAGGATTACAACAAGCAAGCAGTCAAGAGTCAAGACACATAGAATGTCATTCTGTTTTTTGCATTTTTAGTGTGCAGAGTAAATGATTGGCTGGTTCTTGAGTATAGTTTATTCTTGTATGTTTTTTTCTGTGCATATGGTACAAAGGATTAGCTCATGCAATATGTTTTTTTCTTTTCGATCCATTCTGGTTTCTGTTTGTATGTGTGTATGTCCTATGTAATCAACTAACTCCAGGAATTTGTGTCCTTTTGAGTTTATAATTGCTGCTTTTGTTTTTCAGGTTTCACCCTTCTTGTATCGGAATGAGCATTAAAGAAGCAAAGAAACGTGAGCACTTTTTCTGCCAGAGCTGTACTGCTGAAAATGGAAAGACGGCTGAGAATTCTCATGAAGCTACAGCGCAGTCAGATGAAAAGGTAAACTATTGAGTGCGATGCTAAGCTTGCATAGTCAATACGCCTTATTAGTTGCCCGAAAAAATACCTTATTAGTTGCCAGGGCTAGCGATGGATGGTTTGAAACCACTGGTTGTGGACCCCTTACAACTTGGACACATTCACGTTTTCAGGACTGAGCACATTTTACTCTTTAGGAGAACATACCATTTCATTTATACTCTGGTAGACGTTATTTGGTCCACCTTCTCTCAAAGTATATGCATGTTAAGTTCTCACTGTCTGTCGGGTGATTACATACTGTTTGCTTTTCTCAGGGTAAGGTTAAATGTAGTGCTCTACTGAAATTCCATTTCCTTTATGATTGTAATCCTATATGAAATTCACCCCATCTTTAGCTGAATGCATTATCTTGTCTAACTTTTTTTAGACCTGCATGGAACTAAAAACGCAGCTTATGCATGGAAATCTTAAACAAGAAACACACTAGGGTTATCATACTTGGGTACCAGATAAATTTGCTCATAATTCGTTTACGCTAATATGTGCAGCCGGTGGAGTCGAAAAGGCGGAGAAGGTGATGGCCTGAATTAATCTATGAAAATTTCACACGGATGTACAAACTACATAGCCTTCTCTAGTCTGAGAGTCTCTGATTTATTTTGTCATCATGGCAGTCTGTGATCCCTTCTAATGTCAGGCATGCAATGTACATAACTTGCAACCTGAGATTGATTGTTGTATTAGGAGAAAAATAGGATTTGCATTGTAGCGTCGGAGTTTGAGTAGGTCCCTGTGGGCGTTAGGGTTCCCTTATTATGCAGCTGGGCCTGCCCGGCCTTTTATGTTTGTGAGAGTCGGACCTTTGTATCTTCCACGTGGAATAACGTTTCGTCTTTTGCTTCGTAGCGCAGCATCTCTGTGTGGTGGTATCTGACTTTAGCAATTGATTTAGTTGCATAATTTGCATGCATGGTCCCACATTGTCGTCCTTAATAAAGCTGAAAAATTTGGTTAATTCATAATGTGAGCTACACACGTTGATCAGAAATCAGAATGTCGTTACACTTGCGGAGGAAAAGCAGTTCCGTGCGCAGCATGTCCCAGCCCCAGGAACACGGTGTAGTCCTCGCTGCTCTCGAATGTCCTGGCCCCATTGGAAAAACTCCGATTTAAACATAGCAAAATAAAATTAGGCATTTGCGCCGTTTTTTAAGTGGCTAGGCAAAAAATTAAGCGGAAAATACAAGCGGAAGGTTGTTTAATATTATAGACATATTCTAGAAGGAGTGGTAGTTCTACATCTCTACTACTTATAAAGGCACGAAGTGCCGTAGGAAAATTAAATCTCAACCATCCATCCACATACATCACACGGTTCACATGCGTTTGTTCTCCCCCTTCTCCTTCCCACTGTGGTGCTTCATCCATCTCTACTACTTATAAAGGCACGAAGTGCCGTAGGAAAATTAAATCTCAACCATCCATCCACATACATCACACGGTTCACATGCGTTTGTTCTCCCCCTTCTCCTTCCCACCGTGGTGCTTCATCCATTAGAGGAAAGAAAATAAATGCCTTGCATAATTAGATGGAAACTGCCCCTTATTTTCCGCGACTCCCCCTTATCAGGTGCCTCCTCTCTATGCGACGCCACCAAGGACGATCGTCGTCGCCGTGCGTCCGTGCCCGGCATCAAATACTGCCCACAACCCTCGTCTCGCAGCCCACAACCCTCCTATGCGCTTCCGACCACAGTTCCAGCGCCATCAACACTTGGATCAAACTGCTATCGAGGTACCAGCCGTAGGTTTCCAGGAGAAGGTCAGATGACCTCACGCTCCGCTAGATCCAAGGAGGTCTCCCGGAGGTCGTCACACGACGGTACCGACTCCATTGTCATTTATCCTTCCTGACTACAGATACAGATTGAACGTTGGCCAGATGGGCTTTCACACCCTCTCTTCTGCATTGGCGGTCGGACCATCTCTCATCATCTCGCTTTTCCCTCTCTCCAAATCTGATGTTTCTGCTTGCTTTTCACTTCAGATTTAATATTAAGTTACTTCGAAATTTATATAGATAATTATCTCTGAAGAATTAAAGATATAGAAAATAACTAGAGATTCTCCAATTTTGTCGAATTTGCTGATGTTGAATTGAATGATTACTATGTATTCCCTTCATTGCGCTCGCTCCGCAATCGATCTGTTGATGCCGCGTTCACGTCACTTGCTCGCTCCGCCCTCCTCTACCTATCGAATTTGTTGATGTTGAATTGAATGATTACTATGTATTCCCCTCATTGCGCTCGTTTCGTTCATCGATCTGTTGATGCCGCGTTCGCGTCACTTGCTCGCTCCGCCCTCTGCTGCCCGCCAAAGCTACAGCAGCAAGGTTAGCTCCTTATCTTAGTTTTTTCTTGTAATATAAACCTTGTACCCATTTGGCTATTGATATAAACTTCAATCTGGCCTGCCGTAGTTAGGGTTGAATGCAAATCTTGAATTGGAGCACATTATATTTGTAAAGCGATGGCACACTTACATTAAGCAACGACCTTGAATATTGTCTTGTAAGTTTCGATCAATATGTTTGGTGTAATCTGTATCACAGATATTTTTTTTTGACTTCTTACTGTGTCATGCTCTTCTGTTTTGTACATTTACTTTTTTTGATCTTTCCAGATTTCTCATACATACTCGAGGGAAGTAGCAGACCATGGTGCCATCGCTCCCCGTCTTGGAAAATCATACAATATTATCAATGGAATTATGTTTTCAAAGAAAATTTATCCTCTTAACTCTGTATTTTATACTATTTGCAGTCCCTTATACTTCTGAAAATGTTATTGAAGGGAATACTGTTACGGAAGGGGCATTGCAGAAGAAGCTTGGATTATAGCAAACTGATATCCCTATTGCCATAATTATCACCCGTCTGACAGTCTAGAAGGGAATATACCTCAGTAAATAGACAATAATCTCAATGGAAAGCAATATCATGTTATTTCCATTTTGAACGATATAAAATTCTACTTTTTCCATAGAAAATTGCTTCCTTTTGTGAGATATTTTTGTATTCTCTTTGGAACAAAAAGACACATTGATGTGTTTGTTTTGTATGTAGTTTTGCTTGCTTCAGCTGCTCCAGATCATCAAATACAAGGTGATTTTTGTATATTGTCTTATGCTCTTCACGGTGTTTACCGTGGTAGGCTAAAGGCTTGTTCTAACGTAAGATGATCCTCCTCCCCTTCTGGTAAGCTTTAACGTCCTACGCTACCTATCCTTCATTTAATAATTTAGGTTGATGATCATACTATAGATAATGACATGAATGTATCTATATAGCTCTAAATGCAATAGCTTTGTTATAGTAGGTGCCCTGCTGAGCAACTTCTTGTATAGATAATGAGATGAATGCCTACATTCTAAGATGTATTTTGTCACCTCTTTATCCTCATCCCCACCCCCCTCTTTAAAAAAATGAATTAGTCCTAGGAGAACTAGACACTAAATGATATAGTAGAAGCGGGACCTCGGCGTGAGAATTCCAGAAATGCGCTCCTGACAGGATTCGAACTCTGGTCGTTGGGGTGCGCCACTGCGACCCCAACCACTGGGCTATGCCCACGTCCTCCTCCCCCCTCTTTATCTGCAATTTGTTGTGGGGTTGTCCTTGTAACATCCCAAGTTTCAATAAAAGGAACAAGAGAGAGAGAATTCAAGAATCCAAAAATCAGAGCCAACAAAAACTTTTTCTCATCATATAGGACTATGCATATTAGCTCACCTTATTAATTTATTTGAGTGTGCTTTTGCCATGATGCTTGTTTATGTGTTACTCTCATTCTAAAACCCTAGCAATGATCACTTGATCAACCAAAGTCAAATAAAAAGAAAATAGAAAAGAAATTCTAAAAATCAACTTCACACCCACATATGGCCTATGCCATTTTTACAAATCTTTGATCTAGGCCATTTTGGTTTGCACCATTAGTTGTAAATGGATACTAAACACTTATTAACACCTTTGGAATCAAACAAACTCAATTCCAATCAAATTTGAATCAAAATTGAGCTCACATATGATTATGGTCATATGTGACAATTTCAGCATGATACCCACTTTGAGCCCCTGGTTTTCAACTTTCTCTTTCTACACTTGGCCAACTCTTTGCACCTCTTCCAAGATCTCATCAAGGACTACAACTTTGCTCAAGGGACCCACCTCTAACTCTGTCTCAAATTCAAATGGCAAGCAAGCAAAGTCAGGACTTTGAAACATATGTAAGATCATATGCATTTTGGGATTTTGCAAAACAACTCCAAATTGAACCAAACCACCACCATTCTACTCCTTTTATTATATGATTACAACCCACCAAAAAGAATTTCAAAATTCAAAAATCATTTTCTTTCGGCCATTTTGACAAACACCTAGCAGGCAGGGGTGAAACAAGTGCCCATACTGAATTTTTACCTTGGACTTGGTCCAACCCTACCCTCTCTGCACCACTGGACCCTCCTCTCACCTCAGTGCATCACCTCCACCACTTGCCAAGCACTGGAGCACGGCCAACTTGACCAAACATTGCCATGCCGTGGCATGGCATGCCACCACCATGCCACTCTCACCTCTGGCCATCTCTGGCCCGAACCACCATGTCCTGGACGTTCTCCGTACTCTCCTGAGCCAGCCCGTGCCTTCCCTTGCTCACCACGACGCATGCACACGCGGGCATCGACGTGCCCAGACACGCCCAGGCATGCCCATGCACGCGCCAGAGCGCGCATGGCGCCAGCCCTGGACGCGCCAGAGCATGACGACGCCCACCGCCTCGCGTCACCTCCGCCTTCGCTCTCAGCGCCAGTTGACGCGCGACACCACCCTGACGCGCCTGGACACGTCCACTTGACCGCGGGAACGCCGCAGGTGACGAGCGCGTCCACGACCGTCCGCCATGACCTGCGCGCTCCCGTCAAGCTCACCGCCGCTGTAGACCCTCGTCTTCACCGCCAGCACGCGCGTCAGCCTCGCCAGGACACCAAAGCAACTGACCAGCCCATCCCTTGCCCCTTCGACGCCCTGGAACGACGACGCCGTCGACGACCTAGCTCCGCCCTTCGCATCGCCTCGCCACTATAAAAGGAGGACCCCTCCCACTGAACTGAGCACACCATCCTCCTCCACTCATTCTCACAGCTCCCCTCGCCACCTCAATTTCACCAATTAGTCGCCGGAGGCCTCCAATCGCAAGCTCGCCGCCGCCGCCAGTACACGGAGTTCGCCGGAGCAGGAGGCCACCCCAGGACACGCCGCTGCTTCCATCTGCTTCCTCGTCATCGACAACCTCTCCGTCCATCGTCGCCGACCATCGCCGCGCCGCCGGTGAGCCTCCGACCCCCCACCGTCGCCGCGCTAGTAGCCAGTTCTTGTCGGAGACGACGATGCTCATCGTCCGTCCGATCGGCGTCTAATCCTACGGCCCTGAAAGAAACTTACCGTTTCGGTCATTACGACCCGCTGACGCGTGGGACCTGCCGTCAGACGGCCTGCTCGCGCTGGACGCGAAGTGGGCCGGCCCAAATCCTTTTTCTCTCTGCAGCCCAGCTAGTTTCCCGCGCGAGCCCACTAGTTTGAATTCGAATTTTCCAGTTAGATTTAAATTGCAATCTGATGCCAAGTTTAAAATTCATTAAGGACCAATCTGCTAGGCCAATTTTTACAAACTTTATATTTTTGGAAACCTTAGGAAATTATCTACACAATTCCACTGGATAGAACCCTAGATCTATTGTAGAATTAAAGTGACAAAATAAACAAGGCAGGGACTTTTCTGCCTTATAATAATTCTTAAAAATCAACCATAAATGCTTTTCAGTTAATTCCACCTCCAATAATTCACATTTCACTTATACTAATTGTTTCTACAAAAAGATGCCATGCTTACTTTGAATGATCATGGCTTAGTTGATTTAAATGACTTTATGGCTATCTCTAGTCAAAGATATTGTCCAAAACTATTAAGAAATCTTATGAGAGAGTTTCTCTCACTTAAATCTTGTCACCACCAATTCCAAATGAAGTAGAGACTCTGGTCATTTAGGTCTTAGAGGAATTGTTGGTGATATTAAATCTTTGCTATACTAGAATTAAATTGTATGAGGTGCTCACCTCATTTAAATCATTTTCTCAAAATGATAAATGTGAAGAGGTTGACTTGGGTCAACCTAAGTCACATATTATGCATAAGAGAAATTAAATCTTAATAAGATAATGAGAGGAAATTATTTCTCTGAATAGTTCAAACTAACATTTAAGATTAGTATGAGAGGAAATTATTTTTCTTAAATGATAAGAAGAACAAACCCACCAACTCAATATTAGTGTATGATGCTAGTTTAAAGTGTGTAGCTCATGAGTGTGCCTAGTTTAGTAAATTAGTTTGGTATGATGATTGTGTACCCCGTATTCGTATTTTAGACGCTAGTACCGAGGAGTACCAGGAGGAGGAGGAGGTCTACTTCCAAGGAGAAGAAGACCACTTTGACCAATTCCCCAACCAAGGCAAGATAATACTCTTGCAAAGTGCAAAGCTCACCATGGGCAAGGCATTACCCCATTTACTTAATGTTTATAATCCTACTTCCCAGTTTTACTTTACAAGTTTTATTTACTTTTGTTTTATCAAAGTACTTTTGATTTATGATTCACTTGATTAGTATTGGATTAGTACAAGAGTATCAAGGTTAGCCTAGAAGCAAAGCAAAGTACTTAGCACCCCTCATACCTAGATGCTAGTGCTAAATTAAAAATTACTACTCTAGATGGGAACATGTGTTTATGAAATGATGATGTTGAAAACCTTGGAATGATGAATCATTTCCATTGAAAGATTTTGAAGGTGAATATGACATGAACTTGACTTGGGGAAAATGAGTAAAACTGATGATTGAGTTGGATGCGATACCTTACCAATATTAAGTACCCCCACAACACCTGATTATGGGTAAGGCTTAGCTGGAAATTTATGTGTCTTAGTATGGGTTCCCTCTGAACACACGTCATAGGGGTTACGCTTGAGGCTGCCTCCGTTGTTGAGAAATGATGTGAATTGAGGTGAATTGTACGGCCAAGCCCTGTGCAGTTCCCGGGTTAACAGTTGGTTTTCACTGGGAGGCCAAGCTCATGGGGAGAGGTGCCTATACTAGGGTGGGTAAGTGAAAGGTTAACGGTTGATGATCCGCGTACTGAGTTACGATTATTCGGGGTTTTATCCCTGACGGATGTAATCAAATGTTGTGGCACAAGTGTGCAACCTCTGCAGAGTGTAGAACTATTCGAATAGCCGCGTCCGCGGATATGGACAATTGGAAAGGCCATACTGTTTCCGTCATCAGAATTTACATCTATGTGACTGGTGTTTTTGAACTTGAACTTGAACTTGAACGGTGACTTGAATTTACATCACAACAGAGTTGTGGGAATGACACTAATGTTCCCACTTGAGTTAGTTAGCACATGAGGAGTTGTTTATAAAAAGGTTTATCAACTAAATTTGGCTTTATGCAAATAAACTTAGAGCTTAGAACACTCTCACCAGTAATGTCAGTACTTACTTTAGTATTAAATTGCGAGTACTTAAAGTACTCACGGCTTTGTCCCTGGCTATTCAAATGGCCAGAATATGAAGCCGAGTAGCAGTACGAGGATGACGATCAGCAGGACGTCTACCACAACTAGGAGCTTCTAACGTCAAGCGTTGGCCTGTGGACTAGAGAGTCTTTGTATCTTACGCTTCCGCTATGAACTTGTGTTTGTTCGTTGATCATTAGATCAACTATTCGTGTAATATGGATCATGTGATTCCAATTTGTAAGACATTATGGTTTGTAATGAATGATGACTGTGATACTTAACTATTATGCCTCGCAACAACAATTTCCTGGGATTGCGATGTATGACATAATAGGCATCCGGACTTAAAAAAATCCGGGTGTTGACAAGTTGGTTTCAGAGCCATTGTTTGACCTTAGGAGACCCTAGTTAGAAATGGACGTTCTGAAAATTTAGTTTCAAAAAGGAATGAAGTATTTCTGAAAATTTAAGTCTTTGTCTTCTCTTTGAGTTCTTTGGAAAACAAGAAGTCATGCTCTTCCTTAGAAATATAACTAAAATTTTGCCACACTTGTTCACTTCTCTAACTTAATCCTTCACTTTCAGATGGAGCCCATGAACACGAAGTTTTACTAGCTCGGGAACGGGGGAAGCTTGGTCTTTGAGCACGACCTCAACACCCTTTCCGACCACCTTGGTCGCCCGCACCCGGAGTTCCATGGAGTGCAGGTCAATGACCAGCCAGGAGGCGAGTTGCAGTGGATCATCACCGCTGACTTGAGGGGCAAGATAGAGACTCCCACTTCTGAGAGGATCCTCTTCTCCTTCAGGGAGAGCAACTGGCTGGACGGACTCGCCCGCGCACTTCAGGAGGCACTCGCACGCTTGTGCGGGGTGAGCGGGGAGGCACTCAGGAGCCCTCGCTTTTCTCACCTCGCGAGGCGTAACTCCGCTGGAGAGCCCATGGACATGTCGCCCCACCCGGAGCTGAAGCACCATGTGGAGCACCTGGACTTCATCCTGTATCACACTCAGCAGGACCTCGACCACGCGCGTGAGTACGCCAACCAGACTCACGCCCGCATCATCGAGCAAAGTGACGCCATCAAGATGCTCGCCAATGACCGCAGGACTCTTCGCCAGCAGCGGACGAAGAAGGATGCCACTATCACCCGCCTCCGCGCGAAGATAGCAGCACTCGAGGCCACTGTGAAGGCTCAAGAGGAGCAGATGAAGAAGATGGAGGAAGATGGAGAAGACATTCAGGGAGGAAGCGACTACCTGAGTGACGACAATGACTTCGAAGAGGATGAGAACACCGAGGGGGAAGACTACGAGTTCCTGGACGACGGAGATGATGACCACACCCCCATCGATGTTGATGAGGATGAGGAGTAGTTCACTTATGCACTATCATAGGTGTGAGTTGTATCCCGCCCCATGTATCGTAGCTTGGAGAAGAAGGGTTCTTAAAACCCTTAGTGTGTTAGCTTGTAATGTGTGTTGTTTGTCATGAATGAATGTATGTTTGTGTTATCATGAAGAGACTCAAGTTTTAAACTTTTAGAACTTAAAAACATAAAACAAGCCATAGAGAATTTCCCTCTTATCTCATGATCTATCTCAATGCTCAGATGGCCCCTCCGGTGCGCAACGCGACTCAAGAAGCAATGATGCAGATGTTGCAAACTATGCTGGAAGGTAGAGAAGCCGAAAGAGCCGAAAGGCAAGCCAACCTTGCAGCACTTCAACAGCTTGCCAACAACAATCAAGGCCACCATGATCATCCAGGATCCAAGCTCAAGAACTTCCAGAATACCAACCCGCCAGTTTTTAGCAAGACTGAGGAACCACTTGATGCAGATGATTGGCTCCAAACTATGGAGAACAATCTAGAAGTAGCGGGAGTTGAAGAGAATGAGAAAGTGCTGTTTGCCACGCACTACCTAGCAGGACCAGCAAGAGCTTGGTGGACAAGCACCCGTGCCATGAACGCAGGACAGTTTATGACTTGGACTGATTTCAAGCTCAAGTTCAGCAAGTACCATGTGCCCCTGGGTCTGATAAAGAAGATGAGAGATGAGTTCCGTGAACTGAAGCAAGGCCGGATGTCCGTGGTGGAATACCGCGACAAGTTTCTCACACTGTCAAGGTACGCCCCGGATGAGACCGACACTACTGAGAAGAGGAAGGAAAGGTTCCTGAACGGACTGCATGATGAGATGCAGACTGTGTTGATCAACATCCCCTTCGCCGACCTCGAAGCCCTTGTTGACTCCGCCATCCAAATGGATGGCAAACTGCACCAAGCCAGCGAGAACCGCAAGCACCGCATGATGAACCAGAGTGGATCAAGCCACCCCCAGAAGTATCGCCCTAGCTCAAGCGGAGGTTTCCCTCCGAGGAACAACAAGCCACCGATGCAGAACTCGCGCCCCGGTTATCAGAACCGGAGTGGAGGAAACTCGAGGCCAGGAGGCCACTACAACAACAACAACAGCAACTACAACAACAACAACAACTACAACCGCGCTCCGCCGAGAGCCCCCAACAACAACAACAGCAACCACAACACCAACACCGCACCAAGGACCGGGAGCAATGCAATCCCCGTCGTGAACAAGCAGGACAAGACCACCATCACTTGCTACGAGTGTGGTGTAGTGGGGCATTACTCCAATGAGTGTCCCAAGAGGCTCGCCAGGCTCGCAGGCAACCCCGCACCACCAGCTCAGCAGCAACGCCGTGTCTCCACCGGCAAGAAGTTCGCCCCCAACAACCCGAACAACCGCGGAGGTCGCCTCTACCACATGAATGCTGAGGAAGCCCAGGAAGCACCTGACGTGGTGCTGGGTATGTTCTCTGTTAACTCAATACCAGCAAGAGTGTTGTTTGATTCTGGAGCATCGCATTCGTTCGTTACAGAAGATTTTGTGTGCACTAGTAAGATTCAACCAATCAGCTTGAAACATGTCATGGTAGTTCAAATACCTGGATCAACAACTAAAGCTAGAAAATTTTGCAAAGATGTACCCATCAGAATCCATGAAATAGACTTTTATGCAAACTTGATTGTTCTGGGAACAAAAGGATTGGAAGTAGTCCTGGGTATGGATTGGATGGCGAAACATCATGGATTGATAGACTGCGCCAAGAAGGCCATCACCATGACTAGTAGCACCGGAATAATAATAGAACACTTGTCTGAAAAGCTACCCAGAAATTTCACCTGCAACCAAAGTGTAGCTAGGCCAACTCTGGATCAAATCAGGGTCGTTTGTCGATACCCTGATGTGTTTCCGGATGATCTACCCGGTATGCCCCCGGATCGGGATATCGAGTTTATCATCGAGTTAATCCCTGGAACAGGACCTATAGCCCAGAGAGCCTATAGCATGAACCCCGCAGAGTTAGTGGAACTGAAGAAGCAACTGGATGATATGCTATACAAGGGTCTGATTCGACCAAGTGCGTTGCCTTGGAGATCACCAGTTTTGTTTGTGGATAAAAAGGACGGTGCCACTCGTTTGGTTACGGATTATCGTAAGCTTAACGATGTCACCATCAAGAACAAATATCCCTTGCCGAAGATAGAAGATCTGTTTGACCAGCTAACCGGTGCCCAAGTATTCTCGAAGATTGATCTGAGGACAGGTTACCATCAACTGAAGATCCGAGCAACAGATATTCCCAAGACTGCCTTTACCACCAGATATGGACTGTATGAGTACAATGTCATGTCCTTTGGACTGACCAATGCCCCCGCTTACTTCATGAATCTCATGAATAAGATCTTTATGGAATTCCTGGATAAGTTTGTCGTTGTCTTCATCGACGACATCCTTATCTACTCCAATCCGAAGAAGAACATGAGCAACATTTGGAAGTGGTTCTAGAAACCCTTAGGCAGCATCAGTTGTACGCCAAGTTTAGCAAATGTGAGTTTTGGTTGAAAGAAGTAGGCTTCCTGGGACACATCTTGTCTGCAGGAGGAATTGCTGTAGATCCCGCAAAAATCAAAACCGTTGAGGAATGGAAAGCCCCAACCACCCAGACTGAAGTCCGAGCATTTCTGGGATTAGCGGGATATTACCGCCGATTCGTTGAAGGATTTTCAAGCATCGCAAGACCAATGACTCAACTGCTGAAGAAGGACCGGAAATTTGACTGGAATGACAAATGTGAAGAAAGCTTTCAGCTACTCAAGCTCAGATTAACCACAGCCCCAATATTGATCATGCCCGACGTCACCAAGCCATTTGATGTCTATTGTGATGCATCCAAGACTGGTCTTGGATGTGTGTTGATGCAAGGAGGCAAAGTGATATCTTACCTGTCAAGGCAACTGAAGCAACATGAACAGAACTATCCAACTCACGACTTGGAATTAGCAGCCGTAGTGTTAGCCTTGAAGGTTTGGCGTCATTACCTCATGGGTAATCGATGCGAGATATATTCAGACCACAAGAGCCTGAAGTACATTTTCACCCAGAAGGAGCTGAACATGAGACAGCGCAGATGGATTGAATTAATCAAAGATTACGACATGGAAATTCACTACCACTCCGGCAAGGCCAATGTGGTAGCGGATGTTTTGAGCAGACTGCCGTGACAGTTAAACTCCATGATCGCAATAGAGCAACCAAGCCTGTACCAAGAGTTTGAACAATTCAGACTAGAGCTAGTGAGCGAAGGATTCCTCACCAGCATTGAGCTCCAACCCACTTTGATGAGCCAGATAAAGGAAGCCCAGAAGGGAAATGCCAGCATTGACGGAATCAAGAACCAGATAGCTGCAGGAAAGGCACCAGGATTCACCGTAGATGAAGAAGGAGTTCTTTGGTACAACGAACGCCTGTGTGTACCGTCAGATTCGGAGTTGAAGCAAGTCATTTTGAAGGAAGCTCACGATACACTGTATTCCATTCATCCCGGAGGAACCAAGATGTACCAAGACCTGAAGGAACAATTCTGGTGGCACGGAATGAAGCGAGAGATAGGAAGCTACATCGCCAAGTGTGATATCTGTCAACGAGTCAAGGCAGAACATCAACGCCCCGCAGGACTGTTGCAACCCTTACAGATTCCGGAGTGGAAATGAGATTCTGTCGGTATGGACTTTATCACAGGATTGCCCAAATCTAGCCGAGGAAATGACTCCATTTGGGTAGTCATCGATAGGTTGACCAAAGTGGCACATTTCATCCCCGTCAAGACCACATACCAAGGCCCAAAGCTCGCAGAGTTATACATCTCCAGAATAGTCAGCCTGCACGGAACCCCCAAGTCAATTGTGTCAGATAGAGGATCGCAATTCACCTCAAGGTTCTGGCAGAAAGTGCATGAAGGACTTGGAACCCGTCTGAATTTCAGCACAGCTTATCACCCGCAGACTGACGGACAGACCGAGAGAGTCAACCAGATACTGGAAGATATGTTGAGAGCCTGTGTGCTAGAGTACGGATCCAAATGGGAAGACTGCCTACCATATGCAGAATTATCCTACAACAACAGCTACCAAGCCAGCTTACAGATGGCCCCCTTTGAAGCCCTGTACGGAAGGAAATGCCGTACCCCTCTGAACTGGTCGGAAGTCAGAGATAGTCAAGTCTTCGGCCCCGATGTTCTCCGTGAAGCCGAAGAGAAGGTGCACAAGATCCGCAAGTACCTCAAGACCGCCCAATCAAGACAGAAGAGCTACGCCGACAAGAGACGCCGAGAGATGACATTCGAGATCGGAGATTTTGTGTATCTCAAAGTCTCACCCCTCAAAGGAATGCAGAGATTCCAACTCAAAGGAAAGCTCGCCCCCAGATATGTCGGACCATTCAAAATTCTGAGTCGCCGAGGAGAAGTCTCATATCAGCTGGAACTGCCAGAAGAGATGTCCGCCGTACACAATGTGTTTCACATCTCACTGCTTCGGAAGTGCCTAGAAGTGCCGGAGAAGACCGAAGTATTCAAGAACATCGACCACAGAGCCATTGATATCAACAAGGATCTAACCTACCGCGAAGTGCCGATTCGCATCCTTGAAGAAGCATTCAGGACCACCCGCACCAGAAGTATCAAGTTCCTGAAGATACAATGGAGTAATCACACCGAAGAGGAAGCAACTTGGGAACGCGAGGAAGACATGAAGAAGGAATACCCAGATCTCTTTAGTACCTAGTTTTCTCTAGATCTCGGGACGAAATCTTTTGTAAGGGGGAAGGGTTTGTAACATCCCAAGTTTCAATAAAAGGAACAAGAGAGAGAGAATTCAAGAATCCAAAAATCAGAGCCAACAAAAACTTTTTCTCATCATATAGGACTATGCATATTAGCTCACCTTATTAATTTATTTGAGTGTGCTTTTGCCATGATGCTTGTTTATGTGTTACTCTCATTCTAAAACCCTAGCAATGATCACTTGATCAACCAAAGTCAAATAAAAAGAAAATAGAAAAGAAATTCTAAAAATCAACTTCACACCCACATATGGCCTATGCCATTTTTACAAATCTTTGATCTAGGCCATTTTGGTTTGCACCATTAGTTGTAAATGGATACTAAACACTTATTAACACCTTTGGAATCAAACAAACTCAATTCCAATCAAATTTGAATCAAAATTGAGCTCACATATGATTATGGTCATATGTGACAATTTCAGCATGATACCCACTTTGAGCCCCTGGTTTTCAACTTTCTCTTTCTACACTTGGCCAACTCTTTGCACCTCTTCCAAGATCTCATCAAGGACTACAACTTTGCTCAAGGGACCCACCTCTAACTCTATCTCAAATTCAAATGGCAAGCAAGCAAAGTCAGGACTTTGAAACATATGTAAGATCATATGCATTTTGGGATTTTGCAAAACAACTCCAAATTGAACCAAACCACCACCATTCTACTCCCTTTATTATATGATTACAACCCACCAAAAAGAATTTCAAAATTCAAAAATCATTTTCTTTCGGCCATTTTGACAAACACCTAGCAGGCAGGGGTGAAACAAGTGCCCATACTGAATTTTTACCTTGGACTTGGTCCAACCCTGCCCTCTCTGCACCACTGGACCCTCCTCTCACCTCAGTGCATCACCTCCACCACTTGCCAAGCACTGGAGCACGGCCAACTTGACCAAACATTGCCATGCCGTGGCATGGCATGCCACCACCATGCCACTCTCACCTCTGGCCATCTCTGGCCCGAACCACCATGTCCTGGACGTTCTCCGTACTCTCCTGAGCCAGCCCGTGCCTTCCCTTGCTCACCACGACACATGCACACGCGGGCATCGACGTGCCCAGACACGCCCAGGCATGCCCATGCACGCGCCAGAGCGCGCATGGCACCAGCCCTGGACGCGCCAGAGCGTGACGACGCCCACCGCCTCGCGTCACCTCCGCCTTCGCTCTCAGCGCCAGTCGACGCGCGACACCACCCTGACGCGCCTGGACATGTCCACTTGACCGCGGGAACGCCGCAGGTGACGAGCGCGTCCACGACCGTCCGCCATGACCTGCGCGCTCCCGTCAAGCTCACCGCCGCTGTAGACCCTCGTCTTCACCGCCAGCACGCGCGTCAGCCTCGCCAGGACACCAGCAACCAGACCAGCCCATCCCTTGCCCCTTCGACGCCCTGGAACGACGACGCCGTCGACGACCTAGCTCCGCCCTTCGGTACTGCCTCGCCACTATAAAAGGAGGACCCCTCCCACTGAACTGAGCACACCATCCTCCTCCACTCATCCTCACAGCTCCCCTCGCCACCTCAATTTCACCAATTAGTCGCCGGAGGCCTCCAATCGTAAGCTCGCCGCTGCCGCTAGTACACGGAGTTCGCCGGAGCAGGAGGCCACCCCAGGACACGCCGCTGCTTCCATCTGCTTCCTCGTCATCGACAACCTCTCCGTCCATCGTCGCCGACCATCGCTGCGCCGCCGGTGAGCCTCCGACCCCCCACCGTCGCCGCGCCAGTAGCCAGTTCTCGTCGGAGACGACGATGCTCGTCGTCCGTCCGATCGGCGTCTAATCCTACGGCCCTGAAAGAAACTTACCGTTTCGGTCGTTATGACCCGCTGACGCATGGGACCTGCCGTCAGACGGCCTGCTCGCGCTGGACGCGAAGTGGGCCGGCCCAAATCCTTTTTCTCTCTGCAGCCCAGCTAGTTTCCCGCGCGAGCCCACTAGTTTGAATTCGAATTTTCCAGTTAGATTTAAATTGCAATCTGATGCCAAGTTTAAAATTCATTAAGGACCAATCTGCTAGGCCAATTTTTACAAACTTTATATTTTTGGAAACCTTAGGAAATTATCTACACAATTCCACTGGATAGAACCCTAGATCTATTGTAGAATTAAAGTGACAAAATAAACAAGGCAGGGACTTTTCTGCCTTATAATAATTCTTAAAAATCAACCATAAATGCTTTTCAGTTAATTCCACCTCCAATAATTCACATTTCACTTATACTAATTGTTTCTACAAAAAGATGCCATGCTTACTTTGAATGATCATGGCTTAGTTGATTTAAATGACTTTATGGCTATCTCTAGTCAAAGATATTGTCCAAAACTATTAAGAAATCTCATGAGAGAGTTTCTCTCACTTAAATCTTGTCACCACCAATTCCAAATGAAGTAGAGACTCTGGTCATTTAGGTCTTAGAGGAATTGTTGGTGATATTAAATCTTTGCTATACTAGAATTAAATTGTATGAGGTGCTCACCTCATTTAAATCATTTTCTCAAAATGATAAATGTGAAGAGGTTGACTTGGGTCAACCTAAGTCACATATTATGCATAAGAGAAATTAAATCTTAATAAGATAATGAGAGGAAATTATTTCTCTGAATAGTTCAAAGTAACATTTAAGATTAGTATGAGAGGAAATTATTTTTCTTAAATGATAAGAAGAACAAACCCACCAACTCAATATTAGTGTATGATGCTAGTTTAAAGTGTGTAGCTCATGAGTGTGCCTAGTTTAGTAAATTAGTTTGGTATGATGATTGTTTACCCCGTATTCGTATTTTAGACGCTAGTACCGAGGAGTACCAGGAGGAGGAGGAGGTCTACTTCCAAGGAGAAGAAGACCACTTTGACCAATTCCCCAACCAAGGCAAGATAATACTCTTGCAAAGTGCAAAGCTCACCATGGGCAAGGCATTACCCCATTTACTTAATGTTTATAATCCTACTTCCCAGTTTTACTTTACAAGTTTTATTTACTTTTGTTTTATCAAAGTACTTTTGATTTATGATTCACTTGATTAGTATTGGATTAGTACAAGAGTATCAAGGTTAGCCTAGAAGCAAAGCAAAGTACTTAGCACCCCTCATACCTAGATGCTAGTGCTAAATTAAAAATGACTACTCTAGATGGGAACATGTGTTTATGAAATGATGATGTTGAAAACCTTGGAATGATGAATCATTTCCATTGAAAGATTTTGAAGGTGAATATGACATGAACTTGACTTGGGGAAAATGAGTAAAACTGATGATTGAGTTGGATGCGATACCTTACCAATATTAAGTACCCCCACAACACCTGATTATGGGTAAGGCTTAGCTGGAAATTTATGTGTCTTAGTATGGGTTCCCTCTGAACACACATCATAGGGGTTACGCTTGAGGCTGCCTCCGTTGTTGAGAAATGATGTGAATTGAGGTGAATTGTACGGCCAAGCCCTGTGCAGTTCCTGGGTTAACAGTTGGTTTTCACCGGGAGGCCAAGCTCATGGGGAGAGGTGCCTATACTAGGGTGGGTAAGTGAAAGGTTAACGGTTGATGATCCGCGTACTGAGTTACGATTATTCGGGGTTTTATCCCTGACGGATGTAATCAAATGTTGTGGCACAAGTGTGCAACCTCTGCAGAGTGTAGAACTATTCGAATAGCCGCGTCCGCGGATATGGACAATTGGAAAGGCCATACTGTTTCCGTCATCAGAATTTACATCTATGTGACTGGTGTTTTTGAACTTGAACTTGAACTTGAACGGTGACTTGAATTTACATCACAACAGAGTTGTGGGAATGACACTAATGTTCCCACTTGAGTTAGTTAGCACATGAGGAGTTGTTTATAAAAAGGTTTATCAACTAAATTTGGCTTTATGTAAATAAACTTAGAGCTTAGAACACTCTCACTAGTAATGTCAGTACTTACTTTAGTATTAGATTGCGAGTACTTAAAGTACTCACGGCTTTGTCCCTGGCTATTCAAATGGCCAGAATATGAAGCCGAGCAGCAGTACGAGGATGACGATCAGCAGGACGTCTACCACAACTAGGAGCTTCTAACGTCAAGCGTTGGCCTGTGGACTAGAGAGTCTTTGTATCTTACGCTTCCGCTATGAACTTGTGTTTGTTCGTTGATCATTAGATCAACTATTCGTGTAATATGGATCATGTGATTTCAATTTGTAAGACATTATGGTTTGTAATGAATGATGACTGTGATACTTAACTATTATGCCTCGCAACAACAATTTCCTGGGATTGCGATGTATGACATAATAGGCATCTGGACTTAAAAAAATCCGGGTGTTGACAGTCCTTTTGCTGTGCATGCAACTCAGTGCAGCAACGCCTAAGAAGTTTGTCTGATGCCCAGAGAAAGGCTCGGGGATTGAATGCGTTCCTTAATTTTCATTTTATGGTGTGTGCTGCGTAGAATTTTCCGAGTTAAGTAGTTCTATTACAAAAGGGTATACCTACTAAGCATACTGTATTCATGAGAAAAATACTTTCACTTAATTGTAACATTTCCCTATCAACAAAATTGATGCAGACATTGGAATCAATCAGTAGAAAATTTATTTGATTTTAGAATGCCAGAAGAAGGGCATCAGCAATCTCATCAATATCCTGGAAGGCAAGCTGTACATGTAGTTGATCCGAGGATTACAGCAAGCTCTACACGTAATTCCTCCGAGGAGTATATCACCCCCACGGTAAATTGATTTGCCTGCTCCAGCTAATGCGTGTATGTTCCTGTTTTGTGTGTGGCCCTGCTGGTTCTCTTGTCCAACGAATTAAGGCAAATCTCATTGTTTTAGTTTTGAACATGCCATGGATTTACATTAATGTGTGCAAGGGGGCTGTGAATGAATGTACATTAAAATGGGACTCACATAGCAACTTTACGGGATGCTTGTGAAGTTATATGTGTTTGGGACCAACTTTGGCGGTAGAGCTTTCTTTGTGAGATGACGCCAGAGAATGTTGCTGGCGTTTCTCTTTTTTTTCAAGGATATGTCATGGAGAGAATATTGTTTTCATATAAGAAAAGCCAAGATGCCAGTTTATAACGCGCTATGGCACAGACGCTAGATGGTTCACATATTTTTGGCCATGTGATGATCTTCTCAATCGCAATAAGGGTCTTGATCTGGACGTAAGAAAGTCACTACATCGTCCGATAGATCGAGGTGCGGTGGCGCGGACCTGAAGGCCCCAATGGGGGTAAGTAAGAGTTTTGCCGATGTTGCCATCTCACTTACGCGGATAGAAGGACTAGCTGCCCGCTTCTGTGGCGGGGGGGGGGGGGGGGGGGGGAGCAGAGATCTTGGGATGCCACAAAGAACATGAGACAGACATCATAGGTAAGAATTAATTATTACCGTATAGACGTGCGTTGCACGTGCACACTTACTAGTGAGAAAATACATGAAATGCATAAAAGAAAACTCGATGGGGTGATTTTTAAAATTGACTTTGAAAAGGCGTATGATAAGGTTAAATGGTCCTTTCTGCAACAAGTTTTTCGTATGAAGGGATTTGATCCTATTTGGTGCGATAGAATAAAACAATTTGTGCAAGGTGAGAGTGTTGGTATAAGGGTTAATGACGTTATTGGGCATAATTTCAAACTAGGAAAGGATTACGCCAGGGAGATCCTTTATCCCCAATTCTCTTCAATATTGTCGTTGATAATGTTAGCGATTCTTATTGCTAGGGCTAAGGATGAAGGTAAAGTGGGGAGTTTGTTGCCTCATCTGATTGACGGTGGAATCTCTATTTTACGGTATGCGGATGATACAATTTTTTTTTTGGAACATGATATTGCTAAATATGAAACTAGTTATATGCATTTTTGAACAACTATCGGGTTTAAAATTTAAATTTCACAAGAGTGAAATTTTCGCCTTTGGTAAGGCAAAGGAGATGGAGGACCAGTATAGGCACATTTTTGGGTGTGAGTCTGGAACTTTACCTTTAAAGTACTTGGGGACTCCGGTACATTATAGGACTTTGAGGAATGCGGCGTGGAATCCTATTGAAACCCGGTTTGCCTCCAAATTGGGGTGCTGGCGTAGTAAGTTGTTGTCTTATGGTGATAGGTTGGTGTTGATTAATTCGGTTCTTACAAGTCTTCCAATGTTTATGCTCTTCTTCTTGAAAATTCCAATTGGGGTGAAGAAGAGGTTAGATTATTATAGATCAAATTTTTTCCGGTAATCTGATGAACACAAGAAGAAATATAGATTATCTAAATGGAATATTCTGTGTAGACCAAAGATCAATGTGGGTTGGGAATTGAGGTATTGTAATTAAAGAACAAATGTTTACTAAGCAAATGGCTGTTTAAACTTCTTTCAGAGGAGGGTATGTGGCAGCAGCTCTTATGTAACAAATACCTTAAAAATAAAATACTTGCACACGTAGAGGTCAAACCGACTGATTCTCCCTTTTGGAAGGGTCTCATGCATGTTAGGGACGACTTCTTCCAGAGGGGTTATTTCAAGGTGGAGGATGGAACATCTGTGAGGTTCTGGGAGGATGTGTGGCTGGGAGATACGCCATTATCTCATCAATATCCGGCACTATATAATATCGTTCAACATAAAAATGTGTTAGTATCCACTGTGTTTGCTACTAACCCTATTAATATTTCTTTTAGAAGAGGTCTGAACGATAATAAGTGGGTGCAATGGTTATATCTGTGCCAACGATTAATTACAATTGACTTAATATCTGAATCTGATAAGTTTATTTGGAAGCTTACGGATTCAAGTATTTTTTTTATTCAAGTCTATGTACTTATATTGGATGAATGGTCATACTATCTATCTTCGCAGGTATTTATGGAAGTTAAAGATTCTTTTAAAAATTAAGATTTTTATGTGGTTCCTTAGTAATAAGGTGCTTCTAACTAAGGATAATTTAGCTAAACGAAAGTTGAAGGGATGTCAAAAGTGTTGTTTTTATGATTTCACGGAAACTGTTAATCATTTGTTTATCGATTGCCCTTTTGCGAAGATAATTTGGCGTATAATGTACCTTACTTATAACATTCCTCCACCAACTAATATTACTAATATGTTTGGTAGGTGGCTGAATAGGGTGAGGAAAGAGGATAAACAGAAAATTCGAATTGGTGTGTCGGCTCTTTGTTGGGTATTTGGAGAACTAGAAATGATATTACCTTTAACAAACAAAGTGGAACTAATTTTTTGCAGGTTATCCGGCGAGCTGCTCATTCAATTCAGCAATGAGTGTTACTTCTTCCAATGGAGCAACATGAGGGTATGGTTATTGGATGCAACCGGATGCTAGTGGTTCCTCAGGACTTCTTTTTTCAGGCTACTGGATGGCGGCATCTTAATAGAATAGCAAGTGCATAGCTTTTCTGTTTGCCATATTTCCAGTTAGTTGATTCATGTATCGACCTTAGCTTCTTAGTGATTGTAATAAGTGATGATGAATTATTTGTGACTTGATACTTGGTTTAATAAAGCAAGCCATGTGCATCTATCGATGCAGAGGCCGGGGCTATGGCCCTTTACCGGAAAAAAATGAATATGATAAAACCGCACTAGAGTAAAAGATGGAACCACACATCCAAAGATGACAAATCTGAAGAGCCGCAACCTTTGCAGCAATAAACCATGAATTCCCTATCCACCAGTGGCTGGCTCTAGTTATTTACCAAAGCCAGAATATTCAGGCAATTACAAATTAGTTTGCCTTCCCGTTTTACAGTAGTTCTTGTCTGAGCATCTTCTCTTCTCCCTGCATGTGGCGCAAGACATCACCTGGGTGGGCATCATAGAAAAGGTGATGTATTACAAAATTCCTCCCCAACATGTGATGTAAAACACATTGGTGGTGCAATTTTTTCCTTAGAGCAGCCCTAAATTTTGGCAAGGGGCGATGTAAAATACATTACCGTGGTGATGCAAAACAAATTTCAGGTGCGCGCGAGTGGCCAATGACATTCCTAAAATTTCTTTTCACTCTCCTGCCGCTCGCCCTCCACCTACCCCCTGACCACCGCCGGCGACATCGACCGGCGCGACCTTAATCGACACGGATTAGCTTCGCTGCACCTCCACCCCTTCCCGCCGGTCCTCTTTGTAGTGTCTCTACACTTCTGCATGTCTTCTCCGCCGCCCACGATGGCCGTGGCCGCCATGTCTTGAATTGGGAAATGACGCAAGTCCATTTGGGGGTCGCCGATGAGCTCAGACGCCCCTTTGGCACACCTCCGTCGACTTCCCGAGCCGCAGGGTACACAAGCAGCTACCTGCGCCCTCGCGGTCCGCTGAGCTGCTTTGGGACGCCGATCTTTCTTGGTTCGGCCGGTCGACCGCGGCCCCCTCCTCAACTACTACAACGTAGGAGAATACGGCGTCCGCCTCTGTCACCGACGACTCGACCAACAGTGACTACGCCGACCATGACCAACAACCGTTCGCAAGTTGTTTGACGAAAGGATTGAGGAGATAAAATTCATTTTTTTATCTATTTGGCATGCATACAAGTAGTTCGTGAACGCTATTGTCAATGATTTTACTTGTAGATGGTTTTGTTCGAGTATAGTTCGATGAAGAGCTTGTTGATATGGAGGAGGACATTGCTATTGTCTTGTTAATGCACAAGAACAAAAGGTCAAAATATGGTGGTTTCGTTTGGGGCCATGGGTACATTCGAAGGCGGAGAACCGGCGAGGACAACAAGCTCATGCTCGACTATGTTTTTGACCATTCGGTGTATCCTGAGAGATACTTTCTCCATCGGTTCAGGATGCCTATTGATTTGTTCAAGCACATTGCGTAATGTCTGAAGCTCCATGATCGATTGTTCAAGCGGAGGTGGAGTTGTGCCGAGGTGCTTGGACATAGAACCTACCAAAAGGTAACCGCGACATCACGCATGATGGCATATGGAATTCATGCAGATCTTGTTGATAGGGCCGGTCCTGGCATTTGAGGGGCCCGGGGCGAGACTCGAATTTGGGGCCCCAGAAGCACTAAAACTGTAAAAAAAAAATTATGTATTAATATCACTAGTAAATTAGTAAGTACTTAAGGTGCATACAAATACATATTGAATTATTATTTTCTAACATTTCTAGATGTAAAGTCACTCATTGTGGTATGCTAATATAAATCTTATTGATTATAACGCATGGGACCATGTTTTCGTTGGCATAGTGCGGCTCTCCTTTTTGACAACTTGGCTTCTCACCTATCGGCGTGGCCATCGGTCATCTGAGAGTTGGCGATGGGTCGTCTCTATCTCATGCCAAGGACGGTCAAACGGTGATGCACATGATGAACATATGGCACTTAGACTTGTATCTAACCATTGCCTTGAAATTCACGTTTGTAACCGACAAAATAAATCAACGAGTAATGTGAGAAAACTAAATCGACTGTATATGCGACATTTCCTATGTCAATTTCTTGGAGATGGTCGAGCCAACTGGTCCCACCCCACATTTTATAGGTTAATCGCTAATTTGCCACTACTAAAGTAACTTCTGAATAACATTACATGATTCCAAATATCGCAACCTACAGCTGCAGCTTGAAGCAAAACATATTTATCTCTCGCTTCTCATGTCTGGTTGTCTTCAAATTATGAAGTTCTCGGATTGATCGCATGGGTGATGTCCCTATAAGCGTCCCATTGTCCTACATTGGCAGATTAGACCCACTTAATGATTTAATGTTTTTTTCTGGGGCCAATCATTAGCTGACCAATGAAGAAAAAGCCCAAGCAAAAGGAAAAAGGCCCAAGTTCTGGTCTAATATACTAAGGAAGCATAACGCTTCATCCTCATGTCCATCCTACGCGAGAGAAAAATACACGACCTGCTGAAATGGCGACGCCATAGAAGCTCCATCGCCGCTGCATATACCTCGGCTATCTGAGATTTCGGGCCCCTCGGATCTGAGGGCCCGGGGCGGCCTCCCCTCCCTCCCTGCCCCAGGGCTGGGCCTGCTTGTTGATGACCACCTCCTGGAAATGGGTGAGAGCTAGAGCATCAAGTGCGTCGAGCAGTTTGTATTGTCCATGGCTGAGGTGTTTGGCCCTGAGTTCTTGAGAGCACCTAATGCTTAAGACACGACTCAACTGTTGGAGTAGAACGCAACCCGTGGGTTTCCCGGAATGCTCAGCTCCATTAATTCCATGCATTGGAGGTGGAAGAACTGTCCCGCAACATGGCATGGACAGTTCAGAGGACACAAAAAGGATTCCAACATCATTCTTGAGGCCATGGCTGATGAGGATAATTGGCTTTGGCATGTGTTCTTTGGGATACCCGTTCTTGCAACGATATCAATGTTCTTCAACGTTCACATCTCTTTGCCAAGATAGCAAATGGTGAGTCACCACCAGTGGAGTTTGAAGCAAATGATCGCAAGTACACCACATGATACTACCTTGCGGATGACATCTATCTTAAGTGAGCAACATTTATGAAGCCAATGCAAGACCCCCACGGAAAGAAAAAAGTCCAATTTCATAGTGCTCAAGCAGCGGCGAGGAAAGATGTGGAGCGAGCCTTTGGGATTTTGAAAACCTAATTTATTACTGTGAGAGGGCTACCACGGTTTTGGTATCAAGAGGACCTTTGGTACATCATGACGGCGTGCGTGGTCATGCATAACATGATCATTGAGAATGAACGTGGGAGAGATGAGGTCTATGACGTCTACGACTTCACGGGCCAAAAGGTTCGATCGCGGCGAGGTGGAGACCGCATTGAGCACTTCCATGAAACCTGCCATCACATTAGTGATTCGTATGTGCACGATGAGCTTCAAACCGGTCTCATGGAAGAGTGGTGGAAGTGGAATGGCAAACAAAAAACTAGTTCTATCTCTATGTTATGTTGTTTGTGTGTTGATTCGTGTGGTACTTTGATGAATTATTTGGTGAATTATTTATGATGAGATGTAATAACTAAGTACTATTTTATGTTTATTTGTTTACATTTATTTGAGATGTTTTTCATATCAAGTGTTTGTGCAAATGAGATGCAAAATGAGGTGTGGCGTACCGCTATGTAATAACTAAGTACTATTTTATGTTTATTTGTTTACATTTATTTGAGATGTTTTTCATATTAAGTGTTTCATATATGTGTGCAAATAAGATGCAAAATGAGGTGCGGCATGTGACAGCGGAGCCCTATTTTGCATCATCTACCGCTGCACAGCTGCCCTATTTGACATAGCACACCTTCCCTATTTTACATCCTCTTGAGTTGGTGATGTAAACCCCACTTTTTGGTGATGTAAAAATCACCGGACACCTATTTTGGTACTCTATTTTACATCATCTATTGAGATGCTCTTATGAGCCAAGTTCGCGAGCGCGAATACCTTTATTTATTTTTTTTGGATCAAGGCCCTCCAAAAGAAAAGAAAAAGTCGTATCAAAACAATACAACCACACAACCGCATAACATGGATGAATATAACCTGAAAAGTTCCAACCACTAAAAAGAAGAACAACAATGAGTGACCGTCGATGGGCCCCTCAGGTCTCAGCCATATTTAGGACCATTTTGCGTATTTCTGTGTATGGTGACCGAGGCAGATAAGTGGGTCAAGTTTAGGTACCGTGGGTGTATTAAACTATATTTTAATGAATACAAGTAAGCTTATATTTTGGCGGAAAAAATACATATAAGCTTATATGTACCTTGTCCTGAGTTGCACCGACTAGTTAATCGAACGGAGGGTTCGGCACTGGTAGTTGTGGCCACGTTTAGATGAGAGGCTACAAAAGCATCACCGATTATTATGGCAATGCCTAACAATTTGAAACAACCAATTTTCCTTTTTACCGGTATATTCCCCAACCAAATATCCTTAAAATTTTACTAGTATGCAAATATTATTGTGAAACGGATTTATATGTTTCGTTTAAACTTGGTCTTATGTTTTTAAGACGTCGCGCGTGTCTAAGTCAAAGTTTTACGCTAACTGTGTGTATGTGGAGGAAGCAGCTTTGAAATACCTTCTCCGCTTCTTTTTAATTAGCTCAAATTTAGTATAAAATTATAGTAAATTTGAGTCAATTAAAAGAGATCGGAGGGAGTGGATGGAGCAGAAAGGAATATAGTTCATTCCCGTCGGAAAGGGTAAAAAAGTTGGATGAAAATTATTTTCGAACTTGTTTTTTCCAGTGTGAGTCAAAGGCGGGGTTAGCTTCTTGTAGCTGTACTGCTGCAAGCTCACACCCGTCCCAGAATTCCCCACCGGGTACATGGCGATCCTGTCCCTCCTCTCCTCCTCCCGAACACGCCTCTCCGGCCTCCGGGAACCTCTCCGGCAGGCTGGCCTCAGCGCCCTGCTCACCCGAGGGGCTCCCCCGCCCCTTCATCCCCGCGCCCCCACCACTGAATTCTCCTCTCCTGGTGGCCATCGCCCTCCTCCCCTCGACTGGGCCAGCGTTGGGAGCCGCACGATTTCTTCTGATGTTGGTAAGGAACCATATCTTGCTTGGATTTGGATTGGTTCTTCTGTGAGTTCAGTTTTGGTGATTTTTCTATGCTGCAAGTGATCAACGCCAGATATATATTACAGTATCTTCTTTCTCTCCATCCGGTTACTTGGGGATTTGTTTTCTTCGGATTACTGATACGTGATCAATAGTTTACTAGTAGTAGATACAATGTTAGAACTCGATTAGTATTAAACCCTCTCACCCTGCTCCCAAAGTTCCGGTCGTTAGACCCTAACTACTTGCTATAAAACCAAGCTTGATACAGCTCTGCTGATTTCCACAGCTACACTCTATGCTCCATCAGTTGCAAATGTAGGGCACATTTTAGCTGTCCCAGTTTGAGCTTTGACCGTAAATCTCTTGTACAATATGTCTTTATAATTACGAATCACAATCACTAAAAGTACTTTCGAATACAATCCAATGGCATCAAGTTGCCCAGGTAAGTATTGGATTAGTTTTTGGTCAAAGCATGAATTTGAACAACCAAAATGCACCTTACATTTTGCAACGGAGCATGTAATTTTGATCGGAATCGGTGAAATCTTATGATACGTGATGATACGCAGGTACGTCCCTCACTCAATATGGATCGACAAACCATGCTTTGACTCTGCATAAGAGATTCTATCAGACCCTGCGGCCGCAGCACCCCTATTGCGGACCTAGAGCTAGTGTTGCAACAAACGAAGCACACCATGGTGTGAATGATCCATCTGAAGTTCAACGCCGTACATTTGGTTCTGCGGCAAAATCCATCCAGAGGAATCCAGCCTATTCAGTACTAAATTCTGATGACGTTTCTTACTTCAAGAGCATCTTGGGTGACAATGGAGTCATTCAGGATAAAGACAGAGTTGCTGTTGCAAATGTCGATTGGATGGCTAAATACAAGGGAGCAAGTCAGCTACTGCTTTTACCAAAAAGTACCAATGAGGTATCTATAAAATTTTAATGTATGAACTAGTACTAAAGTAGCTGCAACCATTTTGATTGTTCTAGTGGCTGAATGATCTAATCACCTCAATGCTCCTTAAAATTTAAAAATTTAGATGACACCTTTGGTGTCATTATGCAGTCATCAAATCTGTTTGCTTTTGATTGTAGAACAATATTTGCACAGTAGTTATGTTTTTGCTTATGGTCCATTCACAGGTTCTTATCCATGGTATCAAGTTATTCCTGTTATCATGCATATAATCTTTTTGATGTATTCCTACACGAAGTAACTATTAATTATGCACGTTGTTCAAAAAGTTGTTGGCATTTATGCATTGGCTGTCTCATGAAAGCCGTATTCAGAAAATCAGCTTTGACGGAGTTTAGTGCTTCATAAGCAAAACACTGTAGCCTCTGGATATAATAACATATACTGTACAAAATCATGCATCATACTGGTGACCTAAACTAATAGATTTTTCCCAAACAACAATGCAAGGAATGCTAAAAATACCTCACACATAAAAAGTATGAGTATCATCTAGGAATATATTTCTATGTCCATACTGCCTGGTCATTCTAGTTCTCTACCATTCCTGATACGACACAACAATAAATTATGTGGAATCTCTTATTCAACCATTCTTCTTTCTAGGTTTCTAAGGTTCTTGCTTATTGCGACTCCAGACGATTGGCAGTGGTTCCTCAGGGTGGGAATACAGGCCTAGTAGGTGGCAGTGTGCCCGTTCATGATGAGGTAATTAGGAAGTTTCTTCCAGTGATAAGATCAATCAATTTTTGTTTCTTATGTTCGCATCAGAAAATTATTTACTTGGTATCAGCTTGATATTAATATTTATTACCCTTTATAAAAAGAAGCAAACTAGTACTTAAGATAAATATCTATTCTGTATTTTCTAATTTCTTTTTAGTTGCTGCATGTGTGAATTGCTGCATCATCAGAATGAACTATTTATTCACATGGATCAACCAGACTGGTTAGCAAATCAGGGGCATCAATTAGTGGTTTCGAGTATCCTCCTGTTCTAATAGTTGTTGATGTGACATTTCTTCTTATCTATTATGAAATTTTGTGTTCTTTATATATACTGCTTCTGTGCTTCCATTACTGATTTCCTTACATTTAGGCCTGAGATCACAAGTATTCCTCCCTGTGTCTGCAGGTGATTGTCAATCTTGGTGGTATGGACAAAATAATCTCCTTTGACAATGTGGGTACAGTTTCATTGTTTGGATTTGATGTCCTGAATTCTGTTATCTATTGCTTCTTCAAAACTCTAAGTTGTCTGAATAATTTTAAAGAGCTTGTCAGGTTCTAAGCATGATTATTATGTTATCAGGTAAATGGTATTCTAACTTGTGAAGCTGGTTGCGTGTTGGAGAACTTAAGTACCTTCGTGGAAAATGAAGGGTAAAGTCGTCTCTGGTATTTCCTCTACGTTTCAGTTCTAGTTTGTAGTGCATACATCTTTCATTGGATGTGTTTAATTCATAAATAGTATAGGCTATCACTGAGTACGGAGTACCACGGCCCATAATGCTCTTCAGTTCCTTGATTATATAATATCCTTTTTTGATGGGACCCCTACTTACGTAATCACCTATGGATTCATTGTGTGCCAGTACATTTGTTGCCCATATAATCATTTCATCGCAGTATACCTTTTTATAATAACCATATGTGTCTATTTAAAACAAAAGCAAAATACCTAAGATTATTTCTATCCTTTATATTCAGGTTTATTATGCCTCTTGACTTGGGAGCAAAAGGTAGTTGCCAGATAGGAGGGAACATTTCAACTAATGCTGGTGGCCTACGTTTCATACGCTATGGTTCACTTCATGGAAATGTACTTGGTAGGTACAAGTACAACCTTATGTTTCCCGTGGGCACAGATCGGCTATTTCTGAACTCTCATTTTCTATATTGTTTTACCTGAAGAAAGTGGTTACAGTCTTTGTTTTGCTAAGTTTGTCTTGTAAGGAGCAGGAAAATATTTGTTGTTTGAATATTTCTTTTGCAACATAAATTACTGACATCATGATGCTGCGTGGAGAGAATCCCCTAGAAAATTCAACTCTATGCAACGTGTAAGGCTGGAAATTGCTAGGTACTTCCTAAAAAGTAGAAACAAAATTTGCTCTGTGTATTTTATTTATCTCCTATTCAGGCCTTGAAGTCGTCCTGGCCAATGGAACTGTCCTTGACATGCTTACTACATTGAGGAAAGATAACACTGGATACGATCTGAAGCACTTATTTGTTGGTGAGTATCCAATACAAACTATTTTCTGCATTCTGGGTGTGTTCATTAAATATGCTTTATGGCGAGCATTGTAGTAAACACATGATTGATGGTTCAGGAAGTGAAGGGTCGCTAGGGATAGTCACTAAAGTTTCAATACTTACACCTGCAAAGCTACCTTCAACTAATGTTGCATTCCTTTCCTGCAATGACTACATGAGCTGCCAGGTCTCTTGCAAACACTCATTTTGTATATCTGGACATTGGTGGCACATGTTATCAATTGTATACATATGATCTTGAAGATAGTGATTACTGCCTTTTATGTTTCCAGAAATTACTACTGGCAGCTAGAAGGGGTTTGGGTGAGATCATTTCTGCATTCGAGTTCATGGATCGTCAGTGTATTGATCTGGTACTTAAATAAGCATTTTTTAAAGAAAGTTACACATCTTAAAGAACAAAGTGCATACAAATACTTCTTGAACAGTACGGTGTCTCCATATGTTCGTTGTATATTTAGCACTAGAAACAAACTATGCTTTGACTGTATTGCTGTATAAGATGAAACGTTTCTTATATCCTGTCAGCATAGTAGCATACACATTTAATTTGTTAGCTTGTTGGTTTTGAAGGCTATGGCGCATTTGGAAGGAGTTCACAATCCTTTACCTCTCTCTCCGTACAAATTCTATGTTCTAATTGAGACCACTGGAAGTGATGAATCATACGACAAGTAAGTTTTGGTAGCATATAAGCAGTCTACAAACAGGCACACATAAAACTATCCAAAAATAATTTGTGCAGACTAAAAAAAAGTTCAAACGACTTGTGTAGGTGCAATCCTGCATGGCTTGTATTTATTTATCTTGGGCTTATTGTGATGGAAACTCCTAAGTGCCATATGCTGTCTACTTATCTTTATGTTGCTTTTCTTTTGTAGAGCAAAACTTGAAGCATTTTTGTTGCGCTCAATGGAAGATGGCCTTGTAGCGGATGGAGTAATAGCACAGGATATTAGCCAAGCATCTAATTTTTGGAGAATTCGCGAGGTTGCCATCAAACACTGAATCTTTACATTTTTCCAATGACTAAAATGAGCAGTCTTAAAGTGGATAATCAATCAACAGTCCACATGGCTAGTATTCTATGCTGTCGTGTAATAATATAAGTTCTCAATGTGTAAGGTGATGTTTCATGGTCAATGCGTCCCGAGTTTCAGATATAAATATCATAATCTGGTTGAAAAGTATTTGGCATGTTAGGTTTGGTCTATCTAAGCATATTTAACTTTTTGCAAGTGGAAATTTATGTAGGTAAATTATTTTAACCAAACCAAATAAAATCAAACGCAGATACCGACATCATTTGTGGCAAAATAATAATCGTTGAAACTACCATGTATTGTGGTTGCAGGGTATATCAGAGGCATCTGTCAAAGTTGGGGCGGTCTACAAGTATGACTTGTCCATACCTGTAGAAAAACTATATGATATTGTGGAAGAAATGCGCAGCCGTCTTGGTGAATATTCAACTTTGAGCTATCAATAATCTGTGAGGTGTTGTTAAACCTAGTTCCTCTCTTTTCTAGGTGATATGGCAGAAGTATTGGGTTATGGCCACCTTGGTGATGGAAATCTGCATCTAAACATCTTATCAAGCAAGTACAGTGACAATGTATGCCTGATATGACTTGGAAATAAACCTTTACTTCGTTTGGCTTCTGTTTCTCAACATATGTATGTTGGATACTTGCTTCTTATGTTTACCTTCACTGAAAAAATTCAGATTCTGGCGCAAATTGAACCATTTGTCTACGAGTGGACAGCCGGCCACAGAGGAAGCATTAGTGCAGAGCACGGGTTGGGGCAAATGAAAGCTGAGAAGATTCACTACAGCAAGTCACCAGAAGCCGTAAGTATTTAAATATCATCTTGTTGTAGCTTGCATTATGTTTAAATTGTGTTCAACTGTTTTTGAGAGTTATTTTTGTGAATCTGCTACTTGCTGGACTATGATGCACTTTAGTGCTAGGTGTGAGAATATGTTACTTATCAAATGACTTTTATTCATATGGCCTTGTTCACATCTATTTGTGCATGAAAGTTGTATGCAACACATCTTTATGAGGGAGATTTAGTTTAGCCTGTATGATCTGGACAGGTTTAGGTTTTCAGTAACGTTCGCTTTTCTACAACTCTAGATGAGGAGCGCTTAGCATGCTTAATGTTAGCAATACATTTCAGTATGAGCTCTCTACTATTCTCCAGAAACAACACTAGTCTAACTGCTTTTCCAAAAGAAACCTTCTAGCTAACTGTCCTGTTAACTGATCTTCACCGCTAATGTTGTCTTGTGATCAGGTGCAACTAATGGCTTCCATCAAGAAGTTAGTAGACCCTAACTCAATCCTGAACCCATACAAGGTTCTGCCTCAGTCTGCGCTGTAGTTAGAAAAGGTAGCCTTCCTTTATCGTTAAGTTGAATGGAAGCTGAATTACACTTTCATACCAATAGTTTCCCTGACTACGCTACTGCTTCTGTCATTAACAGGATAGCTAATTGATCTTATCGGCGACCCAAATCAACTTGAGAGAATAGAGTTGTACTTGGGACAAACGAAGGGAATAACAGATGGGAGCTTGTCATGATGGCAAGATTGGTCGGTAGCCGATAAAGGAAACCCATAAGATTCTTGCTGTTGTTAGTGTCTTGAGTACCGTAAACATCTGTTCATATGGACATCAGAATAAGGAAATAAAATAACTGTGAAGAAGAAACTAGAACTGTCTTGGTTCAAACTATCTTTGTTACAAATGCTCTATGTACTCTTGAAATAAAAAGCTAATGCTCTATGAGACGGTAGGCCAACCAGGCCATCCACACAGGCTCCAGTTTAGGTACAAATAGCTCCTCATGTTATACAATTTGCTAATAAACTGTTCTGTTGTATCCCGAGCTTGGCTAGGCTGTAACAAACTTAAACTTCTTCCTGATAATGAATGAATAGGGCAAAGATTTTGCCCTTTTTCAAAACAAAGGAGTTTTGTGAGGGCTTCAAACCTCCACATAATTCATACATGTGTAGTTGGATGCATAGGCGTACAGTGAAACACATCATAATGTGTTCCCGTCGTATGGCTCCGTGTGCCAAAAGAACCAACACAAGATCAAGTTCTTATTTTGCAGTAGCCGTTACCACATGTTTACAGATTTTCCAAACAAGGCAGACACAAGCATACAATCGTAATTAAGATACTGTAAGCGTAAAAGGTTGTCTTCAGAAGCAACTCCATTTTTTTTCTTAAAACGGAATTTCAACCAGCAGGACCAAGTCCCTTCGAATCTTGTTTACACCAAACATGCTGCAGATTTTCTACATCAAGCCCTTTTGCAAAGCTTCAACAGTCTCAGCCATATAGGGATACCTTATTGCCAGTGGAACTTTGGAGAGCAAGGGGATTTACCTTGCTCATGGTCTTGCTAAACAGCAGTCATTCAACTGTACACGCACAAATCACCAGAAGCATTCAGTTCCACAAACTGCATCGGCTCAGGTTTGCTGTCCTGTTCTGTGTTGACAGCTCAGTACCAAAAACAACCGCCCAGTACCAAAAACAACCCAACAAGGAGCTGATTGACCTAGAGAAATACAGACATTGCATTCCTTTCAACAGATGGCACACGATCTCATGTACAGTATCATCACCATATTTCACCACACATCTGAAATCGGATAAGCAGGTCCAACGTTGGTTGAAACTGGTACGGTAGTCTCGAAGATTGACAATGCCGACAAGGGAAGTCGAAATTAAAACAGTACAACTCAATCTTAGACTGCAGAATAGTTACATAATACCATAACAAGGAAGCAGAACCACCCACTGCCTAAGAGTGTACAGTTCTGACATAATAATAACCGAATACTGTCATATGGACTGAAGAGTAATCAAACAAACTGCTCTGAAGAACGATATTTAAGAGTTGAATGAAGCATCAACATAGCGAAGCCACATAAAATAGAAACTGGAAAATCCTTATATTTAAAACCCTGCTCTGCTCTGCTCTGCTCCAAGGTAACCTTCATCAGTAGCGGTCATCATAAGAGCGAGCTCCACGACTGGGGCGATCATAGGGAGCAGGCCTGTCTCGGTAACTTCCACCAACACGAGCAGGTCCACCACTCCCATATCTGTCACCATTTGCCACACGCGGACCACTCCTGCCATAACCACCAGTGGCTCTGGGTTCATCACGGTAGTAACTTCCACCTGGCCGTCCTCCATCTCTCTCATAACTTCTTTCCCTCGCAAAGCCACCTGATGCATAGCGATCTGCACCACCATATCTGTCACCAGAAAAGCGATCTGCAGCTGGAGGATAGCGATCACGTCCACCACCATAACGATCATCAGCATAGCGACCACCATCATAACGGTCATCAACATAGCGATTAGCATAACGATCTGGTCCTCCAAAGCGGTCACCACGCCCACCGGCACCACTGCCATACCTGGAAGGAGGAGAGTACCTTGCAGGTCTACCTCCATCTGCGTAAGGACATTCACGGGCCCAGTGTCCAGAACGTCCACACTTGAAGCACTCATCACTTGCAGCTGGAACTATGTCAGCTGCACCACGATATCCACCTCTAGCACCAGATGAGTAACCACCACCCCCATATCCATAGCCACCATCATCAGTGCTCAACCTAGGCTGAGCCTTGTTCACAGAAATGGTCCGACCATCTAGTTCTCCATTGTGCATTTCCCGGATTGCAGCATCCACAGCCCGAGGTTCAGAAAATGTGACAAACCCAAACCCACGGGAGCGGCCAGTCTCTCTTTCCGTTACGACCTATACATACAACGAAAGTGAACTGATGGGACGATAGCAACTGCATATAATAGTGAACAGCCAAAAAATCCTAATACTAACACTAACATGAATATGCAAATTGGGCCACATGAAATGACTAACAGCTGATGCATATTTCAAGCATGACAACCAGTGAAACTATCTCAGGAAACTGTAAGAGAACACAGTGAGTCCCTATGCCACTGCTCAATTGTTGTAACTAAATACATCAGTATCTGCTTTATCTGCCCCAACAGCACAGTATCATAGTGATATCCAGAAGGCATACTATGGGCACAGGTCAGAACTGGAAGCATGCGACATTGTGGTGTCATCAATGAGTCATAGAGGATATCAATGGCACTGCCAAAGCAAATTGAGCACTTCTGCATCGTTGCTCATGTGCTGAAGCAGTAAACTCCACGCCCAGAAAACTGGACGAGGACAATTACTTCAGTCGGCACTACAGGCACAAATCAGTAACTTTAGAGCTGAACTTCTAGTAAGACCATGATAGGAACTTAGTTAGTCGGCCACATTCCTTCAGGACAGCATAGCTGCAATAACTAGAACATTCTTATCATTCACTGTTCTTTGTTGATGTGCACAGCTAAGAATGTCCATTTTGAAGAGAAAAGAGGCATTTGGAGGCTGAGAATAATGGTCTTCCAAGTGACTGTAGAGCCAACAAGCACACAACACTTACTCTGTACAGTCACCTGCAACATCTCACTAATCAAGGACAACACGCAACTCTGCATCTGCCTTTTCGTATCAGAACTGATCCAGAACATTGCCACAATGCAGTTTTTGCTAAGTTCATATCCAACATTGCAATCATGTTGCACTCCACAGTATTCATTAGCCATGGCAATGAAAATTCATTTGATGTAACCTCATGCTCATATCAGTTAGCTTAAACACTACCATACCACAGCAACGGAGGAGCTCTGCATCTGCCCACAAACAGATCCTACAAATTGGCTTAACTGTACAGTTACTTCAAATGAATTTTACTGGACCCATCACCTAAAAAATACATAACCATGTGCTCAAATTGGTTAATATGTTTCATTTCCTTCAACTTCATTAACTTCCTAAAATATAGAACTGGAGTGACTGCAGGCTCTGTGAATCTGTAACTGCTGTTAGATTGAAATTAGAAGACAAGAGAAAATCAAGAGCGTGTAGTACAAGCAGGTAACCTTGATATCTTACTAATACTAGTAAAGCCACCTATTCTAGCAAGATTGCTGAGAAACAAGTGCATGATATAAACATCATGGTACTTTCGAATTATATGGTTCCATCTAACACGAAATGAACTGCAAAGAAAGTAAGTCTTGTCCAACCTAAAATGGTTTCTCAGAACGGAGCCTCCAGGCTCCCCTAAGCAACTAATTGACACACCAACTAACATGCTACGACGAGCAAGCAATCAAAATTCTATCGACTCTGCAAACTAAACATACTAATTAGTAAGTTAGCAAATAACCAAAGAGCAGATTCACCATCGATAAACCAACCACAGTTTTTATGATATAACTCATATCACAAAGGTTTAACTTTTCGGCTTATTAATGGAAAATGCTTTGACTGCTACCATATGGCTCTTTAATTAAAGATTATGTTTTCAACTAACGCATCCGGCCATCAAGTTCTGAGGTATATAACAAAGGGGACTAGCAGCGAACATCAGTTAAACGAACAATCTCTGCGCAGAAATAGGACAAACCAACTTACAGATGAAAGTAATTATTGGTCAAATCGTCACCAAGACAAACTAAACGACCAATCCCCACCAAATTAATCCGTAACAGAAATCGTCACACGACCGTGCACAGTACATTCGAACGAAAGGAATACAGGAATATGGGTGTTATACCTGCGTCTCGATGACCTTGCCGAAATCGCTGAAGGCTCGCTCAAGCGTGCGCTCCGTGGTGTCCCACGACAGCCCGCCCACGAAGATCCGGCCAACCTCCTTCTCCGCCATCTCCAATCCAATCAAATCGAAAATTCCCCACCACCTACACAAACCACCAAGAAAAGTCAAGATCCGCAGCAGTCCGTGCCGCGGAGCAGAAAGAATTGCACGGCCCCCGAGCGCCAAGAGACGGTCGGAGACGAGATGATTGGAGGCTTTACCTTGCGCGGAAACGTAGGAGGACTCTCTCAGGCAGAGTGCGGCGCTAGGGTTCTGAGACAAGAGGGGAAGTGATGAGATGGGACGTGGAGGCAGAAGATATCATCGGCATCTTCTCAATGTATCGGGAATTGGGATGCACGGAAACCACGTGTCACGGCTTTTAATATTGGTTTCCACTTATAGCAAGAAATATAAGAAAGCGGTTCTTCTCACCAGTTTCTGGAACGAGTCGCGGGTACAAACCTCTTCTTTTCTCTATTTTTGCGACGAAAATGATAAAAATAGTTTAATTACTTTTTTTCTTTCCTGAAATGGATATAGCTAGGTCTCTCCATCAAAATAATGCATATAGCCTTGTTTATTTATATTATTTAATATGGGTTTACAAAAAGAAAACCAAGATAAGCCCGAAGCCACCTCCGTAGTGACAGCTATAGCAACACCTACAAATTTAATGATGGGGTGGCCATGTTGAGATCGTGTTGCATGATCTTAGACCTACTCACATCATCTAAAAATCAGAAGCTTCAATAAGCCGTCCAACACCGAGATGGGAGCACAAACCGATCTAATAGATCCTCGGCATGCATAGTTGCACATGCTCGAGATGTCGCCACAACCATCTACCACTGATCCATCTTCAGGACATGGATCAATGCGTTGACCTTGTCAGGCCCATCGTCGATGCCGCCACGGCACCAGACTGTGCCACTGTCCTACGCGAGTCCATCACGTCATGTTTGGCACTAAATCCCCGCCGCACCATGCCACCAGGTCTCGCCGTCATCGATGAGGTAGACTTACACCGCCCTACCTCTTGTCACCTCCATCCAGCAACTGCTCCAAAAACAATGCCTTCATGAGGGAAAACGACGCTGAAAGCGCCGCCATCGTCCAATCCGGGATACCCAGATGTAATATCCCAGGTATTGGGGTTACAAAAATAGAGGAAACATATGTGTGCATTGCATTCATGCATAGAAAATCCGGGGAATTTTCGCGCTTTAAAGTAAAACAGTCACAGTAACTAAAGTTTCACTTGACCTTGGTGGAATTGAAGTAGCTCATCAAGTCAAGCGCTATGAACCTCAATGTGACTTTGCTTAAAACATTGTTCTGGGTAGAGATGATTTGATCTAAGGGGTTAGATCAAATGGAACTAATAATCAACACAACAACACTTTACTCAATGATCAATTGCTTGATCTTATAAAAGATTATAATATGGTAATCCTTGCCATAACATATGAACATACATCTATTAGGAAATCAAGTAACAACAAATGGAGAAACCATTCTTCACTTATCTTTTCCATGTCTTAAACTAATCCTTGATCCTACCATGAACCTCATGGTATTCATTCTATTTCAATCTTGGAAACAAGACAAGGGGATCAACTCAATAAGTATATATCCTTCCCTATTCCATATTATTATACATCAAACCTAGAGATGTGAGAGTTTTATAATAATTATTAGAAAAGCAATAACAAACCTTGAGCTAAACCTTGGATATACATCCAAGTATTCTAATCATCATCTTCAAGAGGAACCCTAGAGTATTACTCAAGTCATTCCCAAATGAGTGAGACCATTCATACTAATTCTAGCTTGACCTATTTAAAAATAAAGGACAACCTTTGAACTAAAGTATTAGTAGATTAACCATTTCATCTTGGAGTGGTGAGACAACCTAATATCACATGGAATAATATCATGTCCATTAATTGGTAAAGAAAGGGGGAGGCTAATCCAACCAAGCATCTAGGTGGAGACTTAACCCTTTACTATCTAATGAGATCTTGTGAACATACCATAGAACCCTAACATAATATCTCAGGCATTCTCCTGGGATATAAACTAATAAGGCCACCATAGTAGTCCCATTCAAGAAGGTAAACTAGAAGTACTATACCTTAGTTGATCAAGACAATGCTTGATCATAGAAGTAAGAAACCCATTTAATGAGAGATACCTTAGGAAGCCAAACCTTGATCATTATAAATTGAGTGATAATCATAAACCCTAAGAACTTGAGGTAGAGATATTAAGAACAAGTGGATCATGCCTAATATATGAACATACTTTGGAAATAGGTGAGGATAAGTTAAACCCTAATAGGATAAGTAGATATTATTCACCACATGAAATTATAGGGAGGTAACTAGTAAGCAAACCTAGGCTTATATATCCCAACCTTAACTTGTGAACCATTTGGTGATAATAATTAGAATCCTACCATATCTACATTTCATAAATTAATGAACCTAAGAAAACCTTAGAGTTAAACACTATACTTTATTTGGTGAGAAACCACACATCCATATGACCAAAGTTAACTATAAAAATAACTATAACTAGTGTAGTTACTTTAATGATAAATTAGGGATAATAATAGAAGTTAATTGGTAGAAGATAAAACCAATTCTCAAATCCTCAGTAATTAGAGAAGCACATAAGAAATAAATGTTAAGTAAGCCACCACCTTATCATGGTTAGGGGAGATTAAACCCTAGCCAATGCACTATGGTGTCATTCCATATCTACAACCTATAATTATGTCTTAACCCTAGTAGGTGCATCATTTGGGTGATCACAAATATAAACCTAGTGCACATTTGAGTTCCAACCCACATGCCATTAGGTTGACCTCATTAAAATCCTAGAATTGATCACAAGCTAAATCTTATGCTTCAAATATTGAACCTAAGATTCACATGATGCTAAGTACTATAATTCAAACCATATGTGTGATCAACCACTTATCCTTATAATTAGACCAAACCATGATGAGAGTAGTATTTATATTTCAAGGTGTTATTAAATATAATCCTAGTGCTACCTTTGAAATATGGTTATAATAAAAACCTACAAGACTCTAACAAGCAAGTGCTCACATAAAATTATGTGCAAGTGACAAATTCTTCAAATAGAAACCAAGCACTAAAAACCATCTATGAAATACTTTGGGTTCAAAGTATTAACTCTAATCATTCCAATGGATTTAATTCACAAGAAAAAGGAAATTACAAAATGAGAATATAAACTCATCTCTATTGGCTATTTTGAATAAACCCGCAAGTATGTAATATAATCAAATATTAATATTTGTTTCAAATAAAGAAGGGTGTAATAGTCATTGCACTATATCTTAATTCAGTGAACATAACAAGAAACCTGCAAATAAAAATTTGAATCCAAATCTGATTCAAATAGAAAATATAAAACAGAAAATTATAAAACAGAAAAGATAAGAGAAAAAAATAGATGAGGTGGCTTACCTGCCTCACCTGGACCTTGACAGCCCGAACGAGCCCAACAGCACAACCTACAGAGCAGCCCAACAGCAGCCCAGTCCACCGTCAAAACCCAACCCACCATACCTGTTCGTAACAAAAAAAAATCAACGAAGAGGGGGCTTCGTCCTCATCCCCTTCTCCACGCATGGACGACAGCGAGATGGCGTGCTCCCTTTCTCCCTCTCGCTGGCGGCTCTCCCTTGCTCGATGGTGTGGCGTGGCGTGCTCCACCGCGCGGTATAAAACCCTGGACGAACACTAGCTGCTCGATTTCTTCCTCCTATGTCCCATTTTTCCCCAAAACGGAAACCTAGCTGTACCGGCCATCCTCAATCGCCGGCGATGGAGACCTCCTCAGGTCAAGCTGAGGTCACCATCGTCACCGCCGTACTCTTCTTGCCCATCCCCCACAAGGAATCAAGAAACGGCGTGCTCAATCGGAAGAATTTGCCGTTCCCTTTCGTCGGAGCCCGCCGGAATTCATGTCCCCGAGCTCAACTCCGACCACCCCCGTCTTCCTCGAGCATTCCATCAGCTCTGGGGTGAGTCCACGCATCCCTAGCATCCCCTATTTCGTAGAATCGACGTCCCTAGGCCGTGATTGAAAATTGCCGGACTAGCGCCGCCGCAGCACCATGCGTCGTGGCCGATTCCGGTGACCATTTGGTCACTGGCACCGCCCGTTCGCCTCACCACATCAATGCGGCTCGAACGCGCGCGCCGTAGGGTCGCGGCGGCTCTGTAACGACGGAGGCCGTCACCATATCGTCGCCGGTGGCGAGCAACGCAGCCAGTCAAATTTTGACTTGGTCTGTGCCACGTTGTCGCTGAGGTGGCATAGACCCCACTTGTCAATGACTTCGGTTAGATAAGAACCGGGTACATCTAGTATTATTTTCGTTATTTCAAAACCAGAATAATGTCTGAAACTTTGAATGAATTTAGAAAATTAATTATAACTCATAAAAATACAAATGAGATATCAAAATGATCCTAAAAATAAAATCTATCCAATAAAAATATAAAACGAAATTTTTATTTTTAATAAAAATTTAATTGTTTAATACTTGTTATTTAAGCCTTTTCTTTTAATTCTAAATCCAAGTAAAATTCAATAATTAATAAAATTTCCAAAAGTAACTAAAAACCAGTAAATAAATAAAGAAAACATTAAAACTAATTTTCTTTATTTATTATTTATTAAATCATTATTAGAGGGATTTAAAACCTGATTAATAATTACCCTAATTATTAATTGTTTAAAAATAATAAAAAGCCAAATTGAATATTATTTTATTCCGAAGTTATTAATAACTTCAACTTTATTATTGAAGTTATTAACTTATGAACTAATAGTAATATTACAACCCTAGTTCCATATGGTAGAAAACTAGGAACTTATCATTTCATGTGAAACCTAAAACCTTAAATTAATTAGGAAACCCTAGTTCCATTATAAACCAAGTGATAACCTCATAATTTTATGTGGAACCCTAAAACCCTAATTCAATTATGCACCAAACCCTAGCTCCATTAATTCATATGAATGCTAGTTTGCTTCTAACCTAAACCCTAGGTTAGACCATGTGATCATGGAACCTTCTTTCCAAATCATAGAACCATAGTAGCAACTAAATACTTGTCTTGTACACATAAAATGTAGAAGACCTATCACTAATATATGGGTATCCCATGTGTTCATCCTCATCAGACCTAACTAATCAAGTGGGGTCAACCAAGTGAAAACCCTAGATCCTATTACCAAAGCCATCATCCTTGTTTATCCTTATTTAGCATCACACTAGTGTGATGAACCCTAATAGCAACCATACCTACTATTTTACATTACATACCCTACTCCACTAAACCCTACTAGTGTGAGATACTTATGAACCATCCTATTTAAGGAGCCAATTATTCCTTATTTAATAGAACCAACAGTAAAACCTAGATCACCTCAACCCTAATTGATATACTTCTTATTATTTAAGAAGTATGTTCTTCAAAAGTTACTCTTTTGAAGAAAATAAAGAATCACCATCAAACCTGCCTAATAGGACCTACAGACAATAGCCATCTATCACCAGCAAGGTAGCATCAACCTTGATAGCAACTATTGGTAATTAAGATGTTTGGGCTTAATTCAACAATACAAGCCTAGTAGCTGATGAATCCAACTAGGTTGTGATCCATCTAATACTAACTTCAGAAACTAGATGAAACCATAGTCAATCATAGAACCCCACCAATCTAATTATCATACTTTGTCTTTATTTAAGAACATGTTCTTCAAAAGTTATTCTTTTGAAGTATATAATAAGTAATCATCAACCATGCACTATAGGACTTAAAATTGACAACTGCTGTTCACTTATTATACAACTACAATTCCTTGGTGTGTATGATTGTTACTATACATTTTACCACATGCTTATTATTCTAAAACCACACAACCCTGAATAAGAACCTTGTTTGTGAATCGTTCTAAAAGTGCAACACCCTACACTAATCATTACCACTCACTAATCCTAAATCATCGGGGTTAGGATACGCTTAAAGCGATTGCATCTTATACTTATGCATTATTGCATCCTTGCCAATCTTTTAAACATCGTCCTTACCGGACGATGATGCTATTTCAGAATTTGGAGTTATTACGTATCGAAGACCTTGTCTGCATAATCTTGCAGTCAAGAAAGGCAAGTTCATCGCTTGCTCATGTCATTTGAGTATCTTTATCAAATTACTTGCAAAGTACTATGATTATCACTATTGCATAAAAAACCAAAACCACTACTTTCATAACTATGAATATGACTATGTGGTGGGCAATGGAACCATGGATTGTGTTGATATGGTGGAGGTTCCATTGCAAGGGTTTATATCCATCTAGGATTAAACAACAAATGTCTTGATGATTCTTGTGCCGTAATACCCGTGTTAACCATAAGATCCGGAGTGGGACGGAGTAGTCAAAAGTGTTTCCACCTCTCGTTCATCAACGGATGCGCTTTACCGTAGACACTTGTATCTGTCGGTGGCAAGCGGTAGGCTGGGGAAGCCTTAAGTCCCCACGGCACTGTCCGTAGACACTTGTCGCTCGAAGAACAAGCGGTAGGCTGGGGAAGCCTTAAGTCCCCACGGTATTGCGGTCTATGATGGGTTGCAGCTACCGGCGTAGGAGTGTATGGTAGAGCCCAGCACTATCGTCGTGGTCGGGGTCCACCTTGAAATCTACAGGAATAATGGGACCAGCGTGGACCCAGGGTCGGGGCATGCAACAACGGGTGGGTGTTCGAGGTAGCGGAGGAACATGATTGGCTAGACCTTATACCGGGCCTCACACCAAAGGAAGTGTGGACGGGTCGCCTTGGCTGGCACCAAGGTTAAGATCTCTTATGGGTAAAGCAACACACCTCTGCAGAGTGTAAAGAACCGTGACCTGTCACTCCCTGTTCCGGGATATGGAACTGCGAACGCGGCCGGAAAGGAGCTCCATGAAGTTCTAGTAAACCGGTGAAGGCTGACGGACATAGTTCTTCTGAATAAAAGCAACCTTTTGAAGAAATGATTATGAAAACCTGCATTGGTATTAGACTTTCTGGTCTAATGCCGTAGCTAGTGCATTAAACACCTCTTTCCTATAATGAACTTGTTGAGTACGCTCGTACTCATCCCACTCTTAAATCCCCTGCTTAGATATGGAGGCATCGAAGGAGGATCTACAGTGCAACTCGAAGACCGAGGAGTCAACAACTACTTCAAGAGACAGGACCCTGTCAGAGGAGTCAGATACCACATCCAACAAGGAGAAAACCTAGTTTAGCCATAGAAGGGAACTAGATTCCTAAACCTAGCTCCTATTTAGCTAGAATCTATTCATAGCCTCTATAGCTAGTTAAATACTCTACAAAAAGAGTTCGTGATAAGACTAGACTACGAGTCGTTCTTCTGGAGTTTATTTGCAGTTTTACCTCATTGTAAAGTAGGAGGCTGTGATGATCTTATGTAACAGAGTCGATGTTGTAATTCTATAGACATACCTTGGACCCGCATATGTTTCTGTTGTACCACTCTGAGCGATGTAATACTAGTGGAACGATGTTTTATTGGTGTTATATCAGACTTGCATACTACACCATGCAGTGGTATGCCGGGTAACCACAGTTGGTATCAGAGCAAATGCTTTGACCCTAGGATTAAAACCCTTTAAAAGGAGACCTATAGGATTGTTAGTGTCTATAGGAAGTTGACCTAGGGAAACCAAATATTTTTATGACTTGAGATGGGTATTCACTTGTGAATAATCCTGACACACTTGAGTCAACATTTCTTACCTAGCTTGCTAACATAAAGTAAAATTAGTCAGCTACTCCCAAATATGTAGTATACCATTAAGTCCTCAAAACAATAAATGAGTAGATCACAGTTGGTATACAATACATGGTAGTCCAAAGAGAGAATACAACCATAAGGAAGATATCCTATTGGAAGATGTGTACCAACACATGTTATCTATTATATATTAAAAGTAAATTACGGGCTCACCAGAAATTAGAGAATCATCTAGAAATTACCACAAAAATTAGAAACATCTGACCTTTAATTTTAGTGAAATAGAATAGCACATCCGTTAGATCTAACTTCAAACAAATTACCCACCAATGCCATCAGGTTATTTTCCCCGCACCTCTTGATCATCGTCTAGATAAAATACCTAGCAAGGTTGTCGTCTCGGCGTCATCACGCAGCCGCCACGCCCGTCTTCGAGTGCCATGGGTATTCGATCCTTCTCATTAAGCTAAAGCGTCTTACCCACTCCTCTGGCTCAACTAGATCGTCATGACCTGATTGGATCCTCGCACAAGTAAGCCGACCTATTGGATTTTCTAAACTAGCGATTCATACGTCTCTTCTCTATTTACCAATCTGCAGGTATACCAGAGTAGATCGAGGAAATAACCGCTCATGGCACCAGGGCGCAAACGGCCAGCCGATCCCTTAGAATTCCCTTAGCTTGACGTTATGCGTCCGTGCCTTTGCAGCATCGATCTGTAGCTTCACGTGAGTGCTGAACCATGGCTCAGAATTCGAAGTCATCTTAAACATCTACTACTATGTTGCATGCGTTTGTGACTATTTTTTTTTGCTGATGTTTAAATTTTAACCCGCTTCACACAATCACACGTTTATTCTTCATTACAGTTCTGCAGGTCGAACAGATTCAGGGTGTAACCACCCATGGGTCATGGCACTGGGCAGCCGGCAGCTCGGTTGTAGTCAATCCCGTCAAATCGCCCTAAACGGAACGGACCAAATACAAAAGCTTAACGTTGTGCGTCTGTGTCTTTTCCGCATCTGCAGCTACACGTGAGTGCTGAACAATGGCTCTGCGTTGGAGCACCTCCTAAACGTCTACGTACAATTGCATGCGTGAGTGATTAAATTCAATTTTCTTTACTGTTGGTTAAATTTAAACCTGAAAAATAATGCTGAGTTAAGTACCGGAAAGCTGCAGTGATTCGTTGGGAACTTCCTCCCTGAAGCGGGAATCTGTAGCAGAGAATGGATGAACATAAACCGACACATTCACTAAGCAGCATGCCGCGACTTCTATTCGTTTTCTCTATCCATGATTCCCTGAAATAGATTGAACTATTGTATTTTTGTTACTATCTTAAATCGTTGGAGAGATGGAGGAAGACAAAGTTACCGTGATCTGGAGGTGTATCATCGGGACGACGCAGTGTGCCGATCGTCGCTGGAAAAAATAGTCGACAGTGAGAACAAACAGGTGAAAGTATAGCCTTAGCAGGTGGTGGCGGAATCTCAGCGAGTCATATTAAACTTCAAGTTCTCATATAATTTTATTTAATTCGTTTTCAGTTTGCAATTTAATTTCATCTATGTATGAGGGAAAAACTAATAATGCTTCTATTTTTTCAGTGTGTCCATTTGATTACTGGATTAATAATTTTTTGGATGATGCATCCAGTCACAGTTATATTTTAGTTTGTTATTTGCGCTTTCTTTGTCCAAGAGAATCTGGAGAATTATATTTCAACAATATCAGTGCAAATTCTATCGAATGTAGCATTAAAGGATGTTAGGTTCTGCTGAATAAAAACTACTTGGTTGCCTACTTTTAATGTTGGTTCATACTCCTGTAAATATTTGTGCTTAATTAGTCATTTCTTTGCTTATAGCCATTACCTGTGCTCCTGATGTTCCTTAGATTTTTTTATTGAAGTGTGATCAACGACCTGGAGAAAAAGTACAACCACATGGACTGCAATCAACCGGACCTGGGCCTTGCTTTGACCAACTTAAACAAGGACGGGTTTGAGGGCGTAATGCGCCATCCAACAGGACGGTGCTATTTTTATAGTTCCAATCCATCTTTCTGCCTTTGCATTTTCCATTTGTTCTTCTAACTCATTTAGCAGTCCTCATCTAATACTTAAAATTCAGGTACCTTTCTCTTCAATGCTGACGATGCTCCCCTATTTTTAGTGGCTGAAGCTTAGTTACAAACGAAGCCATGTTCTGAAGAGCTAAAGTGACTCAAAGATATAAACGAAGCTTGGTTTAGTGTGCCCTTCTTTTCTGCTCATGGATAAAATAGTACATATTGCCATTTCTACATGAGTGTCCACTTGAGGCCGGTAATTTAGGAAGGTATTTTCATTACTATCTATAAAGTATGCCAAATACAAACCAAAATATACATGAACCATGACATTTTTTCTAGACGAAGTTTTTCTTTATCTACTAATGCCAATGCTAACATTTCTTTCAATCAGCTTTTCAATAGTGAGGGAAAGGTGATTATATGCGGCTTAAGTATATTATTCAAAACAATGAAAATACCCTACATCTTTTATATGCGGCTTAAGTATATTTTATAATGTAGGTTGTCAAAAATAACATTAGAAATGATGTCCGCGCATTGGAGCGCATGAGATTAAATTACAGAATAAAAGTAGCAATTGCTTAAGAGGCTGGAACTATGATATTCAAACCACGTGGTAAACTGGTAATGTTACATGACATACAAGAAATACACGTGACCAGGTGTGAGGATGTTTATTAAATATTAGTATAATGTAGAGATATTATTTTAAAAAAATGATAAACGATGGTCAGGAAAATATGGAGTGATACTTGACCTAGCTTTGACAACCGACAAATAAACCTGTTAAGGAATTTATCCAAGAGAAAATAATATCATCAAATTGTCTTAACTTTGTATTGTTTTTAGTGGCATACAGTATGGAAAATGTGGGAATAAAATAGATAGTAAAATATGGATAGAGATGTATCGTGTCACCAATGTGGAATATCATGTCACCAATGTGAACCGAGAAGTATTATTTACAACAAAAACATGTGTGATGGTTACCAAATCATATAATTTTCAGTATGCAATTTAAATACCTATGAAACCACATTTAATTTTCCAAAGCCTCTTAAAAGAGTAAAGACGACGCCCTCGCATTTGCGAGGGACGCTCTGCTAGTTATAGTTAAATAAGAATTACTCAGACCTGGACTAGAAGTAATATCAAATGATGAAGATAATTAAGATATCCTAATAGAAGATGAAGAACCAAATAAGTAATGAGTAAGTAAAATTATCTAGACTTGTGAAACAACTGATAATAAGTGATACAAACAAGTGATATGAGTAATATAGATCATGATGGGTCAATCATGGGAAATAAGGAAGAGTGATAGGAATAATATATGTCTACTTACAAGGTAGAGTTGCTAATCATATACGATTCATCTGAGAATCATTATGTGATGTACTAGAGCCTCATAAATATTTAGGAGAAGTACAATAAGAAGCCAGTTGATCAACAACAGTGCAAGAATTGTGTTCCAAAACAATAAGAAGTGTGCCAAGCACATCATGACCATAGTTTTATGACAGTATAAACACTTGGAAGTATAAGAGCTATATTTCCATAGTTATGTGTTTAGAGTAGCAATGTTAGAACCTAGACATATCATGTGAGATAGTCCTCAATAAAATGAAAGTTAAGAAGTACTTACAAAGAAAATTAGGTTAACCTTAACTATCCTAGACCACTTTGTTTCAAGTTTATCTCATTGCAATTGTGCAATTCAGGTAAATGTCAAGACAAATAGTAGAATGCCAACTATATGTGCTAAGTATCACGATATAAACCTATCTTATGTGGTGTTATATACCACACATCAGAGCCTGATGTTTAGAGATATCTTACTCAACTATTATATTCAGGCTTATGATGGTGTGTATTATATGCACAAAGCTGAATCTTCTTGGATTTTCTTGGATTTTCATTGTTTGACTAGATCCATACATGAAGTTTGACTTTGATATGCAAATGCATGTTGCAATATCAAGTTCTTACTTGATGCTATAGATCTAGAGGGTAATGGTAAACATGTGAGGAAGTGACGAATTGTGAAGATTCCGAAGACAAGATGAAGGATTATCAGAAGAAGGAACCAAAGTTGTGGGAAGTAACCACAATATTCAGAAGGAAGTACCAATCAAAATTCATGCTTTACCTCAACAGAGGAGTACTTTAGTACATAAGAAGCATGAAGGTGAGAAAATCTGGTGATTATGGTGAAGCTCAAGCAGATCCATAGTCAACACAGAAGAGGTAATGCATGGGAAATCACTTATTCATAGTGTCAGCTAGTGGTTTTCTTGCAAAATAAACCTTGTATAAAGGAAGATGATATATGAAACCATAACAGATATAAGAAGACCATAGTTGATATCAAAAGACCCCAATTGGTATAGAATCAATACTGCGAGATAGAGTAGAAAATGTCTCGTCCAGTTGATCAAAACATATAATAGAGTACATTTTTTTAGATAAAAAATAGCCACAATTGATATCAAGTAGTCCATAATTGGATTATTTGTACCAAGAAATTGTGAACAAATAAAACTTTGTTAGCCAAATAACAATGACCTATAATCATTTAGTCGAAGGATTCACATTGGATGTCCACAACTGAGTGGATATACCACAAACATTCTTCGTGAGACCTTAGAAGAAGTACAAACTATAAGTTAGACCTAGACCAATATTTTAGTCATAAGTCCAATAGTTGGAAGAAAAGGAGTTGAAGAACATAAGAAAACTCTAAGGGGTAGAGTAAAGATTGAGTTGGATGTACCACGATTCAATACTTTGAGTAGGATATAAGAAGAAGGTCTGAACTGAGAGGAAGTTCGATCTTATTTTCGTAAGATCGTTGAACATTACTTTCAGATGGATGTCAGACCAGAAGCCGAGGTTTATACCTCGAGGAAGTAAGAAGTGGACTATAACTTGAGAAAGTGAGTAAGATTTACTCAGAAGTACGATAGCTCAAGAAAACTAAGGTTAATGAAGTTGGACGAAGGAAATACCGTAGACCAATAAAGCCCAAGATGGTCAAAGAATGAAGAAGATTGAACATACCAATATCAAAGACTAATAGAATGATTCCTTTCATGGAACCTAAAGAACACAAAATAGTTATAGGTATCAACTATAAACCATGATTGGATGGACTAAATGAGTCTACTCCATTCTTAGAGGAATAAACCACCATGATCATCTCCATGTTAAGTACCTTACTTAGTACCATTATTGCAGTTTTGGTAGTAAGGGAAAACAAGGACCTATTTATCAATTAGGAGTGTATTATCAAATCAGTTTTCAGTTAAGACTAGCAGCACCAGAAGAAGTTCCATCATTGAGTCTTCAATGAGAAAGGAAACAAGCTTATAATATTGGAGGAAATCATGGAAGTAAAGGAAGTAATAGTTGTTTGATGTCAAACACTAATGGATTCTAGGAAGAATCTGGATAAGGGATATATTCAATTATATCCAGTGAGATCACCACGGAGTTCGAGAAAAGTTGTAGTCTGCACAAGTCAGATCCACACTTCGGAAACGTGAGACAGATCAAACTTCGAGGACGAAGTTTAGTTTAAGGGGTAGAGACTGTAATATCCCAGGTATTGGGGTTACAAAAATAGAGGAAACAGATGTGTGCATTGCATTCATGCATAGAAAATCCGGGGAATTTTCGCGCTTTAAAGTAAAACAGTCACAGTAACTGAAGTTTCACTTGACCTTGGTGGAATTGAAGTAGCTCATCAAGTCAAGCGCTATGAACCTCAATGTGACTTTGGTTAAAACATTGTTCTGGGTAGAGATGATTTGATCTAAGGGGTTAGATCAAATGGAACTAATAATCAACACAACAACACTTTACTCAATGATCAATTGCTTGATCTTATAAAAGATTATAATATGGTAATCCTTGCCATAACATATGAACATACATCTATTAGGAAATCAAGTAACAACAAATGGAGAAACCATTCTTCACTTATCTTTTCCATGTCTTAAACTAATCCTTGATCCTACCATGAACCTCATGGTATTCATTCTATTTCAATCTTGGAAACAAGACAAGGGGATCAACTCAATAAGTATATATCCTTCCCTATTCCATATTATTATACATCAAACCTAGAGATGTGAGAGTTTTATAATAATTATTAGAAAAGCAATAACAAACCTTGAGCTAAACCTTGGATATACATCCAAGTATTCTAATCATCATCTTCAAGAGGAACCCTAGAGTATTACTCAAGTCATTCCCAAATGAGTGAGACCATTCATACTAATTCTAGCTTGACCTATTTAAAAATAAAGGACAACCTTTGAACTAAAGTATTAGTAGATTAACCATTTCATCTTGGAGTGGTGAGACAACCTAATATCACATGGAATAATACCATGTCCATTAATTGGTAAAGAAAGGGGGAGGCTAATCCAACCAAGCATCTAGGTGGAGACTTAACCCTTTACTATCTAATGAGATCTTGTGAACATACCATAGAACCCTAACATAATATCTCAGGCATTCTCCTGGGATATAAACTAATAAGGCCACCATAGTAGTCCCATTCAAGAAGGTAAACTAGAAGTACTATACCTTAGTTGATCAAGACAATGCTTGATCATAGAAGTAAGAAACCCATTTAATGAGAGATACCTTAGGAAGCCAAACCTTGATCATTATAAATTGAGTGATAATCATAAACCCTAAGAACTTGAGGTAGAGATATTAAGAACAAGTGGATCATGCCTAATATATGAACATACTTTGGAAATAGGTGAGGATAAGTTAAACCCTAATAGGATAAGTAGATATTATTCACCACATGAAATTATAGGGAGGTAACTAGTAAGCAAACCTAGGCTTATATATCCCAACCTTAACTTGTGAACCATTTGGTGATAATAATTAGAATCCTACCATATCTACATTTCATAAATTAATGAACCTAAGAAAACCTTAGAGTTAAACACTATACTTTATTTGGTGAGAAACCACACATCCATATGACCAAAATTAACTACAAAAGTAACTATAACTAGTGTAGTTACTTTAATGATAAATTAGGGATAATAATAGAAGTTAATTGGTAGAAGATAAAACCAATTCTCAAATCCTCAGTAATTAGAGAAGCACATAAGAAATAAATGTTAAGTAAGCCACCACCTTATCATGGTTAGGGGAGATTAAACCCTAGCCAATGCACTATGGTGTCATTCCATATCTACAACCTATAATTATGTCTTAACCCTAGTAGGTGCATCATTTGGGTGATCACAAATATAAACCTAGTGCACATTTGAGTTCCCACCCACATGCCATTAGGTGAACCTCATTAAAATCCTAGAATTGATCACAAGCTAAATCTTATGCTTCAAATATTGAACCTAAGATTCACATGATGCTAAGTACTATAATTCAAACCATATGTGTGATCAACCACTTATCCTTATAATTAGACCAAACCATGATGAGAGTAGTATTTATATTTCAAGGTGTTATTAAATATAATCCTAGTGCTACCTTTGAAATATGGTTATAATAAAAACCTACAAGACTCTAACAAGCAAGTGCTCACATAAAATTATGTGCAAGTGACAAATTCTTCAAATAGAAACCAAGCACTAAAAACCATCTATGAAATACTTTGGGTTCAAAGTATTAACTCTAATCATTCCAATGGATTTAATTCACAAGAAAAAGGAAATTACAAAATGAGAATATAAACTCATCTCTATTGGCTAATTTGAATAAACCCGCAAGTATGTAATATAATCAAATATTAATATTTGTTTCAAATAAAGAAGGGTGTAATAGTCATTGCACTATATCTTAATTCAGTGAACATAACAAGAAACCTGCAAATAAAAATTTGAATCCAAATCTGATTCAAATAGAAAATATAAAACAGAAAATTATAAAACAGAAAAGAAAAGAGAAAAAAATAGAAGAGGTGGCTTACCTGCCTCACCTGGACCTTGACAGCCCGAACGAGCCCAACAGCACAACCTACAGAGCAGCCCAATAGCAGCCCAGTCCACCGTCAAAACCCAACCCACCATACCTGTTCGTAACAAAAAAAAAATCAACGAAGAGGGGGCTGATACGTCTCCGACGTATCGATAATTTCTTATGTTCCATGCCACATTATTGATGTTATCTACATGTTTTATGCACACTTTATGTCATATTCGTGCATTTTCTGGAACTAACCTATTAACAAGATGCCGAAGTGCCGATTCTTTGTTTTCTGCTGTTTTTGGTTTCAGAAATCCTAGTAACGAAATATTCTCGGAATTGGACGAAATCAACGCCCAGGGGCCTATTTTGCCACGAAGCTTCCAGAAGTCCGAAGAGGAGACGAAGTGGGGCCACGAGGTGCCCAAACCATAGGGCGGCGCGGCCCCCCCCTTGGCCGCGCGGCCCTGTGGTGTGGGGCCCTCGTGCCGCCTCCTGACCTGCCCTTCCGCCTACTTAAAGCCTCCGTTGCGAAACCCCCAGTACCGAGAGCCACGATACGGAAAACCTTCCAGAGACGCCGCCGCCGCCGATCCCATCTCGGGGGATCCAGGAGATCGCCTCCGGCACCCTGCCGGAGAGGGGAATCATCTCCCGGAGGACTCTACGCCGCCATGGTCGCCTCCGGAGTGATGTGTGAGTAGTCTACCCCTGGACTATGGGTCCATAGCAGTAGCTAGATGGTTGTCTTCTCCCCATTGTGCTATCATTGTCGGATCTTGTGAGCTGCCTAACATGATCAAGATCATCTATCTGTAATTCTATATGTTGCGTTTGTTGGGATCCGATGAATAGAGAATACTTGTTATGTTGATTATCAAAGTTATGTCTATGTGTTGTTTATGATCTTGCATGCTCTCCGTTACTAGTAGATGCTTGTAACTCCAAGAGGGAGTATTTATGCTCGATAGTGGGTTCATGCCTCCATTGATATCTGGGACGGATGTGACAGAAGTTCTAAGGTTGTGGATGTCTTGTTGCCACTAGGGATAAAACATTAGTGCTATGTTCAAGGATGTAGTTACTAGTTACATTACGCGCAATACTTAATGCAATTGTCTGTTGTTAGCAACTTAATACCGGAGGGGGTTCGGATGATAACTTTGAAGGTGGACTTTTTAGGCATAGATGCATCTTTGGATGGCGGTCTATGTACTTTGTCGTAATGCCCAATTAAATCTCACTATACTCATCATGATATGTATGTGCATGGTCATGCCCTCTTTATTTGTCAATTGCCCAACTGTAATTTGTTCACCCAACATGCTATTTATCTTATGGGAGAGACACCTCTAGTGAACTGTGGACCCCGGTCCAATTCTCTATACTGAAATACAATCTACTGCAATACTTGTTCTACTGTTTTCTGCAAACAATCATCTTCCACACAATACGGTTAATCCTTTGTTACAGCAAGCCGGTGAGATTGACAACCTCACTGTTTCGTTGGGGCAAAGTACTTTGGTTGTGTTGTGCAGGTTCCACGTTGGCGCCGGAATCCCTGGTGTTGCGCCGCACTACATCCCGCCGCCATCAACCTTCAACGTGCTTCTTGACTCCTCCTGGTTCGATAAACCTTGGTTTCTTTCTGAGGGAAAACTTGCTGCTGTGCGCATCATACCTTCCTCTTGGGGTTCCCAACGAACGTGTGAGTTACACACCATCAAGCTCTTTTTCTGGCGCCGTTGCCGGGGAGATCAAGACACGCTGCAAGGGGAGTCTCCACTTCTCAATCTCTTTACTTTGTTTTTGTCTTGCTTAGTTTTATTTACTACTTTGTTTGCTGCACTAAATCAAAATACAAAAAAATTAGTTGCTAGTTTTACTTTATTTGCTATCTTGTTTGCTATATCAAAAACACAAAAAAAATTAGTTACTTGCATTTACTTTATCTAGTTTGCTTTATTTACGATTGCTAAAATGGCCAACCCTGAAAATACTAAGTTGTGTGACTTCACAACCACAAATAATAATGATTTCTTATGCACACCTATTGCTCCACCTGCTACTACAACAGAATTCTTTGAAATTAAACCTGCTTTACTAAATCTTGTTATGCGAGAGCAATTTTCTGGTGTTAGTTCTAATGATGCTGCTGCCCATCTAAATAATTTTGTTGAACTATGTGAAATGCAAAAGTATAAGGATGTAGATGGTGACATTATAAAATTAAAATTGTTCCCTTTCTCATTAAGAGGAAAAGCTAAAGATTGGTTGCTATCTCTGCCTAAGAATAGTATTGATTCATGGACTAAATGCAAGGATGCTTTTATTGGTAGATATTATCCCCTGCTAAAATTATATCTTTGAGGAGTCGCATAATGAATTTTAAACAATTAGATACTGAACATGTTGCTCAAGCTTGGGAAAGAATGAAATCTCTGGTTAAAAATTGCCCAACCCATGGACTGACTACTTGGATGATCATCCAAACCTTCTATGCAGGACTAAATTTTTCTTCGCGGAATTTATTGGATTCAGCTGCTGGAGGTACCTTTATGTCCATCACTCTTGGTGAAGCAACAAAGCTTCTTGATAATATGATGATCAATTACTCTGAATGGCACACGGAAAGAGCTCCACAAGGTAAGAAGGTAAATTCTGTCGAAGAAACCTCTTCCTTGAGTGATAAGATTGATGCTATTATGTCTATGCTTGTGAATGATAGGACTAATATTGATCCTAATAATGTTCCGTTAGCTTCATTGGTTGCACAAGAAGAACATGTTGATGTAAACTTCATTAAAAGTAATAATTTCAACAACAATGCTTACCGGAACAATTCTAGTAACAACTATAGGCCATATCCTTATAATAATGGCAACGGCTATGGTAATTCTTATGGGAATTCTTACAACAATAATAGGAGTTCACCCCCCTGGACTTGAAGCTATGCTTAAAGAATTTATTAGTACACAAACTGCTTTTAACAAATCTGTTGAAGAAAAGCTTGAGAAAATTGATATACTTGCTTCTAAAGTCGATAGTCTTGCTGCCGATGTTGATCTTTTGAAATCGAAAGTTATGCCTAATGAGAATCATCATAATAAAATTACTACTACAGCAAATGCCATCCAAGTTAGAATTAATGAGAATATAAGATTAATGGCTGAACTGCGTGCTAGGTGGGATAGAGAAGAAAATGAAAAACTAGCTAAAGAGAAGAATGTAGCTAAAGTTTGGACTATTACCACCACTTGTAATGCTAATGCTACACATGTTGCTGCACCTCCTACTAATAATAATAAAAGAATTGGTGTTAGCAATGTTTCCACTTCTAATGCAAAGCGCGAGAAACTGCTGAAAGCTGCTAAAATCATTTGAAAGCGTCGTGATAAAACTGCTGAAATTTTTTCCAACATTAGGGATGATGATCCCATTGCTTTAGATTATAATGGTTTGAATTTTGATGATTGCCACATCTCTGAAGTTATAAAGTTCTTGCAAAAACTTGCTAAAAGTCCTAATGCTAGTGCTATAAATTTGGCTTTCACGCAACATATTACAAATGCTCTCATAAAAGCTAGAGAAGAGAAACTAGAGCGCGAAGCCTCTATTCCTAAAAAGCTAGAGGATGGTTGGGAGCCCATCATTAAGATGAAGGTTAAAGATTTTGATTGTAATGCTTTATGTGATCTTGGTGCAAGTATTTCTGTTATGCCTAAGAAAATCTATAAAGTCGTTTGGAAGCCAGGTTTTCATTTCATTTGTAGCATTTTGAAATGAATACATGTATTCATTTCATTTACATTGTAATTTCAGAAATGGACACTTGTTTGGTTGCCACATGAATTGTAAATGACAGTAGAATTCAATATTGAATTTGTTTGGTTGCCACAGGAATTGTGAATGACAGGTTCCTACTCGGAATTGTGATTACACATGGCATCACTTTGCTGGATTTCCTAAATGAAATGATGGCCCAATTCTGTGGCAACCAAACAGCCCACATATGGAATTTTAAAATGAATTCCAGGATTCTAGGCTCAAATGATGGATACCAAACGACCTGTAATATGCTTGACTTGCCACCGCTGAAAAATTGTTATTTGGATGTTAATCTTGCTGATCATTCTACAAAGAAACCTTTGGGGAAAGTTGATAATGTTCGCATTACCGTTAACAATAACCTTGTCCCCGTTGATTTTGTTGTCTTGGATATTGAATGCAATGCATCTTGTCCCATTATATTGGGAAGACCTTTTCTTCGAACTGTTGGTGCTATCATTGATATGAAGGAAGGTAATATAAAATATCAATTTCCTCTCAAGAAAGGTATGGAACACTTCCCTAGAAAGAGAATGAAGTTACCTTTTGATTCTATTATTAGAACAAATTATGATGTTGACACTTCGTCTCTTGATAATACTTGATACACACTTTCTGCGCCTAGCTGAAAGGCGTTAAAGAAAAGCGCTTATGGGAGACAACCCATGTTTTTACCTACAGTACTTTGTTTTTATTTTGTGTCTTGGAAGTTGTTTACTACTGTAGCAACCTCTCCTTATCTTAGTTTAGTGTTTTATTGTGCCAAGTAAAGTCGTTGATAGAAAAGTTCATACTAGATTTGGATTACTGCTCAGAAACAGATTTCTTTGCTGTCACGAATCTGGGATGTTTTCCCTGTAGGTAACTCAGAAAATTATGCCAATTTATGTGAGTGATCCACAGATATGTACGCAACTTTCATTCAATTTGAGCATTTTCATTTGAGCAAGTCTGGTGCCTCGATAAAATTCGTCAATACGAACTGTTCTGTTTTGACAGATTCTGCCTTTTATTTCGCATTGCCTCTTTTGCTATGTTGGATGAATTTCTTTGATCCATTAATGTCCAGTAGCTTTATGCAATATCCAGAAGTGTTAAGAATGATTGTGTCACCTCTGAACATGTTAATTTTTATTGTCGCTAACCCTCTAATGAGTTGTTCTAAGTTTGGTGTGGAGGAAGTTTTCAAGGATCAAGAGAGGAGTATGATGCAACATGATCAAGGAGAGTGAAAGCTCTAAGCTTGGGGATGCCCCGGTGGTTCACCCCTGCATATATCAAGAAGACTCAAGCGTCTAAGCTTGGGGATGCCCAAGGCATCCCCTTCTTCATCGACAACATTATCAGGTTCCTCCCCTGAAACTATATTTTTATTCCATCACATCTTATGTGCTTTTCTTGGAGCGTCGGTTTGTTTTTGTTTTTTGTTTTGTTTGAATAAAATGGATCCTAGCATTCACTTTATGGGAGAGAGACACGCTCCGCTGTAGCATATGGACAAGTATGTCCTTAGTTTCTACTCATAGTATTCATGGCGAAGTTTCTTCTTCGTTAAATTGTTATATGGTTGGAATTGGAAAATGATACATGTAGTAATTGCTATTAATGTTTTGGGTAATGTGATACTTGGCAATTGTTGTGCTCATGTTTAAGCTCTTGCATCATATGCTTTGCGCCCATTAATGAAGAAATACATAGAGCATGCTAAAATTTGGTTTGCATATTTGGTTTCTCTAAGGTCTAGATAATTTCTAGTATTGAGTTTGAACAACAAGGAAGACGGTGTAGAGTCTTATAATGTTTACAATATGTCTTTTATGTGAGTTTTGCTGCACCGGTTCATCCTTGTGTTTGTTTCAAATAAGCCTTGCTAGCCTAAACCATGTATCGAGAGGGAACACTTCTCATGCATCCAAAATACTTGAGCCAACCACTATGCCATTTGTGTCCACCATACCTACCTACTACATGGTATTTACCGCCATTCCAAAGTAAATTGCTTGAGTGCTACCTTTAAAATTCCATCATTCACCTTTGCAATATATAGCTCATGGGACAAATAGCTTAAAAACTATTGTGGTATTGAATATGTAATTATGCACTTTATCTCTTATTAAGTTGCTTGTTGTGCGATAACCATGTTCACTGGGGACGCCATCAACTATTCTTTGTTGAATTTCATGTGAGTTGCTATGCATGTTCGTCTTGTCTGAAGTAAGAGAGATCTACCACCTTATGATTAAGCATGCATATTGTTATAGAAGAACATTGGGCCGCTAACTAAAGCTATGATCCATGGTGGAAGTTTCAGTTTTGGACAAATATCCTCAATCTCATATGAGAAAATTATTAATTGTTGTTACATGCTTATGCATAAAAGAGGAGTCCATTATCTGTTGTCTATGTTGTCCCGGTATGGATGTCTAAGTTGAGAATAATCAATAGCGAGAAATCCAATGCGAGCTTTCTCCTTAGACCTTTGTACAAAGTGCATAGAGGTACCCCTTTGTGACACTTGGTTAAAACATGTGCATTGTGATGATCCGGTAGTCCAAGCTAATTAGGACAAGGTGCGGGCACTATTAGTATACTATGCATGAGGCTTGCAACTTGTAAGATATAATTTACATGATACATATGCTTTGTTACTACCGTTGACAAAATTGTTTCATGTTTTCAAAATCAAAAGCTCTAGCACAAATATAGCAATCGATGCTTTTCCTCTATGGAGGACAATTCTTTTACTTTCAATGTTGAGTCAGTTCACCTATTTCTCTCCACCTCAAGAAGCAAACACTTGTGTGAACTGTGCATTGATTCCTACATACTTGCTTATTGCACTTATTGTATTACTCTATGTTGACAATATCCATGAGATATACATGTTACAAGTTGAAAGCAACCGCTGAAACTTAATCTTCCTTTGTGTTGCTTCAATGCTTTTACTTTGAATTATTGCTTTATGAGTTAACTCTTATGCGAGACTTATTGATGCTTGTCTTGAAGTGCTATTCATGAAAAGTCTTTGCTTTATGATTCACTTGTTTACTCATGTCATATACATTGTTTTGATCGCTGCATTCACTACATATGCTTTACAAATAGTATGATCAAGGTTATGATGGCATGTCACTCCAGAAATTATCTGTGTTATCGTTTTACCTGCTCGGGACGAGCAGAACTAAGCTTGGGGATGCTGATACGTCTCCGACGTATCGATAATTTCTTATGTTCCATGCCACATTATTGATGTTATCTACATGTTTTATGCACACTTTATGTCATATTCGTGCATTTTCTGGAACTAACCTATTAACAAGATGCCGAAGTGCCGATTCTTTGTTTTCTGCTGTTTTTGGTTTCAGAAATCCTAGTAACGAAATATTCTCGGAATTGGACGAAATCAACGCCCAGGGGCCTATTTTGCCACGAAGCTTCCAGAAGTCCGAAGAGGAGACGAAGTGGGGTCACGAGGTGCCCAAACCATAGGGCGGCGCGGCCCCCCCTTCGCCGCGCGGCCCTGTGGTGTGGGGCCCTCGTGCCGCCTCCTGACCTGCCCTTCCGCCTACTTAAAGCCTCCGTTGCGAAACCCCCAGTACCGAGAGCCACGATACGGAAAACCTTCCAGAGACGCCGCCGCCGCCGATCCCATCTCGGGGGATCCAGGAGATCGCCTCCGGCACCCTGCCGGAGAGGGGAATCATCTTCCGGAGGACTCTACGCCGCCATGGTCGCCTCCAGAGTGATGTGTGAGTAGTCTACCCCTGGACAATGGGTCCATAGCAGTAGCTAGATGGTTGTCTTTTCCCCATTGTGCTATCATTGTCGGATCTTGTGAGTTGCCTAACATGATCAAGATCATCTATCTGTAATTCTATATGTTGCGTTTGTTGGGATCCGATGAATAGATAATACTTGTTATGTTGATTATCAAAGTTATGTCTATGTGTTGTTTATGATCTTGCATGCTCTCCGTTACTAGTAGATGCTCTGGCCAAGTAGATGCTTGTAACTCCAAGAGGGAGTATTTATGCTCGATAGTGGGTTCATGCCTCCATTGATATCTGGGACAGTGACAGAAAGTTCTAAGGTTGTGGATGTGCTGTTGCCACTAGGGATAAAACATTAGTGCTATGTTCAAGGATGTAGTTACTAGTTACATTACGCGCAATACTTAATGCAATTGTCTGTTGTTAGCAACTTAATACTGGAGGGGGTTTGGATGATAACCTGAAGGTGGACTTTTTAGGCATAGATGCATGCTGGATGGCGGTCTATGTACTTTGTCGTAATGCCCAATTAAATCTCACTATACTCATCATGATATGTATGTGCATGGTCATGCCCTCTTTATTTGTCAATTGCCCAACTGTAATTTGTTCACCCAACATGCTGTTTATCTTATGGGAGAGACACCTCTAGTGAACTGTGGACCCCGGTCCAATTCTCTATACTGAAATACAATCTACTGCAATACTTGTTCTACTGTTTTCTGCAAACAATCATCTTCCACACAATACGGTTAATCCTTTGTTACAGCAAGCCGGTGAGATTGACAACCTCACTGTTTCGTTGGGGCAAAGTACTTTGGTTGTGTTGTGCAGGTTCCACGTTGGCGCCGGAATCCCTGGTGTTGCGCCGCACTACATCCCGCCGCCATCAACCTTCAACGTGCTTCTTGACTCCTCCTGGTTCGATAAACCTTGGTTTCTTTCTGAGGGAAAACTTGCTGCTGTGCGCATCATACCTTCCTCTTGGGGTTCCCAACGAACGTGTGAGTTACACGCCATCAGGGGCTTCGTCCTCATCCCCTTCTCCACGCATGGACGACAGCGAGATGGCGTGCTCCCTTTCTCCCTCTCGCTGGCGGCTCTCCCTTGCTCGATGGTGTGGCGTGGCGTGCTCCGCCGCGCGGTATAAAACCCTGGACGAACCCTAGCTGCTCGATTTCTTCCTCCTCTGTCCCATTTTTCCCCAAAACGGAAACCTAGCTGTACCAGCCATCCTCAATCGCCGGCGATGGAGACCTCCTCAGGTCAAGCTGAGGTCACCATCGTCACCGCCGTACTCTTCTTGCCCATCCCCCACAAGGAATCGAGAAACGGCGTGCTCAATCGGAAGAATTTGCCGTTCCCTTTCGTCGGAGCCCGCCGGAATTCATGTCCCCGAGCTCAACTCCGACCACCCCCGTCTTCCTCGAGCATTCCATCAGCTCTGGGGTGAGTCCACGCATCCCTAGCATCCCCTATTTCGTAGAATCGACGTCCCTAGGCCGTGATTGAAAATTGTCGGACTAGCGCCGCCGCAGCACCATGCGTCGTGGCCGATTCCGGTGACCATTTGGTCACTGGCGCCGCCCGTTCGCCTCACCACATCAAGGCGGCTCGAACGCGCGCGCCGTAGGGTCGCGACGGCTCTGTAACGACGGAGGCCGTCACCATATCGTCGCCGGTGGCGAGCAACGCAGCCAGTCAAATTTTGACTTGGTCTGTGCCACGTTGTCGCTGAGGTGGCATAGACCCCACTTGTCAATGACTTCGGTTAGATAAGAACCGGGTACATCTAGTATTATTTTCGTTATTTAAAAACCAGAATAATGTCTGAAACTTTGAATGAATTTAGAAAATTAATTATAACTCATAAAAATACAAATGAGAAATCAAAATGATCCTAAAAATAAAATCTATCCAATAAAAATATAAAACGAAATTTTTATTTTTAATAAAAATTTAATTGTTTAATACTTGTTATTTAAGCCTTTTCTTTTAATTCTAAATCCAAGTAAAATTCAATAATTAATAAAATTTCCAAAAGTAACTAAAAACCAGTAAATAAATAAAGAAAACATTAAAAATAATTTTCTTTATTTATTATTTATTAAATCATTATTAGAGGGATTTAAAACCTGATTAATAATTACCCTAATTATTAATTGTTTAAAAATAATAAAAAGCCAAATTGAATATTATTTTATTCCGAAGTTATTAATAACTTCAACTTTATTATTGAAGTTATTAACTTATGAACTAATAGTAATATTACAACCCTAGTTCCATATGGTAGAAAACTAGGAACTTATCATTTCATGTGAAACCTAAAACCTTAAATTAATTAGGAAACCCTAGTTCCATTATAAACCAAGTGATAACCTCATAATTTTATGTGGAACCCTAAAACCCTAATTCAATTATGCACCAAACCCTAGCTCCATTAATTCATATGAATCCTAGTTTGCTTCTAACCTAAACCCTAGGTTAGACCATGTGATCATGGAACCTTCTTTCCAAATCATAGAACCATAGTAGCAACTAAATACTTGTCTTGTACACATAAAATGTAGAAGACCTATCACTAATATATGGGTATCCCATGTGTTCATCCTCATCAGACCTAACTAATCAAGTGGGGTCAACCAAGTGAAAACCCTAGATCCTATTACCAAAGCCATCATCCTTGTTTATCCTTATTTAGCATCACACCAGTGTGATGAACCCTAATAGCAACCATACCTACTATTTTACATTACATACCCTACTCCACTAAACCCTACTAGTGTGAGATACTTATGAACCATCCTATTTAAGGAGCCAATTATTCCTTATTTAATAGAACCAACAGTAAAACCTAGACCACCTCAACCCTAATTGATATACTTCTTATTATTTAAGAAGTATGTTCTTCAAAAGTTACTCTTTTGAAGAAAATAAAGAATCACCATCAAACCTGCCTAATAGGACCTACAGACAATAGCCATCTATCACCAGCAAGGTAGCATCAACCTTGATAGCAACTATTGGTAATTAAGATGTTTAGGCTTAATTCAACAATACAAGCCTAGTAGCTGATGAATCCAACTAGGTTGTGATCCATCTAATACTAACTTCAGAAACTAGATGAAACCATAGTCAATCATAGAACCCCACCAATCTAATTATCATACTTTGTCTTTATTTAAGAACATGTTCTTCAAAAGTTATTCTTTTGAAGTATATAATAAGTAATCATCAACCATGCACTATAGGACTTAAAATTGACAACTGCTGTTCACTTATTATACAACTACAATTCCTTGGTGTGTATGATTGTTACTATACAGTTTACCACATGCTTATTATTCTAAAACCACACAACCCTGAATAAGAACCTTGTTTGTGAATCGTTCTAAAAGTGCAACACCCTACACTAATCATTACCACTCACTAATCCTAAATCATCGGGGTTAGGACACGCTTAGAGCGATTGCATCTTATACTTATGCATTATTGCATCCTTGCCAATCTTTTAAACATCGTCCTTACCGGACGATGATGCTATTTCAGAATTTGGAGTTATTACGTATCGAAGACCTTGTCTGCATAATCTTGCAGTCAAGAAAGGCAAGTTCATCGCTTGCTCATGTCATTTGAGTATCTTTATCAAATTACTTGCAAAGTACTATGATTATCACTATTGCATAAAAAACCAAAACCACTACTTTCATAACTATGAATATGACTATGTGGTGGGCAATGGAACCATGGATTGTGTTGATATGGTGGAGGTTCCATTGCAAGGGTTTATATCCATCTAGGATTAAACAACAAATGTCGCCAGTGATTCTTGTGCCGTAATACCCGTGTTAACCATAAGATCCGGAGTGGGACGGAGTAGTCAAAAGTGTTTCCACCTCTCGTTCATCAACGGATGCGCTTTACCGTAGACACTTGTATCTGTCAGTGGCAAGCGGTAGGCTGGGGAAGCCTTAAGTCCCCACGGCACTGTCCGTAGACACTTGTCGCTCGAAGAACAAGCGGTAGGCTGGGGAAGCCTTAAGTCCCCACGGTATTGCGGTCTATGATGGGTTGCAGCTACCGGCGTAGGAGTGTATGGTAGAGCCCAGCACTGTCGTCGTGGTCGGGGTCCACCTTGAAATCTACAGGAATAATGGGACCGGCATGGACCCAGGGTCGGGGCATGCAACAACGGGTGGGTGTTCGAGGTAGCGGAGGAACATGATTGGCTAGACCTTATACCGGGCCTCACACCAAAGGAAGTGTGGACGGGTCGCCCCCGGTTGGCACCAAGGTTAAGATCTCTTATGGGTAAAGCAACACACCTCTGTAGAGTGTAAAGAACCGTGACCTGTCACTCCCTGTTCCGGGATATGGAACTGCGAACGCGGCCGGAAAGGAGCTCCATGAAGTTCTAGTAAACCGGTGAAGGCTGACGGACATAGTTCTTCTGAATAAAAGCAACCTTTTGAAGAAATGATTATGAAAACCTGCATTGGTATTAGACTTTCTGGTCTAATGCCGTAGCTAGTGCATTAAACACCTCTTTCCTATAATGAACTTGTTGAGTACGCTCGTACTCATCCCACTCTTAAATCCCCTGCTTAGATATGGAGGCATCGAAGGAGGATCTACAGTGCAACTCGAAGACCGAGGAGTAAACAACTACTTCAAGAGACAGGACCCTGTCAGAGGAGTCAGATACCACATCCAACAAAGAGAAAACCTAGTTTAGCCATAGAAGGGAACTAGATTCCTAAACCTAGCTCCTATTTAGCTATAATCTATTCATAGCCTCTATAGCTAGTTAAATACTCTACAAAAAGAGTTCGTGATAAGACTAGACTACGAGTCGTTCTTCTGGAGTTTATTTGCAGTTTTACCTCATTGTAAAGTAGGAGGTTGTGATGATCTTATGTAACAGAGTCGATGTTGTAATTCTATAGACATACCTTGGACCCGCATGTGTTTCTGTTGTACCACTCTGAGCGATGTAATACTAGTGGAACGATGTTTCATTGGTGTTATATCAGACTTGCATACTACACCATGCAGTGGTATGCCGGGTAACCACACCAGATCTAGGGTTTTCCTCAGAGCAACACGAGTTAGTAGACGCATACTGCAAAAACGATGACTTCAACGAGGTAACGACGCATATACACCACCATCACTGAGTCGGAGCTCGATTTTCATCGGCAACCACACCTGAAAGGACACATGTCGCCTAGAGGGTGGTGGTGAATAGGCGTTTTAAAAACTATTACGAATTTGGCTTGTAAGAAAGCGGAATTAAGCTAACGTTCATTTTACAAGCACAAAACCTAAATATGCTACGCTCAACTAAGTGCAACATCAACAACTTAGATAACCAAGATAGGCACAAGATATATGTAATACAAGTGATAGCGAGATATATATGTACTTCAAGCACGATGGCTATCACAAGAAAAGTAAACTCGAGTATAGAGATAACCTAGGTACAGGGACACGAAGATGTATTCACGTGTTCCCCACACAAGGTGAGGTACGTCACGTTGGAGAGATGAGGGCTACCACGAAGGTATCTCGAACGCCACGAAGGTTCACCTTCTTCTCAAGCCAATACCACGAAGGAAAAAGGCCTTTCCCTTATGTCTAGCCTTTTCTCCATGATGACGCGTAAAGCACACGCTCGTTGGGAACCCCAAGTGGAAGGTGTGATGCGTACAGTAGCAAGTTTCCCTCAGTAAGAAACCAAGGTTTATCGAACCAGTAGGAGTCAAGAAGCACATTGAAGGTTGATGGCGGCGGGATGTAGTGCGGCGCAACACCAGGGATTCCGGCGCCAACGTGGAACCTGCACAACACAACCAAAGTACTTTGCCCCAACGAAACAGTGAGGTTGTCAATCTCACCGGCTTGCTGTAACAAAGGATTAACCATATTGTGTGGAAGATGATTGTTTGCAGAAAACAGTAAAACAGGTATTGCAGTAGATTGTATTTCAGTAAAGAGAATTGGACCAGGGTCCACAGTTCACTAAAGGTGTCTCTCCCATAAGACGAACAGCATGTTGGGTGAACAAATTACAGTTGGGCAATTGACAAATAAAGAGAGCATGACCATGCACATACATATCATGATGAGTATAGTGAGATTTAATTGGGCATTACGACAAAGTACATAGACCGCCATCCAACTGCATCTATGCCTAAAAAGTACACCTTCAGGTTATCATCCGAACCCCCTCCAGTATTAAGTTGCAAAGCAACAGACAATTGCATTAAGTATGGTGCGTAATGTAATCAACAACTACATCCTTAGACATAGCATCAATGTTTTATCCCTAGTGGCAACAGCACAACACAACCTTAGAACTTTCTGTCACTGTCCCAGGTGTCAATGCAGGCATGAACACACTATCGCGCATAAGTCCTCCCCTCTGGAGTTTACAAGCATCTACTTGGCCAGAGCATCTACTAGTAACGGAGAGCATGCAAGATCATAAACAACACGTAGATATAACTTTGATAATCAACATAACAAGTATTCTCTATTCATCGGATCCCAACAAACGCAACATATAGAATTACAGATAGATGATCTTGATCATGTTAGGCAGCTCACAAGATCCGACAATGATAGCACAATGGGGAGAAGACAACCATCTAGCTACTGCTATGGACCCATAGTCCAGGGGTAGACTACTCACACATCACACCGGAGGCGACCATGGCGGCGTAGAGTCCTCCGGGAGATGATTCCCCTCTCCGGAAGGGTGCGGAGGCGATCTCTGGATCCCCGAGATGGGATCGGCGTTGGCGGCGTCTCTGGAAGGTTTTCCGTATCGTGGCTCTCGGTACCGGGGGTTTCGTCACGGAGGCTTTAAGTAGGCGGAAGGATAAGTCGGGAGGCGGCTCGGGGGCCCAAACCACGTGCCGGCGCGGCCAGGGGGTGGGGCCGCGCCGCCTAGGGTTTGGCCACCCCGTGGCCCCTCTTCGTTTCGTCTTCGGACTTACGGAAGCTTCGTGGAAAAATAGGCCCCTGGGCTTTGATTTCGTCCAATTCCGAGAATATTTCCTTACTAGGATTTCTGAAACCAAAAATAGCAGAAAACAAAGAATCGGCACTTCGGCATCTTGTTAATAGGTTAGTTCCAGAAAAAGCACGAATATGACATAAAGTGTGCATAAAAGATGTAGATAACATCAATAATGTGGCATGGAACATAAGAAATTATCGATACGTCGGAGACGTATCAGCATCCCCAAGCTTAGTTCTGCTCGTCCCGAGCATGTAAAACGATAACACAGATAATTTCTGGAGTGACATGCCATCATAATCTTGATCATACTATTTGTAAAGCATATGTAGTGAATGCAGCGATCAAAACAATGTATATGACATGAGTAAACAAGTGAATCATAAAGCAAAGACTTTTCATGAATAGCACTTCAAGACAAGCATCAATAAGTCTTGCATAAGAGTTAACTCATAAAGCAATAATTCAAAGTAAAGGTATTGAAGCAACACAAAAGAAGATTAAGTTTCAGCGGTTGCTTTCAACTTGTAACATGTATATCTCATGGATATTGTCAACATAGAGTAATATAATAAGTGCAATAAGCAAGTATGTAGGAATCAATGCACAGTTCACACAAGTGTTTGCTTCTTGAGGTGGAGAGAAATAGGTGAACTGACTCAACATTGAAAGTAAAAGAATGGTCCTTCATAGAGGAAAAGCATTGATTGCTATATTTGTGCTAGAGCTTTGATTTTGAAAACATGAAACAATTTTGTCAACGGTAGTAATAAAGCATATGCATCATGTAAATTATATCTTATAAGTTGCAAGCCTCATGCATAGTGTACTAATAGTGCCCGCACCTTGTCCTAATTAGCTTGGACTACCTGGATTATCACCGCAATACATATGCTTTAACCAAGTATCACAAAGGGGTACCTCTATGCCGCCTGTACAAAGGTCTAAGGAGAAAGCTCGCATTTGGATTTCTCGCTTTTGATTATTCTCAACTTAGACATCCATACCGGGACAACATAGACAACAGATAATGGACTCCTCTTTTAATGCTTTAAGCATTCAACAACAATTAATTCTTTTCTCATTAGAGATTTGAGGATGTTTGTCCAAAACTGAAACTTCCACCATGGATCATGGCTTTAGTTAGCGGCCCAATGTTCTTCTCTAACAATATGCATGCTCAAACCATTCAACTCAGTGTAGATCGCCCTTACTTCAGACAAGACGAACATGCATAGCAACTCACATGAAATTCAACAATGAAAAGTTGATGGCGTCCCCAGTAAACATGGTTATCGCACAACAAGCAACTTAATAAGAGCTAAAGTGCATAATTACTTATTCAATACCACAATAGTTTTTAAGCTATTTGTCCCATGAGCTATATATTGCAAAGGTGAATGATGGAATTTTAAAGGTAGCACTCAAGCAATTTACTTTGGAATGGCGGAAAATACCACGTAGTAGGTAGGTATGGTGGACACAAATGGCATAGTGGTTGGCTCAAGTATTTTGGATGCATGAGAAGTATTCCCTCCCGATACAAGGTTTAGGCTAGCAAGGCCTATTTGAAACAAACACAAGGATGAACCGGTGCAGAAAAACTCACATAAAAGACATATTGTAAACATTATAAGACTCTACACCGTCTTCCTTGTTGTTCAAACTCAATACTAGAAATTATCTAGACCTTAGAGAAACCAAATATGCAAACCAAATTTTAGCATGCTCTATGTATTTCTTCATTAATAGGTGCAAAGCATATGATGCAAGAGCTTAAACATGAGCACAAAAATTGCCAAGTATCACATTACCCAAGACATTAATAGCAATTACTACATGTATCATTTTCCAATTCCAACCATATAACAATTTAACGAAGGAGAAACTTCGCCATGAATACTATGAGTAGAAACCAAGGACATACTTGTCCATATGCTACAGCGGAGCGTGTCTCTCTCCCATAAAGTGAATGCTAGGATCCATTTTATTCAAACAAAACAAAAACAAAAACAAACCGACACTCCAAGAAAAAGCACATAAGATGTGATGGAATAAAAATATAGTTTCAGGGGAGGAACCTGATAATGTTGTCGATGAAGAAGGGGATGCCTTGGGCATTCCCAAGCTTAGACGCTTGAGTCTTCTTAATATATGCAGGGGTGAACCACCGGGGCATCCCCAAGCTTAGAGCTTTCACTCTCCTTGATCATGTTGCATCATACTCCTCTCTTGATCCTTGAAAACTTCCTCCACACCAAACTCGAAACAACTCATTAGAGGGTTAGTGCACAATATAAATTAACATATTCAGAGGTGACACAATCATTCTTAACACTTCTGGACATTGCATAATGCTACTGGACATTAGTGGATCAAAGAAATTCATCCAACATAGCAAAAGAGGCAATGCGAAATAAAAGGCAGAATCTGTCAAAACAGAACAGTTCGTATTGACGAATTTTAAAATGGCACCAGACTTGCTCAAATGAAAATGCTCAAATTGAATGAAAGTTGCGTACATATCTGAGGATCATGCACGTAAATTGGCTTAATTTTCTGAGCTACCTACAGGGAGGTGGACCCAGATTCGTGACAGCAAAGAAATCTGGAACTGTGCAGTAATCCAAATCTAGTACTTACTTTTCTATCAACGGCTTAACTTGGCACAACAAAACACAAAACTAAGATAAGGAGAGGTTGCTACAGTAGTAAACAACTTCCAAGACACAAAATAAAAACAAAGTACTGTAGGTAAAAACATGGGTTGTCTCCCATAAGCGCTTTTCTTTAACGCCTTTCAGCTAGGCGCAGAAAGTGTGTATCAAGTATTATCAAGAGACGAAGTGTCAACATCATAATTTGTTCTCATAATAGAATCAAAAGGTACCTTCATTCTATTTCTAGGGAAGTGTTCCATACCTTTCTTGAGAGGAAATTGATATTTTATATTACCTTCCTTCATATCAATAACAGCACCAACAGTTCGAAGAAAAGGTCTTCCCAATATAATGGGACAAGATGCATTGCATTCAATATCCAAGACAACAAAATCAACGGGAACAAGGTTATTGTTAACGGTAATGCGAACATTATCAACTTTACCCAAAGGTTTCTTTGTAGAATGATCGGCAAGATTAACATCCAAATAACAATTTTTCAGCGGTGGCAAGTCAAGCATATTATAAATTTTCTTAGGCATAACAGAAATACTTGCACCAAGATCACATAAAGCATTACAATCAAAATCTTTAACCTTCATCTTAATTATGGGCTCCCAACCATCCTCTAGCTTTTTAGGAATAGAGGCTTCACGCTCTAGTTTCTCTTCTCTAGCTTTAATGAGAGCATTTGTAATATGATGCGTGAAAGCCAAATTTATAGCACTAGCATTAGGACTTTTAGCAAGTTTTTGCAAGAACTTTATAACTTCAGAGATGTGGCAATCATCAAAATTCAAACCATTATAATCTAAAGCAATGGGATCATCATCCCCAATGTTGGAAAAAATTTCAGCAGCTTTATCACAGGCAGTTTCAGCAGTTTTAGCAGTTTCAGGCAGTTTTTCGCGCTTTGCATTAGAAGTGGAAACATTGCTAACACCAATTCTTTTATTAGTATTAGTAGGAGGTGCAGCAACATGTGTAGCATTAGCATTACTAGTGGTGGTAATAGTCCAAACTTTAGCTACATTCTTCTCTTTAGCTAGTTTTTCATTTTCTTCTCTATCCCATCTAGCACGCAGTTCAGCCATTAATCTTATATTCTCATTAATTCTAACTTGAATGGCATTTGCTGTAGTAGTAATTTTATCATCTAAATCCTCAGGTTTAGCATCCATTTTATTAGTTAAAGAAGATTGTGATGCAGACATGTATGAGATTCGGGTTTCAGCATTAGCAAGTTTAGTTTGCAACCCCGAGATCTCCCTATTCAGATTTTCAAGTTGATTCCCTATATTCTTCAACAAGGTAGATTGCTCATTCATAGTTTTAGTAAACAATTTATTTTGCTCATATTGTGATTGCATAAAGCTCTTGGTGGATCTTTCAATTTCTAGCATCTTTTCTTCATTAGGTGAAGCATATCTACCATAAGAATTACCATTAGCAGGGTATGGCCTAGAATCATTGTGATTGTTATTTTTAATAAAATTCACATCAACATATTCTTTTTGAGCAACTAATGACGCTAATGGAACATTATTAGAATTAACATTAGGCCTACCATTCACAAGCATAGACATAATAGCATCAATCTTATCACTCAAGGAAGAGGTTTCTTCGACAGAATTTACCTTCTTACCTTGTGGAGCTCTTTCCGTGTGCCATTCAGAGTAATTAATCATCATATTATCAAGAAGCTTTGTTGCTTCACCAAGAGTGATGGACATAAAGGTACCTCCAGCAGCTGAATCCAATAAATTCCGTGAAGAGAAATTTAGTCCTGCATAGAAGGTTTGGATGATCATCCAAGTAGTCAGTCCATGGGTTGGGCAATTTTTAACCAGAGATTTCATTCTTTCCCAAGCTTGAGCAACATGTTCAGTATCTAATTGTTTAAAATTCATTATGCTACTCCTCAAAGATATAATTTTAGCAGGGGATAATATCTACCAATAAAAGCATCCTTGCATTTAGTCCATGAATCAATACTATTCTTAGGCAGAGATAGCAACCAATCTTTAGCTCTTCCTCTTAATGAGAAAGGGAACAATTTTAGTTTAATAATATCACCATCTACATCTTTATACTTTTGCATTTCACATAGTTCAACAAAATTATTAAGATGGGCAGCAGCATCATCAGAACTAACACCAGAAAATTGCTCTCGCATAACAAGATTCAGTAAAGCAGGTTTAATTTCAAAGAATTCTGCTGTAGTAGTAGGTGGCGCAATAGGTGTGCATAAGAAATCATTATTATTTGTGGTTGTGAAGTCACACAACTTAGTATTTTCAGGGTTGGCCATTTTAGCAACAGTAAATAAAACAAACTAGATAAAGTAAATGCAAGTAAACTAATTTTTTTGTGTTTTTGATATAGCAAACAAGATAGCAAATAAAGTAAAACTAGCAACTAATTTTTTTGTATTTTGATTTAGTGCAGCAAACAAAGTAGTAAATAAAACTAAGCAAGACAAAAACAAAGTAAAGAGATTGAGAAGTGGAGACTCCCCTTGCAGCGTGTCTTGATCTCCCCGGCAACGGCGCCAGAAATTTAGCTTGATGACGCGTAAAGCACACGCTCGTTGGGAACCCCAAGTGGAAGGTGTGATGCGTACAGCAGCAAGTTTTCCCTCAGAAAGAAACCAAGGTTTATCGAACCAGTAGGAGTCAAGAAGCACGTTGAAGGTTGATGGCGGCGGGATGTAGTGCGGCGCAACACCAGGGATTCCGGCACCAACGTGGAACCTGCACAACACAACCAAAGTACTTTGCCCCAACGAAACAGTGAGGTTGTCAATCTCACCGGCTTGCTGTAACAAAGGATTAACCGTATTGTGTGGAAGATGATTGTTTGCAGAAAACAGTAAAACAGGTATTGCAGTAGATTGTATTTCAGTAAAGAGAATTGGACCAGGGTCCACAGTTCACTAAAGGTGTCTCTCCCATAAGACGAACAGCATGTTGGGTGAACAAATTACAGTTGGGCAATTGACAAATAAAGAGAGCATGACCATGCACATACATATCATGATGAGTATAGTGAGATTTAATTGGGCATTACGACAAAGTACATAGACCGCCATCCAACTGCATCTATGCCTAAAAAGTCCACCTTCAGGTTATCATCCGAACCCCCTCCAGTATTAAGTTGCAAAGCAACAGACAATTGCATTAAGTATGGTGCGTAATGTAATCAACAACTACATCCTTAGACATAGCATCAATGTTTTATCCGTAGTGGCAACAACACAACACAACCTTAGAACTTTCGTCACTTGTCCTGTGTCAATGCAGGCATGAACCCACTATCGAGCATAAGTACTCCCTCTTGGAGTTACAAGCATCTACTTGGCCAGAGCATCTACTAGTAACGGAGAGCATGCAAGATCATAAACAACACGTAGATATAACTTTGATAATCAACATAACAAGTATTCTCTATTCATCGGATCCCAACAAACGCAACATATAGAATTACAGATAGATGATCTTGATCATGTTAGGCAGCTCACAAGATCCGACAATGATAGCACAATGGGGAGAAGACAACCATCTAGCTACTGCTATGGACCCATAGTCCAGGGGTAGACTACTCACACATCACACCGGAGGCGACCATGGCGGCGTAGAGTCCTCCGGGAGATGATTCCCCTCTCCGGCAGGGTGCCGGAGGCGATCTCCTGGATCCCCCGAGATGGGATCGGCGTTGGCGGCGTCTCTGGAAGGTTTTCCGTATCGTGGCTCTCGGTACTGGGGGTTTCGTCACGGAGGCTTTAAGTAGGCGGAAGGGCAAGTCAGGAGGCGGCTCGGGGGGCCCAAACCACAGGCCGGCGCGGCCAGGGGTGGGGCCGCGCCGCCCTAGGGTTTGGCCACCCCGTGGCCCCTCTTCGTTTCGTCTTCGGACTTCTGGAAGCTTCGTGGAAAAATAGGCCCCTGGGCTTTGATTTCGTCCAATTCCGAGAATATTTCCTTACTAGGATTTCTGAAACCAAAAACAGCAGTAGAAACAAAGAATCGGCACTTCGGCATCTTGTTAATAGGTTAGTTCCAGAAAATGCACGAATATGACATAAAGTGTGCATAAAACATGTAGATAACATCAATAATGTGGCATGGAACATAAGAAATTATCGATACGTCGGAGACGTATCACTCCACTCCGGAGATGGCAAGCTCCACAACCACTTCAGAAGCTCCATGATGAGTGCATTTTTAGCATATTTTTACACCATTATTTTGTTAAGTTACCATTGTGTAGTTACAGGATTTTTTTATTTCACCGCGCTACCGCGTCCTTTTATGCTTGTCTAAACATGATCTTCAAAAAATAAGTAGATGATGAAATATTAATAAAAACTACCATTTTATGGTATTTTGACGTGATAAAAATCATTTAAACACCTAATTCTGCACCAGGGTGAAAGTAGGATGCGAAGATGAGTTCCAGAAGGTTTAGAAGACATTGATACGGGTAAGGCTGTCAACACCCGGATTTTTAAGTCCAGATGCCTATTATGCCATTCATCGCAATCCCAGGAATATTGTTTTTGCGAGACATAATAGATTGATATCACAACACATCATTCATTACATACCATAATCGTCTTACAAATAAAGGATCACATGATCCAGTCTCCTTACAATAATAGAAGATCTATTGATCAATTACAAAACACATAGCGGAAGCGAAGTAGCGTAGTAGCAGTCCATCTATTCCACAGGCAACTGTTGACGTCAGGAGTGATCCTAGTTGTCGTAGACGTCCTGCTGTCCTTCTTCCGGGTTCTGGTACTCCTCTTCATAGTCTGGCCATTTGAATAGCCAGGGACACAGCCATGAGTACTTTAAAGTACTCGCAAACTAATACTAAGGTAAATACTATCAACTATAGTAAGGGGGTTCTAAGCTCTAGTTTCATTTGCATAAAGCCAGTTTTATTTCATAAACACTTTAATAATCAAAGCCTCTTCATTTGCTTAACTAACTCAAGTGGGAACATTAGTGTCATTCCCACAACTCAGTTGTGATTCAAAGTCAAAGTCACCTTTCAATTCAAAATCACAAGTCACCATTCATATTTTTAGAAAAGTTCTGATGACGGAACAGTATGGCCTTTCCAACTGTCCATAATCGCGGACGCGGCTATTCGAATAGGTTTAACTCTGCAGAGGGTGTACACTTGTGCCACAACAATTGCAATAGTTCGTCAGGGGTAACTGGCCCTGATTTATCGTACGCAGTACGCGAACTACCAATCCTAACCTTTCATTTACATACTCTAGTATAGGCACCTCTCCCCATGAGCTTGGCCTCCCATTGAAGACACGCGGTAAGCCTGGGAACTGCACAGGGCTTGGGCCGGACATTCACCTCATTTCACGTCATTTCACATCACTTCACCAGTACGGAGGCAGCCTCGGCATAACCCCTATGACGCTTGTTCAGAGGGAACCCATACTAAAATACATAAGTTTCCAGCCAAGCCTTACCAGATTCAGGTATAGTGGGGGTACTTGTAAAATTGGAATGGTATCGCATCCGAACCCAACCATCAGTGTTTTTGTAAAATTCACCAAGTCATTCACCAGTCATATTCACCTTCAAAATCTCTCAATAGAATGACTCATCATTCCAAGGTTTTCAAAGTCATTTCAATTCACAAGTTCCCAACTAGAGTAGTCACTTTTAATATTGAGCACTAGCCACTAGTTATGAGGGGTGCTAAGTATCTTGGAGCTTGCTAGGCTAAGTGTGATTCTCTTGTACTACTATATAATTCAACCAAGTGAATCATAAATCAAAAAGTAACTTTGATGAATAAAATCAAATAAAGCTTGTAAGGTAAAAACTTGGGATAGGTTCATAAGGTAAAAATGTAATGGTGCCTTGCTCTTGTAGAGCTTTGCACTTTGCAAGAATATAAACTTGCAACCAAAATGGTTTGCATTAGTCTAGCTTGCATTGGTAATAGCTTGCCTTGATTGGTGATGTGATCAAAGTTTTCTTACTCTTCCTCTTGGTAGAAGACCTCTTCCTCTTGATAGTCTCCGGTACTAGCGTCTATAAACGAATACGAGGATACAATCACCAAACAACACTTAAGTAATCTTAATTATCCTTATTGGCTCACACAAAGGATCTAGCATCACTACTTAACATTTATCCAAAAATTATTCTAGGGTTTATTTATTTAATCATTAGGAAAATAATTTCCTCTCATTGAAAATTGGAATTAGGGTTTCTCTTTGGTTTGGAGAAATAATTTCCTCTCATTGAATTCTTCTTAAGATTTAATTTCTCTTATGAATAGTATATGACCTAGGTTGACCAAGGTCAACCTCTTCATACTTATCATTTGAGAAAAATGATTTAAATGAGGTTCCATACCTCATGCAATTTAATACTAACATGGTAGTGATTTAATGCCACCAAATAACTCAATATGAGAGTATATAGACCATGGTCACTACCTCATGTTGAATTACTTGAGAACAAGATTTAAATGAGAGGAATACCTCTCATATGATTTAACACATAGTTGTAACTAATTTAAATAAAAACTACTATTGAGGTGATTTAATATTCTTAAATAACCAGGGATGATCCCATGTTGACCAAGGTCAACACTTCACACTTAGTATTTGAGAAAAGGGATTTAAATGGGATTCATCATCTCATGTGTTTTAAATAACCTTTGCAATTTAAATACTATGTTGGTTTAAATTCTACAAGTGAGCAAGTATGAGCCTAAGCATTTAAAGGTCAACACATTACTTCATATCACTTGTGAGAATGCTTTAAATGAGGTGCTACACCTCATAGATTTAAATTCCTAAAATTTGAAATAGTTTAAATGGGCTAGTATTGACTACATAGCCAATATTTTAATTTTAGCCCATGATCATGTACAGAACATATATCATATTTTTACATAGTAAATTAGAGTTTGTTAAATGTGAATTATTGCAATTGGATTCACTTCAAAATTCAAATTGGTTGATTTTTAAGATTTATTTGAATACAGAAAAGTATCTGTTTTGTTATTTTTGCTATTCAAAAACTACACAACCTATAGGGTTGAATCCAGTGTGGTTTGTTAGAGCAAATCATAAGCTTTCCAGAACATTTTGATTTGCTAAATTTGAGTTTGTAGAAATTGAACTATTCAATTTATAGGACAGACCAGTATTGATTAATTGCTGAAACAAATTAATTCAAAAAGGGGAAATGGGCTTAGGCGGGAAAACTAATGGGCCGCGAGGTTTAAAACGCAGCAGGCCAGCCCAGTAACGCTTCAGCGCGCCACCGCCAGCTGACAGTGGGACCCACTGGTCAGTCTGTATTAAAACCCGAAACGGTACCTGGCAGCGTGCGCCGTTAGATTAGATCGTGGGTCGACGGCTGAGAGTCTTCGTTGTCGACGGGGGAGGGGAGCTCGCTGCGCCGGCGAGGTAGGGGGTCGGCGGCGCGACGGAGGTTCCCGCGGTGCTCTGCTGGGTGCTGGGCGTCGTTGTCGAGGACGAGGGAGCGACTGGTACCGTCGGCGGGGCTCGGGGCGGCGTGAATCGGCGACGGTGATCTGTGGACTCCGGCGGCCGTCGGCTTCGAATTGGAGTAACTCCGGTGAAATTGGGGTGAGAGAGGTGTTCGAGGAGGTCAAGGAGGAGGAGGGGAGCAAGTTTGGTGTGGAGCTTGAAGCACGGGAGAGGCTCTATTTATAGATGCGCTGGGTGGCCATGGCGGAGCGGCCGGTCGTCAAGGGCGCCGGCGATTCTGGACGCGAAGGGGCAAGGGATGGGGCGCAGGGCGTAGGCGACGTCTAGGCGGAGCTAACGTGCGTGATGGCGCAGCCAGGGGAGGACAAGGGCGTGTGGTATCATTGCCGTCCTTGCGGTACCGGCGCGGCAGAGGTGCGATCATGGCGACGTTGCCAGTGCTCCCGCATGCTGATGAGGATGTCTAGGAGGACGCAGGAGTGTAGGCACGTGCGTGTGCAAAGGGAGAAGGCGAGGGAAGGGCGAGAGCGACCAGGCGAGTGGTTGGACTGCGGCGTCCAGTGTCGTGCCAGGGCGCGCTCACCGCGTGCCTGGCACGGTTCTGGCGCGTCTGGGCGCGAGGTGTCCCGGCCAATATCGTGCAAGCCTTTATCTAGGAAAGGTACTGGCATGCGTAGAGTAGTGCAGGCGAGCTAGTTGACAAGGAGAAAGGGCTCAGAGGGAGATGGAGAGGATGAATGTCATGGTGGTGTCCTTGGGCTCGGCATGGTGCAAAGGTGATCATGCCAAAGCTTTAATCGACCAAACTGGTACCAGGCTTGATGCAGGGGAGGTACAGGAGCATCAATGATCAAAGAGTAAAGGGGTTTAGGCTTTGGACCAGAGGATAATAGGGTGTAGTGCATTTTCAGAATTGTGCATGCAAGGTGTATGATGAAATGGCCGCATAATTTTTTTATTGGAAATTTGCAATTCTTTTTGGTGGAGCTCACTTATATAATTAAAGAGAAAGAATGGTGGTGGTGGTGTCCATTTTGGTGAAGATTTGTGAGATTTCAAAATTGGTATGATCTTCCCATAATTTCAACATCACCACTTGTCAAAACTCTACTGGTCAACCTGGTCAACTTCAGCAGTGATGGTCAACAGAGAAGTTGTTCACTTTGACTTGGTCTTGGATGACATGGTCATAGTTGACCAAGTTTAGTTTAGGAAGATTCAAATGCAGGGGTGTAAAGTAGTGAAGATTTTATAAATGGGTCATATGACCATTATCATATGTATGTCAAATTTGAATTTTCCCTTGATTTGAATCTGGTTTCTTTTATGAATTTGTGTTTGTTTTTGTTATATAAGAGTTTTAGAAACCATAAGTCAAGCAATGGTGGCCTTGGTTGAAGATTTGCAAATTTGGCTAAGTGTATGTGAGTGAATTTTGGGGATTTTCTCCCTATTTGATTTCTCTCCATTTGAGTTGACCTTTGGTTGACTCTAAAGTGGTTCTTATTAGTTTAGAGACATATTCCAACCATTGAAACCAATTCAAAAGGTCTTGTTCAAAGATTTGCAAAAATGGCCATAACACATAAGAGGTGATGTGTCATTTTTCATTAAACTTGTAAATAGTTGATCTTGCTTTTACTTGGACATGGGTTAGGGTCAATTTAGTGTTATAATAGGTTGAGAGATGGTTTCCCAACATTTGGTCAAGGTTTAAGGTCATAGGGCAAAAATTGGGTATTATGGCTATGTGTCACATATGTCTCTATGCGTATGTTGCATTTGTGTTTTAATTTGACTTGGCTTGACTCAATTGGTGTTGTTGAGTGTTGAAATGGTAAATAGGAGTGATCCAACCATTCACAACATACCTTAGAGTCAATATTCTTAGTTTCCCAAATTTGCTATTTTACTCTCATATGCCTCTATGGCATTTTTAGTTTCTTTTTATTTTCTTTGGAAACCACTTGGATTTGGTTTGATAAGCCTTTGGTAAGGTGTATGAAGGTTTTCCAAACCTCTAAGCAAAGTAGAAAAGCTTAGGGTAAAGTTTTATAAATATAGCCATAGGCACATATGCCTCTTTCTTATTTAACTTCCTTTTATTTCATTTTATCTAGTATGATGAAAAGAGGGGTGGGGTTTAGGGTTTAAGATTATTCAAACTACTATAACAAGCAAACAATGGCAATAGCACAAGAATTAAGCAAGATCACTAAGTATCACACTTAATTTAATAAAAGTTTTTGTTGGTTCCAAAATTTGGAACTAGGGAAATTCATTTGTTTTATTTTGAAATTTTTGGGATGTTACAAACCCTTCCCCCTTAAACAAATCTCGTCCCGAGATTTTAAGAAAAGTTAGGTTCCTAAGAGAGATTGAGCATTTTATTAACAGAAGACATACTTGGCATGGTCTGGGGTGCTTCCTGAGCTTCAGTGGCAGTCATGTGGTAGAGACGACCGTTGTTGTTGTTCTGATTCCTTCTTCCGGCAAAGCGGCGCTGTTGCTGAGCAGGTGCTGCGGTATTGGCGGCAATCCTGGCAAGCTTTTTGGGGCACTCATTGGAGAAGTGACCCACAACTCCACATTCATAGCAGTTGACGGTGGACTTGTCTTTGGGGATTACGGGGGTAGCATTGCTTCCAGTCCTTGGGGCAGTATTGGTGTTGTTGTTGTTTCCATTGTTGTTGCTGTTGTTGGGGTGGTTGTTGTTGTTGTGGTTGTTGTTGTTGTTGTTGTTGCCTCCGGGCTTCGGGGGTCCTCCGTTGTTGTTGTGGTTGTTGGGGCGATAATTCTGGGCAGGGGGCTTGTTGTATCTTGGGTTGAATCCTCCAGAGGAGTTGTTGCGGTACTTCTGGGTATGGTGGGGTCCATTCTGGTTCATCATTCTGCGCTTGCGGTTCTCATTGGCCTGATGCAGCTTTCCTTCCATCTGTATGGATGAGTCCACGAGGGCTTCTAAGTCAGCGAACGGAATGTTCACTAACACAGTCTGCATCTCGTCGTGTAGTCCGTTCAGAAATCTTTCCTTTCTCTTCTCATTGGTGTCGGTCTCATCCGGGGCGTACCTTGACAGAGTGAGAAACCTGTCACGGTATTCCACCACGGACATCCTTCCTTGTTTGAGTTCACGGAACTCGTCTCTCATTTTCTTGATTAGTCCTTGGGGCACGTGGTATTTGCTGAACTTCAGCTTGAAGTCTTCCCATGTCATCATCTGTCCCGCATTCATTGCACGGGCACTTGTCCACCAGGCTCTGGCAGGTCCTGATAGGTAGTGGGTGGCGAACAGTACTTTTTCTGCGGCTTCTACTCCCGCAACTTCAAGGTTGTTCTCCATGGTCTGGAGCTAGTCATCAGCATCAAGGGGCTCTTCAGTCTTGTTGAACATCGGAGGGTTGGTGTGCTGAAAGTTCTTTAGCTTCGATCCAGGGTGATCGTGGTTTCCGTGGCCTTGATTGTTCTGAGCTATCTGTTGCAGTGCGGTAATGTTGGCTTGGCGTTCAGCTCTCTCGACTTCTCGGTCTGCCATCATCGTCTGCAATAGTTGCATCATGGCATCCTGGGTGGCGTTGCGGGTTGGTGGGGCCATCTAAACATTGATGTAGATGATAAGATAAGAGGGAAATTTCTATGGTTTGTTTTGTTAAAGTTTAAAAAGTTCATAATATTGAAAACTTGAGTAGTGTTGCGGGGGTAAAAACCAACAACACTTTTTCATTCATACCAAGCATCATACATTACAAATCTAACACACCGTTGGTTTGAAGAACCATTCATCGCTCTACGATACAAGGGGATCCTGATACAACTCACACATACGAAAGTGCTTTAAATGAAACTACTCTTCGGGGGGGAATTCTTCGTCTTCATGGGTAATGTGCTTGGCGAAAGGCGAGGGCGTTATCCAACTCCTTGCGGGTCTTGTACAGCATGAAGTCGAGGTGTGCTACATAGTGGTTCATCTCCATGTGCGGGGGCATGGTCATCGGTCTTCCGGTGGGGTCATGTCTTGGGTAGTAGATGAAGCGAGTGTTCTTAATCTTGTTCTCATTTTGTCCACACAGACGAGAAATTGCTTCTTGCATAGCTCTGACTAGTCCTTCCTTCCAAGTGTTTCCCGTTACAGAAAACCATATGGTTTCCCATATTGGGGTTCCAGGCTTCCTTCGTAGATCGGCAGAAACTTCCCACCGAGGTGGTCCTCCGGAGTGATTGTTGAGGGGTGTTCCGAAGAACTCGGGGTACGGGCGTCCTAGATAGTCCACTAGTTGCTTCAAGTCTTTCTCGAACATCAGGTTTCCTCCGTGACCAAGCTGATAAAACTCCCATTTGTACTCCATCTGTGAAGAGTTATGATGAGTAAGTTAGAGAAGTGTGTCAAAATTTTAGGTAATAGTATACGAAGAATGGAGCATAACTTTCTTATTTTGAAAAAGATCTCAATGATAAGAGGGAGAATAAGTTTTTCTTAAATAGTCATTTCATTTGTTTTGAAACTAAAATTTTCAGACGTCCATTCTAACTAGGGTCTCCTAAGGTCGACAATGGCTCTGATACCAACTTGTCAACACCCGGATTTTTAAGTCCAGATGCCTATTATGCCATTCATCGCAATCCCAGGAATATTGTTTTTGCGAGACATAATAGATTGATATCACAACACATCATTCATTACATACCATAATCGTCTTACAAATAAAGGATCACATGATCCAGTCTCCTTACAATAATAGAAGATCTATTGATCAATTACAAAACACATAGCGGAAGCGAAGTAGCGTAGTAGCAGTCCATCTATTCCACAGGCAACTGTTGACGTCAGGAGTGATCCTAGTTGTCGTAGACGTCCTGCTGTCCTTCTTCCGGGTTCTGGTACTCCTCTTCATAGTCTGGCCATTTGAATAGCCAGGGACACAGCCATGAGTACTTTAAAGTACTCGCAAACTAATACTAAGGTAAATACTATCAACTATAGTAAGGGGGTTCTAAGCTCTAGTTTCATTTGCATAAAGCCAGTTTTATTTCATAAACACTTTAATAATCAAAGCCTCTTCATTTGCTTAACTAACTCAAGTGGGAACATTAGTGTCATTCCCACAACTCAGTTGTGATTCAAAGTCAAAGTCACCTTTCAATTCAAAATCACAAGTCACCATTCATATTTTTAGAAAAGTTCTGATGACGGAACAGTATGGCCTTTCCAACTGTCCATAACCGCGGACGCGGCTATTCAAATAGGTTTAACTCTGCAGAGGGTGTACACTTGTGCCACAACAATTGAAATAGTTCGTCAGGGGTAACTGGCCCTGATTTATCGTACGCAGTACGCGAACTACCAATCCTAACCTTTCATTTACATACTCTAGTATAGGCACCTCTCCCCATGAGCTTGGCCTCCCAGTGAAGACACGCGGTCAGCCTGGGAACTGCACAGGGCTTGGGCCGGACATTCACCTCATTTCACGTCATTTCACATCACTTCACCAGTACGGAGGCAGCCTCGGCATAACCCCTATGACGCTTGTTAAGAGAGAACCCATACTAAAATACATAAGTTTCCAGCTAAGCCTTACCCAGATTCAGGTATTGTGGGGGTACTTGTAAAATTGGAATGGTATCGCATCCGAACCCAACCATCAGTGTTTTTGTAAAATTCACCAAGTCATTCACCAGTCATATTCACCTTCAAAATCTCTCAATAGAATGACTCATCATTCCAAGGTTTTCAAAGTCATTTCAATTCACAAGTTCCCAACTAGAGTAGTCACTTTTAATATTGAGCACTAGCCACTAGTTATGAGGGGTGCTAAGTATCTTGGAGCTTGCTAGGCTAAGTGTGATTCTCTTGTACTACTCTATAATTCAACCAAGTGAATCATAAATCAAAAAGTAACTTTGATAAATAAAATCAAATAAAGCTTGTAAGGTAAAAACTTGGGATATGTTCATAAGGTAAAAATGTAATGGTGCCTTGCTCTTGTAGAGCTTTGCACTTTGCAAGAATATAAACTTGCAACCAAAATGGTTTGCATTAGTCTAGCTTGCATTGGTAATAGCTTGCCTTGATTGGTGATGTGATCAAAGTTTTCTTGATCTTCCTCTTGGTAGAAGACCTCTTCCTCTTGATAGTCTCCGGTACTAGCGTCTATAAACGAATACGAGGATACAATCACCAAACAACACTTAAGTAATCTTAATTAGCCTTATTGGCTCACACAAAGGATCTAGCATCACTACTTAACATTTATCCAAAAATTATTCTAGGGTTTCTTTATTTAATCATTAGGAAAATAATTTCCTCTCATTGAAAATTGGAATTAGGGTTTCTCTTTGGTTTGGAGAAATAATTTCCTCTCATTGAATTCTTCTTAAGATTTAATTTCTCTTATGAATAGTATATGACCTAGGTTGACCAAGGTCAACCTCTTCATACTTATCATTTGAGAAAAATGATTTAAATGAGGTTCCATACCTCATGCAATTTAATACTAACATGGTAGTGATTTAATGCCACCAAATAACTCAATATGAGAGTATATAGACCATGGTCACTACCTCATGTTGAATTACTTGAGAACAAGATTTAAATGAGAGGAATACCTCTCATATGATTTAACACATAGTTGTAACTAATTTAAATAAAAAACTACTATTGAGGTGATTTAATATTCTTAAATAACCAGGGATGATCCCATGTTGACCAAGGTCAACACTTCACACTTAGTATTTGAGAAAAGGGATTTAAATGGGATTCATCATCTCATGTGTTTTAAATAACCTTTGCAATTTAAATACTATGTTGGTTTAAATTCTACAAGTGAGCAAGTATGAGCCTAAGCATTTAAAGGTCAACACATTACTTCATATCACTTGTGAGAATGCTTTAAATGAGGTGCTACACCTCATAGATTTAAATTCCTAAAATTTGAAATAGTTTAAATGGGCTAGTATTGACTACATAGCTAATATTTTGATTTTAGCCCATGATCATGTACAGAACATATATCATATTTTTACATAGTAAATTAGAGTTTGTTAAATGTGAATTATTGCAATTGGATTCACTTCAAAATTCAAATTGGTTGATTTTTAAGATTTATTTGAATACAGAAAAGTATCTGTTTTGTTATTTTTGCTATTCAAAAACTACACAACCTATAGGGTTGAATCCAGTGGTGTTAGTTAGAGCAAATCATAAGCTTTCCAGAATATTTTGATTTGCTAAATTTGAGTTTGTAGAAATTGAACTATTCAATTTATAGGACAGACCAGTATTGATTAATTGCTGAAACAAATTAATTCGAAAAGGGGAAATGGGCTTAGGCGGGAAAACTAATGGGCCGCGAGGTTTAAAACGCAGCAGGCCAGCCCAGTAACGCTTCAGCGCGCCACCGCCAGCTGACAGTGGGACCCACTGGTTAGTCTGTATTAAAACCCGAAACGGTACCTGGCAGCGTGCGCCGTTAGATTAGATCGTGGATCGACGGCTGAGAGTCGTCGTTGTCGACGGGGGAGGGGAGCTCGCTGCGCCGGCGAGGTAGGGGGTCGGCGGCGCGACGGAGGTTCCCGCGGTGCTCTGCTGGGTGCTGGGCGTCGTTGTCGAGGACGAGGGAGCGACTGGTACCGTCGGCGGGGCTCGGGGTGGCGTGAATCGGCGACGGTGATCTGCGGACTCCGGTGGCCGTCGGCTTCGAATTGGAGTAACTCCGGTGAAATTGGGGCGAGAGAGGTGTTCGAGGAGGTCAAGGAGGAGGAGGGGAGCAAGTTTGGTGTGGAGCTTGAAGCACGGGAGAGGCTCTATTTATAGATGCGCTGGGTGGCCATGGCGGAGCGGCCGGTCGTCAAGGGCGCCGGCGATTCTGGACGCGAAGGGGCAAGGGATGGGGCGCAGGGCGTAGGCGACGTCTAGGCGGAGCTAACGCGCGTGATGGCGCAGCCAGGGGAGGACAAGGGCGTGTGGTATCATTGCCGTCCTTGCGGTACCGGCGCGGCAGAGGTGCGATCATGGCGACGTTGCCAGTGCTCCCGCGTGCTGATGAGGATGTCTAGGAGGACGCAGGAGTGTAGGCGCGTGCGTGTGCAAAGGGAGAAGGCGAGGGAAGGGCGAGAGCGACCAGGCGAGTGGTTGGACTGCGGCGTCCAGTGTCGTGCCAGGGCGCGCTCACCGCGTGCCTGGCACGGTTCTAGCGCGTCTGGGCGCGAGGTGTCCCGGCCAATATCGTGCAAGCCTTTATCTAGGAAAGGTACTGGCATGCGTAGAGTAGTGCAGGCGAGCTAGTTGACAAGGAGAAAGGGCTCAGAGGGAGATGGAGAGGATGAATGGCATGGTGGTGTCCTTGGGCTCGGCATGGTGCAAAGGTGATCATGCCAAAGCTTTAATCGACCAAACTGGTACCAGGCTTGATGCAGGGGAGGTACAGGAGCATCAATGATCAAAGAGTAAAGGGGTTTAGGCTTTGGACCAGAGGATAATAGGGTGTAGTGCATTTTCAGAATTGTGCATGCAAGGTGTATGATGAAATGGCCGCATAAATTTTTTATTGGAAATTTGCAATTCGTTTTGGTGGAGCTCACTTATATAATTAAAGAGAAAGAATGGTGGTGGTGGTGTCCATTTTGGTGAAGATTTGTGAAATTTCAAAATTGGTATGATCTTCCCATAATTTCAACATCACCACTTGTCAAAACTCTACTGGTCAACCTGGTCAACTTCAGCAGTGATGGTCAACAGAGAAGTTGTTCACTTTGACTTGGTCTTGGATGACATGGTCATAGTTGACCAAGTTTAGTTTAGGAAGATTCAAATGCAGGGGTGTAAAGTAGTGAAGATTTTATAAATGGGTCATATGACCATTATCATATGTATGTCAAATTTGAATTTTCCCTTGATTTGAATCTGGTTTCTTTTATGCATTTGTGTTTGTTTTTGTTATATAAGAGTTTTAGAAACCATAAGTCAAGCAATGGTGGCCTTGGTTGAAGATTTGCAAATTTGGCTAAGTGTATGTGAGTGAATTTTGGGGATTTTCTCCCTATTTGATTTCTCTCCATTTGAGTTGACCTTTGGTTGACTCTAAAGTGGTTCTTATTAGTTTAGAGACATATTCCAACCATTGAAACCAATTCAAAAGGTCTTGTTCAAAGATTTGCAAAAATGGCCATAACACATAAGAGGTGATGTGTCATTTTTCATTAAACTTGTAAATAGTTGATCTTGCTTTTACTTGGACATGGGTTAGGGTCAATTTAGTGTTATAATAGGTTGAGAGATGGTTTCCCAACATTTGGTCAAGGTTTAAGGTCATAGGGCAAAAATTGGGTATTATGGCTATGTGTCACATATGTCTCTATGCGTATGTTGCATTTGTGTTTTAATTTGACTTGGCTTGACTCAATTGGTGTTGTTGAGTGTTGAAATGGTAAATAGGAGTGATCCAACCATTCACAACATACCTTAGAGTCAATATTCTTAGTTTCCCAAATTTGCTATTTTACTCTCATATGCCTCTATGGCATTTTTAGTTTCTTTTTATTTTCTTTGGAAACCACTTGGATTTGGTTTGATAAGCCTTTGGTAAGGTGTATGAAGGTTTTCCAAACCTCTAAGCAAAGTAGAAAAGCTTAGGGTGAAGTTTTATAAATATAGCCATAGGCACATATGCCTCTTTCTTATTTAACTTCCTTTTATTTCATTTTATCTAGTATGATGAAAAGAGGGGTGGGGTTTAGGGTTTAAGATTATTCAAACTACTATAACAAGCAAACAATGGCAATAGCACAAGAATTAAGCAAGATCACTAAGTATCACACTTAATTTAATAAAAGTTTTTGTTGGTTCCAAAATTTGGAACTAGGGAAATTCATTTGTTTTATTTTGAAACTTTTGGGATGTTACAAAGGCCCACCCGTACGGCCTGCCAGGACGACCGCCTCGTCAAATACTCTCGCCTCCCGCAGACGGATCTGAAATCCAAGCACGTACGCGACCAAAAACACCATAACACCGTCCCAGAAGAGATCTCAAGGAAGAACAAGAAGGGTCTTGATGTCTACGCCCCCCTCCTTTTCCTGTAGACAGTGTTGGGCCTCCAAGAGCAGAGGTTTGTAGAACAGTAGCAAGTTTTCCCTTAAGTGGATCACCCAAGGTTTATCGAACTCAGGGAGGAAGAGGTCAAAGATATCCCTCTCATGCAACCCTGCAACCACAAAGCAAGAAGTCTCTTGTGTCCCCAACACACCTAATAGGTGCACTAGTTCGGCGAAGAGATAGTGAAATACAGGTGGTATGAATATATATAAGCAGTAGCAACGGCACCAGAAAAGTGCTTTGCCCAGGACAAGAACAAGCAGTAGTAACGCAGCAGTAGTAACGCAGTAAAACAGTAAACAAGCAGCGATAGCAGTATTTAGGAACAAGGCCTAGGGATTAGACTTTCACTAGTGGACACTCTCAACTTTGATCACATAACATAATAGATAAATGCATACTCTACACTCTTTTGTTGGATGATGAACACATTGCGTAGGATTACACGAACCCTCAATGCCGGAGTTAACAAGCTCCACAATTCAATGCTCATATTTAAATAACCTTAGAGTGCATGAAAGATCAATAAGACTAAACCAAGTACTAACATAGCATGCACACTGTCACCTTCATGCTAAGAAAGGAGGAATAGATCATATCAATACTATCATAGCAATAGTTAACTTCATAATCTACAAGAGATCATAATCATAGCATACGCCAAGTACTAACACGGATGCACACACTGTCACCATTACACCGTGCAGGAGGAATAAAACTACTTTAATAACATCACTAGAGTAGCACATAGATAAATTGTGATACAAAACACATTGCAATCATAAAGAGATATAAATAAGCACTTCACTATGCCATTCATAACAGTGAATAAGTATTCTGTGAAATATAGCCTAAGAGACCCACACGGTGCACACACTGTCACCTTTACACACGTGGGACAAGGAGTCTCCGGAGATCACATAAGTAAAATTCACTTGACTAGCATAATGACATCTAGATTACAAGCATCATCATATGAATCTCAATCATGTAAGGCAGCTCATGAGATTATTGTATTGAAGTACATAGGAGAGAGATGAACCACATAGCTACCGGTACAGCCCCGAGCCTCGATGGAGAACTACTCCCTCCTCATGGGAGACAGCACCGTTGATGGAGATGGCGGTGGTGTCGATGGAGGAGCCTTCCGGGGGCACTTCCCCGTTCCGGTGGCGTGCCGGAACAGAGACTCCTGTCCCCCAGATCTTGGCTTCGCGATGGCGGCGGCTCTGGAAGGTTTCTCGTACCGTGGCTTTTTCGTCGAACGTATCAGGGTTTTTGCGACGGAGACTTTAAATAGGCGGAAGAGGCGGCGTCAGGAGGTCGAAGGGGTGCCCACACTATAGGGGGGCGCGGGCCCCCTGGCCGCGCCGGCCTAGGGTTTGGTGGGCAAAATAGGAACCTGGGCATTGATTTCGTCCAATTCCGAGAATATTTCGTTACTAGGATTTCTGAAACCAAAAACAGCAGAAAACAGGAACTGGCACTTCGGCATCTTGTTAATAGGTTAGTTCCAGAAAATGCACGAATATGACATAAAGTGTGCATAAAACATGTAGATATCATCAATAATGTGGCATGGAACATAAGAAATTATCGATACGTCGGAGACGTATCAGCATCCCCAAGCTTAGTTCTGCTCGTCCCGAGCAGGTAAAACGATAACAAAGATAATTTCTGGAGTGACATGCCATCATAACCTTGATCATACTATTTGTAAAGCATATGTAGTGAATGCAGCGATCAAAACAATGTATATGACATGAGTAAACAAGTGAATCATATAGCAAAGACTTTTCATGAATAGTACTTCAAGACAAGCATCAATAAGTCTTGCATAAGAGTTAACTCATAAAGCAATAAATCAAAGTAAAGGTATTGAAGCAACACAAAGGAAGATTAAGTTTCAGCGGTTGCTTTCAACTTGTAACATGTATATCTCATGGATATTGTCAACATAGAATAATATAATAAGTGCAATATGCAAGTATGTAGGAATCAATGCACAGTTCACACAAGTGTTTGCTTCTTGAGGTGGAGAGAAATAGGTGAACTGACTCAACAATAAAATTAAAAGAATGGTCCTCCATAGAGGAAAAGCATCGATTGCTATATTTGTGCTAGAGCTTTGATTTTGAAAACATGAAACAATTTTGTCAACGGTAGTAATAAAGCATATGTATCATGTAAATTATATCTTACAAGTTGCAAGCCTCATGCATAGTATACTAATAGTGCCCGCACCTTGTCCTAATTAGCTTGGACTACCGGATCATCGCAATGCACATGTTTTAACCAAGTGTCACAAAGGGGTACCTCTATGCCGCCTGTACAAAGGTCTAAGGAGAAAGCTCGCATCGGATTTCTCGCTATTGATTATTCTCAACTTAGACATCCATACCGGGACAACATAGACAACAGATAATGGACTCCTCTTTTATGCATAAGCATGTGGCAACAATTATTATTCTCATATGAGATTGAGGATATTTGTCCAAAACTGAAACTTCCACCATGAATCATGGCTTTAGTTAGCGGCCCAATGTTCTTCTCTAACAATATGCATGCTTAACCATAAGGTGGTAGATCGCTCTTATTTCAGACAGGACGAAGATGCATAGCAACTCACATGAAATTCAACAAAGAATAGTTGATGGCGTCCCCAGTGAACATGGTTATCGCACAACAAGCAACTTAATAAGAGATAAAGTGCATAAGTACATATTCAATACCACAATAGTTTTTAAGCTATTTGTCCCATGAGCTATATATTGTAAAGGTGAAGAGTGGAAATTTAAAGGTAGCACTCAAGCAATTTACTTTGGAATGGCGGAGAAATACCATGTAGTAGGTAGGTATGGTGGACACAAATGGCATAGTGGTTGGCTCAAGTATTTTGGATGCATGAGAAGTATTCTGTCAACACCCTGTTGATGTCAGAAACCCACCGGCGGGCAGCGACGGGCAACACCGTAGAGCCGGGAACAACCTAGGGCTGCGGCTGGCCGAGGTCCCTCCGAGCGACGGCCCGCAAAGCCTTCTGGTCACACGTCCGATGCTGATTGCAAGGGCGTGCCACCTGACCTATACCTGGTCAGGAAGGTGATGGAGATGCCTCGCTTAGTTTCCTGCATGGCATACACGTAAACATTAAATACGAGCCTCGATCGGCTCTCAGGTTATCCTGTGAATCGGCTCAAGGAGCCGATCCACCCATGATTCGTACGGGGTGCACGAATATATGGCGGTCCTGCTTGATCAAGATAAAGCTAATGAGATCTACGACGATTTAGGGTTTTCACCGCATAATCGGATCATCCTACTCACGGTTGGGCCTCGCGGCCACGTACGGTGATCGTAAGCCGATCCTAAACAAGGCCTAAAAACCAACACGAGGTTGATCCCCGGAACATCCTGTTTAGGGCTAGCGAACGACACCCTACGTGCCGCTGGATCCTCCACCCCTTTGTAAGGCCTAACTATTGCAGATATTAAACTAATCCTTGTAGAACAAGGAGCAATCGTAACGGATCAGATCTACTAAATAATGATCAAGCGGGGTGCCGCCCCTACACCTAAGATAGGTGTAAGGGCGGCTAGACATGCAAGGGTTGCACTACGATAGCATGTTACGCGAAGAACTATGCTAACCCTAACACATCTATGATAACTACGTTGCTCGCCATCAACAAGGCTTCAGTACGAGCAACGCATGAACAACGTGGAGCTTGTGCTGCCTAGATCGCGAGATGCGATCTAGGCAGCATGTTGCTTACCGGTAGAAACCCTCGAGACGAAGGAGTTGGCGATGCGCCGAGATTGATTTGTTGGTTGAACGTTGGTTGTTGTTTATTCCATAACCCTAGATACATATTTATAGTCCAGGGGACTTTCTAACGTGGGAATAATCCCCACCGTGCACGATACAAACTCTAACTTTTAATCTAAGATACAATCTGCTATAATTAAAGATACACGGGCAATCTAGCCCAAACTCTTCGTGCAAGGCCGCTTCAGAGATCTTCCACGCGTAATCTTCTAAGCCCATCTCCCTTACGGCCCACCTCCTGATTTGACCAAAATCTGGTGATAACACATGCCCCCCTGGTTTTGGCAATGATAATTTCAAAACCATTCTGTTTTCCTTCGAAGGGTCATGTCATGGTAGAGCAGACCTGTCGCAGTATTCCTCATCATGATGCCCTGTCTTTCCAGCTTCTCTGCAAAATTTGATAACTTTGGCATCACTTCCTCGAAAACTGCAATGGCATTAAATTTCCACCAGGCTTCTCATTATTTAACTGTGCCGATTGATTAGCTCTCTTCATCCCCTTCCCCTGTTCCAGCCATCGGCACCCAAAAAACCCTCTTCTCCCTCAGCCATGTCTTCTTCTTCCTCCTCTTTCGTCTCTCTCCAGTCCTCTTCCTCAAGCGAGTTGGTTCCAGAGCACGACAAGATGGAGGCGTACAACCGCCGGGCTCCCAAACATTGGGACGAGCAGGAGTGGGACTTCGACTTCGTGCCGGAGGGTGAAAACCTCGTCTGGTCAGATGGGGCCATGCCCCTAACCGACGGGGAAGATGACCTCCGGTACCTGGTTGACGGAGCACTAGAGGCGGAGAGCGGCGACGACGACCCTCCTTTCCGGGGTAAATTCACATCCGTCACCAAAAGAGAAGAAGAGGATGTCGAAGATGAAGACATCTCCTCCGACATGAAGAAGGAACAGGAGGACGACACCTCCTCCGACGAACCGCCGGTGAAACGCATCCGGGGCTGGGCTTGGTCAGACGAGGACGATGATGATGACGAGGAAGAAGCCTCCGCTGAAGGTCACAGTAGCAGCACCGAGGGATTCGTCGACAGCAGCAATGAGGGCAGCTACCCCAGCGACGGCGAAGACGGCAACAGCCCTTAGAATAAGGACCTACTAGCATAGGAATAGCAGTAGCAATCTGTCCCTTTTGCTGAACAATCGGCTTCTCTTTGTAAGAAATCTTATTATCAATGAAAAATTTCTTTTGATTTTGCCAATGTTCTTTATGCCGACTCAGCCGATTTTCCTCATCTGACCTTGACGGTTGTTAACCTAACCAATGCTTAATGACCAGATGGGGCCACGCCTTGGTTTCTCACGACAATCTATGAGACAGGCCAATTCAGCCATCCTTCCAAGTTAGCCAGCTCTGCCGATGACGATAGCTTTGGGTGCAGCCGACTGCAGCAGACTGAGGATTCTTCAGAACAGTTGCGACGTAGAGCCAGCTGATCCCAACAAAATCGACTCCAAAGCCAAGAACCTCTCGGGCGAGTTGCCCCCCGAGCCTCAGCCAAAGCGAGCCAAATGCGTCGCCATTGGTTTCCAAGTCGTAATGCAGAACCAGCCGATTCCAACCAATATCGGCTCCTTAGAGCAAAAGATATTCCAGGGCGAGCTGCCCCCCGAGCCTCAATCAAGGCGAGAATACCGGCCAGGATGCACAGATCAAACAAAAAGGCTCTGACCTCAGGTAATCTGGTAATCCGAGATAGCCACCATGAAGAATCAGCCAAACTTGCCCCAGATCAGCTTTCTTCTATTGAACGCCGATGTTGTAGATGAAACACCACTAGCTTAATGAGAAAGAGGCTGCCTTGCATGCCTAACTGATGTTACTGCTGAACTTGGCGCAAAGGGTTGTCGGCTCAACCAAGGCTGGAAACAGAAACCGAACTGAAAACCATCTTGGCGAAAATCTGGGCCTTGAGCACATAGCTGGCAGGTCTTGTGTAACTGTACTAGAGTCGATGGCTGCGCATCGGCTGTACGTCATAATTTTTTTTTTTACTGGCCGATTTTTCTAATCGGCCCCCAATGTTTCACTGTATCCATGTTTACACATGTTTATCTGCACATGTCCCTCTGGCTACATGCCCCCCGAGCCGAATCTGCCAGATGACTGCAGATATCGGCTTTTATGGTTAGCCAGGGCACTGCACTTGCACGTCGGCTCCGCAAGGATTCGTGCTGACTTTCATCCGCCGACGTGGCCGCTGCCCAGTGGATCGATGCTGAACACAAGCAGAACATGTGGTGAAGATAATTTTGGCCGATTGCTGGAATCGGCCTCCATATCCATTGGAGCGCTGACTGAAGGTTCTGTAATACTCCTTCATAATTTTTTGGGGCCGATCACAAGGACCAGCCTCGCCCCGTTTGCTCATCGGTTTGTTCTTGCTACTCGGCCAGGCTGGTGGATAAAACCAGCCCAACCTCTGACTTGATGCGCCTGCTGTCGTCCACCTTGAGTGCATCGTAGAATCGTGGAGCACTAAGCTCCATCGGAAGGACGAGCACCATGTTTGTACCAGCCGATGTTTCATCATCGGCTTTCCTTTGCTTGGGGCGCCACTCCATTTTCTGTGGACGACCCTCTTCATCCAGGGTTCGCTGAACTTTCGCAGCCAGATCAGGTCGTGCCTTCCTTAGCGTATGCAAGTATAACCTTTCGGCTTCCTCCAGGCCGCGCAATCGCTGAACCCTGCGCTTTTGTGAACGGCTGAGTCCATCAGGGCACCACCTTGGACGGTGGTACCTGTCTTCTTCCTCTACTTGTCCCTCGTCTTCGGAATCCTCGAGATCTGCCCACCGAGGGGACTCAGCACGTTTGCTTTGTGGCGGGAGAGGCCCTAAGCACCTGAACATAGACACTTTGGCTGCCTCCTTCTTCTTCTGGTTGCATTCTGGGCAATTGCCGATTGTGGGCAATCGGCTCATTCCTGAATCCCAGCAGTGTCTGAAGAAGGGGCAGTCCCAGTGCCTGTCGTTGTCGTCTTGCTCCCTTGATTTTCCTGTGGCACGGCGCTCGTGCTCCTCCTCATCGCGATCATGCCGACGATATCTTCTGGCTTCTCTAGCCAGACGATCTCCTTCATCATCATAGCTGGACCGTCGGCGTTGGTCATACTGACTTACATACTTGTTGAGGAGGTGATCAGAGAGGGGTCGCTGATATCTTATGTTCTTCACTTCTCCCTCTGTGACATAGCGCTTGCCATCATGATGGAGCCGATCGCGTGGAGCGGCCTCCTCTGTGTCCTTGCTATGAGAGCAGCTGCCCTCGTCTCCATCTTTGCCAGAGTGGTTCCCAGGTCCTACCATGTTGATGCTGAACGAGGATCCTGGCTGGCAGCCTTCAGGGTAAGTGCATTCCACCATGTTGACAGCGGGGAAAGGCTGGGTGTCAACCTTCATGGCGTACTGGTTGAAAATTAGACGCCCTTTTTCTATCGCCGCTTGGATGTGCTGACGCCATACCCTGCAGTCGTTGGTGGCATGGGAGAGCGAGTTATGCCATTTGCAGTATGGCTTTCTGTTCAGCTCTTGCACCGTGGGGAATTTGAGACCTTCAGGAATCGTCAACTGCTTCTCCTTGAGCAGGAGGTCGAAGATTTGCTCAGTCTTGGTCACGTCAAAATCAAATCCCCTGGGCGGGCCTGGTGGCTTTACCCATTTGCAGGACACGGGGGTTCCTCCCCGAGTCCATTCAGCCACTGCTACCTCTTGATCTCCCGCAGAAACTTCGTCTTCCTCTGCATCGACCAGGACTACTGCACGCTTGAATTTGTCCTGGTACAGGTCCGGGTGGCGCTATTCATATGCCGACAGTTTTTGAACCATGTGCGCCAGTGAGGGATAGTCTGCTTGGGAGGCCATGTCCTTGAGCGGTGTTGCGAGGCCCGCTACTGCCAACTCGACTGCTTCCTTTTCAGTTATACGAACCGAATAACATCGGTTCCTAAGATTCCTGAAGCGCTGGATGTATTCTGTCACCGTTTCACCACGCTTCTGACGTAATTGTGCTAGATCGGCAATGCCAGACTCGGAAGCCTCTGAATGGTACTGCATATGGAACTGTTCTTCCAACTGCTTCCAAGTCCGGATGGAGTCTGGTGGCAACGAGGTGTACCACCCGAAAGCCGATCCCGTGAGGGACTGTGAGAAGAGCCTCACACGTAGTTGATCCGACACTGAAGCCGGTCCTAGTTGTGCCAAATATCGGCCTACGTGCTCGATGGAGCTGGAACCATCTGATCCACTGAATTTGGAGAAATCAGGGAGCCGATATTTAGGTGGTAGCGGGATCATCTCGTAGTCGTCGGGGTACGGCTTGGAATAGCCGATGGCCCTTCTTTTCGGCACCATGCCGAAATGGTCTCTCAGTATGGTACTGATCTGATCCATTGTGCTGGCTGCAGGAGTTGAACTACGAAGATTCGCCGGGTGGCGTACTTAGCCAGCCATGTTTGCTTTTCCAGCTCTGAGCCAACTGCAGGAGCTGAGCTCTGGAGGTTCGTCGGGGTGGCGTACTTAGTTAGCCACGTCTGCTTCTCAAGCTCTGTCGCTGACGTCCCTCCTGTTTTCCCAGAAGTCCCTGATGTTGTGGCCTGGTTTGTGAGTGCCCAGTTACCACAATCTAGCACATACGTGCACGTGTACCCATGAGGGATCTCCTTAGGCGCCTCAGGCAAGAACTGGTAGTCACTAGGGTCACCACCGATCTTGTAGACGACGAATGCCGGTGAAGCCGGCACTTCTGGTGCTGCCAACGCATATGGCAGCGGTGGACGGGACTGGAGTGGCAACTCTCCTTGATGTGTCCCGAGAGCTGGTCCTGACGGCGAGTACTGGTGCCTCATGATCTCCTGGATCACGCGAAGAGCGACACGCTCCAACGTGTTTACCAGGTTCTCAGAGTGGCGGTGCAGCGAGTGAGCCACCAAGTAGTTGATCTCCTGCCGCAGGGACCTGGTGCGTTCCTCCGATGGGGCAGAGAGGTCTATCCCATCTAGTGCACCATTAGGTGAGAACCCCTTCCACCTGATGCCATGTGAACGGGTTCTGTGGAAAGAGCCGATGAGGTCGGCTTCGAGGATGACTTTGATCTCGTCATACTTCTTCTTGAGCTCATCGGTCAGATCCTCGTATGTGACTGGCGTGCCGTCCGCCATCTCAGATGTAGATGGCGATGTGGTTGATGTAGAAGCTGGTCCCACCGGGCGTGCCAGAATGTGTTGACGTCAGAAACCCACCGGTGGGCAGCGACGGGCAACACCGTAGAGCCAGGAACAACCTAGGGCTGCGACTGGCCGAGGTCCCTCCGAGCGACGGCCCGCAAAGCCTTCTGGTCACACGTCCGATGCTGATTGCAAGGGCGTGCCACCTGACCTATACCTGGTCAGGAAGGTGACGGAGATGCCTCGCTTAGTTTCCTGCATGGCATACACGTAAACATTAAATACGAGCCTCGATCGGCTCTCAGGTTATCCTGTGAATCGGCTCAAGGAGCCGATCCACCCATGATTCGTATGGGGTGCACGAATATATGGCGGTCCTGCTTGATCAAGATAAAGCTAATGAGATCTACGACGATTTAGGGTTTTCACCGCATAATCGGATCATCCTACTCACGGTTGGGCCTCGCGGCCACGTACGGTGATCGTAAGCCGATCCTAAACAAGGCCTAAAAACCAACACGAGGTTGATCCCCGGAACATCCTGTTTAGGGCTAGCGAACGACACCCGACGTGCCGCTGGATCCTCCACCCCTTTGTAAGGCCTAACTATTGCAGATATTAAACTAATCCTTGTAGAACAAGGAGCAATCGTAACGGATCAGATCTACTAAATAATGATCAAGCGGGGTGCCGCCCCTACACCTAAGATAGGTGTAAGGGCGGCTAGACATGCAAGGGTTGCACTACGATAGCATGTTACGCGAAGAACTATGCTAACCCTAACACATCTATGATAACTACGTTGCTCGCCATCAACAAGGCTTCAGTACGAGCAACGCATGAACAACGTGGAGCTTGTGCTGCCTAGATCGCGAGCGAGATGCGATCTAGGCAGCATGTTGCTTACCGGTAGAAACCCTCGAGACGAAGGAGTTGGCGATGCGCCGAGATTGATTTGTTGGTTGAACGTTGGTTGTTGTTTATTCCATAACCCTAGATACATATTTATAGTCCAGGGGACTTTCTAATGTGGGAATAATCCCCACCGTGCACGATACAAACTCTAACTTTTAATCTAAGATACAATCTGCTATAATTAAAGATACACGGGCAATCTAGCCCAAACTCTTCGTGCAAGGCCGCTTCAGAGATCTTCCACGCGTAATCTTCTAAGCCCATCTCCCTTACGGCCCACCTCCTGATTTGACCAAAATCTGGTGATAACACACCCGGATTTTTAAGTCCAGATGCCTGTTATGCCATACATCGCAATCCGAGGAATATTGTTGTTGCGAGACATAACAGTTGAATATCATAAGTCATCATTCATTACATACCATAGTCGTCTTACAAATAGAGATCACATGATCCAATATTACACAAAGAATTGATCTATTGATCAACACACACACAGTTCATAGTTTCATAGCGGAAGCGTAAATAGAAGGGACTCTCTAGTCCACAGGCCAACGTCTGACGTCAGAAGATTCCCTAGTTGTCGTGGACATCCGGGTTGCCATCATTTTGGCAGTTCTGCTCCTCTTCCTAGTCTGGCCATTTGAATAGCCAGGGACACAGCCGTGAGTACTTTAAAGTACTCACAAACTAATACTAATGTAAGTGATAACAATTCTAGTAAGGGGTGCTAAGCTCTAGTTTATTTTGCATAAAGCCAATTTTAGTTCACAAACATTTTTGTAAATAACTCTTCATGTGCTAACTAACTCAAGTGGGAACATTAGTGTCATTCCCACAACTCCGTTGTGATTCAAAGTCAATGTCACCTTTCAAGTTCAAAATCACAAGTCACCCTTCACCATTCATAGTTTTCGAAAAGTTCTGATGACGGAACAGTATGGCCTTTCCAACTGTCCATAACCGAGGACGCGGCTATTCGAATAGGTTTAACTCTGCAGAGGTTGTACACTTGTGCCACAACAATTGCAATAGCTCGTCGGGTAATCGGCCCTGATTTATCGTACGCAGACGCGAACTACCAATCATAACCTTTCATTTACATACCCTAGTATAGGCACCTCTCCCCATGAGCTTGGCCTCCCAGTGAAGACAGACAACTGGAACGCACAGGGCTTGGGCCGGACATTCACCTCGTTTCGCATCATATCATATCGTTTCTATTGTGGTAGAGGCAGCTTTCGGCATAACCCCGATGACGCTTGTTTAGAGGGAACCCATACTAGGACACACAAACTTCCAGTTAAGCCCTACCCAGATTCAGGTATTGTGGGGGTACTTGTAAAATTGGAATGGTATCGCATCCGAACCCAACCATCAGTGTTTTTTGTAAAATTCACCAAGTCATTCACCAGTCATATCCACCTTCAAAATCTTTCAATAGAATGACTCATCATTCCAAGGTTTTCCAAGTCATTTCACACACACTTGTTCCCATCTAGACTAGTCATCTTTAGTTTAGCACTAGCATCTAAGTATGATGGGGTGCTAAGTACTTTGTTTTGCTTCTAGGCTAACTTGATACTCTTGTACTAATCCAATACTAACCAAGTGAATCATAAATCAAAAAGGGTACTTTGATAAACCAAAGTAAATAAAGCTTGTAAGGTAAAACTGGGAAATAGGATCATAAGCATAAAGTAAATAGGATAATGCCTTGCTCATAGTGAGCTTTGCAAGAGTATTGTCTTGCAACCAAAATGGTTTGCATCAATCTAGCTTGCATTTGTAAAAGCTTGCTAACTTTACTACTCTAGAAAACTTCTTTACTTTGACGAAAGTTAACTATAAAAGCAACTTATTGAGAAAACAAGTAAAAACTCGTAATGTATAACTTGGGAACAGTATGGCCTTTCCAACTGTCCATAACCGAGGACGCGGCTATTCGAATAGGTTTAACTCTGCAGAGGTTGTACACTTGTGCCACAACAATTGCAATAGCTCGTCAGGGGTAACTGGCCCTGATTTATCGTACGCAGTACGCGAACTACCAATCATAACCTTTCATTTACATACCCTAGTATAGGCACCTCTCCCCATGAGCTTGGCCTCCCAGTGAAGACAGACAGTCAGCCTGGGAACTGCACAGGGCTTGGGCCGGACATTCACCTCGTTTCGCATCATATCATATCGTTTCTGTTGTGGTAGAGGCAGCTTTCGGCATAACCCCGATGACGCTTGTTTAGAGGGAACCCATACTAGGACACACAAACTTCCAGTTAAGCCCTACCCAGATTCAGGTATTGTGGGGGTACTTGTAAAATTGGAATGGTATCGCATCCGAACCCAACCATCAGTGTTTTTTGTAAAATTCACCAAGTCATTCACCAGTCATATCCACCTTCAAAATCTTTCAATAGAATGACTCATCATTCCAAGGTTTTCCAAGTCATTTCACACACACTTGTTCCCATCTAGACTAGTCATCTTTAGTTTAGCACTAGCATCTAAGTATGATGGGGTGCTAAGTACTTTGTTTTGCTTCTAGGCTAACTTGATACTCTTGTACTAATCCAATACTAACCAAGTGAATCATAAATCAAAAAGGGTACTTTGATAAACCAAAGTAAATAAAGCTTGTAAGGTAAAACTGGGAAATAGGATCATAAGCATAAAGTAAATAGGATAATGCCTTGCTCATAGTGAGCTTTGCAAGAGTATTGTCTTGCAACCAAAATGGTTTGCATCAATCTAGCTTGCATTTGTAAAAGCTTGCTAACTTTACTACTCTAGAAAACTTCTTTACTTTGACCAAAGTTAACTATAAAAGCAACTTATTGAGAAAACAAGTAAAAACTCGTAATGTATAACTTGGGATAGGCTTATATAAGAAAAGGTAAGATTCATGGTGCCTTGCCCCAAGGGGCTATGCACTTTGCAAGAATATTAGCTTGCAACATTATAACTTGCATTGGTATTGGCTTGCAAGAGTATAGCTTGCATTGGTAATAGCTTGCCTTGGTTGAAGTGAGGGTCCAAGTTCTCTTCTCCTTCCTCTTTGTAGAAGTCCTCCTCTTCCTGATGGTCTCCGGTACTAGCGTCTAAAATACGAATGCGGGTACACAATCATCATACTAAACTTACATACTAAACTAAGCACACACATGATTTACACAACTTAAACTAGCATCACACCTTACTATTAAGTGGGTGGATGTGTTCCTCTTATTTAAGAAAAATAATTTCCTCTCATACTAACTTAGGTGTTACTTTCAAATACTTAGAGAAATAATTTCCTCTCATTATCTTATTAAGATTTAAATTCTCTTATGAATAATATACGACCTAGGTTGACCAAAGTCAACCTCTTCATACTCATCATTTAAGAAAATGATTTAAAGGAGGTTCCATACCTCATACAATTTAATACTAACATGGTAGTGATTTAATGTCACCAAATAACTCAATATGAGATCTTGTAGACCATGGTCACTACCTCATGTTGAATTACTTGAGACCCAGATTTAAATGAGAGGAAAACCTCTCATATGATTTAACACATAGTTGTAACTAGGTTAACCACTACCATTGAGGTGATTTAACATTATCAACAATTCATTGGCTATTCTATCATTACTTGTACTCACCAATTATTCTATTCACACAAATATTACAATTAGGGTGCATTGGTTGGGTTGCTTGAGGAAGATAATTTCCTCTCCTTACATATGTAACTGATAATTTCCATATGGTTCTTGAGAATTACTTTTCTCTCATTGAAATCTTCTTAAGATTTAATTTCTCAAACAATCATACATGAAATCATGTTGACTCAAGTCAACCATTCATCATCATCATTTGAGAAATAGATTTAAATGAGGTAGAGTACCTCATACCATTTAATAACACTACAAATGATTTAAATCTCTAAGTAATTCATATAAGTGAGTTTGGCCAGGGGTCCAAACATCACATGAATTCATTTGAGACAAGATTTAAATGAAGTATAAAACTTCATAAGAATTACTTAATAGTTTTGGACAATATCAACTAGTTAAACTAGCCATATTATCCACTACTTAAACTAGGGCATGATCATGCAAAGTGACCACACCACTTTATTGCATAAACAATTGGTGTAAGTCAAATGTGAGCTATTGGAGTTGGAATTGACTCAATATCTATTTTGGTTGATTTTTAAGAATTATTTGAATGTGCAAAAGTCCCTGAGTTGTTCTTTTTGTCAGATTAATTCTACCCATAATTTTGAGATGGGACCAGTGGCATTTGATAGGTAATTTCACTAGCTTTCCAAATATATAAAATTCATCAATTTTGGTTCAGTATATTTGAAACTATTCAATTTCAAAGTGGGGTTCAGTATTTGAAAAGTTTGAATTGCATTAATTAAATTTAGCTAGATGGGCTAGGCGGGAAAATAAACTGGGCCGAAAGATTTAAAATGCCAGGGAGGAAGAGTTGGGCCGGCCCAGCAGTGCGTCCAGCGCAGCGGGCCAGCTGACAGGGGGACCCACGCGTCAGCGACGGTGGCTTACCGAAACGGTATGGAGGATTGTGGGACGTAGGATCAGAAGAAGATCGTGCGGCCGAGGCTCGTCGTCTCCGTCGAGGGGAGGGGCTTGCTGCCGCGGCGGAGGTAGGGGGTCGGCGGTGAGCTGGGACTCCGGCGAGGATCAGCGACGGTGCAGGGCGGCGTTGTCGAGGACGAGGAAGCAGATGGCGCAGGCGGCGGCTCGAATGGTGGCCTGAATCGACGACGGCGATCTCAGGTCCACCGCGGGCTCCGGCGTTCGATTGGGCGGCTCCGGTGGCTAATCAACGAGGAGAAGAGGTCGAGGAGGATCAGTGAGAAGAAGGGAGTTGAGTGGTGTGAGAAATGGAGGAGGAGGAGCTCTCCTTTTATAGGGGCGAGTTGGCCGTGAGAGGTGCGGCAAGGGTGACAGAAGAGCGGCGGCTCCGGCGAGGGAATCGGGTCGGCGAGGTAGGCGCTAGCTAGGTGAGGTCGAGGCGGTGCTAGGGCGCTTGCTAGCTAGGTGGGGGACGGTCTGGTGGTGACGCATTGCGTCCAAGTCTGCGACGGCGTTCGCGGGAAAACGGCGACGGTGTCGACGGCGACAGGCGGCGCGAGGACACGGGACCGTGTCAGGCGGGTTCTGGTTACGGCGGCGATGCTCACGGTGCAGAGAGGGGGTCCAGGGGTGGCGCAGAACGTCGGGGCGACGGGTGGCCGTGGCGCGCGCTGGCAGACACGCTTCGGCGCGTCCATGTCGTTCCTGTCGCGCCAGGACGTCGCGGGCGTGTGTTGGCCTGGGCGTTGTGGTCCACCTTTCAACAAATGGAGGGCACCGGCGTGTTCAGGGGATCAAGGAGGGTCAGAGAGACACGATGGCTAGGGCTAGAGGTGAGAGGAGAGGGGGGTGGTGTCCATGGTGACCATGGCCGGCATGGCCATGGAATGCATGCTTGGCTAGCTCCTTAGGCTTGCTGTGGTGGAGTGATGAAGAGAGGGGACAAGGGGACAGGGTGGAGAGGTTTGGGGCAGGGTAGGGTTGGCTAGGACACTATCTTAAATAGTGTCAAATAGTTCCCTATTTGCATTTCACAAATTTTGTCCAAATTTGGTTTGATTCAAATAGTTGGCCAACTTGAATTGTGTGGGTTTAGATAGGTTGTATTGGACCAGAGACAACTATGTGTGGTGGTGGAATTTAGAAATTCAAAGAATGGCAAAATTTGATAAGTGGGAGATTGTTCCCCATAAAAAAAGTGCCAACTTTGGATGAGCATAGCCAAAGATCAAAAATGATTTTGGCCAGGGGGTCTTTACAAAAAGTGTTCACCTTGATGTTGACTTTGAAATGGTGCAAAGAGTTAGCAAGAGTTAGTTTGAGAAAATTGAATGGCAAGGGCTCAAAGTAGTGATCAGGCTAAAATTGGCAGATTTGACCAATATCACATGTGATCTCCAATTGAGTTTAAATTTGATTTGAATTGTGTTTCTTTGATTCCAAGAGTTGTAATAAGTGTTTAGTATCCTATTACAACTAATGGTGAAGGCCAAAATGGTCTAGGGTCAAAATTTATAAAAATGGCATAAGCCATATGTGAGGGTTTTGTGAAATTCTAACTTTTATTCTTTTATTCCTCTTTGCTTCAATTTGACAAGAGTGAGGTTTATTTGGTGTTAGATGAGTTAGGTGAAAGGTTCCAACCATTTTGAGGCAATGGAGGTGGCTAGGTCAAGATTGGGTAATTTGGCTCAAGGTGTATGTGAGTGAAAAGTGGAGTTATCTCACTATTTGATTTCTCTCCATTTGATTTGACTTTTCTTGACTCAAATGTGATTCTTATTCATTTAGAAACATTTTCAAACCATTGAAACCATTTCAAATGGTCTTGCTCACAGGTTTGTAAGAGTGGCCATAATGCATGAGAGGTAACACGTCAATTTTTCTTATTCTTGTAAGGTGCTCCCCTTGCTTTACTTGAGCAAGGTTGAGGGTCAATTTAGGGTTAGATTAGGTTCAGAGATGGTTTCACACCATTTGGTTAGGGTAGAAGTGCATATGACAAGAATTGGTGAAAATGGCTATGTGTCACATATGCCTCTATGCATATGTGGCATTTGATTTTTAATTTGGCTAGGCTTGACCCAATTGATGTTGTTGAGAGTTGAAATGGTATATAGGAGTGATCCAACCATTCAATACCAGTCTTAGGGTCAAGATCCTCAATTTCACAAATTTGATATTTTGCTCTCATATGCCTCTATGGCATTATTACTTTCTTTTTACAAAACTTTGGATTGGGTTGGAGAAGTTCTAGATAAGGTTTAAGAAAGTTTTCCAATCCTCTAAATAAAGTAGAAAGGCCTAGGGTAAAGTTTTACAAAATAGCCATAGGCACATATGCCTCTTCTTAAATAAGATTTTTCCTTTTTATTTTATTTCTCAAAGATTGATGACAAGAGGGATGTGGTTTAGGGTTTAATAAGTCTTGCAATGGTTCACCACCATTTAGCAAAATAAGAAAAGGTAGGGTTCAATATTTACATATTAAGGCTATAGGCCCACATATGGCTTTTCCTTTAAGTTTCAAAATAGATCCAAATGATTTTTGAAAAGGTTAGGGTTTAGGGTTTTTCTTATTTGATTTCTTTCTCTTTTAGTTTTATTTGGTTTGTGATCTTCACTTGATCACTTCAGGGTTTTAGGGTTTATCACATAAGCATAATAACACTCATCATGGCAAAACACAAATAATAGGTAGGAGCACTAAGCATAGCACTCTATTTAAGAAAAGTTTTTGTTGGTTCTCATTTTTGGAAAAAGGAAATTCATTTTCTCTTTATTTTGAAATTTGGGGTGTTACATATTCCCTCTCGATACTAGGCTTAGGCTAGCAAGGTTATTTGAAACAAACACAAGGATGAACCGGTGCAGCAAAACTCACATAAAAGACATATTGAAAACATTATAAGACTCTACACCGTCTTCCTTGTTGTTCAAACTCAATAATAGAAATTATCTAGACCTTAGAGAGACCAAATATGCAAACCAAATTTTAGCATGCTCTATGTATTTCTTCATTAATGGGTGCAAAGTATATGATGCAAGAGCTTAAACATGAGCACAACAATTGCCAAGTATCACATTATCCAAGACATTTTAGCAATTTACTACATGTATCATTTTGCAATTCCAACCATATAACAATTTAACGAAGAAGAAACTTCGCCATGAATACTATGAGTAGAGCCTAAGGACATACTTGTCCATATGCTACAGCGGAGCGTGTCTCTCTCCCATAAAGTGAATGCTAGGATCCATTTTATTCAAACAAAACAAAAACAAAAACAAACCGACGCTCCAAGAAAAGCACATAAGATGTGATGGAATAAAAATATAGTTTCAGGGGAGGAACCTGATAATGTTGTCGATGAAGAAGGGGATGCCCAAGGCATCCCCAAGCTTAGACGCTTGAGTCTTCTTAGAATATGCAGGGGTGAACCACCGGGGCATCCCCAAGCTTAGAGCTTTCACTCTTCTTGATCATAGTATATCATCCTCCTCTCTTGACCCTTGAAAACTTCCTTCACCCCAAACTTCTCATAAACTTTATTAGAGGGGTTAGTACATAATCAAAAACTCACATGTTCAGAGGTGACACAATCATTCTTAACACTTCTGGACATTGCTCAAAGCTACTGGAAGGTAATGGAACAAAGAAATCCACCCAACACAGCGAAAGAAGCAATGCGAAATAAAAGGCAGAATCTGTCAAAACAGAACAGTCCGTAAAGACGAATTTTTAGTAAATACTTCCGTTGCTCATATCAGAAAACTCAAAACTAATGAAAGTTGCGTACATATCTGAGGAACACGCACGTAAATTGGCATATTTTTCTGAGTTACCTACAGAGAAAACAGCCCAGATTCGTGACAGATAGAAATCTGTTTCTGCGCAGAAATCCAAATCTAGTATCAACCTTCGATTAGAGGCTTCACTTGGCACAACAAAACACAAAACTAAGATAAGGAGAGGTTTTTACAGTAGTAAACAACTTCCAAGACTCAAATATAAAACAAAGTACTGTAGCAAAATAACACATGGGTTATCTCCCAAGAAGTTCTTTCTTTATAGCCATTAAGATGGGCTCAGCAGTTTTAATGATGCACTCGCAAGAAATAATATTTGAAGAAAAAGAGAGCATCAAGAGGCAAGTATGAAACAAATTTAAGCCTAACATGCTTCCTATGCATAGGAATCTTGTAAATAAACAAGTTCATGAAGAGCAAAGTAACAAGCATAGGAAGATAAAACAAGTGTAGCTTGAAAAATTTCAGCACATAGAGAGGTATTTTAGTAACATGAAAATTTCTACAACCATATTTTCCTCTCTCATAATAATATCCAGTAGCATCATGAGCAAACTCAATAATATAACTATCACATAAAGCATTCTTATCATGAGTCTCATGCATAAAATTATTACTCTCCACATAAGCATAATCAATTTTATTAGTAATTGCGGGAGCAAATTCAACAAAGTAGCTATCATTATTATTCTCATCATCAAATGTAGGAGGCATATTGTATTCATAATCAAATTCACTCTCCATAGTAGGTGGAACCAAAAGACTACTATCATTATAATCATCATAAATAGGAGGTAAAGTATCATCAAAGTAAATTTTCTCCTCAATGCTTGCGGGACTAAAAAGATCATGCTCATCAAAGCCAGCTTCCCCAAGCTTAGAACTTTCTATATCATTATCAACAATGGTGTTCAAAGCGTTCATACTAATATTACTACCAGCATGCAAATAAGATTCCATAGGTTTTTTAATTTTTGCATCAAACAATCCATGTTTTAAATCAGGAAATAGCATAAGAAGCTCATTCTTGTCCATTATGCCAAACTAGTGTAAACAAGAAACAAAAAGATGCAATTGCAGGATCTAAAGGAAATAGCTTTGAGTACTTACGGCGCCGGAAAATAGCTTAGTAGCCGAGATCCGGAGTGTGAGTACCTTTTACCTTTCCTCCCCGGCAACGGCGCCAGAAAATAGCTTGATGTCTACGCCCCCCTCCTTTTCCTCAGAGGTGTTGGGCCTCCAAGAGCAGAGGTTTGTAGAACAGCAGCAAGTTTTCCCTTAAGTGGATCACCCAAGGTTTATCGAACTCAGGGAGGAAGAGGTCAAAGATATCCCTCTCATGCAACCCTGCAACCACAAAGCAAGAAGTCTCTTGTGTCCCCAACACACCTAATAGGTGCACTAGTTCGGCGAAGAGATAGTGAAATACAGGTGGTATGAATATATATAAGCAAGAGCAACGGCACTTAAAAGTGCTTTGCCTGTGACAAGAAACAAGCGGTAGTAACGCAAAGTAGTAGTAACGCAAAGAAAAACAAAGAAACAAGCAGCGATAGCAGTATTTAGGAACAAGGTCTAGGGATTAGACTTTCACTAGTGGACACTCTCAACTTTGATCACATAACAGAATAGATAAATGCATACTCTACACTCTTTTGTTGGATGATGAACACATTGCGTAGGATTACACGAACCCTCAATGCCGGAGTTAACAAGCTCCACAATTCAATGTTCATATTTAAATAACCTTAGAGTGCATGAAAGATCAATAAGACTAAACCAAGTACTAACATAGCATGCACACTGTCACCTTCATGCTAAGAAAGGAGGAATAGATCATATCAATACTATCATAGCAATAGTTAACTTCATAATCTACAAGAGATCATAATCATAGCATATGCCAAGTACTAACACGGATGCACACACTGTCACCATTACACCGTGCAGGAGGAATAAAACTACTTTAATAACATCACTAGAGTAGCACATAGATAAATTGTGATACAAAACACATTGCAATCATAAAGAGATATAAATAAGCACTTCACTATGCCATTCATAACAGTGAATAAGTATTCTGTGAAATATAGCCTAAGAGACCCACACGGTGCACACACTGTCACCTTTACACACGTGGGACAAGGAGTCTCCGGAGATCACATAAGTAAAATTCACTTGACTAGCATAATGACATCTAGATTACAAGCATCATCATATGAATCTCAATCATGTAAGGCAGCTCATGAGATTATTGTATTGAAGTACATAGGAGAGAGATGAACCACATAGCTACCGGTACAGCCCCGAGACTCGATGGAGAACTACTCCCTCCTCATGGGAGACAGCAGCGTTGATGGAGATGGCGGTGGTGTCGATGGAGGAGCCTTTCGGGGGCACTTCCCCATTCCGGCGGCGTGCCGGAACAGAGACTCCTATCCCCCAGATCTTGGCTTCGCGATGGCGGCGGCTCTGGAAGGTTTCTCGTACCGTGGCTTTTTCGTCGAACGTATCAGGGTTTTCGCGACGGAGGCTTTAAATAGGCGGAAGAGGCGGCGTCAGGAGGTCGAAGGGGTGCCCACACTATAGGGGGGCGCGGGCCCCCCTGGCCGCACCGGCCTAGGGTTTGGTGGGCCTGTGCCCCTCCTCTGGCGGTTCTCGTGTGTTCTGGATGCTTCCGGGCAAAATAGGAACCTGGGCGTTGATTTCGTCCAATTCCGAGAATATTTCGTTACTAGGATTTCTGAAACCAAAAACAGCAGAAAACAGGAACTGGCACTTCGGCATCTTGTTAATAGGTTAGTTCCAGAAAATGCACGAATATGACATAAAGTGTGCATAAAACATGTAGATATCATCAATAATGTGGCATGGAACATAAGAAATTATCGATACGTCGGAGACGTATCAGGTCTTCATCTATGTTTCTACCCGGATCATTGGAGAACAAGGCATCATCACCTTCATCATCATCCACAACGAAATCATCATTTTCATCCCATCCATCACCCTATATTGTAATCCATTCTCATTGTGGGTTTGTACTTGAATTCACACCGTTATTCATATTCCATTCGCAAGATTATGATGATGTTCTTGATTGTCTCCATGTGTGAGTAGTCCACTACGTTCTTGGGGGAGATAGATAAACCCTAGTAGTGTTATAATATGAATGAAGATCACTTATAGCTTTGCACTATGTTTGTATGTTAGTTCTCTCTTGTGTTCTTGCATGAAGTCGACCATGTAACATTTGCCTAAGGTTCATAGGAGGGAACTACCTTCGGAAGTATGATAGTGTATACAGCAGGAAGTGACATACCGTGTGCGGTGCATTATTGTATGGAAGGAGGGGATAAGAAGGGACACACAACGCTCAACAAATAACCACAGGGTAATCCCTTAATTTTGATGGACCAATAGGTGGCTTGCCAAAGGTCATTGCGGGGGTTGTTCAGGGATGTGTTATGAGATACATATTCCAACTTCGAGCCTTTACCACATACAACGAGAGCTAAGATATGAATTATCAAGTTTATGTTCTTAGTTGATAGTAGTGGTGGAACCGACAACCCCTGAGAATATTTTAATATTATTATAGTTCAAACGTAATCTTTAGTCACATTTATATATTCTTATTCCAATAATTTCTTTACACCGCATCCTACAAAACTCTTTAAATACAAAACCTCATTTGAGATTGGAGAGATCTTTAAGTGATTTTAGATAAATAGCAACAAGGGGCATTAACATCACTACTACCAGCTCCTTGTGGTCCAATATCGTTTTTTGAAACTAGCTACATCTGATCCGTGTTCTTGCAGTTATCACTCCACAAAGGAGTAGTCCAAGCCTCTTCACAATCTTTCCCGAAGAGGTCACCGGTGAAAGAGCATGGAGCCCCCATAAATGGGCCATTTCCATACCGGACCGCCACAATTGGGCCATCCTTTAATGGGCCACTGTACTTACTACAAACATGGGCCTAAAGTTCAGTTTCGTGCCACGTGTGTTCCTGCATGTGGGCCCCAAATGTCCACGTGTCAACTGTTCATTGTGCCACATGTCGAGATGGTAGTGGGCCATCTACACACACATGTTGGTATTCCGAGTGACACGTGTCGACATACCAATGGCCACGCTCGAGGCACGTGTCAGCCTTCGAATGCAATTATACATGGACACGTGGTGGGAGGAGGTTCGTCCGGAGTGGTCAGCTAGACGACAATGATGACATCATGCGACATGACTGACATGCCAATTATTGAACTGACATAACACCTCCAAGGATGCGACCGGGGATAGAAATTCGCGACGGCCAAGGGTGTCATATCGGAGCGGGCCAGGTGGGTTCTGGGCCAGCATAAAGTCGTCATGGATATGTGAAGAACTTCCCTAACCGTCAGCCGGTCCATGTGTGACGCGAGGTTGGTCACGATCTTCTAACCCGTCAGCAACACGACTCTATTACGGTTTTTGCCCATATGGACTTGCGAGTTGTTTGTAGTGAATGTTCCATTGAGCTATGAGCAAGTGCACTATTGTAATATCCCACGTAATGGGGTTACAAAAATAGAGGAAACAGATGTGTGCATTGCATTCATGCATAGAAAATCTGGGGAATTTTCGCGCTTTAAAGTAAAACAGTCACAGTAACTGAAGTTTCACTTGACCTTGGTGGAATTGAAGTAGCTCATCAAGTCAAGCACTATAAACCTCAATGTGACTTTGCTAAAACCTTGTTTTGGGTAGAGATGATTTGATCTAAGGGGTTAGATCAAATGGAATTAAATCTAACACAACAACACTTCAATCAATGATCCATTGCTTGATATTATAACAGACCACATAATATGGTAATCCTTGCCATAACATATGAACATCCATTTAATTGGAAATCAAGTAACAATAATTGGAGAAACTATTCTTCACTTATCTTCTCCATGTCTTAAACTAATCCTTGATCCTACCATGAACCTCATGGTATTCATTCTATTTCAATCTTCAAAACAAGACAAGGAGATCAAATTTAGAAGTATATATTCTTCTCTATTCCAAATAGTTTTACATCAAACCTAAAGAGGTGAGAGTCCTAATTTATTAGAAAAGCAATGACAAACCTTAAGCTAAACCTTGGATATGCATCCAACTATTCAAATCATCATCTTTAAGAGGAACCCTAGGATATGTTCCAAGACATTTCCTAGAGAGAGAACCCATTTATTTTAACCATATATATTGGTGACCACATAATTATCTTTGGAGAATAACCTTAGGTTAGTATTGAAGTCATTCCCAAGTGAGAGAGCCCATTCATATCAATTCTAGCTTTACCTATTAATGAATAAAGGACAATCTTTGAACTAAAGTATTGGGTTGTAAACCATTTCATCTTGGAGTGGTGAGATAACCAAATACCAAGTGGAAAAAGACTATATCCATGAATTAGTGAAATAAGGAGTGGATTAATCCAACTAAGTTAGACAATTGAATCTTTAGCTCAGCAACCTAAATAAATATTAGGAGTACACCATAAACCCTAGAATAAACCATTCCTATATGAGAGAACTCAAGATATAGAGTTACACTCAAGATAGTTGAGGCAACACCTGGATTTGAGGGAGAGAACTATTCTTATAACCAGATGATCATATCATCATTGTTGAGTAGAACCCTAACATAATATCTCAGGCATTCTCCGGGGATATAAACTTTAGAGGCAACCATAGTAGTCCCATCCAAGAAAGTAAATTATAAGTACTATACCTTAGCTAAAGACAATGTTTGATCATGGAAGTGAGAACCCCATTTAATGAGAGATCCTTAGGAAGCCAAACCTTGATCATTATAAATTGAGTGATGATCATAAACCCTAAGAACTTGAGGTAATGATATCAAGAGCAAGTTGATCATGTCTAACCATGATCATGCTCTTGAGTTATGTGAGGATAAGTTAAATCCTAATAGGATAAGTAGATATAATTCACCACATGAAATCATAGGGAGGTAACTAGTAAGCAAACCTAAGATTATATCCCAACCTTAACTTGTGAACCACTGGGTGATCATAAGTAGAATACTACCACATTTAAATTCCATTCATCAATTAAAGAACCTAAGAAAACCTTAGAGTCAAACTCTATACTTTATATGATGAGAAACTATTCATCATTAGAACCAAAGTTAACTATAAAAAGAACCATATCTACTTTAGTTACTTTAACAATGGATTAAGGATAACAACAGTGGAATCAAATAGAACCAATTCTCAAATACTTAGTAATTAAAGGAGAAAAGAAACAACTAAGCAAGAAACCATATCACCTTGGTTAGGGGAGCTTAAACCCTAGCTAATGCAATATAATGTCATCCAAATTCTATAAACTAGAAGTATATCTCAACCCTAGTTTATGCATCACTATGGTGATCATAATATGAACCTAGTGCACATTTGAGTTCCAAACCACATGCCATTAGGTGAACCTCATTAGAACCCTAGAATTTCTCACAAACTACATCTTATATTTAATTATGAACCTAAGATTAACCTAGTGCTAAATTATATTATTAAGACCCATAGGTGTTGATCAACCACTTATCATTATAACCAAGACCAAAGCATGATGAGAGTAATATCTACTCCAAGTAATTCAAAGTGTTATTAAATATAATTCTAGAGCTAACTCTAAAATAGGGTTATGATAAAAATCTAAATGACCTTAACAAATAGGTGCTCACATGAAATCATATGCAACTAACCAACTTCTAAAATAAGAGGTCAAGTCCTAATGATAACTTCTAAAAATAATTGAAGTGGGAATTATCAACCATAACCAGTAAAAAAGGGAGTTGCATTCCAAATGAAAAAGGAACTTAAAGAACACCTATATTCATGCTTAATTGATATTTTGAATAAGCCCAAAAGTATGCAATATCCTCAAAATAAAATACTTGTCCAAATAGAATACTGGTACATTAGTCAGTATACTAGATCTTGATTGAATTAATATAATTACAAATACCTGCAAATAGAAATTGAATTCAAATATGAATTCAAATAGAAAATATAAAACAGGAAAAATAAAAAAACAGAAAAAGGAAAAGAAAAGAAAAAAACTCACCTGGACCTTACCTGGCACGCAGCCCAGCAGCAGCCTGCAGAGAAGCCAGCAGCAGCCTGGCCGTGGCAGCCCAGGAGCAGCCCAAGGCCCAGCCCCAAACCACAACCCAACACTGGCCCGTACCCCTTCGCTCCAGATAAACACGAAGAGGACGAGAGAGTCTTCGTCTCCTTCGTCTCTGCGCCACGAGAGCACCACGGCGCCGGTCAGCTCCACGTCCCGCGTCGTCGTCGCCGATACTGACCGCCAGCGCACGGCCGAGAAGCTATAAAGCGCGCAGGAGCCCTTCTATTTCCCCTACTCTGCTCAAATTCTGTCCCAAATGGAAACCCTAGCCCGTACGGCCTCCGGCCATCGCCGTCGGCTGGGACATCCCCGTGCCTCGCCGTGACCACCATCGGAACCGCCGTCCTCGACATGGTCTCCGTGCGCGAGGAATCGAGCCGAAGCTCCCGCCAGCGACCACGCCTGACCATCTTCTCCGACGCCGGTGGTGGCTCAATCCGGCGAACCAAGCCATCTCCGACCACGCCGTCACGCGCATCATGCTCCTGGTGAGCTCCTCGATCTCGTGGTGTGCTCGCCTAGCTCAATTTCATGCCGTAGCACCGCCGCACCACAAACCTGTCCCCGCCGCCGCGGTACATCGCCGGCGAGCACGCTCCGATGACCTATTCGGAGCGGCGCCGCCACCAAACTGCTCACCGAGTCACCCCGAGTCAAAACCGCCTGGTTCCCCGTCCGCGCGAGCCCCGAATCCTCGCCGTCGTCGGCAACTGGCCGCCGGCCAGGAGCTCCCCTGGCCGCGTCGCCTCTGTTGACCAGTCCACGCTCACGTGGCAGCCAACGTGGATCCTGGCCCACTTGTCTGTGTCTGTGGGTAGCACAGACACGTGTGTGTTTAGTAGTTTAGTTTAAATTCAATTCTAGAAAATTGCTGCAACTTCAACTGAATATAGAAAATTCGATTTAAGTCAGAAAAATGTAAATAAGATATTAAAATTCTTAGAAAAGAAAACTCTATTCAATAAAAATATAAAATGAATTTTTTTATTTTTAATAAAAATTCAATTATTTAATACTTGTTATTTAAGCCTTTAATTTTAATTCTAAATACAATTAAAATTCAGAAATTAAGAAAACATTTATAAAATAAAATAAAACCAGTAAGCAAATAAAGAAAACATGAAAACTCATTTCCTTTATTTGTTATCCCATTCAATTTCTATTAGTAGAAATTTGAACCCTAATTAATAATTACCCTAATTAGTAAATTATTTAAAAATAATAAAAAGTCAAGTTGATATTATTTTATTTTGAAGTTATTAATAACTTCAACTTCATTAATGAAGTTACTAACTTATGAACTAAATAGTAATTAGAAAACCCTAGTTCCATAAGGGAGAAAACTAGAACCCTATCATTTCATGAGGAACCCCTAAAACCCTAACTCCATTAGGAACCCTAGTTCCATTATTACTTGTGAACCCTAATTTTCTTCTAAACCTAAACCCTAGGTTAGATCATGTGATCATACTACTTTGATTTCATAGCCCCATGGTAGCAACTAAACAATTGCCATGTCTTCATAAAATAATAGAGACCCATCTCTAATACATTAGTATTACATGTGTTCATACCTAGCTGATCAAATAGAACCAACCCTAGTTCATATCTTATGAGACACCAACCCTAATCATTCCTATTTAGCACCACACCATTATGATAAACCCTAATAGTAACCATGACTGTTGTTCACCTTACATACCATACTCCACTAAACCCTACTAGTGTGAGATACTTAAGAACCATTCTATTTAGGAAACCACCATTCCTTACTTAGTGAATCCAATAACAAAACCTAGACAACCTCAACCCTAATAGATATACTTCTTATTATTTAAGAAGTATGTTCTTCAAAAGTTATTCTTTTGAAGTAAATAAAGAATCATCATCAATCCTGCTTATAAAGACCTATAAACCCTAGCCAGCTATCACTAGCAAGATAAACCAACCTTGACAACAATCTTGTATGAATAATTGCTTAGAATGCCAGGCTTAACTCAACCTTACAAGCCCTTGGTGTTGATAAATCCAACTAGGTTGTGATCCATCTACTACTTACTCCAGAAAACAATTAGAACCATGGAAAACCATAGAACCCCACAAACCTAATTATCATACTTGTTCTTTATTTAAGAACATGTTGTTCAAAAGTTATTCTTTTGAAGTATATGATAATTAATCATTAACCATGTCATATAGTGCTAAGACCAACCACTATTCATTACATGTTAGGATTATACCAAATGTTATTGTTGTGTGCCATTAGTGTTATTATTATGATATATTACAGCACCTGTTTATGATACCAAGCAACCAATCCTTAATAAGAACCTTGTTTGTGAATCACTCTAAAAGTGCAACACACCCTGAACCAATCATTACAACTCACTGATCCTAAATCATCGGGGTTAGGTCACGCTTAGAGTGATTGCATCTCATACTTATGCATTATTGCATCCTTGCCAATCTTTTAAACATCATCCTTACCGGACGATGATGCTATTTCAGAATTTGGAGTTATTGCGTATCGAAGACCTTGCCTGCATAATCTTGCAGTCAAGAAAGGCAAGTTCATCGCTTGCTCATGTCATTTGAGTATTTTTACCAAATTACTTGCATAGTACTATATTTATCACTATTCCATAAAAAGCAAAACCACTATTTTCATAACTATGAATATGACTATGTGGTGGGCAATGGAACCATGGATTGTGTTGATATGGTGGAGGTTCCATTGCAAGGGTTTATATCCATCTAGGATTAAACAACAAATGTCGTCCAGTGATTCTTGTGCCGTAATACCCGTGTTAACCATAAGATCCGGAGTGGGATGGAGTAGTCAAAAGTGTTTCCACCTCTCGTTCATCAACGGATGCTCATTACTGGGTGCACTTGATCTCGAGAGACAAGATGTAGGTGGGGGGAACCCGTAGAAGTCCCCACGGTAATGAGGTCTATGATGGGTTGCAACTGCCGGCGTAGGAATGTATGGTAGAGCCCTGCAATGTCGTCGTGGTCGGGGTCCATCCTTAATTGGTGTAAGAGGACCGGCGTGGACCCAGGGGCGGAGATTGCAACAAAGGGTGGGCGTTCGAGGTAGCGGAGGAACATGATTGGCTAGACCTTATACCGGGCCTCACACCATAGGAAGTGTGGACGGGAAGATCACCCGGTTGGCACCAAGGTTAAGATCTCTTATGGGTAAAGCAACACACCTCTGCAGAGTGTAATGAACCGTGACCTGTCACTCCCTGTTCCGGGATATGGAACTGCGAACGCTGCCGGAAAGGAACTCCATGAAGTTCTAGTAAACCGGTGAAGGCTGACGGAGATAGTTCTTCTGAATAAAAGCAACCTTTTGAAGAAATGGTTATGAAAATCTGCATTGGTATTAGACTTTCTGGTCTAATGCTGTAGCTAGTGCATTAAACACCTCTTTCCTATAATGAACGTGTTGAGTACGCTCGTACTCATCCCACTCTTAAATCCCCTGCTTAGATATGGAGGCATCAAAGGAGGATCTACAGTGCAACTCGAAGGCCGAGGAGTCAATAACTACTTCAAGGGACAGGACCCTGCCTGTCGTGGATGTGACCACGGCAGATGCTACAGGGGGTAGCACTTCGTTGATGCGAGGGGAAGGGAACATCGCCATCTACGGGTCGAGGTGCAAGAGACGCAAGGGTTTTACCCAGGTTCAGCCCCTCCGGAGAGTAAAAGGCCTACGTCCTGCTAGATCTTTATTGCTCAGTGGAGAATTATAATGGGGTGGCTCAGTCGGCGGCTACGCCGAGAGCTTACAAGGGGAATTAGATCTTGAGTAAGGTGTCCTCTAGGGTTTAAGCTCGGGGGTTTATATAAGCACCCCCGATCTAGGGTTACATGGAGATAACTCCGAATCGTATCAGTTGCTACTAATCCGGGATCCGCTAACCCTCTTGCAAGTAATCTCCCTTATCTAGTCGCGTAGATCACCCCCTTGGGGTTACGGCCCAATCGCCGCGGAGCCCAGTCGCTTGGGCGACTGACGGTCCTCCTGGGCCTTCGTCTTCATGGCGAGTGGGACTGGCGACCCACCCCCTATGGGCATATCCCCATCAGTAGTCCCCGAGCGCGGTGGTGATGAAGCGCAGATCTAGAGCAAGTCTTGGAGAGGCACAGTGAGGGATCAAGATGAATTGCCGCCGGGCTCCCGAAGATAAAGTTGCAAGCTTGGCGCCAGTCTCCAATCGTCAATGCTTGGTCAGTCAGTCGGCGTAGGCCAGTCGTTGTTTGCCAGTCGGCGTATGACAGTCGGCGTCAGCCAGTCGTCGTTTGCCAGTCGGCGCGCATTCGCCATAGAGACACGTGGAAGAGCCAACGGCTAGATTTCACGTTGACCGAGGCACGAACCGTTTGCATGCTGTTGACCGTTGGGCACGACGTGGATCGCTAACGGCTAGCTTAACGGCTATTCAGCCGGAGCCGGCGCAGATCTTGACCGTTGATTGCGGGGCGGCGATTCCGGGGCGAGTTAACGAACGGATTTCATTCTTAATCTGGGCGAGTGCGGGCGGTATAAAGGGTCGCCCCTGGGATTAGGGTTCACCACTCCCCCGCATTCTTCTCTTATCTTCTCCTCATCTCATCCTCACTCCAAGCTCCACACGCATCCATGGCGGCGAAAGGCTGGGGCAAGTCGAAGGTCACGCGGGAGTCTCTCCTCCCGTATGTCGCTTCCGGAATCATCCCGGAGTTCAAGCAAGAGCGGTGGCGAGTTCCGCCGGCGAACGAGGTGGAACCCCTCCCGCGGCCCGGGGAGTTCGTGATCTTCTTGAGCTTCCTTGACCGCGGGTTCGCTCTCCCCACCTCCGATTTCCTCCGGCAGTTGCTAGCTTTTTACAGCATCAAGGTCTCCGACCTCGGGCCGCACAACGTCCAACAGATTTCACTGTTCGTGGCGCTGTGCCAATGCTACTTGGGCTGTCCGCCCTACTTCCCACTGTGGGTGTCAATCTTCCACGGGCGGGCGACTCGGGCCAGCAAGAACAGCGAGGCGCTCATCCCGAACGGTGGGATCACCTTCCAGGTGAAGTCCGGGGAAAGCTTCATCGACATGGCGCTCCCCAAGAAGGCGCAATCGCTGTGGCGCCGCTTCTGGTTCTACGCCAAGGAGTACACTCCCCCCGGCGAGGTCTGCATTCCTCAGTACAGCCCCGAGCCCAGCATCCCGCGGCGCCTCAATGTCCGGTCGCTGCCGCGCGAGCAGGAGGAGGTGGTGAAGGAGATGCGCCAAGCGATCCAGGCGCTGAAGGATAGCGGCCTGACGGCGGTCAATATGTACAACTGCTGGCTCGGCCGGCGGCTGATCCCCCTGCGGTGCCGAGCTCACCCCATGTGGGAATACCGGGGGCAGAACGACTGCACCCGGTCGACAGCGAACGAGTGGGACGAGAGCGAGTACCGGAAGGCGCTCGCCAAGATCACCACGGCCACCTTTACCTCCTTCGAGGACGGCCTGCAGCCCTACTCCGAAGATACCCCGGCGCCTCAGGTAATGCTTTGTATGGTGACTCCGCATGGCTTGGCCGCGTTTCTTCCTTTCTGACTTGTTCTTTTGATTCGACTATAGCGCTGGCAGAAGATCGCTGACCACCTTCCCCCCCTCGCCGGGAAGGAGCCTCCGGAAATGACTGAAGGCGAGGAGGAAGAGGTAGACGACGAGGAGGAGCGCACCGAGTCGGACTCCGAGGCGCGGGATTTCATCAGACTCCCGCGCGGGTCGAAGAGGGGTACCGAGTCCTCGTCCCAGGGCGCAACTAAAGAAGAGGCGACCTCTCGCCCGGAAGTCGAGGCGGAGCCCTCCAAGGAAGGGGCCGAGCCGCTGTCGAAGCGACTGCGCCCCACTCTCCTGGAAGGTTCCATGAGGCTTCAGCGCCCCTTGAAGGACGCGATCGACGCGGGAGCTCGGGCCGGTCCAGGCGTAAAAGCGATCCCCACGGTGAGGTAGGTGCTCCTTGCCGAACTTGTTCTCCTTGCGGCTGGATTGGGTGTCGATTTACCTCGTCTCCCTGTAGGTCCAAGAAGAAGACCTTGGCGAAGCCGCCCGCGGCCGGGGTGGCGGCCACGAGGGCGGCTGAGGCGAAGAAGAAGGCCGCGGAGAAGAAGGCGGCGCCATCCGACCTTGGGGGCGCGGGGTCGGCTCCAGAAGAACCTGTCACCGCGAGCCAAGCTGAGAAGGTGAGCACCAGCCGCGCCGAGCCCACCGCCGAAGTCTTTCCTCTACCCAGCATGGTTCGCGGGGGCATGGCGAGCGCAGCGATGGGACCGGACGTCGTTCCACCCGTGGTGGAGGAGGGGTCGATGGACGTCGGGTCAACCGAGGGGCAGAAGGCGCCCGAGGTCGAAGAGAACATCGTCGAGGAGGGCGGCCTCTCGGAGCCGCTGAAGGAGCGCCGGTCCAAGGCCGCTAGGGACCGAGCCCCGCCCAGTGACGCCGACACGCGGGCGGGCGAGGTGCCGTCGACTGAGGCGGTGATGCAAGCGGAAGAGGTGACCGAGTCACGCCATCCGCCGCCTTCTACCTTGACCTTCACCGAGCTCCACACGGCGCTTGGTGAAGCACACGTGGTGAGTGTCTCTGAACTCGTAGTCTAGTCACCCCCAGTCCCCGAGGGTCGACTTGGTCTGAAAGGGCGAGTCGAGTCTCCTTTTTGTCCGTCTGTTTTTCTTTTGTTGACCTTGGCATTGTTTTTGGATTTCCGCAGGCGGAGGTTAAGCGATTGACCGCGCTCGTGGAGGAGGCGGCGCAGAAGAACCGGAAGCTGATTGCTCTGGGCAGTAAGTCATGCCCGCTCGCCGTCCTCTCTCGGTATCACTGGCCCTGACATTCGTTCTCACCGTCTTCTTTTTTTGTAGCAGAGGCGCAGGCAAAGGCTCTTGCCGAGGCTCGGGAAGGATTCATCAAGGAATCTTTCTACCGTGAAGCCGAATTCCGGGCGCAGCAGGCCGAAGAGGCCCGGTAAAGGGCAAAAGCGGAGGTGGCGGAATTGACGAAGGTCCTGGAGCAGAAGGGCCGGGAACTGGAAGACATCATCGCTGAGTACAAGGTAAAGCTGGAGGCCGCGACGGATGCGCGGGACTCCGCGCGTGGGGCTGCCGCGTCTCTACGGGAGGAGGTTGCGGCCTTGAAGCAGCAGCACGCCAAGGAGCTTGCTGCGGAAAAGGAGGCGTCCGAAGGCATCGTCCTGGCGGTTCAGGCCGAGAAGACCAACTTCGAGGCTTTCGTCAGAGAGATGTCGCGGCAGATTCTTGGTAAGTTCCTGTCTTCGCGCTTGCTGTTTACTTGCCGGGGATTCGAGTCTCCGAGCATGGCGAGCCGGCTTCGGGGGCCAGTCCCCAAGCGTGGCGAGTCGGCTTCGGGGGCCAGTCCCCGAGCATGGCTAGCCGGCTTCGGGGGCCAGTCCCCGAGCGTGGCGAGTCGGCTTCGGGGGCCAGTCCCCGAGCATGGCGAGTCGGCTTCGGGGGCCAGTCCCCGAGCGTGGCGAGTCGGCTTCGGGGGCCAGTCCCCGAGCGTGGCGAGTCGGCGCTGAAGGGGAGTTCTCATTTTTTCTCTTCCTTGTGTTGTTGATTGCAGGTACGTGCGACTTCGTGGAGACGGCGACTCCGCGGGAATGCCTGTCGACCGCGACCGCGCGTATCATCGCCTGTGCGGGGGAGATACTGGCCGCGCTCCAGTACCTGAGTCCGCGGGAGGTGATTCCGCGGGACACGCCGTCCGTCTTCAAGGCCATGTCCAACATTCCGGCCGTTGTTGACTGGCTTCGCCGCTCCTCCTGCCGTGTTGGCATTACCATGGCTCTGAGCATGGTGCTGGCGCACTACTCCGAGGGATTCGACGTGGAGGAGGTCACCGCTGGCTTCCCCTCGGATACTGGCGAGTTCGACGTTGCCGAAGTGCTGCGACTGATGGATGCGGTGCGCCCCTTTGCCGACCGAGTACTGGCGACTGCGGACTTGGAGACTCACATCCCCAGCCAAGCGGCGCCTGGGGACGCGGAGAAGGAGCCAGGCCCGGTGGACTACCCCGCGGAGCGCCTCTTCCATGCCGCGGCCGCCGGCTCGTTGTCTACGTATCCGGTCGTGCTGTACACGCCGAAGTTTCGTCACGGCGATGATGGCGTCGAGCCTGTCGTAGAGGGGGCTCCGGGGTCGTCCTCGTAGTTTTCTGAGTCCCTGCGTAAGAAGTAGCTTGGATTCCCGCGAGCGGGTGTCAGTTGTAAATAAAGTGATAACTTTTGCTTAAATATAATTCGGTGGTTGCTTTTGAATTTGCGTTATTTGTGGCGGCGATGCGTTGGAGTTGGTTCCGACTATCCATGGCCTTCAGGCCAGTCGCCTTGCGACCCCGATGAAGGCTATCGACTTGACTGTTTTCCTTTTCGAGCTGGGCGTCCCCAGTCGCAGTACGTAGTCGTTATAGTACGAATAGTGGCCTCATGGGTGGAGTAGCGGTGAGTTGTAGTTTGCGCTGTTCATATGTAGCGCGCCACTCGTCGTGGCTCGGTGAGCCAGTCGCTAGGCGACTCCAAAGGGGGTCATTGCGGGCGTATTTTCCTTGGCGAGCCGCGGGTCCGTTTTGCGGGGTCCCTAGTCGAAGTACTTAGCCACGCAATTCGCCAGCCTAAGGTAGAGGAGGGCATTGGTGTGCTGTATATCGTAGCACAAGACGGTCGCCGTGGCCCGTGGGGCTGGCCGGGCATGCGGCCCTGCTGTGGGTTCCAGTCGCCGTTTTCACCCGACGGCGTAAGGGGTGGTGGGTGGCCGGACCTGGTGTTGCGTCCGGTCACGCCGCCAAGCCCTTGTTAGCCCGGCTACTTGGCCGATTGTGGACTTCGCTCTTCCAGCAGCGGCGACCGGAGGTCTCTCAGTGCCTAGTCGCTTATCGCGGCGACTGGGCCGGTATGTACCGGGATGAGAGATGGGGATATCTGGCGGGTGAAGGAGAGGCAGTCGAAGCTGGAGATCAAAATGGTCGGCGATTTTTATTAACCTCTGAATTTGCGGGCTACATTTTTGTCCTTAGGTATAAAACCGTCGGAGGAGGTTGACGTTCCAGGGGCGCTCCACCTCTTTGGTGAGTGGCTCGCCTTTGTCGTCCTTGCGGACGTCGATGAGGTAGTAGGAGTCGTTGCCGAGTACGCGGCTGACGGCGAACGGTCCTTCCCAGGGGGGGGGGGACAGCTTGTGCATGCCTTTCTTGTCCTGGATTAGCCGGAGTACCAGGTCGCCGACTTGGAAGGAGCGACTCCGAACACGGCGACTGTGGTAGCGACGGAGGTCCTGCTGGTAGATGGCAGTTCTGGAGAGTGCGAGGTCTCTGGCCTCGTCGAGGAGGTCGACGTCATCTTGGCGAGCTCGCTCGTTGTCTTTTTCGGCATAGTTGGCGACCCGAGGCGAGTCGTAGGCGATGTCCGTAGGCATAACGGCTTCGGCGCCGTACACCAGGAAGAAAGGCGTGAAGCCGGTTGACCTGTTAGGCGTTGTGCGGATGCCCCATAGTACTGAAGAGAGCTCCTCTGCCCAGCAACCGGCTGCGCGCTCCAGGGGCACGACCAGGCACGGTTTGAGTCCGTGAAGGATGCTCTAGTTTGCCCTTTCTGCTTGGCCGTTCGACTCAGGGTGGGCGACTGAGGCGAGATCGAGTCGGATGCCCTTCTCTTCGCAGAAGTCAGCCATTTCCCCTTTGGCGAAGTTGGTGCCATTGTCGGTTATGATGCTGTGAGGGTAGCCATATCGATAGATAAGCTCGCGTAGGAACTTTGTGGCTGTCTTCCCGTCGCACTTCTTTATGGGCTTTGCTTCTACCCATTTGGTGAACTTGTCCACCGCAACCAGGAGGTGAGTATATCCGCCGTGGGCCGTTTTGAATTTTCCCACCATGTCCATGCCCCAGACGGCGAAGGGCCAGGTGAGGGGAATGGTCTTCAATGCCGATCCTGGCATGTGCGACTGGCTTGCATACTTTTGGCACCCGGCGCACGAACGGACGAGGGCGATTGCATCTTCGTGGGCTGTTGGCCAGTAGAAGCCGTGACGAAAGGCCTTGGCGACGATTGAACGCGCGCCTGCGTGGTGGCCGCAGTCCCCTGCGTGGATGTCGCGCAGAATGTTGCGCCCTTCTGCGGTAGCGACGCATCGTTGGAACACTCCCGAGACACTGCGCTTGTATAGTTCATTGTTGATGATGGTGAAGGACTTGCATCTGCGCACGATGGCCCGTGCTTTGGCTTCATCCATTGGCAGTGTCTGGCGCTCGAGGTAGCTTATGTATGGCTCGGTCCAATCGATGCTGTCGGCGGCGAGTGCGACTAAGGTGGAGTCGGGAGCAGGTGGCTCGGCAATGTCAAGCTCGCGGGGTGCGCGTACCGAGGGGTGGCTGAGAATGTCCAGGACGACGCCCGGAGGAGGTTGGAGTCGCTTGGACCCGATTCTGGCTAGCGCATCGGCTTCTTCGTTCTTGCGCCTGTCGACCCATTCGACGACATGGCCGGCGAAGCCAGCGCCGGCTTGGTCGACGGCGCGCTTGTATGCGATCATGTTGGCGTCGGTGGTGTCGCAGGTGCCGGAAGTCTGGCTGGCGACTAGGTCGGAATCGCCGAGGCAGCGCAGCCGTGTTGCGCCCATCTCTTTTGCGACTCGCATACCGTGTAGGAGCGCCTCGTATTCGGCCATGTTGTTGGTGCAGGGCTCGAATCTGAGTTGTAGGACGTACTTCACTGTGTCGCCCTTTGGTGATGTGAGGACGACTCCCGCGCCCGCCCCTTCGAGGTTTTTAGAACCGTCGAAGTGCAGTGTCCAATGTTTGAGGTCCGCGGGGGAGCTTGGCTGCTGGGCCTCTTCCCAGTCGGCGAGGAAGTCGGCGAGTGCCTGAGATTTGATGGCATGGCGCGACTCGTAGGTGATGTTGTGGACGCCGAGCTCGACTGCCCACTTGGCGATCCGGCCAGTTGCGTCGGGGTTGCGGATGATGTCGGCGAGTGGTGTTGAGGCGACTACCTTGATGGGGTGCTCGTGGAAGTACGGGGCCAGTCGCCTCTGGGCCCTGAGGACTGCGTACACCAGCTTTTGGTAGTGCGGATATCGCTGCTTGGATTCGATTAGAGCCTCGCTGATGTAGTAGACCGGGCGTTGTACCAGTTGCTCCCTTCCCTCTTCCTTCCGTTCGACGACCATGACCGCGCTTATGGCGCGGTTCGACGCGGCGACGTATAGGAGCATAGTCTCTTTTGGCAGCGGGGCCGCGAGGATAGGGGCATTCGAGAGAGCGTGCTGGAGTTCCTCCAGGGCCTGCTGCGCCTCGTCTGTCCACTTGAATGATTCCGACTTCTTGAGCAAGCGGTAGAGTGGCATGGCCTTGTCGCCGAGCCGGGGTATGAAGCGACTGAGGGCGGCGACTCGGCCGGCGAGTTTCTGCGCGTCGACTAGGCAAGTCGGCTGCTTGGTGCGCATGACCGCCAGTGTCTTCTCCGGGTTTGGCTCGATGCCTCGTTTGGAGACGACGTAGCCTAGCAGTTGTCCAGACGGAACCCCGAAGGTGCACTTCAAAGGGTTGAGCTTGATCTTGTACCGCCGTAAGTTGGCGAACGTTTCGGCGAGGTCATTGACGAGGTCGATCTGGTGAGTCGATTTGACCACCACGTCGTCGATGTAGACATGCACATTGCAGCCGATCTGGCTTTCCAGGCAGCTGTTCATGCACCGCTGGTATGTTGCTTCGGCGTTCTTGAGGCCGAAGGTCATGGACGTGTAGCAGTAGGCGCCTAGGGGCGTAATGAATGCTGTCTTCTCTTGGTCTTCCTTGGCCATCTTTATTTGATTGTACCCGGAGTACGCATCAAGGAAGCATAGCGACTCGGACCCGGCGACCGCGTCGATAATCTGGTCGATTCGCGGTAGGACGAATGGGTCCTTGGGGCACGCGCTGTTGAGGCTTGTGTAGTCGATACACATTCGCCACGTCTTGTTTTTCTTTAGCACCAGGACTGGGTTTGCCAGCCATTTTGGGTGTTTGATTTCGATGATGAAGCCGGCAGCGAGTAGCCGGTTTACTTCTTCGGCGATTGCGCGTCGCCGTTCTTCTCCCACGGGGCGCATTGCCTGCCTAACGGGTCGCGCGGTGGGATCGACCTGTAATTTGTGCTCAGCAAGTTCTGTCGGGACACCTGGCATGTCAGACGGTTTCCATGCGAAGATATCTCGATTCTCACGGAGGAACTTGATGAGCGCGCTTTCCTATTGGGCGGACAGGCCCGTCCCAATGGTAACTTGCCTACTTGGATCGTTTTCTACAAGATCTACTTGGCGAGTGCCTGTTGCGGCCTTGAAGGTTGCTGCGGACGAGTCGAGCTCGGTTGGCTTCTCCAGGATGGCGGGGTCGTTGCGGTCTACTGGGTACTTGGCGAGCTCGGCGGAGTTGTCTTGTTCGTCGGCGATGACGGCGTCGACGAGCTTGGCGCTGTCGTCCTCGCATTCCAGTGCCATCTCCGGGTCGCCGTGGACGGTGATGACGCCTCTAGGCCCTGGCATCTTCATCATGTTGTATGCGTAGTGGGGGGTCGCCATGAAGCGGGCGAATGCCTGTCGGCCGAGTACGCAGTGGTAGGAGCTGCGGAAGTTCACCACCTCGAAAGTTATCCGCTCGGTGCGGTAGTTCACGGGCGTGCCGAAGGTGACCGGCAACGTCACCTTGCCGATTGGGAAGGCCTTCCGCCCAGGGACGATGCCGTGGAACGTAACCTTGGTGCTCTCGAGGCGCGAGTCTGGTAGACCAAGCCGCTGGAAGGTTTCGTAGTACATAATGTTGATGGAGCTTCCCCCGTCCATCAGGGTTTTTGGGAGCCAGTAGTCGGCGACCTTGGGCCTGACGACTAGCGCCACTCGCCCAGGGTACTCGATGCGGGGGGCGTGATCTTCGCGGCTCCAGGTGATGCTTTGCTCGGACCAGTTAAGCCACCGAGGCACATCAGAAAGTATGACTGCGTGTACCGCTACTGCCCTTGCGAGGACCTTCCTGTCCCGCCGGTCGCCGACCCCAGTGAAGGTGTGGAGCGAGCCGGCGCTGCGACCGAAGCCCTCTCCCTTGTGCTGGTCTTGGTCTTTGGCGCGGTCTTTGTGCTGGTTACCGCCGTCGTTTTCCTTGGCGCGGCGGGCTCTTTCTATCTGCTTCAGGGAGTAGCAATTTCCCGTCGTGTGATTGGCGGGCTTGCCCTCCTTGCTGTGATAGATGCATGGTGCATCTAGGAGGCTACGGGCGTCGAAGCGCTTTGGCTGAGGCCGATCCTCCCGAGGTGCGCGAGTGTCGCGCCGGAACGATTTTGGCTCGCGCTGCTCGTAATCGGTGGTGGCGACCAGCTCGTTGTGTCCTCCCTCTCCGCGGCGCTTGCCGTTGTTGGACCGGCCGGCGAATCGGCAGTCGCCACGCCGAGGCTCCGTGTGCGCAGGGCGGCGATTGCGTCGCTGACCGTACTCGTCGTCCGAGTCGACTGTAGGGTCTTCGTCGTCGTAGCGGGTGGCGATGTCGAAGAGCTCGGAGATTGAGATATTATCCCTGCTGACGCGACGGAGCTTGGCGCTTAGTGGTTCGTACCGGCAGCAGCGTCGGAAGCAATAGATTGCCGTGTCCGTGCTGATGCCGCTGGAGGTCGTCCACATGTCCTGCAAGCGCTGCACCCACCGGCGGGTCGACTCGCGCGGGCCTTGGACGCAGCGATCCAGGTCTTCTATGGTTGTGGCACGGGTGTATGCGCTGGCAAAGTGCTGGATGAATGCGGCGCGGGCTTCTTCCCAGGAGTCGATGCTGTTGACGGTGAGGGTGTTGAACCAGTGGCGATTGACGCCGTCCATCATAAGAGGCAGGTAGCGTGCTGCGAGCAGCTCGGAGTGGCCCTGGATCCCCATTGCCATGGCGTACGAGTCGATCCAGACGGTAGGGTCGATGTGTGTGTCGTACTTCTCGATGTCGCGTGGTCCCTTGAACCCCACAGGGTACGGCTCGCCTCTGATCATTGGCCCGAAGCAAGCGGGGCCGATTCGAGTGAACGCGCTCTGGCGCGGGGCTTCATCGGCGTGGCGGTCGTTCAATCGATTACGCGCCCGCCATTCTTGGTCGTTGACGATGTGGGTTCGGGCGTCGACTGGCTGTCCGTTGGCGGCGACCATCACCCGCGCGGGGCGCGGCTCGATTCGGTTGTTAGACGAGTGGGCCGCGCGCGGTGCTGGTGGCGGGCCGTTGTTGGCGTTGACGATTGCGCGGTTTGCCGCGTCCGACGACGCCGCGCGACTGACGGATGTGCGCGAATAGAGTCGCCCTTGCGAGTCGGCTGCGGCGTGCTGCTGCTCCAATGCCTTGGCTACCAAAGCCTTGGCGTGCTGGACAAGGATTGCACCGTCTCCCGTTTCGGGGATTCTTGCGAGGACGGCCTGTGCAGCTGCAACGTTGTCGGCTGGAGACGAGTGCAGTGGTAGGCCGTTGGCGTCGACTTCTGCCCGAGGAACTTCGGGTGGTGGCGGTGGGGGTGGCGGAGGTGCTCCGCGCGCCGCTCTATCTGCAGCAGCCCGACTTCCTTCCGGGATGTCAGGGTTCTTTATTCGGGCGACCCGGATTTCTCCGTCTGGGTCGTCGAAGTTAAGGCGCGCGCTGGGGAAGTCGTTTGCGCAGGCGCGCTCCATGCGCCGGTGGTTTCGCTGCTGACGATAGTGGGATACGGCTATCACTTCATCTTGCTCGAGGCGAAATTTCTGCCTTTCGGCGAGCTCCTTTTTCCTCTGCTCCTCGAGGGCCGCCCGGTGCGCCTCGATCTCGGTCGCGGTGGCGGTTGCAGGGAGGGGAGTGGTGAAGGCGTCGATTGGGAGCTCTTCTTCACCCCCTGCCATGAAGACTGCGGTCGGGTAGCGGTAGCGCGGTGCCTCGACGGAGTCCGAGTCGGAGTCGCTGCCGAAGAGGGAGAGGATGGAGTCGTCCTCGAAACCACCTTCGAAGTCGCTTGGGTGGGAGACCAAGGAGATAGAGTCCTTGGTTGACGCCGTGGCAACAGAGCGGGCAGTCGGGGACGCGGCGGTGGACCCAGCAACCGACGTTATAGCGATGATGTCGGTGAAGTCGGCGTCAATCGCGGCGATGACGGAGTCGATGGCTGGAACGGTGTCGGTGGAGTCGGCGGCTGGGACGGTGTCGGCGGAATCGGCGGCTGCCGAGGCAACGGTGGAGTTGGCGGTTGGCGTCACGACCGCCGACTCGGCGTCGTCTTCCAGGGCCGTCTCAGCCTCCGCGTATACCTCGCCGGTGACCGGGCGAGTAGCAGTGAGGAGCTGCCCCGGCGCGAAGGGGTCGTGCGACCGACCGGGGCGAGGCTCGAGAGGGTCGGCGACGCCGGCGAGCCCAACGAAGAGGTTGATGGAGCCGATCGGCACCATCCAGGCGTGCTTGAGAGGCGACGAGGCGGGCCGGTAGGTGCTCGGTTGGATGTGGAAGAAATTGCCGGTGGCGATCATCCTGCCGGAAGCAACCGGCCGCCGCACTGGCGAGTAGGGCCTCGCCGTAGCTCGGAGGCTTGATGTCCCATGCCCCACGGTGGGCGCCACGGTCGTGGATGTGACCACGGCAGATGCTACAGGGGGTAGCACTTCGTTGATGCGAGGGGAAGGGAACATCGCCATCTACGGGTCGAGGTGCAAGAGACGCAAGGGTTTTACCCAGGTTCAGCCCCTCCGGAGAGTAAAAGGCCTACGTCCTGCTAGATCTTTATTGCTCAGTGGAGAATTATAATGGGGTGGCTCAGTCGGCGGCTACGCCGAGAGCTTACAAGGGGAATTAGATCTTGAGTAAGGTGTCCTCTAGGGTTTAAGCTCGGGGGTTTATATAAGCACCCCCGATCTAGGGTTACATGGAGATAACTCCGAATCGTATCAGTTGCTACTAATCCGGGATCCGCTAACCCTCTTGCAAGTAATCTCCCTTATCTAGTCGCGTAGATCACCCCCTTGGGGTTACGGCCCAATCGCCGCGGAGCCCAGTCGCTTGGGCGACTGACGGTCCTCCTGGGCCTTCGTCTTCATGGCGAGTGGGACTGGCGACCCACCCCCTATGGGCATATCCCCATCACTGCCAGAGGAGTCAGATACCACATCCAGCAAGGAGAAAACCTAGATTAGCAATAGAAAGGAACCAGCTTCCTAAACCTAGCTCCTATTTAGCTAGAATCTATTCACAGCCCTATAGATAGTCAAATACTCTACAAATAGAGTTCGTGATAGGAGTAGACTACGAGTCGTTCTTCTGGAATTTAATTGCAGATTTACCTCATTGTAAAGTAGGAGGCTGTGCTGATCTTATGTAACAGAGTTTGTTGTAATTCTATAGACATGCCTTGGACCCGCATATGTTTCTGTTGTACCACTCTGAGCGATATAATACTAGTGGAACTGTGTTTCATTGGTGTTATATCAGACTTGCATACTACACCATGCAGTGGTATGCCGGGTCACCACAACTATGCAGCTCTATACGCCCGCCTGGGCTTCGAGATGACTAGGAGGTTTTGGAGGCTACTTAGCTACAATAGCCAGGTTGATCGTCTCAATATTATTGATGATGAGTAGATGGTGATGTGGTGTGTGGCGTGTGGTGTGTGTGCCTTCTATATTTGTATGAACCTATGAATCGTCTCAATATATCAAATCTTTCTATTGTTATTCAAATTTCCCATATTTTTCTAATAATAATAAAAAATGAATAAAAATAAAAATATTTCACATTCAAATTCCCCACATTTTTCTAATAATAATGGATATATTATTTGTCCAATTGCGATTTACAGATTTAAAGATAATAATTATGACATATTATATGAATAATGCATATATTATTTGATAATAATTATAGTAAATGAATAAAAACTAAACTATTTCATATTAAAATTCCCCAAATTTTTCTAATAATAATGGATATATTATTTGTCCAATTGCAATTTACAGATTTAAAGATAATAATTATGCCATATTATATGAATAATGCATATATTATGTGACGATAATAATAATAAATAAATAAATAATCATATTCAAATTCCCCACATTTTTCTAATAATAATTAATATATTATTTGTCCAATTGCGATTTACAGATTTAAACATAATAATTATGCCATATTATATGAATAATGCATATATTATGTGATGATAATAAAAAAATGAATAAAAAATTCATATTCAAATTCCCCGCATTTTTCTAATAATAATGGATATATTATTTGTCCAATTGCGATTTACAGATTTAAAGATAATAGTTATGCTATATTATATGAATAATGCATATATTATTTCATAATAATTATAAAAATTGAATAAAAACAAAATTATTTTGATATACAAATTCCCCAAAATTTTCTAATAATAATGGATATATTATTTGTCCAATGATTTACAGATTTAAAGATAATAATTATGCCATATTATATGAATAATGCATATATTATTTGATAATAATAATAATAATAATAATAATAATAATAAATGAATAAAAACAAAATGATTTCATATTCAAATTCCCCACATTTTTCTAATAATAATGGATATATTATTTGTCCAATTGCGATTTACATATTTAAAGATATTAATTATGCTATATTATATAAATAATGCATATGATAATAATAAATAGTTTCATTACTTATTTTATTTTCATTGGAATTCAATATTATTATCTTATTCATTATTGTTTACTTAAATAATTGTTTTTGGTTTCAAAAAATACAAAAATGTGACATAATGGTATAAGAGTTAATATGATTGATATTGTAGTATTTACAACAAGTACAATCACATTCACGCGAGCACAGTAGGAAAGAACCGAGGAGTTAAGCATGCTGAGGGTGGACTAGTGTGACGATGGGTGACCGACCGGTAAGTGACAAAGTCTAGAATTTGACCAAAGATTAAGTGTAATTAGTGTTAAAAACGGTTCAAGTGAGAGAGTAACGAGTCAAATAATTAGAAAAAGGGAATTAGGAAAAAGAAAAATAATTTTAGAAAATAATCGTTATTCATGGTTGGGCTTACGAGCCGGGACTAAATGTCCTCCAGCTTAAACGCTATATCGCAGCCACGTAGAGGGTCGTTTGTCCCGATTCATAAGCAAACCGGGACTAAAACTTTTTTGACAGTCCCGGATGGGGAACTGGGACTAAATACTCTTCCAAACCGGTAATGAAGACTTGTTCTCTACCAGTAAAGGTCAGGCTGGTCAGCTTCGGCAGCAAGCACTTCCATATCATGCATCGACACGCTTTGCTTTGTCTCTTGTAAAGCTGGTAAAAGATCACAAGAGGATTGATGGACCCTAGATCAAACTCAAAACCTTGGACCCTAGATCAAACTCAAAACCTCACAGTAGAAACTTTTTTTTTGGAAAACGAACAAGAAACCCAAGCCAACTTCTTCTGGAGATGGCAATATCCCGCCGACAGTCTGATAGACTATTTTTGCACAGCATGGATAAATATCCAAGTATATAAGGGCGATGGACTAGCGGGGTAACGCAGTTAAAAGATGCTTATATTTGTTTGAGCAATACACCAGTACAAGCGAGCACTGGGAATTGGAAGTTCTGAACAACTTCTGACATATTCAGTCAAATAATGTATTCACATTCACTACATATGTGTAAACTCACTTGGCAATCTTTCGGTTCACTTACAAGACAATAAGCAAGAATACAAGATATGATAACTATGCCATTGATGATGCATTGTTTTCACTTACAAGACTATAAGAAAGAACACAAGGCATCATAACCATGCTTTTGCCGATGTGTTGATTTCTGTGTTTCAAATCAACAAACTTTTATTTCTACTTTTAAAGTTAATTATTTTTTGCTCTTTCGCAGCAGCGCGCGGACATTTGACAGGGATATGAATGATTTATATCCACATGTTTTAAACCCAAAGGGGGGAGGCTTGGTTATGAGGTGATTATGGGAATGGAAAGGCAGAAGTACTAAATTATGATTGTTGCACACATGTCTTAAACTGAGAAGTTGGTCCCATTCCTTAATAAAAAACTACTCCCTCTATTCACTAATATACAACGTTTTGGCAAGCTAATTTAGTATCAATACATTTTATATTAGTGAACAGAGGAAGTTGATTAACGGAAATTCAATTCGGCTCCCGGGTGCGTATGCTCCCTCTACTAAAAATATATATTTCAAAACGTCAAAAAATTTGGACAAAAAATTCTACATGTACATCTTCATAATATACGTGCGTTCGTCAAGTTTCACGAAAAACCAATATTTTGTGTGGTCTATATAAAAAAAGAGAAAGTTTATCTTGTGAAAAGCATTATTTTTAGCACTGAATTTTGTCTTTTTTACACACGTCACATGATAAGTCGATTTTTTATGAAACAATTTTGTGAGCATGTAACACGTGAAGATGTATGTGCGAACTTTTAGTTTCAATTTTTTCTAAAATTTAAAATGTATGTAAGATGCATTTCAAAATATAGAGAGCATATGGACCCATGTTCCAAAACCGCTCCCGTTGGTTAATGATTATATAGGAGGAACTTGGTAGTTTCTCCTTGATTTAAGAAATATGCACCCAAATGCTTTCGATAAGATCGGTCTTCCTTCTCTTCTCTTCTATCTTCTTCTATCTTCTACAAATAAGATTGCAATGCGACCGTGGTAAGTCACTCCAAATCTAGACCACATTTTCTGACTATTTACATATGACAGCCAGCGCCTTTTAACTTACCGGTTCGCTACTTTTCCCTCCGGGCCCGACTGAACAACTTCTCGAATAAAAAACGTAGGGCATGACATGGTCAAACCAGAAAACGAGAGGGTCCTCCAATCCCCATCCCTTTGCCACCATCGATCTCCGGCGAGCGATGCCGCTTCCCTCATCCGGCGATAAGAACGGAACCACCTGCCGCCGATCTCGCCTTCCTCAAGATCCGGCCAGTCCCCGTACCCAACCCCTTCCGATTTGGGGATACTAGCACGCGCTCGACTGTGGTATGCGGGCGCGGGGAGATGCAGAGAGTAGCGGCGGGAAGCAGAGAGATTGAGGAGATCCGGCTCGCCGGGGAGAAAGGACTTTTGCATGAGCGCAAAGTGATGCTGCTGTCGCAACCTATGGATTTTCGGGCCACATGTCTCGTTCTCTTGGCAGCTCATGAGCTCAACTAGAACAATCCAGTGGAATCGGTGATCCATAATGGACCCTAGCTAGGAGAACCATTAGATAGAGATGAGATTCAGATTAAAAACAACACAGCGATTTTTTTTTTTTGCGAAGAGGGTGATATTGATATTAACCAAGCATCTTACAGATAAACCCAGAAAAACACAGAAAAATACAAATAGGCCCTTGTCCTGGATTCCAGCTTCTTCTCCGACGAGATGCACGCGCCGCCGGCATGGGCCTCCGCTGCTCCACCGCCAAACCTTGAACTGGGTGGGCTCCCCAAACGGAGGGGGGGTCGACGAACCTCGGCGCCACCGCGCCTCCATCCACCCCGACGAGAACAGCCGGCTTGATCAACAACAACACCAACCTCAAGGACGTCAACGCCGACACCGCCATCACGGCCACCGGCGAGGGGAACACACAAACCGCAACTCCCCGAGCTGCAGACACACAGAGGACGACGGATTCGGCCTGGAACTCCACCGGAGCCGCCAGATCGAAGAAGAGTGCCGCCGTCTTCAAAAGGCCATCCAACCGCGCCACCTCCTCCGCAGCGCCGCCAGCAGCCACCCCACGCACACCTAGACTATGTACACGTCTGGTATTGCTCAATAGAACATGCTATAGTACATTGTTTTTCTTTTATTTCTTCTATATGTTTTTGTTCTACTAGCTTGAGTTGCCTACAACCTGTTTTTCGGCAACGTTTGCGGCAAGATTTTGCTTCGTGGTGGATCTAGGTAACATCCGTCCCATGTGATTTTGTTATGAATTATTGCATAGTTTTAAATGTCTGATTTTAAAATTTTGAACATGTGTAACTGTTATAAATGGCACTACGTATTTTGTTCACGATGTGTGGCGGGGCATTCTTATGATGAAACACTAAATTCATGTTTTCCGAAAAAAAGTAAGATCTAATTAGCACGATCTTACCTCGGAAAGAAGCGGGCAAAGTTTACAAGTTCACTATGGTGAACCAGGATCATAGTCTCATCTATGGATTTTCTTCTGAAAATTTAAGGCACTAATTTACTAATTATCATGTTATAAATTTATTAGACCGTAGCAATGCACGGGGATTTGTGCTAGTTTGTACTTAATATGGAAAAGTTGATCTATAGAAATAAATGCAAGATATAGAAAATATATGAAATTATACAATGATTGAATCTATACGAGAACGAGCATTAAATACTAAAATAGAGGAATATGAAATGAATAGTGTATACAAAAGTGGGTGTACATAAGTTTACGTATGATCACAAAAAAAAGTGAACATTAATTAAATATATGAATATAAAGACTAGTTGATGAATATCAAATATTTTATTTTGGCTCAACGTAAAGTAATTCTACGATTATAAACATGTAATAAATAGACGGCACAAAAGAATACCATTTATTTACTTTGTGTAAGATTTTCGTGGAACCTATACAAGCATCATCAATTAATATGGTGCCAAAGGAAAATCAAAAAATTAATAGATAGTGTGTGCACGGATATAGCAATAATAGAAGATGTGACATTTATCCAATATGGTAAAATATCTTACAATAAAAATAATATTAGCTATCAGCCAGATTTCCGAGGAAACAAATGCATGGCACAATCAATGCATGAAAATTAATCATGATTCCTTCTACATAATAAAACACCATTAAATACCGTATACATGAATTTAATATAGATATAGAGTATATTACTTTATATCAAAATCATATGACAACATTAATTCTCAAGGTATGCATAAATGCAATAAGTAATCGATCTATACATATGATCTTATGGTGGATCAATAAAAATACGCTCAGATGAGACTAGTAGAAAGGATATCAAATAGGGGACAGAAGAATCATATAAAGTACAACTAGTGTTTTCTCATAATATGGCACCCATCACTAGCAAAACAAGGATGATCCTCAACAAAGTTGCAATTTCTCTCTTTATTGTTGTGGTGATGTCGTCCATGATTCCATCCTCTCAAGCATGTATGAAGTGATTTCCTTGTTTACTCTACATTTTGTATATATGAAAGAAAAAAATTCTTGCTATAGTCTTTGTTTTTGAAACTTTTTTTACAAGATAACTAACTAAATTGTTTATGTTGTAATGTATTGCATTTGTAGTGGGACCATGGAAGTGTGAGGCTTTAAAAAATTGCAATGCTCAGTCATGCATCGATGATTGCAGAGAAAGAGGATTTAATGAAGGTGGTCAAAGTTTTGCTTCCCAGTGCACTAGAAATCTGGATAAGTGTTGCTGCCAAAGTTTGGCTATGATGCAAACAAAACATCACCGGTAGTTATATTGTTTGTGTGAAACAATGTTGATGAATAAAATCGTTTCATGTAATTGATAAATATGCAATTTATGCATTAAGTGATCTTAAGGAATAATTTATGTTTCTTATTGGACTTGGCTTTACTAGTACTTCATTATCTATCTAATCGTAATGGATTTGTATTTTACATGCTGAAGGTTCTAGTAAAAATTTAGTCAAACTCGACATAGTTTGAGTTTCTAAATATAATATAAGCCTTATATATGCTTGGGATGGATGTAGTAGGATACATGGCCATTTTCTAGTAGTTTGATGACTTTTGTCTCGATTTTCAATTATATATATAATTTATTTTTGCGCATTGAATCGTGTGTGATGTAAATCTAGAAATTTGAAGGTTCTAGCAAAAATATTTCTTCACAAATATTCGATGTACTTGCTTGGGCTTATCTGTATATTCAGTGAGCATATATGGATGCCAAATCCTTAACAAACTTATATTTAACATATATGACCCCATTTTTTAAGAGATCGGTGTGCATGCAGCTATCTCGCCATGGTTAATTAATAAAACAAGTTGCATATTTGCTAGAATTCCAAACTTCGTGAGTAGTATAGGTCAAGACCTTAATTAATTATTATGGGTCGGATGCATGCATGCATGGCCATTTTCTAGGGTTTTAAAGGATACTAGCTTTTCTCGGCTAATTTGCAACTATATGTATTTATTTTCTAGTATTGGGTTGATCATTAAACTCAACATTGAGTTGTAGATTATGTGTAATTAGTACATGCCGTAAAATCTAGTATTTTTTTGGATGTTCCCTACGAGGAAGAACGTGTGGTGTACCCTTAATTATTAATTGGTAGACATGTACTATTGGTATGTTTGAAGCAACTTTAAATTTAGAAGAAGATCTTTTAAGTAAAATTAACATACACATAAAATCATATGTGACGATGAAATTTCTATAATAAATTAATACAAACCTCGAAATATGAGTTTGCTTGGCTTTCTGCCCAAGTGAGCATTGTGTGCATGTACTTTGATGCAAAATCTTACCATACAAAACTTTTTAGTTATCATATGACCCCAGGTTTGGAAGAGATCGATGTGCATCTCGTATTGTAATCAATTTCACAAACAAGAGATTCTAACAATTATATGCATGCATGAAAGAATGATTTCTCTTTTTATTACTGTACAAAAATATTTAAATGTGTGTTATTTGTGAAGGAGGGCTACCAAATTTTAAAATTTACACATTTTTGTCATAATTCCACCTTTTGCAATCAATAGTGTAGACCTGCTTTCAGCTTGCTAGGATGCGTTAGTGCCATCAATTTTGTAGATATAGGTTCAAGGATTTGTCGATCTCAATTTGCAACTAAATATGGATTTGTTTTTTTAGCTTTTTCCTAGTAATTAAACTCAAAATTTAAATAATGTAGGCTATGTAACTACATACATGCCATAAATTCTGACATGACATACTTGGAAATGCTTTGCGAGTGTGTTAACAAACAAGAACACAATGACCAAACTTCAAGTATCAATCCATCCACTGAGCTATACGATTGGCATGTACAATTGACTGACTACTTCTAATCAAATTTGAATATAATAGAAGAAGTTTAAGAAAACCCCAAAATAAGATCAACTTGTGCATTGAGTCATCCGATATTATTTATTTGCTAGCAAAAATAGAAACATAGGCATGAAGGTATCCGAAGAGAACACTTCACAATTTGCTATTGTGCGTGTATGAGTTTGCTTGACTTTCTGCCCAAGTGAACATGGTGGCATGCAAAATTCATCCTACTAAACATCATGCATGACCCTATTTCATGAAGAGAGGTGCATCTCGTCATGGCAAACAGCTTCGTGAGCTAGAGTTTCAAGATTTTATGCATACGAAAAACGAGTTTTCAGTTGTTTAGTCTCCCAAAATAGAAATCAACTTTCCATTTTATTGGTGCATTACTTTGTCAAGGGGATACGAAAAATGGAAAACCTGTCCAAAGTTTCCTTCTATAGGGCGCAGAAGTTTGCGTGGATGGTTGTACTACCATCAGACCATTATATAATCATTGCGCGATAGCTTATACGAGAAGGAAAAGAGCCGAACATCTATGTATAATAAAAGTTTTTCATTCTTCGAGGATCATTCTTCTACTGCCTTCTCAAAGGAGTAATACTATTGTAATTTTGTTGTTGTTCTAGGACCTTCGGGTCCTTTCTCCCGTTCAAAAAAGGAGTAGTATGGCAAATTTTGCAGCCTGCTAATGGCATGTGAAGATTAAGGTTACTAATTTCCCTGGTTTCTGTGTTAATGCCATCTCTCTGTATACATAGTCAATGAATTATTTTGAGCATATTTTTTCACTACTCCCTACTATACTACTACCTCAATCCCAAAGCTTAAGACTTACGAAGTGCTTTTTTGAATTTGTATATTATATGTTAATGCTTTTTGGTTAAAACTTGTCAAACTTCACATAGTCTGACTTTTTAGAAATACAATATAAGTCTTAAGATCTGGGATAGAGGTATTACTACTCTACATTTGTATCAGTAGCCAAAATTTATGTACCTGCATAATCCAAAATTTGAAACCCAGCACACCCCGCCACACACTCACCAGTTCCCTTACTTATATCTCTACCTATGGAGCTCTCAGAACGGACGCTCTAAGCCTCCAATTAACGGCACAAACACCAAACACAGTTCCATTACGAGCTTACAAGCATCCCACCTACATCGCAAAACACAAACTCAGCCGCACCGTCTAAACTGGCACCGGCGACGTGCACCTCGCCGTCGCGCACCTGCTTCGACCGGCGAGAACCACCCCGCATAGCACTAGAGCATTCACTGGTACATACCCAACCTTCTGAATAGTGGTTTAGATAATTGGGAGTCTAGGACTGATGTATGCAATAGATCCTTAGGGCACTTAAGGAAGTTGGGATCACCATCAACCGCGCCATTGATCGCGCCACTGAAACAATGAAAGCTGAGAGTACCTAAAGAGAAAGATGTTTCGCCAAGAACGGTCCTTCGCAGCTGAACAATTCGGTGGTAATTTGCTGCATATTTTGCTATTTTTTCTTTATAAAATATGTACAACCCAAGGCCTCTGCATCACATTGACGCACAAAACCTTCTTTTATGGAAAATCCATTGTGTTTTTTTTGTAAGACATTAATATCTTGCTCCATTTTGTTTTGCACCATGCTCATGACCTACTGTAGCTAGGAGGCATTCCATTCGTTGATTTCTTGCTCCAATGTACACAAATTTAGTTTAGATTAATTTTAGATGTCCTACGAGTATTTTGCTAAAGCTGACGTACTTAATTCTTTGCACTGTGATACGTTGCAAATGTATCTATAATTTTTGATGCTCAATGGTTGTTTTACACTAATTCCTATATGTTTTGTTTACACTTCGTTGCACTTTTATACATTTTCTGACACTACCTATTGACAAGATGCCACAATGTCAGTTCCATGTTTTCTAATGTTTTGTATTTTAGAAAAATTGTACAGGAAATATTCTCGGAATTGGACGAAACAAGCCGAAGTTCTTATTTTACCGCAACGAACACGGAGTCCAGAGGAGAGACGGAGAGGCACCACAGGGCGGCCACACTAGCCTTCGCCGCGGCCTAGCCCCTAGCCGCGCCATGGGATGGTGTGGCCCCCCCAGGCGTCCATCGACCTCGCCCTTCCGCCTATTTATTCACGATCTCGGGAAAAACCTAAACACCCAAGCCTCCATACACGGAAAGTTCCATCACGGCCGCCATCGCCAACCCTAGCTCGGGAGGGTTCTGAAGCTTTTCCCGGCACCCTGCCGGAGGGGGAGATCTTCACCGGAGGCCTCTACATCTCCATGCCCGCCTCCGAAGTGATGCGTGAGTAGTTCATCTCTGGACTACAGGTCCATAGCAGTAGCTGGATGGTTTTCTTCTCCGATTTGTGCCTCATGTTTAGATCTTGTGAGTTGCCTATCATGATCAAGATCATCTTTATGTAATGCTACATGCTGTGTTTGTTGGGATCCGATGAATATTGAATACTATGTTGAGATCGATTATATACTTGTCAAATGTTATTCATGATCTTGCATGCTCTCCATTGCTAGTAGATACTTTGGCCAAGTAAATGTTTGTAACTCCAAAAGGGAGTATTTATGCTCGATAGTGGGTTCATGCCTCTAGTTTTCTGGAAGAGTGACAATAACTTCTAAGATTGTACATGTGATGTTTCTACTAGGGAGAAAACAATAATTTTTTGTCTAAGGATAATTCTATTGTTTACTTTACACACATTTGTTATTGCGATAATCTATTGGTTGCAACTTAATACTGGAAGGGGTTCAGATGATAACCTGAAGGTGGATTATTAGTCACTAGTTGAATACCCGTGCGTTGCCACTATTCTTATGTTCTTTTTCATCGCAAATTGTCTATGCATTGCAACAAATATAAAATTAAATTGATCTAAAATATATTGGTACGTGTTCACAATCCCAGAAATAAGGTAATTTGTATCACTCAAAATCTTTCAAATTTGGCTTTGATAATTCTGTTATACCTTATGAAATATTCGGACTTAGTTCCCTTGTTTGTTATAGTACAACAGTCCTCTCGAAAGAGAGATCCCTGGTTTAGCTATGTAAAAAATAAACATACATTCAATTGACAATCTTAATACTGAATAACAAGGACGACGGGTCAGCAGCGTGGCACCATCTTGCCTGCATGTAGCTCACCGACACAGATCATGTTGCCTTCCAGTCTGATGATATCAGCATCATCCCCATCTGATTAAATAGCAAAGGGCCCATGCTTTGCAAAGTATGTCAAACCAAATTATATGTTCAAATAACTGATAAATGATGTTCAAATGTAATTTGTTCCATTAAGAACACTTTTATAGTTCACACAAATTACACTATCAAACTCGTCAACCGAGAAAATATGATGCAAATATGATCTCACAAACAAGATAATCGAGTGTAAATTTTTATAGGAAAAAATATGGCAACTTAGAAATATTACAATCCATCACGGACAATTGCACAAAAATGCGGCCGTAGAGATGAATAAATACTTTCTTCTTTAGAAGACAAAGGTAATCTGAACCAATAGGGTAATTGCAAATACAGTTAACTGAAACCAACTCGCAAGCCAGGGTATACTACTAAAAAAATACCATCCTAACGTACTCAGCCCAAGAGTTACATTGGGACAATGTTCTCTGAACATAAACAGCTTATGACAGCAAGGCGTTCTGGATTTTCCATAGATCTGCAATCATCAGTAATAATAGTCTAAGTTGACGAAAGAACAGAGAGATTTCTTCTTGTCCCTATACCCACCCCAGATGAAGAAAATTAGCTCTCCCTGTTGTAGCAACAAAATTACCTTCAACCATTCATTAGTTCGTCGAACCCATTTGTCTACATGCACATTCATCATTCGTGCCTCTAATCCTCGTAGCTTAGAACTTGGACTTTCTTATACAGTTGTACAAGTATTGAACATATAGTAGCTCACTGATATTCTATCTCCTTATGACACATTGCGCTGCAAGTTGTGATGTGGTGAACATAACTTCAAAAAAATAGGAACAGTGAAATCACATGAGGCCTCATAAATCAGAACCATATCTTTGTATAGGACATCCAACATCAAAATAATGTATGCTATTTTATGAATACCAAAACTAAATGAAGCGGATGGTACATGAATGCAATTTTTTTCTTAGACCAAATCCAATTGATTTTTGTGTTTCTCGAGAGTGCTTGCTATCATACTCCCATTTTTATTAGAAACCTTTTTAGCATTCAAGCCAGATACCTGAATCTGTACATGTTTCGACTATCTACTGTTCTTACATTAAATAACTTCATAGCTAAAATTTGAGACTGGACCATATTTAAAATTATATGTGGTAAATAAGATGGCAAATAGATCATGTTCAGTTATACAACTAAGTTTTTGCATAATAATTGCAGTATAAATCATTCATATTAAAAATCAGATGAAACTGTCATTTTCAAGGTTATCAATAACAAAACAAAGGTCTACTGGCATGGTGTGGGTCTACAGGGAGACAGTTACAACTTACCAGAAAGATGAACCCTATAACAACTACAGACTATACATTTGTGGATATTGCCATAAAATTATTCTAGTTCGCACCATGTTGAACATGCAATAGTATCATGGAAAGAAGGTGCCTCTTATGTAATTAGTGAGACAAAATGTGGATAATATGATGAGTGATTAGTAACCTGGTGTACCGCTGGTGCAAATCCAAGAACAGGCATGGCGAGGTGAGGCAGAGGAGGCTGCATGATCCAGATCTGCATCATGAATCAAATTTGCTTGACTTTCATGCTGCCATGCCGGGAAACAGAGCAACTGAGGATGAGAAGAAGAAGTTTGTCTTTGCTCTATATCAGGAACACGCGGAGGGTAGAGAACCAACCTGAGGTTGGGTGGTTAGGAGGGTGGTTGTACCCCCAGCCCACCAGAGTTCAAATCCCAGGTTTGACATCTGTGTGTCTCATAAAGGCGGAATATTCATTCAGTGGAAGACGACGTTCCCGTCGACAGCGAGGCGTCTCTGGTGACTTCGTCAATTTCAAGATCCAATCCGCCAGCTCAGTCTTCCGGAGGTGCTCATAGGGGTAGGGTGTGCGTGTGTGCGTTCATAGGGGTGAGTGTATGCGCGTGTATGTGAGCGTCTGCGTCTGTACTGTGTTTCTCAAAAAAAGGAACACGCGGAGGGTCAATGAGGCCCGTCGTTCCTAGAGGACAGAGTCCCCCATCGACAGGCATGGCATCATTTACTTGTTGCAGTGCTACCTACCCTATTCCAAACCGGTCATAGAAGATGAATACAATGCTCATCAACTAAAAATGCAATATGTGAGTTATTAGTCAGAACTCGGAAGGGCCACACCATTTATAAGTGCTCCATCAAAGATCCAACCAACATTTGAGCCTCCACTATAGTGTCTTCCCATAAAAAGAAAATAACTGTAATCAAAGAATATATGGCATGATTCTTATGTTAAACTGGTTCAGAACAACCAAAGTGTACATTTAACTTGATGATGGTAGGATTCTGCCTAGCGATCATGGTTCAACGAATGTAATCAACCTTCGCTTACCCTGAATCTTGACTCCTTGAAAAAATGGCATCACCTCAATTTCATAATCTTTTAGTACAAAAGTTAACTTTCTCACAATCTCAGACTACGGCAACTTACAAATTCAGAATCAAATCTGACTCAATAATCAACAATATTGCAAATCAAAACCAAACACTCGCTGGATGTTGAGCTACCTGTACTATTCCATTCTCCAGCGATAGAGGCCAGAGGTGTGTTAGGCGGAGAGGCTCATGTCATGTTTATCTGCCAATGGACTGCCCTACCCAGTTGCGCGTTGTGGACTCGCGAGGAACGCACGATCCATGGCAGCGGAGGATCCAGCTGTGGTCTCAGACCAGCAGGAGTGGCGCAGGGTCAGCGGGGGCCATGCGCCGGCGAGAGAGGAGCGGTGGGTCGTTGTCGGCGAGGCGGTGGGGAGAGAGCAGGGTGGGTGCGGAGTCTTCGCTCTGGTGGTCTGGTGATGGAGAGTAGGCTCGGTGCGGCGGCCTCGCGCTGGTGGGAGCATTGGAGACTAGAGTGCTCAAAGGGGGAGTTGAAGGACGCGGTGCTGGCGTCGTGTGTGCATGGGCAGTTTTTTCATGTCAAATAAACTACCCGGTTTTTTCCGCATCGGCACGATTTTTCGGTGGGCGCATTGGAGCCCCAGAGCCACCGAAGTATCTGGGGTTTCACTTTGCCACTGTCGTAAGTCTCCTGGACCAAGGCTGACGACCACCAAACTATAGCTTGTCGACCTCGAAGGGTGCTTGGGTTAGTTGCAAAGGAGCTTAATGGGGAACGGATAAGTGAGAGGGTATAGCAGCACTCAGGAAGTTGCTGAACATGTGTTGGCAGAGCTTGTTGAAGGTCAAAGTACCTTAGTTAACAGAAGGTTGGAGGGTTTTTATTTGTAGCAGTCATGTTAGTAAATAGCTTTTGTAGATCTATTGTGTTTGTATGCATGTCAGAATTTGATAAACAAAGTTCATGGTGCTTAGATATAATGCAGGTGAATCAATGTTTTTAGTAATCTGCTGTTACGATGCAATCTATCACATGCAATGCAGCACTGGACAATACCACATTGAGTCACAACTAATTCTATAAGAATCAATGTAACTTCAGGTTTGTATACACTTGATCACCCCAAAGTCTTATCCCAGCTCCAACTGAGAAGATTCATCCGTGAACCCAACCTATGAAACATGGATATTCGCAAAAGTATATGAAAGAGAGACCAGAAAAGAATCATGAGCTTCAGCTAAAAGTTAAGGTAGTCTCGCAAAGGCTAGCGAGAAGGAGTCAAAACTAATAAAGCTTTCAGATATGTACCTTCTTCTGAAGCAAGATAGTGAGAGTCCTTGGCTACTGGTTCACTCTTTACCAGGATAAATAACTAATACGCTTCTATGGTGAAACAACCCACTTGATGTATCAGCTTCTTGGCCTGCAACCTTCTTCACGATTGTGAAGCATTATTGTTCGATGAATAGAAACAAAATGTTATTCATTTAATTATGAATTATAAGCAGTAAATTATACCTTATATTTTTGTCCCTGGGATGAATTTAGATGCATATGGATTGCTCTGGTGGCACTTCGTTCTTTGAAATGATTCTATTTCATCAAGAAGGAAGCTGCTGAGCTGCTAAAGTCAGAGCCCAAAAAACTTGATACGGAAGAGAGCGCACACATCTCTCCTCCCTCCCGCACCCCACCTCCCAACCCTAACCGCCGCCGCCGGTAGCGCCGCCGGGGCGAAGACCCACGGGGCGTGGCGGCGGCGGGGGCCCTTCCTCGTCGCTGCGTGATGAACGGCGGCCGGATCCCACCTCCTCGACGCATGGCGGAGCAGGCGCAGATCGGATGGGATGGGCAACGGCGGGCGCTGTGACCCCTCCTCCCGGCGGCTGTCCCCTGGCGGACCGGCCGGCGGGGGTGGGTTGGGCGGTGGCGGCCTGTCTCCCTCCTTCCGTCGGCTCTCCCCCGCAGCACTCCGGCATGGGCTGGTGGTGGGCGGCGGCCAGGCCCTCGGTCTGCGCCATGCCCTCGCCCCCGCCTCTCGTCGGTGCGTGGAGGCGATCTCGGGATTCTTCTACGGCACGAGGGCGCCCGGGGCAGCAGCCTTGGGTTCGACGGAGGAGGTGGCCATCTTCTTCGCCGAAGAGGGCCGGCCTGCGGTTGGTGGTGGTGGACCTTTGATCTATCACTGCGATCCGGCGGCGAGATGGAGGGCATGGAAGCCGGCGATGGTGTCGCCGGTAGAGGGTTGGATTGGCCAGCCCGGGATGGTCGCCGACGTGGGGTCCGACCTGAATAAAGGCGGCGGTCCTAGGGCCTCTCTTGCGTGAAGAGGAGGACGTACCGGAGGCCTGGACTCGTGATCTGGCCGGGGGGTTGAGTTCCGGAAGGCTCAGCCGGCGAATGTAACAGTGCTTTGCCTGGAGTTTGCTGGATTGGAGGTATTCGGTCGTGCGTACCCATACTTTTATTCCGACCGATTGGTTCTGGAGGGAGCGGCGCGAAGCTCTTTTTCTGTGTTGACATCAAGTGACTATGGATCCATGATGAAAGTCGGAAGAAGAGAATTTCATGAAGGCCGGAGGGGAGGACTAGCTAAGGGAGGTTCAAGTCTCCGCGCAGTTGAGGGGTTTGCTTGGTGTTCCGGGCTTCACAGCAGCGGTATGAAAGTGGGGGCGACAACACAGGTGAAGTGCAGAGTCTTACCTTTCAGGGTGAAAACCCAAGGTCTGGCCTTAACTGGTTGTGCCTGGCAATGACCTTGGTGGAGGCATTGTTTTGAGAGCGGGGACTATCTTCAGGGTGAAAACCCAAGATCTTTGATCAGGCGATGACGGTGTTTGAGCACTGTTCCCTTCTTGGAGACGTCGTTTTTTGAAGAGTCTGTAATTCAGGTGTTATCATGGCGGTGGATGTATTGCTGTTGTTAGGCCCGAGATACTGTAGCGGGACTTTTGTTTCTTAGTTTTCTTTTTCTTTTTTTGGCTGTGTGCATCCGTGGTGCCATTAGGGTGGTGCGTTGTTGCAGAGGCTGGGTGTAATTGGTATCTCTTGATATTAATATATTCCCTTTATCGAAAAAACTCACCAGTTGACACAACTCAAATTTGGGCTACAGCGGCATCTACAAAATTATTAATGCTATTATAGAATCTGTCAACTCAAGAGAAGTGCAAATAGTGGGAGATATTCCTGTTTAAGAAACTGAACTTTTACCTGCGTGGAAACTGCTGAAGAACAACATTGTGAGCAGAACCAAGGGCCACACATCGAATCTGAAGCAAAAGTTGTGACCAATGATAGAAGTCCCATGGCTTACACGCTCTATAACCGAGCTATAACAACGGAGTAAAAAAGCAACCATTGGAGATCTCAATCTGATGTGTTTCTTTTGCCATGTCGTGAGCACACGTCATGTTTTCTATAATACTCACAAACTAACTTTGACAGGTTCTTTTGAAAAGAACAATTGTATAACGCACATTGCAGCAGTGTCAACTTCAGGCAAAAGATTTCAGAGCAGATGGCTGGGGAAAATCCATAAAAACATGCTTTAGTGTACCCTTTTTTTATTCATGTTTTCAATTCCATCCAATAATTTAAACCACTGTTTGCTCTGTGATGATTAGATACAGTATCACCAATCTGCTGTTGCATCTATACGATGGGACACAATGTTTCACAGTACTGAATTTTAGATGGTAACCGGAATATCTAGAAGAGATTAACACCATTTAGAACAGATTTCAAAACGAATCATGTAGAGAAGAAATAGATGCAGAGCAGTTGATCCAATCGAGTAACATAGATAGATGAGCTTACAGGCTGGAGGAGGTTGGACTGGTATAGATGGCCACGGTGGACAGGAAATGGAGGTGTGGCACTCTACACCAGGGTTCTGGTGTCTCGTCCTCTCCAAGCCAGCAGAGGCCGATGCAGCCTTCCGTCCTGGCACCAGCGGCCGTGGCCCTTGGGACGGTAAAATTGATGATAACCCCCCCAGTTGGCGCGCCTTTGATCATAACCCCCCTTTTGTGTCGCTGACATGTGGGGTCCGCCCCCCCGGCGAACTGGCGAGATGGCTTCCCGCACGGAGCACACGTCAGGCTTCAGCTCGGCTCCGGTTCTCGAGCCGTGGCCCCCCACGGAGCCGACGACGGCGACAGCGCCCACTCTCCGGCGGTTCTCGACTCGGTGGTTCAGGCGTGGCGTTAGATGGAGTCACCGCAGAGGAAGGAGGTCTATGGTTGGCAGTTTGGGGATTTTTGCAGAGCTTTCAGATTGAGGAGTCGTGTGTGCTAGGTGGTAACTGCACGATTCGTGCGGGATAGTTGCTCCTTGACGGTTTTGTTAGTATGCGTGGCTCACATTGTTGCGCGGTGTGGAAGCCTTGGACGACGTACCATGGACACCACCGCTAAAGATTTAATTTAGTAGAGATAGACGCAGTTGGATTACGGTCTATGTATTATGTTGTAATGTCCAAATAAATCTCATAGTAATCATCTTGTCATGTATGGTTTTTATTCTGTCAATTGCCCAGCTGTAATTTTTTCACTAACCATGTTATTCATCTTTATGGATAGACACCTCTAGTGAACTGTGGACCCCGATCCTTTCTTTACACTGATACAATCATCATGTTTTCTTTACTTACTGCAAACATTGTTATCTTTAATTCCACTGCAAACAAACCACACTATACAGTTAATCCTTTGTTTTCAGCAAAACTGGTGAAATTGACAACATCACTGGAAGTTGGGGCAAAGTATTTTGGTTGTGTTGTGTGCAGGTTCCACGTTGTTGCTAACGTCGGTAGCGCGCCCTACAACAAGTCAGCTAGCAACACCTTCAGAAGTCACGCCTTTCTCATACTGGTCGATTAAACCTTGGTTTCTTACTGAGAGAAAACTTGCTACTGTGCTCATCATACATTTCTCTTGGGGTTCCTGAATGGTGTGCAATCTGCGCTCATCAAGCTACTTTTCTGACGCCGTTGCCGGGAGAAAGAGGATTTCTGCAAGGGGGGTCTCTCACCTCCAATCTCTTTACTTTGTTATTGTTTTTGCTTAGTTTATTTTACTTTGTCTTGTTTGCTTCATTATATCAAAAATACAAAAAAATGAGTTCCTATTTTAAGTTGCTTCTATGTCTAGTCTTGTTACTATGTCACCTAAGGAAATGATTTTCACTTTCAAACAAGGGACCGAGGAGAGTTTTAAGGAAGCTTGGTCTCGAATTAATAATTCTTATGATAAAATTGAACCCAAAATGACTCTAGGCCTGCTTCTTAGTAGCTTTTACTTTGGTCTTGTTCTTTGTTATAAATATGTTTTGGATACTGTAGTAGGAGGAGATTTCCTTCATTGTGATGGAGATCAAGCTTTTAATGCCATAAAAAATTAGATTGCAACATATAGCTCGCCTAGTAATTTTGATTAATTCATCCCTTGTGAGCATTTATGCTAGATTAAATACTCTTGAGACAAGCACAACTTACTTAAAAGAATGTTATAGCTTGCTTAGTGAAAATTATGATCATGTTTCAATAAATTATGAACCCTCAAGTTGGCTTCCTACAGTAAAAGTTGATATAAATAGTTTTTATGTTCATTGTGATATTATGTCTGAGTTTTGTCTTATGCCTAAAGATATTTATGAGTCTTTAAATCTTTGAGAACTTTCTGTGGGTGGAGAAGAAATACCTCTTACCAATAATGTTGTTATATTACCCATCGGAGTAGCTGAAGCAGTGTATACAAGAATCCTAAGAAGGATGGTATCTACTTATTATCTCGTTATTGAATGTGCAGGAAAGGGACAAATCACTTTTGGACCATCTCTGCTAAAACTCCTGGGAGCAAAAATAGATGTGGGGAAAGGCATCATGACTTTCACCTCCCCACCACGTACTTCTCATTCTGACCCCGCGTTGCTCGGCTCGACTGCTCGAGGTGGTGATGGCCCCGGCGAACTGGCAAGATGGCTTCCCGCACGGGAGCACACGTCAGGCTTCAGCTCGTCTCCGGTTCTCGAGCCATGGCCCCCCACGGAGCCGACGACGGTGACAGCGCCCACTCTCCGGCGGTTCTCGACTCGGTGGTTCAGGCGTGGCGTTAGATGGAGTCACCGCAGAGGAAGGAGGGATCTATGGTTGGCAGTTTGGGGATTTTTGTAGAGCTTTCAGATTGAGGAGTCGTGTGTGCTAGGTGGTAACTGCACGATTCGTGCGGGATAGTTGCTCCTTGACGGTTTTGTTAGTATGCGTGGCTCAGATTGTTGCGCGGTGTGGAAGCCTTGGACGACGTACCATGGACACGACCGCTAAAGATTTAATGTAGTAGAGATAGACGCAGTTGGATTACGGTCTATGTATTATGTTGTAATGCCCAAATAAATCTCATAGTAATCATCTTGTCATGTATGGTTTTTATTCTATCAATTGCCCAGCTGTAAATTGTTCACTAACCATGTTATTCTTCTTTATGGATAGACACCTCTAGTGAACTGTGAACCCCGATCCTTTCTTTACACTGATACAATCATCATGTTTTCTTTACTTACTGCAAACATTGTTATCTTTAATTCCACTGCAAACAAACCACACTATACAGTTAACAACCTCACTGTAAGTTGGGGCAAAGTATTTTGGTTGTGTTGTGTGCAGGTTCCACGTTGTTGCTAACGTCGGTAGTGCGCCCTACAACAAGTCAGCTAGCAACACCTTCAGAAGTCACGCCTTTCTCATACTGGTCAATTAAACCTTGGTTTCTTACTGAGGGAAAACTTGCTACTGTGCTCATCATACCTTTCTCTTGGGGTTCCCCAATGGTGTGCAATCTGCGCTCATCAAGCTACTTTTCTGACGCCGTTGCCGGGGAGAAAGAGGATTTCTGCAAGGGGAGTCTCTCACCTCCAATCTCTTTACTTTGTTATTGTTTTTTCTTAGTTTATTTTACTTTGTCTTGTTTGCTTCATTATATGAAAAATACAAAAAAATGAGTTCCTATTTTAAGTTGCTTCTATGTCTAGTCTTGTTACTATGTCACCTAAGGAAATGATTTTCACTTTCAAACAAGGGACTGAGGAGAGTTTTAAGGAAGCTTGGTCTCGAATTAATAATTCTTATGATAAAATTGAACCCAAAATGACTCTAGGCCTGCTTCTTAGTAGCTTTTACTTTGGTCTTGTTCTTTGTTATAAATATGCTTTGGATACTGTAGTAGGAGGAGATTTCCTTCATTGTGATGGAGATCAAGCTTTTAATGCCATAAAAATTAGATTGCAACATATAGCTCGCCTAGTAATTTTGATTAATTCATCCCTTGTGAGCATTTATGCTAGATTAAATACTCTTGAGACAAGCACAACTTACTTAAAAGAATGTTATAGCTTGCTTAGTGAAAATTATGATCATGTTTCAATAAATTATGAACCCCCAAGTTGGCTTCCTACAGTAAAAGTTGATATAAATAGTTTTTATGTTCATTGTGATATTATGTCTGAGTTTTGTCTTATGCCTAAAGATATTTATGAGTCTTTAAATCTTTGAGAACTTTCTGTGGGTGGAGAAGAAATACCTCTTACCAATAATGCTGTTATATTACCCATCGGAGTAGCTGAAGCAGTGTATGCAAGAATCCTAAGAAGGATGGTATCTACTTATTATCTCGTTATTGAATGTGCAGGAAAGGGACAAATCACTTTTGGACCATCTCTGCTAAAACTCCTGGGAGCAAAAATAGATGTGGGGAAAGGCATCATGACTTTCACCTCCCCACCACGTACTTCTCATTCTGACCCCGCGTTGCTCGGCTTGACTGCTCGAGGCGGTGATGGCGCCGGCGAACTGGCGAGATGGCTTCCCGCACGGAGCACACGTCAGGCTTCAGCTCGTCTCCGGTTCTCGAGCCGTGGCCCCCCACGGAGCCGATGATGGCGACAGCGCCCACTCTCCGGCGGTTCTCGACTCGGTGGTTCAGGCGTGGCGTTAGATGGAGTCACCGCAGATGAAGGAGGGATCTATGGTTGGCAGTTTGGGGATTTTTGCAGAGCTTTCAGATTGAGGAGTCGTGTGTGCTAGGTGGTAACTGCACGATTCGTGCGGGATAGTTGCTCCTTGACGGTTTTGTTAGTATGCGTGGCTCAGATTGTTGCGCGGTGTGGAAGCCTTGGACGACGTACCATGGACACGACCGCTAAAGATTTAATGTAGTAGAGATAGACGCAATTGGATTACGGTCTATGTATTATGTTGTAATGCTCAAATAAATCTCATAGTAATCATCTTGTCATGTATGGTTTTTATTCTGTCAATTGCCCAGCTGTAATTTTTTCACTAACCATGTTATTCATCTTTATGGATAGACACCTCTAGTGAACTGTGGACCCCGATCCTTTCTTTACACTGATACAATCATCATGTTTTCTTTACTTACTGCAAACATTGTTATCTTTAATTCCACTGCAAACAAACCACACTATACAGTTAATCCTTCGTTTTCAGCAAAACTGGTGAAATTGACAACCTCACTGTAAGTTGGGGCAAAGTATTTTGGTTGTGTTGTGTGCAGGTTCCACGTTGTTGCTAACGTCGGTAGTGCGCCCTACAACAAGTCAGCTAGCAACACCTTCAGAAGTCACGCCTTTCTCATACTGGTCGATTAAACCTTGGTTTCTTACTGAGGGAAAACTTGCTACTGTGCTCATCATACCTTTCTCTTGGGGTTCCCCAATGGTGTGCAATCTGCGCTCATCAAGCTACTTTTCTGACGCCGTTGCCGGGGAGAAAGAGGATTTCTGCAAGGGGAGTCTCTCACCTCCAATCTCTTTACTTTGTTATTGTTTTTTCTTAGTTTATTTTACTTTGTCTTGTTTGCTTCATTATATCAAAAATACAAAAAAATGAGTTCCTATTTTAAGTTGCTTCTATGTCTAGTCTTGTTACTATGTCACCTAAGGAAATGATTTTCACTTTCAAACAAGGGACTGAGGAGAGTTTTAAGGAAGTTTGGTCTCGAATTAATAATTCTTATGATAAAATTGAACCCAAAATGACTCTAGGCCCGCTTCTTAGGAGCTTTTACTTTGGTCTTGTTCTTTGTTATAAATATGCTTTGGATACTGTAGTAGGAGGAGATTTCCTTCATTGTGATGGAGATCAAGCTTTTAATGCCATAAAAAATTAGATTGCAACATATAGCTCGCCTAGTAATTTTGATTAATTCATCCCTTGTGAGCATTTATGCTAGATTAAATACTCTTGAGACAAGCACAACTTACTTAAAAGAATGTTATAGCTTGCTTAGTGAAAATTATGATCATGTTTCAATAAATTATGAACCCTCAAGTTGGCTTCCTACAGTAAAAGTTGATATAAATAGTTTTTATGTTCATTGTGATATTATGTCTGAGTTTTGTCTTATGCCTAAAGATATTTATGAGTCTTTAAATCTTTGAGAACTTTCTGTGGGTGGAGAAGAAATACCTCTTACCAATAATGTTGTTATATTACCCATCGGAGTAGCTGAAGCAGTGTATGCAAGAATCCTAAGATGGATGGTGTCTACTTATTATCTCGTTATTGAATGTGCAGTAAAGGGACAAATCACTTTTGGACCATCTCTGCTAAAACTCCTAGGAGCAAAAATAGATGTGGGGAAAGGCATCATGACTTTCACCTCCCCACCACGTACTTCTCATTCTGACCCCGCGTTGCTCGGCTCGACTGCTCGAGGCGGTGATGGCCCCGGCGAACTGGCAAGATGGCTTCCCGCACGGGAGCACACGTTAGGCTTCAGCTCGTCTCCGGTTCTCGAGCCATGGCCCCCCACAGAGCCGACGACGGTGACAGCGCCCACTCTCCGGCGGTTCTCGACTCGGTGGTTCAGGCGTGGCGTTAGATGGAGTCACCGCAGAGGAAGGAGGGATCTATGGTTGGCAGTTTGGGGATTTTTGTAGAGCTTTCAGATTGAGGAGTCGTGTGTGCTAGGTGGTAACTGCACGATTCGTGCGGGATAGTTGCTCCTTGACGGTTTTGTTAGTATGCGTGGCTCAGATTGTTGCGCGGTGTGGAAGCCTTGGACGACGTACCATGGACACGACCGCTAAAGATTTAATGTAGTAGAGATAGACGCAGTTGGATTACGGTCTATGTATTATGTTGTAATGCCCAAATAAATCTCATAGTAATCATCTTGTCATGTATGGTTTTTATTCTGTCAATTGCCCAGCTGTAAATTGTTCACTAACCATGTTATTCATCTTTATGGATAGACACCTCTAGTGAACTGTGGACCCCGATCCTTTCTTTACACTGATACAATCATCATGTTTTCTTTACTTACTGCAAACATTGTTATCTTTAATTCCACTGCAAACAAACCACACTATACAGTTAACAATCTCACTGTAAGTTGGGGCAAAGTATTTTGGTTGTGTTGTGTGCAGGTTCCACGTTGTTGCTAACGTCGGTAGTGCGCCCTACAACAAGTCAGCTAGCAACACCTTCAGAAGTCACGCCTTTCTCATACTAGTCAATTAAACCTTGGTTTCTTACTGAGGGAAAACTTGCTACTGTGCTCATCATACCTTTCTCTTGGGGTTCCCCAATGGTGTGCAATCTGCGCTCATCAAGCTACTTTTCTGACACCGTTGCCTGGGAGAAAGAGGATTTCTGCAAGGGGAGTCTCTCACCTCCAATCTCTTTACTTTGTTATTGTTTTTTCTTAGTTTATTTTACTTTGTCTTGTTTGCTTCATTATATGAAAAATACAAAAAAATGAGTTCCTATTTTAAGTTGCTTCTATGTCTAGTCTTGTTACTATGTCACCTAAGGAAATGATTTTCACTTTCAAACAAGGGACCGAGGAGAGTTTTAAGGAAGCTTGGTCTCGAATTAATAATTCTTATGATAAAATTGAACCCAAAATGACTCTAGGCCTGCTTCTTAGTAGCTTTTACTTTGGTCTTGTTCTTTGTTATAAATATGCTTTGGATACTGTAGTAGGAGGAGATTTCCTTCATTGTGATGGAGATCAAGCTTTTAATGCCATAAAAAATTAGATTGCAACATATAGCTCGCCTAGTAATTTTGATTAATTCATCCCTTGTGAGCATTTATGCTAGATTAAATACTCTTGAGACAAGCACAACTTACTTAAAAGAATGTTTTAGCTTGCTTGGTGAAAATTATGATCATGTTTCAATAAATTATGAACCCCCAAGTTGGCTTCCTACAGTAAAAGTTGATATAAATAGTTTTATGTTCATTGTGATATTATGTCTGAGTTTTGTCTTATGCCTAAAGATATTTATGAGTCTTTAAATCTTTGAGAACTTTCTGTGGGTGGAGAAGAAATACCTCTTACCAATAATGCTGTTATATTACCCATCGGAGTAGCTGAAGCAGTGTATGCAAGAATCCTAAGAAGGATGGTATCTACTTATTATCTCGTTATTGAATGTGCAGGAAAGGGACAAATCACTTTTGGACCATCTCTGCTAAAACTCCTGGGAGCAAAAATAGATGTGGGGAAAGGCATCATGACTTTCACCTCCCCACCACGTACTTCACATTCTGACCCCGCGTTGCTCGGCTTGACTGCTCGAGGCGGTGATGGCCCCGGCGAACTGGCGAGATGGCTTCCCGCACGGAGCACACGTCAGGCTTCAGCTCATCTCCGGTTCTCGAGCCGTGGCCCCCCACGAAGCCGACGATGGCGACAGCGCCCACTCTCCGGCGGTTCTCGACTCGGTGGTTCAGGCGTGGCGTTAGATGGAGTCACCGCAGATGAAGGAGGGATCTATGGTTGGCAGTTTGGGGATTTTTGCAGAGCTTTCAGATTGAGGAGTCGTGTGTGCTAGGTGGTAACTGCACGATTCGTGCGGGATAGTTGCTCCTTGACGGTTTTGTTAGTATGCGTGGCTCAGATTGTTGCGCGGTGTGGAAGCCTTGGACGACGTACCATGGACACGACCGCTAAAGATTTAATGTAGTAGAGATAGACGCAATTGGATTACGGTCTATGTATTATGTTGTAATGCTCAAATAAATCTCATAGTAATCATCTTGTCATGTATGGTTTTTATTCTGTCAATTGCCCAAATTGTAATTTTTTCACTAACCATGTTATTCATCTTTATGGATAGACACCTCTAGTGAACTGTGGACCCCGATCCTTTCTTTACACTGATACAATCATCATGTTTTCTTTACTTACTGCAAACATTGTTATCTTTAATTCCACTGCAAACAAACCACACTATACAGTTAATCCTTCGTTTTCAGCAAAACTGGTGAAATTGACAACCTCACTGTAAGTTGGGGCAAAGTATTTTGGTTGTGTTGTGTGCAGGTTCCACGTTGTTGCTAACGTCGGTAGTGCGCCCTACAACAAGTCAGCTAGCAACACCTTCAGAAGTCACGCCTTTCTCATACTGGTCGATTAAACCTTGGTTTCTTACTGAGGGAAAACTTGCTACTGTGCTCATCATACCTTTCTCTTGGGGTTCCCCAATGGTGTGCAATCTGCGCTCATCAAGCTACTTTTCTGACGCCGTTGCTGGGGAGAAAGAGGATTTCTGCAAGGGGAGTCTCTCACCTCCAATCTCTTTACTTTGTTATTGTTTTTTCTTAGTTTATTTTACTTTGTCTTGTTTGCTTCATTATATCAAAAATACAAAAAAATGAGTTCCTATTTTAAGTTGCTTCTATGTCTAGTCTTGTTACTATGTCACCTAAGGAAATGATTTTCACTTTCAAACAAGGGACTGAGGAGAGTTTTAAGGAAGTTTGGTCTCGAATTAATAATTCTTATGATAAAATTGAACCCAAAATGACTCTAGGCCCGCTTCTTAGGAGCTTTTACTTTGGTCTTGTTCTTTGTTATAAATATGCTTTGGATACTGTAGTAGGAGGAGATTTCCTTCATTGTGATGGAGATCAAGCTTTTAATGCCATAAAAAATTAGATTGCAACATATAGCTCGCCTAGTAATTTTGATTAATTCATCCCTTGTGAGCATTTATGCTAGATTAAATACTCTTGAGACAAGCACAACTTACTTTGAATGTTATAGCTTGCTTCGTGAAAATTATGATCATGTTTCAATAAATTATGAACCCTCAAGTTGGCTTCCTACAGTAAAAGTTGATATAAATAGTTTCTATGTTCATTGTGATATTATGTCTGAGTTTTGTCTTATGCCTAAAGATATTTATGAGTCTTTAAATCTTTGAAAACTTTCTGTGGGTGGAGAAGAAATACCTCTTACCAATAATGCTGTTATATTACCCATCGGAGTAGCTGAAGCAGTGTATGCAAGAATCCTAAGAAGGATGGTATCTACTTATTATCTCGTTAGTGAATGTGCAGGAAAGGGACAATCACTTTTGGACCATCTCTGCTAAAACTCCTGGGAGCAAAAATAGATGTGGGGAAAGGCATCATGACTTTCACCTCCCCACCACGTACTTCTCATTCTTTCCCTAAGAGAAAGAGTAAAGGTAAGAGAGTTAGACGTAAGGCTCCTGCCATTTATGATGTTGATGCTTCTTCATTTGAAAATACTTGATGCTAGCTCTTTTTTTGCGCCCAGCTAAAAGACGTTAAAGAAAAGCACTCTTGGGAGATAACCCATGTTTATTTTTGTAATTTTTATTTTATTGAGTCCTGGAAGTTATTACCTCTGTAATAACCTCTACTTATCATTTTTATTTCGTTTTTGTGCCAAGAATAACCTCTAATAGGAAGAAAGTAAGATTTGGGGAAATTGCTATCCTGAAACAGATTCTGTGCTGTCACCATAAAAATTCGTATTCCCAGCCAGAATGTAATTTTGAGCTGCAAAGTTTTGAGCATATGCCCCAGATTATTATATAACTTTCATTAGTTGAACACTTTTCGATCTGAACAACAGAAGATTTTCGAAAAAATCGATATTTACTTGTTGTTCTATTTTGACATATTTCTGCCACTATTTGCATTTGCCTCTTAATCTCTTTCTTTTTGAGTTCTTTTGATGGAAGAGGTTTTTGAAGAAGTTGCTACAGTAGCTAATGTTTTCATGGATGTCTGATATATGTTAGAACTGAACCCAAGTGGATTTGTTATTTTGATTGCACTAATGCTGCTAATAAGAATTGTGTGAAGTTTTGTATGAAGGAAGTTTTCAAGTGTAGGGAGAGAAGAATGATGTAATGAGATGAAGTATGGATGAAATCTCAAGATTGGGGATACCCATGTCACCCCAAGAACTATCCAAGAGGTACAAGCATCAAAGATTGGGGATGCCCAAGGCATCCCCTCTTCATCAACAAAGCATGAGGTCATCTTTCTAGACGCTATATTTTTATTGCTTCATATGCTATTTGTTGTTCATGGAACATCTTTATTTTTGTTTTTTTTTTATTTGTTTAGTGTAGCATATGGTTGGATCCCATCATATTTGTTTTGGAGAATGTCACACTCCGTTTTAATTGCATAGAACACTCTAGTTTTTGCTCTTATTGTTCTACGAGTGTTCTCTTTTGCTAGTACTGCATTTAGCTCTTGGTTTTCCATTCTTATTTTATTTTAGAGCTTGTTAGTTTTATTTATTTAGGTATGATTAGCTCTCTAGTCTTTATTGATTATTAGCTACGAGAGTTGTTTAAAATAAATTGATTGGTGTTGGAGACGAGTAAAATGTTTCACACTTATAGTGATGCAAAAGAAAGCTTGTTTAGACTGTGGCATAGACTTTGGCATGTCATGTTGGATGTTATTCTTATCATATGCTTAGTAGCTATTGTTTTAGCATGACTTGTCTCAAATAGCTGAGAGTGCTTAATGTGCCATTGAAAAAAATCATGTTTTGTTTCCATCATACAAAGCATAATATTGTGATATTCTCCTTTGATGCTTTATTGAGTTGACTTGGCACATGTTTACATCATGATATGGCTACAAATCAGTCAACTAAAGCCTCTATGATCATTTAGTTTTTAACTTGTAATATCACTTTATGCTTTGATTAATAATATTTTGTCGCTATGCATGATTATGGCCATTATTGCTCTCTTAGTTGGTCGCTCCTAGTCTTTTGCTAGCCTTTGCCTATACTAAGTATGAGCTCTACTCGTGCATCCAACTACCAAAAACCAAAGTTTTCCAATTGTGTCCACCATACCTATCTATATGTGGTATTTCGCCGCCACTCCAAAGTGAATTGCTTGTGTGCTACCTTTAAACCTTCAAACATTAATACTTGTTTTGTGTTTTGTTTTAGCTCATGAGGAAGTATTGAATGGTTTATTGTCTTTTCATGACTTCATTTTGTGACTAGCATGAATAATGTGCTGGTCCTTAATATTGCAAAAAGAGCAAGGCAACTAGGTTCCCATCCCAAACAAAATATAAATAAACAAATAAAGCTCCGCACATTATGTACTGGAGAGATCCTAAATAATGGTGTGCAATGGAGAAGTACATGGGAGCTGCTCTTGAGGTCACTATATGAAAGGATGATAGATCATTTGATGCCATTCGTTGACATAGACATGCCTACCTCTAAAGATATATTTTCAACACTCCTATTGCATTCAAAATAAAAAAGCTCTAGCACATGAGTAATCTTGCTTCCCTCTGCGCAGGGCCCTTCTTTTACTTTTATGTTGAGTGTTCATTGATATGTCTCCGACGTATCAATAATTTCTTATGTTCCATGCCACATTATTGATGATATCTACATGTTTTATGCACACTTTATGTCATATTCGTGCATTTTCTGGAACTAACCTATTAACAAGATGCCGAAGTGTCAGTTGCTGTTTTCTGCTGTTTTTGGTTTCAGAAATCCTAGTAACGAAATATTCTCGGAATTGGACGAAATCAACGGCCAGGGTCCTATTTTGCCACGAAGCTTCCAGAAGACCGAAGAGGAGACGAAGTGGGGCCACGAGGTGGCCACACCCTAGGGCGGCACGGCCCCCCCTTGGCCGCGCGGCCCTATGGTGTGGGCCCCTCGTGCCGCCTCCTGACCTGCCCTTCCGCCTACTTAAAGCCTCCATCGCGAAACCCCCAGTACCGAGAGCCACGATACGGAAAACCTTCCAGAGACGCCGCCGCCGCCAATCCCATCTCGGGGGATTCAGGAGATCGCCTCCGGCACCCTGCCGGAGAGGGGAATCATCTCCCGGAGGACTCTACGCCGCCATGGTCGCCTCCGGAGTGATGTGTGAGTAGTCTACCCCTGGACTATGGGTCCATAGCAGTAGCTAGATGGTTGTCTTCTCCCCCTTATGCTTAATTGTCGGGTCTTGTGAGCTGCCGAACATGATCAAGATCATCTATCTGTAATTCTATATGTTGCGTTTGTTGGGATCCGATGAATAGAGAATACTTGTTATGTTGATTATCAAAGTTATGTCTATGTGTTGTTTATGATCTTGCATGCTCTCCGTTATTAGTAGATGCTCTGGCCAAGTTGATGCTAGTAACTCCAAGAGGGAGTATTTATGCTCGATAGTGGGTTCATGTCTCCGTGAATCTGGAGGGGTGACAAGAACCTCTAAGGTTATGGATGTGCTGTTGCCACTAGGGATAAAACATTGGTGCTATGTTCAAGGATGTAGTCACTGATTACATTACGCGCAATACTTAATGCAATTGTCTGTTGTTAGCAACTTAATACTGGAGGGGGTTCGGATGATAACCTGAAGGTGGACTTTTTAGGCATAGATGCATGCTGGATAGCGGTCTATGTACTTTGTCGTAATGCCCAACTAAATCTCACAATACTCATCATAATATGTATGTGCATGGTCATGCCCTCTTTATTTTTCAATTGCCCAACTGTAATTTGTTCACCCAACATGCTGTTTATCTTATGGGAGAGACACCTCTAGTGAACTGTGGACCCCGGTCCAATTCTCTATACTGAAATACAATCTACTGCAATACTGTTCTACTGTTTTCTGCAAACAATCATCATCCACACTATACATCTAATCCTTTGTTACAGCAAGCCAGTGAGATTGACAACCTCACTGTTTCGTTGGGGCAAAGTACTTTGGTTGTGTTGTGCATGTTCCACGTTGGCGCTAGAATCTCTGGTGTTGCGCCGCACTACATCCCGCCGCCATCAACCTTCAACGTGCTTCTTGGCTCCTACTGGTTCGATAAACCTTGGTTTCATACTGAGGGAAAACTTGCCGCTGTACGCATCACACCTTCCTCTTGGGGTTCCCAACGGACGCGTGTTGTACGCGTATCAAGCTCTTTTTCTGGCGCCGTTGCCGGGGAGATCAAGACACGCTGCAAGGGGAGTCTCCACTTCCCAATCTCTTTACTTTGTTTTTGTCTTGCTTAGTTTTATTTACTACTTTGTTTGCTGCACTAAATCAAAATACAAAAAAATTAGTTGCTAGTTTTACTTTATTTGCTATCTTGTTTGCTATATCAAAAACACAAAAAAAATTAGTTACTCGCATTTACTTTATTATCATGTCTAGTCTCGTAGTTGTTACTCTATCACCTGAGGAATCGATCTTCACTTTTAAACAAGGAGGTGAAGAGAATTTTAAAGAAGCATGGTCTAGAATTTTTGATGCTTATAGTAAAACTGAACCTAAAATGACCTTAAGTTTGCTTCTTAGTAATTTCTATTTCGGGCTTATTCTTCGCTATAGATATGCCTTAGATGCTGTAGTGGGAGGAGATTTCCTTCATTGTGATGGGGATCAAGCTTTTAATGCCATAAGGAAATTGATTACATCATTTAGCTCCGATAATAATTTTGATCCATCTCATGCTAGCATGCATAATAGATTAAATACTATTGAAACAAATATATCCTGTTTAAAAGAAGTGTATAACCGAATTCGCGAATACTATGATTATGTTCCATTAAGCTTCGAACCTTCAATGTGGGTGCCTACCGTTAAAGCTACTATTGGTGGTGAAACTTTTCCTGCTCGTTGTGATATTATGTCCGAGTTTTGCCTCATGCCTGAATTTTTTTATAAATCTTTGACACTTTGGGGACTTACTGAAGGGGGAGAAGAAATAACTCTTACGGATAACTCTGTTGTAATTCCTAAGGGTGTAGCTGAAGGTGTTTTGACAACCTTTCTTGGAAGGAAGGTACCCACTGATTATCTCGTTATTGAATGTGTAGGGACAGGACAAATCACGCTTGGAAGATCCCTGCTGAAACTCATGGGAGCAGTCATAGATGTTGGGAAAGGCACTCTAAATTTTACCTCTACACCCGGATGCGGTCATGTATTCCCTAGACCAAAGAGTAGGAATAAGAGTAAGAAAGGTAAGAGCAACACCCCTGGTAAGAATGCCGACACATCATCTCTTGATAATACTTGATACACACTTTCTGCGCCTAGCTGAAAGGCGTTAAAGAAAAGCGCTTATGGGAGACAACCCATGGTTTTTACTACAGTACTTTGTTTTTATTTTGTGTCTTGGAAGTTGTTTACTACTGTAGCAACCTCTCCTTATCTTAGTTTAGTGTTTTTTTGTGCCAAGTAAAGTCGTCGATAGAAAAGTTCATACTAGATTTGGATTACTGCACAGAAACAGATTTCTTTGCTGTCACGAATCTGGGCTGTTTTCTCTGTAGGTAACTCAGAAAATTATGCTAATTTACGTGAGTGATCCTCAGATATGTACGCAACTTTCATTCAATTTGAGCATTTTCATTTAAGCAAGTCTGGTGCCTCGATAAAATTCGTCAATACGAACTGTTCTGTTTTGACAGATTCTGCCTTTTATTTCGCATTGCCTCTTTTGCTATGTTGGATGAATTTCTTTGATCCATGAATGTCCAGTAGCTTTATGCAATGTCCAGAAGTGTTAAGAATGATTGTGTCACCTCTGAACATGTTAATTTTTATTGTCCACTAACCCTCTAATGAGTTGTTCTAAGTTTGGTGTGGAGGAAGTTTTCAAGGATCAAGAGAGGAGTATGATGCAACATGATCAAGGAGAGTGAAAGCTCTAAGCTTGGGGATGCCCCGGTGGTTCACCCCTGCATATATCAAGAAGACTCAAGCGTCTAAGCTTGGGGATGCCCAAGGCATCCCCTTCTTCATCGACAACATTATCAGGTTCCTCCCCTGAAACTATATTTTTATTCCATCACATCTTATGTGCTTTTCTTGGAGCGTCGGTTTGTTTTTGTTTTTTGTTTTGTTTGAATAAAATGGATCCTAGCATTCAGTTTATGGGAGAGAGACACGCTCCGCTGTAGCATATGGACAAGTATGTCCTTAGTTTCTACTCATAGTATTCATGGCGAAGTTTCTTCTTCGTTAAATTGTTATATGGTTGGAATTGGAAAATGATACATGTAGTAATTTGCTATAATGTCTTGGGTAATGTGATACTTGGCAATTGTTGTGCTCATGTTTAAGCTCTTGCATCATATGCTTTGCACCCATTAATGAAGAAATACATAGAGCATGCTAAAATTTGGTTTGCATATTTGGTCTCTCTAAGGTCTAGATAATTTCTAGTATTGAGTTTGAACAACAAGGAAGACGGTGTAGAGTCTTATAATGTTTACAATATGTCTTTTATGTGAGTTTTGCTGCACCGGTTCATCCTTGTGTTTGTTTCAAATAATCCTTGCTAGCCTAAACCTTGTATCGAGAGGGATTACCTCTCATGCATCCAAAATACTTGAGCCAACCACTATGCCATTTGTGTCCACCATACCTACCTACTACATGGTATTTTCCGCCATTCCAAAGTAAATTGCTTGAGTGCTACCTTTAAAATTCCATCATTCACCTTTGCAATATATAGCTCATGGGACAAATAGCTTAAAAACTATTGTGGTATTGAATATGTACTTATGCACTTTATCTCTTATTAAGTTGCTTGTTGTGCGATAACCATGTTCACTGGGGACGCCATCAACTACTCTTTGTTGAATTTCATGTGAGTTGCTATGCATGTTCGTCTTGTCTGAAGTAAGAGAGATCTACCACCTTATGGTTAAGCATGCATATTGTTAGAGAAGAACATTGGGCCGCTAACTAAAGCCATGATCCATGGTGGAAGTTTCAGTTTTGGACAATATCCTCAATCTCATATGAGAAAATTATTGATTGTTGTTACATGCTTATGCATAAAAGAGGAGTCCATTATCTGTTGTCTATGTTGTCCCGGTATGGATGTCTAAGTTGAGAATAATCAATAGCGAGAAATCCAATGCGAGCTTTCTCCTTAGAACTTTGTACAGGCGGCATAGAGGTACCCCTTTGTGACACTTGGTTAAAACATGTGCATTGTGATGATCCGGTAGTCCAAGCTAATTAGGACAAGGTGCGGGCACTATTAGTATACTATGCATGAGGCTTGCAACTTATAAGATATAATTTACATGATACATATGCTTTATTACTACCGTTGACAAAATTGTTTCATGTTTTCAAAATCAAAGCTCTAGCACAAATATAGCAATCGATGCTTTTCCTCTATGGAGGACCATTCTTTTACTTTCATTGTTGAGTCAGTTCACCTATTTCTCTCCAACTCAAGAAGCAAACACTTGTGTGAACTGTGCATTGATTCCTACATACTTGCATATTGCACTTGTTATATTACTCTACATTAACAATTATCCATGAGATATACATATTACAAGTTGAAAGCAACCGCTGAAACTTAATCTTCCTTTGTGTTGCTTCAATGCCTTTACTTTGAATTATTGCTTTATGAGTTAACTCTTATGCAAGACTTATTGATGCTTGTCTTGAAGTACTATTCATGAAAAGTCTTTGCTATATGATTCACTTGTTTACTCATGTCATACACATTGTTTTGATCGCTGCATTCGCTACATATGCTTTACAAATAGTATGATCAAGGTTGTGATGGCATGTCACTCCAGAAATTATCTTTGTTATCGTTTTACCTGCTCGGGACGAGCAGAACTAAGCTTGGGGATGCTGATACGTCTCCGACGTATCGATAATTTCTTATATTCCATGCCACATTATTGATGATATCTACATGTTTTATACACACTTCATGTCATATTCGTGCATTTTCTGGAACTAACCTATTAACAAGATGCCGAAGTGCCGATTCTTTGTTTCTGCTGTTTTTGGTTTCAGAAATCCTAGTAACGAAATATTCTCGGAATTGGACGAAATCAACGCCCAGGGTCCTATTTTGCCACGAAGCTTCTAGAAGACCGAAGAGGAGACGAAGTGGGGCCACGAGGTGGCCACACCCTAGGGCGGCGCGGCCCCCCCTTGGCCGCGCGGCCCTATGGTGTGGGCCCCTCGTGCCGCCTCCTGACCTGCCCTTCCGCCTACTTAAAGCCTCCGTCGCGAAACCCCCAGTACCGAGAGCCACGATACGGAAAACCTTCCAGAGACGCCGCCGCCGCCAATCCCATCTCGGGATTCGGAGATCGCCTCCGGCACCCTGCCGGAGAGGGGAATCATCTCCCGGAGGACTCTACGCCGCCATGGTCGCCTCCGGAGTGATGTGTGAGTAGTCTACCCCTGGACTATGGGTCCATAGCAGTAGCTAGATGGTTGTCTTCTCCCCATTGTGCTTAATTGTCGGGTCTTGTGAGCTACCGAACATGATCAAGATCATCTATCTGTAATTCTATATGTTGCGTTTGTTGGGATCCGATGAATAGAGAATACTTGTTATGTTGATTATCAAAGTTATGTCTATGTGTTGTTTATGATCTTGCATGCTCTCCGTTATTAGTAGATGCTCTGGCCAAGTTGATGCTAGTAACTCCAAGAGGGAGTATTTATGCTCGATAGTGGGTTCATGTCTCCGTGAATCTGGAGGGGTGACAAGAACCTCTAAGGTTATGGATGTGCTGTTGCCACTAGGGATAAAACATTGGTGCTATGTTCAAGGATGTAGTCACTGATTACATTACGCGCAATACTTAATGCAATTGTCTGTTGTTAGCAACTTAATACTGGAGGGGGTTCGGATGATAACCTGAAGGTTGAATTTTTAGGCATAGATGCATGCTGGATAGCGGTCTATGTACTTTGTCGTAATGCCCAACTAAATCTCACAATACTCATCATAATATGTATGTGCATGGTCATGCCCTCTTTATTTGTCAATTGCCCAACTGTAATTTGTTCACCCAACATGCTGTTTATCTTATGGGAGAGACACCTCTAGTGAACTGTGGACCCCGGTCCAATTCTCTATACTGAAATACAATCTACTGCAATATTGTTCTACTGTTTTCTGCAAACAATCATCATCCACACTATACATCTAATCCTTTGTTACAGCAATCCGGTGAGATTGACAACCTCACTGTTTCGTTGGGGCAAAGTACTTTGGTTGTGTTGTGCAGGTTCCACGTTGGCGCCGGAATCTCTGGTGTTGCGCCGCACTACATCCCGCCGCCATCAACCTTCAACGTGCTTCTTGGCTCCTACTGGTTCGATAAACCTTGGTTTCATACTGAGGGAAAACTTGCCGCTGTATGCATCACACCTTCCTCTTGGGGTTCCCAACGGACGCGTGTTGTACGCGTATCATTCATCTTCTTGCTTTATGCACCAATAAAGAGAGCATAGTTGTCATTCTGAGTATAATGTGCATAGTCCCAAAATTTATTATTGATTGATTCATGATTATGCTATTGCTTGTTCTGAAATTACTTGTATCCCGTCACCCTTTGAACTTTAAAGGTGTCCTAGCATTTATGTTTTTCTACTCCATAAAGGACAAGCTGAGTGCCACTTTGTTATGTTTTGTCTATGCTAAAAAAATAAATAGTTACTTTCAGTGCACAGTTATTCATGATCCTTTGTTTGAGTTATTTTTATGTTATAACATAGTTGCTAAGTTCTATTGTTAGAATTATATCTATCATGCCTATGTGTAGAGTACTTTGATCCCAGCTCACAATGCTTTTACAATAACTTGATCAAGATTGTGTTGGCTTCATGTCACCTCAAAATTTATTTTTGTTATCACTTACCTACTCGAGGACGAGCAGGAGTTAAGCTTGGGGATGCTGATACGTTGCAAACGTATCTATAATTTTTGATGCTCTATGCTTGTTTTACACCAATTCCTATATGATTTGTTTACACTTTGTTGCACTTTTATACATTTTCCGGCACTAACCTATTGATAAGATGTCGCAGTGTCAGTTCCATCTTTTCTGCTGTTTTCTATTTCAGAAAAGTTATACAGGAAATATTCTCGAAATTGGATGAAACAAAAGCCGAAGTTCTTATTTTACCGTAACGAAGACGGAGTCCAGAGGAGAGACGGAGAGGCGCCACAGGGCGGCCACACTAGCCCTTAACGCGGCCCATCCCCTGGTCGCGTCATGTGGTGGTGTCGGACCCCCCAGGCGTCCACCGACCTTGCCCTTCCGCCTATTTATTCACGATCTCAGGAAAAAAACTAAACACCCGAGCCTCCATACACGAAAAGTTCCATCGCGACCGCCATCGCCGACCCTAGCTCGGGAGGGTTCGGTAGCTCTTCCCGGCACCCTACCGGAGGGGGAGATCATCACCGGAAGCCTCTACATCGCCATGCCCGCCTCCGAAGTGATGCGTGAGTAGTTCATCTCTGGACTACGGATCCATAGCAGTAGCTAGATGGTTGCCTTATCCAATTTGTGCCTGATGTTTAGATCTTGCGAGCTGCCTATCATGATCAAGATCATCTTTATGTAATGCTACATGTTGTGTTTGCTGGGATCTTATGAATATTGAATACTATGTTTAGATCGATTATATACTTGTCATATGTTATTCATGATCATGCATGCTCTTCGTTGCTAGTAGATGCTTTGGCCAAGTAAATGCTTGTAACTCCAAGAGGGAGTATTTATGCTCGATAGTGGGTTCATGCCTCTAATTTTCTAGAAGAGTGACAATAACTTCTAAGATTGTAGATGTGATGTTGCTACTAGGGAGAAAACAATAATGTTTTGTCTAGGGATAATTCTATTGTTTACTTTACACATATTGCTTAATGCGATAATCTGTTGCCTGCAACTTAATACTGGAAGGGGTTCGGACGATAGCCTGAAGGTGGCTTATTAGTCATAGACGCAGTTGGATTACGGTCTATGTAATATGTTGTCATGCCCAAATGAATCTGATAGTAATCATCTTGTCATGTATGGTCTTTATTCTGTCAATTGTCCAGCTGTAATCTTTTCACCCATCATGTCATTTATCTTTATGGAGAGACACCTCTAGTGAAGTGTGGACCCCAATCCTTTCTTTTACACTAATACAATCGTCATGTTCTGTTTACTTACTGGAAACAATGTTCTCTTTAATTCCACTGCAAACAAACATCTCTTTTCACACTATATAGTTAATCCTTTGTTTTCAGCAAAACCGGTGAGATTGACAACCTCACTGTAAGTTGGGCAAAGTAATTTGATTGTGTTGTGTGCAGGTTCCACGTTGTTGCTGACGCCGGTAGTGCGCCTTGCCACAAGTTAGCTAGCAACACCTTCAAAAGTCACGCCTTTCTCCTACTGGTCGATTAAACCTTGGTTTTTTACTGAGGGAAAACTTGCTAATGTGCTCATCATATACCTTCCTCTTGGGGTTCCCCAACGGTGTAAAATCTGCGCTCATCACACTACCATTTGCAGCGTCCATATATGTATTTCCAATCTCCTAGGACTTAAGAAGCATGTAACAACTTACCAGAAGTTTCAGACAATTAGGCATTTCACATATTGAGAGATGTCTCATGAAGGACACATTTTCAATATGGTTAGCTCTTTTGGCCATGATGTACTCAGTTGAGTTAATTTATTTGATTTTAGATGTTTTGTTTGATACTATATATATACCCTGCCAACTGAAAGTGTTGCACTACCCTCCATGTTATTCTAATTTCTCAGGACGCATGAAATAATTTACTGTTGAGTGGGACTAGACAATTAGGCGTCTCCGGGACAAAGAGCAAGTTCATGATCACATGATTTTGCTTCATCCGCTTAAAGATGATTATCAGAATGAACAGATTAGGCACGTTGAAGATGAATTGGCTACATCTATTAAGCAGATTACTAATTTTACCGCTGGATGGAATCAAAAAAATTCAGTTGCTTATGATGTTTTTTTGATCTTCGAAAGGTTGTGGCTGACAACTTTATCCCTACCTTGCCTGATGTAGATGGCCAAGATCAAGTGAACCTTGTTACAGGTGGACATGCAAGCCTTAGATCTTTTGCAGTCAGCTGAAGAAGCAGATGAAACCTTACTGGCAATTCAACACCCCCATGGTCATACAAACCCGACTCCGCAGAAGATGATCCTGAACTTCACCTAGCCTTACGATCTGAAAAAGAGAAGTCATCCATTACCAGCACGACTGCGATACTTTATTATGGGGAGAGTTTGGGATCTCTTCTAAGGATGACGTTTGTTGAGTCAGCAGCTAAACAAGTGTTGTGTTATGTGGTGTTGCTACTAGTTTGTAATATTGATAGCTAGGTTGTTCCATTATGACATAATGTTCGATCTGTTTATATGATGATATTTTGCAATAATTGTATTTTATTTGTACTTGTGCTCTGCTAGCCGCGCTGCCTCATTTTGACCAGACTGTCTTCTTCGCATATACGACCTTTACTCCAAAGATTAAGGCTTCATTATTTTTAGAAGTCAAGTTTGACTAAGCTTTCACCAAATATCATTAACATGCAAAATACAAAATTAATATCATTAAATAGATAATGGAAAATAGTTTACGTATGGTATCTACAAAACATTATATTTGTTGATAGATTGTTCTAAAAGTTTGACTTAAAAAAATAGCCTTAAGCTTTGGGATGGAGGTAGTACTACTATAAAAAGGTTGTCCGCCGTGGTTTGATGACCGCACCGTTGACCCTCTCTGAGCCGCCTTTTCGGGCTGTGCCACCATCCTCCCCGCCGCGCTCTACCCCGTCCCAGACGCACCACCGTCACCGACCTTCGCATGTATGTACATATCTAACATCCAGCAAGTAGAGGTTCAGATGTCATTTTTTTCAATATAACACCTTTATTTGGCTATTGCAGTGTAAGTAAGTCCGTGGTTTTTCTATGAAATGGAGACGACATCGCTCGATGCTTGTCTTGAACCGACATTGGAAAATGTCGGTGCGTGCTATGAGAGTTTTGTACATCATTATTCGGATTTCCACAGAATGCATCAAATTTGGATGGGATGCCACACTGACAAGAGTGGTTGAAACAAGCCCATCATTATTATATTACTACAATACTACAAGGTAGTACTAGTAGCCTTCGGTTGTGCTCTCCTAGCCGCGCTGCCTCATTCGACCAGACTATATTCTTTTTCTCATATATATATATACATATATATAAATATTGTTCGCTAAAGTTCGCTGACCGCACCGTCGCCCCTCCCCGTGCCGCCATCTTGGGCTGCGCCACCGTCCTCCCCTCCGAGTTCTCCCCCATCCCCGACACACCACCGTCAAGAACCACCGCATCAACCTTCGCAGGTATGTACATCTCCAACCTCCGGCGAGTAGAGAGGTTCATTGGTCATTTTATTCAATATAACCTTAATTTGGGAATTGCAGTGTGAGTAAGTTACTGGGTTTTCTAGGAAATGAAAACGGTGTCGCTCGATGCCTATATTGCATCGACGGATACATGGAAAGTGGAGACGGATGCTCTATATGCATCAGCGGAGACATGTAAGGCGGAGGCAGAGGCAAAGGCGAACGTGGTGGCTGGGCCGGGCCCGGGCGCTGTGGCGCTGGCAAATGCTCGTATTGAAGCGACATTTTTTTGGAAAGTTTTGGCGCGTGCTTCAAGAGTTTCGGCAGCGCAGCTGAGAGAACCATTGGAGGCTTCGAAGCTTCCTGCGTCAAAGCTTGGACGGAGACTTCATCTAAGGAGGCGCTTGTTGCATATGATCATGACTCGTCAACCCCTTTGTAAGTTCTACCTTCCCCAACTGCAATGAGGTTAGATTTGGTGGATTGGGTTTTTTGCCCAACCCAGACGTGATGATGCATTGAGATGTTTTTGTAATTTTGATGATGCATTGTGCTTCTTATGTAATTTGGATGATTCATTATGCTTTTTAGGTACTCCCTCCGATCCATTTTAACTGACTCAAATTTAGTACAACTTTGTACTAAATCCTAGTCAACTAAAAGGGATCAGAGGGAGTAATTTTTTCTGATGCACTGTCTAGTTCAAGATTTTTTGATGGTGATTTTTTTGATTTTTTCTGTCAACCTAATTAATGCTCTCTGCTGTTTAGCAAAAAGTTAGATGATGCATTGTACCGTTTACATATATATTTTACTCCGATGATGCATTTTGCGCTTTTAGCATTTTAGGTAATTTTTGCTGATTCCGCGAGCAATGTGGAAAATTTCGATGAAGAATTTTGCTATCAACTTAGATGATGCATTGTGATGTTTACATTATTTTAATTTTGCTGATGCATTGTCCTGTTTACATTATTTTGATTTTATTGATGCATTGTGCTATTTACATTATTTTGATTCTGCTGATGCATTGTATAGTTTAGGAAATTTTGAGGATGAATTAGATGATGCATTTTGCTGCTTAGTCAAGTTAGATGATGCGTTTTGTATACATAATTGTGACGATGCATTGTGTGATTTGCATAATCCTACCAGCTTCAGTCGAGAACACCCACAAAAATCAACGATCTGCGTGAAGATGTAGTCTCTCAGATTCTTGTCAGGCTTCCTCCCCATCCAACCTGCTTACTAACTGCATCAGGCACCAAGAAAGCATGGAGGCATGATACGTCTCTGACGTATCGATAATTTCTTATGTTCCATGCCACATTATTGATGATATCTACATGTTTTATGCACACTTTATGTCATATTCGTGCATTTTCTGGAACTAACCTATTAACAAGATGCCGAAGTGCCAGTTGCTGTTTTCTGCTGTTTTTGGTTTCAGAAATCCTAGTAAAGAAATATTCTCGGAATTGGACGAAATCAATGCCCAGGGTCCTATTTTGCCACGAAGCTTCCAGAAGACCGAAGAGGAGACGAAGTGGGGCCACGAGGCGGCCAGACTACAGGGCGGCGCGGCCTAGGTCTTGGCCGCGCGGCCCTGTCATCTGGGCCCCTCGTGACGCCCCTTGACCTGCCCTTCCGCCTACAAATAGCCTTCGTCGCGAAACCCCCAGTACCGAGAGCCACGATACGGAAAACCTTACTGAGACGCCGCCGCCGCCAATACCATCTCGGGGGATTCAGGAGATCGCCTCCGGCACCCTGCCGGAGAGGGGAATCATCTCCCGGAGGACTCTACGCCGCCATGGTCGCCTCCGGAGTGATGTGTGAGTAGTCTACCCCTGGACTATGGGTCCATAGCAGTAGCTAGATGGTTGTCTTCTCCCCATTGTGCTTAATTGTCGGGTCTTGTGAGCTGCCGAACATGATCAAGATCATCTATCTGTAATTCTATATGTTGCGTTTGTTGGGATCCGATGAATAGAGAATACTTGTTATGTTGATTATCAAAGTTATGTCTATGTGTTGTTTATGATCTTGCATGCTCTCCGTTACTAGTAGATGCTCTGGCCAAGTAGATGCTTGTAACTCCAAGAGGGAGTATTTATGCTCGATAGTGGGTTCATGTCTCCGTGAATCTGGGGAAGTGACAGAAATCTCTAAGATTATGGATGTGCTGTTGCCACTAGGGATAAAACATTGGTGCTATGTTCGAGGATGTAGTTACTGATTACATTACGCACAATACTTAATGCAATTGTCTGTTGTTAGCAACTTAATACTGGAGGGGGTTCGGATGATAACCTGAAGGTGGACTTTTTAGGCATAGATGCATGCTGGATAGCGGTCTACGTACTTTGTCGTAATGCCCAATTAAATCTCACTATACTCATCATAATATGTATGTGCATGGTCATGCCCTCTTTATTTGTCAATTGCCCAACTGTAATTTGTTCACCCAACATGCTATTTATCTTATGGGAGAGACACCTCTAGTGAACTGTGGACCCCGGTCCAATTCTCTATACTGAAATACAATCTACTGCAATACTCGTTCTACTGTTTTCTGCAAACAATCATCATCCACACTATACATCTAATCCTTTGTTACAGCAAGCCGGTGAGATTGACAACCTCGCTGTTTCGTTGGGGCAAAGTACTTGGTTTGTGTTGTGCAGGTTCCACGTTGGCGCCGGAATCCCTGGTGTTGCGCCGCACGACATCTCGCCGCCATCAACCTTCAACGTGCTTCTTGACTCCTACTGGTTCGATAAACCTTGGTTTCTAACTGAGGGAAACTTACTGCTGTACGCATCACACCTTCCACTTGGGGTTCTCAACGGTCGCGTGTTGTACGCGTATCAAGCTAAATTTCTGGCGCCGTTGCCAGGGAGATCAAGACACGCTGCAAGGGGAGTCTCCACATCCCAATCTCTTTACTTTGTTTTTGTCTTGCTTAGTTTTATTTACTACTTTGTTTGCTGCACTATATCAAAATACAAAAAAATTAGTTGCTAGTTTTACTTTATTTGCTATCTTGTTTGCTATATCAAAAACACAAAAAAATTAGTTACTTGTATCTGCTTTACTTATTTCAACATGTTTCCTTTTAATTTTACCGTAAAAAACATGCCAGTAGGACGTGGGTCTATAGTTGGGAGAAATAATATAGAAGAATTCTTCAACCATGTTAGTACTGTTGACGATTTTGAAGATAGACACTTGGTAGATCTTGCTCCTACTTATGAAATTGCTGCTGCTGCTCTAGTTCGCATGTTGGAAACTAAATTTGTTAATCTCAATCCTATAATCCAACACATGTTTCTTACACTCGGCGATATGGAAGAAGGAGAAAAGAAAGATTTTGTTTTAGAAACCCTTCTTAGAGAATTTGGTGGAATAGCAAGGGAGGCTAGAAAGGTCTTTGCTAAATATGATATGCTTGGTTCTTATACCAATTTTGTTAGTCTCCTTGAAAAGATGGATATGGATAGAATAAAGTACACTAATAATATTAATGATGGTGGGGAGATCAAAGCACCAATACCGTGCAAGCTCCTAGCGATGAATGATGCACTAGAAAATAACTATGCTTGGCTTGTTCCTGTAAATTTGTTTGATGAGAGTAGCAAGCCTAAGACTAATGAAAAGGGAGATGCTAAAACTTATGTATCCAATATACTATGCTTGGCTGAGAAAACTCCAAACCCCGCTGTAGGTGCACCACTCTCCGATAATACTTGATACACACTTTCTGCGCCTAGCTGAAAGGCGTTAAAGAAAAGCGCTTATGGGAGACAACCCATGTTTTTACTACAGTACTTTGGTTTTATTTTGTGTCTTGGAAGTTGTTTACTACTGTAGCAACCTCTCCTTATCTTAGTTTAGTGTTTTATTGTGCCAAGTAAAGTCGTTGATAGTAAAGTTCATACTAGATTTGGATTACTGTGCAGAAACAGATTTCTTTGCTGTCACGAATCTGGGCAAAATTCTCTGTAGGTAACTCAGAAAATTATGCCAATTTACGTGAGTGATCCTCAGATATGTATGCAACTTTCATTCAATTTGAGCATTTTCATTTGAGCAAGTCTGGTGCCTCGATAAAATTCGTCAATACGAACTGTTCTGTTTTGACAGATTCAGCCTTTTATTTCGCATTGCCAGTTTTGTTATGTTCGATGGATATTTCGATTCCGTTGACTTTCAGTAGCTTTGTGCAATGTCCAGAAGTGTTAAAAATGATTATGTCACCTCTGAACATGTATATTTTGATTGTGCACTAACCCTCTAATGAGTTGTTCTAAGTTTGGTGTGGAGGAAGTTTTCAAGGATCAAGAGAGGGAGATGATACAACATGATCAAGGAGAGTGAAAGCTCTAAGCTTGGGGATGCCCCGGTGGTTCATCGCTGCATATATCAAGAAGACTCAAGCGTCTAAGCTTGGGGATGCCCAAGGCATCCCCTTCTTCATCGACAACATTATCAGGTTCCTCCCCTGAAACTATATTTTTATTCCATCACAGCTTATGTGCTTTGCTTGGAGCGTCGGTTTGTTTTTGTTTTTGTTTTGTTTGAATAAAATGGATCCTAGCATTCACTTTGTGGGAGAGAGACACGCTCCGCTGTAGCATATGGACAAATATGTCCTTAGGCTCTACTCATAATATTCATGGCAAAGTTTCTTCTTCGTTAAATTGTTATATGGTTGGAATTGGAAAATGATACATGTAGTAATTGCTAAAATGTCTTGGATAATGTGATACTTGGCAATTGTTGTGCTCATGTTTAAGCTCTTGCATCATATACTTTGCACCCATTAATGAAGAAATACATAGAGCATGCTAAAATTTGGTTTGCATATTTGGTCTCTCTCTAAGGTCTAGATAATTTCTAGTATTGAGTTTGAACAACAAGGAAGACGGTGTAGAGTCTTATAATGTTTTCAATATGTCTTTTATGTGAGTTTTGCTGCACCGCTTCATCCTTGTGTTTGTTTCAAATAACCTTGCTAGCCTAAACCTTGTATTGAGAGGGATTACTTCTCATGCATCCAAAATACTTGAGCCAACTACTATGCCATTTGTGTCCACCATACCTACCTACTACATGGTATTTCTCCACCATTCCAAAGTAAATTGCTTGAGTGCTACCTTTAAACAATTCAAAATTTATTACCTCTGATTTGTGTCAATGTTTTATAGCTCATGAGGAAGTATGTGGTGTTTATCTTTCAATCTTGTTGGGCAACTTTCACCAATGGACTAGTGGCTTCATCCGCTTATCCAATAATTTTGCAAAAAGAGCTGGCAATGGGATTCCCAGTCCCAAATTAATTAATAAAAATAGACACTCCTCCATGGTATGTGATTGATTGGACGGCACCCGAAGGATTCGGTTAGCCATGGCTTGAGAAAGCAAAGGTGGGGAGGAGTGTCATCATAATAAAACTAAAATAAAAAGGCACTCCTTCATGGTATGAGATTGTTGGCAGGCACCCGAAGGATTCGGTTAGCCATGGTTTGTGAAAGAAAGGTTGGAAGGAGTGCCACACAAAAATAAAATAAAATGGGAGCCGCTCTTTGAAGGTTTGTCTGGCAAGGGGGTTAGAGTGCCCACTACCATTCGTTGACAACAACAAACACCTCTCAAAATTTTACTTTTATTGCTCTCTATATGTTTTCAAAATCAAAGCTCTAGCACAAATATAGCAATCGATGCTTTTCCTCTTTGAAGGACTTTTCTTTTACTTTTATGTTGAGTCAGTTCACCTATTTCTCTCCACCTCAAGAAGCAAACACTTGTGTGAACTATGCATTGATTCCTACATACTTGCATATTGCACTTATTATATTACTCTATGTTGACAATATCCATGAGATATACATGTTACAAGTTGAAAGCAACCGCTGAAACTTAATCTTCCTATGTGTTGCTTCAATGCCTTTACTTTGAATTATTGCTTTATGAGTTAACTCTTATGCAAGACTTATTGATGCTTGTCTTGATGTACTATTCATGAAAAGTCTTTGCTATATGATTCACTTGTTTACTCATGTCATATACATTGTTTTGATCGCTGCATTCACTACATATGCTTTACAAATAGTATGATCAAGGTTATGATGGCATGTCAATCTAGAAATTATCTTTGTTTATCGTTTACCTGCTCGGGACGAGCAGGAACTAAGCTTGGGGATGCTGATACGTCTCCGACGTATCGATAATTTCTTATGTTCCATGCCACATTATTGATGATATCTACATGTTTTATGCACACTTTATGTCATATTCCTGCATTTTCTGGAACTAACCTATTAACAAGATGCCGAAGTGCCAGTTGCTATTTTCTGCTGTTTTTGGTTTCAGAAATCCTAGTAAAGAAATATTCTCGGAATTGGACGAAATCAACGCCCAGGGTCCTATTTTGCCACGAAGCTTCCAGAAGACCGAAGAGGAGACGAAGTGGGGCCACGAGGCGGCCATACTACAGGGCGGCGCGGCCTAGGTCTTGGCCGCGCGGCCCTGTCATCTGGGCCCCTCGTGACGCCCCTTGACCTGCCCTTCCGCCTACAAATAGCCTTCGTCGCGAAACCCCCAAAGATGAGAGCCACGATACGGAAAACCTTGCGAGACGCCGCCGCCGCCAATCCCATCTCGGGGATTCGGAGATCGCCTCCGGCACCCTGCCGGAGGGGAATCATCTCCCCGGAGGACTCTACGCCGCCATGGTCGCCTCCCGGAGTGATGTGTGAGTAGTCTACCCCTGGACTATGGGTCCATAGCAGTAGCTAGATGGTTGTCTTCTCCCCATTGTGCTTAATTGTCGGGTCTTGTGAGCTGCCGAACATGATCAAGATCATCTATCTGTAATTCTATATGTTGCGTTTGTTGGGATCCGACGAATAGAGAATACTTGTTATGTTGATTATCAAAGTTATGTCTATGTGTTGTTTATGATCTTGCATGCTCTCCGTTACTAGTAGATGCTCTGGCCAAGTAGATGCTTGTAACTCCAAGAGGGAGTATTTATGCTCGATAGTGGGTTCATGTCTCCGTGAATCTGGGGAAGTGACAGAAATCTCTTAGATTATGGATGTGTTGTTGCCACTAGGGATAAAACATTGGTGCTATGTTCGAGGATGTAGTTACTGATTACATTACGCGCAATACTTAATGCAATTGTCTGTTGTTAGCAACTTAATACTGGAGGGGGTTCGGATGATATCCTGAAGGTGGACTTTTTAGGCATAGATGCATGCTGGATAGCGGTCTACGTACTTTGTCGTAATGCCCAATTAAATCTCACTATACTCATCATAATATGTATGTGCATGGTCATGCCCTCTTTATTTGTCAATTGCCCAACTGTAATTTGTTCACCCAACATGCTATTTATCTTATGGGAGAGACACCTCTAGTGAACTGTGGACCCCGGTCCAATTCTCTATACTGAAATACAATCTACTGTAATACTTGTTCTACTGTTTTCTGCAAACAATCATCATCCACACTATACATCTAATCCTTTGTTACAGCAAGCCGGTGAGATTGACAACCTCGCTGTTTCGTTGGGGCAAAGTACTTGGTTTGTGTTGTGCAGGTTCCACGTTGGCGCCGGAATCCCTGGTGTTGCGCCGCACTACATCTCGCCGCCATCAACCTTCAACGTGCTTCTTGACTCCTACTGGTTCGATAAACCTTGGTTTCTAACTGAGGGAAACTTACTGCTGTACGCATCACACCTTCCACTTGGGGTTCCCAACGGTCGCGTGCTGTACGCGTGTTGATGGCGTGTATTTCACACGTTCGTTGGGCAACCCCAAGAGGAAGGTATGATGCGCACAGCAGCAAGTTTTCCCTCAGAAAGAAACCAAGGTTTATCGAACCAGGAGGAGCCAAGAAGCACGTTGAAGGTTGATGGCGGCGAGATGTAGTGCGGCGCAACACCAGGGATTCCGGCGCCAACGTGGAACCTGCACAACACAACCAAAGTACTTTGCCCCAACGAAACAGTGAGGTTGTCAATCTCACCGGCTTGCTGTAACAAAGGATTAACCGTATTGTGTGGAAGATGATTGTTTGTAGAAAACAAGAGAACAAGTATTGCAAGAGATTGTATTTCAAGAAAGAGAATTGGACCGGGGTCCACAGTTCACTAGAGGTGTCTCTCCCATAAGACGAACAGCATGTTGGGTGAACAAATTACAGTTGGGCAATTGACAAATAAAGAGAGCATGACAATGCACATACATATCATGATGAGTATAGTGAGATTTAATTGGGCATTACGACAAAGTACATAGACCGCCATCCAACTGCATCTATGCCTAAAAAGTCCACCTTCAGGTTATCATCCGAACCCCTCCGCATTAAGTTGCTAACAACAGACAATTGCATTAAGTATGGTGCGTAATGTAATCAACAACTACATCCTTAGACATAGCATCAATGTTTTATCCCTAGTGGCAACAGCACAACACAACCTTAGAACTTTACATCAGCGTCCTGTGTCAATGCAGGCATGAACCCACTATCGAGCATAAGTACTCCCTGTTGGAGTTACAAGCATCTACTTGGCCAGAGCATCTACTAGTAACGGAGAGCATGCAAGATCATAAACAACACATAAGCATAACTTTGATAATCAACATAACAAGTATTCTCTATTCATCGGATCCCAACAAACGCAACATATAGAATTACAGATAGATGATCTTGATCATGATAGGCAGCTCACAAGATCCGACAATGATAGCACAATGGGGAGAAGACAACCATCTAGCTACTGCTATGGACCCATAGTCCAGGGGTAGACTACTCACACATCACACCGGAGGCGACCATGGCGGCGTAGAGTCCTCCGGGAGATGATTCCCCTCTCCGGCGAGGTGCGAGGCGATCTCCCGGATCCCCCGAGATGGGATCGGCGGCGGCGGCGTCTCTGGAAGGTTTTCCGTATCGTGGTTCTCAGATCGGGGGTTTTGTCACGGAGGCTATTTGTAGGCGGAAGGGCAGGTCAAGAGGCGGCACGGGGGCCCCACACCACAGGGCCGCGCGGCCAAGGGGGGGCCGCGCCGCCCTAGGGTGTGGCCCCCTCGTCGCCCCTCTTCGTCTCTCCTTCGGACTTCTGGAAGCTTCGTGGAAAAATAGGCCCCTGGGCTTTGATTTCGTCCAATTCCGAGAATATTTCCTTAATAGGATTTCTGAAACCAAAAACAGCAGAAAATAGCAACTGGCACTTCGGCATCTTGTTAATAGGTTAGTTCCAGAAAATGCACGAATATGACATAAAGTGTGCATAAAACATGTAGATAACATCAATAATGTGGCATGGAACATAAGAAATTATCGATACGTCGGAGACGTATCAGCATCCCCAAGCTTAGTTCTGCTCGTCCCGAGGGTAAAGCGATAACACGGATAATTTCTGGAGTGACATGCCATCATAATCTTGATCATACTATTTGTAAAGCATATGTAGTGAATGCAGCGATCAAAACAATGTGTATGACATGAGTAAACAAGTGAATCATATAGCAAAGACTTTTCATGAATAGCACTTCAAGACAAGCATCAATAAGTCTTGCATTAGAGTTAACTCATAAAGCAATAATTCAAAGTAAAGGCATTGAAGCAACACAAAAGAAGATTAAGTTTCAGCGGTTGCTTTCAACTTGTAACATGTATATCTCATGGATATTGTCAACATAGAGTAATATAATAAGTGCAATAAGCAAGTATGTAGGAATCAATGCACAGTTCACACAAGTGTTTGCTTCTTGAGGTGGAGAGAAATAGGTGAACTGACTCAACATTGAAAGTAAAAGAATGGTCCTCCATAGAGGAAAAGCATCGATTGCTATATTTGTGCTAGAGCTTTGATTTTGAAAACATGAAACAATTTTGTCAACGGTAGTAATAAAGCATATGCATCATGTAAATTATATCTTATAAGTTGCAAGCCTCATGCATAGTGTACTAATAGTGCCCGCACCTTGTCCTAATTAGCTTGGACTACCTGGATTATCACCGCAATACATATGCTTTAACCAAGTATCACAAAGGGGTACCTCTATGCCGCCTGTACAAAGGTCTAAGGAGAAAGCTCGCATTTGGATTTCTCGCTTTTGATTATTCTCAACTTAGACATCCATACCGGGACAACATAGACAACGAGATAATGGACTCCTCTTTTAATGCTTTAAGCATTCAACAACAATTAATTCTTTTCTCATTAGAGATTTGAGGATGTTTGTCCAAAACTGAAACTTCCACCATGGAGCATGGCTTTAGTTAGCGGCCCAATGTTCTTCTCTCACAATATGCATGCTCAAACCATTCAACTCAGTGTAGATCGCCCTTACTTCAGACAAGACGAACATGCATAGCAACTCACATGAAATTCAACAATGAGTTGATGGCGTTCCCCAGTAAACATGGTTATCGCACAACAAGCAACTTAATAAGAGATAAAGTGCATAATTACATATTCAATACCACAATAGTTTTTAAGCTATTTGTCCCATGAGCTATATATTGCAAAGGTGAATGATGGAATTTTAAAGGTAGCACTCAAGCAATTTACTTTGGAATGGCGGAAAATACCATGTAGTATAGGTAGGTATGGTGGACACAAATGGCATAGTGGTTGGCTCAAGTATTTTGGATGCATGAGAAGTATTCCCTCTCGATACAATGGTTTAGGCTAGCAAGGCTTATTTGAAACAAACACAAGGATGAACCGGTGCAGCAAAACTCACATAAAAGACATATTGAAAACATTATAAGACTCTACACCGTCTTCCTTGTTGTTCAAACTCAATACTAGAAATTATCTAGACCTTAGAGAAACCAAATATGCAAACCAAATTTAAGCATGCTCTATGTATTTCTTCATTAATGGGTGCAAAGCATATGATGCAAGAGCTTAAACATGAGCACAACAATTGCCAAGTATCACATTACCCAAGACATTTATAGCAATTACTACATGTATCATTTTCCAATTCCAACCATATAACAATTTAACGAAGGAGAAACTTCGCCATGAATACTATGAGTAGAAACCAAGGACATACTTGTCCATATGGTACAGCGGAGCGTGTATCTCTCCCATAAAGCGAATGCTAGGATCCATTTTATTCAAACAAAACAAAAAACAAAAACAAACCGATGCTCCAAGAAAAAGCACATAAGATGTGATGGAATAAAAATATAGTTTCAGGGGAGGAACCTGATAATGTTGTCGATGAAGAAGGGGATACCTTGGGCATCCCCAAGCTTAGACGCTTGAGTCTTCTTGATATATGCAGGGGTGAACCACCGGGTGCATCCCCAAGCTTAGAGCTTTCACTCTCCTTGATCATGTTGCATCATACTCCTCTCTTGATCCTTGAAAACTTCCTCCACACCAAACTCGAAACAACTCATTAGAGGGTTAGTGCACAATATAAATTGACATATTCAGAGGTGACACAATCATTCTTAACACTTCTGGACATTGCATAATGCTACTGGACATTAGTGGATCAAAGAAATTCATCCAACATAGCGAAAGAGGCAATGCGAAATAAAAGGCAGAATCTGTCAAAACAGAACAGTTCGTATTGACGAATTTTAAAATGGCACCAGACTTGCTCAAATGAAAATGCTCAAATTGAATGAAAGTTGCATACATATCTGAGGATCATGCACGTAAATTGGCTTAATTTTCTGAGCTACCTACAGGGAGGTGGACTCAGATTCGTGACAGCAAAGAAATCTGGAACTGTGCAGTAATCCAAATCTAGTACTTACTTTTCTATCAACGGCTTAAGTTGGCACAACAAAACACAAAACTAAGATAAGGAGAGGTTGCTACAGTAGTAAACAACTTCCAAGACACAAAATAAAAACAAAATACTGTAGGTAAAAACATGGGTTGTCTCCCATAAGCGCTTTTCTTTAACGCCTTTCAGCTAGGCGCAGAAAGTGTGACTCAAGTATTATCAAGAGATGAAGCATCAACATCATAGTTTGTTCTCATAATAGAATCAAAAGGTACCTTCATTCTCTTTCTAGGGAAGTGTTCCATACCTTTCTTGAGAGGAAATTGATATTTTATATTACCTTCCTTCATATCAATGGTAGCACCAACAGTTCGAAGAAAAGGTCTTCCCAATATAATGGGACAAGATGCATTGCATTCAATATCCAAGACAACAAAATCAACGGGAACAAGATTATTGTTAACGGTAATGCGAACATTATCAACTTTACCCAAAGGTTTCTTTGTAGAATGATCAGCAAGATTAACATCCAAATAACAATTTTTCAGCGGTGGCAAGTCAAGCATATTATAAATTTTCTTAGGCATAACAGAAATACTTGCACCAAGATCACATAAAGCATTACAATAAAAATCTTTAATCTTCATCTTAATGATGGGCTCCCAACCATCCTCTAACTTTTTAGGAATAGAGGCTTCACGCTCTAGTTTCTCTTCTCTAGCTTTTATGAGAGCATTTGTAATATGATGCGTGAAAACCAAATTTATAGCACTAGCATTAGGACTTTTAGCAAGTTTTTGCAAGAACTTTATAACTTCAGAGATGTGGCAATCATCAAAATTCAAACCATTATAATCTAAAGTAATGGGATCATCATCCCCAATGTTGGAAAAAATTTCAGCAGCTTTATCACAGGCAATTTCAGCAGTTTTAGCAGTTTCAGGCAGTTTTTCGCGCTTTGCATTCGAAGTGGAAACATTGCTAACACCAATTCTTTTATTAATATGAGTAGAAGGTGCAGCAACATGTGTAGCATTAGCATTACTAGTGGTGGTAATAGTCCAAACTTTAGCTACATTCTTCTCTTTAGCTAGTTTTTCATTTTCTTCTCTATCCCATCTAGCACGCAGTTCAGCCATTAATCTTATATTCTCATTAATTCTAACTTGAATGGCATTTGCTGTAGTAACAATCTTATTATGATGATTTTCATTAGGCAAAACTTTCGATTTCAAAAGATCAACATCAGCAGCAAGACTATCGACTTTAGAAGCAAGTATATCAATTTTCCCAAGCTTTTCTTCAACAGATTTGTTAAAAGCAGTTTGTGTACTAATAAATTCTTTAAGCATGGCTTCAAGTCCAGGGGGTGAATTCCTATTATTGTTGTAAGAATTTCCATAAGAATTACCATAGCCGTTGCCATTATTATAAGGATATGGCCTATAGTTGTTACTAGAATTGTTCCGGTAAGCATTGTTGTTGAAATTATTATTTTTAATGAAGTTTACATCAACATGTTCTTCTTGTGCAACCAATGAAGCTAATGGAACATTATTAGGATCAATATTAGTCCTATCATTCACAAGCATAGACATAATAGCATCAATCTTATCACTCAAGGAAGAGGTTTCTTCGACAGAATTTACCTTCTTACCTTGTGGAGCTCTTTCCGTGTGCCATTTAGAGTAGTTGATCATCATATTATCAAGAAGCTTTGTTGCTTCACCAAGAGTGATGGACATAAAGGTACCTCCAGCAGCTGAATCCAATAAATTCCGTGAAGAAAAATTTAGTCCTGCATAGAAGGTTTGGATGATCATCCAAGTAGTCAGTCCATGGGTTGGGCAATTTTTAACTAGAGATTTCATTCTTTCCCAAGCTTGAGCAACATGTTCAGTATCTAATTGTTTAAAATTCATTATGCTACTCCTCAAAGATATAATTTTAGCAGGGGGATAATATCTACCAATAAAAGCATCCTTGCATTTAGTCCATGAATCAATACTATTCTTAGGCAGAGATAGCAACCAATCTTTAGCTCTTCCTCTTAATGAGAAAGGGAACAATTTTAGTTTAATAATATCACCATCTACATCTTTATATTTTTGCATTTCACATAGTTCAACAAAATTAGTAAGATGGGCAGCAGCATCATCAGAACTAACTCCAGAAAATTGATCTTTCATGACAAGATTCAGTAAAGCAGGTTTAATTTCAAAGAATTCTGCTGTAGTAGCAGGTGGAGCAATAGGTGTGCATAAGAAATCATTATTATTTGTGGTTGTGAAGTCACACAACTTAGTATTTTCAGCGTTGGCCATTTTAGCAACAGTAAATAAAGCAAACTAGATAAAGTAAATGCAAGTAAACTAATTTTTGTGTGTTTTTGATATAGCGAACAAGATAGCAAGTAAAGTAAAACTAGCAACTAATTTTTTTGTATTTTGATTTAGTGCAGCAAACAAAGTAGTAAATAAAACTAAGCAAGACAAAAACAAAGTAAAGAGATTGAGAAGTGGAGACTCCCCTTGCAGCGTGTCTTGAACTCCCGCAACGGCGCGGAAAATATGCTTGATGGCGTGTATTTCACACGTTCGTTGGGCAACCCCAAGAGGAAGGTATGATGCGCACAGCAGCAAGTTTTCCCTCAGAAAGAAACCAAGGTTTATCGAACCAGGAGGAGCCAAGAAGCACGTTGAAGGTTGATGGCGGCGAGATGTAGTGCGGCGCAACACCAGGGATTCCGGCGCCAACGTGGAACCTGCACAACACAACCAAAGTACTTTGCCCCAACGAAACAGTGAGGTTGTCAATCTCACCGGCTTGCTGTAACAAAGGATTAACCGTATTGTGTGGAAGATGATTGTTTGCAGAAAACAGTAGAACAAGTATTGCAGTAGATTGTATTTCAGTAAAGAGAATTGGACCGGGGTCCACAGTTCACTAGAGGTGTCTCTCCCATAAGACGAACAGCATGTTGGGTGAACAAATTACAGTTGGGCAATTGACAAATAAAGAGAGCATGACAATGCACATACATATCATGATGAGTATAGTGAGATTTAATTGGGCATTACGACAAAGTACATAGACCGCCATCCAACTGCATCTATGCCTAAAAAGTCCACCTTCAGGTTATCATCCGAACCCCCTCCAGTATTAAGTTGCTAACAACAGACAATTGCATTAAGTATGGTGCGTAATGTAATCAACAACTACATCCTTAGACATAGCATCAATGTTTTATCCCTAGTGGCAACAGCACAACACAACCTTAGAACTTTCTCATCCTTGTCCCAGGTGTCAATGCAGGCATGAACCCACTATCGAGCATAAGTACTCCCTCTTGGAGTTACAAGCATCTACTTGGCCAGAGCATCTACTAGTAACGGAGAGCATGCAAGATCATAAACAACACATAAGCATAACTTTGATAATCAACATAACAAGTATTCTCTATTCATCGGATCCCAACAAACGCAACATATAGAATTACAGATAGATGATCTTGATCATGATAGGCAGCTCACAAGATCCGACAATGATAGCACAATGGGGAGAAGACAACCATCTAGCTACTGCTATGGACCCATAGTCCAGGGGTAGACTACTCACACATCACACCGGAGGCGACCATGGCGGCGTAGAGTCCTCCGGGAGATGATTCCCCTCTCCGGCAGTGGTGCCGGAGGCGATCTCTGGATCCCCAAGATGGGATCGGCGGCGGCGGCGTCTACGGAAGGTTTTCCGTATCGTGGTTCTCTGTCCGGGGGTTTCGTCACGGAGGCTATTTGTAGGCGGAAGGGCAGGTCAAGAGGCGGCACGGGGCCCCACACCACAGGGCCGCGCGGCCAAGGGGGCCGCGCCGCCCTAGGGTGTGGCCCCCTCGTCGCCCCTCTTCGTCTCTCCTTCGGACTTCTGGAAGCTTCGTGGAAAAATAGGCCCCTGGGCTTTGATTTCGTCCAATTCCGAGAATATTTCCTTACTAGGATTTCTGAAACCAAAAACAGCAGAAAACAGCAACTGGCACTTCGGCATCTTGTTAATAGGTTAGTTCCAGAAAATGCACGAATATGACATAAAGTGTGCAGAAAACATGTAGATAACATCAATAATGTGGCATGGAACATAAGAAATTATCGATACGTCGGAGACGTATCACGTGTCAAGGCAATATATGGGAATAAATTATTTCAGAAAGCTAACTGTATCACACAGCGGAACCCATTGCTAGGATTTTTCACGAACAACTTCGAGGACAATCGATTCATCACAGACCATGATCTTTACCCAGTCATCTTTCTGAAGCTGGCAATCCCGTCTCAACTGAACAGTCCCAAAATCTATGTCCTGGGATGCCGCGATGGTATGGTGCTACTCAATTCTACAGCATACAGAGGATATATATCAGTCTAGGATCCAATTAGGCAAGTTCTCACAGCGATACCAGAACTATTATTGCGGCAGAATCACAGAATTGAAAGCGGCGCAATTCTCTGTTTGAGAAACAACTCTTAACCGTTTACATATTGTTGCAAGTTCTCGATTGTTTGGATAACAACTACAAGTTACGAAGCACATGCTCATATCTACTCATTAGATTCAAAATAATGGGATTTTTTTTTAGCTCGATCAACTCCGATGCTGTCAGAGATTGACCACAGACCGGCAATTCTCATAGGCGGTATTTTGTACTGGCCAACAAACTCTAGATATATCATTGCGCTTGACCATGCAAAGAAGGCTCTGAAATATATTGAGTTCCCTCATGAGACTTATGATATATTCAGGCTTAACCTTCACATCTTCAAGGGACATAATGGAGATGTTGCCCTTGCGGTTATAAGAGACTTCACCCTACAAACATGGGTCAGTACAAGATCATCAACATGCAATCACGAGTCATGGACACGTCATATAAATTTTGAATTGAATACTTGTCTTGCCCTTGACACACCATTTCCATATCATGGGAAACATGCAGTAAGGTTACTCTGCGTATTAGAGGACAAAACTGAGCTGGTTGTATGGGCAAAGGAGGGAGTATTCCAATTAGATATGAGTTACTGTCAGTGGAGAAAGTACAATTCTGCTAGACGTTGGTGCACTTTACATCCCTACTCAGTGAGACTGGGTTAGTCATTCATATGTAACCTTTGCATTCATTCACATATGACTTTTGCTGATCAATTTTTTCATTTCCTGATAGTAACCGACTTGATTCATAGTGAAACATCAAGGACACGAAAAGAACGCGCTGTCAGGAACCCATCGATCTAATTCAAAGTTCAACATCCATAAGAGAAACATAAGTCGCATATGAAGGAGCAAGGCTTGTTTGGGCAAGACGTGATAGCCTAGCTTTTGTTTGGTCTGATGTCTATTAGTTTTCGTTCCGGTGAAAATGACGCTGCACCATTTGTTTGTGCTAGAGATCCATAGTGGTAGCTGCTAGTATGTTGGCGCTGTCTGATGTCTGCTTGTTTTGAAGGCATATATATGCCACGAAACCTTTGTTTTATGTGATAAAACGGTCATCTCTGGATGTATATGCCCATGTTCCGATGAAACCTTGTTTCTGATCTGTACATATATTTGAGTCATTCTGTGTTTTGTTTTATGATGGGCGGGAGTATTTGTTTTACTACACCATTGTTTTATCCGAATTGTATTACTCACTCTATTCAAAAAATTAGCGGCTCACTTTTTTTCCGTGAAGACATATCTAGCTGAAATCATGTCTAGACAAAGTTTAGTCACTTATGTATGGACTGGGGTAGTATTATTTATGTTGTGCTCCATGTAGAAAAGGACCCAATTTTATTTGAAGATATGGTATGTATGATTTGTGGATGGGTCCTCGGGCTTGAATTCCCGAGCAGAGCAGCACACTACCAAATTTATACTCCATAGTTATTATTTACTTCAACAACAGTCAAATTAAAAATCTCTATCGAGAGGTGTAACCTCCCGCCAATTAAACCCAAAATATTGGGTACGCGTGTCTGAATTGAAGTTTGGAGAAAATGGGTGTCGTCGTGGTGAACAGACAGATGTCATAGGATGGCTTAAGTTGGGGCCGAATGTGCGCTAGAGGATTCGGGGGAGGGTTTTGGTAACTACGGGATGTATTCCGGATGGATTGCCGGTATGTTTCCTGAAGAACTTGGCCTTGGCCAGAGGTTGAAGAAGAAGAACACAAGCTCTAACTCAACTTTGGATCTCTCTATTCCATGCTCGAATCAGGTTACAGGTTCTCAGAAACTAGAGGGACGTACCCGCGTTAGGGTGTACCCCCTCTCCTTATATAGTGGAGAGGGTGGCTAACAGAGCAAGAAACCCTAATGGCATCTTTGACTAGACAAACTACTTTACAAAGCCACTTTGGCCCAGGTGACACTGGTTATGACTTTAATCAGGAGGTGGTGACCTCTGCCGGTATCTTTTACGTCATCTTCAGCTTTAGCCTCAGAGCTTCGATTAAAGCTGAAGTGCTTCACTCATCCTTGTCCTCTAGCTCTTGAGAGAATCTTTGACCAGCCTGCTGACGTGCTACAGTGTAGCCCATACCGGTAGTCCGGTACATTCCTAGCCTATTCCGGTATACCCCTTCCGGGATACCGGCATAGATTCACTTAGCCACAAGCTTAACTCCATTGTCCGGAATAACCTTTAAACCGGTACCTAACCAGCCTAAACTAGGCAAGTTCGGCATGCCTTTGGCATACCGGGGGTCATCCCCCCAAAATTTGTCCCCGAAGCTGGTATAGTCCGGCGGATCCTATCCGACAGACCATGCCAGGTTTCCATCTCTTAACGTACCGGTTTAGAACCAGCCGGTATCTTTGCCGAACCTCTCTTCATACCGGTCTCTTCCGGTACCTTTGTCATTAAATTCTCCTCGACGAAGTCAAGAATATCTCGGAAACAATACTTGTCAGAGACATGCGTACTGTTTCTGACGCGCCAGTGTCAGGGGTCACTTCCCTTCGACTTCCACTCCTGCACTTAATGCGCCACACCGGATCCCCGGTGCCGTTCAGGATCCATGTGGCCTCCCTGTGGCGTCTCATTTTTTACGCGTGTATCTTCGCGACACGTTGCAGCCCACGAGGCAAAGCGTCGTGGCCCAGCGGTTTCTAGCCCACGAACCCCTTCTCTATTTAAGGGCACGACAGTTCCCCTTCGTCTTCTTTCTCGCCTTCACACCTTCCTGCGCACTTAGAGCCTCTGCCCTTCGTGCTTCCTTCGCCGTCGCTCACCGCTGAGAGCTTACTCTCCGATGAACTCTCGAAGAAGCTCCGCAGGGCTCTGCCCCGCCGAGACTCACCGCGACCCCTCCGCGCTCTCCGCCTTGAGCACTGCAGGTCCATCTCTCCCTCATCTTCTTCATTCTTCGCCTTCAACCGCCAGCTCGCCGAACTCCGGCGGTTGTCGCCTCCGTCATCCTTCGCCGCCACCAGGTTAGCCTCGCGGCCTCAGTAACTCTTCTCCTCTTTCCTGCATTACCTTTGGGGCCGGTAGCGTATTTATTTCCTCTTTTCTTTTGCTTTTTCTCTTACTCGTAGATCTTTGCGAGAAGCTAGATCCAGGGAAAAGTGTTTATAGGTAGATCTGAAATCTTTTGACCAGTATGTCTTCCGCGGAATACCTAACGGGATCTTCCGCCAGCAGTCATCATACCGAGATCCCCACCACCTCTTCCGGGGAGGATACTTCAGCTGACCGCGTATCCGATGGGCTCGAAGCGGATCTGGCCCAGATGGGAGACGATGCCGGTAGCTCAGCTCAAGATATCGGTGATCTTGGGATGGAAGCCGGCAGCTCGAGCCAGGGCCCCGCCGCTCAATCTTCCGCGTCTAACCTTGATTCTTATACACGCGGGGCTTGGAAGGGCTCCGACATAAAGCAACCAGAAATCGATTGGCTCTACCGCCCCCGCAGGATACCGGCAGAGGTGTCTTGCCGGATTCATGGCAACGAACTGGAGCCCGTGCCAGAGAGCGGAGAGTACGTAGTGTTTGCTGCTCATTTTGAGCGCGGCTTTGGCTTACCGGCCTCAAATTTCTTCCGCCGGTTTCTTGATTTCTACGAACTCCAACCCCATCATCTTCCTGGCAACGCCATCTTTTATCTTTCTTGCTATGTTTCTTTCATGGAGGCCTACGTCAGCCTTCTTCCAACTATCGAAGCTTTTGCTCGCTTCTTCAGTCTTCGGATCAATTCGATCCAAGACAGAAAACTTCCCAAGCCTAAACCTCCGGTCCAGTGTGGGGATTCCATTGTTAGCGCACGCCCAGGGAGTCCCTTCTACAAGTTTTCTGGTCTGGAGTCATGCCGGGCATGGCAACAGACCTTCTTTTACGTGAAGAATAAGGGCACCTCTGATTTTATTAATCTGCCGACTTACGCTCCCGGAGTGCCCTCGAGGGCCAACTGGAGGCACAATCCAGGAAACACCCATATCGAGACCAACCGGATTGTCCGATTTACGGAGCAGCTTGTGGTAACCCAGCGTACCACTGCATGGTGTAGTACACAAGTCGTTGACATAAAACAAGTGAAACACCGTTCCACCCATATTACATCTCTCAGAGTGGTACAACAGAAACATATGCGAGTCCAAGGTATGTCTATAGAAGTACACACGAACTGTTTACATAAGATCCACACAGCCTCCTACTTTACAGTGAGGTAAAACTTCAAATAAGCTCCAGAAGAACGACTCATAGTCTATCTTATAGCTAACTCAAGTTTAAGAGCTAATTGGCTTGCTATAGAACTCTAGCTATTTAGGTGCTAGGATTAGGGAAAGGTTCCCTTCTATTACTAGTCTAGGTTTCCATCATGGCTGATGCAGAAGTTGACTCCATTGACTTCTTTGATTGGATTCTTCATCTTGTTGCAGTTGACTCCTTTGTCTTCGAGTTCCACGGTAGTTTCTCCTTCGGTGCCTTGATCTAAGAAGGGGGTTCAAACGAGATAGAATGAGTACGAGCGTACTCAGCAAGTTCATATTAGGAAATATGTGTATCATGCACTAGCTACAGCCATAGACCAGAAAGTCATAGGCCAATGCAAGTTTTTGTAATCATTTCTTCCAAAGGTTTATTTTATTCTGAAAACTATGCCCGTCAGTCTTCACAGGTTGAACAGAACTTCGTGGAGTTCCTTTCCTGCCGCGTTCGCAGTTCCCTTCCCGGAACAGGGAGTGACAGCCACAATTTGATACACTCTGCAGAGGTGCGTTACTTTTCCCACAAGAGATCTCACCCTTTTTGCCATCCGCAGGGACTTGCCCCCGTTCACACTTCCTTTGGTGTGAGGCCAGGTATAAAGATCCAAGCCCACACCACCTTCTCCGCGACTGCAAACCCACCCTTTTGTCCAACCGTACACCCCCAGTAGACTTCCCCGATAATACGGCTTTACTCACGGTGTACTCCGGACAATCCTTCATAGATCGTAGAGCCATCATCACTAATGGATGGGGATTTAAAAGGCTATCCCAACCTACGGCAGTGCCTCCAACACCCCGCCGGCTCTACCAATCCGTTGGCGTGCAGAAGGGAAAAGATACGGCTGGCTTCCCCAGAGCCATTATAAATCTCATGGTCAACGCGGTTTGTACGGCGCTAGAATCACTGGACGGCATTGGTAATTAATCCTAGGGTGATATAACCCATGCAATGGAACCTCCACCATATCAACACATACCACGGTTCCATTGCCCACCACATAGTCATATTCATAATTGTAAAATAATACTTTGCTTTTCAATGCATGAGTGATAAGTATAGTACTTTGCATATAATTTGATACAAATAATCAAATGACATGAGCAAGCGATGAACTTGCCTTTCTTGACTGCAAGATTATGCAGGCAAAAGCTTCGATACGTGATAACTCCAAATTCTGAAATACCATCATCGTCCGGTAAGGACAATGTTTAAAGAACTGGCAAGGATGCTATAATGCATAATATGAGATGCAATCGTCCCGAGCGTAACCTAATCTCGATGATTTAAGTTTGATGAGTTGTAAAGATTTCTTTAGGGTTGGTTGCACTTTTAGAATGGTTCTCAAACAAGGTTCTTATTAGGGTTTGGTTATATTAGTATCCTAATCAAGTGATATAAGACATCATAACAATCATACTCATAAAGAATAATGATGGAATAATATGTAAAGAACAGTTGTCAATTTTAAGTTCTACAGAACATGGTTGATGATTACTTCTACTATACTTCAAAAGAATAACTTTTGAAGAACATGTTGTTTAAGGAGTAATGAGTATAAAGAAGGATTAGGGCTTTTAAGGTTTGATTGACATCTGTACTTCAAAAGAATAACTTTTGAAGAACAGGTTAAATAAGAATATGAACTTCTCTACATAGGAGCTATGGCTTTCTAGGGTTTACTATTGAATTCATTTAGTTCTCTAATAGGAACTAGTTGGGTTCTTAAATAGAATTGGTCTATATGTAGCAAGTATTAGCAGGTGTATTACTATGGTTGATTATGGGTATCATATCTAAGAATGATGGTCAAGATAGTTCTATAGATTACCTATTAGGGTTTACTATGGTTTCACAATTGCTTCACTGAGTAATCTCTAATGGTTTCTAAGCTAAGTGGCTTATCATTTTCTAAGTAGGGTGTAGTGGAATAGGAGCATGTGTTGTGAATTGCTACACAAGGTTGGTACTAGGGTTTATCCTTATGGTTCTACTAAATTATGATGGTTGAAGTTGATTCTAATGGTATGGTATGTAGGATTGATGATCAATGGTGCTAACATGTGGTAACAAGCTAGGGTTTATACCTAAGTGATACTAGTGAATCATATAGGTTTTAATTAAGAATAGGAACATGAAATGATAATCTCATGTGACTTGGTTTATGCTAATGGATCATAAGCATGCATTCATTGGTTACTTATCAAGGTTCTACAAGTAAAGTTGAAATTCACATGATCACATGTGATAAGTAACTAGGGTTTTATAGGTATAGATGTAACTTATATGATCACATGGGCTAAACCCCTAGGATTTTAGGGTTGCACTAATTTAGGATGATCACATGGAATAATGAGATCAAGGTTCTTATTCAAATTGAAACTAGGGTTTCTAAATTATGGTACATCTCCTAAAATGCTGATTAATAATAGAGTTGTGGTTACTAATTACTTTGAATCAAAATTAGAAATGGTTTGACATTTCATTAATTTTCACAAGATTTAATAATTAGAGCAACTTCTATTTAGGTTTCATTAAGAATCAGGGTTTAATAATTGTTGTTAGGGTTTAAAATAATTAACTTGTCAACTAAAGATGTTTAAGTAAATAAGTTTTGATTTACCAAAATAATATTGACTTATAATATTTTCTTGAGTTATTACTATTTAAAGAAAATAGAAAATAGTAATTTGCAAATTAGGGTTTATGAATTACCACTAATAATTAAGTTAATGCAAATATGATAAATAAAATTAATCTAAACATTTTACTTAGTTACTGAATAGTTAAAATTTAATTTTGAAACTTCACTAATTATTGAATTCAAATTGTATTTTAAATAATTGAAATAGCATAATTAATAAGGTTAAAAATAAGTGAATTTTTATTTTCACACACATTTTTGTTTTATATTTTATTTGAATAGAGTTTATTTTTTTGAGCATTTTGATATATTATTCATATTTTTCTGAGTTGAAATGAAATTTCTATGATTTTGCAAAGTTTCATCAATTTACTGGTTTTAAAATTAAAGAGAAATACTAAAGCTACCGCTTCGTACTCTAGCTACAGAGACTGACCCGTGGGGCCAATGGACACGTAGGCTGCCAGCTGGGCTTGGACCGAGTCAACAAGAGAAACAAACCCCACCGGCCATGTCACCTCGCCGGAGGGTCTCCGGCGATCGACGGCGACGGTGTTTCTGGCGATCTAGAGCTCCCCGGGAAGAGCGGCTTGTTGCGTTTGAACGAAAAGACGATGGCGAATCTACTGGTGGCAGCGCCCCCTCGAAATGGTCACCGGAGCTAGCTCCGGCAACGAGGTCTGCGGCGGCGAGCTCCGGCCAAAACGCAAAATGAAGCTAGGATGAAAGATAAATCGAGATAAAAGGCTCCAGAGGTGCGGAATCTCACTCTGATGATGATGATGTGCTCGACGGGGTGGATGGAGGACGGAGACGAGCTCTAGCTCACCATTCCCGGCGATGTGCTGCAAGGGGAAAAACTCAAATTGGCATCACCCTGGGCTCCCCTACTCGATTCCTTCCATGAGGATGATCTGCAGGCTCTGGCGCATCCTCCAAGCCACTCGACGGTCTCCGGGGTGCTCTCAATCGACGGCTAGCCGGAGAACGGCCGTCGGTGATGTTTGTTGATTGCGAGAGATATAAAGGATTTGGGAAGGAATGGATGGGCGGTGAAGCTTTAGGGTTTCCAGGGGAAGCTCTTGGCCTATTTATAGAGCTCGAGGCGATCAGGATTGACGACGCGACGGCGGCGTCTGGCCGAGATGCACGGCAATGGCGGCGTTAGTTCTGGGCGTGAATCTTGACGTAGTTGGATAGGACGGACGCGAGAAGAGTTGGGCGTAGCTCTGGGTGTCTCTGCGGCGTCCAGCTTCATCCCTATCGCCAACGGTGAGGTGGCCGGGGTGCTCCTGTGCGCTGTCGTCGTTGGAGAAGACGACGACGCTCCTTTTCTTCCTCGATGAATCGGTAAGGTGGGTTGGGTCGTTTTCTTTGGTGGGCTGGGCTGGTGCTGGACCTGGTCGACGTGGTGGTGATGGGCTGCACAGCCAGGTAAGCCAGGTGAGCTTTCCCTCTCTTTCTTATTTCAAATTTCTATTTTCTGTTTATATTTCCTGGTTTCTATTTGGTATTTGAATTCACATTTGAATTCTGTTTTATTTTACAGGTTCTAAAATACTTGAGTATCAAGATAATTTGATAATCATGCCTACTGCATGGTTTTGTTATTTTCAACAACTAGTTTGGTTAGGGTTTAATTTAGATCTTGTGAGACTTGAATTAAATAGAAATGGTTTAAGTATTTATCTCAACTCTTTAAATTTGGAAATCAAACCTATTTTGAATGATTTGAAGTTATAACCAGTGCATAGTGAACATGTCATTAAGTTTTGTTATTACTTAACAATATTGATGGTTCCATGTATTTTATATTAGGGTTAGAGTTTTAAATTAATTGATAATGAGAATGAGATGAATTCATCATTTTATGTGAGGGATTATTTCTTAGGGTTTAAGAAGATGGTTGGATTTACTCTATGTTAAATAATCTTGCTTAGCAATTCTGGCTTGGCTTACTTGAAATAGATCCCAAGCTCATCATGATTAATTTAACTACTTATATGAATACTATTTTATTTGGTTCACTAAACAAGGTATTTGGATAGCAAAGTAAAATGGAATATCGATTTCTTTCTACTCCCAAATGGCATTAGTCTTTAAGTATATATGGCTTGGGTTATTACATGTGATCCATGATTCACAAGTTAGAACATCATATTTTATGTAGGTGAATTCTAATTGAAAGGGTTAGAGTTTTAGGAATACTTTACTAATTGAAGTATTAAAATAGGCATGAGGCATGGCAGGGTTCTAATTATAATCCAAGTTAATCCATGGGTTGGAATTCAAATGTAGTTTAGGGTTTAAGTAGTGATCACCAATGTGATACACAACTAGGATTAGAATATGAGCATAAGCTTTGGTTATGTTTCACTAATGGAACATGGCTCTCATCTACAAGATTAAAGGTTGGTTTAAACAACTAAGATGTAATACTACTCTAAAATTCTCTAGGATAGACATGGCTATGGTTAGCATCTATAATCTCTCTCACTTCTAAATGTCTTGTAATAGCCTAAGGTCCTACTCAAGATATGATGATATGATCCTCTAAATATATTATTTGCCTAGGGATTCTACCTTGCAATATTATGTAGCTTGTTCTTCAGGAAATCTGATAAACCTGCATCTTGTGGTATGCCTCCACCTCCTAGCTTCTTCATCTTGATCCTAACTAATTCACATGGAGTGGCTCTATGTGTTTGTTCCCATGTATCATGGTACTTGATGAGCAAATGGATGAAGGGTGTGGCTCTATTTATAGGCTTGGGAAAGCTCTAGCATCATGACACATAGGTGGTGACTCTTGTGTTGGTTTGATGAGTAAGGTGCTTGGGTGTCATGCCCTCATCCATAGCAATCCTTTGAGCATGAGGTGGCATAGCTTGGAAAGCAAGTCATGTAGATATTTTCATCCTATGTGGCAAGATCATTATCCTCTCATATGATCTATTTTCGGATAGCCAAGTGGCATTTGTTACTAAATATCTTGTGGATGGTTTCGTTATTGTGGACGAGTCACTATATCATATTGGATTGGATTTATCTTATAATATTGATCAAAAAATCAAGGTTGAAGGTTATTCCTCAAATTTGGACAGTTGGTGTTTGATTTCACCAAGGCATGATCATATGAGTTTCAAAATACTCATTGTTAGTTTTATTCAAATAGTTTGAACTATAATTCGTAATGTAAATGGATTTAGTTTTATGATATTCCATATATTTAATAAGTTATGATTTAAATAATAATGTGTGGCTTTTATGCACTTTAAACCCTGAGGTTTACCTTATTTAGAAGGGAATTAAATTGCACACAAAGGTAGTTGCTAACTTTTAAGTATTATTAAGTTAGAGTTTGATTCTGAAAGAATGTGTTGTTGTAAGGAATACCATGTTGAGATCTTTTATGAGATCTTGTAGTTGACCCTTACTTAAGGTATTGTTTGTTGACAAACTAATTCCATTTGATCTAGCCCATAGATCAAATCATCTCTACCCAAAACAAGGTTTTAGCAAAGATCATAGTGAAGTTTATAGCGCTTGACTTGATGATCTACTTTAATTCCAGCAAGTCAAGTGAAACTTCAGTTACTGTGGTAAGTTTGATTTGAAGCGCGAAAATTCCCCGGATTTTCTATGCATGAATGCAATGCACACTTTGGTGTTCTCTCATTTTATTGCCTCTAAACTTGGGATATTACAGCCTCTCCCCCTTAAACTGAACTTCGTCCCGAAGTTGCTCTCATGTTTCGGAATGTTGAAATGTCTTGAACAGATCACCATCCTTCAACTCCATGGTGATCACACTAGATATAATTGGATATATCCCTTATCAAGATCCTTCCTGGAGTCTTCTGTTGTCTGGCACTGATACTTTCTTCAATTCTATGATTTCTTCCAACACTCTAAGCTTATAGACTTACTCTCCAAAGATTATTGAATTAAACATCTTATTGTGTTAATGGACTTTACTAATGGTTGTGGTGACATCTTCCTATTTGGGTACTCAAAGCTTGGTTCTACCAGCTGCGGTAATCCAGCTGCGATGTAATATGGCACTATGGTATACCAGCTGTGATGTCAAAACCTTAATTCTAAAAGATTTATTTACGGTAGGGTATTGTTTTCCCTTACTACCATAACGAAAGTAATGGTACTTGGTAAGGTATTTACAGTAGGCATGGTCCTGGTTGTTTAGTCCTACGAATGGATTAGACTCATTTAGTCCATCCAATCATGGCTTCTAGTTTATACTAATTATCCTCCCTTTGGTTTCTTTAGGTTCCATGAAAGGAATCTTTCTAATAGGCTTATGTTTTGGTATGGTCAAACTCCTTCGGTCTTAAGCCTTCTTAAGCTTTGCATGTCCTTCGACATCTTCTTCATCCAACTTCATTATCTTAGACTTACTTGAGCTCTCTTGGTTTCGAGTAATTACAATTACCCACTCTAGTTAAGGTCTAACCCTTACTTCCTCGAGATATGAACCTCGGCTTCTGGTCTGACATCCTCCTGAGAGTACTATTATATGGGTACTTCCCAACAACCTTATAAAAATAAGATCGGACTTCCTTTCAGTTCAGACCTTTTTCTCCATCTATCACACTACCAATAATATCTTAATACTCCTCCTTCAGCCTTCCTCTCCCCCTTGGAGTTTACTAATGATCTTCAAACTTCCTTTCTTCTAATTATTAAACTCCAAGGTTAGGTAGTTGGTTTAAGTCTGGTTTATATTTTGTACTTTTCTAAAGTCTCACGAAGAATTCTTTGTGGGGTATCCACACAGTTGTGGGTATCCATTATGAATCCTCCGACTAAATATTTACCAACTACGAGATACCAGCTGTGAAATACTAGCTGCGGAATCCCCCTTTCTTTTAGGGTAAAGAAATGTTCAGGCTGTGGGCTATCTGGTACCAGCTGCAAACTACCTAGTACCAGATGTGGCTTATTGGATACCAGCTGTGGCTATGTTATGGTTCTAGTCAATTATCTACCTACCAGCTGTGGCTACTTACATAGTTTTAGTTAAGATATACCTCACTTTACATACTTTCTCTTCATGATTATCCTATATCAGCTGCGGTCTTATTATACCAGCTACGACTTCACTTGTCTATTTTCCTTCTTCTAGGGTTTGTTTTGCAAGATAACCACTTGTGGATACTATGAAAATAGTATTGTAAGTGACTTCACTTGCATTCCCTTCTTCCATAATGAATACAGCTCTACTTCTACTGCTCCATATTCACTATTTTTCTCACTTTCATGGTACTTCCATATTGAAGTACTCCTTGATTAAGGATAGAAGTGAGTTTCGATTGGTCCTTCCTTCGGAGTATTGTGGTTACTTCCCACAATTTTACTTCCTTCTTCAAGTGAACCTTCATCTTGTCTTCAAATCTTCAGAATTCGCCATTTCCTCACACGAATACCTTTACCCTCTGGACCTATAACATCAAGTAAGAGCTTTATATTGCAACATGCATTTGCATATCAAAGTCAAACTTCATGTATGGATCTAGTCAATCAATGAAGATTCGAGAAAATCCAAGAAAATCCAGCTTTGTGCATACAATACACATCTTTATATGCCTGAATATAATAGTTGGGTAAGACATCCCTAAACATCAGGATCAGATGTGTAGTATATAACACCACATAAGTTAGGTTTAGGTTGTGATACTTAGCACAATACGTGAATTTCTACTATTTGTCTCAACATTTATCTTAATTGCACATTTGCAATAAGACAAACTTGAAACAAAATGGCCTGGGATAGTTGAAGTTAACCTAGTTTTCTTTGGAAGTACTAACAAAATAGTATACCATATATATATGTGCTATTGAGGACTACTTCCTGTAATACAATTAGTTCTAACATGTCTACTCTAAACACATGATTGTTTAGAATATACCACCTATAACTCTATGATTTCTCTGTGTGGTATGCTCTAAATAAGCCTTCTTCAAATTAAGGACTATGGTTCTAACATTCTTGACATAGTTTCCAAGATTTTAAGGCCTAAGCTTTCGAATTATTCCCTAAATCCTACTCCTTATCATCCTTTTGTTATCGTACTTATGATGTTTTACTCCATCACATCATGATTCTCAAGTGAATCATATATGATTACCAACTTTACCATGAAAAATAGAGTTGTATAACTCCCATCACTCTTCCTTACCTCCTATGATTGACTCATCATAGACATATACTACCTTATATAACTTATCTCCCTTACTTAACATCAGTCATTTGACATTTTTAATGACTCTTACTTAACTATAACTTGCATTGGTATACTTCTTCCAATAGGATATCTTCCTTATGGTTGTATCCTCTCTTTGGACTACCATGTATTGTATACCAACTGTGGTCTACTACCACCACTTATCTTAAGCTCCAATGGTGTTCTAGTTATTTGGAATGAAGCAAGATAACTAATTAACTCCATTTAAGAAATATAGATAAGAAAGATTGACTCAAGTGTGTGAGGATTATTCTCAAGTGAATACCCATCTCAAGTCAAAAGAATAATTGGTTTAGCATAGTTGGCTTAGCTAAAACACTTCCTATAGACACTACCAAACCTATAGGTCTCCTTTAAAGGGTTTTAATCCTAGGGTCAAAGCATTTGCTCTGATACCAGCTGTGGTAACCCAGCGTACCACTGCATGGTGTAGTACACAAGTCGTTGACATAAAACAAGTGAAACACCGTTCCACCCATATTACATCTCTCAGAGTGGTACAACAGAAACATATGCGAGTCCAAGGTATGTCTATAGAAGTACACACGAACTGTTTACATAAGATCCACACAGCCTCCTACTTTACAGTGAGGTAAAACTTCAAATAAGCTCCAGAAGAACGACTCGTAGTCTATCTTATAGCTAACTCAAGTTTAAGAGCTAATTGGCTTGCTATAGAACTCTAGCTATTTAGGTGCTAGGATTAGGGAAAGGTTCCCTTCTATTACTATTCTAGGTTTCCATCATGGCTGATGCAGAAGTTGACTCCATTGACTTCTTTGATTGGATTCTTCATCTTGTTGCAGTTGACTCCTTTGTCTTCGAGTTCCACGGTAGTTTCTCCTTCGGTGCCTTGATCTAAGAAGGGGGTTCAAACGAGATAGAATGAGTACGAGCGTACTCAGCAAGTTCATATTAGGAAATATGTGTATCATGCACTAGCTACAGCCATAGACCAGAAAGTCATAGGCCAATGCAAGTTTTTGTAATCATTTCTTCCAAAGGTTTATTTTATTCTGAAAACTATGCCCGTTAGTCTTCACAGGTTGAACAGAACTTCGTGGAGTTCCTTTCCTGCCGCGTTCGCAGTTCCCTTCCCGGAACAGGGAGTGACAGCCACAATTTGATACACTCTGCAGAGGTGCGTTACTTTTCCCACAAGAGATCTCACCCTTTTTGCCATCCGCAGGGACTTGCCCCCGTTCACACTTCCTTTGGTGTGAGGCCAGGTATAAAGATCCAAGCCCACACCGCCTTCTCCGCGACTGCAAACCCACCCTTTTGTCCAACCGTACACCCCCAGTAGACTTCCCCCGATAATACGGCTTTACTCAGTGTACTCCGGACAATCCTTCATAGATCGTAGAGCCATCATCACTAATGGATGGGGATTTAAAAGGCTATCCCAACCTACGGCAGTGCCTCCAACACCCCGCCGGCTCTACCAATCCGTTGGCGTGCAGAAGGGAAAAGATACGGCTGGCTTCCCCAGAGCCATTATAGATCTCATGGTCAACGCGGTTTGTACGGCGCTAGAATCACTGGACGGCATTGGTAATTAATCCTAGGGTGATATAACCCATGCAATGGAACCTCCACCATATCAACACATACCATGGTTCCATTGCCCACCACATAGTCATATTCATAATTGTAAAATAATACTTTGCTTTTCAATGCATGAGTGATAAGTATAGTACTTTGCATATAATTTGATACAAATAATCAAATGACATGAGCAAGCGATGAACTTGCCTTTCTTGACTGCAAGATTATGCAGGCAAAAGCTTCGATACGTGATAACTCCAAATTCTGAAATACCATCATCGTCCGGTAAGGACAATGTTTAAAGAACTGGCAAGGATGCTATAATGCATAATATGAGATGCAATCGTCCCGAGCGTAACCTAATCTCGATGATTTAAGTTTGATGAGTTGTAAAGATTTCTTTAGGGTTGGTTGCACTTTTAGAATGGTTCTCAAACAAGGTTCTTATTAGGGTTTGGTTATATTAGTATCCTAATCAAGTGATATAAGACATCATAACAATCATACTCATAAAGAATAATGATGGAATAATATGTAAAGAACAGTTGTCAATTTTAAGTTCTACAGAACATGGTTGATGATTACTTCTACTATACTTCAAAAGAATAACTTTTGAAGAACATGTTGTTTAAGGAGTAATGAGTATAAAGAAGGATTAGGGCTTTTAAGGTTTGATTGACATCTGTACTTCAAAAGAATAACTTTTGAAGAACAGGTTAAATAAGAATATGAACTTCTCTACATAGGAGCTATGGCTTTCTAGGGTTTACTATTGAATTCATTTAGTTCTCTAATAGGAACTAGTTGGGTTCTTAAATAGAATTGGTCTATATGTAGCAAGTATTAGCAGGTGTATTACTATGGTTGATTATGGGTATCATATCTAAGAATGATGGTCAAGATAGTTCTATAGATTACCTATTAGGGTTTACTATGGTTTCACAATTGCTTCACTGAGTAATCTCTAATGGTTTCTAAGCTAAGTGGCTTATCATTTTCTAAGTAGGGTGTAGTGGAATAGGAGCATGTGTTGTGAATTGCTACACAAGGTTGGTACTAGGGTTTATCCTTATGGTTCTACTAAATTATGATGGTTGAAGTTGATTCTAATGGTATGGTATGTAGGATTGATGATCAATGGTGCTAACATGTGGTAACAAGCTAGGGTTTATACCTAAGTGATACTAGTGAATCATATAGGTTTTAATTAAGAATAGGAACATGAAATGATAATCTCATGTGACTTGGTTTATGCTAATGGATCATAAGCATGCATTCATTGGTTACTTATCAAGGTTCTACAAGTAAAGTTGAAATTCACATGATCACATGTGATAAGTAACTAGGGTTTTATAGGTATAGATGTAACTTATATGATCACATGGGCTAAACCCCTAGGATTTTAGGGTTGCACTAATTTAGGATGATCACATGGAATAATGAGATCAAGGTTCTTATTCAAATTGAAACTAGGGTTTCTAAATTATGGTACATCTCCTAAAATGCTGATTAATAATAGAGTTGTGGTTACTAATTACTTTGAATCAAAATTAGAAATGGTTTGACATTTCATTAATTTTCACAAGATTTAATAATTAGAGCAACTTCTATTTAGGTTTCATTAAGAATCAGGGTTTAATAATTGTTGTTAGGGTTTAATATAATTAACTTGTTAACTAAAGATGTTTAAGTAAATAAGTTTTGATTTACCAAAATAATATTGACTTATAATATTTTCTTGAGTTATTACTATTTAAAGAAAATAGAAAATAGTAATTTGCAAATTAGGGTTTATGAATTACCACTAATAATTAAGTTAATGCAAATATGATAAATAAAATTAATCTAAACATTTTACTTAGTTACTGAATAGTTAAAATTTAATTTTGAAACTTCACTAATTATTGAATTCAAATTGTATTTTAAATAATTGAAATGGCATAATTAATAAGGTTAAGAATAAGTGAATTTTTATTTTGACACACATTTTTGTTTTATATTTTATTTGAATAGAGTTTATTTTATTTGAGCATTTTGATATATTATTCATATTTTTCTGAGTTGAAATGAAATTTCTATGATTTTGCAAAGTTTCATCAATTTACTGGTTTTAAAATTAAAGAGAAATACTAAAGCTACCGCTTCGTACTCTAGCTACAGAGACTGACCCGTGGGGCCAATGGACACGTAGGCTGCCAGCTGGGCTTGGACCGAGTCAACAAGAGAAACAAACCCCACCGGCCACGTCACCTCGCCGGAGGGTCTCCGGCGATCGACGGCGACGGTGTTTCTGGCGATCTAGAGCTCCCCGGGAAGAGCGGCTTGTTGCGTTTGAACGAAAAGACGATGGCGAATCTACTGGTGGCAGCGCCCCCTCGAAATGGTCACCGGAGCTAGCTCCGGCAACGAGGTCTGCGGCGGCGAGCTCCGGCCAAAACGCAAAATGAAGCTAGGATGAAAGATAAATCGAGATAAAAGGCTCCAGAGGTGCGGAATCTCACTCTGATGATGATGATGTGCTCGACGGGGTGGATGGAGGACGGAGACGAGCTCTAGCTCGCCATTCCCGGCGATGTGCTGCAAGGGGAAAAACTCAAATTGGCATCACCCTGGGCTCCCCTACTCGATTCCTTCCATGAGGATGATCTGCAGGCTCTGGCGCATCCTCCAAGCCACTCGACGGTCTCCGGGGTGCTCTCAATCGATGGCGAGCCGGAGAACGGCCGTCGGTGATGTTTGCTGATTGCGAGAGATATAAAGGATCTGGGAAGGAATGGATGGGCGGCGAAGCTTTAGGGTTTCCAGGGGAAGCTCTTGGCCTATTTATAGAGCTCGAGGCGATCATGATTGACGACGTGACGGTGGCGTCTGGCCGAGATGCACGGCAATGGCGGCGTTAGTTCTGGGCGCGAATCTTGACGTAGTTGGATAGGACGGACGCGAGAAGAGTTGGGCGTAGCTCTGGGTGTCTCTGCGGCGTCCAGCTTCATCCCTATCGCTAACGGTGAGGTGGCCGGGGTGCTCCTGTGCGCTGTCGTCGTTGGAGAAGACGACGACGCTCCTTTTCTTCCTCGATGAATCGGTAAGGTGGGTTGGGTCGTTTTCTTTGGTGGGCTGGGCTGGTGCTGGACCTGGTCGACGTGGTGGTGATGGGCTGCACGGCCAGGTAAGCCAGGTGAGCTTTCCCTCTCTTTCTTATTTCAAATTTCTATTTTCTGTTTTTATTTCCTGGTTTCTATTTGGTATTTGAATTCACATTTGAATTCTGTTTTATTTTACAGGTTCTAAAATACTTGAGTATCAAGATAATTTGATAATCATGCCTACTGCATGGTTTTGTTATTTTCAACAACTAGTTTGGTTAGGGTTTAATTGAGATCTTGTGAGACTTGAATTAAATAGAAATGGTTTAAGTATTTATCTCAACTCTTTAAATTTGGAAATCAAACCTATTTTGAATGATTTGAAGTTATAACCAGTGCATAATGAACATGTCATTAAGTTTTGTTATTACTTAACAATATTGATGGTTCCATGTATTTTATATTAGGGTTAGAGTTTTAAATTAATTGATAATGAGAATGAGATGAATTCATCATTTTATGTGAGGGATTATTTCTTAGGGTTTAAGAAGATGGTTGGATTTACTCTATGTTAAATAATCTTGCTTAGCAATTCTGGCTTGGCTTACTTGAAATAGATCCCAAGCTCATCATGATTAATTTAACTACTTATATGAATACTATTTTATTTGGTTCACTAAACAAGGTATTTGGATAGCAAAGTAAAATGGAATATCGATTTCTTTCTACTCCCAAATGGCATTAGTCTTTAAGTATATATGGCTTGGGTTATTACATGTGATCCATGATTCACAAGTTAGAACATCATATTTTATGTAGGTGAATTCTAATTGAAAGGGTTAGAGTTTTAGGAATACTTTACTAATTGAAGTATTAAAATAGGCATGAGGCATGGCAGGGTTCTAATTATAATCCAAGTTAATCCATGGGTTGGAATTCAAATGTAGTTTAGGGTTTAAGTAGTGATCACCAATGTGATACACAACTAGGATTAGAATATTAGCATAAGCTTTGGTTATGTTTCACTAATGGAACATGGCTCTCATCTACAAGATTAAAGGTTGGTTTAAACAACTAAGATGTAATACTACTCTAAAATTCTCTAGGATAGACATGGCTATGGTTAGCATCTATAATCTCTCTCACTTCTAAATGTCTTGTAATAGCCTAAGGTCCTACTCAAGATATGATGATATGATCCTCTAAATATATTGTTTGCCTAGGGATTCTACCTTGCAATATTATGTAGCTTGTTCTTCAGGAAATCTGATAAACCTGCATCTTGTGGTATGCCTCCACCCCCTAGCTTCTTCATCTTGATCCTAACTAATTCACATGGAGTGGCTCTATGTGTTTGTTCCCATGTATCATGGTACTTGATGAGCAAATGGATGAAGGGTGTGGCTCTATTTATAGGCTTGGGAAAGCTCTAGCATCATGACACATAGGTGGTGACTCTTGTGTTGGTTTGATGACTAAGGTGCTTGGGTGTCATGCCCTCATCCATAGCAATCCTTTGAGCATGAGGTGGCATAGCTTGGAAAGCAAGTCATGTAGATATTTTCATCCTATGTGGCAAGATCATTATCCTCTCATATGATTTATTTTCGGATAGCCAAGTGGCATTTGTTACTAAATATCTTGTGGATGGTTTTGTTATTGTGGATGAGTCACTATATCATATTGGATTGGATTTATCTTATAATATTGATCAAAAAATCAAGGTTGAAGGTTATTCCTCAAATTTGGACAGTTGGTGTTTGATTTCACCAAGGCATGATCATATGAGTTTCAAAATACTCATTGTTAGTTTTATTCAAATAGTTTGAACTATAATTCGTAATTTAAATGGATTTAGTTTTATGATATTCCATATATTTAATAAGTTATGATTTAAATAATAATGTGTGGCTTTTATGCACTTTAAACCCTGAGGTTTACCTTATTTAGATGGGAATTAAATTGCACACAAAGGTAGTTGCTAACTTTTAAGTATTATTAAGTTAGAGTTTGATTCTGAAAGAATGTGTTGTTGTAAGGAATACCATGTTGAGATCTTTTATGAGATCTTGTAGTTGACCCTTACTTAAGGTATTGTTTGTTGACAAACTAATTCCATTTGATCTAGCCCATAGATTAAATCATCTCTACCCAAAACAAGGTTTTAGCAAAGATCACAGTGAAGTTTATAGCGCTTGACTTGATGATCTACTTTAATTCCAGCAAGTCAAGTGAAACTTCAGTTACTGTGGTAAGTTTGATTTGAAGCGCGAAAATTCCCCGGATTTTCTATGCATGAATGCAATGCACACTTTGGTGTTCTCTCATTTTATTGCCTCTAAACTTGGGATATTACACAGCTCAACAAGGACACGGACATCTGCTCCAATGATATCATCCGCGCGTTTATCTCGCGCCGGGTTTATCCTATCCAACGCCGGGTTCACAAGATGAGCCAAATGACTGGCGGCGGCGATCCTACCAGGATCACCAGCTTCAGCCTAAGCAAATCCGACGTGGTTTTCAAGGCTAGGAAAATTTGCCAAACCGATATGCCATTGGATTGGTCCTGGGGCCTTCGTCCCCTCAGCTTCAACAAACCCCCTTCTGCCACCGTAAGATCTTAATAATCCGGATCGAAGCCTTCCGGTAAATCTTGACGCATAACTGATTAGCTTTTTCTTTCTTCCAGGCCCTCGAGCGCTTTCCTCGTATCGCAGCGGAGGCGCAAGGTCCTTTTAGCAAGTGTCCCTTGGACACTGTGGACCCGGATCCTTGCGTCATGCGAGGCAAGCACAAAATGGGCCGGACCTACACTTTTCATCCGGCAAAACAATTCCGGTTCCGATGATGATGTCGTTGTCCTCAAAGTATTTTGCTCATATGTTTTCTTACGAACTGTCTTTCCTGTAGACCTCCGCTCAGCCAGCGCCAACGCTCCAGTGGTGGAGCGCGCGGTCCCATTGCAGGCCGAGGTTGACCAGGAATTCTTGGACAACCTGGCTTCCCGGGGCAAAAGAACAAAGCTCCGGCCCCTGAGGCCGGCTCCAGCGAAGACCCGCCCGCCAAGCACTCCAAGAAGGATGGCGGCAAGCCCTACACCAAGAAGCGATACCGGGGCCAGATTCCGGTCGCTACCCGGTAAGCTTCCGGTCTTTCTTTCTTTTTGTCCTTCTTTTGCGATCTTCCTTGTCTCACTGCTTTTCTAACTTACTTTCTCTTTTTGTTTCTCAGGCCCGCTCTGAGCCTCACCTGGAACGCACCGGGCATGAGGCCGGAAGCCCCCGAGGATGCCGCCAGGACCTCTCCTATTCCCCAAGCAAGCCCGGTACCATCTGGTACCGGCAAATCTCCAGCCTCCCCTCTGGGAGGCAACACAAGTGCGGGGCGTGCGGCCCCAGAAACTTCCCATCACCGCGTGGAGGGAGATTTCTCTTCCCCTCCAGACATTGAAGACACCGGCGCTAGCAACACCGGCGCCGGCACCGGAGACACTGGGAGGGCGGAACCCTTGGTTCCTCCCATCCCCAAGAGGAAGAAGAAGAAGGCCAACGCCTCCCCCTCCAAGATCGTGTCGGAACCCTCCGCGCTGGCAACTTTGTCGCCGGCCAAGGAGACACCGGAAGCCCCTGCGCCACCAAAGGACGCACCATCACCTTCTCCGGCAACCTCTGCCGGCAAACCTTCTCCCGCCGAGCCAGCTTCTGGCTCGCGGTCATTGGTGCTGCACACCGGTCGCGCCGCTGTTACAGCCAGTGAGAAGGCCTCAGCCCAGCTGGGCCGGAACACTGAGCTCAACCACGGTGAAGTCAACCTGGGACCGCTGCTTGATTATGCGGAAAAGTGGAACCGGGCGGACTTGTCTCCGGCTACCCGCGGCCTGGGCAAGGATAAGCTTCCGGTTGTCGACCCTTCCGGCCCGCGGAGCACGGCGCATCACCTGAGCCAGCTCAAGCGTGCGGTCATGGAGTTTGACACCGCGTGGCACGACGTCAGCGACAACATGGTGGTAAGTTTTACAAACCTCATAGTTCTTTAAATTCATGTCGGTTTTCAATCTTCCATCTTATATGTATATTCTCCCAGTCCCCGAGTTTCGTGTTGAGTACGCAGTTCTCAGCGCGAAACTTTCTTGAAACAAAAAACCGGCATAGCCAGTCCCCGAGTTTTGGGTTGAGCACGCAGTTCTTAGCGCAAAACTTTCTTGAAACAAAAAACCGGCATAGCTAGTCCCCGTGTTTCGGGTTGAGCACGCAGTTGTTAGCGCGAAACTTTCTTGAAAAAAAAACCGGCATAGCCAATCCCCGAGTTTCGGGTTGAGCACGCAGTTCTTAGCGCGAAACTTCCTTGAAATAAATTGCCGGCATAGCCTTACCGGAATATTTTAATTTGAACAGGGGACCTTGGACACCCGGAAGCATCTCTTTGAGGAGCTTCCGTGGGAGCACCGGTACCTCTCTGAGACCCACAGCAAATTCCAAGGTTAGTTTCTGTGCCCCCGGCTTCCTCTTTACCGGTTGCTTCTTTTTTTTATAGGGATATTTGTTCTCGTGCCCCTGGTTCGTTAGCTGTACTCAGTTTTCCCCAGCCTCTTAACTTTTCCTCAGTTTTCTCCTCCCTCTAGTTTGAAACCCCTCGCAGACGCTCGGAAGGGAGGGTTGCCGTCTGGTCAGAGGCCTTCCGTTACCGGTGACGGCTAGGGAGCCGCGGTGGTTTTGACTTGACCGTTGCTTTCGAAATGTGTTGACTGTTGACTGGAAGAGCTGACCCAAAGCTTTCCCCCCCGCCCGAGACTAGAGGAGCTCACACACCGCCCGTCCACCGCAACACCGTCCTGCCCACCTACCTTATGGCGTCGTCCGCCGCCGAGCCGGCCCCGCCCCCACCACCACCCCTGGGAGGCGGAGAGGGCTCCGCCTCCACCAGATCTGGATCTACCCCTGTCCTCTTTGTATTTCCGTCTGGTGTGCCGCCTGATCCCATCGGCCGTGGAGAAGATTGGGAATCAGAGGGATCTAACACATGGATTCCATCTGGGTAAGCATCGTGTGCCTATGTGAATTAACAGTAGGCAGTTTTTGAGCGCCAATCGTTGTTGCTCAACTAACTACGTTGCTTTTCGAATAGGATGGATCCAGCGCTGGCTTTTCGGCTGGTGGTTAGGCTGGATTCTAGCTATACGCGTGATTCTAAACGCTGTAAGAATGGGTTTTACTTCCCAGCGGTGGTTGCAACCACCATCTCGTTGAGGGATTTCAAAGCTAACATCTATGATAAGTACACCTGGAGCTCTTTCGATGCAGTTCATTTCGAATATTTCAACAGCCCGGAGCGAAGATTTGTTCCACTAATTTCCGAAGACGATCTGGGAATTCTTTTTTGCTTTGAATGCTTCTTGCCGGTTCGGTAAAATTCACATCCATGTGGACAGGGGCCATGCATCATCTGGTGCTAGGGCATCATCAGGTGGTCGGGCATCATGTCTCTCTACTGTTGCTGCCTCTGCTAATAGTGTGCGCCGCGGCGCTCCTTGTAGGTCCACAGCAGCACCATCTGTCCCCAGTGCTAGTGGTAGCCTGATCGTTTGTACAGTCGATGTGGAGGACGATGCAGACATTGAGGATCAGTCTCCTCAAGATGATGAGGATGAGTTGATGTTTCCTGAATTGGTAGATCGATGCAGTAAGCAGGCAATGGAGGATCAATACATGGAAGATATTGCTTTTGGTGCCAGATTTGATGACACTGATGATGAAGAGAAGAATGAGAACAATGATAGCCTCGTTTTAGCCGATTACGAAGGTGATGACTTGCCAACAATTGAGTGGAACAGGGAGGATCCTCAGCTTGCAGAAGGCACCGTGTTTCAAACGATGATGGACTGCCGTAATGCAATTACTACATATTGCATTCTCTCTAAGAATAATTATGAGGTTATTAAAAGTGAGCCAGGTAGGTTCACAGTTAAATGCCCATACAAGAGGTGTAGGTGGAGGCTGCATGCATCCACAATGCGCAGAAGCAGCTTGGTTCAGGTACTACGCCAACTAGTTGTGTATTTTAGATCACGGTGTAAAATTTGTTATCTATTACTGACATCCCTTATCATTATGTTTCAGATAAAGAAGAATGAGCACGTCCATTCTTGTCCACCTCTAGGGGGAGAGCCAGAGCTGAAAACAAAGCTAGCGAAGACTAGGTGGTTAGCAGATATAATCCTAGATTGGCTGAGAAAAACTCCTTCACTTGGTCCAACAGCACTCCAGAAAAAGATGGTTGAGAAGTTTAAATGAAAGTACCTTACATGAGGATGTTCTATGCAAAGGAAATGGCTCTTGACAAGATCAATGGTCCATGGAATGAAAGCTTTCAGTTGCTTTACACTTTCAAAGCTGAAGTGGAGATGGCTAGTCCAGGCAGTGTTGTAGCGATAGACAAGCATACAGTTCCCTACAAATTGAAAAGCAGGAAGGTAATGCACAAGGAATGTTTTAGAAGGGCTTTTGTTTGTTTCAAAGCTTGCTGGAAAGGCTTTTTGGACGGTTGCAGGCCTTATTTGGCCGTGGATGCAACAGCTCTTCATGGCAGGTTTAAAGGACAGCTAGTTGCTGCTACTGCAGTTGATGGACATAATTGGATGTTCCCTGTTGCTTATGGAGTTTTGGAGGTTGAGTCAGAGGAAAGTTGGACTTGGTTCCTGCAGAATTTGCGCGACCTTATAGGTCATCCACCAGGACTTGTTATCCACACAGACGCTTGCAAAGGTTTGGAGAGTGCGGTAGAAGCAGTATTCCCTGGAGTGGAGCATAGGGAATGTATGCGACACTTGGTACAAAATTTTACAAAGAAATTCAAGGGTAAAGTTTTTACTGACAACCTATGGCCAGCTTCATACACATGCAGCTCTAGGAAGCATCTGTTTCATTTGGATGTGTTGTATAAACAAAAACCTGGGGTGAAGGAGTACTTGGATGAACATCATGGTAGGGTGTGGTCAAGAAGCCAATTCAATGAAATTTGCAAGGTAGACTATGTAACAAGTAACCTTGCGGAGAGTTTCAATTCATAGGTCAAGTCATTGAAAGGGCTTATGCTGTGGCAAATATTTGATAAGATTAGGCAGATGATCATGATAAAGATCGATCTGCATCAAAGAATTGCATCCACAAAATATGCTGGCCATCCCATGCTCCCATCTTTGATTAAGTCTTTGCATGACAGGGCAAAACAATTGAGGATGCAATGCGTCAGAAAAGGAATGGAGGCTGAGGTAACCTACACTGACAGTCAAAACAGGCAGTGGAGGTATCCAGTGAGTTTGGTTGATAGGACATGCCATTGTAGGGGATGGCAGATCCGTGGGATACCCTGCATACACGCGTTGTTTTTCATGAGTGTTATAGGGGGTGAAGATGGTGAAGTTGATTAGTATGTGTCAGAGTATTTCTCTGTTGCCAAATTTAGGGCTGCATATGCTATGAATGTTCCTACCTTGTTGGGAAAAGACCAATGGATGAAAGTCGATCCAGGCTTCAAACTGTACTCTCCAGTATTGACTAGACCGGCAGGTAGGCCGAGGAAGAATAGGATCAGAGCTAGTGCAGAGGGTGGTGCACTGATTCGAAAACGTAAGTGCAAACGTTGTGGAATCCCTGGACACATTGCTAGGCTTTGTAAAAATGCAGTTGACCCAGCTTTTGGAATGGAAGATCAGGCGGGAACAGCAAATGCAGAGGAGAATGAAGCAGCAATTCAACTTGAGATTGAAGCAGCAGTTCAACATGAGGAGATTGAAGCAGCAAATGCAGAGGAGATTGAAGCAGCAATTGAACATGAGGAGATTGAACCGATGGATCGAGAGCAGAGGGAACAGATGGATGTAGAATGGCTTCAACCGATGAGTCCAGAGGAGAGGGAACAGTATAATCGAGAGTGCCTCGAAAGTAGTAAGGCCCTGATAGATGCTAACTTCGCAGAGTACATGGCAGAAGAAAAAGCACAAGCTTCGCAGAAGAAGAAGAACAAGAAAGAGGGCAAAAGGAAGGTAGACACCGGTAATATCCCTGGTAGGGTTACCCGGAGTAAGGTGGTGGCCCCAGCGAGTCACACCAGGAGCAAGAGAAAGATTTTATTCTGAACAACTAATTTGAATTTGTATGAACAATTTGTATTGGGGTTCCCTTTGTATTGTGGATCCCTTTGTGTTGAACAATTTTTATTGGGGTTCCCTTTGTATTGGGGATGCCTTTGTGTTGAACAGTTTGAATTTCTATGAACAATTTGAATTTGTATGAACAATTTGTATTGGGGTTCCCTTTGTATTGGGGATCCCTTTGTGTTGAACAATTTGTATTGGGGTTCCCTTTGTATTGGGGATGCCTTTGTGTTGAACAATTTGAATTTCTATGAACAATTTGAATTTGTATGAACAATTTGTATTGGGGATGCCTTTGTGTTCAATAATTTGAATTTGTATGAACAATTTGTATGCCACATTTAAGCCACATTTATCATTTTCTCTAGGGTTTAGTGTTTTAGGGTTTTAGGGTTCAATTCAAAATAATTCAAAACATGGTGGAACCTTCCCATGGAGCCTTGTTATATTACCTACAACCTAGAGAAATAATAATGGAAAAGGAAATATAGAGATATGAAGTTTTTATGCCAAAAGCTTCAAAACCACTTCCTAGTCCATGAGCTACTAGATATGAAGATGCAGGGCTTTCTGCTCAATACACCTCCCAAATACCCACTATGATTACAAACTTTGTCCAAATGAGTCCAAATTCGTCACACTTGTGTATCTTTGAATTGCAAACAATATCTAGTCGGCCAAAATGTAATATATTGTTCAAATAACACAATTTTACAATTTTTATGCCAAAAGCTTCAATTTCCCTTAGTCCCTTTATTATTTGGGTGCCCCTGTTTTACTTAGTGTTACTCAGTTTTCCCCCTCCGGGCCCACTTGTTTTACTCAGTCGTACTCAGTTTTGCCCTTCCGATAAACATTTCCTCACTTTTCCCCCTCTAAGTTGTACTCAGTTTTCCTAACTTGTACTCACTGGCTGATCTCTGATTGGTCGAGATGTATGTCACACGGATCTTGGTTGGTTGAAAGCTCAACGAACGCTTGCACTGTTCGATCATTTATGATCGGACGGCCTGTATATCTCTCTCTACCACGATGGACGCAAACCGAGACAAGAGCAGAGCACATACCTACAAACCCTGGCAGTCGCATCTTCCTCTCTCGTATTTCCTCTCTTACTCCGGCGGTCGCGGTGGCACGGATCTAACCGTGCGTGCGGCGGCGCGGATCTAACCGTGCGTGCGGTGGCGTGCGGCGGCGCGGATCTAACCGTGCGTGCGGCGGCGCGGATCTAACCGTGCGTGCGCCGTGGATCTAAGAGTGCCGGTGAGGATCTAACCGTCAGAAATAGTTGAAATGTCTCTCTCTGTCTCACTTTCGTTTCTCTTCTTAGATCTGTTGAATGATGAAGAACACCAAGACGGCGGCCGTGCCGACAGTGGTCATTGATGCCACGAACATTGAAGCCATCGCCTACAACATCGCTTCGACGGCGCAGACCCAGCCTTCAATGTCGGAGCCTGTTGATGTCTCACTTCCGGTGCCGAGAGTGCGAATTGATGCCAAGACGATTGAAGCCATCGTCTACAACCGCGCTGCAAAGCCGTCGATCCAGCCCTCCGCAGATCTGTCGCTGATGAAGTACACCAAGAATGGCGGCGGTTCGACCTTTGGTCATCGATGCCACGAACATTGAAGCCATCGCCGATAACATCGCTTCAACGGCGGATGGCGCTGATGACCACCCCTCAGCCGCCCGTCGTCCCGGCTTTTCTTGCCCATCGCTGCGCGGCCGTGTTCGACGCCGCAAATTGGGATAAATTATGATACATTTTTATTTTTCAATTTCCAATAGGGATAAAATTGTTCGAACTACTACCTCCGTCTCAAAAAAAGCTTCTCCACATTCTTGATGTGTCCATGTACATCCGTATGTATGATTTGAATTCTATCCCAACTTGATTGGGAAGATATTGATATGTATTTGATTCGGAGGCTGGTACATGCTTTCACTTTTGGGATCCTTTCACTTTTATAAAATGTTCATGCATGCTAAAATTATCGTGCGCATTACTTAGCACAAGTAGGAAATTGTACGCCAAAATACAGTGCTTAGAGCCACAACAAAATCTACTGAATAACAATTCTATACTAAATCGTCTACCAGAACCACATAACTGCTAGGACAGGGATGACACCTAATAAAACTGCACAGATGAATCTACTTTTCTCCTCTCCCATCACTTTAAGTTCATGTTCTAGATTTTCTACCACTTGATCAAATACGGCAAGATCTGTCTCAACTCTCAACTTCTCCTTGCGAATAAGCTCTGAATTCTTCTTTTCTTCCTCCACAATACGCTTCAGCTCGAATATCATCAGGTTTTTACGGGCCAATTCATCACCTAAATTGGCCACCTTCTCCTCCAAATCCATCCTCTGGCTACACCACTGGGTTGATTCATCTTGGTATGCAATGTACCATGGATCATCGGCTTGCCTGGCTAACTGTAACAATAATGGAAAAAAAGACATTGAGGACATGATCGAATCCCCACCCTCGCTGGTGTACCCGCTACGACCAGACATTGAGGACTATTTCGTACCTGCAAACTCCAATAAATTACGGGAACCAAATCAATTAGGGGGCGGGGGAGGCAGAAGCGGAGGTCTTACCAAGCTATACTACCAATTGGTGCGCGGAACAAATCCCGGTCATCGTGGGCGGTGGATCTGCTTGCGGCGGACTTTCCTGCGGTGGGTACAATGTGTGCGGATGAAACAAGTGCTGGAGCCGTGGTTGACGTGTAGCGCCGCAGTCCGTCTGACGCCGCCGGGGGACAGAGCCGGAGGCGCGACGAGGCGCCAGCGATGGCTGCTCCGTCCGACGATGGGGAACGAGCTGCCAGCGGTTCTCCGGTCTAGCTTAAGAATAATTAATTTGTGAACTTGTTGCTTCTCTCTATGATATTCTCTAAAGACATATATCAGAGCGGCAATATGTGTCTTTTCCTGAAAAATAGACGACACCACTGGTCATTGGCTGCGGAGGCCCCACAGAGCGGCAATATATGATTTTCTCTAAATAAATAGACGACCCCACTGGTCATTGGCTGCGGCAGCCCCACAGAGCGGCAATATGTCTTTTCCTGAAAAATATACGACCCCACTGGTCATTGGCTGCGGCGGCCCCACAGAGCGGCAATATATGATTTTCTCTAAATAAATAGACGACCCCACTGGTCATTGGCTGTGGCAGCCCCACAGAGCGGCAATATATGTCTTTTCCTGAAAAATATACGACCCCACTGGTCATTGGCTGCGGAGGCTCCACAGAGTGGCAATATATGATTTTCTCTAAATAAATAGATGACCCCACTGGTCATTGGCTGCGGCAGCCCCACAGAGCGGCAATATATGTCTTTTCCTGAAAAATATACGACCCCACTGGTCATTGACTGCGGCAGCCCTATAGAGCGGCCCCATTTGTCATTGGCAGCAACGCGTATAAAATCATGACATAAAATGGCCCACACGTCAGCGATAGATGGATGGCTGCTCCGACGTGTCTCCTGACCCTACCCGTCAGCACGAGACGGTCAGGGAGGAGCTGCCCCTGTGCGGCCCCACCCGGTCAGACTAACGGTCAAGGCCTCTGACCTGACGGCTACCGGCCGTTCCAGCACTTGTGCGTGTTCCAAACTAGAGGAGGGGAAAACTGAGGAAAAACTAAGGGACTGGGGAAAACTGAGTACAACTAACAAACCAGGGGCACGAAAAATAGAAATCCCTATTTTATACTCATAAGTTCTTTGCACATCAGCGCTTCCGGAAGCCTCCTTCGAGGACCTCACTGCCTAGCTCTCCACGCTCAAAGGTACCATTTTCTCTTTCGTTTGTCTTGTCTCTCTCGAATTTACCGGATTCTTTTTGCTGATCATTTGTTTTTCTGGATCACAGCTGAAAGGGAGCTGTTCGCCCGCGAGCATCACCAGGCTCTGGACGCTCATAAGAAGGTTTCTGCTGAGCTGAAGGATAAGCTTATGCAGGCTGAACTTTGACACTCGCGGGAGCTCAAGGAGGCTCAGACTGCTGCTGAGGCCAAGCTAGATGAGTCGCTGAAGGACTTCTTCGACGCCAGCGCAGAGCTACGGAAACAGCTGGAGGAGGAGTCCCGGCTGCTGAAGGAGGCGCGCGACCGGAATGCCGTGCTCACCTCGGATCAGGCTGAATATGGCCGGTTGGTCATTCAGGCCGATGCGCTGGCCTTCAGTAAGTATCCTTTTCTTTCCTTTTTTGCTTATAAGCTTTTTCTTTCTGGCAATATATCCTTATACCGATTCCTTTTTCTTCCTCTTTTTTCCTCGCAGAGATTTTCCTGGACTCGCAGCCGCATGCGCACAAGAAGGTGACAGAGCGCAGGGCTGAACAATCTCTGAGCAACCCGGATGCGCCCTGGGACGCCTATGACCATCTTGTCGGCTTGCCGCCCGGATCTCCCACATGCGAGTTGTGGACCGGCATCTGGTTGAGCTGCCGGAGAGGGCCATGCAAATCTTCAAGATCCTGGGGCCTGGGGAAGCGGTTCCGGCCAACTTGACGCTCCTCTCCGACCGTCTGAAAGACGCCGGCAGAAGGTTTCACGAGTGGAAATGCTCTTCGGCCCGTGCCGAAGCTAACGCAGCACTTCGCGTTTCCTGCTCTTGGTATGAGGAGCTGGACCTCGACGCCCTCCACAGCCTGCGCGGCGATGCTCCTACCGACACGGATCCGGTCTTAACCGCCAAGCACCAGGACCGCGCGTACCGGGTCGCTGAGTTTGCCAGGATTAGCACCTTCATCCCTCGTCCCGCCGACCTCCGAGAATAAGTCTCTGATGACGAGGAAGAGGGTGTCGCCAATGGCGAGGATGAGGATGCTAAGGAAGGCGATGCTCCTCCAGAGCAAGCTCCGAAAGCACCCGATGCTGGCCCTTAGCCCCCTGTTGCCTGAACATTCTCCTATTACATGCTTGTCATACCTGTTGTCTTAAAAACAATGGTTGTTAAATTCTACCCCGGTATGCCGGGGTATTCGATGTAAGATAATACTTTAAGGTTCTTTTGGTTATGCTACACTTTATTGTGCCGGTACCATATATGATATACCGGTAACTCATTAAGTTATGTTTGTATGCTACCTTAGCAATTTGCCTTTACTGTTTTGCTTTGATCTTGCACAGTGAAGATTCCGGAATTGTTTCGGCATCCAATCTGATGCACACTTGGTTCTTTTGCTTTGGCTCTGCCTAGCTCTCTGGGTTTTCTGGCGTATGAGTCACAAAGTTCTTTTGCCAAGCAAGCACTTTCTTGAACATAGAAATAATTTGAAATTTTTCACAAAAAACCGGTATAACCGGGGTTAGCCAAACTTTCTTCGGATTGTTTGCTTGCCACTTCTCTTTGCATGTTTCACGTGCTTGGATCCTTCCGGTTTATCTTGCTTTCCATGAAGCCGGGTTTCGGACAGCAGCAAAGTCGAAGACTCCGGTAGGTTTAGCACGTTACTAAACCGGAAAGAAAAAACGTCCAACAACCAACCGGTATACTGAAAAAATAAACATGTTGCATGCAATTCCGGTAGAGGCAGTCCCCGAGATTCATTTGAGGTGCCGGCATCTTTTATTCATAATGACTAAGGTACAAAAAAGGAACTCCTTACAGGACATCTTCAAGAATAGAAAGGACGCAATAAAGCTATGTTCCATGGGCGCTTGGTCTCCTCTCCTGACCTGTCCGCCTTTCCCTTCTTCGATTCCTGTGCATCGATCATGTAGTAGGCATCATTGTGTAGAGCCTTGCTCACAATGAAAGGTCCTTGATACGTCCAAAATGTATCTACTTTCCCGAACACTTTTGCTATTGTTTTGCCTCTAATTTGTGTATTTTGGATACAACTAACACGGACTAATGCTGTTTTCAGCAGAATTGCCCTGGTGTCTTATTTTTGTGCAGAAAATCAACTTTCAGGAAAATCCCTGATACATCTCCGACGTATCGATAATTTCTTATGTTCCATGCCACATTATTGATGATATCTACATGTTTTATGCATACTTTATGTCATATTTATGCATTTTCCGGCACTAACCTATTAATGAGATGCCGAAGCGCCAGTTGCTGTTTTCTGCTGTTTTTGGTTTCAGAAATCCTAGTAAGAAAATATTCTCGGAATTGGACGAAATCAATGCCCATGGGCCTATTTTTACACGAAGCTTCTAGAAGATCGGAGGACTAACGAAGTGGGGCCACGAGGCGGCGCCACAGTAGGGTGGCGCGGCCCAAGCCCTGGCCGCGCCGGCCTAGCGTGTGGGCCCCTCGTGACTCTCCCGACTCTGCCCTTTGATACGTCTCCGACGTATCGATAATTTCGTATGTTCCATGCCACATTATTGATGATATCTACATGTTTTATACATACTTTATGTCATTATTATGCGTTTTCCGGAACTAACCTATTGACGAGATGCCGAAGGGCCAGTTCCTGTTTTCTGCTGTTTTTGGTTTCAGAAATCCTAGTAAGGAAATATTCTCGGAATCGGACGAAATCAACGCCCATCATCCTATTTTTCCACGAAGCTTCCAGAACACCCGAGAGTCGCCACAGGGGAGCCCTGGTGGGCCCAGGAGGTAGGCCGGCGCGGCCCTGGCCCTGGCCGCGCCGCCTTACCCTCTCACCGCCTCTTCGACCCTCCGACTCCGCCTCTTCGCCTATATAAAGGTCCTCGAGCTAAAACCTCGATACGGAAAAGCCACGGTACGAGAAACCTTCCAGAGCCGCCGCCATCGCGAAGCCAAGATCTGGGGGACAGGAGTCTCTGTTTCGGCACGCCGCCGGGACGGGGAAGTGCCCCCGGAAGGCTCCTCCATCGACTCCACCGCCATCTTCATCAACGCTGTTGTCTCCCATGAGGAGGGAGTAGTTCTCCATCGAGGCTCGGGGCTGTACCGGTAGCTATGTGGTTAATCTCTCTCCTATGTACTTCAATACAATGATCTCATGAGCTGCCTTACATGATTGAGATTCATATGAGCTTTGTATCACTATTCATCTATGTGCTACTCTAGTGATGTTATTAAAGTACTCTATTCCTCCTGCATGGTGTAAAGGTGGCAGTGTGTGCATCATGTAGTACTTGGCGTAGTTTATGATTGTGATCTCTTGTAGATTATGAAGTTAACTATCACTATGATGGTATTGATGTGATCTTTTTGGTTATGTTGATCTATCTTGCACTCTAAGGTTATTTAAATATGAACATTGAATATTGTGGAGCTTGTTAACTCCGGCATTGAGGGTTCGTGTAATCCTACACAATAAGTGGTGTTCATCATCCAACAAGAGGGTGTAGAGTCTAGCATCTATCTATTTATTCTGTTATGTGATCAATGTTGAGAGTGTCCACTAGTGAAAGTATGATCCCTAGGCCTTGTTCCTAAATACTGTTATCACTGCTTGTTTACTGTTCTACTGTATTTGTACTGTCTGCAATATTACCACCATCAATCACACGCCAGTCCTGGACAGCAAAGCACTTTTCTGGTGCTGTTGCTACTGCTCATATTTATTCATACCACCTGTATTTCACTATCTCTTCGCCGAACTAGTGCACCTATTAGGTGTGTTGGGGACACAAGAGACTTCTTGCTTTGTGGTTGCAGGGTTGCATGAGAGGGATATCTTTGACCTCTTCCTCCCTGAGATCGATAAACCTTGGGTGATCCACTTAAGGGAAACTTGCTGCTGTTCTACAAACCTCTGCTCTTGGAGGCCCAACACTGTCTACAAGAATAGAAGCACCCATAGACATCAAGCACTTTTCTGGCGCCGTTGCCGGGGAGGAAAGGTAAAAGGCACTCATACTCCGGTTCAGTGTGATGTACTTTTCTGGCGCCATTGTTTTTGTGCTCGAAGCTATTTCCTTTAGATCTTGCAATTGCATCTTTTTGTTTCTTGTTTACACTAGTTAGGCATAATGGAAAACAACAAAAACATGAGAGATCTTTATGAACTTTATCTTGAATTAGGACATGATGTGTTTGAAGAGAGAATTAAAAAACCCATGGAACTTTATATGCATGATAATGGGAATGTTATTAATATGAATGCTTTGAACACTATTGTTGCTAATGCTATGGAAAATTCTAAGCTTGGGGAGGTCGCTTTTGATGAAAATGATCTCTTTAGCCCTCCGGGTATTGAGGAGAAAGTTTATGTTGATTATGATATGCCTCCTATTTATGATGATTATAATGATAGTAGCCTTTTGTTGCCGCCTGTTATGGAGGATAAATTTGATTATGAATATAATATGCCTCCTATATTTGATGATGAGAATAAAAATGATAGCTACTTTGTTGAATTTGCTCCCACTATTACTAATAAAATTGATTATGCTTATGTGGAGAGTAATAATTTTATGCATGAGACTCATGATAAGAATGCTTTATGTGATAGTTATATTGTTGAGTTTGCTCATGATGCTACTGAAAGTTATTATGAGAGAGGAAAATATGGTTGTAGAAATTTTCATGTTACTAAAACACCTCTCTATATGCTGAAATTTTTGAAGCTACACTTCTTTTATCTTCCTATGCTTGTTACTTTGCTTTTCATGAACTTGTTTATTTACAAGATTCCTATGCATAGGAAGCATGTTAGACTTAAATTTGTTTTGAATTTGCCTCTTGATGCTCTCTTTTTGCTTCAAATACTATTTCTTGCGAGTGCATCATTAAAACTGCTGAGCCCATCTTAATGGCTATAAAGAAAGAACTTCTTGGGAGATAACCCATGTGTTATTTTGCTACAGTACTTTATTTTCTACTTGTGTCTTGGAAGTTGTTACTACTGTAGCAACCTCTCCTTATCTTATTTTGTTGCATTGTTGTGCCAAGTAAAGTCTTTGATAGCAAGGTTGATACTAGATTTGGATTACTGCGCAGAAACAGATTTCTTTGCTGTCACGAATATGGGAAAAATTCTCTGTATGTAACTCAGAAAATTATGCCAATTTACGTGAGTGATCCTCAGATATGTACGCAACTTTCATTCAATTTGAGCATTTTCATTTGAGCAAGTCTGGTGCCTCAATAAAATTCGTCTTTACGGACTGTTCTGTTTTGATAGATTCTGCCTTTTATTTCGCATTGCTTCTTTTGCAATGTGGGATGGATTTCTTTGTTCCATTAACTTCCAGTAGCTTTGGGCAATGTCCAGAAGTGTTAAGAATGATTGTGTCACCTCTGAACATGTGAGTTTTTGATTATGCACTAACCCTCTAATGAGTTTGTTTCGAGTTTGGTGTGAAGGAAGTTTTCAAGGGTCAAGAGAGGAGGATGATATACTATGATCAAGAAGAGTGAAAGCTCTAAGCTTGGGGATGCCCCGGTGGTTCACCCCTGCATATTTCAAGAAGACTCAAGCGTCTAAGCTTGGGGATGCCCAAGGCATCCCCTTCTTCATCGACAACATTATCAGGTTCCTCTAGTGAAACTATATTTTTATTCCATCACATCTTATGTACTTTGCTTGGAGCGTCGGTTTGTTTTTGTTTTTGTTTTGTTTGAATAAAATGGATCCTAGCATTCTTTGTGTGGGAGAGAGACACGCTCCGCTGTTGCATATGGACAAATATGTCCTTAGGCTTACTCATAATGTTCATGGCGAAGGTTGAATCTTCTTCGTTAAATTGTTACATGGTTGGAATCGGGAAACGCTACATGTAGTAATTGCTAAAACGTCTTGGATAATGTAATACTTGGCAATTGTTGTGCTCATGTTTAAGCTCTTGCATCATATACTTTGCACCTATTAATGAAGAAATACATAGAGCTTGCTAAAATTTGGTTTGCATAATTGGTCTCTCTAAGGTCTAGATAATTTCTAGTATTGAGTTTGAACAACAAGGAAGACGGTGTAGAGTCTTATAATGTTTACAATATGTCTTTTACGTGAGTTTTGCTGCACCGGTTCATCCTTGTGTTTGTTTCAAACAACCTTGCTAGCCTAAGCCTTGTATCGAGAGGGAATACTTCTCATGCATCCAAAACCCTTGAGCCTGACATTCGAGTCCAGCATACCTACCTACACTACATGGTATTTCTCTGCCATTCCAAAGTAAATTGCTTGAGTGATACCTTTAAATTTCTATCCTCTACCTTTGCAATATATAGCTCATGGGACAAATAGCTTAAAAACTATTGTGGTATTGAATATGTACTTATGCATTTTATTTCTTATAAGTTGCTTGTTGTGCGATAACCATGTTCCTGGGGACGCCATCAACTACTCTTTGTTGAATATCATGTGAGTTGCTATGCATGTCCGTCTTGTCTGAAGTAAGGGAGATTTACCGCTAGAATGGTTAGAGCATGCATAATGTTAGAGAAGAACATTGGGCCGCTAACTAAAGCCATGATCCATGGTGGAAGTTTCAGTTTTGGACATTTATCCTCAATCTCATATGAGAATATTAATTGTTGCTACATGCTTATGCATTAAAGAGGAGTCCATTATCTGTTGTCTATGTTGTCCCGGTATGGATGTCTAAGTTGAGAATAATCAATAGCGAGAAATCCGATGCGAGCTTTCTCCTTAGACCTTTGTACATGCGGCATAGAGGTACCCCTTTGTGACACTTGGTTAAAACATATGTATTGCGATGATAATCCAGGTAATCCGAGCTAATTAGGACAAGGTGCGGGCACTATTAGTATACTATGCATGAGGCTTGCAACTTGTAAGATATAATTTACATAACACATATGCTTTATTAGTACCATTGACAAAATTGTTTCTTGTTTTCAAAACCAAAGCTCTAGCACAAATATAGCAATCGATGCTTTCCTCTTTGAAGGACCTTTCTTTTACTTTTATGTTGAGTCAGTTCACCTATTTCTCTCCATCTCAAGAAGCAAACACTTGTGTGAACTGTGTATTGATTCTTACATACTTGCATATTGCACTTGTTATATTGCTTTGCATTGATAACTATCCATGAGATATACATGTTACAAGTTGAAAGCAACCGCTGAAACTTAATCTTCCTTTGTGTTGCTTCAATACCTCTACTATGAATTATTGCTTTATGAGTTAACTCTTATGCAAGACTTATTGATGCTTGTCTTGAAGTACTATTCATGAAAAGTCTTTGCTATATGATTCATTTGTTTACTCATGTCATTTACATTGTTTTGATCGCTGCATTCATTACATATGCTTACAATAGTATGATCAAGGTTATGATGGCATGTCACTCTAGAAATTATCTTTGTTATCGTTTACCTGCTCGGGACGAGCAGAAACTAAGCTTGGGGATGCTGATACGTCTCCGACGTATCGATAATTTCTTATGTTCCATGCCACATTATTGATGATATCTACATGTTTTATGCATACTTTATGTCATTATTATGCGTTTTCCGGAACTAACCTATTGACGAGATGCCGAAGGGCCAGTTCCTGTTTTCTGCTGTTTTTGGTTTCAGAAATCCTAGTAAGGAAATATTCTCGGAATCGGACGAAATCAACGCCCATCATCCTATTTTTCCACGAAGCTTCCAGAACACCCGAGAGTCGCCAGATGGGCCCAGGAGGTAGGCCGGCGCGGCCCAGGCCCTGGCCGCCCCGCCTTACCCTCTCACCGCCTCTTCGACCCTCCGACTCCGCCTCTTCGCCTATATAAAGGTCCTCGACCTAAAACCTCGATACGGAAAAGCCACGGTACGAGAAACCTTCCAGAGCCGCCGCCATCGCGAAGCCAAGATCTGGGGGACAGGAGTCTCTGTTCCGGCACGCCGCCGGGACGGGGAAGTGCCCCCGGAAGGCTCCTCCATCGACTCCACCGCCATCTTCATCAACGCTGTTGTCTCCCATGAGGAGGGAGTAGTTCTCCATCGAGGCTCGGGGCTGTACCGGTAGCTATGTGGTTAATCTCTCTCCTATGTACTTCAATACAATGATCTCATGAGCTGCCTTACATGATTGAGATTCATATGAGCTTTGTATCACTATACATCTATGTGCTACTCTAGTGATGTTATTAAAGTACTCTATTCCTCCTGCATGGTGTAAAGGTGGCAGTGTGTGCATCATGTAGTACTTGGCGTAGTTTATGATTGTGATCTCTTGTAGATTATGAAGTTAACTATTACTATGATGGTATTGATGTGATATTTTTGGTTATGTTGATCTATCTTGCACTCTAAGGTTATTTAAATATGAACATTGAATATTGTGGAGCTTGTTAACTCCGGTATTGAGGGTTCGTGTAATCCTACACAATTAGTGGTGTTCATCATCCAACAAGAGGGTGTAGAGTCTAGCATCTATCTATTTATTCTGTTATGTGATCAATGTTGAGAGTGTCCACTAGTGAAAGTATGATCCCTAGGCCTTGTTCCTAAATACTGTTATCGCTGCTTGTTTACTGTTCTACTGTATTTGTACTGTCTGCAATATTACCACCATCAATCACACGCCAGTCCTGGACAGCAAAGCACTTTTACGGTCTTTGTTGCTACTGCTCATATTTATTCATACCACCTGTATTTCACTATCTCTTCGCCGAACTAGTGCACCTATTAGGTGTGTTGGGGACACAAGAGACTTCTTGCTTTGTGGTTGCAGGGTTGCATGAGAGGGATATCTTTGACCTCTTCCTTCCTGAGATCGATAAACCTTGGGTGATCCACTTAAGGGAAACTTGCTGCTGTTCTACAAACCTCTGCTCTTGGAGGCCCAACACTGTCTACAAGAATAGAAGCACCCGTAGACATCAAGCACTTTTCTGGCGCCGTTGCCGGGGAGGAAAGGTAAAAGGCACTCATACTCCGGTTCAGTAACTTGAGTACTTTCTCGGCGCCATTATGTTTGTGCTCGAAGCTATTTCCTTTAGATCTTGCAATTGCATCTTTTTGTTTCTTGTTTACACTAGTTAGGCATAAAGGAAAACAACAAAAACATGAGAGATCTTTATGAACTTTATCTTGAATTAGGACATGATGTGTTTGAAGAGAGAATTAAAAAACCCATGGAACGTTATATGCATGCTAATGGGAATGTTATTAATATGAATGCTTTGAACACTATTGTTGCTAATGCTATGGAAAATTCTAAGCTTGGGGATGTCGGTTTTGATAAAAATGATCTCTTTAGCCCTCCGGGTATTGAGGAGAAAGTTTATCTTGATTATGATATGCCTCCTATTTATGATGATTATAATGATAGTAGCCTTTTGGTGCCGCCTGATATGGGAAGCAAATTTGGTGCACATGAGCACCAGTGCTCCTGATTTTTAAAATATTTAAAAACTGTATATCTACGTTTCAAAAAATCGTCACATTTATTCCGTGAATACATACATATGTCATGAATACTCGTGCAAAGTTTCGTTAGAGATTGCATTGTATTTTGAGCTACAGGAAAAAAACAAATTTGTTGCTACGTATAGTGGCATATATTTGTCAGAAATTTGTCTTTTTTGTGTAGCTCAAAATACAACATATTTTTCTACAAAATTCATACCGTATCTTCGAAATGTTTCTATGTATGTGAGTATTTAATATCATTTTTTTTGGAATTCGAAAAATATAATTTTTAGAAAACAGGAGCACTGGTGCTCATGTGCCAAAGATACTTTTCGCCTGTTATGGAGGATAAATTTAATTATCTCTACTATATTAAATAGTTAGAGGTGGTGAGATGGTTGGTACGTACGTCCCAGGTTTCCAATCTCACGCGGTGGAGAAAAAATAGTAGTGCCGCACGTATTCACGACTCATAAAGCAACCGCCCACGACTCGAGTTTCCATTTCTACAGCGTGTGTTTGTTTCCCCTTCTCCCCTCCTGTCTTCCCAGGGCAGAGCCAAGCAACTGCCGCCGGCGACGTTCTCCCACGAATTCGCCCCTCTCAAGACTGTTTCTAATAGGATCAGCCAGTTCCCTGCGCCGATTCGCCAAGTCCGTGGATGGCCATGGCAGGCGCATCGTCCTTGCCCACGCAACGACGACGTCGAGTCCCGATCAGATCCATTGCGTCCAACTTCTTCTGCACGGCGGCGGTCCGACCGGAGGAGGAAGATGACATCGGCCGTTCCCTCTCCTCACTGTTGTCCTCCTCCCTGACATTTGCTCCATTCCCGTCTACATCGGCCCACCGTCCACCCTGCAAGCCAGCGGCCAGACTCCCAACCATCAACAAACCCACAAGAGAAGGCCGCCACCGCCAAAACTGATTCAAGCGTGGAGCTCCTCCGTGATTATTCCACCGTTGTGAGCTGCCCCCTCGGATGAGGACAACGACTCCAATGTGGCGGTACAAGTGCGAGCCTCTGCAATTGGACAAGCTAAAAACCGTATTTCTGCAGCAAGTACATGACCTTTGTGTTGCCTTTTTTTTCATAGTTCACGGCTGGGTTTTATTTTGAACCCTGCTTGCCTCCCATTGTGATTTGTAGCATGAATGACGAGATGATCCGGCACTACCTAAACAACTCGATGGCCTGTGGCGCACTGCGAGGCGCCTCCCTAGACCAACACCTTGAAGCTGATGCCTCAAGCTTATCCCCGTTGGCAGCCCCATAGAGAGCACCTCGCTACATTACTGGACAAAATTATTTATGACATTCCTCCTTCCTTCTTTTGTTGATTCTGCCTGACGGAAATACTGATGTTTTTGTTTTAATTTTTTCTACTAGCACAGATAGATGAATGGAGCATGGTGGCTCGGCTGGTCTTCACTGGGTTTCACTCTCCCTTGCCATTGTGATGATTCGATTTAGTTTTTTGAGATTTTTTTTGCGATAATAGTTTTTTGAGATTTTCCTTGCTGAGTGATGATTCCATATTCTCTTGCTTCTTATTATCGTGACTGAGTTTACTTCGAATCTACTGAAACTTGTTGATGATGTCTAGGAAATGGTTGGTCATCTGTCATGTTGTGCATTCATTAAATCAGTATCAACTGGCAGTACAAGGATGGTAAGATCAATATTTCGTTTTTTCCCCTATTCTACCTATATCTAACTGAAAGCGTATTTGCACATACACAATCATTATTTACAGTAGCTGAAACATGATGGTTTAATTATTTATGGTCAAATCATATCAGTAACGACTTCTTACTACATCCTTTCTCGTGCCTAGGAAAAAGAGTTCACTCTCAAATCACAAGGTAGGATGAAACACCTCATTTTAACAATGGCCTGTGTTTATTTCTGGATGTATATAATCAAGTTTTCGTAATGCAACCATAGTTCCATGTAGATAACATTTCAATACAGAGAGAAAAATATGACTATTTGTTTTCAACTTCTCATGGATAATATGCTAATAGATTATCAATTAGTATCCTCCTGTTTTTTTTTTTGGAGTGAAGTATCCTCCTGTTATGTAGGTTTTGGCGTATGTGTTACAAATAATTTGAGGTTCCGCAATGATTTGCTTAATTTTCAGATTTTGGTACCTTCAGGTTTGTGTCCTAATCAGACAATTTCTGTCTACATCTGGTTGTTTCTCAAGTTAATCATATATATATTCGAACACCATAATTCTTGTGTCCATTTGGATGGCTTGAATTATGTTGAACATTATTGTTCGGATAAATAGGTTGCAAATGACTGTGCTATAATATTCGAAAACATATCAAATCACTGAATATGACAATTCTCTATTTGTATATGGCAAATATTTTGATCTGGTGGTTCAGCGACAAATGGTGGTCCATACACTTGCTGAGATAAGGGATACAGCGATTTAAATCTATCTTGCCTATGAGGTAATGATACAGTCTTTGGCCCTTTCATCTGCATTTGATTAAGTGGCCTTCATTTAGAGAAATAGAATGCAATTTGTTAAATCCAGAAACTCTTTGTTTTTTCTGTGGTACTACAAATTGTGAAGTTTGAAGCCCATAAGCTTTCTGCTTTTTTTTCACTTTTCTCAAACTTACATTTTTGCAGTAGATATTCAGTACCAAGTTGAAGTTTGAATAGGAAAGATAACTCAGTTGCAGTTGTCTCTTTGCAAGAACACTTATGCCTCAGATGCAGGAGGCACAATGATGGAACTACTGTCAAAAGCTGGCAGTCAGATTACATTTTATATAGATTGTAAACTCAGTGTTCTATTTTCATGTGCTGGCAGAATTTGCTGAAAGTGCTGTCAAACACTTCCCAAGAGGTATTCAGTTGGTATCTTTTAGGTTGAATGATATCGTAATCTGAGACCGAGCTTGACACTACTTCCATTGTTGTGCCTCCTGCACTCTACCTGGCTGGCTAAAATGACTTTCCCAGCTATTTCCATTGCATACTCTCATGCATTGTGCCTCCTTCTCCCACAACTTAAGTATGTGTTTTTTTTCAACCAATTAGTGACCTACTATTAAGATCAGTCCACAACAAAAATTCACATATGTTTTGGATTTTATTTTACAAAACTAAGTGCCAAATGCTGACATCTGGCAATTTCAGTGATTGTTAGGTTCTCTCTATAAGATACTGTCTAAACCAATGCAGCGGGACCGATGATTATTTTGATTCCTAAATGCCCTTCCTGAGCATTAATTATGTATAAACATCTGTGATATATTAAAAGGGAACCTGCGGTGGAGAGGGTGCGTATGGTTGGTACATCGTCCGCTCCAAATCCCGCATGAAAAAAAACCACGGAACAGGGGGGCCCAAAAAAACAACGGAGAAAAACCGGGACCTCCCACCCACACACGCTACAATCCACTCACAAGTTCTTCCCCGAATTTGTGTTGCCGGAGGCAAAGACTTTGGCGATCTTCGTGGCCTTGGTGTCATCATGGTTGAAGGAGACGACTTGGGCAAAGATGCCAAGAAGAGCAATCAGATTACTGTACACATTAAGGTAATATTGTTCCTGGAACTTTAATTTTGCACCGTTCTTCGGCTGACGTTGCTTACTTGATGTTGTTACAACAAACAAATCACTGTACAAGCTATTTTTGTTGTTATTCAAGGAAATGCCTGCATGGCAATATATAATGAACAAATAGTTTTATTTCTGTTAGATTTATTTTGTATTTAGCAAAGCAGATTTTCTCCTATGTATGCATTCATTCTTGTGGCTTCCATCTGGTGGAAGTTTCAGTTAAACTTGTATTCATTATTTTACCTTCCATTGTGTGGTGGAAGTTTCAGTTAAATTTTCTCCTATAGTCCTATGCATTCATTCTTTTGTCTTCCGTTATGTCAAGTTTCAGTTCACAACACGATTTTCCTATCTGTACCAATCACCTGCCATTTACTCAAAATATTTATCGATCTATATTTGTTATATAACAAGTTAGATTAAATATTCCAGTTTTTTCTGGCAAGTCATTTGGAGGCATAAAGGCAAAAGAAGCTTAATTATGTTATCTGTCTGCTCGTGCAACAACATGATAAATGTCTCTATAGGTCACTACATTTACTGAATATATTTGTTATGTGCCACATAGGACGATGATGGTGATGCCAGGAGCGTGCATGGGAGCAGGAAGCGGCGGGGCAGGTGGTGGCGCAACAACTCCGATAGAGGAGCCAAGGCTAAGCAATTGCCATGAAGTAGTGAATGAGGATAGGAGAGGATGGTTGGGAAGTGGCGTCGAGGCTGTTGTCTATCAGGAGCATGGTTTCACTCCAATCCACTCGGCTTTTTTAGGTTCAGCTTTACTGGCATTTGTATTCATATTATTTTTCGTCAAGAAAATGTATAATTTGTACTGTATAAGATTTTGCAGAGAAGACATGTCCGTTCTTTAAATGTTGTAATTGAGCTCACTGATATTGCATATTGGTGCTCAATGATAGATTACATGCATCGGCAGGTGAAAGTCACGAGAATTTAATTGTCAAAGTTATGTAATATTAATGTTTTGAATCTGACTCTTCTGTGATATGTCCATTCAAATGCATGCTTCAGTTTGAACACTCGCTAAGTCCATTCAACTGCATGCTTCAGTTTGAACACTTGCTTAATTTGAAAATTTATATGTACAATATTTGGTCACTAGATGGTTCCCTTCGCAATTTGATATGATATGCATTCCCACAAGTTCTTACACAAAATTTTACTGCAAAGTTTTTGCTTATAAAAAATGATAGACAAAATTTTCTCTTGAAATGTTATGTTGCTTTTTTTTTCTGTGGTAGTGATGGTCGAAGAGATGCCGAGAATAAAATGACGCCGAGAAGTAGAGGTATGTAAAGGAAAGTTCACACTACGAATATATCGAAGAGACATCTGTACCTTCTAGGCATACAATGTATTATTATAGCTCAAATACATCTTGAGCGAAGGGACAGGGTGTTTTTGCACACGAGCATATGCTCCTGATTTGTGAATTGTGTTTTAAACACATTAGAAAAAGAAAAATATCCAGATAAAAAATATCATGCGTACATCTCAATGTTATATGTGCCTGCAAAGAGTTTATGTGCCATATGTAAAAAGACAAAATTCGATGGTAAACAGGACTCTTAATGAGAGATTTCCTTATTTTCTTTACATAGGACACAAAAAATGCCGATTTTGACGAAACTTGGCGTGCGCACATAAAATGAAAATATGTACACATGGATATTTTGTTCGGATTATTTTTGCATTTTAAAATGTGTTTACCGGCGGCAGGAGCATATGCACGTTAGATCAAAAGAGCATTTTCGCAAAGAAGAATCTTATTTACTGAAAGAATGCTAGATGCTGTTTGTTCTCCTCCTTCCAATTCAAAATAATTTCCAAAAAATGAATGCATTTACACATGTTTTAGCGTGTAGATACATCTATTTTTAGAAAATCATTTTGAACCAGAGGGAGATTTTTTTTAATTTTCCCATCTTTACATATGTAACGAGAAAAGATGTTAAAGACCGTGGCAACGCATGGGTATTCAACTAGTGAATATAATATGCCTCCTATATTTGATGATGAGAATAAAAATGATAGCTACTTTGTTGAATTTGCTCCCACTATTACTAATAAAATTGATTATGCTTATGTGGAGAGTAATAATTTTATGCATGAGACTCATGATAAGAATGCTTTATGTGATAGTTATATTGTTGAGTTTGCTCATGATGCTACTGAAAGTTATTATGAGAGAGGAAAATATGGTTGTAGAAATTTTCATGTTACTAAAACACCTCTCTATATGCTGAAATTTTTGAAGCTACACTTGTTTTATCTTCCTATGCTTGTTACTTTGCTTTTCATGAACTTGTTTATTTACAAGATTCCTATGCATAGGAAGCATGTTAGACTTAAATTTGTTTTGAATTTGCCTCTTGATGCTCTCTTTTTGCTTCAAATACTATTTCTTGCGAGTGCATCATTAAAACTGCTGAGCCCATCTTAATGGCTATAAAGAAAGAACTTCTTGGGAGATAACCCATGTGTTATTTTGCTACAGTACTTTGTTTTATACTTGTGTCTTGGAAGTTGTTACTACTGTAGCAACCTCTCCTTATCTTATTTTGTTGCATTGTTGTGCCAAGTAAAGTCTTTGATAGCAAGGTTGATACTAGATTTGGATTACTGCGCAGAAACAGATTTCTTTGCTGTCACGAATATGGGCAAAATTCTCTGTAGGTAACTCAGAAAATTATGCCAATTTACGTGAGTGATCCTCAGATATGTACGCAACTTTCATTCAATTTGAGCATTTTCATTTGAGCAAGTCTGGTGCCTCAATAAAATTAGTCTTTACGGACTGTTCTGTTTTGACAGATTCTGCCTTTTATTTCGCATTGCTTCTTTTGCTATGTGGGATGGATTTCTTTGTTCCATTAACTTCCAGTAGCTTTGGGCAATGTCCAGAAGTGTTAAGAATGATTGTGTCACCCCTGAACATGTGAGTTTTTGATTATGCACTAACCCTCTAATGAGTTTGTTTCGAGTTTGGTGTGAAGGAAGTTTTCAAGGGTCAAGAGAGGAGGATGATATACTATGATCAAGAAGAGTGAAAGCTCTAAGCTTGGGGATGCCCCGGTGGTTCACCCCTACATATTTCAAGAAGACTCAAGCGTCTAAGCTTGGGGATGCCCAAGGCATCCCCTTCTTCATCGACAACATTATCAGGTTCCTCTAGTGAAACTATATTTTTATTCCATCACATCTTATGTACTTTGCTTGGAGCGTCGGTTTGTTTTTGTTTTTGTTTTGTTTGAATAAAATGGATCCTAGCATTCTTTGTGTGGGAGAGAGACACGCTCCGCTGTTGCATATGGACAAATATGTCCTTAGGCTTTACTCATAATGTTCATGGCGAAGGTTGAATCTTCTTCGTTAAATTGTTATATGGTTGGAATCGGGAAACGCTACATGTAGTAATTGCTAAAACGTCTTGGATAATGTGATACTTGGCAATTGTTGTGCTCATGTTTAAGCTCTTGCATCATATACTTTGCACCTATTAATGAAGAAATACATAGAGCTTGCTAAAATTTGGTTTGCATAATTGGTCTCTCTAAGGTCTAGATAATTTCTAGTATTGAGTTTGAACAACAAGGAAGACGGTGTAGAGTCTTATAATGTTTACAATATGTCTTTTACGTGAGTTTTGCTGCACCGGTTCATCCTTGTGTTTGTTTCAAACAACCTTGCTAGCCTAAGCCTTGTATCGAGAGGGAATACTTCTCATGCATCCAAAACCCTTGAGCCAACCATTATGCCATTCGAGTCCACCATACCTACCTACTACATGGTATTTCTCCGCCATTCCAAAGTAAATTGCTTGAGTGCTACCTTTAAATTTCTATCCTCTACCTTTGCAATATATAGCTCATGGGACAAATAGCTTAAAAACTATTGTGGTATTGAATATGTACTTATGCATTTTATTTCTTATAAGTTGCTTGTTGTGCGATAACCATGTTCCTGGGGATGCCATCAACTACTCTTTGTTGAATATCATGTGAGTTGCTATGCATGTCCGTCTTGTCTGAAGTAAGGGAGATTTACCGCTAGAATGGTTAGAGCATGCATAATGTTAGAGAAGAACATTGGGCCGCTAACTAAAGCCATGATCCATGGTGGAAGTTTCAGTTTTGGACATTTATCCTCAATCTCATATGAGAATATTAATTGTTGCTACATGCTTATGCATTAAAGAGGAGTCCATTATCTGTTGTCTATGTTGTCCCGATATGGATGTCTAAGTTGAGAATAATCAATAGCGAGAAATCCGATGCGAGCTTTCTCCTTAGACCTTTGTACAGGCGGTATAGAGGTACCCCTTTGTGACACTTGGTTAAAACATATGTATTGCGATGATAATCCAGGTAATCCGAGCTAATTAGGACAAGGTGCGGGCACTATTAGTATACTATGCATGAGGCTTGCAACTTGTAAGATATAATTTACATAACACATATGCTTTATTACTACCGTTGACAAAATTGTTTCTTGTTTTCAAAACCAAAGCTCTAGCACAAATATAGCAATCGATGCTTTCCTCTTTGAAGGACCTTTCTTTTACTTTTATGTTGAGTCAGTTCACCTATTTCTCTCCATCTCAAGAAGCAAACACTTGTGTGAACTGTGTATTGATTCTTACATACTTGCATATTGCACTTGTTATATTGCTTTGCATTGATAACTATCCATGAGATATACATGTTACAAGTTGAAAGCAACCGCTGAAACTTAATCTTCCTTTGTGTTGCTTCAATACCTCTACTATGAATTATTGCTTTATGAGTTAACTCTTATGCAAGACTTATTGATGCTTGTCTTGAAGTACTATTCATGAAAAGTCTTTGCTATATGATTCATTTGTTTACTCATGTCATTTACATTGTTTTGATCGTTGCATTCATTACATATGCTTACAATAGTATGATCAAGGTTATGATGGCATGTCACTCTAGAAATTATCTTTGTTATCGTTTACCTGCTCGGGACGAGCAGAAACTAAGCTTGGGGATGCTGATACGTCTCCGACGTATCGATAATTTCTTATGTTCCATGCCACATTATTGATGATATCTACATGTTTTATGCATACTTTATGTCATTATTATGCGTTTTCCGGAACTAACCTATTGACGAGATGCCGAAGGGCCAGTTCCTGTTTTCTGCTGTTTTTGGTTTCAGAAATCCTAGTAAGGAAATATTCTCGGAATCGGACGAAATCAACGCCCATCATCCTATTTTTCCACGAAGCTTCCAGAACACCCGAGAGTCGCCAGACGGGCCCAGGAGGTAGGCCGGCGCGGCCCAGGCCCTGGCCGCGCCGCCTTACCCTCTCACCGCCTCTTCGACCCTCCGACTCCGCCTCTTCGCCTATATAAAGGTCCTCGACCTAAAACCTCGATACGGAAAAGCCACGGTACGAGAAACCTTCCAGAGCCGCCGCCATCGCGAAGCCAAGATCTAGGGGACAGGAGTCTCTGTTCCGGCACGCCGCCAGGACGGGGAAGTGCCCCCGGAAGGCTCCTCCATCGACTCCACCGCCATCTTCATCAACGCTGTTGTCTCCCATGAGGAGGGAGTAGTTCTCCATCGAGGCCCGGGGCTGTACCGGTAGCTATGTGGTTAATCTCTCTCCTATGTACTTCAATACAATGATCTCATGAGCTGCCTTACATGATTGAGATTCATATGAGCTTTGTATCACTATTCATCTATGTGCTACTCTAGTGATGTTATTAAAGTACTCTATTCCTCCTGCATGGTGTAAAGGTGGCAGTGTGTGCATCATGTAGTACTTGGCGTAGTTTATGATTGTGATCTCTTGTAGATTATGAAGTTAACTATTACTATGATGGTATTGATGTGATCTTTTTGGTTATGTTGATCTATCTTGCACTCTAAAGTTATTTAAATATGAACATTGAATATTGTGGAGCTTGTTAACTCCGGCATTGAGGGTTCGTGTAATCCTACACAATTAGTGGTGTTCATCATCCAACAAGAGGGTGTAGAGTCTAGCATCTATCTATTTATTCTGTTATGTGATCAATGTTGAGAGTGTCCACTAGTGAAAGTATGATCCCTAGGCCTTGTTCCTAAATACTGTTATCGCTGCTTGTTTACTGTTGTTGCGGTCAAAACCCACCGGCGGGCAGCGACGGGCAACACAGTAGAGCCGGGAACAACCTAGGGCTGCGGCTGGCCCTGGTCCCTCCGAGCGACGGCCCGCAAAGCCTCTGGTACACACGTCCGATGCTGATGCAAGGGCGTGCCACCTGACCTATACCTGGTCAGGAAGGTGATGGAGATGCCTCGCTTAGTTTCCTGCATGGCATACACGTAAACATTAAATACGAGCCTCGATCGGCTCTCAGGTTATCCTGTGAATCGGCTCAAGGAGCCGATCCACCCATGATTCGTACGAGGTGCACGAATATATGGTGGTCCTGCTTGATCAAGATAAAGCTAATGCGATCTACGACGATTTAGGGTTTTCACCGCATAATCGGATCATCCTACTCACGATTGGGCCCCACGGCCACGCACGGTGATCGTAAGCCGATCCTAGATAGGGCCTAAAAACCAACACGAGGTTGATCCCCGGAACATCCTGTCTAGGACTAGCAAACGACACCCTACGTGCCGCTGGATCCTCCAACCCTTTGTAAGGCCTAACTATTGCAGATATTAAACTAATCCTTGTAGAACAAGGAGCAACCGTAACGGATCGGATCTACTAAATAATGATCAAGCGGGGTGCCGCCCCTACACCTAAGATAGGTGTAAGGGTGGCTAGATATGCAAGGGCTGCACTACGATAGCATGTTATACGAAGAACTATGCTAACCCTAACGCATCTATGATAACTACGTTGCTCGCCATCAAAAAGGCTTCAGTACGAGCAACGCATGAACAACATGAAGCTTATGCTGCCTAGATCGCAAGATGCGATCTAGGCAGCATGATGCTTACCGGTAGAAACCCTCGAGACGAAGGAGTTGGCGATGCGCCGAGATTGATTTGTTGGTTGAACGTTGGTTGTTGTTTATTCCATAAACCCTAGATACATATTTATAGTCCAGGGGACTTTCTAACGTGGGAATAATCCCCACCGTGCACGAGGCCAACTCTAACTTCTAATCTAAGATGCAATCTACTATAACTAAAGATACACGGGCAATCTAGCCCAAATTCTTCGTGCAAGGCCGCTTCAGAGATCTTCCACGTGTAATCTTCCAAGCCCATCTCCCTTACGGCCCACCTCCTGATTTGGCCAAAATCTGGTGATAACACATGCCCCCCTGGTTTTGGCAATGATAATTTCAAAACCACTCTGTTTTTCCTTTGAAGGGTCATGTCATGGCAGAGCAGACCTGTCGCAGTATTCTTCATCATGATGACCTACCTTCTCAACTTCTCTGCACGATTTGACAATTTTGGCTCCATCCCCTCGGAAACTGCTTGAGCAATAAATTTCCACTAGGCTCCTTATTATTTAACCGTGCCGATTGATTAGCCCACTTCATCCCCTTCCTCTGTTCCAGCTATCGGCACCAAAAAACCCTCTTCCCCTGTAGCGATGTCTTCCTCTTCCTCTGTCTCCTCCGGCCTCTCCCTCCAATCCTTCTCTTCGAGCGAGCCGGAGTGGAACTCCGATCACGCGCCAGAGGGCAACCTGCCTCTGACCGATGGGGAAGAGGACCTCAAGTTCCTCATCGATGGGGAGCTGATAAGCGAAAGTGAAGACGACCTCCATCCCTGGGCGAAACCCACCTCCCCCGACGGGAAGGGGAAAGAAGTAGAGGAAGAGGAAGAAAAAGAGGAGGGCGGCCCCTCTTCCCCCGCTAAGCTTCTGCCGGCCAAGCGATTCCGCGCTTGGGCGGACAGCGAAGACGATGATGATGACGAGGAGGAAGAGGAGGAGGATGAATCCTCCTCCTCCATCGGGTATCTGCCGACCAAGCGCTTCCGCTCCTGGGCGGACAGCGAGGATGATGATGATGACGAGGAAGACGAAGCTCCGGCCAAGGGCTGGGGTAGCAGCGACGAGGAGCTTCCTGGGAGCAGCGCCGATGACATCGACGACGGCGACGATGAGGACAGCGACGACTAGTAGAGTAGGACTAGTAGTAGCAGTGCACTAGGCACCAGATCCCTCTTTTGAGAGCCATCGGCTCTTTCTTGTAAAGCCGCTCCTTTGAATTAATGAAAATTGTTCTTTCAATTCATCTTTCAATTAATCCAATTTCACTCCTTCCGCTTGTCATACCAAGACCGATAGCAACGTATTGGATTCCTTTTCCTTTGGACGCCCGTGAAGCCGGACTCAAATGTCGATTAGACCGTTAGTCAAGCACTTCTCAAATTCAGGCTGCGATTTGATATCTGACCATAATTTTTCGCAATCCCTTAGCCGATGACTACTCATCGGCTATTTTGAGAATCCAGTCCCTTTCCTTTTCTTGCAGCAACAGGACGGTCCAAAACCTGTAAAGCCGACGGCCTCCTTTTCCGGTTCCTCTCTGTAGCTTTAGCAGTTTTCTTTTGCAACACCTGAACTGCTTTCAGAGAAGATCACGATGCAGGGTCAGTCGATGCGACTCCAATCGGCTCCCAAAACAGAACATCTACCAAGTTAGCTGCCCCCCGAGCCTTAATCAAGGCGAGAATACCGGCGAGGATGCACAGGTCATTGATCAGCTTTCTTCCACTGAACGCCGATGTTGTAAATGAAACACCAAACTGAAAACCATCTTGGCGAAAATGTGAACCTTGAGCACATAGCCAGTAGGTCTTGGTCTTGTGTAACTGTACTAGAGTCGATGGCTGCGCATCGGCTTCGTCTCTTAGTTCTAAAGTCGATGCCCTTGCATCGGCTGTATAAATTTTTTTTTTACTGGCCGATTTTTTCCTATCGGCCCCAATATTTCACTGCACACATGTTCTCCTGCACATGTTCACATGTTCATCGTGTTTAGGTGCCCCCCGAGCCGAATCTGTCAGGGAATGGCAGATATCGGCTCTGTAATTCGTACGTCGGCTCCGGTAGGATCAATGACGAACACAAGCAGAACATGTGGTGAGGATAATTTTGGCCGATTGCTGGGATCGGCCTCCATATTGATTGAAGCGCTGACTGAAGGTTCTGTAATGTCCCTTCATAGATTTTTGGGGCCGATCACAAGGATCAGCCTCGCCACGTTTGCTCATCGCTTTGCTTCAGCTACATGGTCAGGCCAGTGGATAAAACCAGCTTAACCCTTCCCTTCGTCACGTCGATGCGCTCGCAGTCGTCCAAATTGATACCTGAGAGGGGTTCTTGGCCTGCTGCTTCCCATGCGTTCATGCCAGCCGTTGAAATTTCGGCTGAGTCATCGGCCTGGACGACCTCTACCTCGTCTCCATCCCACTGTATTATGCATTGGTGCATCGTGGAGGGAATGCAGCAGTTGGGGTGGATCCAATCTCTTCCTAGCAGAACAGCATAAGTGCTCTTGCTATCGACGATGAAGAATGTTGTAGGGATAGTTTTCCTTCCTACGGTCAGATCCACGTTCAGAACACCTTGCGCGTCAGACGCTTGGCCGTTGAAATCGCTCAATGTCACGTTGGTCTTGATTAGATCTGAGCTAGAGCATCCCAGCCGACGTAGCATAGAGTATGGCATGATGTTGACTGCCGCTCCGGTGTCCACCAGCATCTTATTTACAGGCCTCCCATCGATATAACCTCGCAAGTACAGGGCCTTCAGATGTCTGTAGCTTCTTTCTCGTGGCTTCTCAAAGATAACCGGCCGTGGGCCGCAGTCAAGTTGTGCCACATGTGCCTCGTCTAATCCTGGAGCACTGAACTCCGAAGGGAGGATGAACACCATGTTTGTGCCAGCCGATGTTTCATCATCGGCTTTCCTTTGCTTGGGACGCCACTCCATTTTCCGTGGACGACCCTCTTCGTCCAGGGTTCGCTGAACTTTCACAGCCAGATCAGGTCGTGCCTTCCTTAGCGTATGCAAGTATAACCTTTCGGCTTCCTCCAAGCCGCGCAATCGCTGAACCATGCGCTTTTGGGAACGGCTGAGCCCATCAGGGCACCACCTTGGCCGGTGGTACCTGTCTTCTTCTTCTTGTCCCTCGTCTTCTGAATCCTCGAGATCTTCCCATCGAGGGGACTCAGCGCGTTTGCTTTGTGGCGGGAGAGGCCCTAAGCGCTTGAACACGGACACGTTGGCTGCCTCCTTCTTCTTCTGGTTGCATTCTGGGCAATTGCCGATTGTGGGCAATCGGCTCATTCCTGAATCCCAGCAGTGTCTGAAGAAGGGGCAGTCCCAGTGCCTGTCGTTGTCGTCTTGCTCCTTTGATTTTCCTTTGGCACGGCGCTCGTGCTCCTCCTCATCGCGATCATGCCGACGATATCTTCTGGCTTCTCTAGCCAGACGATCTCTTACATCATCATCGCTGGATCATCGGCGTTGGTCATACTGACTCACATACTTGTTGAGGAGGTGATCAGAGAGGGGTCGCTGATATCTTATGTTCTTCACTTCTCCCTCTGTGATGTAGCGCTTGCCATCATGACGGAGCTGATCGCGTGGAGCGGCCTCCTCTGTGTCCTTGCTACGAGAGCAGCTACCCTCGTCTCCATCTTTGCCAGAGTGGTGCCCAGGTCCTACCATGTTGATGCTGAACGAGGATCCTGGCTGGCAACCTTCAGGGTAAGTGCATTCCACCATGTTAACGGCGGGGAAGGGTTGGGTGTCGACCTTCATGGCGTACTGGTTGAAAATCAGACGTCCTTTTTCTATCGCCATTTGGATCTGCTGACGCCACACCCTGCAGTCGTTGGTGGCATGGGAGAGCGAGTTATGCCATTTGCAGTATGGCTTTCCGTTCAGCTCTTGTACCGTGGGGAATTTGAGATCTTCGGGAATCGTCAACTGCTTCTCCTTGAGCAGGAGGTCGAAGATTTGCTCAGTTTTGGTCACGTCAAAATTAAACCCCCTGGGCGGGCCTGGTGGCTTTACCCATTTGCAGGACACGGGGGTTGCCCCCCGAGTCCATTCAGCAACTGCTACCTCTTGATCTCCCGCAGAAACTTCGTCTTCCTCTGCCTCGACCAGGACTACTGCACGCTTGAATTTGTCCTGGTACAGGTCCGGGTGGCGCTGTTCATATGCCGATAGTTTCTGAACCATGTGCGCCAGTGAGGGGTAGTACGCAGGAGGCCATGTCCTTGAGCGGTGTTGCAAGGCCCGCTCATCGCCAACTCGACTGCTTCCTTTTCAGTCACACGAACCGAATAACATCGGTTCCTAAGATTCCTGAAGCGCTGGATGTATTCTGTCACAGCTTCTCCACGCTTCTGACGTATTTGTGCTAGATCGGCAAGGCCAGACTCGGAAGCCTCTGAGTGATACTGCATATGGAACTGTTCTTCCAACTGCTTCCAAGTCCGGATCGAGTCTGGTGGCAACGAGGTGTACCACCCGAAAGCCGATCCCGTGAGGGACTGTGAGAAGAACCTCACGCATAGTGAATCCGACACTGAGGCCGTTCCTAGCTGTGCCAAATATCGGCCCACATGCTCGATGGAGCTGGAACCATCTGATCCACTGAATTTGGAGAAATCAGGGAGCCGATATTTAGGTGGTAGCGGGATCAACTCGTAGTCGTCGAGTACGGCTTGGAATAGCCGATTGCCCTCCTTTCGGCACCATGCCGAACTGGTCTCTCGTATGGTGCTGATCTGATCCGCCGTGTCTGGCTGCAGGAGTTGAACTACGAAGATTCGCCGGGGTGGCGTACTTAGCCAGCCATGTTTGCTTTTCCAGCTACGAGCCAACTGCAGGAGCTGAGCTGCGGAGGTTCGTCGGGGTGGCGTACTTAGTTAGCCACGTGCGCTTCTCAAGATCTGTCGGCGACGTCCCTCTGTTTTCCCAGAGGTCCCTGATGTTGTGGCCTGGTTTGTGAGCGCCCAGTTACCGCAATCTGGCACATACGTGCACGTGTACCCATGAGGGATCTCCTTAGGCGCCTCATGCAAGAACTGGCAGTCACTAGGGTCACCACCAATCTTGTAGACGACGAATGCCGGTGAATTCGGCACTTCTGGTGCTGCCAACGCAAATGGCAGTGGTGGACGGGACTGGAGTGGCAACTCTCCTTGATGCGTCCCGAGAGCTGGTCCTGACGGCGAGTACTGGTGCCTCATGATCTCCTGGATCACCCGAAGAGCGACACGCTCCAACGTGTTTACCAGGTTCTCGGAGTGGCGGTGTAGCGAGTGAGCCACCAAGAAGTTGATCTCTGCCCGCGGGGACCTGGTGCGTTCTTCGACGGGGCAGAGAGGTCTATCCCATCGAGTGCACCATCAGGCGAGAACCCCTTCCACCTGATGCCATGTGAACGGGTTCTGTGGAAAGAGCCGATGAGGTCGGCTTCGAGGATGGCTTTGACCTCGTCATACTTCTTCTTGAGCTCATCGGTCAGATCCTCGTACGTGACTGGAGTGCCGTCCGCCATCTCAGATGTAGATGGCGATGTGGTCGATGACGAAGCTTGTCCCACCGGGCGTGCCAGAATGTGTTGCGGTCAAAACCCACCGGCGGGCAGCGACGGGCAACACAGTAGAGCCGGGAACAACCTAGGGCTGCGGCTGGCCCTGGTCCCTCCGAGCGACGGCCCGCAAAGCCTCTGGTACACACGTCCGATGCTGATGCAAGGGCGTGCCACCTGACCTATACCTGGTCAGGAAGGTGATGGAGATGCCTCGCTTAGTTTCCTGCATGGCATACACGTAAACATTAAATACGAGCCTCGATCGGCTCTCAGGTTATCCTGTGAATCGGCTCAAGGAGCCGATCCACCCATGATTCGTACGAGGTGCACGAATATATGGTGGTCCTGCTTGATCAAGATAAAGCTAATGCGATCTACGATGATTTAGGGTTTTCACCGCATAATCGGATCATCCTACTCACGATTGGGCCTCGCGGCCACGCACGGTGATCGTAAGCCGATCCTTGATAGGGCCTAAAAACCAACACGAGGTTGATCCCCGGAACATCCTGTCTAGGACTAGCAAACGACACCCTACGTGCCGCTGGATCCTCCAACCCTTTGTAAGGCCTAACTATTGCAGATATTAAACTAATCCTTGTAGAACAAGGAGCAACCGTAACGGATCGGATCTACTAAATAATGATCAAGCGGGGTGCCGCCCCTACACCTAAGATAGGTGTAAGGGCGGCTAGATATGCAAGGGCTGCACTACGATAGCATGTTATACGAAGAACTATGCTAACCCTAACGCATCTATGATAACTACGTTGCTCGCCATCAAAAAGGCTTCAGTACGAGCAACGCATGAACAACATGAAGCTTATGCTGCCTAGATCGCAAGATGCGATCTAGGCAGCATGATGCTTACCGGTAGAAACCCTCGAGACGAAGGAGTTGGCGATGCACCGAGATTGATTTGTTGGTTGAACGTTGGTTGTTGTTTATTCCATAAACCCTAGATACATATTTATAGTCCAGGGGACTTTCTAACATGGGAATAATCCCCACCGTGCACGAGGCCAACTCTAACTTCTAATCTAAGATGCAATCTACTATAACTAAAGATACACGGGCAATCTAGCCCAAATTCTTCGTGCAAGGCCGCTTCAGAGATCTTCCACGTGTAATCTTCCAAGCCCATCTCCCTTACGGCCCACCTCCTGATTTGGCCAAAATCTGGTGATAACAACTGTTCTACTGTATTTGTACTGTCTGCAATATTACCACCATCAATCACACGCCAGTCCTGGACAGCAAAGCACTTTTCTGGTGCTGTTGCTACTGCTCATATTTATTCATACCACCTGTATTTCACTATCTCTTCGCCGAACTAGTGCACCTATTAGGTGTGTTGGGGACACAAGAGACTTCTTGCTTTGTGGTTGCAGGGTTGCATGAGAGGGTTATCTTTGACCTCTTCCTCCCTGAGATCGATAAACCTTGGGTGATCCACTTAAGGGAAACTTGCTGCTGTTCTACAAACCTCTGCTCTTGGAGGCCCAACACTGTCTACAAGAATAGAAGCACCCGTAGACATCACCCTTCCGCCTACAAATAGTCTTCGTCGCGAAACCCCCAGTACCGAGAGCCACGATACGGAAAACCTTCCAGAGACGCCGCCGCCGCCAATCCCATCTCGGGGGATTCAGGAGATCGCCTCCGGCACCCTGCCGGAGAGGGGATTCATCTCCCGGAGGACTCTACACCGCCATGGTCGCCTCCGGAGTGATGAGTGAGTAGTTCACCCCTGGACTATGGGTCCATAGAAGTAGCTAGATGGTTGTCTTCTCCTCATTATGCTTCATTGTCGGGTCTTGTGAGCTGCCTAACATGATCAAGATCATCTATCTGTAATGTTATATGTTGTGTTTGTTGGGATCCGATGGATAGAGAATACTATGTTATGTTGATTATCAATCTATGTGTTGTTTATGATCTTGCATGCTCTCCGTTACTAGTAGATGCTTTGGCCAAGTTGATGCTTGTAACTCCAAGAGGGAGTATTTATGCTCGATAGTGGGTTCATGTCTCCGTGAATCTGGGGGAGTGACAGAAGCCCCTAAGGTTATGGATGTGCCGTTGCCACTAGGGATAAAACATTGATGCTATGTCCGAGGATGTAGTTATTGATTACATTACACACCATACTTAATGCAATTGTCTGTTGTTTGCAACTTAATACTGGAAGGGGTTCGGATGATAACCTGAAGGTGGACTTTTTAGGCATAGATGCATGCTGGATAGCGGTCTATGTACTTTGTCGTAATGCCCAATTAAATCTCACAATACTCATCATATCATGTATGTGCATTGTCATGCCCTCTCTATTTGTCAATTGCCCAACTGTAATTTGTTCACCCAACATGCTATTTATCTTATGGAAGAGACACCTCTAGTGAACTGTGGACCCCGGTCCATTCTTTACATCCAATACAATCTACTGCAATACTTGTTCTACTGTTCTCTGTAAACAATCATCTTCCACACTATACATCTAATCCTTTGTTACAGTAAGCTGGTGAGATTGACAACCTCACTGTTACGTTGGGACAAAGTACTTTGGTTGTGTTGTGCAGGTTCCACGTTGGCGCCGGAATCCCTGGTGTTGCGTCGCACTACATCTCGCTGCCATCAACCTTCAACGTGCTTCTTGGCTCCTACTAGTTCGATAAACCTTGGTTTCTTACTGAGGAAAAACTTGCCGCTGTACGCATCACACCTTCCTCTTGGGGTTCCCAACGGTCGCGTGATGTACGCGTATCAAGACTGTTTTCTGGCGCCGTTGCCGGGGAGATCAAGACACGCTGCAAGGGGATTCTCCACATCCCAATCTCTTTACTTTGTTTTTGTCTTGCTTTATTTTATTTACTACTTTGTTTGCTGCATTATATCAAAATACAAAAAAATTAGTTGCTAGCTTTACTTTATTTACTGTCTTGTTTGCGCTCTATATTAAAAACACAAAAAAATTAGTTACTAGCATTTGCTTTACTTATTTCATCATGTTTCCTTTTAATTTTACTGTAAAAGATATACCGGTGGGGCAAGGGTCTATAATTGGAAGAGATAATATAGAAGAATTTTTCACCCATGTTAGTATGCATGAAGATCTTAAAGATATACCCCTTGCAAAAGCTGTCCCTACTTATGAAGATGCCTCTGTTTGTTTGGTACGCATGATGGAAGCTAGATTTATTAGTCTCAACCCCATGATACAACACATGTTTCTTACACTTTCTGATATGGAGAGGGGAGAGAAGAGAGATTTTGTTCTAAAAGTCCTAGTGCGAGAATTTGAGGATATAGCCAAAGAAGCTAGAAAAGTTTTTAGTAAGCATGAGAGGCTTGGTATGACCACCGACTTTAAAAGAACACTTGAAAAGATGGATATGGATAGAATTAAGTACACTAATAATGTTAACGAAGGTGGGGAGATTAAAGCACCAATACCTTGTAAGCTCCTAGCTATGCATGAAGCTCTAGATAATAATTATGCTTGGCTTGTTCCTGAAAATTTGTTTGATGAGAGTAGCAAGCCCAAGACTAATGAAAAGGGAGCCTCTGAAACTTATGTATCTAAAATACTATGCATGGTTGAGAAAACTCCACACCCCGCTGTAGATGCTCCATCTCTTGATAATACTTGATACACACTTTCTGCGCCTAGCTGAAAGGCGTTAAAGAAAAGCGCTTATGGGAGACAACCCATGTTTTTACTACAGTACCTTTGTTTTATATTTGAGTCTTGGAAGTTGTTACTACTGTAGCAACCTCTCCTTATCTTAGTTTTGTGCATTGTTGTGCCAAGTAAAGTCGTTGATAGTAAGGTTCATACTAGATTTGGATTACTGCACAGAAACAGATTTTTTTGCTGTCACAAATCTGGGCCTAATTCTCTGTAGGAAAATCATAAAATTATGCCAATTTACGTGAGTGATCCTCAGATATGTACGCAACTTTCATTAAATTTGATCATTTTCATTTGAGCAAGTCTGGTGCCTCAATAAAATTCGTCTTTATGAACTGTTCTGTTTTGACAGATTCTGCCTTTTATTTCACATTGCCTGTTTTGCTATGCTTGATGGATTTTTCGATTCCATTGACTTTCAGTAGCTTTGTGCAATGTCCAGAAGTGTTAAGAATGATCATGTCACCTCTGAACATGTAAATTTTGATTGTGCACTAACCCTCTAATGAGTTGTTTTGAGTTTGGTGTGGAGGAAGTTTTCAAGGATCAAGAGAGGGAGATGATACAATATGATCAAGGAGAGTGAAAGCTCTAAGCTTGGGGATGCCCCGGTGGTTCACCCCTGCATATATCAAGAAGACTCAAGCGTCTAAGCTTGGGGATTCCCAAGGCATCCCCTTCTTCATCGACAACATTATCAGGTTCCTCTAGTGAAACTATATTTTTATTCCATCACATCTTATGTACTTTGCTTGGAGCGTCTGTTTGTTTTTGTTTTTATTTTTGTTTTTGTTTGAATAAAATGGATCCTAGCATTCATTGTGTGGGAGAGAGACATGCTCCGCTGTTGCATATGGACAAATATGTCCTTAGGCTTTACTCATAATATTCATGGCGAAAGTTTCTTCTTCGTTAAATTGTTATATGGTTGGATTTGGAAAATGCTACATGTAGTAGTTGCTAAAATATCTTGGATAATGTGATACTTGGCAATTGTTGTGCTTATGTTTAAGCTCTTGCATCATATACTTTGCACCTATTAATGAAGAAATACATAGAGCATGCTAAAATTTGGTTTGCATAATTGGTCTCTCTAAGGTCTAGATAATTTCTAGTATTGAATTTGAACAACAAGGAAGACGGTGTAGAGTCTTATAATGTTTACAATATGTCTTTTATGTGAGTTTTGCTGCACCGCTTCATCCTTGTGTTTGTTTCAAATAGCCTTGCTAGCCTAAACCTTGTATCGAGATGGAATACTTCTCATGCATCAAAAATCCTTGAGCCAACCACTATGCCATTTGTGTCCACCATACCTACCTACTACATGGTATTTCTCCGCCATTCCAAAGTAAATTGCTTGAGTGCTACCTTTAAAATTTCTATCCTCTACCTTTACAATATATAGCTGATGGGACAAATAGCCTAAAAACTATTGTGGTATCGAATATGTACTTATGCACTTTATCTCTTATTAAGTTGCTTGTTGTGCGATAACCATTTTCCTGGGGACGCCATCAACTACTCTTTGTTGAATATCATGTGAGTTGCTATGCATGTCCGTCTTGTCTGAAGTAAGGGAGATTTACCACTAAAATGGTTAGAGCATGCATAATGTTAGAGAAGAACATTGGGCCGCTAACTAAAGCCATGATCCATGGTGGAAGTTTCAGTTTTGGACAAATATCCTCAAATCTCATATGAGAAAATTAATTGTTGCTACATGCTTATGCATAAAAGAGGAGTCCATTATCTGTTGTCTATGTTGTCCCGGTATGGATGTCTAAGTTGAGAATAATCAATAGCGAGAAATCCGATGTGAGCTTTCTCCTTAGACCTTTGTACAGGCGGCATAGAGGTACCCCTTTGTGACACTTGGTTAAAACATGTGCATTGCAATGATAATCCAGGTAATCCGAGCTAATTAGGACAAGGTGCGGGCACTATTAGTATACTATGCATGAGGCTTGCAACTTGTAGGATATAATTTACATAACACATATGCTTTATTACTACCGTTGACAAAATTGTTTCTTGTTTTCAAAATCAAAGCTCTAGCACAAATATAGCAATCAATGCTTTCCTCTTTGAAGGACCTTTCTTTTACTTTTATTGTTGAGTCAGTTCACCTATTTCTCTCCATCTCAAGAAGCAAACACTTGTGTGAACTGTGCATTGATTCCTACATACTTGCATATTGCACTTGTTATATTACTCTATGTTGACAATATCCATGAGATATACATGTTACAAGTTGAAAGCAACCGCTGAAACTTGATCTTCCTTTGTGTTGCTTCAATACCTCTACTATGAATTATTGCTTTATGAGTTAACTCTTATGCAAGACTTATTGATACTTGTCTTGAAGTACTATTCATGAAAAGTCTTTGCTATATGATTCATTTGTTTACTCATGTCATTTACATTGTTTGGATCGCTGCATTCATTACATATGCTTACAATAGTATGATCAAGGTTATGATGGCATGTCACTCCAGAAATTATCTTTGTTATCGTTTACCTGCTCGGGACGAGCAGAAACTAAGCTTGGGGATGCTGATACGTCTCCGATGTATCGATAATTTCTTATGTTCCATGTCACATTATTGATGATATCTACATGTTTTATGCATACTTTATGTCATATTTATGGATTTTCCGGCACTAACCTATTAACGAGATGCCGAAGAGCCAGTTCCTGTTTTCTGCTGTTTTTGGTTTCAAAAATCCTAGTAAGGAAATATTCTCGGAATTGGACGAAATCAACGCCCAGGGGCCTATTTTTACACGAAGCTTCCAGAAGACCGGAGGACTAACGAAGTGGGGCCACGAGGCGGCGCCACAGTAGGGCGGCGCGGCCCAAGCCCTGGCCGCGCCAGCCTAGCGTGTGGGCCCCTCGTGACTCTCCTGACTCTGCCCTTTCGCCTACAAATAGTCTTCGTCGCGAAACCCCCAGTACCGAGAGCCACGATACGAAAAACCTTCCAGAGACGCCGCCGCCGCCAATCCCATCTCGGGGGATTCAGGAGATCGCCTCCGGCACCCTGCCGGAGAGGGGATTCATCTCCCGGAGGACTCTACACCGCCATGGTCGCCTCCGGAGTGATGAGTGAGTAGTTCACCCCTGGACTATGGGTCCATAGCAGTAGCTAGATGGTTGTCTTCTCCTCATTATGCTTCATTGTCGGGTCTTGTGAGCTGCCTAACATGATCAAGATCATCTATCTGTAATGTTATATGTTGTGTTTGTTGGGATCCGATGGATAGAGAATACTATGTTATGTTGATTATCAATCTATGTGTTGTTTATGATCTTGCATGCTCTCCGTTACTAGTAGATGCTTTGGCGAAGTTGATGCTTGTAACTCCAAGAGGGAGTATTTATGCTCGATAGTGGGTTCATGTCTCCGTGAATGCGGGGAGTGTGAGAAGCCCCTAAGGTTATGGATGTCTTGTTGCCACTAGGGATAAAACATTGATGCTATGTCCGAGGATGTAGTTATTGATTACATTACGCACCATACTTAATGCAATTGTCTGTTGTTTGCAACTTAATACTGGAAGGGGTTCGGATGATAACCTGAAGGTGGACTTTTTAGGCATAGATGCATGCTGGATAGCGGTCTATGTACTTTGTCGTAATGCCCAATTAAATCTCACAATACTCATCATATCATGTATGTGTATTGTCATGCCCTCTCTATTTGTCAATTGCCCAACTGTAATTTGTTCACCCAACATGCTATTTATCTTATGGGAGAGACACCTCTAGTGAACTGTGGACCCCGGTCCATTCTTTACATCGAATACAATCTACTACAATACTTGTTCTACTGTTCTCTGCAAACAATCATCTTCCACACTATACATCTAATCCTTTGTTACAACAAGCCGATGAGATTGACAACCTCACTGTTATGTTGGGACAAAGTACTTTGGTTGTGTTGTGCAGGTTCCACGTTGGCGCTGGAATCCCTGGTGTTGCGCCGCACTACATCTCGCCGCCATCAACCTTCAACGTGCTTCTTGGCTCCTACTGGTTCGATAAACCTTAGTTTCTTACTGAGGGAAAACTTGCCGCTGTACGCATCACACCTTCCTCTTGGGGTTCCCAACGGTCGCGTGCTGTACGCGTATCAATCCCCGGAAATAATTGCAATGGGCCTATTTTTACAGAAGACCCACGGAGCCAGAAGACATGATGGAGGGGGGCCACGAGGCGCGCACACCACGTGGCGGCGCGGTGGGCCCATGGCCGCGCCGCCACATGGGGACGCCACCTCGGCTAGCCCTCGGCGCTCCCCTCTGGACTACTTAAAGCCCTTGACCTAAAAACGCACGGGGCTTCGACCAATTTTCCAGAAGACATCCAGAACTCCGCCGCTATCGAAAACCCTATTTCGGGATCAGAAACTCCGTTCTGGCACCCTGCCGGGACGGGGAATTGGAGGAGATCATCGCCATCATCGCCACCGACGCCTCTCCATCGACCATCCATGTTTCCCCCATCCATGTGTGAGTAAATCCCCGCTGTAGGCTGAAGGGGATGGTAGGGATTGGATGAGATTGTTCATGTAATAGCCATAAGATTGTTAGGGCATGGTGCCTAGTATCCGTTGTTGGTACTTTTATGATATTGTTGCAACTTGTTATGCTTAATGCTTGTCACTTAGGGCCCGAGTGCCATGATTTCAGATCTGAACATGTTATTGATTCATGATGATATTCATTGTTTTATGATCTTACCTGCAAGTTGTATACACATATTGCTGTCCGGAACCCGAGGCCCCAAAGTGACAGAAATTGGGACAACCGGAGGGGAAGGCTGTGATATGAGAATCACATGTGTTCACGGAGTGTTAATGCTTTGCTCTGGTACTCTATTAAAAGGAGTACCTTAATTACCAGTAGTTTCCCTAGAGGCCCGGCTGCCACTGGCTGGTAGGACAAAAGATGTTGTGCAAGTTTCTCATTGCGAGCACGTACGACTATATACGGAACACATGCCTATAGTTATTTAGTACTTGGATACTGTTTTATTATTATCTGCAAATGCCTTGTCTTGATTATTACATGAGTTATCTTATCCATGCAGAGCCCGTTCATCCATCCCTATGCCTACAGTATTTTAATCCTGCTGTTTACTATAATCACTACTGCTGTCTTTATTACACTGTTGCTTATATTTCACTACTACTACTGCTATAAAACTGTTGCTACTGATAAACTATTGTGAGCAAGTCTGTTTCCAGGTGCAGCTGAATTGACAACTCTGCTGTTAAGGCTTACAAATATTCTTTGGCTCCCCTTGTGTCGAATCAATAAATTGGGTTTTACTTCCCTCGAAGACTGTTGCGATCCCCTATACTTGTGGGTCATAAGTCCTTCCCATGGAGGTGAGAGTTTGTGGCGCCCTTCAGTGTGCTGCACTAGGCGTAGCACCAGGTCCCCTTCCCGGAACACTCTCGGATTAACTTTCCGGCTATGATAGCGTCTCAGGTTCTGTTGGTATATGGCTGTTCATGCTAGTGCCAGTTCTCTTGCTTCCTCGAGCAAGTCCACATCATTTTCCCGGGCCTCTTTTACCTCTTCTTAGGTATAGAGTTGAACCCTTGGCGAATCATGAATAATGTCGGTTGGGATCACGGCTTCCGCCCCATAAACCATGAAGAATGGAGTGTATCCGGTAGACCGGTTCGGTGTTGTTCTTATGCTCCACAACACTGATGGTAGCTCATCAAGCCAGCATCCCGGTGTCTTTTCAAGAGGTTCAATCAGCCTTGGCTTGATACCGGAAAGCACCAGAGCGTTGGTTCTTTCCACTTGGCCATTGCCCTATGGGTGTGCCACTGAACACAGATCCAACCGGATATTGTTATCCTCACAGAATCGTTTAAACTCCCCTTGGGCAAAGTTTATCCCATTGTCAGTGATGATGCTATGCGGATATCCATACCGCAAGATTACATCTTTCAGGAATTTCACCGCCGTATGCCCATCACACTTTGCGATAGGCTTTACCTCAAGCCACTTGGTGAACTTATCCACCATCACTAGGATGTGAGTCATGCTTCCCCTTGCGGTTTTGAATGGGCCAACCATGTCAAGGCACCAAACAGCAAATGGCCAAGTTAACGGTATAGTTTTCAGACCGGATGCTGGGGTATGATTTTGCTTGGCGTACCTCTGGCACCCGTTGCATTTTCGTACCAGATCCTCAGCATCTTCTAGTGCAGTGGGCCAGTAGAACTCATGCCGGAACACTTTTTCCACCAACGCCCTTGATGAAGCGTGATGTCCACATTCTCCTTGGTGAATCTCCACAAGCATCTCTTTTCCCTCTTCCGGTCCCACACATCTTTGGAGGACACCGGTAACACTTCTCTTGTATACCTCGCCGTTGATGATAGTATAGGCCTTGGACCTCATTTGGATCCTTCTTGATTCATTTTCGTCAACCGGCAGGGTGCCGTTGATCAGGAATTCCTTAATAGGTTCAACCCAAGCTGGTGCTTCCCGAACCAAAAATACCGGTACGTCTATCTCCATACTATCCACCAACATAGTTTCCTCCGGCTTCGACCCCGCAGTCCCCGGGTTTGTTGGAACAGTCCCCGGGTTTCCTTCGTCAATGTCCATTGGCACAACGTGTGACTCCGGTACGAAAATGGATTCAGATTCATGACTTGGCTTGATCGATGGCGCCCTTAGGTGAGCCAAAGCTATTCCGGGAGGAATTTCCTACCTGGAGGAGCCCAACTTAGAGAGCGTATCCACGGCCTCATTTTCCACTCGCGGCACATGGTTAAACTCGCATCCTTTGAAAAATCCGGCAATCTTTTGCACATTGAACCGGTATGAGGCCATGTTGGCATCTTTTGCGTCCCAATCTCCGGAACATTGCTGCACCACAAGATCCGAGTCACCGTAGCAAATGATCCGGTGCGCCCCGATTTCTTTCGCGACCTTGAGCCCGTGGATCAGAGCCTCATATCCAGCGACATTTTTTGACGCTCTGAAGTGTACTTGCAGAACATACCGGAGGTGATCTCCCTTAGGTGAAGTGAGAACCACACCGGCACCTAGACCCTCTTTGAGCTTGGATCCGTCAAAGTGCATCTTCCAGTATTCTATTTTTTGTTCCGGCGGTTTGTACTGCATCTTCGCCCAATCGACCAAAAAATCAGCCAAGGCTTGCGATTTTATGGCATCTCTTCTCTCGTATACCGGTACGTATGGTGATAGCTGAATTGCCCATTTGGCGATTCTGCTGCTAGCATCTTTGTCGCACATGATATCTGAAATGGGTGCCTCACTCACCACCTTCATGGGGGGCTCTTCAAAGTAATGCTTTAGTTTTGTGGCGGCCATGAACACGCCGTAGGTCATTTTCTGGAAGTGAGGGTAGTTTTGTTTTGAGAGGGAGAGCACCTCGCTCAGGTAGTATACCGGCCTCTGCACGGTTTTTCCTTCCTCTTATTTTTCTACCACCACCACAACACTCACGACCCGGTTCGTTGCTGCGATGTACAACAACATGGGTTCCCTTTCGAGAGGCGAAGCCAATACCGGTGCAGTCGCTAGCATCGTTTTCAGCTCTTTAAATGACGCGTCTGCCTAAGGTGTCCAGATGAAGGTATCAGATTTTTTCATCAAAGCATAGAGTGGCAGAGCCTTTTCTCCCAATCTTCTTATGAACCGGCTTAGCGACGCCAAGCTTCCGGTAAACTTTTGCACGTCTTTGAGATCTTGCGGTATAGTCATTCTTTCGATGGCCCGGATTTTTACCGGATTAACCTCTATACCGCGGCTTGATATGAGGAAACCAAGCAGTTTTCCGGCAGGAATGCCGAAAGTACATTTTGCCGGATTGAGTTTCATCCGGAACCTTCTCATATTGTCAAACGTTTGCCTCAGATCATCGATCAAGGTTTCTTTTACCTTAGTTTTTATCACGACATCGTCTACATAGACTTGCACATTTTTTCCAATTTGATCAAACAAACACTTTTGCATACAGCACTGGTACGTTGCACCAGCATTGCGCAAACCGAAAGGCATAGTGACATAGCAATAAGCCCCGTGCGGGGTAATGAACGCAGTTTTTATTTGATCTTCCTTTTTCAGGGGAATCTGGTGGAAGCCGGAATAAGCATCCAGGAAAGATAACAGCTCACAGCCCGCAGTAGAATCAATCACTTGATCGATCCGGGGTAAGGGGAAAGGATCTTTTGGGAAAGCCTTGTTCAGGTTGGTGTAGTCGATGCACATGCGCCACACCTTTGGAGCTTTGGGATCTTCCTCTTTTTTCTTCTCGACCAGCACCAGATTGGCTAGCCATTCGGTATGCAGTACCTCCATGATGAAACCGGCAACCAGTAACTTTGTCACCTCCTCTCCAATGATTTTTCTCCTGTCTTCATCGAACCGGTGTAACGGCTGCCTTACCGGCCTCGCATCCTTCCGGACATTCAGAGAGTGCTCAGCCAACTCCCTCGGAACACCTACCAAGTCATCAGTAGACCAGACAAAGATATTCCGATTCTCACGGAGGAAGTTGATGAGTGCGCTTTCCTATGCATCACTCAGGCCGGCACCGATACGACGGTACGCTCAGGGTAGGCCGGGTCCAACACGATGTCCTTTGTCTCCTTGGTCAGCTTGAATGCCGGTGTGCCCAAGTTGCCACTCATTGCCGCTAAGCTCAACTGTGAGGACTGAGCCAGCACAACTGCGGTTTGTATCCTTCTTTTTTCCTCTGCTATCACCAGCGATTCTGCCAGGTTTGACCCGGCGGAAGCGGTTTCGAGTGAGATCTTATAATTTCCCACCACGGTCAAGGGTCCACGGGGTGCCGGCATCTTCATTTTGTGATACGCCGCATGAGTTGAAGCCATGAACGCTGCCAATGCCGGTCTGCCCAGCAATGCATGGTAAGGACTGTCTAGGTCCACCACCTCGAACAAAAGATTTTCGACCCGGCAATTATCTCGCCCTCCAAACGATACATCCACCCGGACTTTTCCCATAGGCGAATAGGATAGGCCCGGAACGATTCCGTGGAAAGTGGTGTGAGTTGGCTCTAGCATGTTTTCTGTTATGCCCAGCGTATGCATGGTGTGTCGGTACATAATGTTTATGCTGCTCCCATTGTCTATAAGAACCTTGCTGAACTTGACTCGGGTTGCTGGCCCATGCATGATTGGGTCTACGACAAGAGCATAGCCACCCAGATTTGGCATTATCTTTGGGTGATCCTTGAACGACCATACCACAACATGTATTTTGGAATTGCCGGCATCACCGCGTTCACTTCCATGGAACGGCGATGCACACTTTGTCTGTCTGTTCGCTCAGTAACGAACACAACACAGCAGAGGTGCGGATCCTTGTAGACGTTCCAGCCCAAAGGTGCCGGCGGTGGTGGTTGGCCATTGCCATCTTCCACCTGATGAACTTGTTGTTGTTGCTGCCCGTTTGGCTGAGGCTGTACCGGTAACACATTTGCTCCAGTAAGAAGGGTGGTGGCGGTAGCCTTCCGGTACCTTGGTCCCTTGCATCTTTCATCATGCCTCTTTCCATTAACCTTTTGGTCCAAGTGCAATCTTTTGTCAAATGGTTCGCGGACCTTGCTGGGTTTGGCGTGTGCCAGCGGCACGGCTGGTCCATAGCGGACTCCATGGTGTACCTCTCGCCATTTTGCCACGGTTTCTTTTCAACCCATTATTTCTTAGGACCCGCCCATGGTTGCGATCCGGTTTTTTGCCTCTGACTCCCGCTGGCGCCAGAATTATCCTGCACCGCGGCCACTTGCTGCGGACCATACCTTCGATCCGGAAAATCTTCCCTTCTTTTGTTGTGCTGGTTGTCCCGGTATTGATCTTGGCGCGGTTGACTCGTTTGCGCCGGATTAGCTTGAACCACTGGTTGCATTGGGTCTAACAATGCGTAGCTATCTGCCACACGTATCATTTCTGCCAAAGTTGCCGGCATGTTTCTCTGCAGGTTTTGCCACAACGGCGAACCTCTTCTGCACCCATTACAAAACCAAGCAATGGCTTGTGCCTCGATCACTCCTTCACAGGAGTTCCTTGTGGAGTTCCATCGGGTTAGGTAATCCATGTCAGTTTCATTGGAGCTCTGCACGCACAAGGCGAGCTGTTGCGGCCTGTTTGGCCTCCGGTACTTACTGCTGAAGTTGCTTACGAAAGCTTCCTCAAAATTCAACCAGCCGTTTATGCTTCCCGCGGGCAAGTTGTTTAGCCAAATGCGTGCCGGTCCTACCAGGAACGATGGTACGATTCTCAGGGCCCAACGCCGGTTTCCTCCTCATGTCACGGTTCCTCCGCCGCCAGCGACGTATACTGTGGTCACATAGTCTGCAAACCAGTCTTCCGGCTTAGTGGTGCCATCATACGTTTTTGTGTCACGGGGCAACTGGAAGTTGCGAACCGGTGGTTCCTCTTTCATGAGCATTTTGGACCCGAAGGACCTTCTGCCTCGATCATCTCAGATAAGTACACCCTATCCAGCCTGTGCCTCGCATTCCGGTCTGGCAGGCATCTTTCTCCCATGCGTTCCCCCAAAGGGTTCCGGTAGGCTGCGATTCTTTCAGTTCCTGAATCAGCTTCATCATAATGTTCCGGTACCACGGCTCTTGCCTGCCGGTACCTTGGCGGAGGCATTTCCTCCTCAACATACGCTGCTCTTGCTGCGCGATAATTTTGCCCGGTTTCACCCTTACCGGCATAATCATTTCCAGCGTAGCCATTTCCGGCATAGCCACGAACAGCCCCTTGGCTTTTTCTTCCGGCCTCATGTCGCCCGGCTTGTTGTTTTCCGGAAAGAACCGGATCATACACAGTCATCTGCTGCGCATTCACTTCTTTTTCTTTTCTTCTGTCTGGATGGGGGGACGATGCCTGCCCATGGGACTTGCTTCCAGCATTCTTTACCGAACGCGCTGATTTTGATGCTGCTGCCGCTTTGTGTACCTTAGTGAGCTCAGCGTTTTGTTCCTGTATCATGTCAAGCAACTCCCTAACACGCTCTTGCTGTTTCGCCAAAGCATCTCCGGTAAGCGAGTCGCACAGCTCTACCGCAGCCCTAGCAGCTTTTATGGTATTATCTGGACTGCTGTACTTAGGTTTCTCTACAATGCTCAAGGATGCAGATATGCTTTTTTAGGCAAGAACTTCCTTACGCAGATCCTGGTCTAGGTTGTGATCCTTAAGCCGGTTTTCCGGTACTCTAGCAGGCTGAGCGCTAACAGAAGCAAAGCCATGGGCAGCGTTATACTCACGTAGGGTTAGGTTCAGCTCGCGCTGCGCCCGGATGATGTCCGCGCCATTCGCGAGCAGCTTTTGTCGTTGTGCCTCCAGCTCCGCCTGAGCCGCTGCTGGGTCGATGTTCTGCGCGATGGACGTCGCCAGCACGCTCATGGCCGCTTGAAGAGGAGTCTCCGGTAGTGCTGCAGATGCACCCGCAACCACCTGGTCACGCTCGGTCGGAGGCTTGGCCGTGCGCGCGGACTTTGTCGGTCCAGCGCCTTCCGCCGCGACCTCCTTGCCGGCGTCAGTTGCGCCAACCACCAGCACCTCCACGCTGCCGCCGGCGTGGCTGCTGTGAACTGCAGATCTTGGCGGGTCCGGCGCAACCAGCACCGGCGAGAGGCACTGGCGCTCGGGGACGGTGCCGTAGTAGACGCGGAGGCTGCCAAACTCGATGATGCGGCCGTTCTTGCGGAACTTACCGCCGTTGGCGAAGCAGCCTGTGTTGTCGTTGATGAAGTCCATGGAGAGGACGCTGTCGACGAGCGTAGTGACCACGCGCTCGCCGGAGATGGTGAGGAGGCCCGCCCGAATATGAACTCCAGCAAGCGCAGCTGCTGGCCCCACAGTGGGCGCCAACTGTCGTCGTGGTGAACAGACAGATGCCATAGGATGGCTTAAGTTGGGGCCGAATGTGCGCTAGAGGATTCGGGGGAGGGTTTTTGGTAACTACGGGATGGATTCCGGATGGATTGCCGGTATGTTTCCTGTCGAACTTGGCCTTGGCTAGAGGTTGAAGAAGAAGAACACCAGCTCTAACTCAACTTTGGATCTCTCTATTCCATGCTCGAATCAGGTTACAGGTTCTCAGACACTAGAGGGACGTACCCGCGTTAGGGTGTACGCCCTCTCCTTATATAGTGGAGAGGGTGGCTTACTGAGCAGGAAACCCTAATGGCATCTTTGACTAGACAAAGTACTTTACAAAGCCACTTTGGCCTAGGTGACACTGGTTATGACTTTAATCAGGAGGTGGTGACCTCTGCCGGTATCTTTTACTTCATCTTCAGCTTTAGCCTCAGAGCTTCGATTAAAGCTGAAGTGCTTCGCTCATCCTTGTCCTCTAGCTCTTGAGAGAATCTTTGACGAGCCTGCCGACGTGCTACAGTGTAGCCCATACCGGTAGTCCGGTACCTTCTTAGCCTATTCCGGTATACCCCTTCCGGGATACCGGCATAGATTCACTTAGCCACAAGCTTAACTCCATTGTCCGGAATAACCTTTAAACCGGTACCTAACCAGCCTAAACTAGGCAAGTTCGGCATGCCTTTGGCATACCGGGGGTCATCCCCCCAACAATGGGAACCGAATTTTTGTGATTATGACTTGATGTGACCCTAGGCCTTGGATTTTTGAACATATGTACTGGGCCGATGCACCTTTTTCTATTAGTATTATCATCATTTCCACTATAACCACGATCAAAATCAAAATCTCAGTGGAGCAGCAAAACCTCCCGCCAACTAAACCCGAAATATTTCAGACGCGTTTTTGGCTTGGAGTTTGGAGAACATGGAAGTAACTTATTTGATATCTGATGACTTGATGTGATTCCTGACCTAAAATTTATGAGTAGAGCTACTACCATGATCTACCATTTTTATATTAGTATTATTATATATTACTTTGGACCATAGCCATATTCGAAATCAACTCGCAGTTGAGAGGCCAAAACTCCCAGCAATTCTAAAATATTTCAGGCGCGTTTCTGAATTGGATTTCAAAGATAGATCATGATCATGGTAATAAATTTTCAACATGATGATGTTTTTATGTGAAAATTGGCATTCAATTAGTGAAGAGAGGTACTAGTACGGACTCACAATTTTTTATCATTATACTTGGACCGTAGCCATATTCAAAATCTCATTCCAGCGGCAAAACTTCCCGCCCACAAAATACAAATATTTCACACGCTTCCAAATTCCCATTCTACCCCTGTGGAGATGACATCAAAGTCGGTTGGTGGGGGTCTGCCCATCATTTTTTTGTTGACCACCTCCCTAGCCCCGGAAACCCTCTGAAAAAATTCATTTCCCTCAGTCTCTCCTTTGAGACCACCCACCAGAACTTCCCATGTCCCTCCCTTTCCCACCTCCACGAACACCGCATCGGAACATAACCGCCGCACTTCTCTGGCCTACACGAGGCTGCGTGATACCGCATCCTCCTCATCCGGCTGTCTGCCAGAGCCGCTTCATCGACGCCGTCATCAACCAGGCCGGATCATCCCAGCCAAACCTCGGAACCATATACTCATCCATCAGTCTACCGCAGTCGCTTCAGCTGCGGTATCGTCCACCCCACCAGAGCCGCTTTGCTGGATCCGTCGTCCACCGCATTGGATATAGCTCGTCGACTCCCTCCTCCACCACACCTGACCGGCTTCACCGGCACCGCCGTGCATGAACCGGATCTTCTTCACCAGTGCCGCGCCTGATGCTCAGATATCTAAACTCGTCTACTGTCGCTTTTCTATTGCTGCCTACAAGTTCTTGTTTAATCTTGGGGGAACCTGTTCGTGCTAATGATGTGCCGTTACGTTTTTGCTGATGAGATGAGTAACCATGAAGTGTAATGACTATCTCTCCAAACCCCAAGTAGCAGATGTAGTGTACTTCATCACCAGATCTATCAACCCCGAGAATATCTGCAGTGACACCCATAAAGTGCTTCTCCTAATGTAAGTCCCTTGTTTTAGCGCCATGTTCTGGGTTCAGATGCTTGTTTTTCTGAAGCTCTTTAAGTTCATTCCTAGCTATGACAGTAACACCCTGTTATTTTCTAGTACATTGCTTACTTTAAGCGACTGAATATTTTGGTTTGCATTCCCTGCTCTGAAGATGTAGTCATCATAAGTTCTATCTCGCTCAGTCATTGTTACAAAAATTATAGTCTGCTACTATTTTGTTCATGTCAATTTTGTACTCCCAGCATATGTTGGTTTGCATTCTCTGTACTACATGTGATGCCATTTTTATTTCTATCTACTAAGCTAACAAAGTAACCAACTACTATTAGCTCCTGCATGCTACCGCTCTGCTATCCTGCAGTACAAATTTATTTAAACTCGCCACACTAGCTACTTCGATAATAACATTGTGTGCCATCGGGTTCTTCAAAAGCTGCAACATTAGCTCGTTTCTCTTACTTTGCATGGCACTGATGTCCCACAAGTATAGGGGATCGTGTTTAGCCTTTTCGATAAGTAAGAGTGTCGAACCCAACGAGGAGCTAAAAGTAGGATAAGTATTCTCTCAAGTTCTATCAACCACTGATACAACTCTACGCGCACTAAACGTTTGCATTATCTAGGAAATAAAACTACGGTAACAATACAGGTATGAGAGATAGCTTTGCAAGGTAATAAATACATGAAAGTAAATGTTAGTGTTGCAGCAATAAAGTACACTAAGTAACCATATACTAACAGTACCGTGAGTGTGGAAAAGTGGTGGTAATTGTGGTGGCTTTGTCCAAGATTAATTAGTGAAGACATTTAGTTCATTGTCTTTGATGTAGTTTTCAATGTGGGAGAGGCTAAATATACAAGCGTTCCACTACTTGGGATTACAAGTACTATATGATTGGATTGTTAGCAAACATCCGTAAATACTAACAATGCATTAAGGTTTTCCCAACCATAGCCTTAAGTTTATGGTCCTCTAACTCCCATACATGCAACTAACCGGTTTGAGCCCTCAGGTTTCTGTCACTCCGGCAGGACTACCCCCTTCCTTTGCACATACTACTAACCCTATGGTGTTGATCCATGCGCGCACAAGTATAATGGACACCAAAGGACAATACCATATCAACATACAACTCTAATGAACCATAGACATTCAACAAAGCAATCAAAAGACAAATATACTACATAAACATGACATAGATCATATGATAAATATTATAGCATCAAACACCATGTTTACATAGGACGGTACAAAGGTTTATGAGAGGACGAACCACTGAATACAAGGAGAAGATGGTGACGGAGATGGCGGTGAAGACGTTGGAGAGGGGCAGCGCGGCGGCGCAGGGCGGCGGCGGCGCGGGGAACTCCTTTCCCCGCCGCCGACAAGCTTGGGGAGCGCTGCCCCTTAGCCTCCCTCCTTCATGGCTTCTTGGGAGCCCTCCCCCATGGAGAAGGGATCGATGGGCGAGGAAAAAACGTTGCTTTGGTGGCTGGAAATTCGTGGGTGGAGGTGTCCTCCACGAGTTAGGTTTCCTCCCTTTATATAGCTTCTCGGATTTCCGTCACCCCCTTTAGGGTTCCACCAAAACGGGCATACGGGCCGCGTCCGAACTCCGATTGGGACGAATTTTAACTCCAGAACGTTCAGCAGAAAATTATCTACAACTTCCTCTTCAGGCCCAACTCCGTTGGAGGTCGTCTTCGAGGCTCAAACAGACAATCTCCGAAAACATTTCTGGGACAGATTTCAGCAAAGTTCCAATTCGACTCCAACAAGGTTTCCTCTTGTATTCTTGATAATTCCTACACATCAAAGTGTAAAACAAGAACATTCTACACTTTTGCAACTATTAATATGTTAGTTCAAATAAATCATAAACTTAATACAAAAACAAGTGTCAAAGGCATAATATTAACATGAAACAATCAAAAATTATAGGTACGTTTTGGGCGTATCAACATCCCCAAGCTTAATTCCTGCTCGTCCTCGAGTAGGTAAATGATAACAAAATAATTTTTGATTGTAAATGCTGTGATCAGGTCTTTAACAATTGCGTGATGTATGTATAATAAAACTTAGCAATCATGTTACCTAATGAAAAGTATCAACCAACTAAGAGTTCATAATATGAAATTTATAAACATCAACAAGATTGTAATGATCATAGTAAATCATGGTAGAGCGGTATCTCGCTTGCCCTTGATTGTGGAGCAAAACATAAATGCCAAGGCGCCTCTGAAGTTCAAGTGAAGACTAGAAGTAAGAATATCAAAGATAAAATCATCAAAGTCAGTTAGCCGCGTTCTGGGACAAGCATATTACACTAAGAATGACAGTTATGCTCTAAAAAAGGTGCTCAAAGAAAGGATGGTGACTCAACATGAAAGTAAAAGATAGGCCCTTCGCAGAGGGAAGCAGGGATTAACATGTGCTAGAGCTTTTTATTTTTAAAACGGAAGTAAAATTGTTTTGGGAAGTGTTTGTTGTTGTCAACGAATGGTAGTGGGCACTCTAACCCCTTGTCAACCAGACTTTCAAGAGCGGCTCCCATGAAGGACGTTATCTCTACCAGCAAGGTAGATCATCCCTCTTCTCTTTTGTTTACACATGTACTTTAGTTTTATTTATAGGTGACACTCCTCCCAACCTTCGCTTTCACAAGCCATGGCTAACCGAATCCTCGGGTGCCTTCCAACATTCACATACCATGGAGGAGTGTCTATTTGCAAATTAAGTTTCTTACTGATAAATCAGGGCAAAACATATGAAGAGAATTATTAATGAAAGTTGTAATTAATTGGGGCTGGGCACCCCGTTGCCAGCTCTTTTTGCAAAATTATTGGATAAGCGGATGTATATGCCACTAGCCCATTGGTGAAAGTCTGTCAGGAGTAAATGACAAGGTTGAAAGATAAAACACCACATACTTCCTCATGAGCTATAAAACATTGACACAAATTGAGAAGTACTTTGAAGGTTTTAAAGGTAGCACATAAAAATTTACTTGGAATGGTTTGAAATGCCATGCATAGGTATTTATAATGGACACTTTGGAACAACTTAGTTTATAGGGATTTGGATGCACGAGCAGCATTTACGCTCAGTACAAGTGAAGGCTAGCAATAGACTGGGAAGCGACAATCAAGAGAGCAATAACCGTCATAATCATGCTTGCGGCAGAATAAAATTAACGGAGACATAAAAGTGATAGAAGAACTCTGAAACAAAGTAAATCATCGAGGCTTAATTGACTTTTGTCTTTCAGTCGTATGCATGCGTGAGCATGTGCCAAGTCAATTTCAAATGAATCATTCAAAGGAGGACACCGCAATACCATACCATCTTATGAACAGGACAATGCATGTTAACATCAAAATATCATAATATACACTATTAGCTAGTGGAGACTATCCATAAAAAAACATAACCACTAAACAATATCATTCACACATCTTTTTTAAGTTTCATCAAATATACATTAACCAAGTAAACGTTGAAAACAGAAGATAAGTAATATATGTGACGATCCACTTATTAATGTAACCGGTGTTTGATGCTAAGATAAATAGATAATAAAATACAGTCGCTTCAAGTTTAGTCAAATTCATATGTTGCTCAAAAAACAAACTTTGAAGGTTTGCAAACCGAGGGGTTATTGATGAGGAGGGATCCGGGGACATCCCCAAGCTTACGACTTTGGCCATTCTTCAATATTTCAGAGTTTGGTGTTCCTTCATTCTCTGTGAAAAACTTCAACACAAAAACTTTCCCATTCTTTTCTGTGGTTAGACATTAGTGCAATGGATAATATTTCCAAAGTGCTGCTATTAAACCAAATCAAATTTTTTTTTCAGTTACAGAAAGGTTGCTTAAATGGCCAAGTTATAAATGAAAGGTAAGAACCCATAAAAATCAAATGAAAACGAAAAGAGGCCACTCTTGCAACAAAAGTCAGAATCTGTCCAGAAAAACAGCAGCTAGAAAACGTAATTATTAGGTGCACTTAAACATGTCCGAAATTTTAGCCAATTTTTGTGCATGCATATAATTAGGTGATACATAATCAGTAATTTTTTCGTGATTTTCAGAACTACCAGTAAAACATGAAAAATCACGCAATGAGCAGTAGATTCAGAAAACAGAAAATCACTTTTTACAAATGTATCAACTAAGCTAAATGAATAAAATTTGGTATTTTATTTTTGATAAACTAATAGACCAGAGGCTAAACATGACCTAAACATGCTAGCTACAGCAAGGAAAACTCTAAAAGAAAACCAAAAGTAACAACCAAATAAAGAACCCAACAAAGAAGCAAAACAAAAGAAAATATTTTTGTTGTTTTAAAATTATAAGTGAAAGCAAATAAGCAATAAATACCAAATAAGAAGCCTAAGAAAACGAAAGAAGGTAAAACCAAGACATATAAAAGCAATTATAATACACCTTAAGACGATTCATATCATGTGGACGGGTAATATAGAGTATGAACGAGATAACCTCATGTTTGTTGATGAATAGGGGATGACTCGGGCATCCCCAAGCTTAGATGATTGTATGTTCTTGAATATGTTCTTGGGATGCACCTACACATCCCCAAGCTTGAGCTCTTGCGTCTTCTTGTTCATATCATATCGCCATATCGATTGGATTTTATAAGCTACATCCACATAAAACTTCACAAAACTCATTAGTAGGGTTAGTACTCATTAAATAAAATCCACTCATGTTCAAGCTTTGACAAGTTTAATTGAAGATTACCTACTGTTTACTAACCAATTTATAAAATTTAGTGATCAAATAAGATTATAAACATTGAGTATAAGTACAAAACTAAATAAGCATGACAATCTGCAAAAACCGAACAGTCTGTAAAGATGACACTTAACGAAGAAACTCAAAACTAATGAAAGACATGTAATAATATAAGGTTTATGCACAAAAAATTTCAGGTCAAAATAATAATCTAAGATTTATCACGATTTTATTTACAGAGAAGCACAAAATCTGTCTAAACAGAACAGTCAGTAAAGATCGAATTTTTCGACCTATATACGTACCTCAAATCAGAAAATTCAAAATTAATGAAAGTTGCATACACATCTGAGGATCACGCTTGAATTTTTTCAGAATGTTTCAATTTTTATGGAATCTATACAGCTCAAAACGGTGGACAGCAAAAATCTGTCTATGTGCAGAAATCCAAATCTAGCATCAACTTTCTACTAGAGATTGTTATAACCAATTTTATTGCTATGTACAGAGGCATATACACAATATTTACATGTTTTTGGATGAGAAGCTTCCATGGAAAGATTTGCTTTGATTTCATAGGCATGAACACAAGTGTTCAAGGTCGACCCCCACTTAATCATTGCTCATCTTTCCAATCACTCTCTTTTTGAAAACGTTTAGATAACAATTACAACTAATTTTTTTTTGTAATTCACATTCCCTATCCATACTAAGATAGAGAACAACTTAAAACTGAAAATAAAAACTACTTAGAGATAAAGCAAACAAGTGCACACAAGAACATTAACCTACGCTATGGCTCGCCGGCAACGGCGCAAGAAAAGGTCTTGATGTCCCACAAGTATAGGGGATCGTGTGTAGCCTTTTCGATAAGTAAGAGTGTCGAACCCAACGAGGAGCTAAAGGTAGGATAAGTATTCTCTCAAGTTCTATCAACCACTGATACAACTCTACGCGCACTAAACGTTTGCATTATCTAGGAAATAAAACTACGGTAGCAATACGGTTATGAGAGATAGCTTTGCAAGATAATAAATACATGAAAGTAAATGATAGTGTTGCAGCAATAAAGTACACTAAGTAACCATATACTAACAGTACCGTGAGTGTGGAAAAGTGGTGGTAATTGTGGTGGCTTTGTCCAAGATTAATTAGTGAAGACATTTAGTTCATTGTCTTTGATGTAGTTTTCAATGTGGGAGAGGCTAAATATACAAGCGTTCCACTACTTGGGATTACAAGTACTATATGATTGGATTGTTAGCAAACATCCGTAAATACTAACAATGCATTAAGGTTTTCCCAACCATAGCCTTAAATTTATGGTCCTCTTACTCCCATACATGCAACTAACCGGTTTGAACCCTCAGGTTTCTGTCACTCCGGCAGGACTACCCCCCTTCCTTTGCACATACTACTAACCCTATGGTGTTGATCCATGCGCGCACAAGTATAATGGACACCAAAGGACACTACCATATCAACATACAACTCTAATGAACCATAGACATTCAACAAAGCAATCAAAAGACAAATATACTACATAAACATGACATAGATCATAGGATAAATATTATAGCATCAAACACCATGTTTACATAGGACAGTACAAAGGTTTATGAGAGGATGAACCACTGAATACAAGGAAGATATGGTGATGGAGATGGCGGTGAAGACGTTGGAGAGGGGCAGCGCGGCGGCGCAGGGCGGCGGCGGCGCGGGGAACTCCTTTCCCCGCCGCCGGCAAGCTTGGGGAGTGCCGCCCCTTAGCCTCCCTCCTTCATGGCTTCTTGGGAGCCCTCCCCCATGGAGATGGGATCCATGGGGGAGGCAAAAACGTTGCTTTGGTGGCTGAAAATTCGTGGGTGGAGATGTTCTCCACGAGTTAGGTTTCCTCCCTTTATATAGCTTCTCGGATTTCCATCACCCCTTTTAGGGTTCCACCAAAACGGGCGTACAGGCCGCGTCCGAACTCCGATTGGACCAAATTTTAACTCCAGAACGTTCAGCAGAAAATTATCTACAACTTCCTCTTCATGCCCAACTCCGTTGGAGGTCGTTTTAGAGGTCAAACATACAATCTCCGAAAACAGTTCTGGGACAGATTTCAGCAAAGTTCCAATTCGACTCCAACAAGGTTTCCTCTTGTATTCTTGATAATTCCTACACATCAAAGTGTAAAACAAGAACATTGTGCACTTTTGCAACTATTAATAGGTTAGTCCAAATAAATCATAAACTTAATACAAAAACAAGTGCCAAAGGCATAATATTAACATGAAACAATCAAAAATTATAGATACGTTTTGGACGTATCAGACACTCACATATGGAATGCTGAACATATTGGTTTGCATTCCCTCTTCAGCTCTTTTACAAGTTCACAGGTGATCCCACTATATTCTGTATCTGGTAGATCCTTAGCTCCAACATTAACTATCCTCTACGTGTTGCTCATTACAAATTTATATCCCGAAACATATTGATTTGCATTCCCTTCACTACAAGTTCAGGAGTGGTGCTGTTATAATTCCTACATGATTCATTCCTATCTATTACAGTAACATCCTGCAATTATTTAGTTCATGACAAATTTTAAGTAATTGCACATGTTGGTTCGCATTCCCTGCTCTATAGCTTTTTCCATCTTAACTTCTATTTGGATCATTGTTTGTTAAAAAAGTAACAACCTCCTATTATGTAGTCCATGCCAAATTTAAGTCACTGAACATGTCACTAGCAATACAATGAAGGAATTCGGCAATCTTTTGTGTTTGCCTTGCCATTGTTGTTGTCTTTACTTGTAATGTCTTTGTTTCAGATATAGGTGGTGCACAGACAAGATAAAAGATGTATGAATCCCTTCATTGTATTGCTAGTAACATGTTTAGTGACTTCAATTTGGCATGAACTACGTAATAGGAGGTTGTTACTTTTGTAACAAACAATGAGCCAAATAGAAGTTAAGATAGCAAAAGCTATAGAGCAGGGAATGTGAACCAACATGTGCAATTACTTAAAATTGGCCATGAACTAAATGATTGCAGGATGTTAATGTAATAGATAGGAATGAACCAGGTAGGAATTATAACAGCATCACTCCTAAACTAGTAGTGAAGGGAATGCAAATCAATATGTTTTGGGATATAAATTTTTAATGAGCAACATGCACGAGGATAGTTAATGTTGGAGCTAAGGATGAACCAGATACAACATATAGTGGGATCACCTGTGAACTTTTGAAGCACCCGATGGCACACAAAGTTATTATCGAAGTAGCTAGTGTGACAAGTTTAAATAAATTTGTACTACAGGATTGCATAGGGACAGCATGCAAGAACTAATAGTAGTCAGTTACTTTGTTAGCTTACGAATAAATAGATAGAAATAACAATGGCATCACCTATAGTACAAGGAATGCAAACCAACATGTTTAGGGAGTACAAATTGACATGAGTAAAATAGTAGCAGCCTATAATTTTTGTAATAACGACTGAGGAAGATATAACTTATGATGGCTACATCTACAGAGTAGGGAATGCAAACCAAAATGTTCAATCCCTTAAAGTTAGCAATGAACTAGAAAATAGGAGGGTCTTACTGTCATAGCTAGGAATGAACTTAAAGAGCTTCAGACAAACAAGCATCTGAACCCAGAACATGGATCTAAAACAAGGGACTTACATTTGGAGAAGCACTTTGCGGGAGTCACTGCAGATCTTCCTGGGTTTGATAGATCTGGTGATTAAGTACACTACATCTGCTACTTGGGGTTGGAGAGACGTCCATTACACTTCATGGTTACTCATCTCATCTGCAAAAGTGTAACGGCGCGTCGTTAGCACAAACAGGTTCCCCCCAAGATTAAACAAGAACTTGCAGGAAGCAATAGAAAAGCCAAGGTAGAAGAGTTTAGATAGGTGTGGATCATGCACGGCGCCGATGAAGCAGATCCGTTTCATGCACATCGGTGTCGGTGAAGCCGGTCAGGTGTGGTGGAGGAGGGAGTCAGTGAGCTAGAGCCAATGCGATGGACGACAGATCCGGCAAAGAGGATCCGGTGGTGATGTGGGCATAACCCTTCGGGTAACCAACATTAGGCTACCTTCTACGACCCAACTAGGGACCAATGAAGACTTCCCAACGACCAAGGTGGGCCCGTACGTTGGTTCCAGTAAAGAAGGTTCATACAAAGAAGGGTTCTTGACGAACAAGGTAAGAAGACGTTAAACAAGGAAAAATTAGAGTAGATCTCTTTGTAACCTAGTCGAATCTGGACAGAACTCTTGAGACCTGGCCCGCAATATAAGGGCCAGGAGAGGGTATGTCGAAGGACAGAACTACAACAGATAGATTCGCCGCAAGTCAAGAGCTAGGACCTTAGAACCTTAGCCTCTCGACAAGATCACAACCATAGCCTTCGGCTACCCAATTGTAACCCGATATATTCGATAATCAAGATCAGACAAGTAGGAAGTAAGGGATTTACCTCATCGAGGGCCCCAAACCTGGGTAAATATCTCTCCCTGTCTGTTTGGTATCCTATGTCTCATGTCAGTCTGCAGGATTTCGTCAACCCTAAGCCCCTCATGGTGGGCATTGCCAGGGAGCACCCTCGTCAGGTGGGGTGGACGATACCGTAGCTGAATTGATTGCGGTAGACTGCTGGATGAGTATATGGTTTCGAGGTTCGGCGGGGATGGTCCGGTCCGGTTGATGACCGCGACGATGAAGTAGCTCCGACAAACAACCAGATGAGGAGGATGCGGTGTCGCGCGGCCTCGTGCAGGCTAGATAAGTGCGGCGGTGATGTTCTGGTGCGGTGGTCGGAGGTGGGAGAGAGAAGGACTTGGGAAGTTCCGGTGGGTGGTCTCAGAGAAGAGATTGAGGGAAATGAATTTTTTCCGGAGGGTTTCCGTGGCTAGGGATGTGGTGAATGAAAAAATGACGGGAAGCACCCCACCAAACAAGTTTGTTTTCATCTTCACAAGGGTAGAATGGGAATTTGGAAGCGTGTGAAATATTTGTATTTTGTTGGCAGGAAGTTTTACCGATGGGATGAGATTTTGAATTTGGCTACGGTTGAATGTTCTAGGACGTCGCCTAGATGGGGGTGAATAGGCGGTGTGGCAAGTTTTAGCCTTTTCCAATTTTAGCGCAATGGAAGGTAAATGTGATAGCTTTAGCAAAGATGATGTTCCTACAATGATACTAGGACAAGTGCAACAAGTAAAAGAATCAACAAGATAGTAAGAGTAAGGTGTGAGATAACCGGAGGACGCGGAGGCGAGGCGAGGTTTGTTTACCGCAGTTCCTTCCACAACAGGAAGTACGTCTGCGTTGAGGAGGTGCTAGTCTCACATAAGAGACTAGACGGCCACACCACGAAGGAAGGCCTCACCTTCTTCCTCGAGAGAGCTCCACGGAGGTGCTCTCCCTCTTCCACTAAGGCACCGGTCGAGGCGGTGATTCCTTCACAAGGTTGGGGCGAGCTCCACACACAAGGATGCTCCCAACACCCTATGGAGCTAGTATATCACCAAGCTAGCTTCCATAGCTGCACATCTCTAATGTCCCACAATAGGAACTCTTCCAATGCTCCACAAAAGGAACCCTTCCAATGCTCCACCAAAGGAATGCTACCAATGCCCCACCAAGGAACCCGTCCAATGCCCCACGAAGGAACCCTTCCAATGCCCCACCAAGGAACCCTTCCAATGCCCCACAAGAGGAACTCTTCCAATGCTCCACTAAAGGAACCCTATCACCAAGATCCACTAAGGAAGAACACACACACCCTACGAGATCGAAACCCCGGAGAGAGCACAACCGATGCACCTAATGCAATGGCTAAGAACACCACTAGGATGCCCAAGTTCTTCTCCCCCAAATTCCAACAAAGCTAGAAGAAGCTATTGGGGGAATAAGGGAGGAAGAACAAAGTGAGGAGAAACACCAAGAAACTCCAAGATCTAGATCTAGCAAGATCCTCTCACTTAGAGAATGATTCAATTGGTGAAGCTCTAGATCTAGATCTCCCCTCTCCTTTCCCCCCAAAAATATGCAACAAATAGTGGGGGGATCAAGAGGAGGAAGAAAGAACCCAAGGTTAACAATGGAGGAGAGAGAGTGGAGGTGCAGGGTTGGTTTGGTCGAAGGTGGAAGAGAGGTATAAATAGGGGCTGCAAAATATAGCTGTTGGGGCTGAGAAAACGGTCAGATCCACGCCCAAAGCGGTACTACCACTTGTTGAAGCGGTACTACCGCTTGCGCGTGAACTGTGCAGAAAACAGATCTGAATCGGGCCAAACCGGTAGTACAGCTTTGTGGAGCGGTACTACCGCTTGTGCAAAATGCAGAGCAAACTGAAACCATCGAGAATTGAGAGATAGAAAAGGTGCGGTGCAGGGTGGCAGGCAGCGAGCAGCAGCATGCATGCATGCATGATCGTATGCGGCAGCGCGACAGCAAGCGGGGCCAGGGAGAGCAGCGCGCATGCGGGCAGCGTGGGGGCGCAGCGAGTGGCTCGGCGTGGGGGCGCGCGGGATCGAGCGGAGCCTCTCCCGCGGGTCAACGCCTCGCCGATCGAGGCGGAAGCGAGCGGGTGCAGGCGGCCTAGCGCGGGAGCAGCGCATGCTGCGGCAGCGGCGGCAGCCTGCCAGGCGCAAATGGGCCACGTGGGGGCGGTGGCCCAGTGCGGGAGACGGAGAAGGCTAGGTGCGGAGGATGCTGGAAGAAGGCTGGGAAAAAGGAAAAGGGGGCCGGCCGGTAGTACCGGGCCTGGTACCGGTCTGGTACCGGCCCAGTTACGGTACTACCGGCCCAGTACCGCTCTGATACCGGGCTGGTCCAGTAAGCTTTGGAGGCTGATGCGGTACTGGGCCCGGTACCGCCAGCGGTAGTACCGGGCTGGCCCAAAACGTTTTTCTTTTGTTTTTCCAAATATGATGCACTATAAATTCCATAACTTGAGCTAGACAACTCCGAATGACATGAAACCAGTTTTGTTGGAAAGAGGGCGACAAGAGTTACATCTTTGCAAGGTGAAATCATGCAAATGAGTGAGTGATGATTTGCTCATGGTCATAGAGGTGTAACCTCTCAATATGGTATATCGGGAAAATCATCACTCTCGCATATGCAACATGCGATGCAACCGAAATCCGTTTCATGCATAAGAACCAAGAAGAACCAAGAACGCGATGCAATGCATGCAAGGTTTGAGCTCTCTCCGATGATACAACCCACTATCCTATCGAGCACAAACCTAGTCCTTGCGCGTTCTTCTCGAGTCGACAAGCTCCGCCTCCATACTCTTCATGATTGTACATGCCACCGTCTTCCTTCAACATACACGACACCGTCTTCTTCCATCTTGTACGCACACCACCATCTTCATCCATCTTCAACGCCGTCTTCTCTCTTCATCTTCTACGCCGTCTTCTCTCTTCATCTTCAACACCGTCTTTGTCTCTCTTCGACACCATCTTCATCATTGTACTCCGTCTTCTCCATCTTACAACCTTGAGTCCAACATGACTATGGACTTGACCTAAGATTGATTCTCAATGCAACCGTTAGTCCATAGGGATTGTCATCAATTACCAAAACCACACATGGGGTAAAGGACATGTTCTTACAATCTCCCCCATTTTGGTAATTGATGACAATCTCTTTGAGAGGCTTTAGATATGGAATATAGCGGACAACCCAAGTTGAATATTTAGAACAAACTCCCCCATAATATATGCATGTGTGAATGAACTTGAATTTCATTGCATATACCGGCAATTAAGGCCTAGCGGAGTATCCTCTAAATATTCAACCATGCAAAGCAACGAATGCAAGGCATGAAAGGCAAATGCTTAAGAAAAGCAATTCCCTTAAACCCTCCAAACTTCTCCCCCATTGGCATCGATGGCCAAAATGGACGAAAGGTTTGAAAGGCCAATATAGTGAGCGTTCCTCCATAAGTTGTGCATTTCTCATAATTGTGAGTGAAATCAAATGCACATATTCAATGATGAATATTCGGAGGAAATCAAACTATATTGAGGATCAAAGATTGCAAGAGGATATGAAGGTGAGACACTATGAAGCAAGCAATCAATGAACCAACACTATGCTCTAAGTAATATGTGGAAGCTCGCCAAAGTTTGTGCACAAGATAAACAATTTGCATTGAAGAATAAGGTGCACAAGCATGGCATCATTACTCCCACAAGACCACTCAAAGCATGTGCCAAAATCAACTATGAGTGCTTGAAGATGTAAATAGTAAAGGAACGAGCACTCATAGCACAATCTTTGTGGAGTCATCAACAGGTCAAATAAGAATGAAGGAATAGACTCCAACAAAGAGGGATATCAAAAGATATGCACCATCTCTTATGTATATAGGTTTCTCTAAGTGGATAACATCACAAAGATATTTGTCCACAAAGAAACATGCACACACAAGATATGTACAAGAGAGATAGAGCAAGATATCCAAAACAAGCATGCTCAAGGACTTATCTCATGTTAAGAATCTAAACCAAATATAAGAAATGAGATAACCCACTCCCAAAGAAAGCAAGGCTCTAAATAAACCAAACCCTCAACACTTTTCATGACGGCACAAATGTACCGAAAAGAAAAGGTTTGTCTTCCAAGGTCAAATTCTTGAAACAAGGGAGTGTTCTAGCAAACATAGGAGAGCTCCCCCAAAATTAGTGCACCATTTAGAATTTTGCATTTGAATACAAAATGCACAAATGTGGGATTTTCTCAATCATGTTTGTCAAAACACCAACAAGGTTCAAGTGAAATAAGGAGATCCAAAAGAAGCGAGGAAGACAAATGGGAGTATAACCCACAAGGACAAATTCTTGGCAAGAAATGAAGCCATTGAGCACAAGAGCCAAGTGTGTGGATGATCCGAAACAATACTACACAATTTATTACCAATTGTCAAAGGACAAGAGGTGTATAGGAAATATCCATATGGTAGTTTGTGAGTATGTCCAAGATCATCTCTACAACTAAGAAAGCAAATGGCAAAGTGGGATTTGTTTGAGCACACATGTCACATAGGAACAAGATAATCTATAATATCAACTCTATGTGACACAACCTCAAATATTCACATTTTATAGGTTTGTAAAATGCACGAGGCACAATACTCCCCCATAATGTGATAAAGACATTTTTCATGCAAGAGGCAAATAAGAACCAAGTGAGATAATTAATGGACATTATAGAATTTTAATTCATCACGTCACACATTTTAGGATTGTGAAATGCACGAAGCATATCACTCCCCCAAAATGGGATAGTCCATTAATTTCTCACATGAGCCCACAACTAAGATATGAACAAGATGCAATAGGCTCAACAAAGAACAATTGTACATGATGTGCCACCCAACATATAAGAAGCAAGATAAGCAAGTAGGAAGCACAACATACACAATCACATGCAAGGTACAAAACCCACACATGTAAAAGGGGAGCGAGTAACTTTTCAATGTAAAGGAGTTGAGGACTTGTTACCGCAAGGAGGTGCATGGGTAAAGGATAAGAGGAATACAACTTGACTTGAGGAAGTGAAAATGATGAAGATCCCCTAAGTCTTCATGAGCTAGTCAAGCCTCCATGCCCTCCACTTGTACCTATTGATCAAGTTTTGGCTTGTTGGTCCCCAACTAAGTTGGGTCCTAAGAAGTTAGTCACAATAGGCTTGGCAACCCAAATGGTTCTTTTTGCGAAACCACTTTGAGTGCCAACATATTTGGCAAACACATCGCCAACCTTATCCTTGTGTAGAGAGTAAGCACCATGGATCAAGATAGGGTTGGATGAGTTACCACTAGTGCAAAAGGAGGAGATGTGGCCCTTCTCATGGCATATGTAGCATCTTCTTCTCCTCCCCTTCTTCTCACTTGATTTCTCCGCAACGGGAGCCTTGGCTTGATCCTTCTCGGGTAGCGGCCCTTCTTCAAGTTGAGGTAGACCTTGAGCTTGGCCTTGAGGTAGACCATGAGCTCCATCTTGAGGCCACTTCCCTTGTTTCTTCACGCCAAGTGGCTTCTTCTTCAAGGGGCACAATCTAACATGATGCCCTTCAATCTTGCACTTGAAGCACACAATCTTGGCGGTGTCCTTCACATGCCCTTGGCCCTTCTTCCGCTTGTGCGAGGTGGACTTGTTCTTGTTGTAGGAGTTGAATCCAAGTCCACTCTTGTCATTGGGGAATTGCTTCCCTTCATGACCCTTTACCAAGTCCTTCTTTAAAGAAGTGACTTGGGCCTTGAGCTCTTCGATTTCCCTTGCATGGTTAGTAACAACACAAGTACTAGAGGAAGTGGAAGCTTTATTGTTAGAGCAACAAGGCAAGGTATGTAATTCACCACAAGATATAGCAATAGCATGGGTGGGTGAATTACTAGCACTAGCACATAGAATTTCTCCTATAAAAGTCCCAAGAAGACCCGCTCAACCAGGCCACTTCAAGGGGGCAAATTCATCTGGTGCGTCCGTTTCCACCATACAGTAAAATCTGATGTCCACTTTTGCCTGCAACCGTCGGATGTGGAAACTTTTTTCTCACTAGCTGCTTCTCTTGGTAGGTCGCTGATGGCTGGGACCAAGAGTCTGCGGGACCAGCGACCAGAGTCAGCGACACTCCTCGTTTCAGGTCGCTCAGATAGCACATCGCGGTGAAAACCTAGATCGAGCCAATCCACTCCTGAGCCCCGTAATCCCCTCCACTTCTAGCCCCTCCTCCTCTCCTCCCCGAGCCGCCGCCGTCGTGCCTCGCCCCTCCTCCAAGACCCCGAGCCGCCGTTGCGCCTCTCTCCCTTGACCTACCGAGCGCCGGAGGTGGATGAGCAGCGAGAGGCGGTCATGGAGGGCATCTCCTCCTCGTGCACAAGCGGTTATCCTCGATGGGGCCCTGAGGTGGAGGCATCGCTCTGCAATGCGCCGGCGGTGAGGACTGGACTTGGAGGAGTCGCGACCGCGCGGGGGAGGTGTTGCAGGAGCCAGTCCCGGTGGACCAGGTTCGTTTTTCTTCCAAAACTCGGTCGGGACGGGACAACCGTCGAGGTTGGCCGGGGAAAACGAAGCGCCGAAGGTGGTTGAGAGGGCCGACGGAGGTGGAGATAGGGAGATGATGCAGAAGGAGGAGGGTGTGAAAGGGGGCCGTGCTCTTCTTGGTTGGGAGGAGAGGATGCGGGAGGAGGATGACGAGAAGGGGTGAGGGCGCTCCATCCGCCGCCCAGCAACGCCGGCGGCCAACACCTCCAGCGATGCCGGCAACAACCACGCCAGCCAGGTACAGTTCCTGCGCGTGCCCTCTCTAGATTTCCCCCTCTCTAACTTAATTTGGATTTTGCATCTAGGGTTGGTTGTCCGTCTTCGCCACTGACATCCTGCATCGAAGGTTCTCATGGAATGGATAATCAGGACATGATGCGCATCGTATACACACTGCCTGTACGGTGCTCACACGAAATCGGCTTACCTGTTGCGGTCAGCGGTGCTACTATACTTGAAAGCTTGTTTCTTTTGGGTTAGATACCAACACCGCTTCGCTGCATGTTAAGCAGCTAGATAGCTCAATGTTTATCAGCGCAGAAGGAATGTGCATGTTCATTCTAAACATACAGAGATGCAACATCAAAGGATGAGTTGATGTTGGTTAAAGGGATGATTGTGCTTCCTCCTTGCTCAGGTATATATATTTTGCTCTATTTTACCTGTATGCATGTGCTGATTTTGTTGGCATCATCCTTGGTAACTCTGCCTTTTTTTTCTGCAGACATGTGTTCATTTCTCTGGACATTGGTTGAACATTGCCCATGTAGCACTCACCTGGGTGTGTATTGTGCTAATGTCTACCATGGTATAACTCATCTTCATGATACTGACGTGAATATGATATTGAGGATGTACTGAGTGGTATTCCAGGCAAAGCATGTGCAATACTTTTATTGGTTCAGCGCTGATTATTATTTCCTTACCTTTCAAAGCCATATTTGTAGAGGTAATTGATGTTTTTCTATCTCTCTTTTTCATTGTTGTTTGAATTATCTTGCTCTAATATGGCTTTACTTGTCGAAGGTACTTATTTGTTCCTTTTAGCACAACCCATTAATATTTTTACCATAAAATATGGTCTCTTTATTGCTTCTTGAGTAAACAAGTTCACTAGATGGTTGTAACCGTTTGGAGTGCAAAGTTCTGATTGGCCAAAATTATTGTTTCAATGCTACAGCTTGCCACTTGCCTCCAGACCAGCTAGCTATGTACATGTGCTTAATAATTTAACACACAGATAATTTTTTGCTGTCAATTAATTTCAGGAGCAAGGTTGATTCTATATCCCAGCTGTATGTTGTTTTACTTGACGAGATTGATCTAGAAAAAGAAAAGATATAAATGGATTTTTGTTTCCATACTCCATAAAGACATCAAATTTGCATGTACATAATTATGGATATTTCTTTATCACACCACACCAGACATGTCTTCAGAGCTTTGGAAATGGGCATAACTAATTATTTTGAAAAACCACTTTGTCAGTGATTAACGGTTAAAGGTGACTCCGTATGCTACATATATACATAGCATGTAGTTTAAATTAAACAGTGCCAAACTGTGTATGGTTTTCCTCTCCTTTTCATTTACTCTCTACTTTCAATCTTCATTTAAATAGGCATATGCAGAAAATATGAAGATATAAAAGCATAGCAAACTAGAGGGAGGTATTTGCGTAGTAAAACAGTGTTTTCCAAACTGCGGCACCACTTTCCAAATTCATCACGTTCTCGGTTCTCTTGTTCTGCTAGGTATAGTAACTAACATCTTGATTTCCTGTACGCTAGAGATTCTTGTGTTCATGTAACTGGAAACGTGTCATTAGTGAGGTATTGTTTCTAGAGCATTGTGCATAGGTTGTTTTAGTGCCAATTATAACCTTGGCCGCAGTGCATAGGTTGTGTTCTTTATCTGGAATCGCTCGGCTTGGATATCTACTTCTACCTCTATTTGATGGCATATCACTATATAGGCTAAGGCTGAATCACACAATGTTCCGGAGCTGCACCGGCCGCCCCGCACCTTCGCTCCCACCCTCGCTGGCTCCAGACGCCAGTCCTCCGCCGTTGATATTTTTTGGTGGTAATATGGATGCACTTGCCGTTGCTGGTATTGCCTAATAATACGACTACCCATGCACATGTCAGCTTCATCTGATATTATGTCTTTCATTTATATATCTTTTATTTGACCCTCCATCTTTCAACAACTTTCTTATGGAATACTAAACCAAACTCAGTTTACTTTGATGCTAATTTATTTAGCTCTTTGTTCCATTGCAGGAGATTATCAACTCACTTTTTGTTTACAGGAAAATTTATTGACACTCAAGAGTCAAGACAAAGGCAACACAATTTTGAAGGTGATAATATTTTGTGTTCCCATATGTGAATGAGTACTAACTGCTGCAAATCTGTACTAGGCATTAGATAGTTTGCAGATTCCTAGATTAAAGCATGGTTACTGCATAGTTTGAATTTATGGTCCTTATCCCTTCCATCCTTGAGTGCTCTAGCCATCAGTGTTTGAAACATCTTAAAGCCTATGTTCCTATGAAAAGATTCCCGTCTGGTTTGTTATTTGTTTATTTATTAAAATATTTTTCATATGTGTTATTTTCCTCCGGCTCTAATTACGGAACAGTTGAGGAGAATTATGGTTAAACTTAAATTATACATGCAAGTTTATGAATTATCTAGCTATGCTCACACTTATCTTGATTGGTTATTATTTAATCATACCATTAATGTTGTCCTCATTTTTTAATGTGGTTTTAATTCAAAGATAGGTTCTTGTTGGCGTTACAAGTTCTATTAAAAGTAATATCTTTTGTTCCTTACTCTTCTATTGATGCACATGTATGCTTGGTTACAGTGCGCGACTAGCCAGAATGTCATTTTTGTGAGATTCTGCCTTATGAAAACTTTGGAGATAGAGTTATGAAAAGATCATCTATCAAATTAAGATATATAAATTCCAACATGCATCTTTCTTTTCTTCTACATATCCAAATCCCTATTTTGAACATGCTCAGTTTGGCGATGCGCAGTTATTTGGTACTACAAAGACTGCGTTGATAAATATATTCTTGCTTGATCTGGTCCAGGTCGCTGTTTTGTGCGGCGGCGGAGCGACAAGGGACAGGAAGGTAGTCAGAAAGACTTGTGCTTGCTTTTAATCGTTTTCCGTTTCATATTAAATCTTAATTTACACCGGTAGGCTTCATCTGATCTCTAGACTTCTTTACTTTGTTTTCATGTAGGTAGGATTTTGTTACCATTATGCAGATGCGCACTGACTTCTGAAATTCATTAATCTAGACACCTTGGTGCTGGAGCTTTTGTGATGAATGACAAATGAGGTACCAAATGAATATAAAAGCATTGCATAAAGTATCTAGATAGCTATGCTTCAATTTAGATTGTTTTATTCTTATGATTTTCTCTATGAAATTTTCCTCTTAGTACAGGTTTTGATCGTTTGATCATGCTGGTAGTAGGCCATTGCCCCTTCAAGCCAGCAAGATACTTGTTGTACGTCAATGAATAAGAGCGTCCATCCAAGATACTAAGGTTAAACCCGATTCTTTCTCTGTCAAGGGGCATGTTTTCTTGGTGGGTATACTATTTTTCTCTTGTCTGAAAGTCATGCATAAATATTGATTTTGATTCTGCAGTTTCCGGCCATTTTATATATGTTTTTAAGCTAAAAGCTCTTAATCATTGTTTTTCCCTATTTGCAGCCGCTATTTCAGTAAACAATTTGATATGCTAAAGAATAATATGTAGAGAAGTAATATGCCTGATGGGAAAAATAGGTATAGCTACTTTTTGCTTGTGTTGTCAGTACCATTTCAGGCTTCGGTTAGCTCAAAAAGATAATTCAATGAGAAATTTTGTTTTTCCAGGCCAATGAAGTGACCGAGCCAAATTGATAATACCATGTGGTTTTTCTTTTTAAGGTCAATGAAGACTGCAATGCTTCGTCTGCTCAAATCACAACCTCGGGGGAACCAGGAACTGATTTTAGGCAGCCGATGGTGATGGACGTGAGTTTGTGGACCATCTGTTCTTGTTTCATTTGGTTTAGATTTTGTTGTTCTTCCCGTTCTCTCTATTGTTTAAGATTTAATCTTTTGTTTGTGCTATGCAGCAGGAAAGAAGCTCAACCACGGGATTATGAAGTTCATGCCGCTCAAGCAGGTGCACACCTCCTTCCAGTGCCATGCTCCTAGAGCTTCTCGTTTTTGTTTGTGGAAATTTGGTTTCTCTATGCCTACAGTGTTTGATGAAATTCCAAGGAGGCTGGGGGAGGATTGATCTTTATAGGCCACGTTATTTAATTATTAGAAAATATTAGTTCCAGTCAATCATGATGTGATGTGACTACTGTTGAAAATTAATTTTGTCTATAGCAAGGATTACATAATAAGCTTTGAATTTAGTTCTGTCCTGTAGCTGTATATTGTTCTTCTGACCTGATTGATATGATTTTGTTGAAGACCTTTGCGCTGCAATCCAAGTTAGAACCGCGCAATGGAGCATTTTGGGAAGAGCAGAACTCATTTTCCATTTCTCTAGCTCTGAATTCAGCGTTCCAGATCAAGGTATGGTCCAGCGAGCCATGCATCTGTTTTATGAAACATGGTATCCTTATTACTTCTCGAGTAGCATGTACCTAATAATTCCTAATAGTTGATTTTCCTCTCTGCTTTAGTAAAAGATTTTATGTGCTAAAAGAATAATGTGGAGAGAAGTTCTTTGTCCAATGGAAAATAGGTATAGCTATTATTTGTCTGTTTTTTGGGGTACAATTTCAGGCTTCAGTTAGCTGAAAGGTATTGCAATGAGAAATAATTTACAATGATTGTGTATTTTCTGTTCAATGAGGCGACTGAGCCAAATTATTAATACAACATGCATATGAGTTGCTTATTGTTGCAAGTAGATGAGGGTCTTCTTCTGCTTGCAGGACTGCCCTCTTGTCCGTCGCATACTCGCATGACGCATCCATTATAGATGCAAGTGTGGCAACATTAGGTAAATGCGTGAGGAGGACGAAGGCAGAGCTGCGCCGGCTAGGAGGAGAAGAGGCTGGGGCGCAGCGTGGAGGTGACTGTCGCCCCGGCTCTGGATGGGAGGCGCGGGAGTAGTGATGCGGGTAAGGACGCGGTGGTGGGTTCCTCCGCGCCGCCACTCCCCTTTTTCCAGCGACAGCTCGTCGGTGCCTCCTTCCGCGTGGTCGTATGGCGGCACGGCAACTTGCGCTCGACCACGCCTACTCGTCGAGCGTAACGGCGGCTGCTGTGTTGTCCTCGTTGACCGTGGAATTGCAGCATGGTTGACCCCGTGCGGGTGCTCTTTGCTTGGCCTCACGCAGCCCTTGACTGCACCCTTGCTCATCGCCCCATGGCGCTCAGAGTGTGTCAAATCAGGTGAGCACCTCCTCTACCCAGCAGGTGTCTTTCTTCTTTTCCAATCTCGTCATGACCATTTACCCCCCACCCCCACCCACAGCAGCGGTCGCGGGAGGAGATCAACCGGTGCTGCCGCCTCTTCTATACCACACCTATGGCCGGAGCTCCTAACCCCTCTCCCTATTTCGATTTGCGTGTGTTGGTCAAATGCGTTTGTGGTCTTCGAGTAATCGCCAGCCGTGGTCTGTCCAGGTGCGCCTGCTTCGTGCTCTTATGAGATGGTAGTGTTTGGTGAAAAGCCTGGCCTGATAAATTTTGCCGTTTAACATTTTGTTTTCTAACACGGTGGATTCTTTCTCCAGAGATCTCTGCAAGGAGCTGGTGGAAGGGTGCTCGTCTCTGGACAGCTCCTGCTTCTCCATCTCCACGGTCTCTGGTGGCATCACCAAGCTATGTGAGTTTTGGTCCCCTGTCACATCTCCTGATCCACCCCCTCATATGAGCTACATGTTCTAACAGACAAAATAGATGCTGCGTAATCATACATTCTTAGCAACTCACTTGCTTCAGTTGTCCACGCAGATTGTCATATAACTTAATGAATGCACCACTGTAAGATTGCTTGCTGGTACTATTTATCAAGGCGAGTGATGGCGGCGGTAGCGGGGTACAGCAGCGGCCTCGGGTGGTGAAGGATGGTGTCTGTCGAGGCACCAACAGGTGCAACTTGTTGGTTGTGGCTTGGCAAGCGTCGCCTCGGCGAGTGCCGGTGCGGCTTCTTTTTTCCTTCCGGTGAGCACCTTGTGCTGGTGCGGCTTCTTTTTTTCCTTCGGGTGAGCGCCTTGTATACGAAGTCGTATATCGTCTGTTGTTTACACTCTATTTTCCTGTAGGGCACTGGAGTATTGCATGCCCTTTTTGGATGAGATTTGTGTATCCACGTGCTGCTGCCCATCTACATGACTTGAGGTAAATGTGTCTTTGATGTGGATATCTGTGTTGTTCTTAATGTGCTAGAATAATTATTGGGTCGCTATTTCCGTGTGCTTAATTACAATCTCTTCTCACTTTTTTTGTATTAATGCCGAAATACTGCAACCGGGGCAAACGCAACATTTCTTCTGTTGGGATTGTGTCCATCATGTTCATCTCCCTATATTTGCCTTTCAGGTTGTCCCGTTTGTTCTAGCGGAGGCAGGTCTTCTGTGAGGATTGTAGCTGCAGGAGATAGGGTCAGTACACCAGATTTCAGCATCACAGTCATTGTACTGGTTGCCGCAGTGATGCTTCTCCGCACAGGTGCCGGTGGTTGCGACTGTCGACAATTGTGTGTGTATGCCTCTCCACTCGTGAACCCTTCTTGGTTATATTTGATTAATTTGATAGAATATCAGGCCATTTGTGAATGCTTTTGGTTAATTATGGTCTTGTGGAGGATTTATTTTCTGGAGTTATGACATTTTGTATTGTGGGTTTGCAGCATACAACATGTCCATCACATGTTTGATCAGGCTGCCTCAGTGACGGTTATGACCGTGGCGCAGGTATACTTATCCTACTCACATTTGTTTTCCCTCTCTCCTTGGTATTGTCATATGCTCTACTTTTTATTCCGCATTCTTAGAGGTATATACAGGTCATTTCATCATCAGTTTTTCGGGTCACTTATTGCTGCAATAGCTGGGGAGGTTGGAAAGGAGCGTGAATTGTATGGCCAGTCTCTTGTAATCATCCTCCCTAAACTTTGATTTGATATTTCTGCATCTGTTGTACTGCAATTTAATTTTAGTGTCCTCAGGTTTCCATTAATTCGGAAACCTAAATTATGTACATATGTGTGTTTGTTATGTGCTTCTTAGTGATGAACCCGATGCATCTTTACTGGGGAAAAAATACTACTTGATATGTGCTTCTTATCAAAGATGATCATGGTGCAAAAATGAATATTTACATATGGTATTATTAGCTTCTATATCGTGCTCATTTATTTGTGTTTGTCGTGAGATCATAATCCAGATTTTACTAGACTGTTTATGTTCTTTTCGATTACTTACATTTAAACTGTAGTGTAATTTTTTGGGGTAGGTAAGAGACTGGCGCTAGCGCAATTGAAGCGGGGCGAGGTGAGACCGCTGCTGTGCAGCAGCCTGGCAGGCGGTGAGGGTTGCAGGTAATTATTCTTCAAAACTATTTGATTTCCATTGAGTAGTCAAAATCTTCTCTCTTTATTTAGTCAAAGGAGGCTGAATAGAAAGCTCCATCATTATTTATTGTGTGGCCTTTTGTTCCCCGAGAAAAGAAAAGCATAGCTGATCACTCATATGGGGCATAGCTGATTATTACAGTGTGTTCCTTTTCCTTGCAAGTAACATATATTCACGTGCCAGCCTTGATCTATTTACTACTTAACACTGTTGTTAACTTACCCTAAGTTTTTAGAAATCTTTTCTATTTATTTGGGATATAGTCGCCTGTTTTGATGAGTTATATAAGAGATTGTCGGATCTGTTCGTTGCATTTTTCATCAGTTACAGCTACTGGATCGAACAACAACGGCTATTTCAAATTTAGGGGAATGGTTATTTCAAAAATTAGTGCACACCTGCGTGTTATGCATCCGTCAAAATAGTTCTGCAAAATAGAAATAACATCAGCTTTTTTAGTTTCTGTTGGTTGCCAAATAGCTATATGTATTCATTTCCTTTTAGCATGAACATAGAAGATCCCTTTCCTATTGCTTTTGTGCCTTTTTCCAATGTATACAAGGTAAGAAGGGCATGTTTTTTCAAATATCATTGCGGAGCAGCTCTACAAATTTGTTCACTGTCATGTACTTTATTTCTAGGTTTTGATTGCCTGCTTCTTTGTTTCTTCTCATTTGTTTGCCTTCTGCAGATGTACTGGCAGGTGTAACTCGCCATTCCAGGAAGAATTGGTGGGTTGTCTCCGCTCCTAAGACCCAACACTTCCGAGCGAGAAGAAGCTCATCTGTTCCCGTCACTTGCTGAAAATCTAACATAAAACTGTTTGTTCTTTGATGCCACAATACCATCTGGAGCAGGCTGTTGCCTGAGTGGTGCTACTTCTTCGAGCTCAAACACGAAAGAGCCATCTGGGCTTCTGCGATTTTCTGCCGGCAGGGCGGCGAAACTACAACCTCCACGGCGGAGGCCTTCTTCGAGTCTGCTGCTGGAGCTTGGCGCCTCCCCTTCATCAAGTGGTGTGTCCCCGGTGAACTGAAGGTGACCGACGGCTTCGACTCTTCGTCAGGAATGGAGCTGTCGAGCATACTGCTCTGGATCCTCGGCGGCGATGCTTGAGGACGCCAGCGAATGGTGGAGGCGGTGCCCAGGGACCCGATTGCTTTTCTATTTTTTGTCCCAAGATGTTTTTTGTTAATCTAGAGGTCCTTTCTTCAAATTCTAGGTTTCTCAGGGTGAGAGATGTAAAGGGTCCTCTTTGCAATTTCTACCGGCCACGTGTGGATTGAATGGATATCTGGGGCCTTCTAGGCCCTGTCCTCGTGCAATTTTTTTTATTTGACCCTTTTGATAGTTGTACCAATCTTTTTTCCAACGTTTTCATTTTCCTGCCATGTAAAGTGCTCTCTATGTTAGTTAGGCATAAAGTAGATGCCCAAGATATATTTAGAACATGTTTGGTAATGTGCAATGTCTCCATTCCAGGTTATAGATTTTGCTTTCAAACTTTTATCCTTCAAATGTATTTCGTTTTCTCCAACCTCTTTAATTGTGTCCATGGAGCTCGCTGAACTGTGGTTCTTATGTAACAGCGAGACCCTTCAGTTATGTTATAAAATCCTTAATTATTGGAGCGATTCATATGCATGCACCAGTGCATGAAGGAAGAAGATTGTCTTGTATTACTTTATGACTTATTCTCATTGACCATTGAATTGTGCACGCATATGCTGGTGTGTAATGCTTGTTCCGGTATATATTTGTTCTTCGGATACAGTGCACATAGAGATGAACCTCTTAGTGCATGATTCTTTGAAAATATACTTATATGGTTATGATATATTGAGTATTTCTATTATGCACTTATATTATTGTTTCCTCCGAGCATCAGAAAGTCTTATCTTGTTTTGTTGTTTTTTCCAGTTTACAAATGATCATCCATAAGGTTTAGCGAGCTCAAGCAGCAAGCAACCAATACGAGAAGACTTAGTAGTTCATCTTTGTTTTAAGATGCAACAAGCATCTGCTATGGTTCCTGAAACGACACCATTCTCTGCAACGCTGCAAAATAATCTGGACAAACTTTGCTGAGTTTGGATGGAAACAAATGAAGTAATGAGAATTTAGAATACTTTATTTTGTGGCAATCTTTGTGAATTTGGTATGTTTTCCCATGCCTAATCAGACTTTGGTATTTAGGTCTTTGGGCTTATGTGTTTTTGTGTGTGCACTGTCATGTGTAGTGAATCTAAACATCATCTCATTTAAGTGCCAAACTAACTGATTATTGACTTATGAACATGGGGCAACCAATTAGTGTAAAACTTATGGCTTGATTAATTTCCTGTACTGCCTTTGCGCCGGGGCACAACAGGTCATTTATTTTTTTTCGAAATGGGGGAAATATCGCTCCAGCTTCTGCATCCAAAGGATGCACACGGCTTTTTTTATTAGATTATTCACAACACCTTACAAGAGCAATACAAAAGATCAAACTCAAAGCCACCTCGCTAAACCTACAGAGGGATGAAGGGGGTGACAATTCACCAACTCATATCATCCAAAAACCAAATGCCTTCCCAGGCCGCCCAATAGCAGATGAGAAGCACATCCAGTCAAGCAGACTCTCAGCATACGCCAACGCACACGCCATAGAAGTTGCTACCGCCGTCTTCCTCGACTCCATCTTCAAGAGAGATCATCACATTGACAATGCCAGGCCTGCCATCGATGCCGTCACGACGCCAAACGACTCCACCATCCTGCGCATGTCCATCACACTGCATCCGTCCCGAGACACCACTGCACCATGCCGCGGCGACTCGACGACGCCGACACAGCAAAAGCACACCGCTCCACCTCAGCACCACCACCATCCGTTGTCTGCTCCGAAAACGATACCCCCCAACAGGGAGAAACGGCGTTGTGCGCCGCTATCGTCCGATCCGGGAGACCCGGGTCTAGGGTTTCCCCTGGAGCAGCCCAGGTGAAGAAACGCAGACTGTAGAGACAATGCCTTCAACAAGGTAACGACGAAAGGCGCCGCCATCATCCGCCATGACCGAAGTCCGGGCCGGCTTTCACCGGCACCTGCGCCTCGCCCTCAGGAGCTAGGCGACGGATCGCAAGATCCGCCACGCCTAGCCACACAACTAGCCGATCTCCTCCGGCGAGAGAGAAGACCACCACCGTGGTGCCACGGTCAGCGGCACCTGACGCCCGCCACCTGCCACCAGGTCGGCGCCGTCACCACCATCGCCATCCAGGGCCGCCGCCCTTGGTGCCGTGATCCCAGCTCTGGAGGAGGAGCAGCACGCGATCCACCCCCATCCCCACCCGCCCGGCCATGCCAAGGCGAGGAAGGAGGAGAGGACCGCGCCAGGGTCCGGGGCCGCGCCGCCGCCCCCAACACCACCCTCCCGATGAGGCCACGGCGAGGAACGGCGACGAGAGCTGCACCGCCATGGACAGGGCCGTGCCGCCATGGCCAGGGCCGCGCCGCCGCCCCCAACACCGCCCGCGCCGCGATCAACCAAAACCGGGACCATCCCCCCGGCGCGGAGGCGTGCCTCCTACCACCGCACCAGGGGACCACGCGAGGATCCCGCCGCCCCCATCACCGGCCGCGCCAGGCTTCGCCGGCGGCAGCCTCCGGGGACGACGAGGAGGGGAAGGGAGGGGGAGGGGAAGACGGCGGCGGCAGCTAGGGTTCGCCCGAGTCGCCCTTGGAGGAGGACGACCCGTGCGTCCTGTTTGTATTAGTTCCTGTAATTGTATTAGTGGCAGAATTTCTATCCTATAAGTTCCTGCCTTGAATTGCCATCCTATAAGTTCCTGGCTTGATTTGAAAATAACTGGTCAACTTTAGCACTATGGTTTTGGGTTTTTCATTGAAAAATATATGAGCTACTGTTTCGCTTTTGCCTTTGCGCTAAAATTGTCATATCTTATTGCAACATCTTGATAGAATGGTGTGTCTACAGTTATACTAATCAGTCAAATTTTAAGCTAATTATTAATACTAAAATATAAGCTAAAACTTATAATTTAATTTTTGCCTGCATTCCGCCATTTGCGCGATAGCGCAACGGGTCATCTAGTTGTAGAACAAGGCATAGAAGGTAGTTCACCACAAGATAAGTCAATAGCATGAGTGGATGAACTAAAAGCACTAGCACATGGCAAAATAGCATTTTGAGAGGTAGTGCTAGTACTCACATGAGGCTCACAAGATTTTACCTTTGACATGATAGCCTCATGGGCTAACTTTAGCAAATTATGAGAGACTAGAAGATCATCATGGGAGCTAGAAAGCTTTCCATAGTTTTCTTCCAATTTCTCATAATTGCTTGTTAGCGAAGCAAGTTGAGCCCTTAGCTCAACATTCTCCTTCAAGATGGAAGCTTCACAAGAGGTAGAGTTAGTAGCAAAAGCATTCTCCTTCAATTATAGCATTATCTATTTGGTTGAGAGCCTTAAATTGCTCAAGTGACTCGGTGAGTTTGATGAGCTCACTCTCCATGGTCCTAGAACCATTTTTGAGAAGCTCAAAATCCTCAAGGAGTTTACCATGAGCAATTACTAGCTCATCATTTTTAATTTGAAAATCATGTGCCACCTCTAAAGCTCTATCACGAGATTCCTTTACCCTAAGTATCTTTAGAGCAAAGTTCTCTTCAAGAGTTTCATTGGTGGTTTGTTGTTCTTTAAGAGCTTCTTTAAGAGTTGCAATCTCAATTGCATCCTCGCGCTCATACTCTTCCTTTTTCTAAATAAGTTTTGTGCTCTTAATGGCAAAATCGAAGATTTTCATGAAGTTAGAGCGAACAAATTTCTTCTTAGGAAGAGCATGATAAACCGACTCTCCCCACTTGTTTAAGGAAGCAACATTAAGTCCTTCCATATCATAATCCTCATCATCACTAGATAGATAGGGTTCGAAGGGAGGAGATACCTTAGAAGCCTTAGCCATAAGACAAATGTAGGAACCGTGCGACGATGAAGAAGATGAACTACTTGAAGCTCCATCCAAGATCTTGTCTTGGCCCATAGTATCTTTGGTTTCCTCTACATTGTTAGTCACACAAATACTAGAGGAAAGCAAAGTATCGTCATTATGGCAACAAGACAAGAGAAGCATATCATCATGGGATGAAGATATGCAAGGACTATCAACACTAGCATGTAAATCATTTATAGTGCTACAAGTGTTAAAGACCAAAGATGAGACATTGCAATGGGATAGAGATGAAGAATCATCAAGAGAGCGCTCACCATCAACAATGCAATGTTCATCACCACTCACCATACCGTTACCTTGTGTCTTACCACACGTTGGTGAAGTGGAAGGAGCGTGATCATCCTCAATGGTCTTGGATCCACCATATGTATCTCGAAGCTTTGTCCAAATCTCATGAGCACTCCGGAAAGGCGCAATGGATGAAATCACTACATGACTCACAACACGGCAAAGGACTTTAGTAGCTTGAGCATCTAGATAAGAGTTTTTCTTCTCCTCAAAAGTTGGATTTTGTGGATCCTTAGGAGGAGAAAAACCCATATCAAGAATTCGCTCCACATGTGGGTGCATGTCCCTAAAATAATCAAGCATGTAGAATTTCCAAGCATCATAATTAGTGCCATCAAATGTAAAGGAGGAAATGTGCACTAATCCTCTAGCTGACGTCATACTCTCTATGCGGTGAAGCCCAACAAGATAAGAGAGCCCTAGCTCTGATACCAATTGAATGTTCTAGGACGTCGCCTAGAGGGGGGGGGGGGGTGAATAGGTGGTGTGGCAAGTTTTAGCCTTTTCCAATTTTAGCGCAACGGAAGGTAAATGTGATAGCTTTAGCAAAGATGATGTTCCTACAATGATACTAGGACAAGTGCAACAAGTAAAGGAATCAACAAGATAGTAAGAGTAAGGTGCGAGATAACCGGAGGACGCGGAGGCGAGGCGAGGTTTGTTTACCGCAGTTCCTTCCACAATAGGAAGTACGTCTGCGTTGAGGAGGTGCTAGTCTCACACAAGAGACTAGACGGCCACACCACGAAGGAAGGCCTCACCTTCTTCCTCGAGAGAGCTCCACAGAGGTTCTCTCCCTCTTCCACTAAGGCACCGGTTGAGGCGATGATTCCTTCACAAGGTTGGGGCGAGCTCCACACACAAGGATGCTCCCAACACCCTATGGAGCTAGTACATCACCAAGCTAGCTTCCATAGCTGCACATCTCCAATGTCCCACAATAGGAAGTCTTCCAATGCTCCACAAAAGGAACCCTTCCAATGCTCCACCAAAGGAACGCTACCAATGCGCCACCAAGGAACCCGTCCAATGCCCCACGAAGGAACCCTTCCAATGCCCCACCAAGGAACCCTTCCAATGCCCCACAAGAGGAACTCTTCCAATGCTCCACTAAAGGAACCCTATCACCAAGATCCACTAAGGAAGAACACACACACCCTACGAGATCGAAAACCCGGAGAGAGCACAACCGATGCACCTAATGCAATGCTAAGAACACCACTAGGATGCCCAAGTTCTTTGTAACACCCCAAATTTCAAAATAAAGAGAAAATGAATTTCCTTTTTCCAAAAATGAGAACCAACAAAAACTTTTCTTAAATAGAGTGCTATGCTTAGTGCTCATACCTATTACTTGTGTTTTTGCCAGGATGAGTGTTATTGTGCTTATGTGATAAACCCTAAAACCCTGAAGTGATCAAGTGAAGATCACAAACCAAATAAAACTAAAAGAGAAAGAAATCCAATAAGAAAAACCCTAAACCCTAACCTTCTCAAAAATCATTTGGATCTATTTTGAGAAACCTAAAATAAAGGAAAAGCCATATGTGGGCCTATAGCCTTAATATGTAAATATTGAACCCTACCTTTTCTTATTTTGCTAAATGGTGGTGAACCATTGCAAAACTTATTAAACCCTAAACCACCTCCCTCTTGTCATCAATCTTTGAGAAATAAAATAAAAAGGAAAGATCTTATTTAAGAAAGAGGCATATATGCCTATGGCTATTTTGTAAAACTTTACCCTAGGCCTTTCTACTTTATTTAGAGGATTGGAAAACCTTCTTAAACCTTATCTAGTACTTCTCAAACCCAATCCAAAATGAAACAAAAGATTTTAAAAAGAAAGTAATAATGCCATAGAGGCATATGAGAGCAAAATATCAAATTTGTGAAATTGAGGATCTTGACCCTAAGACTTCTAGTGAATGGTTGGATCACTCCTATATACCATTCCAACACTCAACAACATCAGTTGGGGCAAGCCTAGTCAAATTAAGAATCAAATGCCACATATGCATAGAGGCATATGTGACACATAGCCATTTTCACCAATTCTTGTCATATGCACTTCTACCTTGACCAAATGGTGTGAAACCATCTCTAAACCTAATCTAACCCTGAATTGACCCTCAACCTTGCCCAAGTGAAGCAAGGGGAGCACTTTACAAGATTAAGAAGAATTGACATGTCACCTCTTATGTGTTTTGGCCAATTTTACAAATCTTTGAGCTAGACCTTTTGGAATGGTTTCAATGGTTGGGAAATGTTCCTAAACTAATAAGAATCACATTAGAGTCAAGAAAAGTCAATTCAAATGGAGAGAAATCAAATAGGGAGATAATTCCATTTTCACTCACATACACATAGGGCCAATTCATCAAATCTTGACCTAGCCACCTCCATTGCCTCAAAATGGTTTGAACCTTTCACATAACTCAATTTAACACCAAATAAACCTCACTCTTGTCAAAATGAAGCAAAGAGGAATAAAAGAATAAAAGTGAGAAAATCACAAAACCCTCACATATGGTGTATGCCATTTTTATAAATCTTGACCCTAGACCATTGTGGCCTTCACCCTTAGTTGAACAATGTTACTAAACACTTATTAAAACTTTTAGAATCAAAGAAACACAATTCAAATCAAATTCAAACTCAATTGGGGATCACATGTGATATTGGTCAAATCTGCCATTAATAGCCTGATCACTACTTTGAGCCCTTGCCATTCAATTTTATCAAACCAAATCTTGCTAACTCTTTGCACCATTTCAAAGTCAACATCAAGGTGAACACTTTTTGTAAAGAGCACCATGCCAAAATCATCTTTGATCAATAACTATGCTCAGGCAAAGTTGCAACTTTTAATTAAGTGGAACAATCTCCCACTTAGTGAACTTTGCAATATTTTGATTTTCTAAATTCCACCACCACCTCTCTTTGCCTCTGGTCATTTAGAACCAAACCAAACACACCCTTTTCAAATTGGTCAACCATTTGAACTAAATCAAATTTGGACAAAATTGATGAATTACAAGTAGGGAACTATGCCAACACTATTCTAAATAGTGTCCTAGCTAACCCTATTACCCCAAATCACTCTCTCTGGTTCCCTTGACCACTCTCACCCTAGCACACCCACAACAACTCTAGGAGGAGCTGCCCAAGCATGCATGCCATGGCCATGCCGGCCATGGTTACCATGGCCACCATCCCCTCTCTCCTCGCACCACCACCCCTGCCATCATGTCCCCTGGACCCCCTTTGCTCCCCTGCATCCAACCATAGCCGCCATTGCCGGAGAAGAGGACCCCACTGGTGGCACGCGTCGCGCCCAGGTCTGCCAGGGTATGCCGCCCGCGTCGCACAGCGCGCACGCCACGGCGACCCCTGGCCACGCGCGACGCCAATGGACGCCGCCTCCCCTGGACCACCGCGGAGCGCCTTGAGCTTCGCCGCCGCACCCTGACCCTGCCAGACACGCGCCGTGCCCCGCGCGAGCGCCGTCACCGATGACCAGGTCCCCATTTCCCGCAACTCTGCCGCCAGGACGCCGCCGTCGCGCGCACACACCAGACCGTCCCCCACCTCGCCGTCTAGCCTCCTAGCACCGCCTGGACGCCACCTACCTCGCCCTGCTCCCTCCTACCCCTCTCCATCGCCGGCAACGCCGCGCGCATGTCGCCACCACCACTGCCCCGCAGCACACCCCCGCAACTATAAATAGAGCCGTCCCCGCGCTATCTCCTCCACAGCAAAGTTCCTCCCCTCCTCTCCCTGATCCTCCTCGACCTCTTCCCCTCTTTGATTAGCCACCGGAGCCGCCCAATCGAACGCCGGAGCCCGCGGCGGACCTGAGATCGCCGCCGTCGATTCAGGCCACCATTCGAGCCGCCGTCTGCGCCATCTGCTTCCTCGTCCTCGACAACGCCGCCCTGCACCGTCGTTGATCCTCGCCGGAGCTCCAGCTCGCCGCCGACCCCCTGCCGTAGCCGCCAGCAAGCCCTTCCCCTCGACAGAGACGACGCGCCTCGACCGCACGATCTGCATCTAATCCAACCGCCCACATTCCTCTGTACCGTTTCGGTAAGTAGCGGTCACTGACGGGTGGGTCCTGCTGTCAACAGGCCCGCAGCATTAGCTGGGCTGGCCCTTCTGGCATTTAAATCTTTCGGCCCAGTTTCTTTCCAGCGCAGCCCAAATCATTTAAATTTTGATTTTCTGTTTAAACCAAATTGAATACTGACCCTGTTTTCAAAATTCAATAGAATCTGTTTGGCTTATCCAAATTTGATGAATTTTATATCGTTGGAAAGCTAGTTAAAAGTTCTACAATATGCCACTGGTCCCATCTCAAAATTATTTGTAGAATTAATCTGACAAAAAGAACAAGTCAGGGACTTTTGCACATTCAAATAAATCTTAAAAATCAACCAAAATAGATATTAAGTTAATTCCAACTCTAATAGCTCACATTTGACTTACACTAATTGTTTATGCAATAAAATGGTGTGGTCACTTTGCATGATCATGCCCTAGTTTAAGTAATGGATAATATGGCTAGTTTAACTAGTGGATATTGTCCAAAACTATTAAGTAATTCTTGTGAAGTCTTATACTTCATTTAAACTTTGTCTCAAATGAATTCATGTGAAGTTTGGACTGAAGGAGATATGCCCTAGAGGCAATAATAAAGTGGTTATTATTTATATCTTTATGTTTATGATAAATGTTTATATATCATGCTATAATTGTATTAACCGAAACATTAGTACATGTGTGATATATAGACAAACAAAGAAGTCCCTAGTATGCCTCTTAACTAGCTTGTTGATTAATGGATGATTAGTTTCATAATCATGAACATTGGATGTTATTAATAACAAGGTTATGTCATTGTATGAATGATGTAATGGACACACCCAATTAAGCATAGCATAAGATCTCGTCATTAAGTTATTTGCTATAAGCTTTCGATACATAGTTACCTAGTCCTTATGACCATGAGATCATGTAAATCACTTGTACCAGAAAGGTACTTTGATTACACCAAACACCACTGCGTAAATGGGTGGCTATAAAGGTGGGATTATGTATCCGGAAAGTATGAGTTGAGGCATATGGATCAACAGTGGGATTTGTCCATCCCGATGACGGATAGATATACTTTGGGCCCTCTCGGTGGAATGTCGTCTAATGTCTTGCAAGCATATGAATGAGTTCATAAGAGACCACATACCACGGTACGAGTAAAGAGTACTTGTCAGGAGACGAGGTTGAACAAGGTATAGAGTGATACCAAAGATCAAACCTCGGACAAGTAAAATATCGCGTGACAAAGGGAATTGGTATCATATGTGAATGGTTTATTCGATCACTAAAGTCATCGTTGAATATGTGGGAGCCATTATGGATCTCCAGATCCCGCTATTGGTTATTGGTCGGAGTGAGTACTCAACCATGTCCGCATAGTTCACGAACCGTAGGGTGACACACTTAAAGTTGGATGTTGAAATGGTAGAACTTGAATATGGAATGGAGTTCGAATATTTGTTTGGAGTCCCGGATGAGATCCAGGACATCACGAGGAGTTCCGGAATGGTCCGGAGAATAAGATTCATATATAGGAAGTCATATTCCAAGTTTGGAAATGATCCGATGCATTTATGGCAGGTTCTAGAAGGTTCTAGAAAAGTCCGGAAGAATGGCACTTTGGAAAGTGGAGTCCCGAAGAGACTCCACTTGCATGACCAGCCAACCCTAAAGGGGAGGAGTCCAAGGTGGACTCCCCTAGGGTGGCCGGCCAGCCCACCTCAAGGAACGGTGGGAGTCCCACCTTGGGTAGGACTCCCTCCTTGAGTAGTTTTCCCACATATGGGAGGTTTTAGTGTTGGGGTCTTATTCGAAGACTTGGACTAGAACTCTTGGGGCTTCCACCTATATAATGAGGGGCATAGAGAGGGGGCTGACCACTCTTTGGCTCAGCCTTGGCCGCACCCCTTAGAGGGCCGGCGCCCAACCCCCCTCTCTCCCCAAACCCTAGCGGTCTTTCTTCTCCACCACATCCCGCACGCTTAAGCGAAGCTCCGCCGGATTTCTCCACCACCACCAACACCACGCCGTCGTGCTGTCGGATTCAAGAGGAGCTACTACTTCCGCTGCCCGCTGGAACGGGGAGGTGGACGTCGTCTTCATCAACAACCGAACGTGTGACCGAGTACGGAGGTGCTGCCCGTTCGTGGCGCCGGAACCGATCGTGATCAAGATCTTCTACGCGCTTTTGCAAGCGGCAAGTGATCGTCTACCGCAGCAATAAGAGCCTACTCTTATAGGCTTTGGAATCTCTTCAAGGGTTAGTCTTGATCATCCCCTCGTTGCTACCGTCTTCTAGATTGCATCTTGGCTTGGATTGCGTGTTCGCGGTAGGAAAATTTTTGTTTTCTATGCAACGTTATCCTACAGTGGTATCAGAGCCGTGTCTATGCATAGATGGTTGCACGAGTAGAACACAATGGTTTTATGGGCGTTGATGCTCTTGTTATCTTTAGTTTGAGTACTTTGCATCTTTGTGGCATAGTGGGATGAAGCGGCTCGGACTAACTTTACATGACCGCGTTCATGAGACTTGTTCCTCGTTCGACATGCAACTTGTATTGCATAAGAGGCTTTGCGGGTGTCTGTCTCTCCTACTATAGTGAAGATTCAATTTACTCTTCTATTGATAACACTAGTATCACCGTTGTGGTTCATATTCGTAGGTAGATTTGATCTTACTCGAAAACCCTAAACCACGTAAAATATGCAAACCAAATTAGAGACGTCTAACTTGTTTTTGCAGGGTTTGGTGATGTGATATGGCCATAATGTGATGATGAATATGTATGAGATGATCATTATTGTATTGTGGCAACCGGCAGGAGCCTTATGGTTGTCTTTATATTTCATGTTGAGAGGTATTTCAAATTAGTTGTAATAGTTGCTACATGAGGTGAACAACCATGAAGACGGCGCCATGAACCTTGACGCTACACCGATGATGATGGAGATCATGCCCGAAGATGATGGAGATCATGTCCGTGCTTTGGAGATGAAGATCAAAGGCGCAAAGACAAAAGGGCCATATCATATCACATATGAACTGCATGTGATGTTTATCCTTTTATGCATCTTATTTTGCTTAGATCGCGACGGTAGCATTATAAGATGATCCCTCACATTAATATCAAGATAATAAAGTGTTCTCCCCTCGTATGCACCGTTGTAATAGTTCGTCGTTTCGAAGCATCTCGTGATTATCAGATGTGATAGATTCAACGATTCACATACAACGGGTGTAAGCCATGTTGCACACGCGGAATACTTGGGTTTGCTTGACGAGCCTAGCATGTACAGACATGGCCTCGGGACAACGGAAACCGAAAGGTTGAACACGAGTCATATGGATGATATGATCAACATGTTGATGTTCACCATTGAAGCTACATCATCTCACATGATGATCGGTTTTTGGTGTAGTGAATTTGGATTGTGTATTACTTAACAACTATGAGGGATGTTGTATTAAGTGGGAGTTCATTAGTAATTAGATTAAAACATGAACTAATTATCATAAACACGGTCTGAGTAGTATTTTGAATTAATTTTGTAGTATTGGCATCCGTTTACTACTATGCGCTAGTCTTATAATTGAGATAGAAATACTGTTAAAATCTGACAAGAAACTTTACGGATTAGTACCGTATTGTTAAAGAATCAAGAATTGATTAAGTCCTATTGCAAACTTTTAGTAAACCTCACTTTGTTGATTCAGAGAGCTATGGTTTCAATTAGTACCTAAAGTTATCTTGTCTCCATGAAACTTGAAGTTCAAATCTGTTTGAAAAGTAAGGAGCTGAAAATTTAGTTTTCAGAAATAATCAAGGTATGAGATATATGTGATATCTAAGATCTTATTGCAAGATGATTGAATATAATTTGGTGAGACTACATGAACTCATAAGTTTTATGGGAATGTACGAAGGTTGAAGACGCAAGGCGTCACAATCCTCCAACTATTGGAGCACTAACGATATTCGCATATCCATGAAGTGACCATCCTTAATATGCACCGTTACTAAAACTCGTCGTTTCGAAGCATCACGTGATGATCAGGTGTGATAGATTCTACGTGTGCATACAACGGGTGCAAGCTAGATTTGCACATGCAAATACCAAGGTTAAAACTTTACGAGCCTAGCATGTACAGACATGGTCTCGGAAAGTCGTCATGATATGATGGATAAAATTATGAGTGAAATTGTTCATCATATTACAAAGTTACTAATAGTGAAATCTGGAACACTTGTCATATGATGATCAACTTCAAAGTAAGAACCTCAAGGTTATTGGTATTTGACCAACAAACCTAGAAGTTATTAATGTTGAAGTGTTTTTCTGAATAATGAGGAAAGCTAAAAGAGAAACTGCAAAAGATATTTTGGCAAAAAGAAAAGAAAAGACTAGAAAGTCTAGCTCAGGTGTATATAAATGATATACATGTTATGGTTGTATTCCTAGTTAAGTCACACAATGAAACTCTTGGGTATTAGTACTATATTGGTTGGTATGAAGTGTCATACAAAACAACGCAATACAAGAATACAATGGCCTAAGTGACTGACAAGGAATATGATAGGGATGCACGTCTGGAACAAAATAAAGTGTTATTATGTTCGTCGTTGGCATTCTATCTAGCCCTTAGAATTTATAATAAAGAACTTAATAATTGTTATTTTGCTCTGGTCAAACGAAAACAATGAGTTGTTCAAATTATGACATTACTCCATGTATGATGGATAAGTTATTATAAATCTTAATGGTGAAACACACATACATAACACTGACGCTAAAATGCCATAAGGCAAATGATTTGAATTCCACTTATTTGTGGAACCGCCATTAAGGTCATATTAGAAAGGAACGCATGAAGAAACTCCATGTAAATGGATTTTTGGAGTCATTTGATTTTTGAATCATTTGGTGCTTGCAAATCTTTTCTAAAGGGAATGATTAAAATACCGTTCATAGGCCAAGAGTTGAACGGGCAACTAACTTAGTGAAAATATACATGATGATGTATGTGGTTCACTGGACATAGTTGTGTGCGGGAGATTCTTCTACTTCATGAAAACTTCAAATAATGAATTGAATATATATATGTGGATATATTCGATAAGGAAGAAGTTTGAAACATTTGAATAGATTCAAATAAATTTCAGCATGAAGTGGAAATCATCGTAATAGAAAAGTCAAATATCTATGATTGGATCATGGTGGAAATATTTGAATTACGAGTTTTAGCGAACATCTAAGAGAGTTATGAAGTTGTTCTACAACTCACGTTTCTTGGAGTATCATAGTGATGAAGAAGTATCCAAGAGATGTATCCAAAACTTGTTGGATTAATGATGAGATAAAATATTCTGACGCCATTATATTTTTTGTGGATTATGCTTTAGTGACTACCGCTTTTACACTTAATAGAGCATCATCATGATCCGTTGAAATGACACCATACGAGTTATGGCATGGGTATGAATCCTAATAGTCTTTTCTTAAAATTTTGGTATGCATAGCATAAGTAAATAAGTTTACAACCAAAATCGGATGAATGTCTTTGTTGGTTATTCCAGAAAATTGATTGGGAATTCTTCCCACTGTGTAGACAAAGACAAAAGTGTTTGTCAATGTTTCTTATTTCCGAGAAATTGTTTCTAGTGAATTATTTGAGTGGGAGGACAATATAATTTGATAAGGTTTATGAACCTGAGCATAATGATCAGAGTAGCGCAGCATCAGAATTGGTTTCGGAAGCGGCCACGACGATCATGGCTCCCATGACTACAAAGTGTTTTAGCCATGGAGATCAAAGTACATATTGAACCTTGTAGGTATGGTTTACTTTGTGATCAAATAAATGATTTGTGGACAAAGGATTGATTTAGAACAATGATAAACCAACTACAAACAAAGAAGTTATGATGGGCCCTGACTCCGTTAAAATGGCCATGCGCCATAAGATCCATAATAGATGAATACTTTTTGAAAGTAAATGGATCTATAGACTTGGATGAAATATCCTTGAAGAAGCTCGACTTGTCGAAAAGTTGTTTACGACAAAGTTCAAAGAGTTGACTACGATAAGATTAGATCTTCCGTAGCAATGCTTATAGTCTATGTGGATTATTCTAGTAATCACTACATATTTCTTTTATGAGATATGCTAGTAGGATGGCAAAATACATTACTTATCAGAAGTATGTATTAAAGGTGTATACAAGATACAACCAAGAGTTTTGCTGGTCTGTGGGATACTAGATAGGTATACGAACTTCAATTGGATGAAGTAAGTATCACGGAGTTGGAATCTTCACCAGATGAAATAGTCAAAGAGTTTTTGATTTCATCAGAGACGATGAAGAGGCTTGCATTTGCAAGAAATTAAGTGGGAGCGCTGAGACATATTTTTAATACTTTATGTAGATGACATATAGTTGGTTATAAATAATGTAATTATATACTTGATTAAAAGGTTTCATTGAGAAATTAACTTCAATGAAAGGATATGGACTGAAACATATTTAGTGTCAAGATCTATGAAGATAGATTGAAACACATAATAAGTTTAAGTCAAAGTACATAGAATGGATATTGAAGTAGTTCAATATAGAAATATTAAGAAAATGTTCTTGTCATGTGAAGGTTTAAACAAGACTTGAGTGTATCTGATACTCAATGAGTAAAAACACATGAGTGATTATAGATCACGAATAATATGTACAAAATCAGATATCTTGTGCTCTAAAATGTTATGAGCATATACCGGAATGATTCATAAGATGATCATGGGACGACAGTAAGAATATCCTTGAGTACTTTAGAAGAACTAAGGATATATATATATATATTTTTGTATGAAGAAATGACAAACAAATCGCTGTAAGGTGTTACACCGATATTGGTTTTGTCACATATAAAATATAATTTCAATCTCAAATTAAACTAAGTGTTGTTTAAAAGGTAGCACAATGAGCTAGAAGTTGTCTATGCTATATTTAGAAAAGTTCTAAATATTGTGACGGAATCTACAAAAGAAGGCAGAGTATGTTATTGTTTTGACAATGACAAAGGATGTTAAGTCAAGAGGTTCTTTGAGAACTTGGTGTATTTCCGACAGAGTCAGAACTTTGAAGCTATATTGTGTGTGACAATATTAGTGACATATTTCAGACCGCGGAATTAAGGTTCCACCAGAAGACCAAACATATTTAATGCCAACTCATTTGGAAATGAGTGATGCGTTGAGACGCAAATGAATTACAAAATACATACGGTTCTGAGCATGTCAGATCCGTTGACTAAAACTTCTCCTGTGAGCAAAACATGATAAAGCACCAGAAGGCCAAGGTGTTATATCTTTACAAATGTAAACTAGATTATTGACTCTAGTGCAAGTGGGAGACTGAAGGAGATATGCCCTAGAGGCAATAATAAAGTGGTTATTATTTATATCTTTATGTTTATGATAAATGTTTATATATCATGCTATAATTGTATTAACCGAAACATTAGTACATGTGTGATATGTAGACAAACAAAGAAGTCCCTAGTATGCCTCTTAACTAGCTTGTTGATTAATGGATGATTAGTTTCATAATCATGAACATTGGATGTTATTAATAACAAGGTTATGTCATTGTATGAATGATGTAATGGACACACCCAATTAAGCATAGCATAAGATCTCGTCATTAAGTTATTTGCTATAAGCTTTCGATACATAGTTACCTAGTCCTTATGACCATGAGATCATGTAAATCACTTGTACCGGAAAGGTACTTTGATTACACCAAACACCACTGCGTAAATGGGTGGCTATAAAGGTGGGATTAAGTATCCGGAAAGTATGAGTTGAGGCATATGGATCAACAGTGGGATTTGTCCATCCCGATGATGGATAGATATACTCTGGGCCCTCTCGGTGGAATGTCGTCTAATGTCTTGCAAGCATATGAATGAGTTCATAAGAGACCACATACCACGGTACGAGTAAAGAGTACTTGTCAGGAGACGAGGTTGAACAAGGTATAGAGTGATACCAAAGATCAAACCTCGAACAAGTAAAATATCGCGTGACAAAGGGAATTGGTATCGTATGTGAATGGTTCATTCGATCACTAAAGTCATCGTTGAATATGTGGGAGCCATTATGGATCTCCAGATCCCGGTATTGGTTATTGGTCGGAGTGAGTACTCAACCATGTCCGCATAGTTCACGAACCGTAGGGTGACACACTTAAAGTTGGATGTTGAAATGGTAGAACTTGAATATGGAATGGAGTTCGAATATTTGTTTGGAGTCCCGGATGAGATCCCGGACATCACGAGGAGTTCCGGAATGGTCCGGAGAATAAGATTCATATATAGGAAGTCATATTCCAAGTTTGGAAATGATCCGATGCATTTATGGCAGGTTCTAGAAGGTTCTAGAAAAGTCCGGAAGAATGGCACTTTGGAAAGTGGAGTCCCGAAGAGACTCCACTTGCATGACCAGCCAACCCTAAAGGGGAGGAGTCCAAGGTGGACTCCCCTAGGGTGGCCGGCCAGCCCACCTCAAGGAAAGGTGGGAGTCCCTCCTTGAGTAGTTTTCCCACATATGGGAGGTTTTAGTGTTGGGGTCTTATTCGAAGACTTGGACTAGAAATCTTGGGGCTTCCACCTATATAATGAGGGGCATAGAGAGGGGGCTGACCACTCTTTGGCTCAGCCTTGGCCGCACCCCTTAGAGGGCCGGCGCCCAACCCCCCTCTCTCCCCAAACCCTAGCGGTCTTTCTTCTCCACCACATCCCGCACGCTTAAGCGAAGCTCCGCCGGATTTCTCCACCACCACCAACACCACGCCGTCGTGCTGTCGGATTCAAGAGGAGCTACTACTTCCGCTGCCCGCTGGAACGGGGAGGTGGACGTCATCTTCATCAACAACCGAACGTGTGACCGAGTACGGAGGTGCTGCCCGTTCGTGGCGCCGGAACCGATCGTGATCAAGATCTTCTACGCGCTTTTGCAAGCGGCAAGTGATCGTCTACCGCAGCAATAAGAGCCTACTCTTATAGGCTTTGGAATCTCTTCAAGGGTTAGTCTTGATCATCCCCTCGTTGCTACCGTCTTCTAGATTGCATCTTGGCTTGGATTGCGTGTTCGCGGTAGGAAAATTTTTGTTTTCTATGCAACGTTATCCTACATGGACCCCTGGTCCAAACTCTCTTATATGAAGTACTTAGAGATTTTAAAGCCTATGTAGTGTTATTAAATGGTATGAGGTACTCTACCTCATTTAAATCAATTTCTCAAATGATGATGATGAATGGTTGACTTGGGTCAACATGATTTCATGTATGATTGTTTCAGAAATTAAATCTTAAGAAGATTTCAATGAGAGAAAAGTATTTCTCAAGAACCATATGGAAATTATCATTTACATAGGTAAGGAGAGGAAATTATTTCCCTCAAGCAACCCAACCAATGCACCCCAATTGTAGTATTTGTGTGAATAGAATAAATGGGTGTAAATACAAGTAATGTTAGAATAGCCAATGAATTGTTGATGATGTTAAATCACCTCAATGGTAGTTGTTAACCTAGTTACAACTATGTGATAAAACTTATGAAAGGTTTTCCTCTCATTTAAATCTTGGTCTCAAGTAATTCAACATGAGGTAGTGACCATGGTCCATACCATCTCATATTGAGTAGTTGGTGACATTAAATCACTACCATGTTAGTATTAAATTGCATGAGGTGTGGAACCTCATTTAAATCATTTTCTCAAATGATGAATATGAAGAGGTTGACTTTGGTCAACCTAGGTCATATATTGTTCATGAGAGAAATTAAATCTTAATAAGATAATAAGAGGAAACTATTTTCTCTAAGAAATTAAAAGTAACACCTAAGTTAGTATGAGAGGAAATTATTTTTCTTGAATAAGAAAAACACATTCACCAACTTAATAGTAAGGTGTGATGCTAGTTTAAGTTGTGTGAATCATGTGTGTGCTTAGTTTAGTATGTAAGTTTGGTATGATGATTGTGTACCCCGCATTCGTATTTTAGACGCTAGTACCGGAGACCATCAGGAGGAGGAGGACTTCTACAAAGAGGAAGGAGAAGAGAACTTGGACCCCCACTTCAACCAAGGCAAGCTGATATTATTGCAAGCTATTACCCATGCAAGCTAATATTCTTGCAAGCCAATACCAATGCAAGCTAATATTCTTGCAAAGTGCAAAGCCCCTTTGGGGCAAGGCACCATGAATCTTACCTTTTCTTACATAAGCCTATCCCAAGTTTATACATTACCAGTTTTTACTTGTTTGCTCAATAAGTTGCTTTTATAGTTAACTTTGGTCAAAGTAAAAAAGTTTACTAGAGTAGTAAAGTCAGCAAGCTATCACCAATGCAAGCTAGAATTTTGCAAGTTAACCCCAATGCAAGATAATACTCTTGCAAATTGCAAAGCTCACTATGAGCAAGGCATTACCCTATTTACTTTATGCTTATGATCCTATTCCCCAGTTTTTACTTTACAAGCTTTATTTACTTTTGTTTTATCAAAGTACTTTTTGATTCATGATTCACTTGGTTAGTATTGGATTAGTACAAGAGTATCAAAGCTAGCCTATAAGCAAAGCAAAATACTTAGCACCCCTCATACATAGATGCTAGTGCTAATTTGGAAGTGACTACTCCATTTGGGAACTTGGGAATTGAAATGACTTTGAAAACCTTGGAATGATGAGTCATTCTATTGAGAGATTTTGAAGGTGAATATGACTGGTGAATGACTTGGTGAATTTTACAAAAACACTGATGGTTGGGTTCGGATGCGATACCATTCCAATTTTACAAGTACCCCCACAATACCTGAATCTGGGTAGGGCTTAACCGGAAGTTTGTGTGTCTTAGTATGGGTTCCCTCTAAAAAAGCGTCATCGGGGTTATGCCGAAAGCTGCCTCTACAACAAACGAAATGAGATGATATGATATGATGCGAAATGAGGTGAATGTCCGGCCCAAGCCCTGTGCAGTTCCCAGGCTGACCGTCTGTCTTCACTGGGAGGCCAAGCTCATGGGGAGAGGTGCCTATACTAGGGTATGTAAATGAAGGGTTATGATTGGTAGTTCGTGTACTGCGTACGATAAATCAGGGCCAGTTACCCCTGACGAGCTATTGCAATTGTTGTGGCACAAGTGTACAACCTCTGCAGAGTTAAACCTATTCGAATAGCCGCGTCCTCGGTTATGGACAGTTGGAAAGGCCATACTGTTCCGTCATCAGAACTTTTTGAAAACTATGAATGGTGAAGGGTGACTTGTGGATTTGAACTTGAAAGGTGACATTGACTTGGAATCACAATGGAGTTGTGGAAATGACACTAATGTTCCCACTTGAGTTAGTTAGCACATGAAGAGTTGTTTACTAAAATGTTTGTGAACTAAAATTGGCTTTATGCAAAATAAACTAGAGCTTAGCACCCCTTACTAGAATTGTTAGCACTTACATTAGTATTAGTTTGCGAGTACCTTAAAGTACTCACGGCTGTGTCCCTGGCTATTCAAATGGCCAGACTATGAAGAGGAGCAGAACTATCAAGGTGACGACCAGCAGGACGCCTACGACAACTAGGGAATCTTCTGACGTTAGACGTTGGCCTGTGGACTACATAGTCCCTTCTATTTACGCTTCCGCTATGAAACTATGAACTTTGTGTATGTTGATCAATATATCAACTATTTGTGTAATATGGATCATGTGATCTCTATTTGTAAGACGACTATGGTATGTAATGGATGATGACTTATGATATTCAACTGTTATGTCTCGCAACAACAATATTCCTGGGATTTCGATGTATGGCATAACAGGCATCTGGACTTAAAAATCCGGGTGTTGACAAGTTGGTATCAGAGCCATTGTTTGACCTTAGGAGACCCTAGTTAGAATGGACGTCTGAAAAACTTAGTTTCAAAAACCGATGAAGTGAATATTTGTGAAAACTTGTTCTTACTCTTATCCTGGAGATCTTTTGCAAAAATGAGAAATCTATACTTTACTTTCTTTACAAGCCTACCTAAAATGTTGCACACTTGACTACTTCTTTAACTTACTTATCCTAATTGCTCACAGATGAAGTACCAATGGGAGTCCTATCAGCTTGGTCCCGGAGGCGACCTAAGGTTCGAAAAGGAGTTGAAGCAACTAGTGGACTATCTAGGACACCCGTATCCCGAATTCTTCGGAATACCCCTCAAAACTCAGTTAGGAGAACCACCTCGGTGGGACGTTTCTACTGATCTACGAAGGAAGCTGGATGCCCCGGTATGGGAAACCATATGGTTTTCTGTAACGGGAAACACTTGGAAGGAAGGACTAGTCAACGCTATGCAAGAAGCAATTTCCCGTCTGTGTGGACAAAATGAGGACAAGATCAAGAACACTCGCTTCATCTACTACCCAAGACATGACTCCATGGGAAGACCGATGACCATGCCCCCAACCCCGGAGATGAACCCCTATGTAGCCCATCAGGACTTCAGGCAGTACAAAACCCGCAGGGATTTGGACAACGCCCTCGTCTCTCGCCAAGCACATCACCCGTGAAGACGAAGAATCCACCCGGAAGAGTAGTATCACCCCAGCACTTAAGTAGGTGTGAGTTGTACCAGGATCCCCTTGTATCGTAGCGTGAATGAATGGTTCTTCAAACCAACGGTGTGTTAGATTTGTAATGTGTGATGTTTGGTATGAATGAAAAAGTGTTGCTGGTTTTTACCCCCTCAACACTACTCAAGTTTTCAAGCTTTGAACTTTTTGAACTATTAACTCAAACAAACCATAGAAATTTCCCCTCTTATCTCATCATCTACCTCAATCTTCAGATGGCCCCTCCGACCCGCAACAACTCCCGTGCCCAGGCCAACCGGATGCACATTGAGCACACTAAGATGACTGACGCCATCAAAATCCTTGCAATGGAGCGCAAGGCACTTCGCCATCAGCACGCCAAGAAGGACTACCTCATCGCTCGCCTCCGCGTAAAGATAGCATCACTAGAGCAGCTCATCCCAATACCCAACCATGCCCCCAGAGGCAAGTCCACCGTGACTTGCTATGAATGTGGTGTTACCGGGCATTACTATAATAAGTGCCCGATGAAAGCCGCCAACGATGCCCCAAGGACTGGAAGCAATGCTGTACCCATTGCTCAAAAAGACAAGTCAACGGTAACCTGCTATGAATGTCGAACTGTGGGTCATTACTCCAATGGATGCCCCAAGAAGGCTTGCCAAGATTGCCGCCAACCCCGCTGCACCTGCACAGCAGCAGCGCCGTATCGCAACTAGAGGAAAGTATGCTCCAAACTACCCGAACAACCGCAACGGTCGCTACTACAACCTGACGGCCACCAAAGCGCAAGAAGCACCTCAGAACATGCCATGTATGTTTCCTGCTAAATCATATCGCCCAATCTCTCTTAGGAACCTAACTTCTCTTAAAATCTCGGGACGAGATTTGTTTAAGGGGGAAGGGTTTGTAACACCCCAAATTTCAAAATAAAGAGAAAATGAATTTCCTTTTTCCAAAAATGAGAACCAACAAAAACTTTTCTTAAATAGAGTGCTATGCTCAGTGCTCATACCTATTACTTGTGTTTTTGCCAGGATGAGTGTTATTGTGCTTATGTGATAAACCCTAAAACCCTGAAGTGATCAAGTGAAGATCACAAACCAAATAAAACTAAAAGAGAAAGAAATCCAATAAGAAAAACCCTAAACCCTAACCTTCTCAAAAATCATTTGGATCTATTTTGAGAAACCTAAAATAAAGGAAAAGCCATATGTGGGCCTATAGCCTTAATATGTAAATATTGAACCCTACCTTTTCTTATTTTGCTAAATGGTGGTGAACCATTGCAAAACTTATTAAACCCTAAACCACCTCCCTCTTGTCATCAATCTTTGAGAAATAAAATAAAAAGGAAAGATCTTATTTAAGAAAGAGGCATATATGCCTATGGCTATTTTGTAAAACTTTACCCTAGGCCTTTCTACTTTATTTAGAGGATTGGAAAACCTTCTTAAACCTTATCTAGTACTTCTCAAACCCAATCCAAAATGAAACAAAAGATTTTAAAAAGAAAGTAATAATGCCATAGAGGCATATGAGAGCAAAATATCAAATTTGTGAAATTGAGGATCTTGACCCTAAGACTTCTAGTGAATGGTTGGATCACTCCTATATACCATTCCAACACTCAACAACATCAATTGGGGCAAGCCTAGTCAAATTAAGAATCAAATGCCACATATGCATAGAGGCATATGTGACACATAGCCATTTTCACCAATTCTTGTCATATGCACTTCTACCTTGACCAAATGGTGTGAAACCATCTCTAAACCTAATCTAACCCTGAATTGACCCTCAACCTTGCCCAAGTGAAGCAAGGGGAGCACTTTACAAGATTAAGAAGAATTGACATGTCCCCTCTTATGTGTTTTGGCCAATTTTACAAATCTTTGAGCTAGACCTTTTGGAATGGTTTCAATGGTTGGGAAATGTTCCTAAACTAATAAGAATCACATTAGAGTCAAGAAAAGTCAATTCAAATGGAGAGAAATCAAATAGGGAGATAATTCCATTTTCACTCACATACACATAGGGCCAATTTATCAAATCTTGACCTAGCCACCTCCATTGCCTTAAAATGGTTTGAACCTTTCACCTAACTCAATTTAACACCAAATAAACCTCACTCTTGTCAAAATGAAGCAAAGAGGAATAAAAGAATAAAAGAGAGAAAATCACAAAACCCTCACATATGGTGTATGCCATTTTTATAAATCTTGACCCTAGACCATTGTGGCCTTCACCCTTAGTTGAACAATGTTATTAAACACTTATTACAACTTTTAGAATCAAAGAAACACAATTCAAATCAAATTCAAACTCAATTGGGGATCACATGTGATATTGGTCAAATCTGCCATTAATAGCCTGATCACTACTTTGAGCCCTTGCCATTCAATTTTCTCAAACCAAATCTTGCTAACTCTTTGCACCATTTCAAAGTCAACATCAAGGTGAACACTTTTTGTAAAGAGCACCATGCCAAAATCATCTTTGATCAATAACTATGCTCAGGCAAAGTTGCAACTTTTAATTAAGTGGAACAATCTCCCACTTGGTGAACTTTGCAATATTTTGATTTTCTAAATTCCACCACCACCTCTCTTTGCCTCTGGTCATTTAGAACCAAACCAAACACACCCTTTTCAAATTGGTCAACCATTTGAACTAAATCAAATTTGGACAAAATTGATGAATTACAAGTAGGGAACTATGCCAACACTATTCTAAATAGTGTCCTAGCTAACCCTATTACCCCAAATCACTCTCTCTGGTTCCCTTGACCACTCTCACCCTAGCACACCCACAGCAACTCTAGGAGGAGCTGCCCAAGCATGCATGCCATGGCCATGCCGGCCATGGTTACCATGGCCACCATCCCCTCTCTCCTCGCACCACCACCCCCTGCCATCATGTCCCCTGGACCCCCTTTGCTCCCCTGCATCCAACCATAGCCGCCATTGCCGGAGAAGAGGACCCCACTGGTGGCACGCGTCGCGCCCAGGTCTGCCAGGGTATGCCGCCCGTGTCGCACAGCGCGCACGCCACGGCGACCCCTGGCCACGCGCGACGCCAATGGACGCCGCCTCCCCTGGACCACCGCGGAGCGCCTTGAGCTTCGCCGCCGCACCCTGACCCCGCCAGACACGCGCCGTGCCCCGCGCGAGCGCCGTCACCGATGACCAGGTCCCCATTTCCCGCAACTCTGCCGCCAGGACGCCGCCGTCGCGCGCACACACCAGACCGTCCCCCACCTCGCCGTCTAGCCTCCTAGCACCGCCTGGACGCCACCTACCTCGCCCTGCTCCCTCCTACCCCTCTCCATCACCGGCAATGCCACGCGCATGTTGCCACCACCACTGCCCCGCAGCACACCCCCGCAACTATAAATAGAGCCGTCCCCGCGCTATCTCCTCCACAGCAAAGTTCCTCCCCTCCTCTCCCTGATCCTCCTCGACCTCTTCCCCTCTTTGATTAGCCACCGGAGCCGCCCAATCGAACGCCGGAGCCCGCGGCGGACCTGAGATCGTCGCCGTCGATTCAGGCCACCATTCGAGCCGCCGTCTGCGCCATCTGCTTCCTCGTCCTCGACAACGCCGCCCTGCACCATCGCTGATCCTCGCCGGAGCTCCAGCTTGCCGCCGACCCCCTGCCGTAGCCGCCAGCAAGCCCTTCCCCTCGACGGAGACGATGCGCCTCGACCGCACGATCTGCATCTAATCCAACCGCCCACATTCCTCTGTACCGTTTCGGTAAGTAGCGGTCACTGACGGGTGGGTCCTGCTGTCAGCAGGCCCGCAGCGTTAGCTGGGCTGGCCCTTCTGGCATTTAAATCTTTCGGCCCAGTTTCTTTCCCGCGCAGCCCAAATCATTTAAATTTTGATTTTCTGTTTAAACCAAATTGAATACTGACCCTGTTTTCAAAATTCAATAGAATCTGTTTGGCTTATCCAAATTTGATGAATTTTATATCCTTGGAAAGCTAGTTAAAAGTTCTACAATATGCCACTGGTCCCATCTCAAAATTATTTGTAGAATTAATCTGACAAAAAGAACAAGTCATGGACTTTTGCACATTCAAATAAATCTTAAAAATCAACCAAAATAGATATTAAGTTAATTCCAACTCTAATAGCTCACATTTGACTTACACTAATTGTTTATGCAATAAAATGGTGTGGTCACTTTGCATGATCATGCCCTAGTTTAAGTAATGGATAATATGGCTAGTTTAACTAGTGGATATTGTCCAAAACTATTAAGTAATTCTTGTGAAGTCTTATACTTCATTTAATCTTTGTCTCAAATGAATTCATGTGAAGTTTGGACCCCTGGTCCAAACTCTCTTATATGAAGTACTTAGAGATTTTAAAGCCTATGTAGTGTTATTAAATGGTATGAGGTACTCTACCTCATTTAAATCAATTTCTCAAATGATGATGATGAATGGTTGATTTGGGTCAACATGATTTCATGTATGATTGTTTGAGAAATTAAATCTTAAGAAGATTTCAATGAGAGAAAAGTATTTCTCAAGAACCATACGGAAATTATCATTTACATAGGCAAGGAGAGGAAATTATTTCCCTCAAGCAACCCAACCAATGCACCCCAATTGTAGTATTTGTGTGAATAGAATAAATGGGTGTAAATACAAGTAATGTTAGAATAGCCAATGAATTGTTGATGATGTTAAATCACCTCAATGGTAGTTGTTAACCTAGTTACAACTATGTGATAAAACTTATGAGAGGTTTTCCTCTCATTTAAATCTTGGTCTCAAGTAATTCAACATGAGGTAGTGACCATGGTCTATACCATCTCATATTGAGTAGTTGGTGACATTAAATCACTACCATGTTAGTATTAAATTGCATGAGGTATGGAACCTCATTTAAATCATTTTCTCAAATGATGAATATGAAGAGGTTGACTTTGGTCAACCTAGGTCATATATTGTTAATGAGAGAAATTAAATCTTAATAAGATAATAAGAGGAAACTATTTTCTCTAAGAAATTAAAAGTAACACCTAAGTTAGTATGAGAGGAAATTATTTTTCTTGAATAAGAAAAACACATTCACCAACTTAATAGTAAGGTGTGATGCTAGTTTAAGTTGTGTGAATCATGTGTGTGCTTAGTTTAGTATGTAAGTTTGGTATGATGATTGTATACCCCGCATTCGTATTTTAGACGCTAGTACCGGAGACCATCAGGAGGAGGAGGACTTCTACAAAGAGGAAGGAGAAGAGAACTTGGACCCCCACTTCAACCAAGGCAAGCTGATATTATTGCAAGCTATTACCCATGCAAGCTAATATTCTTGCAAGCCAATACCAATGCAAGCTAATATTCTTGCAAAGTGCAAAGCCCCTTTGGGGCAAGGCACCATGAATCTTACCTTTTCTTACATAAGCCTATCCCAAGTTTATACATTACCAGTTTTTACTTGTTTGCTCAATAAGTTGCTTTTATAGTTAACTTTGGTCAAAGTAAAAAAGTTTACTAGAGTAGTAAAGTCAGCAAGCTATCACCAATGCAAGCTAGACTTTTGCAAGTTAACCCCAATGCAAGATAATACTCTTGCAAATTGCAAAGCTCACTATGAGCAAGGCATTACCCTATTTACTTTATGCTTATGATCCTATTCCCCAGTTTTTACTTTACAAGCTTTATTTACTTTTGTTTTATCAAAGTACTTTTTGATTCATGATTCACTTGGTTAGTATTGGATTAGTACAAGAGTATCAAAGCTAGCCTAGAAGCAAAGCAAAATACTTAGCACCCCTCATACATAGATACTAGTGCTAATTTGGAAGTGACTACTCCATTTGGGAACTTGGGAATTGAAATGACTTTGAAAACCTTGGAATGATGAGTCATTCTATTGAGAGATTTTGAAGGTGAATATGACTGGTGAATGACTTGGTGAATTTTACAAAAACACTGATGGTTGGGTTCGGATGCGATACCATTCCAATTTTACAAGTACCCCCACAATACCTGAATCTGGGTAGGGCTTAACCGGAAGTTTGTGTGTCTTAGTATGGGTTCCCTCTAAACAAGCGTCATCGGGGTTATGTCGAAAGCTGCCTCTACAACAAACGAAATGAGATGATATGATATGATGCGAAATGAGGTGAATGTCCGGCCCAAGCCCTGTGCAGTTCCCAGGCTGACCGTCTGTCTTCACTGGGAGGCCAAGCTCATGGGGAGAGGTGCCTATACTAGGGTATGTAAATGAAGGGTTATGGTTGGTAGTTCGCGTACTGCGTACGATAAATCAGGGCCAGTTACCCCTGACGAGCTATTGCAATTGTTGTGGCACAAGTGTACAACCTCTGCAGAGTTAAACCTATTCGAATAGCCGCGTCCTCGGTTATGGACAGTTGGAAAGGCCATACTGTTCCGTCATCAGAACTTTTTGAAAACTATGAATGGTGAAGGGTGACTTGTGGATTTTAACTTGAAAGGTGACCTTGACTTGGAATCACAACGGAGTTGTGGGAATGACACTAATGTTCCCACTTGAGTTAGTTAGCACATGAAGAGTTGTTTACTAAAATGTTTGTGAACTAAAATTGGCTTTATGCAAAATAAACTAGAGCTTAGCACCCCTTACTAGAATTGTTAGCACTTACATTAGTATTAGTTTGCGAGTACCTTAAAGTACTCACGGCTGTGTCCCTGGCTATTCAAATGGCCAGACTATGAAGAGGAGCAGAACTATCAAGGTGACGACCAGCAGGACGCCTACGACAACTAGGGAATCTTCTGACGTCAGACGTTGGCCTGTGGACTACAGAGTCCCTTCTATTTACGCTTCCGCTATGAAACTATGAACTTTGTGTATGTTGATCAATAGATCAACTATTTGTGTAATATGGATCATGTGATCTCTATTTGTAAGACGACTATGGTATGTAATGGATGATGACTTATGATATTCAACTGTTATGTCTCGCAACAACAATATTCCTGGGATTGCGATGTATGGCATAACAGGCATCTGGACTTAAAAATCCGGGTGTTGACATTCTTCTCCCCCAAATTCCAACAAAGCTAGAAGAAGCTATTGGGGGAATAAGGGAGGAAGAACAAAGTGAGGAGAAACACCAAGAAACTCCAAGATCTAGATCTAGCAAGATCCTCTCACTTAGAGAAGGATTCAATTGGTGAAGCTCTAGATCTAGATCTCCTCTCTCCTTTCCCCCAAAAATATGCAACAAATAGTGGGGGGATCAAAAGGAGGAAGAAAGAACCCAAGGTCAACAATGGAGGAGAGAGAGTGGAGGTGCAGGGTTGGTTTGGTCGGAGGTGGAAGAGAGGTATAAATAGGGGCTGCAAAATATAGCTGTTGGGGCTGAGAAAACGGTCAGATCCGCGCCCAAAGCGGTACTACCGCTTGTTGAAGCGGTACTACCTCTTGCGCGCGAACTGTGCAGAAAACAGATCTGAATCGGGCCAAATCGGTAGTACCTCTTTGTGGAGCGGTACTACCACTTGTGCAAAATGCAGAGCAAACTGAAACCATCGAGAATTGAGAGAGAGAAAAGGTGCGGTGTAGGGTGGCAGGCAGCGAGCAGCAGCATGCATGCATGCATGCATGATCGTATGCGGCAGCGCGGCAGCAAGCGGGGCCAGGGAGAGCAGCGCGCATGCAGGCAGCTAGCGTGGGGGCGCAGCGAGCGGCTCGGCGTGGGGGCGCGCGAGATCGAGCGGAGCCTCTCCCGCTGGTCAACGCCTCGCCGATCGAGGCGGAAGCGAGCGGGCGCAGGCGGCTTGGCGCGGGAGCAGCGCATGCTGCGGCAGTGGCGGCAGCCTGCCAGGCGCAAGAAGGCCACGTGGGGGCGGCGGCCCAGTGCGGGAGACGGAGAAGGCCAGGTGCGGAGGATGCTGGAAGAAGGCTGGAATAAAAGGAAAAGGGGGCCGGCCGGTAGTACTGGGCCTGGTACCTGTCTGGTACCGGCCCAGTTACGGTACTACCGGCCCAGTACCGCTCTGATACCGGGCTGGGTCCAGTAAGCTTTGGAGGCTGATGCGGTACTGGGCCCGGTACCGCCAGCGGTAGTACCGGGCTGGCCCAAAACGTTTTTCTTTTGTTTTTCCAAATATGATCCACTATAAAATCCATAACTTGAGCTAGACAACTCCGAATGACATGAAACCAGTTTTGTTGGAAAGAGGGCGACAAGAGTTACATATTTGCAAGGTGAAATCATGCAAATGAGTGAGTGATGATTTGCTCATGGTCATAGAGGTGTAACCTCTCAATATGGTATATCGGGAAAATCATCACTCTCGCATATGAAACATGCGATGCAACCGAAATCCGTTTCATGCATAAGAACCAAGAAGAACCAAGAACGCGATGCAATGCTTGCAAGGTTTGAGCTCTCTCCGATGATACGACCCACTATCCTATCGAGCACAAACCTAGTCCTTGCGCGTTCTTCTCAAGTCGACAAGCTCCGCCTCCATACTCTTCATGATTGTACATGCCACCGTCTTCCTTCAACATACACGCCACCGTCTTCTTCCATCTTGTATGCACACCACCGTATTCATCCATCTTCAACGCCGTATTCTCTCTTCATCTTCTACGCCGTCTTCTCTCTTCATCTTCAACACCGTCTTTGTCTCTCTTCGACACCATCTTCATCATTGTACTCCGTCTTCTCCATCTTACAACCTTGAGTCCAACATGACTATGGACTTGACCTAAGATTGATTCTCAATGCAACCGTTAGTCCATAGGGATTGTCATCAATTACCAAAACCACACATGGGGTAAAGGACATGTTCTTACAACGGTCCAAGTATAATGATAAAAAGTTGTGAGACCGTACTAGTACTTTTGTTCAAGGCCGAGTGCAACATAAAATCATCATCACATTAAAAATTTGTTACCATGATCATGATCTATTTCTGAAATCGGCGCATCCGCTAAATCTTGCAAAATATAATGATAAAAAACTATGAGACTGTACTAGTACTTCTGTTCAAGGTCGAGTGCAACATCAAATCATCATCATGTTGAAAATTTGTTACCATGATCATGATCTATCTCTGAAATTGGCGCATCCGCTAAATACTGCAAAGTATAATGATAAAAAATGGTGAGACCGTACTAGTACTTCCGTTCAAGCCCGAGTGCAACATCAAATCATCATCACGTTGATAATTTGTTACCACGATCATGATCTATCTCTGAAATTGGCGCATCCGCTAAATTTTGGAAAGTATAATGATAAAAAATTGTGAGACTGTACTAGTACTTCTGTTCAAGGTCGAGTGCAACATCAAATCATCATCACGTTGAAAAATTGTTACCATAATCATGATCTATCTCTGAAATTGGAGCATTCGCTAAATTTTGCAAAGTATAATGATAAAAAATTGTGAGACCGTACTAGTACTTCTGTTCAAAGTCGAGTGCTACATCAAATCATCATCACGTTGAAAATTTGTGTTACCATGATCATGATCTATCTCTAAAATTGGTGCATCCGCTAAATCTTGCAAAGTATAATGCTAAAAAATCATGAGATCGTACTAGTACTTCTGTTCAAGGCCGAGTGCAACATCAAATCATCATCATGTTGAAATTTCTTACCATAAATCATTATCTATCTCTGAAATTGGTGCATCCGCTAAATCTTGCATGTGGCGCATCTCGGTGAGGAGAAATAGGCCAGTGTGATCGAGGTTGAGGCGTCGGCATCATCATTGGCCTCTCCTCTTCCGATAGATCTTCTACATGTCGTAGCGCATCACCCGCCGAGAAGCAGACACTCGTGAGCCCGAGGTGGAGACGTCGTCGGTGTCCTCGAGGTGCGGTCACCCTTCTGCGACCAAACGTTGAACCAAGGTATGAATCCATGCGCTGTCGTGCCCCTTATGCCGATGAAGTGGGGTGCCTTAGATTTATTGTTATTCTCTTACGATTATTTCGAGCGGAATATGTTTGCTCTTTCTCCAAATATATTGCTTGAAAAGCTTACTAAATTACTTAAATTCAGTTAGTTCTTAAACTTTCGTGCTAATTTTGTTATTTTTGCTGATAGTGGTGCGTGAGGTGATTTCTACTGAGCTGTTAGGCCTAAGCTGAAATCCTCAGCTAAACGAGGCCTCAGCTTAACACATAAAAAAGTTGTTCAATCTCACCCACAATGTCATCTTCTTTCCTCTTCCATTATTGGAACTTGTTTTGCAGACGAGGAAACTCAAACGTGTAATGTGAGGAAAATCCTCTCAGCCAAAACCAGCTATGAGCAAGATTTTCTGTAATATCCCAGGTTTAGAGGCAATAAAATGAGAGAACACCAAAGTGTGCATTGCATTCATGCATAGAAAATCCGGGGAATTTTCGCGCTTTCAAATAAAACTTACCACAGTAACTGAAGTTTCACTTGACTTGCTGGAATTGAAGTAGATCATCAAGTCAAGCGCTATAAACTTCACTGTGACCTTTGCTAAAACCTTGTTTTGGGTAGAGATGATTTGATCTATGGGCTAGATCAAATAGAAGTAGATTTATAACAAATAACACCTTAAGTAAGGATCAACTACCATATCTTATAAAGGATCTCAACATGCCATTCCTTACAACAACACATGAATAAGTATTCAATCCTAAATCAAAGAACTCAATTAATTAAGAAACTATTCTTTACTTATATTATCCATGTCTTCTACTAAATAAATGTTCCTACCATGAGTCACATGGTATATCTTTTCAACTACAATAATTGAATCCATGTCAAGGACATTCATATTTATTCTTCATTAACTTTGACCATTCCAACCTTGTTTCCCAACTCCTTCCATTAAACCTTAGAGAAAGGAGAGCACCATTCATATGCTTATATTATGCATTCAATAGAACCTAGCTTAATACTTAAACCTTATCCAAGTGAGGTACTTGTTGATACTAACCAATGCTACAAGAAATATAAGTCAAGTATTAAACCCTACTTGACCTAGCTCACACTTGAAGGTAAGCAAGAACCTATTCTTCTAGTAATTATAGAGAGGCAAGTGTTGTGATCATTACAACTTTTGGTAATGATCATAAACCTAGAGAAACCCAACCTATTCAGAAGAGCTCAACCTAAAGAGGTATACTCAATGTGGTGACCCGGCATACCACTGCATGGTGTAGTATGCAAGTCTGATATAACACCAATGAAACACCGTTCCACGGGTATTATATCGCTCAGAGTGGTACAACAGAAACATATGCAGGTCCAAGGCATGTCTATAGAATTACAACATCGACTCTGTTACATAAGATCATCACTGCCTCCTACTTTACAATGAGGTAAAACTACAGATAAACTCCAGAAGAACGACTCGTAGTCTAGTCTTATCACGAACTCTATTTGTAGAGTATTTCACTAACCACAGAGGCTAAGAATAGACTCTAGCTAAATAGGAGCTAGGTTTCGGAAGCTAGTTCCCTTCTATGGCTAAACTAGGTTTTCTCCTTGTTGGATGTGGTATCTGACTCCTCTGACATGGTCCTGTCTCTTGAAGTTGTTGTTGACTCCTCGGCCTTCGAGTTGCACTGTAGATCCTCCTTCGATGCCTCCATATCTAAGCAGGGGATTTAAGAGTGGGATGAGTACGAGCGTACTCAACAAGTTCATTATAGGAAAGAGGTGTTTAATGCACTAGCTACAGCATTAGACCAGAAAGTCTAATACCAATGCAAGTTTTCATAACCATTTCTTCAAAAGGTTGCTTTTATTCAGAAGAACTATGTCCGTCAGCCTTCACCGGTTTACTAGAACTTCATGGAGCTCCTTTCCGGCAGCGTTCGCAGTTCCATATCCCGGAACAGGGAGTGACAGGTCACGGTTCTTTACACTCTGCAGAGGTGTGTTGCTTTACCCATAAGAGATCTTATCCTTGTTGCCAACCAAGCTGCAGTCTCGTCCACACTTCCTTTGGTGTGAGGCCAGGAGTAAGGTCATAGCCAATCATATTCCTCCGCTACCTCGCACACCCACCCTTTGTTGCAAACCCCGACCCTGGGTCCTCGCCGGACCCATTATTCCCGTAATTTCAGGGTGGACCCCGACCACGACAACAGTTCTGGGCTCTACCATAAACTCCTTCGCCGGCAGCTGCAACCCATCATAGACCGCATTACCGTGGGGAATTAGAGTGGGATCCCCACCCTCCGGTTGTTCCGCAAGACACAACTGCTACGGCAAGCAATGCTTTACCGTGGGGATCTAGAGTGGAATCCCCACCCTCCGGTTGTTCCGCCAGATACAACTGCTACGGTAAGCGCATCCGTTGATGTACAAGAGGTGGAAATACGATTGACTAGTCCGTCCCATTCCAGATCTTATGGTTAACACGGGTATTACGGCACAAGAATCACTGGCGACATTTGTTGTTTAATCCTAGATGGATATAAAACCTTGCAATGGAACCTCCACCATATCAACACAATCCATGGTTCCATTGCCAACCACATAGTCATATTCATAGTTATGAAAATAGTGGTTTTGGTTTTTATGCAATAGTGATAATCATAGTACTTTGCAAGTAATTTGATAAAAATACTCAAATGACATGAGCAAGTGATGAACTTGCCTTTCTTGGCTGCAAGATTATGCAGACAAGGTCTTCGATACGCAATAACTCCAAATTCTGAAATAGCATCATCGTCCGGTAAGGACGATGTTTAAGAGATTGGCAAGGATGCAATAATGCATAAGTATGAGATGCAAGCTATAAGCGTGACCTAACCCCGATGATTTAGGATTAGTGAGTGGTAATGATCAGTTCAGGGTGTGTTGCACTTTTAGAGTGATTCACAAACAAGGTTCTTATTCATGTAGGATTACCTGGTATCATGGACAGGTAGATAATAAAGCATAATAATCAATTGAGCACACAAGGAATGATAATTGGCATAATGTTAACAAGTAAAGAACAGTGGTCAGTTTTAGTACTATATGGCATGGTTAATGATTGATTATCATATACTTTAAAAGAATAACTTTTGAAGAACATGTTCTTTGATAAAGAACAAGTATAATAATTAGGTTGGGTTTCTATGGTTGACTATGGTTTCATGTAGTTGCTGGGGTAAGCATTAGATGGATCATAACCTAGTTGGATTCATCAGCTACTAGGCTTGTATTATTCAATTAAGCCTAAACATCTTAATTACCAATAGGGGCTATCAAGGTGGTATACCTTGTTGGTGATAGCTGGTTATTGGCTATAGGTCCTATTAGGCAGGATTGATGATGATTCCTCATTTTCTTCAAAAGAATAACTTTTGAAGAACATACTTCTTAAATAATAAGAAGTATTACAATTAAGGTTGAGGTTGTCTTGTATTAGCCATTGGATCTCTAAGTAGGGAATGGTTGATTCCTAAATAGGATGGTTCATAAGTATCTCACACTAGTAGGGTTTAGTGGATCAGGGTTATGTAAAGTAAAATAGTAGGTATGGTTGCTGTTAGGGTTCATCACAATGGTGTGATGCTAAATAGGAATGAATAAGGATGATGGCTTTGGGTGAAAGGATCTAGGGTTTACACTTGGTTAACCCTACTTAATTATCTAGGTCTGATGAAGATGAACACATGGGATGCTAATTAGTAGTGATAGGGTTCCCATATTTTATGTGGATTGGAACTAATATTTAGTCGCTAGATAAGAATCTATGATTACTAATGAAGTAACATGATCACATGTTACTTAGGGTTTTAGGTTTGGAAACAATTTTAGGGTTCATATGAAGTAATGGATTTGGGTTTCCTATTTGAATTAGGGTTTTGGGTTTCACATGAAATGATAGGGTTGTACTATCATTCAATATGGAATTAGGGTTTGCTATTTACAATTTAATTCTATGATTAATAACTTCATGTTAAAGTTGAAGTTATTAATAACTTTGAAATAAAATTAATATTCAATTTGGCTTTTTATTATTTTTAAATACTTTACCAATTAGGGTAATTATTAATTAGGGTTTAAATTTCCCTAGTAATGATTTAATATGATTGCAAATAAAGAAAATTAGTTTTCATGTTTTCTTTATTTGCTTACTGGTTTTATTTAATTTTTAAATGGTTTCTTAATTTCTGAATTTTTAATTGTATTTAGAATTTAAAATTAAAGGCTTAAATAACAAGTATTAAATAATTGAATTTTATTAAAAATAAAAATTTCATTTTTATATTTTTATTGGATAGTGTTTACTTTTCTAAGAATTTTGATATCCTATTTTTAATTTTCTGAGTTATAATGAAATTTATACATTTATTTAAAGTTGCAGGAATAATTGGATTTGAATTAAAATGGAAGGAACTGCTAAAGCTACCCGGGATAAACTACACACAGCCACTGACCAGGGGGTCCAGGGCCACGTCAGCTGTCACCGTGGCGCCGATGTGGCATGGCTCACGGTGGCCTGCGAGGTGGTTGACGACGGCGTCGGCACCGGAGGGCTCCTGCGGGGCTATGCGTGTGTGTGGAGGAACTGGGGCAAAACGGTGAACCATTGGGTAGCGGCGCCCCCACGGAAAGGTCACCGGAGGGACTCCGGCGAGCTCCGGCTGCGGCGGCGCACGGTGGTGAACGACGCGGGCATGCTACGGTGGATGCTAAGGAAAAATAAGTGGCTCCAGAGAAGCATTAGCTCACTGTGATGCTCAGGGAAGGCTCGACGGCGGCGATTGTCGACGGTGGCGACGCCATTGCCCATTTTTCTGTGGATTACCGGAGGAAGGGAACGAGCACCCACCGGCGTCTGAGAGCTTCCTGACTCGATTCCTCGCGCAAGGTGGTCATGCCGAGGGTGGTGAGGATGATGGTGGCCACGGCGGGGCTTGGGGCTTCCCCAATCGACGGTAGTGACTGAGGCCGGGATGAGCTAGGGTTTCGAATTGGGGAGGAGAGAAAAGAGAAAATGAAGCAAGATCTTGTCCAGGTATTTATACTGCTCCCCTCGATCGTCAGTGCTAGTGGAATTCGACTCTGGTGGCCGGGACATGGAGCTCCGTCGATGATGCGGTGTCGACCCGAGGCGAGAGGAGGAAGACGATTTGCTTCCTCGTAATTATCCAGAGGAAGGGGTACGGTGGGGTTGGGCCAACGTGAGGTGATGCTGGGCTGTGGCTGGACTGGGCTGGTCCTGGGCTGCTCCACGGGCTAGTGATGGTGAGCTGCTGCGGCCAGGTGAGTCTTCTCTCCTCTTTTCTAATTTGTTTTCAATTTTTTAATTTTCTGTTTTTCTTTTTTTATATAAATCTGATTTGAATTTCCATTCTGTTTTCCAGGATTTTAAATCTATGGATCCTTTTGAAGTGCATAAAGATTCTAATGTAATTAACATAAGATCTTAAAAATATTTTATATGTGTATTGACACCTTATTTATTAAATGCTATTAGAGTTTGGAATTGGCATCTATATAGTCATAATTTCCAATATCAATTTATGGTGGTCCAACTATTTCTCAATAGGCCCTTCCAATTACCTATTGATAGTTAAGTTTTTATATTTATCTTTTGTTACATTGCATTGAACAATTTACAATGCATAGCTTAATATCTAGTTTCTTATTTGAGCATATGATCTCATAACATTATTTCATGTGCTCATGGTGGTTATTGATTTGGAGAATTGTTTAAGGTTATTTTAAAGTATTATTGTCATCTTCTAAACCCTTAGTTTAATATGGTTAAGGTGGATCTTATTCCTCTCATGATCGACTACTATTTATTTGGAAACACTAGTTAGTGGCACCTACATAGGCATGGCTTGGAAGATAGGTTAAGTTGTTGTTTTGATTCATTTTAGGGTTGACTAAATAATCCCCTTACTCATATTCAAGCTTAGGCATGATTCTAGGATTATACTTGTGATCCCCATGTGATACATAAGTTAAAGTTGGGATAGGGCATTGGTTCTAAATGTAGGTGGACCTCTTGTTGAATTATCTAGGGTTGCTCTTCCTCACCACTAATAGGATGATTCAATCCAAGATCATTTGGATTGTTATAGGGGCTGAACCATACAAGGTTTGTTGCTATTCATTGTTTCTCCAATTAATATATTGGAAATGGTTTTAGGGTTGCTAGTGGTACCCCTATAATCTTAGGTGCTAGATTATATCTACTTAACCCACTAAGGTTTAACTGATAATTATCTATTTCCAAAGCATGGTGATGGATTAGACATGATCAACTTGGTTCTTAATATCTTCTACCTCAAGTTCTAAGGGTTTATGATCATTACCCAATTTATAATGATCAATGTTTGGCTTCCTAAGATATCTCTCATTAAATGGGGTTCTCACATCCTTGATCAAGCACTGTCTTGATCAGCTAGGGTATAGTACTTATATTTCACTTTCTAGGCTGAGGTTACTATGGTTGCCTCTAAAGTTTATATCCCAGGAGAATGTCTGAGATATTATGTTAGGGTTCTACTTAATCAATGATGATATAATCATCTAATATATGGATAGTTCTCTCCCTCATATTCAATTGTTGCCTCAACTACTTAAGTGTAACACCATAGCTTGGGCTCTCTTATAAAGGAATGGTTATTCTAGGGTTTAGGGTGTACTCTTAATATCTTCTTAGGTATCTAATCTAAGACTCCACTTGGCTATCTTGGTTGGATTAATCTCCTCCTTACTTTATCAGTTCATGGATATGGTATTGTTCCATGTGATGTTAGGTTGTCTCACCACCCCAAGATGAAATTGTTGTTCCTAATACTTTAGTTCAAAGGTTTTCTCTGATTCTTAAATAGGTAAAGCTAGAATTAGTATGATTGGTCTCTCTCATTTGGGAAGGACTTGAATAATATCTTAGGGCTTCTCTTAAAGATGATTAATTGAATACATGGATGCATATCCAAGGTTTAACTCAAAGCTTATCATTGCTTCTCTAATGAATAATATAGAACTCTCACCTCTCTGGGTTTGATGTATAATAATTTGGAATGTAGAAGAATATATACTTCTTGAGTGGATCTCCTTGTTATAATTCCAATGTTGAAGTGGAATGAATACCATGAGGTTTCATGGTAGGATCATGGATTAGTTTTTAAGACATGGAGAACATAGTCAAGAATGGTTTCCCCATTTTTATTGTTACTTGGTTTGTCAATGAATAGATGTTCATTTGCTTTGGCAAGAATTACCATATTATAATCTTTGATAAGATCAAGCATATGATCATTGAGTAAAGTGTTGTTGTGTTAGTTATTAGTTCCATTTGATCTAACCCCTTAGATCAAATCATCTCTACTCAAAACAAAGTTTTAACAAAGTCACATTGAGGTTTATAGCGCTTGACTTGATGAGCTACTTCATTTCCACCAAGGTTAAGTGAAACTTCAGTTACTGTGACTGTTTTACTTTAAAGCGCGAAAATTCCCCAGATTTTCTATGCATGAATGCATTGCACACATCTGTTTCCTCTATTTTTGTAACCCCATTACCTAGGATATTACGGTCTCTACCCCTTAAACTAAACTTCGTCCTCGAAGTTTGATCTCTCTCACGTTTCCGAGGTGTGGATCTGACTTGTGCAGACTACGACTTTTCTCGAACTCCGTATTGATCTTACTGGATATAATTGAATATATCCCTTGTCCAGATTCTTCCTGGAATCCTTTAGGGTTTGTCTCTGAACCATGGTTCTTATTTTGATTCTTTGATTTCTTCCAAATCTATAAGCTTGTTTCCTTTCTCATTGAATATTCCATGATTGAGACTTCTTCTGATGCTGCTAGTCTTAACTGAAGACTAGTTTGATGACATACTCCTTATTAGTAAATAGGTCTTTGTTTTCCCTTACTACCAAAACTGCAATAATGGTACTAAGTAAGTGATGGCGTGTAACTCACACGTTCATTGGGAACCCCAAGAGGAAGGTATGATGCGCACAGCAGCAAGTTTTCCCTCAGAAAGAAACCAAGGTTTATCGAACCAGGAGGAGCCAAGAAGCATGTTGAAGGTTGATGGCGGCGGGATGTAGTGCGGCGCAACACCAGGGATTCCGGCGCCAACGTGGAACCTGCACAACACAACCAAAGTACTTTGCCCCAACGAAACAGTGAGGTTGTCAATCTCACCGGCTTGCTGTAACAAAGGATTAACCGTATTGTGTGGAAGATGATTGTTTGCAGAAAACAGTAGAACAAGTATTGCAGTAGATTGTATTTCAGTAAAGAGAATTGGACCGGGGTCCACAGTTCACTAGAGGTGTCTCTCCCATAAGACAAACAGCATGTTGGGTGAACAAATTACAATTGGGCAATTGACAAATAAAGAGAGCATGACCATGCACATACATATCATGATGAGTATAGTGAGATTTAATTGGGCATTACGACAAAGTACATAGACCGCCATCCAACTGCATCTATGCCTAAAAAGTCCACCTTCAGGTTATCATCCGAACCCCCTCCAGTATTAAGTTGCAAAGAAACAGACAATTGCATTAAGTATGGTGCGTAATGTAATCAACAACTACATCCTTAGACATAGCATCAATGTTTTATCCCTAGTGGCAACAGCACAACACAACCTTAGAACTTTCTGTCACTGTCCCAGGTGTCAATGCAGGCATGAGCCCACTATCGAGCATAAGTACTCCCTCTTGGAGTTACAAGCATCTACTTGGCCAGAGCATCTACTAGTAACGGAAAGCATGCAAGATCATAAACAACACGTAGATATAACTTTGATAATCAACATAACAAGTATTCTCTATTCATCGGATCCCAACAAACGCAACATATAGAATTACAGATAGATGATCTTGATCATGTTAGGCAGCTCACAAGATGCGACAATGATAGCACAATGGGGAGAAGACAACCATCTAGCTACTGCTATGGACCCATAGTCCAGGGGTAGACTACTCACACATCACACCGGAGGCGACCATGGCGGCGTAGAGTCCTCCGGGAGATGATTCCCCTCTCCGGCAGGGTGCCGGAGGCGATCTCCTGGATCCCCCGAGATGGGATCAGCGTTGGCGGCGTCTCTGGAAGGTTGTCCGTATCGTGGCTCTCGGTACTGGGGGTTTCGTCACGGAGGCTTTAAGTAGGCGGAAGGGCAAGTCAAGAGGCGGCACGGGGGGCCCACACCATAGGCCGGCGTGGCCAAGGGGGGCCGCGCCGCCCTAGGGTTTGGCCACCCCGTGGCCACTCTTCGTCTCGTCTTCGGACTTCTGGAAGCTTCGTGGAAAAATAGGCCCCTGGGCTTTGATTTCGTCCAATTCCGAGAATATTTCCTTACTAGGATTTCTGAAACCAAAAACAGCAGAAAACAAAGAATCGGCACTTCGGCATCTTGTTAATAGGTTAGTTCCAGAAAATGCACGAATATGACATAAAGTGTACATAAAACATGTAGATAACATCAATAACGTGGCATGGAACATAAGAAATTATCGATACGTCGGAGACGTATCAGCATCCCCATGCTTAGTTCTGCTCGTCCCGAGCAGGTAAAACGATAACACAGATAATTTCTGGAGTGACATGCCATCATAATCTTGATCATACTATTTGTAAGGCATATGTAGTGAATACAGCGATCAAAACAATGTATATGACATGAGTAAACAAGTGAATCATAAAGCAAAGACTTTTCATGAATAGCACTTCAAGACAAGCATCAATAAGTCTTGCATAAGAGTTAACTCATAAAGCAATAATTCAAAGTAAAGGCATTGAAGCAACACAAAAGAAGATTAAGTTTCAGCGGTTGCTTTCAACTTATAACATGTATATCTCATGGATATTGTCAACATAGAGTAATATAATAAGTACAATATGCAAATATGTAGGAATCAATGCACAGTTCACACAAGTGTTTGCTTCTTGAGGTGGAGAGAAATAGGTGAACTGACTCAACATTGAAAGTAAAAGAATGGTCCTCCATAGAGGAAAAGCATCGATTGCTATATTTGTGCTAGAGCTTTGATTTTGAAAACATGAAACAATTTTGTCAACGGTAGTAATAAAGCATATGTATCATGTAAATTATATCTTATAAGTTGCAAGCCTCATGCATAGTATACTAATAGTGCCCGCACCTTGTCCTAATTAGCTTGGATTACCGGATCATCACAATGCACATGTTTTAACCAAGTGTCACAAAGGGGTACCTCTATGCCGCCTGTACAAAGGTCTAAGGAGAAAGCTCGCATTGGATTTCTCGCTATTGATTATTCTTCAACTTAGACATCCATACCGGGACAACATAGACAACAGATAATGGACTCCTCTTTTATGCATAAGCATGTAACAACAATTAATAATTTTCTCATTTGAGATTGAGGATATATGTCCAAAACTGAAACTTACACCATGGATCATGGCTTTAGTTAGCGGCCCAATGTTCTTCTCTAACAATATGCATGCTTAACCATATGGTGGTAGATCGCTCTTACTTCAGACAAGACGAACATGCATAGCAACTCACATGAAATTCAACAAAGAGTAGTTGATGGCGTCCCCAGTGAACATGGTTATCGCACAACAAGCAACTTAATAAGAGATAAAGTGCATAATTACATATTCAATACCACAATAGTTTTTAAGCTATTTGTCCCATGAGCTATATATTGCAAAGGTGAATGATGGAATTTTAAAGGTAGCACTCAAGCAATTTACTTTGGAATGGCGGAAAATACCATGTAGTAGGTAGGTATGGTGGAAACAAATGGCATAGTGGTTGGCTCAAGTATTTTGGATGCATGAGAAGTATTCCCTCTCGATACAAGGTTTAGGCTAGCAAGGCTTATTTGAAACAAACACAAGGATGAACCGGTGCAGCAAAACTCACATAAAAGACATATTGAAAACATTATAAGACTCTACACCGTCTTCCTTGTTGTTCAAACTCAATACTAGAAATTATCTAGACCTTAGAGAAACCAAATATGCAAACCAAATTTTAGCATGCTCTATGTATTTCTTCATTAATGGGTGCAAAGCATATGATGCAAGAGCTTAATCATGAGCACAACAATTGCCAAGTATCACATTACCCAAGACATTTATAGCAATTACTACATGTATCATTTTCCAATTCCAACCATATAACAATTTAACGAAGGAGAAACTTCGCCATGAATACTATGAGTAGAAACCAAGGACATACTTGTCCATATGCTACAGCGGAGCGTGTCTCTCTCCCATAAAGTGAATGCTAGGATCCATTTTATTCAAACAAAACAAAAAACAAAAACAAACCGACGCTCCAAGAAAAAGCACATAAGATGTGATGGAATAAAAATATAGTTTCAGGGGAGGAACCTGATAATATTGTCGATGAAGAAGGGGATGCCTTGGGCATCCCCAAGCTTAGACGCTTGAGTCTTCTTAATATATGCAGGGGTGAACCACCGGGGCATCCCCAAGCTTAGAGCTTTCACTCTCCTTGATCATGTTGCATCATACTCCTCTCTTGATCCTTGAAAACTTCCTCCACACCAAACTCGAAACAACTCATTAGAGGGTTAGTGCACAATATAAATTGACATATTCAGAGGTGACACAATCATTCTTAACACTTCCGGACATTGCATAATGCTACTGGACATTAGTGGATCAAAGAAATTCATCCAACATAGCAAAAGAGGCAATGCGAAATAAAAGGCAGAATTTATCAAAACAGAACAGTTCGTATTGACGAATTTTAAAATGGCACCAGACTTGCTCAGATGAAAATGCTCAAATTGAATGAAAGTTGCGTACATATCTGAGGATCATGAACGTAAATTGGCTTAATTTTCTGAGCTACCTACAGGGAGGTGGACCCAGATTCGTGACAGCAAAGAAATCTGGAACTGCGCAGTAATCCAAATCTAGTACTTACTTTTCTATCAACGGCTTAACTTGGCACAACAAAACACAAAACTAAGATAAGGAGAGGTTGCTACAGTAGTAAACAACTTCCAAGACACAAAATAAAAACAAAGTACTGTAGGTAAAAACATGGGTTGTCTCCCATAAGCGCTTTTCTTTAACGCCTTTCAGCTAGGCGCAGAAAGTGTGTATCAAGTATTATCAAAGGGTGGTGCATTCTCAGCGGGGTGCGGAGTTTTCTCAACCAGGCATAATATATTAGATACATAAGTTTTAGCATCTCCCTTTTCATTAGTCTTAGGCGTGCTACTCTCATCAAACCAATTTTCAGGAACAAGCCAAGCATAGTTATTTTCTAGTGCATCATTCATAGCTAAGAGTTTACATGGTATTGGTGCTTTGATCTCCCCACCATCATCAATATTATTAGTGTATCTTATTCTATCCATGTCCATCTTTTCAAGGAGGCTAACAAAATTAGTATGAGAACCAAGCATATTAAATTTAGCAAAGACCTTTCTAGCTTCTCTTGCTAGACCACCAAATTCTCTAAGAAGGGTTTCTAAAACAAAATCTTTCTTTTCCCCTTCTTCCATATCACCAAGTGTGAGAAACATGTGTTGGATTATAGGATTAAGGTTAACAAATTTAGTTTCCAACAGGCAAACTAAATGCGCGGCAGCAATTTCATAAGTAGGCGCAAGGTCTACCAAGTGTCTATCTTCAAAATTTTCAATGGTACTAACATGATTGAAAAATTCTTCTATATTATTTCTCCCAACTATAGACCCACGTCCTACCGGTATGTCTTTTGTGGTAAAATTAAAAGGAAACATGATGAAATAAGTAAAGTAAATGCAAGTAACTAATTTTTTTGTGTTTTTGATATAGCAAACAAGATAGCAAATAAAGTAAAACTAGCAACTAATTTTTTTGTATTTTGATTTAGTGCAGCAAACAAAGTAGTAAATAAAACTAAGCAAGACAAAAACAAAGTAAAGAGATTGAGAAGTGGAGACTCCCCTTGCAGCGTGTCTTGATCTCCCCGGCAACGGCGCCAGAAATTTAGCTTGATGGCGTGTAACTCACACGTTCGTTGGGAACCCCAAGAGGAAGGTATGATGCGCATAGCAGCAAGTTTTCCCTCAGAAAGAAACCAAGGTTTATCGAACCAGGAGGAGCCAAGAAGCACGTTGAAGGTTGATGGCGGCGGGATGTAGTGCGGCGCAACACCAGGGATTCCGGCGCCAACGTGGAACCTGCACAACACAACCAAAGTACTTTGCCCCAACGAAACAGTGAGGTTGTCAATCTCACCGGCTTGCTGTAACAAAGGATTAACCGTATTGTATGGAAGATGATTGTTTGCAGAAAACAGTAGAACAAGTATTGTAGTAGATTGTATTTCAGTAAAGAGAATTGGACCGGGGTCCACAGTTCACTAGAGGTGTCTCTCCCATAAGACAAACAGCATGTTGGGTGAACAAATTACAGTTGGGCAATTGACAAATAAAGAGAGCATGACCATGCACATACATATCATGATGAGTATAGTGAGATTTAATTGGGCATTACGACAAAGTACATAGACCGCCATCCAACTGCATCTATGCCTAAAAAGTCCACCTTAAAGTTATCATCCGAACCCCCTCCAGTATTAAGTTGCAAAGCAACAGAGACAATTGCATTAAGTATGGTGCGTAATGTAATCAACAACTACATCCTTAGACATAGCATCAATGTTTTATCCCTAGTGGCAACAGCACAACACAACCTTAGAACTTTACATCATCGTCCCAGGTGTCAATGCAGGCATGAACCCACTATCGAGCATAAGTACTCCCTCTTGGAGTTACAAGCATCTACTTGGCCAGAGCATCTACTAGTAACGGAAAGCATGCAAGATCATAAACAACACGTAGATATAACTTTGATAATCAACATAACAAGTATTCTCTATTCATCGGATCCCAACAAACGCAACATATAGAATTACACATAGATGATCTTGATCATGTTAGGCAGCTCACAAGATCCGACAATGATAGCACAATGGGGAGAAGACAACCATCTAGCTACTGCTATGGACCCATAGTCCAGGGGTAGACTACTCACACATCACACCGGAGGCGACCATGGCGGCGTAGAGTCCTCCGGGAGATGATTCCCCTCTCCGGCAGGGTGCCGGAGGCGATCTCCTGGATCCCCCGAGATGGGATCGGCGTTGGCGGCGTCTCTGGAAGGTTTTCCGTATCGTGGCTCTCGGTACTGGGGGTTTCGTCACGGAGGCTTTAAGTAGGCGGAAGGGCAAGTCAAGAGGTGGCACGGGGGGCCCACACCATAGGCCGGCGTGGCCAAGGGGGGGCCGCGCCGCCCTAGGGTTTGGCCACCCCGTGGCCCCTCTTCGTCTCGTCTTCGGACTTCAGGAAGCTTCGTGAAAAAATAGGCCCCTGGGCTTTGATTTCGTCCAATTCCGAGAATATTTCCTTACTAGGATTTCTGAAACCAAAAACAGCAGAAAACAGCAACTGGCACTTCGGCATCTTGTTAATAGGTTAGTTCCAGAAAATGCACGAATATGACATAAAGTGTGCATAAAACATGTAGATAACATCAATAATGTGGCATGGAACATAAGAAATTATCGATACGTCGGAGACGTATCAGTAAGGTACTTAACATGGAAATGATTGTGATGGTTTATTTTCCTAAGAATGGATTAGACTCATTTAGTCCATCCAATCATGGTTTATAGTTGATACCTATAACTATTTTGGTTATTTAGGTTCCATGAAAGGAATCATTCTATTAGTCTTTGATATTGGTATGTTCAATCTTATTCGGTCTTTGGCCTACTTGGGCTTTATTTGTCTACGGTATTTCCTTCGTCCAACTTCATTAAACTTAGCTTACTTGAGCTTCCGTACTTCTGAGTAAATATTACTCACTTTCTCAGGTTATAGTCCACTTCTTACTTCCTCGAGGTATAAACCTCGGCTTCTGGTCTGACATCCTTCTGAAAGTAATGTTCACAATCTTATGAAAATAAGATCGAACTTCCTCTCAGTTCAGACCTTCTTCTTCTATCTTTCTCAAGGTATTGAGTAATTGTATATCCAACTCAATCTTTACTCTACCCCTTAGAGTTTTCTTATAATCTTCAACTCCTTTTCTTCCAACCATTGGACTTATGGTTAGAATATTGGTCTGGGTCTAGCTTATGGGTGGTACTGTTCTAAGAGTCTCACGAAGTACTTTGTGGTATATCCACTCAATTGTGGACTTCCAATGTGAATCCTTCGACTAAATGATTATAGATCATTGTTATTTAGTTAACAAAATTTTATTTGTTCACAGCTTCTTGGTTCAAATAATCCAATGGTGGACTACCTGATACCAATTGTGGCTATTGGTTATCTAAAAATGGATTCTATTATAGGTTCTGATCAACTGGACGAGACATCCTCTACTTTATCTTGCAGTAGTGATCCTATACTAATTGTGGTCTTCTGATATCAACTATGGTCTTCTTATATCTGTTATGGTTCCATAGGTCATCTTCCATTCTTCAGGATTTATTTTGCAAGAAAACCACTAGCTGACACTATGAATATAGTATCCTAAGTGATTTCCCATGCATTCCCTCTTCTATGATGACTATGGTTCTGCTTGAGCTTCACCATAATCACTAGATTTCTCACCTTCATGCTTCTTCCGTACTAAAGTACTCCTCTGTTGAGGTTAAGCATGAGTTTTGATTGGTACTATCTTCAGAGTATTGTGGTTACTTCCCACAACTTTGCGTCCTTTCTCTGATGAACCTTCATCTTGTCTTCGGAATCTTCCAGAGTTCGTCGCTTCCTCACACGAATACTATTACCCTCTAGATCTATAGCATCAAGTAAGAACTTGATATTGCAACATGCATTTGCATATCAAAGTCAAACTTCATGTATGGATCTAGTCAAACAATGTAAATCCAATAAAATCCAGGAAGATTCAGCTTTGTGCTTATAATACACATCATCATAAGCCTGAATATAATAGTTGAGTAAGACATCTCTAAACATCAGGCTCTGATGTGTAGTATATAACACCACATAGGATAGGTTTATATCGTGATACTTAGCACGAATATGTGGGTTTCTACTATTTATCTCAACATTTACCGTAATTGCACATTTGCAATGTGATAAACTTGAAACAAAGTGGTCTAAGATAGTTAAGGTTAACCTAATTTCCTTTGGAAGTTCTAGCTTAACTTCCATTTTGTTGAGGATTACCTCACATGGTATTTCTCAGTTCTAATATGGTTACTCTATGTACTTAACTATTGGAATATAGCTCCTATACTTCCAAGTGTTTCTATCATAAGACTCTGGTCATGATGTGCTTGGCACACTTCCCATGGTTTTGGAACACAACTCTTACACTATTGTTTAACATCTGGCTTCTTATTGTACTCCTCCTGTATACTTAAGATGTTCTAGTCCATCACATAACGATTCTCAGGTGAATCATATATGATGAACAACTCTACCCTGTAAGTAGACATATTTTAATCCTATTTCTCTTTCTTACCTCCCATGATTGACTCATCATGGTCTATACTACTGCATCTAACTTATAGTTTTTACTTAATATCTATTGTCTCACAAGTTTGGATAATTTACTTACTCATTACTTGTATTGGTATACACCTTCTAATAGGATATCTTCCTGATATACTGATTTTAATCACTTGTTATTACTTCTATTACAGGTCTGGATAACTCTTATTTATTCATGATAGGTGTTGGTATACATCTTCCAATAGGATATCTTCCTTATGGTTGTATCCTCTCTTTGGACTAACATGTATTGTATACCAACTGTGATCTACTCATATATTGTTTTAGGGACTTAATGGTATGCTCTATGTTTTGGATTAGCTAACTAACTTCACTTAGGAAAGATAGGTAGGAAATGTTGACTCAAGTGTGTCAGGATTATTCTCAGGTGAATATCCATCTCAAGTCATAAAAAAAATTATTTGGTTTACCTAGGACAATTTCCTATAGACACTACCAATCCTATAGGTCTCCTTTAAAGGGTTTTAATCCTAGGGTCAAAGCATTTGCTCTGATACCAACTGTGGTGACCCGGCATACCACTACATGGTGTAGTATGCAAGTCTGATATAACACCAATGAAACACCGTTCCACGGGTATTATATCGCTCAGAGTGGTACAACAGAAACATATGCGGGTCCAAGGCATGTCTATAGAATTACAACATCGACTCTGTTACATAAGATCATCACAGCCTCCTACTTTACAATGAGGTAAAACTACAGATAAACTCCAGAAGAACGACTCGTAGTCTAGTCTTATCACGAACTCTATTTGTAGAGTATTTCACTAACCACAGAGGCTAAGAATAGACTCTAGCTAAATAGGAGCTAGGTTTCGGAAGCTAGTTCCCTTCTATGGCTAAACTAGGTTTTCTCCTTGTTGGATGTGGTATCTGACTCCTCTGACATGGTCCTGTCTCTTGAAGTTGTTGTTGACTCCTCGACCTTCGAGTTGCACTGTAGATCCTCCTTCGATGCCTCCATATCTAAGCAGGGGATTTAAGAGTGGGATGAGTACGAGCGTACTCAACAAGTTCATTATAGGAAAGAGGTGTTTAATGCACTAGCTACAGCATTAGACCAGAAAGTCTAATACCAATGCAAGTTTTCATAACCATTTCTTCAAAAGGTTGCTTTTATTCAGAAGAACTATGTCCGTCAGCCTTCACCGGTTTACTAGAACTTCATGGAGCTCCTTTCGGCAGGCGTTCAGCGATTCCATATCCTAGAACAGGGAGTGACAGGTCACGGTTCTTTACACTCTGCAGAGGTGTGTTGCTTTACCCATAAGAGATCTTATCCTTGTTGCCAACCAAGCTGCAGTCTCATCCACACTTCCGTTGGTGTGAGGCCAGGAGTAAGGTCATAGCCAATCATATTCCTCCGCTACCTCACACACCCACCCTTTGTTGCAAACCCCGACCCTGGGTCCTCGCCGGTCCCATTATTCCCGTAATTTCAGGGTGGACCCCGACCACGACAACAGTTCTGGGCTCTACCATAAACTCCTTTGCCGGCAGCTGCAACCCATCATAGACCGCATTACCGTGGGGAATTAGAGTGGGATCCCCACCCTCCGGTTGTTCCGCAAGACACAACTGCTACGGCAAGCAATGCTTTACCGTGGGGATCTAGAGTGGGATCCCCACCCTCCGGTTGTTCCGCCAGATACAACTGCTACGGTAAGCGCATCCGTTGATGTACAAGAGGTGGAAATACGATTGACTAGTCCGTCCCATTCCAGATCTTATGGTTAACACGGGTATTACGGCACAAGAATCACTGGCGACATTTGTTGTTTAATCCTAGATGGATATAAAACCTTGCAATGGAACCTCCACCATATCAACACAATCCATGGTTCCATTGCCAACCACATAGTCATATTCATAGTTATGAAAATAGTGGTTTTGGTTTTTATGCAATAGTGATAATCATAGTACTTTGCAAGTAATTTGATAAAAATACTCAAATGACATGAGCAAGTGATGAACTTGCCTTTCTTGGCTGCAAGATTATGCAGACAAGGTCTTCGATACGCAATAACTCCAAATTCTGAAATAGCATCATCGTCCGGTAAGGACGATGTTTAAGAGATTGGCAAGGATGCAATAATGCATAAGTATGAGATGCAATTGCTATAAGCGTGACCTAACCCCGATGATTTAGGATTAGTGAGTGGTAATGATCAGTTCAGGGTGTGTTGCACTTTTAGAGTGATTCACAAACAAGGTTCTTATTCACGTAGGATTACCTGGTATCATGGACAGGTAGATAATAAAGTATAATAATCAATTGAGCACACAAGGAATGATAATTGGCATAATGTTAACAAGTAAAGAAACGTTAGGTCGGTTTAGTACTATATGGCATGGTTAATGATTGATTATCATATACTTTAAAAGAATAACTTTTGAAGAACATGTTCTTTGATAAAGAACAAGTATAATAATTAGGTTGGGTTTCTATGGTTGACTATGGTTTCATGTAGTTGCTGGGGTAAGCATTAGATGGATCATAACATAGTTGGATTCATCAGCTACTAGGCTTGTATTATTCAATTAAGCCTAAACATCTTAATTACCAATAGGGGCTATCAAGGTGGTATACCTTGTTGGTGATAGCTGGTTATTGGCTATAGGTCCTATTAGGCAGGATTGATGATGATTCCTCATTTTCTTCAAAAGAATAACTTTTGAAGAACATACTTCTTAAATAATAAGAAGTATTACAATTAAGGTTGAGGTTGTCTTGTATTAGCCATTGGATCTCTAAGTAGGGAATGGTTGATTCCTAAATAGGATGGTTCATAAGTATCTCACACTAGTAGGGTTTAGTGGATCAGGGTTATGTAAAGTAAAATAGTAGGTATGGTTGCTGTTAGGGTTCATCACAATGGTGTGATGCTAAATAGGAATGAATAAGGATGATGGCTTTGGGTGAAAGGATCTAGGGTTTACACTTGGTTAACCCTACTTAATTATCTAGGTCTCATGAAGATGAACACATGGGATGCTAATTAGTAGTGATAGGGTTCCCATATTTTATGTGGATTGGAACTAATATTTAGTTGCTAGATAAGAATCTATGATTACTAATGAAGTAACATGATCACATGTTACTTAGGGTTTTAGGTTTGGAAACAATTTTAGGGTTCATATGAAGTAATGGATTTGGGTTTCCTATTTGAATTAGGGTTTTGGGTTTCACATGAAATGATAGGGTTGCACTATCATTCAATATGGAATTAGGGTTTGCTATTTACAGTTTAATTCTATGATTAATAACTTCATGTTAAAGTTGAAGTTATTAATAACTTTGAAATAAAATTAATATTCAATTTGGCTTTTTATTATTTTTAAATAATTTACCAATTAGGGTAATTATTAATTAGGGTTTAAATTTCCCTAATAATGATTTAATATGATTGCAAATAAATAAAATTAGTTTTCATGTTTTCTTTATTTGCTTACTGGTTTTATTTAATTTTTAAATGGTTTCTTAATTTCTAAATTTTTAATTGTATTTAGAATTTAAAATTAAAGGCTTAAATAACAAGTATTAAATAATTGAATTTTATTAAAAATAAAAATTTCATTTTTATATTTTTATTGGATAGTGTTTACTTTTCTAAGAATTTTGATATCCTATTTTTAATTTTCTGAGTTATAATGAAATTTATACATTTATTTAAAGTTGCAGGAATAATTGGATTTGAATTAAAATGGAAGGAACTGCTAAAGCTACCCGGGCTAAACTACACACAGCCACTGACCAGGGTGTCCAGGGCCACGTCAGCTGTCACCGTGGCGCCGATGTGGCATGGCTCACGGTGGCCTACGAGGTGGTTGACGACGGCGTCGGCACGGGAGGGCTCCCGCGGGGCTATGCGTGTGTGTGGAGGAACTGGAGCAACACGGTGAACCGTTGGGTAGCGGCGCCCCCACGGAAAGGTCACCGGAGGGACTCCGGCGAGCTCCGGCTGCGGCGGCGCACGGTGGTGAACGACGCGGGCATGCTACGGTGGATGCTAAGGCAAAATAAGTGGCTCCAGAGAAGCATTAGCTCACTGTGATGCTCAGGGAAGGCTCGACGGCGGCGATTGTCGACGGTGGCGACGCCATTGCCCATTTTTCTGTGGATTACCGGAGGAAGGGAACGAGCACCCACCGGCGTCTGAGAGCTTCCTGACTCGATTCCTCGCGCAAGGTGGTCATGCCGAGGGTGGTGAGGATGATGGTGGCCACGGCGGGGCTTGGGGCTTCCCCAATCGACGGTGGTGACTGAGGCCGGGATGAGCTAGGGTTTCGAATTGGGGAGGAGAGAAAAGAGAAAATGAAGCAAGATCTCGTCCAGGTATTTATACTGCTCCCCTCGATCGTCAGTGCTAGTGGAATTCGACTCTGGTGGCCGGGACGTGGAGCTCCGTCGACGATGCGGTGTCGACCCGAGGCGAGAGGAGGAAGACGATTTGCTTCCTCGTAATTATCCAGAGGAAGGGGTACGGTGGGGTTGGGCCAACGTGAGGTGATGCTGGGCTGTGGCTGGACTGGGCTGGTCCTGGGCTGCTCCACGGGCTAGTGATGGTGAGCTGCTGCGGCCAGGTGAGTCTTCTCTCCTCTTTTCTAATTTGTTTTCAATTTTTTAATTTTCTGTTTTTCTTTTTCTATATAAATCTGATTTGAATTTCCATTCTGTTTTCCAGGATTTTATATCTGTGGATCCTTTTGAAGTGCATAAAGATTCTAATGTAATTAACATAAGATCTTAAAAATATTTTATATGTGTATTGACACCTTATTTATTAAATGCTATTAGAGTTTGGAATTGGCATCTATATAGTCATAATTTCCAATATCAATTTATGGTGGTCCAACTATTTCTCAATAGGCCCTTCCAATTACCTATTGATAGTTAAGTTTTTATATTTATCTTTTGTTACATTGCATTGAACAATTTACAAGGCATAGCTTAATATCTAGTTTCTTATTTGAGCATATGATCTCATAACATTATTTCATGTGCTCATGGTGGTTATTGATTTGGAGAATTGTTTAAGGTTATTTTAAAGTATTATTGTCATCTTCTAAACCCTTAGTTTAATATGGTTAAGGTGGATCTTATTCCTCTCATGATCGACTACTATTTATTTGGAAACACTAGTTAGTGGCACCTACATAGGCATGGCTTGGAAGATAGGTTAAGTTGTTGTTTTGATTCATTTTAGGGTTGACTAAATAATCCCCTTACTCATATTCAAGCTTAGGCATGATTCTAGGATTATACTTGTGATCCCCATGTGATACATAAGTTAAAGTTGGGATAGGGCATTGGTTCTAAATGTAGGTGGACCTCTTGTTGAATTATCTAGGGTTGCTCTTCCTCACCACTAATAGGATGATTCAATCGAAGATCATTTGGATTGTTATAGGGGCTGAACCATACAAGGTTTGTTGCTATTCATTGTTTCTCCAATTAATATATTGGAAATGGTTTTAGGGTTGCTAGTGGTACCCCTATAATCTTAGGTGCTAGATTATATCTACTTAACCCACGTACTAAGGTTTAACTGATAATTATCTATTTCCAAAGCATGGTGATGGATTAGACATGATCAACTTGGTTCTTAATATCTTCTACCTCAAGTTCTAAGGGTTTATGATCATTACCCAATTTATAATGATCAATGTTTGGCTTCCTAAGATATCTCTCATTAAATGGGGTTCTCACATCCTTGATCAAGCACTGTCTTGATCAGCTAGGGTATAGTACTTATATTTCACTTTCTAGGCTGAGGTTACTATGGTTGCCTCTAAAGTTTATATCCCAGGAGAATGTCTGAGATATTATGTTAGGGTTCTACTTAATCAATGATGATATAATCATCTAATATATGGATAGTTCTCTCCCTCATATTCAATTGTTGCCTCAACTACTTAAGTGTAACACCATAGCTTGGGCTCTCTTATAAAGGAATGGTTATTCTAGGGTTTAGGGTGTACTCTTAATATCTTCTTAGGTATCTAAGCTAAGACTCCACTTGGCTATCTTGGTTGGATTAATCTCCTCCTTACTTTATCAGTTCATGGATATGGTATTATTCCATGTGATGTTAGGTTGTCTCACCACCCCAAGATGAAATTGTTGTTCCTAATACTTTAGTTCAAAGGTTTTCTCTGATTCTTAAATAGGTAAAGCTAGAATTAGTATGATTGGTCTCTCTCATTTGGGAAGGACTTGAATAATATCTTAGGGCTTCTCTTAAAGATGATTAATTGAATACATGGATGCATATCCAAGGTTTAACTCAAAGCTTATCATTGCTTCTCTAATGAATAATATAGAACTCTCACCTCTCTGGGTTTGATGTATAATAATTTGGAATGTAGAAGAATATATACTTCTTGAGTGGATCTCCTTGTTATAATTCCAATCTTGAAGTGGAATGAATACCATGAGGTTTCATGGTAGGATCATGGATTAGTTTTTAAGACATGGAGAACATAGTCAAGAATGGTTTCCCCATTTTTATTGTTACTTGGTTTGTCAATGAATAGATGTTCATATGCTTTGGCAAGAATTACCATATTATAATCTTTGATTAGATCAAGCAATTGATCATTGAGTAAAGTGTTGTTGTGTTAGTTATTAGTTCCATTTGATCTAACCCCTTAGATCAAATCATCTCTACTCAAAACAAAGTTTTAACAAAGTCACATTGAGGTTTATAGCGCTTGACTTGATGAGCTACTTCATTTCCACCAAGGTTAAGTGAAACTTCAGTTACTGTGACTGTTTTACTTTAAAGCGCGAAAATTCCCCAGATTTTCCATGCATGAATGCAATGCACACATCTGTTTCCTCTATTTTTGTAACCCCATTACCTGGGATATTACACTCAAGTATATGGACTTATACCTGATCTTGGAGAGAGAACCATGATTCACTAATGAATTATTATGAGACCAATACTTTTATCATTACAAATTGGGTAATGATCATAAACTCTAAGAATCTAAGTGAGTGTGTGGACAGAAGTATTAAAGAAGAGAGATTAGTGAGGAATGAGTGGATCATGTCTAATGCATGATCTTACCTTATAAATTGAGATGATAAGTTAAACATATACATGTGAGCCATAGATCTCATTCTTCTCATGAAATGATAAATATATAAATAGGAGTTAATCCAGACCAATACTCATGCCTTGTATAGAGTAGTAATGATATTGTATTTAAACCTTGCATATTCAAACACTTGAGACAAACCTAGCATTGCCTTGATACAATAATTCTACCTAAGTGAGGAGGATAACCCTAGCCACTAAAATAGAATCAATGCTTATGCTCATACCTAATCCTAGTGGTGTATCACATTGGTGATCACTACTTAAACCCTAAACCATATTTGAATTCCAATCCAAGCATCACTTTGGAACATAAGTATAACCCTGCCATGCCTCATGCCTAATTAATACTTCAAATGGTGAAGTATTCCCAAAACCATAAACCTTGTCATATGGAACCAATTTACATAAAATATTATGTCCTAACTTGTGTATCCTGGATCACAAGTATAAACCAAGCCATATATACCTAAAGACTAGATTCCATTTGGTGAGTAGAGTGAAACCAATAACTATTTCCACTTTGATTTCCAATCACCTTGTTTACTTGACCAAATGGAATATCGTGTCATAATTAAACCATCACCTTAACAAGCGAATTAACCATAATGAGCTTAGGATCTATGTTAAATAATTCAAGTCAGTAGTTTGCTAAGCAAGGTTATTTAACACAGAGTGAAGCCAACCATATTCTTAAACCTTTGGAAACAATTCTTCACATAAAATCACGAACCAATCCATTCCCATTGCCATTTATTTTAAACTCTAGTTATAATTATAATATGTGCACAATCCATATTATGATGTACAAGTCAAACCTAACAAAGTGTTCACCAAGCACATGTTATAATTTTCAACCATTCAAACAGATTGGTTCCTAAATAAAAGGAATAGAGATAAACATTTAAAACCATGTCCATTTTCAATTTAAAATGCATTTCACAAGAACACCAAATTAATCAATTATGAAATGTTATTTATAAACAAAACAATACAACAGGTAGCATTATCAAATTGTTCTGATATTAAAATATTTTAGAACCTGTAAAAAAACAGAATTCAACTTTGAATTCAAATAGAAATATCCAAACCGAAAATAAAAACAGCAAATAAAATTTGAAATGAAAAATGGAGGGAAACTTACCTGGACCACCGCAGCCCAACAACCATCTCCACACAAGCCCAACACCAGCCCAGTCCACGAAGAAAACGATCCAACACTGCGTAACGTTTCAACGAAGAAGAAAATGGGCATCGTCTTCTTCTCCGGCGTCGACAGCGTGCCTGCGCCAGTCGGCGGCCTCCTCGTCGATGATAAGGACGGGACGGACTCCACAAGCGCGCTCAGAACCTCGCCCAACCATCCTCGCATCCGTCTTATCTTTCCACGCCAAGATTCGTGCCCGTAGCGTGCTCGTCGTCGTCGTTGCATCTGCAACGTCTCCGCCGGTGTGCCGCCGCTGTAGAGCTTCCCTAGGCCTATAAATATACGAGAAGCTCCGCCACGGAACCCTAAGCCTTCGAAGCCTATCCATTTCATCTCAGCTTCTCTCCATCTCTCTCAATTAACCAAGCTCACCGGCAGTCCTTCTCCGGCTAGTCGTCGATAGAGACTACCCCGGCGTCTACCAAGTGGCTCGTTGGGAGCGCCTGGCCGCGTAGAGCATCGTGGAGGAGTAGAGCATCGAGGGAAGTCAAGTTGAGGAAGAATTTCGCCGTTCCCTTTCACTCGGGTTCGCCGGGAAACCGTCAATCGCCGTCGTCTCCGGCAGCAATCGTCGTCGCCGACCACAACAACATGTTTAGGGTGAGTTTGCGCGCCGATATAGCATCCTTTCGTCATCTGTAGCTCCATTTTGCCGTTTGGCCGGAGTAGCTCCGCCGCGGACATGACTGTCGGCGAAGCTCCGATGAACTATTCGACAAACCATCACCACCGTCATGTTCGTTAGGATCCAGGGAGTCAGAAAAACCTAGCCGCGCGTCCTGGGGGGCCTTAAAACGGCGGCGCCGTCCTCTACTGCCCGCCGGCGTCAAGCCGTCGGCAAGAGAGTGACGTGGCCGCGGGACCGGGAGAACTTTTGACCCGGTCTTCGCCAGCGGGGCAGTCAACATGTAGTTTGGTCCCACCAGTCAGTCAAGGTGGGTATATCTGAACCGGTACGTTTTGTGTTTTAGGTTTATTTCAAATTTCAGTAAATTGCTGAAACTTTGCAAAATTGTATAAAATCCATTTCAACTCAGAAAAATATAAATAATATATCAAAATGTTCACAAAAATAAACTCTATTCAAATAAAATATAAAATAAAAATGTGTGTCAAAATAAAAATTCACTTATTTTTAACCTTATTAATTATGCCATTTCATTTATTTAAAATACAATTTGAATTCAATAATTAGTGAAGTTTAAAAATTAAATTTTAACTATTCAGTAACTAAGTAAAATGTTAGGATTAATTTTATTTATCATATCTGCATTAACTTAATTATTAGTAGTAATTCATAAACCCTAATTTGCAAATTACTATTCTCTATTTTCTTTAAATAGTAAAAACTCAAGAAAATATTATAAGCCAATATTATTTTGGTAAATCAAAACTTATTTACTTAAACATTCTTAAGTTAACAAATTAAATACTTTAAACTTAATAACAATTATTAAACCCTGATTCTTAATTAAACCTAAATAGGAGTTGATCTAATTATTAAGGGATTTCTATTTTCGTGCCCTCGGTTCCTTAGTTGTGCTCAGTTTTCCCCAGCTCCTTAGTTTTTCCTCAGTTTTCCCCAAGACCTTGTCTGAAACCATCACAGATGCTGTAACGGCCGGTTGCCCGACGGTTGACCGTTATCTTCTGACTAGTGGGGCCACGTAGAGCCCGCAAAGACACGTCAGACCATCCATCTTTGTTTGACCGTAAGCATCGCTGTATCCCTGACCAAAACACGCACGAGTGGGGCTTCGGTATATCGAATGACAAGTGGGCCATGGCGCTGATACAAGGGGCAATACACGGGTAGGAATAGATTTTTAAACGGAGCTCTACAGCGATGGCACGGAGGAGGTGGCCTGCGGAGTGCCGAGATGAGATCGACGTCCACAAAGAACTGCATGAGGCGAGACCAGACGCATTAGATAGATATGAACTAGACGCGTTTAACCATGCAAAGAAGAGAAGAAATGGTCAACGACATCGACGACTACCTCAAAACTTTGACTGACCGTGTCCGACACGAACGCGAGCAATGTAGAGAAAACTAGTGTCTCTCCTTTCTGGCGTGTATAGATGGGTGCTAGAAGAGTGTGGTGGCGAAGGGAAAGACCTCGCGGTGGTCTGTGGCGTCCAACATAGCGGGGCGGCGTGGCCGTGCCCACATCGGCGTGGATGCATGTTCGGCATTGGCATCAGCATGTACGTTCGGCATTGGCCTTGGTGGTATCTCTGGTGTGTCAGTGATCGAATGAGGGGACGGGATTGAGGGTGCATCCCGACGGTGACCTAGCAGTGGCGTCGAGCATAGCCGTTCTGACCATGCCGATATCGGCATCGGCAAAGTTTGGAGGCTGTGGTGCTCGAATCAAGGAGGGATTTGTTTCTTGTACGCCAAAAGTGATTTGAAACAAGTTTCGTGTTGAAGGTTAGGTAACAAAAGTTTGTAACTAAGCCCAAAATTATACTAGCGCCATGGTGAGGTTCTTTTTGATAGAGCTATACGGTTGGGCAAACTTTTTTGACACTTTTTAGATAGGGTTCCTTGTTGTTACACGTATGGCATCATGTATGGCAAATTTGGGATCATTTGGAGATGTTCGAAAAAATCACTTTGCTTAAACGCATGCCGTTTCGTCTCACTGAAACCAGCTTTTCTAACAAGGTGATTTATTCTACCTCCTCTAAATGACCTCAAATTTCATACAGCTGATCTTCTATACATAGATAGATAGATTGTTTCATTTTTATATTTTTCGAACTTTTTATTTCCCTTTATAATATCCAATTGATTTTCAGGTCAAAACTTCGAAAAACAGCATCATGTATGGCATCATTTTCGCCATAAATTTCAAATTTTGTGAAACTTTCCCTTTTAGATATTCCTTGTTGTTATAGATATGGCATAATGTATGCCAAATTTGGTTAGGTCTCACTGAAAGCAGCTTTTGTAACAAGTTAGGTTTTTTCGACCTTCTCAAAAGGGATTTTTTTCTACCTTCTCTAAATGACCTCAAAAATCATACAGACGATCTTCTATACAAAGATAGGTAGATTGTTTCGTTTTTACATTTTTTGAACTTTTATTTCCCTTTATAATACCCATTTGTTTTCAGGTCAAAACCTCGAAAGTTAACATAACTAGATGGTGAACCCTTCCAAACTTCAAATACATAGATAGATAGATTGGTTCGTTTATCATTTTTACCGTGAATAGTAATGGCTACAAGAAATCGGTGATGGTCTATCATTTTTTGCGTGAAAAGTAATGGATACAACAAATCGGTGATGGTTTATCATTTTTTGCGTGAAAATTAATGGCTACAACAAATCGGTGATAGTTTATCATTTGGGATTTTCGTGAAAATTAATGGCTACAACAAATCGGTGTCGGTTTATCATTTTTTGCGTGAAAATTTATGGCTACAACAAATCGGTGATGGTTTATCATTTTTTGCGTGAAAAGTAATGCCTAAAAGAGTTTATAATTTTTAGCGCGTGAAAATAAATACAGAAAACCGCCCTTTAGCATACTTAGAGAGTGGAAGGTAACCGCCGACAGAGAGAGAGAGGGGTTATCCTGCCCGTTAGATCATACGATCAACGGTCGGCGGGCACGATCCGCGTGACATGGGCTAGACCAATCAGGGCAATGTTGCACGTGTGAGAGAATTTGTGGAGGGAGAGGGCAAAACTGAGTAGTATCAAGAAACCAAGGGCACCTATGTAATAAACAGACTAAGGGATTCAAATATGAGATTTAAAAAATGGAAAATGCGTGTTTTGTAGAATAAAACCCATCTTGGCCTATCTCAAACTATTTGCAATACAAATATACATGAGTGTGAGAATTGTGGCCTCATTTAGACAAAGTATGTTTTGGGGAAAGCTGTTTTGGGAAGGGCTTATTGTGGAAAACCATGCACCTTCATAGCTACTAGGTGATTTGAGAAGGCCTTTGAGAAGTGGCAATTTGTGGTAAAACTTGATTTATCTATGACTTATCTATGTTTTGAGAACTGGCAATTTGTGGTGAAGACTCCATGAGTATGTGCCACTATTTTTTGGAATTTGTGCACATTAAATGACTCATTTAACTAGTTAATCCCATTTGTTGACTGTCTGTTGACCAGCTACTTGAGGGTAAAACTGAGCATATTGCACTAGCCAGTATTAGCACTCAAGGGGAAAACTGAGCACACAAAAAATGCTAGTATAATGCTTGAGGTTATACCTAAGTATATCTAAATTTCCAGGGTTAGACTCGAGGACGCGTGTTGCGGTGCAGAAATGAAAGACGTGCAATATTTGACGCGTAGACGCCGGTCGCGGTGCAGAAGTCGAAGACGTGCAATCGTGGACGCGTGGCGCATTGCAGAAGTCCAAGACGTGCAGACGTGCAGCGGTGGACGCGTAGGACGCGGGTCGCATTAACCACCCCTTGCCTTTATAGACGCCTCCTCCCACTATCTCTGTCACTCTCACTCGCCTACGCAACGCCGCCTCTCTCACGTCCCATCATCTTCTCCAAAGCAAAAAACCCTCTCCCTCTCCTCTGCCGGCGAGATGGACAAGGAGAATGCCAATCCCATCGTCCACGGCGCCGTCGGCTCCAAGCGCGACGCCTCCCTCTTCGACGCCGTCCCCTCAACGGACATCGCCGCCGTCCCCTCAACAGACGTCGCCGCCGCCTCCGCCGGTGCATCGGAGGCTGCTGCCGCCGGTCGCGGTCAGATCCCGCCGGGATGGGACCCCTACGAGCCGGTGCCGTACGTCCCGCCCCCGAACCGCTACGACACCTCCATAGAGGACCCATGGAACGAGGTAACTACGGGTTGCTTCCTTTTTTGTTCCCCATTCCTTTTTGAACCCTATTTGTGCTGGTGTAGATGGATCTGTGGATGGATGAGTATTGGGCTAATATTTGCGCCGATTTTATTCCATTTTGCTTTGATCCCTCCTTGATTTCGTTCAAGATTTGGGTTTCGGCCGTTCGGTTAATTTATGCAAGTAATAATGGGATCTCAATCAGTTAATTTATGCAAGTAATCATAGGATCTCAATCAGTTATTTTATGCACGAATCAAAAGATATCAACCGTTTAATTTTGCAAATAATCTGGAATGTGTTCAAGTTCAGATCTGGAATCTGTTTCTTTGCCTATGATGAATCGGTGGGCACAGATTTTTACAGGGAGGGTTCAGCGAACCATTTCTGTGTACAAATCTGTTGTGCATGAGCTTTGGTTCGCTTACACCGTCCCTGTAGACATATAATCGTGTCCACTCTAACTGAGGCTGCCTCTGTTTTTCCTAACTTTGTTATCATGCACGTTTGCAACTCATTCACTAATAAATTCCCGTTTGATATGGATCAGCTGTCTGGCAGTGACGTCGGCAGCGACGACGAGCACCATGACGTCAAGACTCGCTAGGTGCTGCGGAGGCTGCAGGTCGGCCAGTATGTCTCCTACCTCGACGTCGCCAAGGGTGTCTACAGGTGCCCCTTCTGCACTAGGAGGCTCGGCGGCACTGACTTCAACTGCGTCCTCACGCATGCCGAGAACATCGGCCACACCAACCCCAAGGTCGGCGCGTCGGTGAACCCCAACTCCTTCCGCGCCAAGCACTTGGCGCTCGGCATGCACCTCCGCAGCATCCAGCGGGTGGAGATCTCCAGCGGGCGCATGCCTCCGCTCAAGCCCAAGGCTCCCAGGGGGAGCAACAAGTGGAGGCAGAGGCAGATGGGGTAGGCGGAGTCCTGGACGTGTGCTGCTGCTGCCTCCTCCATTTTGTTGTTGGGATCCCTTTGTTGTTAGCTAGGGATCCCTCGTTGTTATGTTGTTAGTATGATGGTGCTGTACTGCTGTGAAGAACCTCGAACCCTACTATGTTTGGCTGCTGAATGCAGCTTATTATCTATATTATCTATCCCTGTTCTACTATATGACCTTGTGAATTTATCGTACATTCCCTGTAGATTTGCTTCTAGATTTAACTACATACATATGGACCAGATGGAGTACTAGATTGGGCTCCCTACTAGATTTGCTGCCATATTGGGAAAACAACCAGGGCCAAAAGGCACAAATAATAATTGAAGAAAGACAGAAATGCAAGCTTCTCTCGATTTGATACTAATTATGTGAAAAAAGGCAGAGAGAAGGAGGCAGAAAAGGTACTATTAAAAGGGAAATGCCAATGGCCGAGAGAGTCAAAACCCAGCTCCTGCTCACGTGCAACCAAACGCTATCTCGTCCTGTCCCACGCGGTCCCTTTCTACCAGCCCCACGCGATGCGGGCCCACACGACGCGGCCCCACACGTCAGCACGGAGCGGTCAACTTAACGGGAATCCTCCCGTCTGAGCTGCCTTCTGTGGGTTTCAAACAAGAACTTGGGGAAAACTGAGGAAAAACTAAGGAGCTGGGGAAAACTGAGCACAACTAAGGAACGGAGGGCACGAAAATAGAAATCCCAATTATTAAATCTTGGAAAAATTTAATAAAATGCTAAACCATTACTAATTTTTATTCAAAGTAATTAGTAACCACAACTCTATTACCAATCATCATTTTAGGAGTTGTACCATAATTTAGAAACCCTAGTATCAATTTGAGTAAGACCTTGATTCCATTATTTCGTGTGATCATTCCACTTAGAAGCAATTCCAAAACCCTAATTATGTGTCCCATGTGATCATGTGAGATTCATCTATACCTATAGAACCCTAGTTAGAAACCAATGAATGCATGCTTATGATCCACTAGCATAAACCAAGTCACATGAGATTATCATTCCATGTTCCTATTCTTAATTAAAACCTATATGATTCACTAGTATCACTTAGGAGCAAACCCTAACTTGTTAATTGGATTAGTACCATTGATCACCACTCCTATATACCATACCATTAAGATTAACCTCAACCATCAAACCCTAGTAGCACCATGATGATAAACCCTAATACCAACCTTGTGTAGCAAATCACATCACATGCTCCTATTCCACTAAACCCTACTTAGGAAATGTTAAGCCACTTAGCTTAGAAACTATTAGAAATTATTTGGTAAAGCAAATATGAAGTCATAGTAAACCCTAGCTCATAGCAACACCTTGATAATCATCCTTTGATAGGATACCCATAATCAACCATAGTAATAAACCTACCAATACTTGCTATACAGAAGCCCATTCAACTTAAGAACCCAACTAGTCCCTATTAGTGGAACTAAATGAATCCAATAGTAAACCCTAGAATCCATAGCACCTATGTATAATAGTTCATATTCTTATTTAACCTGTTCTTCAAAAGTTATTATTTTGAAGTACAAATGACAATCAAACCTTAGAAACCCTAATCCTTCTTTGAAATACTAAATATTTCTTAAACAACATGTTCTTCAAAAGTTATTCTTTTGAAGTATAGTATAAGTAATCATCAACCATGTTCTGTAGAACTTAAAACTGACCACTGTTCTTGCATATTATTCCACCACCATTCTTTATGTGAATAATTGTTATGATGTCTTATATCACTTGGTTATGATGCTAATATAACCAAACCCTAATAAGAACCTTGTTTGAGAACCATTCTAAAATGCAACCAACCCTAAAGAAATCTTTACAACACATACATCCTAAATCATCGAGGTTAAGTTACGATCGGGACGATTGCATCTCATACTATGCATTATAGCATCATTGCCAGTTCTTTAAACATTGTCCTTACCGGACGATGATGGCATTTCAGAATTTGGAGTCATCACGTATCGAAGATTTTGCCTGCATAATCTTGCAGTCAAGAAAGGCAAGTTCATCGCTTGCTCATGTCATTTGATTATTTGTATCAAACTATATGCAAAGTACTATACTTATCACTCATGCATTGAAAAGCAAAGTATTATTTTACAATTATGAATATGACTATGTAGTGGGCAATGGAACCATGGTATGTGTTGATATGGTGGAGGTTCCATTGCATGGGTTATATTAACCTAGGATTAATCACCAATGCCGTCCAGTGATTCTAGCGCCGTACAAACCGCGTTAACCATGAGATCTATAATGGCTCTGGGGAAGCCAGCCGTATCTTTTCCCTTCTGCACGCCAACGGACTGGTAGAGCTGCGGGGTGTTGGAGGCACTTCCGTAGGTTGGGATAGCCTTTAAATCCCCATCCATTAGTGATGTTAGCTCTACGGTCTATGATGGATTGTCCGGAGTACACCGTGAGTAAAGCCGTATTATCGGAAGAAGTCTACTGGGGGTGTAGGGTCGGACAAAAGGGTGGGTTTGCAGTCACGGCGAAGGCGGTGTGGGCTTGGATCTTTATACCTGGCCTCACACCAAAGGAAGTGTGAACGGGGCAAGTCCCTGCGGATGGCAAAAAGGGTGGGATCTCTTGTGGGAAAAGTAACGCACCTCTGCAGAGTGTATCAAATTGTGGCTGTCACTCCCTGTTCTGGGAAGGGAACTGCGAACACGGCAGGAAAGGAACTCCATGAAGTTCTAGTCAACCTGTGAAGACTGACGGGCATAGTTTTCAGAATAAAATAAACCTTTTGAAGAAATGTTTATGAAAAGTTGCATTAGCCTATGACTTTCTGGTCTATGGCTGTAGCTAGTGCATGATACACCTATTTCCTAATATGAACTTGTTGAGTACGCTCGTACTCATTCTATCCCATTTGAACCCCCTTCTTAGATCAAGGCACCGAAGGAGAAACTACCGTGGAACTCGAAGACAAAGGAGTCAACTGCAACAAGATGAAGAATCCAATCAAGGAAGTCAATGGAGTCAACTTTTGCACCAACTATAATGGAAACCTAGACTAGTAATAGAAGGGAACCTTTCCCTAATCCTAGCACCTAAGTAGCTAGAATTCGATAGCAAGCCAAGTAGCTCTTAAAACTTGAGTTAGCAATAAGATAGACTACGGGTCGTTCTTCTGGAGCTCTATTTGAAGTTTTACCTCACTGTAAAGTAGGAGGTTGTGTGGATCTTATGTAAATAGTTCGTGTGTACTTCTATAGACATACCTTGGACTCGCATATGTTTCTGTTGTACCACTCTGAGAGATGTAATATGAGTGGAACGGTGTTTCACTTGTGTTATGTCAACGACTTGTGTACTACACCATGCAGTGGTACGCGGGGTCATCACAGCTGGTATCAGAGCAAATGCTTTGACCCTAGGATTAAAACCCTTTAAAGGAGACCTATAGGTTTGGTAGTGTCTATAGGAAGTATCTTAGCTAATACAACTATGTTAAGACAACTATGCTAAGTCAACTATGCTAAACTAACAATTCTTTTTGACTTGAGATGGGTATTCACTTGAGAATAATCCTGACACACTTGAGTCAATCTTTCTTATTTATTTTCTTAAATAAAAGTTAATTAGTTATCTTGCTTCATTCCAAATAATTAGAACACCCATGGAGCTTAAGATAATTGGTGGTAGTAGACCACAGTTGGTATACAATACATGGTAGTCCAAAGAGAGGATACAACCACAAGGAAGATATCCTATTGGAAGATGTATACCAATACAAGTATGGTTAAGTAAGAGTCATTTAAAATGTCAAATGACTGATGTTAAGTAAGGGAGATAAGTTATATAAGGTAGTATATGTCTATGATGAGTCAATCATAGGAGGTAAGGAAGAGTGATAGGAGTATTTAAGTCTACTTTTCATGGTAGAGTTGGTAATCATATATGATTCACTTGAGAATCATGATGTGAGGAAGTAGAACATCATAAGTAAGTTAACAAAAGTATGATGAGGAGTAGGATTTAGGGAATAGTTCGAAAGCTTAGGCCTTAAAATCCTAATAACTGTACCAAGTATGTTAGAACCATAGTCCTTAATTTAAAGAAGGATTATTGAGAGCATGTCACATAGAGAAATCCTAGAGTGATAGGTGGTATATTCTAAACAATCATGTGTTTAGAGTAGACATGTTAGAACTAATTGTATTATAAGAAGTAGTCCTCAATAGCACATATATATGGAATACTATTTTGACAGTACCTCCAAAGAAAACTAGGTTAACTTCAACTATCCCAGGCCATTTTTCTCAAGTTTATTTGATTGCAATTGTGCAATTAAGATAAATGTTGAGACAAATAGTAGAAATTCACGTATTCGTGCTAAGTATCACAACCTAAACCTATCTTATGTGGTGTTATATACTACACATCTGATCCTGATGTTTAGGGATGTCTTACCCAATTACTATATTCAGGCATATAAGGATGTGTATTATAAACACAAAGCTGAATCTTCTTGGATTTTATTGGATTTTCATTGTTTGACTAGATCCATACATGAAGTTTGACTTTGATATGCAAATGCATGTTGCAATATCAAGCTCTTACTTGATGTTATAGGTCTAGAGGGTAAAGGTATTCGTGTGAGGAAGTGACAAATTATGAAGATTCTGGAAGACAAGATGAAGGTTCACTGGAAGAAAGAAGTCAAATTGTGGGGAGCAACCACAATACTCTAAAGGAAGGATCAATCAAACTCACTTTTATCCTTAATCAAGGAGTACTTCAACATGGACGTATCATGAAAGAGAGAAAAATAATGAATATGGAGCAGTAGAAGGGGAGCCGTATTCATTTATGAAAGCAGGGAATGCAAGTGAAGTCGCTTACAATACTATTTTCATAGTGTCAACAAGTGGTTTTCTTGCAAAACAAAACCTGGAAGAAGGAAAATAGACAAGTGAAGTCGCAGCTGGTATAATAAGACCGCAGCTAATATAGGATAATCATGAAGAGAAAGTATGTGAAGTGAGGTATATCTTAACTAAAACTATAAAAGTAGCAACAGCTGGTAGGTAGATATTGACTAGAACCACATATAGCCCACAGCTGGTATCTAATAAGCCACATCTCGAGTTAGATAGTCTGCAGCTGGTACCAGATAGCCGCAGTTTGAACATTTCTTTACCCTAAAATAAAGAGGGATTTCGTAGTTGGGATTCCGTAGCTGGTATTCCATAGCTAATAAATATTTAGTCGGAGGATTCACATCGGATACCCACAACTGTGTGGATACACCGCAAAGAATTCTTCATGAGACTTTAGAAAGGTACAAAATATAAACCAGACTTAAACCAACTACCTAACATTGGAGTTTAATGAGAAGAAAGGAAGTTGGAAGATCATTAGTAAACTCCAAGGGGGAGAGGAAGGCTGAAGGAGAAGTATTAAAATATGATATTTGGAGTATGATGGACCAAGAAGAAGGTCTGAACTGAGAGGAAGTCCGATCTTATTTTTATAAGGTTGTTGGGAACTACCCATATAAAAGTACTCTCAGGAGGTTGTCAGACCAGAAGCCGAGGTTCATATCTCGAGGAAGTAAGGGTTAGACCTTAACTTGAGTGGGTAATTTATAATTACTCAGCAGTAAAAGACCTCAAGTAAGTCTAAGGTAATGAAGTTGGATGAAGAAGATACCGGAGAACAATCTAAGCCTAAGAAGATACTATACGAAGGAGTTTGACCATACTAAAACATAAGCCTAGTAGAAAGATTCCTTTCATGGAACCTAAAGAAACCAAAAGGAAGATAACTAGTATAAACTAGAAGCCATGATTGGATGGACTAAATGGGTCTAATCCATTCGTAGGACTAAACTACCAGGACCATGCCTATTGTAAACACCTTACTAAGTACCATTACTTTCGTTATGGTAGTAAGGGACAACAATACCTTACTTTAAACAAATCCTTTAGAATTAAGGTTTGAGTATCACAGCTGGTAAATCGTAGTGCCATATTACACCGCAGCTGGATTACCGCAGCTGGTAGAACCAACCTTTGAGTACTCAAATAGGAAGATGTCACCACAACCATTAGTAAAGCCCATTAACACAATAAGATGTCCTAAACCAAGGATCTTTGAAGAGTAAGACTAGAAGATTAGAGTGTTGGAAGAAATCATAGAATAGAAGAAAGTATCAGTGCCAGACATCAGAAGACTTCCAGAAGGATCTGGACAAAGGATATATTCAGCTATATCTAGTGTGATCACCATGGAGTTGAAGGATGGTGATCTGTTCAAGACATTTCCACATTCCGAAACATGAGAGCGTTCGAACTTCGGGACGAAGTTTAGTTTAAGGGGGAGAGGCTGTAATATACCAGGTTTAGAGGCAATAAAATGAGAGAACACCAAAGTGTGCATTGCATTCATGCATAGAAAACCCGGGGAATTTTCGCGCTTTCAAATAAAACTTACCACAGTAACTGAAGTTTCACTTGACTTGCTGGAATTGAAGTAGATCATCAAGTCAAGCGCTATAAACTTCACTGTGACCTTTGCTAAAACCTTGTTTTGGGTAGAGATGATTTGATCTATGGGCTAGATCAAATAGAAGTAGATTTATAACAAATAACACCTTAAGTAAGGATCAACTACCAGATCTTATAAAGGATCTCAACATGCCATTCCTTACAACAACACATGAATACGTATTCAATCCTAAATCAAAGAACTCAATTAATTAAGAAACTATTCTTTACTTATATTATCCATGTCTTCTACTAAATAAATGTTCCTACCATGAGTCACATGGTATATCTTTTCAACTACAATAATTGAATCCATGTCAAGGACATTCATATTTATTCTTCATTAACTTTGACCATTCCAACCTTGTTTCCCAACTCCTTCCATTAAACCTTAGAGAAAGGAGAGCACCATTCATATGCTTATATTATGCATTCAATAGAACCTAGCTTAATACTTAAACCTTATCCAAGTGAGGTACTTGTTGATACTAACCAATGCTACAAGAAATATAAGTCAAGTATTAAACCCTACTTGACCTAGCTCACACTTGATGGTAAGCAAGGACCTATTCTTCTAGTAATTATAGAGAGGCAAGTGTTGTGATCATTACAACTTTTGGTAATGATCATAAACCTAGAGAAACCCTACCTATTCAGAAGAGCTCAACCTAAAGAGGTATACTCAAGTATATGGACTTATACCTGATCTTGGAGAGAGAACCATGATTCACTAATGAATTATTATGAGACCAATACTTTTATCATTACAAATTGGGTAATGATCATAAACTCTAAGAATCTAAGTGAGTGTGTGGACAGAAGTATTAAAGAAGAAAGATTAGTGAGGAATGAGTGGATCATGTCTAATGCATGATCTTACCTTATAAATTGAGATGATAAGTTAAACATATACATGTGAGCCATAGATCTCATTCTTCTCATGAAATGATAAATATATAAATAGGAGTTAATCCAGACCAATACTCATGCCTTGTATAGAGTAGTAATGATATTGTATTTAAACCTTGCATATTCAAACACTTGAGACAAACCTAGCATTGCCTTGATACAATAATTCTACCTAAGTGAGGAGGATAACCCTAGCCACTAAAATAGAATCAATGCTTATGCTCATACCTAATCCTAGTGGTGTATCACATTGGTGATCACTACTTAAACCCTAAACCATATTTGAATTCCAATCCAAGCATCACTTTGGAACATAAGTATAACCCTGCCATGCCTCATGCCTAATTAATACTTCAAATGGTGAAGTATTCCCAAAACCATAAACCTTGTCATATGGAACCAATTAACATAAAATATTATGTCCTAACTTGTGTATCCTGGATCACAAGTATAAACCAAGCCATATATACCTAAAGACTAGATTCCATTTGGTGAGTAGAGTGAAACCAATAACTAATTCCACTTTGATTTCCAATCACCTTGTTTACTTGACCAAATGGAATATCGTGTCATAATTAAACCATCACCTTAACAAGCGAATTAACCATAATGAGCTTAGGATCTATGTTAAATAATTCAAGTCAGTAGTTTGCTAAGCAAGGTTATTTAACACAGAGTGAAGCCAACCATATTCTTAAACCTTTGGAAACAATTCTTCACATAAAATCATGAACCAATCCATTCCCATTGCAATTTATTTTAAACTCTAGTTATAATTATAATATGTGCACAATCCAAATTATGATGTACAAGTCAAACCTAACAAAGTGTTCACCAAGCACATGTTATAATTTTCAACCATTCAAACAGATTGGTTCCTAAATAAAAGGAATAGAGATAAACATTTAAAACCATGTCCATTTTCAATTTAAAATGCATTTCACAAGAACACCAAATTAATCAATTATGAAATGGTTATTTATAAACAAAACAATACAACAGGTAGCATTATCAAATTGTTCTGATATTAAAATATTTTAGAACATGTAAAACAAAACATAATTCAACTTTGAATTCAAATAGAAATATCCAAACAGAAAATAAAAACAGCAAATAAAATTTGAAATGAGAAATGGAGGGAAACTTACCTGGACCACCGCAGCCCAACAACCATCTCCACACAAGCCCAACACCAGCCCAGTCCACGAAGAAAATGATCCAACACCGCGTAACGTTTCAACGAAGAAGAAAATGGGCATCGTCTTCTTCTCCGGCGTCGATAGCGTGCCTGCGCCAGTCGGCGGCCTCCTCGTCGACGATAAGGACGGGACGGACTCCATAAGCGCGCTCAGAACCTCGCCCAACCATCCTCGCGTCCGTCTTATCTTTCCACGCCAAGATTTGTGCTCGTAGCGTGCTCGTCGTCGTCGTTGCATCTGCAACGTCTCCGCCGGTGTGCCGCCGCCGTAGAGCTTCCCTAGGCCTATAAATATACGAGAAGCTCCGCCACGGAACCCTAAGCCTTCGAAGCCTATCCATTTCATCTCAGCTTCTCTCTATCTCTCTCAATTAACCAAGCTCACCGCCAGTCCTTCTCCGGCTAGCCGTCGACAGAGACTACCCCGGCGTCTACCAAGTGGCTCGTTGGGAGCGCCTGGCCGCGTAGAGCATCCTGGCGGAGTAGAGCATCGAGGGAAGTCAAGTTGAGGAAGAATTTCGCCGTTCCCTTTCACTCGGGTTCGCCGGGAAACCGTCAATCGCCGTCGTCTCCGGCAGCAATCGTCGTCGCCGACCACAACAACATGTTCAGGGTGAGTTTACGCGCAGATATAGCATCCTTTCGTTTCCTAGCATCATCTGTAGCTCCGTTTTTCCGTTTGGCCAGAGTAGCTCCGCCGCGGACATGACTGTCGGCGAAGCTCCGATGAACTATTCGACAAACCATCACCACCGTCGTGTTCGTTAGGTGCCAGGGAGTCGGAAAAACCTAGCCGCGCGTCCTGGGGGGCCTTAAAACAGCGGCGCCGTCCTCTACTGCCCGCCGGCGTCAAGCCGTCGGCAAGAGAGTGATGTGGCCGTGGGACCGGGAGAACTTTTGACCCGGTCTTCGCCAGCGGGGCAGTCAACATTTAGTTTGGTCCCATGACGCGTAGTTGACGAGGGAGGAAATGGTGTAGCTTTCCTTCGTTCCCCGGCAACGGCGCCAGAAATGTGCTTGATGTCTACGGGTGCTTCTATTCTTGTAGACAGTGTTGGGCCTCCAAGAGCAGAGGTTTGTAGAACAGCAGCAAGTTTCCCTTAAGTGGATCACCCAAGGTTTATCGATCTCAGGGAGGAAGAGGTCAAAGATATCCCTCTCATGCAACCCTGCAACCACAAAGCAAGAAGTCTCTTGTGTCCCCAACACACCTAATAGGTGCACTAGTTCGACGAAGAGATAGTGAAATACAGGTGGTATGAATAAGTATGAGCAGTAGCAACGGCACCAGAAAAGTGGTTGCTGGCGTGTAGTTGATGGTGGTAATATTGCAGGCAGTAGAAACACAGTAAAACAGTAAACAAGCAGCGATAGCAGTATTTAGGAACAAGGCCTAGGGATCATACTTTCACTAGTGGACACTCTCAACATTGATCACATAAATAAATAGATAGATGCTAGACTCTACACTCTCTTGTTGGATGATGAACACCACTAATTGTGTAGGATTACACGAACCCTCAATGCCGGAGTTAACAAGCTCCACAATATTCAATGTTCATATTTAAATAACCTTAGAGTGCAAGATAGATCAACATAACCAAATAGATCACATCAATACCATCATAGTAATAGTTAACTTCATAATCTACAAGAGATCACAATCATAAACTACGCCAAGTACTACATGATGCACACACTGCCACCTTTACACCATGCAGGAGGAATAGAGTACTTTAATAACATCACTAGAGTAGCACATAGATGAATAGTGATACAAAGTTCATATGAATCTCAATCATGTAAGGCAGCTCATGAGATCATTGTATTGAAGTACATAGGAGAGAGATTAACCACATAGCTACTGGTACAGCCCCGAGCCTCGATGGAGAACTACTCCCTCCTCATGGGAGACAGCAGTGTTGATGAAGATGGCGGTGGTGTCGATGGAGAAGCCTTCCGGGGGCACTTCCCCGTCCCGGCGGCGTGCCGGAACAGAGACTCCTGTCCCCCAGATCTTGGCTTCGCGATGGCAGTGACTCTGGATGGTTTCTCGTACCGTGGCTTTTTCGTATCGAGGTTTTAGGTCGAGGACCTTTATATAGGCGAAGAGGCGGAGTCGGAGGGGCGACGAGGCGATGAGGGGGTATGGCGGCGCAGCCAGGGCTTGGGCCGTGCCAGCCACCCTCCTGGGGCCCCTGTGGCCCACCTCTGGCGACTCTCGGGTGTTCTGGAAGCTTCGTGGAAAAATAGGATGCTGGGCGTTGATTTCGTCCGATTCCGAGAATATTTCCTTACTAGGATTTCTGAAACCAAAAACAGCAGAAAACAGGAACTGGCCCTTCGGCATCTCGTCAATAGGTTAGTTCCAGAAAATGCACAAATATGACATAAAGTGTGCATAAAACATGTAGATATCATCAATAATGTGGCATGGAACATAAGAAATTATCGATACGTCGGAGACGTATCAGCATCCCCAAGCTTAGTTTCTGCTCGTCCCGAGCAGGTAAACGATAACAAAGATAATTTCTGGAGTGACATGCCATCATAACCTTGATCATACTATTGTAAAGCATATGAGCTGAAATCAAATCATTCAAAGCAAGTATCTATATTGATATAAGAGATGATAATGCAAGAGTTAGACAAGCTAGAAGTTTTCATGAACTATTGCTTTAAAGACATGCAACCGTACAAAGTTCATTAAGGATGTATTAAGTATTCAGCATAAAAGTTCTATCCTTCATTCCAAGCATCAAGTAAATTTTCACAACATAAGAAGGATTCAGTCAAGTAAACATAAACATGAACGTCATGAATCAACTGTTTCGAAGTCTACTCAACCGGTGAGCGCAAGCATTTGGTATTAGCACCAGGATGTTATGGCATAAAGAACGTTAATGGGGGTTTGGAAGGCCAAATGGAAGAAAGGCTTCTAAAGCTGTAAATGACCATTAGACAAGAGGAAGCCTTATGATCGAAGCTATGCAAGGAGTAGTGATTGCCATGCAACGGATGCACATAGAGCTATATGTGTATGAAAGCTCTCCAATGGAACTAGTGGGGGTGCATCCAACTTGGTTGCTCACGAAGACCTAGAGCACTTTTAAGGAGGCTCATCATTGGAATATACAACCCAAGTTCTATAGTGTAAATTCCCCACATAGTTATACTAGTAAAACATGAAAACTCTCTCATATGAATGTAGGTGCTAAACATGAGCACAAATGATGACTATGAATAATGCGGGTGCTAAAACATGAGCACAAGTGTGGATAAAAGATAGTAATGCTGCCCCCTTTTTCTTTATTCTCTTTTTTTCTTCTTTCTTTTCATTTTTTTCTTTCCTTTTTTTTCTTTTTGATGGCCTCCACGGCTCTTTTCATTTTTAGGGGCAACATCCTAATATGACAACACACTTTTTGGTACAAATAACTCATAATGAATGAAACATGATGTATGAAACTGTATGCCTCTGCCAGTGTAGCAGGATGTGCAATGATCTAGCGTAACATGGGTAAACCACACACCAGCTGTATATGATCATGCAAAGCAATATATAAATAATAAATGACAACATGGCATGTAATGTAAAAATGGATGTTGCATGGCAATATATCTCGGAACAGCTATGGAAATGCTGTGGTAGGTAGGTATGGTGACTGTTTTGAGGAGATGTATGGGCTTATGTGTAGGAGAACAAGAGAAAGTTCTCCCACGGGTTTGGATGTACTGGCGAAATATGCACAATTCTCAATGTGAGCAAAAGGCAATGCACAATACCGAAGAGGCTAGCAAATTTGGATGGTGGAAGTGCCAAAAACTGTAGCTTAACATTAGTCAAAAAGAACTCACAAGCTTATTGCAAACAACTAGCAGGTTCATCATTAAGAGCATGATTAAAATTTACTCCAAGGAGGGCCGTTCACGGTGGCACAAGTACCCCGCTAGCTCCCTCGACCTTCAGCACAACTTAGTTATTACGATGAACTCTCAGACATGGAAAGCTATCAAGTCCAACTACGCCTTCAACTATTTAAATAGAGTTTGTAGTACGGCACAAGCTTAAAGACAACAATCCACTACTAATTTAACTTATTTATCCAGCAAGCCTTACCATCTAAATACCTCAAAACATTTGCAAAGAATCAAGTTATCAAAGCTCAATGTTCTACAAGTATTTTATTATACACTACCACATGCAACATTTCCCGTTTCCAACCATACAACAATTTAACGAAGAAGAAACTTCGCCATGAATACTATGAGTAAAGCCTAAGGACATACTTGTCCATATGCAACAGCGGAGCGTGTCTCTCTCCCACACGAAGAATGCTAGGATCCATTTTATTCAAACAAAATAAAAACAAAAACAAACCGACGCTCCAAGCAAAGCACATAAGATGTGATGGAATAAAAATATAGTTTCAGGGGAGGAACCTGATAATGTTGTCAATGAAGAAGGGGATGCCTTGGGCATCCCCAAGCTTAGACGCTTGAGTCTTCTTGAAATATGCAGGGGTGAACCACCGGGGCATCCCCAAGCTTAGACTTTTCACTCTTCTTGATCGTAGTATATCATCCTCCTCTCCTGACCCTTGAAAACTTCCTTCACACCAAACTCGAAACAAACTCATTAGAGGGTTAGTGCATAATCAAAAACTCACGTGTTCAGAGGTGACACAATCATTCTTAACACTTCTGGACATTGCTCAAAGCTTCTGGAAGTCAATGGAACAAAGAAATCCATCCCACATAGCAAAAGAAGCAATGCGAAATAAAAGGCAGAATCTGTCAAAACAGAACAGTCCGTAAAGACGAATTTTATTGAGGCACCAGACTTGCTAAAATGAAAATGCTCAAATTTAATGAAAGTTGCGTACATATCTGAGGATCACTCACGTAATTTGGCATAATTTTCTGAGTTACCTCCAGAGAATTTTTCCTAGATTCGTGACAGCAAAGAAATCTGTTTCTGCGCAGTAATCCAAATCTAGTATGAACCTTACTATCAAAGACTTTACTTGGCACAACAATGCAATAAAATAAGATAAGGAGAGGTTGCTACAGTAGTAACAACTTCCAAGACACAAATATAAAACAAAGTTACTGTAGCAAAATAAACACATGGGTTATCTCCCAAGAAGTGCTTTCTTTATAGCCATTAAGATGGGCTCAGCAGTTTTAATGATGCACTCGCAAGAAATAGTATTTGAAGCAAAAGAGAGCATCAAGAGGCAAATTCAAAACAAATTTAAGTCTAACATGCTTCCTATGCATAGGAATCTTGTAAATAAACAAGTTATGTAGGCATAATGCAATAAGCATAGGAAAACTAGACAAGCTCAACTTCAAAATTTTAAGCATATAGAGAGGTGTTTTAGTAACATGAAAATTTCTACAACCATATTTTCCTCTCTCATAATAACTTTCAGTAGCAACATGAGCAAATTCAACAATATAACTATCACATAAAGCATTCTTATCATGAGTCTCATGCATAAAATTATTACACTCCACATAAGCATAATCAATTTTATTAGTAATAGTGGGAGCGAATTCAACAAAGTAGCTATCATTATTATTATCATCATCAAATATAGGAGGCATATTGTAATCATAATCAAATTTATCCTCCATAACAGGTGGCACCAAAAGACTACTATCATTATAATCATCATAAATAGGAGGTAAAGTATCATCAAAGTAAATTTTCTCCTCAACGTTTGGGGGACTAAAAAGATCATGCTCATCAAAACCAGCTTCCCCAAGCTTAGAATTTTCCATAGCATTAGCAACAATAGTGTTCAAAGCATTCATATTAATAACATTCCCATTAGCATGCATATAAAGTTCCATGGGTTTTTTAATTCTCTCTTCAAACACATCATGTCCTAATTCAAGATAAAGTTCATAGAGATCTCTCATATTTTTGTTGTTTTCCATTATGCCTAACTAGTGTAAACAAGAAACAAAAAGATGCAATTGCAGGATCTAAAGGAAATAGCTTCAAGCACAAACACAATGGCGCCAGAAAAGTACTGTTACCTGGAACCGAAGTATGAGTGCCTTTTACCTTTCCTCCCCGGCAACGGCGCCAGAAAAGTGCTTGACGCGTAGTTGACGAGGGAGGAAATGGTGTAGCTTTCCCTCGTTCCCCGGCAACGGTGCCAGAAAAGTGCTTGATGTCTACGGGTGCTTCTATTCTTGTAGACAGTGTTGGGCCTCCAAGAGCAGAGGTTTGTAGAACAGCAACAAGTTTCCCTTAAGTGGATCACCCAAGGTTTATCGATCTCAGGGAGGAAGAGGTCAAAGATATCCCTCTCATGCAACCCTGCAACCACAAAGCAAGAAGTCTCTTGTGTCCCCAACACACCTAATAGGTGCACTAGTTCGGCGAAGAGATAGTGAAATACAGGTGGCATGAATAAGTATGAGCAGTAGCAACGGCACCAGAAAAGTGCTTGCTGGCGTGTAGTTGATGGTGGTAATATTGCAGGCAGTAGAAACACAGTAAAACAGTAAACAAGCAGCGATAGCAGTATTTAGGAACAAGGCATAGGGATCATACTTTCACTAGTGGACACTCTCAACATTGATCACATAAATAAATAGATAGATGCTAGACTCTACACTCTCTTGTTGGATGATGACCACCACTAATTGTGTAGGATTACACGAACCCTCAATGCCAGAGTTAACAAGCTCCACAATATTCAATGTTCATATTTAAATAACCTTAGAGTGCAAGATAGATCAACATAACCAAATAGATCACATCAATACCATCATAGTAATAGTTAACTTCATAATCTACAAGAGATCACAATCATAAACTACGCCAAGTACTACATGATGCACACACTGCCACCTTTACACCATGCAGGAGGAATAGAGTACTTTAATAACATCACTAGAGTAGCACATAGATGAATAGTGATACAAAGCTCATATGAATCTCAATCATGTAAGGCAGCTCATGAGATCATTGTATTGAAGTACATAGGAGAGAGATTAACCACATAGCTACCGGTACAGCCCCGAGCCTCGATGGAGAACTACTCCCTCCTCATGGGAGACAGCAGCGTTGATGAAGATGGCGGTGGTGTCGATGGAGAAGCCTTCCGGGGGCACTTCCCCGTCCCGGCGGCGTGCCGGAACAGAGACTCCTGTCCCCCAGATCTTGGCTTCGCGATGGCGGCGACTCTGGATGGTTTCTCGTACCGTGGCTTTTTCGTATCGAGGTTTTAGGTCGAGGACCTTTATATAGGCGAAGAGGCGGAGTCGGAGGGGCGACGAGGCGGTGAGGGGGTATGGCGGCGCGGCCAGGGCTTGGGCCGCGGCAGCCACCCTCCTGGGGCCCCTGTGGCCCACCTCTGGCGACTCTCGGGTGTTCTGGAAGCTTCGTGGAAAAATAGGATGCTGGGCGTTGATTTCGTCCGATTTCGAGAATATTTCCTTACTAGGATTTCTGAAACCAAAAACAGCAGAAAACAGGAACTGGCCCTTCGGCATCTCGTCAATAGGTTAGTTCCAGAAAATGCACAAATATGACATAAAGTGTGCATAAAACATGTAGATATCATCAATAATGTGGCATGGAACATAAGAAATTATCGATACGTCGGAGACGTATCATCCCACCAGTCAGTCACTGCGGGTATATCTGAACCGGTACGTTTAGTGTTTTAGGTTTATTTCAAATTTCAGTAAATTGCTGAAACTTTGCAAAATTGTATAAAATCCATTTCAACTCAGAAAAATATAAATAATATATCAAAATGTTCACAAAAATAAACTCTATTCAAATAAAATATATAAAAAAATGTGTGTCAAAATAAAAATTCACTTATTTTTAACCTTATTAATTATGCCATTTCATTTATTTAAAATACAATTTGAATTCAATAATTAGTGAAGTTTAAAAATTAAATTTTAACTATTCAGTAACTAAGTAAAATGTTAGGATTAATTTTATTTATCATATTTGCATTAACTTAATTACTAGTAGTAATTCATAAACCCTAATTTGCAAATTACTATTCTCTATTTTCTTTAAATAGTAAAAACTCAAGAAAATATTATAAGCCAATATTATTTTGGTAAATCAAAACTTATTTACTTAAACATTCTTAAGTTAAAAAATTAAATACTTTAAACTTAATAACAATTATTAAACCCTGATTCTTAATTAAACCTAAATAGGAGTTACTCTAATTATTAAATCTTGTAAAAAATTAATAAAATGCTAAACCATTACTAATTTTTATTCAAAGTAATTAGTAACCGCAACTCTATTACCAATCATCATTTTAGGAGTTGTACCATAATTTAGAAACCCTAGTATCAATTTGAGTAAGACCTTGATTCCATTATTTCATGCGATCATTCCACTTAGAAGCAATTCCAAAACCCTAATTATGTGTCCCATGTGATCATGTGAGATTCATCTATACCTATAGAACCCTAGTTAGAAACCAATGAATGCATGCTTATGATCCACTAGCATAAACCAAGTCACATGAGATTATCATTCCATGTTCCTATTCTTAATTAAAACCTATATGATTCACTAGTATCACTTAGGAGCAAACCCTAACTTGTTAATTGGATTAGTACCATTGATCACCACTCCTATATACCATACCATTAAGATTAACCTCAACCATCAAACCCTAGTAGCACCATGATGATAAACGCTAATACCAACCTTGTGTAGCAAATCACATCACATGCTCCTATTCCACTAAATCCTACTTAGGAAATGATAAGCCAATTAGCTTAGAAACTATTAGAAATTATTTGGTAAAGCAAATATGAAGTCATAGTAAACCCTAGCTCATAGCAACACCTTGATAATCATCCTTTGATAGGATACCCATAATCAACCATAGTAATAAACCTACCAATACTTGCTATATAGAAGCCCATTCAACTTAAGAACCCAACTAGTCCCTATTAGGGAACTAAATGAATCCAATAGTAAACCCTAGAAGCCATAGCACCTATGTATAATAGTTCATATTCTTATTTAACCTGTTCTTCAAAAGTTATTCTTTTGAAGTACAAATGACAATCAAACCGTAGAAACCCTAATCCTTCTTTGAAATACTAAATATTTCTTAAACAACATGTTCTTCAAAAGTTATTCTTTTGAAGTATAGTATAAGTAATCATCAACCATGTTCTGTAGAACTTAAAACTGACCACTGTTCTTACATATTATTCCACCACCATTCTTTATGTGAATAATTGTTATGATGTCTTATATCACTTGGTTATGATGCTAATATAACCAAACCCTAATAAGAACCTTGTTTGAGAACCATTCTAAAATGCAACCAACCCTAAAGAAATCTTTACAACTCATACATCCTAAATCATCGAGGTTAAGTTACGCTCGGGACGATTGCATCTCATACTATGCATTATAGCATCATTGCCAGTTCTTTAAACATTGTCCTTACCGGACGATGATGGCATTTCAGAATTTGGAGTCATCACGTATCGAAGCTTTTGCCTACATAATCTTGCAGTCAAGAAAGGCAAGTTCATCGCTTGCTCATGTCATTTGATTATTTGTATCAAACTATATGCAAAGTACTATACTTATCACTCATGCATTGAAAAGCAAAGTATTATTTTACAATTATGAATATGACTATGTAGTGGGCAATGGAACCATGGTATGTGTTGATATGGTGGAGGTTCCATTGCATGGGTTATATTAACCTAGGATTAATCACCAATGCCGTCCAGTGATTCTAGCGCCGTACAAACCGCGTTAACCATGAGATCTATAATGGCTCTGGGGAAGCCAGCCGTATCTTTTCCCTTCTGCACGCCAATGGACTGGTAGAGCTGCGGGGTGTTGGAGGCACTTCCGTAGATTGGGATAGCCTTTAAATCCCCATCCATTAGTGATGTTAGCTCTACGTTCTATGATGGATTGTCCGGAGGACACCGTGAGTAAAGCCGTATTATCGGAAGAAGTCTACTGGGGGTGTAGGGTCGGACAAAAGGGTGGGTTTGCAGTCGCGGAGAAGGCGGTGTGGGCTTGGATCTTTATACCTGGCCTCACACCAAAGGAAGTGTGAACGGGGGCAAGTCCCTGCGGATGGCAAAAAGGGTGGGATCTCTTGTGGGAAAAGTAACGCACCTCTGCAGAGTGTATCAAATTGTGGCTGTCACTCCCTGTTCCGGGAAGGGAACTTCGAACGCGGCAGGAAAGGAACTCCATGAAGTTCTAGTCAACCTGTGAAGACTGACGGGCATAGTTTTTAGAATAAAATAGACCTTTTGAAGAAATGTTTATGCAAACTTGCATTAGCCTATGACTTTCTGGTCTATGGCTGTAGCTAGTGCATGATACACCTATTTCCTAATATGAACTTGCTGAGTACGCTCGTACTCATTCTATCCCATTTGAACCCCCTTCTTAGATCAAGGCACCGAAGGAGAAACTACCGTGGAACTCGAAGACAAAGGAGTCAACTGCAACAAGATGAAGAATCCAATCAAGGAAGTCAATGGAGTCAACTTTTGCACCAACTATAATGGAAACCTAGACTAGTAAAAGAAGGGAACCTTTCCCTAATCCTAGCACCTAAGTAACTAGAATTCTATAGCAAGCCAAGTAGCTCTTAAAACTTGAGTTAGCAATAAGATAGACTACGAGTCGTTCTTCTGGAGCTCTATTTGAAGTTTTACCTCACTGTAAAGTAGGAGGTTGTGTGGATCTTATGTAAATAGTTCGTATGTACTTCTATAGACATACCTTGGACTCGCATATGTTTCTGTTGTACCACTCTGAGAGATGTAATATGAGTGGAACGGTGTTTCACTTGTGTTATGTCAATGACTTGTGTACTACACCATGCAGTGGTACGCGGGGTCATCACAGCTGGTATCAGAGCAAATGCTTTGACCCTAGGATTAAAACCCTTTAAAGGAGACCTATAGGTTTGGTAGTGTCTATAGGAAGTATCTTAGCTAATACAACTATGTTAAGACAACTATGCTAAGTCAACTATGCTAAACCAACTATTCTTTTTGACTTGAGATGGGTATTCACTTGAGAATAATCCTGACACACTTGAGTCAATCTTTCTTATCTATTTTCTTAAATAAAAGTTAATTAGTTATCTTGCTTCATTCCAAATAATTAGAACACCCATGGAGCTTAAGATAATTGGTGGTAGTAGACCGCAGTTGGTATACAATACATGGTAGTCCAAAGAGAGGATACAACCACAAGGAAGATATCCTATTGGAAGATGTATACCAATACAAGTATGGTTAAGTAAGAGTCATTTAAAATGTCAAATGACTGATGTTAAGTAAGGGAGATAAGTTATATAAGGTAGTATATGTCTATGATGAGTCAATCATAGGAGGTAAGGAAGAGTGATAGGAGTATTTAAGTCTACTTTTCATGGTAGAGTTGGTAATCATATATGATTCACTTGAGAATCATGATGTGAGGAAGTAGAACATCACAAGTAAGTTAACAGAAGTATGATGAGGAGTAGGATTTAGGGAATAGTTTGAAAGCTTAGGCCTTAAAATCCTAATAACTGTACCAAGTATGTTAGAACCATAGTCCTTAATTTAAAGAAGGCTTATTGAGAGCATGTCACATAGAGAAATCCTAGAGTTATAGGTGGTATATTCTAAACAATCATGTGTTTAGAGTAGACATGTTAGAACTAATTGTATTATAAGAAGTAGTCCTCAATAGCACATATATATGGAATACTATTTTGACAGTACCTCCAAAGAAAACTAGGTTAACTTCAACTATCCCAGGCCATTTTTCTCAAGTTTATTTGATTGCAATTGTGCAATTAAGATAAATGTTGAGACAAATAGTAGAAATTCACGTATTCGTGCTAAGTATCACAACCTAAACCTATCTTATGTGGTGTTATATACTACACATCTGATCCTGATGTTTAGGGATGTCTTACCCAATTACTATATTCAGGCATATAAGGATGTGTATTATAAACACAAAGCTGAATCTTCTTGGATTTTATTGGATTTTCATTGTTTGACTAGATCCATACATGAAGTTTGACTTTGATATGCAAATGCATGTTGCAATATCAAGCTCTTACTTGATGTTATAGGTCTAGAGGGTAAAGGTATTCGTGTGAGGAAGTGACGAATTATGAAGATTCTGGAAGACAAGATGAAGGTTCACTGGAAGAAAGAAGTCAAATTGTGGGGAGCAACCACAATACTCTAAAGGAAGGATCAATCAAACTCACTTTTATCCTTAATCAAGGAGTACTTCAACATGGAAGTATCATGAAAGAGAGAAAAATAATGAATATGGAGCAGTAGAAGGGGAGCCGTATTCATTTATGAAAGCAGGGAATGCAAGTGAAGTCGCTTACAATACTATTTTCATAGTGTCAACAAGTGGTTTTCTTGTAAAACAAACCCTGGAAGAAGGAAAATAGACAAGTGAAGTCGCAGCGGGTATAATAAGACCGCAGCTGATATAGGATAATCATGAAGAGAAAGTGTGTGAAGTGAGGTATATCTTAACTAAAACTATAAAAGTAGCCACAGCTGGTAGGTAGATATTGACTAGAACCACATATAGCCCACAACTGGTATCCAATAAGCCACATCTCGAGTTAGATAGTCTGCAGCTGGTACCAGATAGCCGCAGTTTGAACATTTCTTTACCCTAAAAGAAAGAGGGATTTCGTAGTTGGGATTCCGTAGCTGGTATTCCGTAGCTAATAAATATTTAGTCAGAGGATTCACATCGGATACCCACAACTGTGTGGATACATGATACGTCTCCGACGTATCGATAATTTCTTATGTTCCATGCCACATTATTGATGATATCTACATGTTTTATGCACACTTTATGTCATATTTATGCGTTTTCCAGAACTAACCTATTGACGAGATGCCGAAAGGCCAGTTGCTGTTTTCTGCTGTTTTTGGTTTCAGAAATCCTAGTAAGGAAATATTTTCGGAATCGGACGAAATCAACTCCGGGGATCTTATAATTTCAGGAAGCTTCCAGAGCACCGGAGAAAAGTCAGAGGGGAGCCAGGGGGGCCCCACCCCACAGGGCGGCGCGGCCCAAGGGGGGGCGCGCCCCCTATCATCTGGGCACCCCGTGGCCCCTCCGACTCCGCCTCTCCGCCTATTTAATCGTCCCTGACCTAAAAACCTCGGGCAGTTCGACGAAACCAGAGAAAACCATCCAGAGCCGCCGCCATCGCGAAACTCCAATTCGGGGGACAGAAATCTCTGTTCCGGCACGCCGCCGGGACGGGGAATTGCCCCCGAAGCCATCTCCACCGCCATCTCCACCGCCATCTTCACCGCCATCGCTGCCTCCATGATGAGGAGGGAGTAATTCACCCCCGGGGCTGAGGGCTCCGCTGTAGCTATGTGGTTCATCTCTCTCTCTTTGTGATCAAGTTGAATATCATCTATGTGCTACTCTAGTGATGTTATTAAAGTAGTATATTCCTCCTGCACGGTGTAATGTGGACAGTGTGTGCATCGTGTAGTACTTGGCGTATGCTATGATTGTGATCTCTTGTAGATTGACTGCTACTACAAGAAAAGTTGCCATGGCCGACGAAGTTGAAGTCGCGCCGTGGTTGCTGGTGTACCATGGCCGACGATTTTGGGTCCCTCCGTGGTGCATGTCAAAACTTTTTTTTTCTCGTTTTTGAGGCCACCTAGCCCGACGAAAGCGGCCAAAACGTCGCGTATGGTGGCCCGGGACGTGGTGCATCTCGAAATCTCGGGTTCGCCGGCCGAGTCAACGCAAATCCGCACCGCCGAGGGATGTAGGGCCCAGATGGCAGCCTCTCTGGCATTGTTTTTTTTCTCGATCGCGCCATCTCATTCAACGTTCTCCGAGCGAGCCGTTTACGATGCAGGATCATGGGTCCCGCATGTCATCCTCTATGAACCAAAATTCTTTCTATTCTTGGATTTTTTTTGACCCCCTGATTTCTGGCTACTTCCTTTTTCTTTTGATCCCTTGCCGCCTTGGAAACGTTGAAACCGCTGCTGCTAAATGGGACCCGCATGTCATCCTCTATGTGCAATCAACTTTCTTTTCTTGGATTTTTTTTGGCACCTCATATTTGGTCACTTGCCTTTTTTTTTCGATCCCCTGCCGCCTCTCAAACGGTGATACCACTGCTGCTAAATGGGACCCGCATGTCATCCTCTATGTACTATAAAACTTTCTTTTCTTGGATTTTTTTGGCACCTCATATTTGGTCACTTGCCTTTTTCTTTCGATCCCCTGCCGCCTCTCAAACGGTGATACCGCTGCTGCTAAATGGGACCCGCATGACATCCTCTATGTACTATAAAACTTTCTTTTCTTGGATTTTTTTTGGCACCTCATATTTGGTCACTTGCCTTTTTCTTTCGATCCCCTGCCGCCTCTCAAACGGTGATACCGCTGCTGCTAAATGGGACCCGCATGTCATCCTCTATGGACTATAAAACTTTCTTTTCTTGAATTATTTTTGGCTCCTGATATTTGGTCACTTGCCTTTTTCTTTCGATCCCCTGCCGCCTCTCAAACAGTGAGACCGCTGCAGCTAAATGGGACCCGCATGTCATCCTCTATGAGCAATCAACTTTCTTTTCTTGGAGTTTTTTGGCACCTCATATTTGGGCACTTGCCTTTTTCTTTCGATCTCATGCCACGTTTGAAACGTTGAGGAACCTGCTGGCTCATGGGACCCGCATGTCATCCTCTATGTGCTATAAAAGTTTCTTTTCTTGAATTATTTTTGGCTCCTCATATTTTTTCACTTGCCTTTTTCTTTCGATCTCATGCCACGTTTGAAACGTTGAGGAACCTGCTGGCTCATGGGACCCGCATGTCATCCTCTATGTGCTATAAAAGTTTCCTTTGTTGGATTTTTTTAACCCTCATATTTTTGGCTTGCCTTTTTATTTTGATCCTGCCCCCTTTGAAACGTTGAGTAAGCTGTTGGCTCAAGGGACCCCCATGTCATCCTCTATGTCCATCAACTTTCTTTTCTTGGATTTTTTTTCACCCCCTAATTACTAGCTACTTTCTTTTTCTTTTGATCTCAAGCCGCATTACAAACATTGAGACCGGCTTGCAAAATGGGACCCACATGTCATCCTCTATGTACAATAAATCTTGGATTATTTTTGGCTCCTGATATTTGGTCACTTGCCTTTTTCTTTCGATCTCATGCCACCTTTGAAACGTTGAGTAAGCTGCTGGCTCATGGGTCCCGCATGTCATCCTCTACGAACAATAAAAGTTTCCTTTCTTGGAGTTATTTTTGACCCCTAATTTCTGGCTATTTGCCTTTTTCTTTTGATCCCCTGCCCCTTTGAAACGATGAGGACGTCATTGTTGGCAGGTCGGTCCCACATGTCATCCTCTATGAACAGTAAAAGTTTCCTTTGGTGGATTTATTTTTGACCCCTAATAAATTTCTGGCTATTTCCTTTTTTTCTTTTGATCCCCTGCCGCCTTGGAATTGTTGAGAATGCTGCTGCCTCATTTTTCTTTTGGTCCTGTGCCGCCTTGGAAACGTTGAGACCATTTGCTACAAAATGGGACCCGCATGTCATCCTCTATGTACAATAAAGTTTCTTTTCTTGGATTATTTTTGGCTCCTGATATTATGTCACTTGGCTTTTTCTTTCGATCTCATGCCGACTTTGAAACGTTGAGGATGCTGCTGCCTCATGGGTCCCGCATGTCATCCTCTCAGAACGATAAATGTTTTCTTTTCTTGTATTTTTTTACCAACTGATTTTTGGCTTTTTTTTATTTTCGGTCCCCTGCCGCCTTTGAAACGTTGACGACGCTGCTGGCTCATGGGTCCCCGATGTCAGCCTCCCGTACAAGAAACATGTGATATTTTATTTTGCAGACAATAAACGTTGTATTTCGCTCTGAGCTATTGCAAACGGATAAATTAAATCTTTATATCTACATAAACAAACTTATATGTTGAATCTCCTTTTTTTTGTTTTTGTGAAGCATAGGACTTTCCTGTTTTTTTTTTTGAGAAAAATCTGACCTTTCCTGTTTTGGAGTGGGCTGAAATTGTACGAGTCAAAAGGCCCAGCAGGATAGTTCGAAGGCCCAGATGTCCAGATACAGCCCAATTGAAATCTTTCTTTTCTTGGATTTTTTTTCACACCCTGATTTCTGGCTACTTCATTTTTCTTTCGGTCCTGTGCCACCTTGGAAGCGTTGAGACCGCTGCTACAAAATGGGACCCGCATGTCATCCTCTATGTACAATAAAGTTTCTTTTCTTGGATTATTTTTGGCTCCTGATATTATGTCACTTGCCTTTTTCTTTCAATCTCATGCCGACTTTGAAACGTTGAGGAAGTTGCTGGCTCATGGGTCCCGCATGTCATCCTCTATGAACAATAAAAGTTTCCTTTGTTGGATTTATTTTTTCCCCTAATTTCTGGCTATTTGCCTTTTTCTTTTGATCCCCTGCCCCCTTTGAAACGATGACGACGCAGCTGGCAAGTCGGTCCCACATGTCATCCTCTATGAACAATAAAAGTTTCCTTTGATGGATTTATTTTTGACCCTAATCAATTTCTGGCTATTTCCTTTTTTCTTTTGATCCCCTGCCGCCTTGAAATAGTTGAGGATGCTGCTGCCTCATGGGTCCCGCATGTCATCCTCTCAGAAAGGTAAATGTTTCTTTTCTTGAATTTGTTTACCAACTGATTTTTGGCTTATTTTTTCTTTCGATCTCCTGCCACCTTTAAAACATTGACGACGCTGCTGGCTCATGGGTCCCCAATGTCAGCCTCCCCATACTGCAAATCCTCTTTCTGCAAAGGTTGTATTTCTAGATAGATAAGGTGGATTCGAATCCGCCATGGTTCAGGCAGCTCAGGTAAGCCTTCTTGCACTGATTAATGGAAGTAGTGTATAGCAAGGTCAAGACATGTGGCTCAGTGTAATGAATCTATTTGAATCATGTTGTGGGTTCAATCTGATAGTTCTCTAACAGGTCAGCCAAAATAGAAATTAAGTTTTTTTCTAAAACAGAAATGCAAATTAAGATGAACACAAACATTAGTTATCATAATAGCTGATCATACAAACATACATACTTGCTAAGAGCAAAAGCTTGCCAGAGTTTTACCACCCATACAATTAATTAGCAGTTCAGATAAGATAACCTTATATAAGTATAACTACAAATGCATTTGCTAAGGGCTCATGGGGCAACAGAACTAGACAACCGCGAACTTTATGACCAGCATGTCACAGTGGCATCGAAAGATCTTGACCTTCAACTTTGATCCAATGCGAAGTTTGGCACCGTCAATGAACTTTTTCCACCTGGAAGTAACAGCCAAGCGGCCATCTGTGGGACTGACGGAGTACCATCCCTCCACGGTGAGACCTTCACTCTCCATGACGAGGGATATCTTGCCCCTTCGGCCAGCATTGAGATCCTTGGAGATACTTTTAGGCAATTTCTGATTCAAAGCAAGAGATACCACCAAAAATTAGTCAATGGCACCAATGCACTGAACCATGTGAGACTTTGAGCAGAGAAGACATCAAGATAAGAGCAGTTATGCTGTCATATACTCACGAACATAGCCTTCAGATGCGTCCTGGTCACCACACGGGTGGCCACAGCAATGAGCTGAGACCTCGGTGATCTGGCTGGGGCAGGTGCAGGAGCCTGGGCTGGTACACGAGCTGGTGCTGATGCAGGAGACTGCTGGGCAGGTGCAGTAAACGGTGCCTCTAGAGGAACCGGTGCTGATGCAGGAGACTATTGGGAAGGTGCAGTAAATGGTGCAGCTAGAGGAACCAGTGCTGATGCAGGAGCCTGCTGGGCAGGTGTAGTATATGGGGCCTCTACAGGAACCAATGCTGATGTAGGGGACTGCTGGGTAGATGCAGTAAACGGAGCTGGTACAGGAACCGGTGCTGATGCAGGAGAGTGGGAAGCCGGTGCCGGTGCTGGTGTGGTTGCCCTTTGTGACATCCCCTCATGTTCCATCAGGGGATCTGCAGCTTTGATCATGTTAAACCCAGCAAGCTAGAACAGAGGGAATGGTTTAGAACAACTGCTCAGAATAGTTATCAAAAGATATGAGTAGAAAAAAGTTACATATTATATATTTGGAAGTGTCTCCAACTCTGTAAGCAGTTACGTATATCTGCCCGTTTGAGTTTCGATCCTCGGCTCGTCGCCCTTCTTTCGCACCGTAGTCAAAAGCAAACTTTCTCCAATCATGTCCATACAAATATGTGATGGCCTGCGTCTTGTAGACATACACCTCATAGACCGTGTAGGTGTTCATCAATTTGCCATTGCCATGCATAGTGAAAGACCCTTCATGCGGACACATCTGGTTAATCATTGGACGAAGTTCACAAGGTACAGTCTGCATGTGAAAATTGATACAAATGTAAGAAGCAGGAAGACTAAAAACAAGACTTTACTATATGCCAATTCATGCTAAACCACTGAGAATACATACCTGTAACTCTGTGAAGGAGCTACTAGAAAGGTAGATAGAGCCATAGGAGGTGTTATATGCGGGGTATGTACATGGACCCGCCATATTCCCGCAAGCTCGGCATCGGGATGGTGAAGGAAACATGGGAGGTACTACTGGTGCGTAGCGCTGAATGTAAGTGGAAGAATTAGGTTGTGTAAAGTGCATAGTTCAGAGCAATGCAAATGTTGACAAGCGAGTGCATAACACTATGTTACAACTCGAACAGTAAAAAATTAGTGTATGATGAATATAAGCATGCTAATTTGGTGTTTCCGAATTCCAAAAAGCATTAGACAGTGCCGGTGATAAGATCAGACATAAATCATGGCATGTATATGTGGCTTAAGAAAATATACCCGAACCCTTGGATGGTTACGGCCCGGCTGGTCCTTGGACTTGAGCTTATATAAGCATCCAGAAGGTGGGGCTGACAGTAACTTGGTGGCAGCCTCTGCAGATGCCTCATCAGCAGCAGTTGCAATCCTTTTGACCAATGAAGGGTTAGCAGTTTCAGTCTGCATATGAAAATTGAAGAGCAACAGACATCAGCAGTGATATATAAAATGAATCTATGAGACAACGATGCATATAGTGCTGGATGTAAGTGTAAGAATAGGTGTGTGTGTTTCGAACTATTGGTAAGCATTAGACAAAGCCGGCAATAAATGCAGACAAAAATCAAATCATGTATGAGGATTAAGAAAATATACACGCTTCTTGAAAAGGGTACCACCCAGCTGGCCCGTGGCCTTGTGCTTGAGGAGGTTTTCAGAAGATGGTGGCGGCACCATCGTCTTCACAGCAGCCTCATCAGGATCATTTTTTATCCATTTGAGTAGAGGCACAGAAGTTTCATCCTGCATATGAATAGCAACAGAACTCATCATTGATATTTAATAAATCTATGAGATAGACTGATGCAAATAGTGCGGGTGTAAGTGGAAGAATAGGGTTGTGCATAGAGAACAGTCGACAACAATGCAAATGATTACAAAACAAGCCAATGGAAATCAACAGTTTATATACTGGATGAGACAGACTGAAAAGTGAAAAATTAGTGTATGATGATTGTAAGCAAACGCAGTGTTTCTGAACTTTTGGTAAGCATTAGACAAAGCCAACAGTAATTAAACAGATAATAATGAAATCATGTATGTGGATTAAGAAAATATACCAGATTCATTAAAAGGTCACCACCAACTGGCCCATGGCCTCGTGCTTGTAGAGGTTTTCGGAAGATGGTGCCGGCACCATCGTCCTCACAAAGCAGCCTCATTAGCCTCATTTTGCATCCACTTGAGTAAAGGCGCAGCGATTTCAGCCTGCATAAGAATGGGAACAGATCTCAGCGGTGATATTGAATGACTCGAGACACCGATGCATATAGTGCTGGATGTAAGTGGAAGGGTATGGCCGTGTATGGACAACAGTTCACAACAATGCAAGGGTGTGTTCGGTTCTGAAACAGCGTGGAATGGAATGGAATGGTTCCATTTCAGAGGAATGGAATGGTTAAATTTTTGTTCGGTTGGGATAAATGGAGAGCAGAAGAGATCGAGGTTAAACTAACCATTTGTCTCAAAATTGTAATTAACAATTGCAAATGACATTTTAATCTCAAAGTCGTAATTAACAGCGCCTAATGGTGCTCTTTTAATCTAAAAATCGTAATTAACATAATTTTTTGTTGGGTTAGGGGAACTGGAGTAGATGAACATTACTGTATGATGATTGTAAGCAAACGAATTTGGTGTTTCCAAACTTTTGGCTTCGAGATCTTATGGGTTTCAACTCTAGCCTACCCCAACTTGTTTGGGACTGAAAGGCTTGGTTGTTGTTGTTGTTGTTGTAAACTTTTGGCAAGCATAGAAAAAACCGACAATAAACAGAGAAAAATCAAGGCATGTTTTGTGGATTAAGAAAATATACCATATTCATTAAAAGATTACCACCCAGCTGGCGCGTGGCCTTGTGCTTGTAGAGGAATTTTGAAGATGGGGGCGGCATCAACATACTGGCAGCCTGATCAGCCGTAGTTTTGATCTTCCTTTTGAGTAAAGGCCCTAAAGTTTCAGTCTGCATATGAATAGCAAAACAAAAGGCAGACCTCAGTAGTGATATTGAATTACTGTATGAGATAGACTGATGCATATAGTGGATGCTCTTAGCCTTTTGCAGCGTGAACACTAGCTATGGACAGACAAAAAACTAGTTAACTCAGCTTTGTCTAGATATGAATGTACTACCACCATCCAAAAGCTTAAGCCTTATTTATTTTTGAGAAATCAAAACAAGCAAAGTTTGACCAAAATTTTAGGACATTCTATCAACAAATATAATACTGTGTAGATACCGTAGGAAAATATATTTTATTATCTATTTAATGATATTAATTTTGTATTTTGCATGTTACTAATTTTTGGTAAAAGCTTAGTCAAACATGGTATAGTTTGACTTTCTAAAAATAATATAAGCCCAAAGCTTTGGGATGGAGGCAGTAGTATCTAGAGCTAAAACACATCTAGATACATCCGTATCTACAGATAGTTGAGTCAATTAATTTGGATCTGAGGGAGTATCAGATTCAGACTACATCATGGTAAGTTGGTTAAAAAAATTACCCCTGGGCGGTCCCTGCCCAGCTCGGCAGTGGCATTTCGCTTCTTGTGCTGCAGATCGGGCCATGCTCCTGCAGCAGGTGGGGCGCTATTCTCGTTCCCCATAGCCTCAGCACGGAACCTGGAGGTACCAACCTGATACAGAGAATATAGAGCATGGTGTCACAGAGGCTTTACGCACAAACACACGAAGACATGTGCTACTTTAAGCATATTCCGGAACAGGAACAGATTGAGGATGCAGAGAGACACTTAAAAGGTAAAGAGTGGATAAGCAACGGAGTACCTGCTTCGCAGGGCTGGGGACGCAGCTCAGGCTCAGCCAATTGCCCACATGCGTGGTGGCCTTACGCTCCATTGCCCCCACCGCCGAGGTCTTACCTTTCCTGTACAAGCTGACAAAAGATACAGTGAGGATCAGCAGAAACTACAAAGGTTGCAAATGTCGACAAATAAAGGAAGAACACCCCAATCCAAGCAAAGGTAGCCCCCGCCCCCACCCCCATCAATCACTCCCAGCTCGAGGGTGACCAGAAAGACACCCCTTCGCCCAGAATAGGAAAGAGATGCGCAAGATATCGAGGAGAGGAAAAAAGAACCGATCTCGAGAAAGGAAAGAACATTACTAGTCCTACCTAATCCGCTTGGTCTAGATGCAGCTTGCCCCTCCAAGCTGGATGCCTGGACGGTGGAGGCGAAAGGAGGGGATCGAGCTAGCGGCTTGCATCCGTCGGCAATCGGCACTCGATCGGGAGAGAAGGGGTGCTACATAAAGGGGAGGGGTAACATATTTTATTACACGTGAACTTACCGATGTGACTATAGTCATTACATGTCTCACCGAAACTAGGGCCCATAGCGTGGCACCCCAAATTCACTTGAAGCTGCCCGGCGGGACGCATTGGCGCGTCAAGAAACCCCGATTGTAGCGGGGAAATGAAACATTTCACAAAAATTCGAAATTCAAGCACACCGCCACGCGCCAAGCACGCGGCTGTTCCTTCCTCTTCCTCGGTTCCTCCTCCCCTATCCGAAAAACCCCAAATCCCAAGCTCAAACCAAAAAAAAAAAACAAATCCCCTGGCCGCCATGCATGTCCTCGTTAACCCGCTGGAGATCGTTCCCGGACGGTGCGGACCCCCCGCCCTGAGATCCAGAATTCCGTCCACCTCGAGGCACTGCGTGCTGTCTCGCAGCAGCGGCTTGAGGGCGCTGAAGAGGAAGTTCCGCCGAAAAGTGCTCATGGCAACCGTGCAAGCTCACCGGCGTGCTGCATCCCGAGAGGAACTGGTCAAAGCTTTGCTATTCGCCACACACAAAAAATTGCGGGCCAAGATCTGGTCAAAGCTTCGTCGATGGCTTGCCGCGAGAGGCTTGGAGTCCAGAGTCAATAAACTAGCTGCTCGAGGATCGAAGGCGGTTTACACGGATTCATATTAATCGACTCAAGTTTGTTAGTCTAGTTAACAAATGCATCTAGATACATCCATATCTAGACAGAATTGAGTCAATTATTATGAATCGGAGGGGAGTACCGAAAGTGTTTCATGCTACCAACTAATGCGCCGGGCAGGAATCGCTGTAGAAGTAATTGTGCTACTACTCATACGATGAACTGATTGTGTGGGTGTCGAATTTTGCAACGCGATCATCCACTGAATGCTTAATCTAGCGCCAAAGGCGTACAAATCATAACATACTACAGCACCAGAACATAAGAGTACGAATCATAAAGTAGCTCAACATTTTGCATTAGGGCTGGGTGGTCCTGAGACTACCGGGACGCCCCTGATGATCTCCGGGTGTGCATCCTCTTCAACGCAAAGCTGTGTACTCGGTCCACGGCCTCCTTCTGTAGGCTGGATAATCTCAGGTGCAGGACCTTCGTCTATGAGAGGCTTGTCATCAGTACCATCCACAGGTGCATCAGGGCTGGGTGGTCTTGAGACTACCCGGATGCCCCTGATGATCTCCGGGTGTGCATCCACTTCAACGCAAAGCTGTGTACTCGGTCCACGGCCTCCTTCTGTAGGCTGGATAATCTCAGGTGCAGGACCTTCGTCTATGAAAGGCTCGTCATTAGTACCATCCACAGGTGCATCAAACTGAGATTCATCTTCAAATCTCCCATCAAATTGAGAGACCTCTTCAACTCTATGCTTCTGCAATTAGTACATCAACCGATTAGACAAACATCTAAGGGATGCAACCTGAACAAATGCCGATTTACATATTTACCTTCTCATCTGGCACAGCACATGTCCCAGAGCTGAAACCCGTTTCCTGAAGCAAGCGCTTTTTCTCTCCTTCCCGTCCATCCATCTGCAACAAGTTAAATTTGAGTACAGAACCTTGCACAGCAATGCAAACTATTGATTGAAACAGCGGCAGCATCAATATAAATAATTAACTACATATGCCAGCACACATACAGTGTGAGCAAGATCTGCTTCTCCTGCTAAAGGATCATTATATGGTTCACCATGCTAAACCCGCCTAACATATGTGTGGTCCATCCCAAAAATGTGTAAATGATCTGCCACTACAGGGTGAGGCCTCTTCTCACCATTCATACATGTGCAGCGCGGGCAATACACGTCCAGGTTGTGACCTTCATGAGCTCTAATAAACCCCATAAAGGGTTGAACACCATTTATATATGAAGGGGGACATAAGTGTCCATACAGTATCCAAGTTCTGTCCATTTGTTTAATTATGAGATACAGTGGTTGGTGATTAATTTAAGGCGAAGTAGGAAATGTATATCCATCGAGTACAAAACTATACTACATGATTATGCATTTCAGCAATCATGTCGAGTACAAAACAAAAAATGCCCATCGACATTTTAGCAAACAGATCGTGTACAAAACTCTGCCATGGCATTTCAGCAAATTAACGGATCGAGTGCAGAACTGACTCTATATGCCCACGCAAATGAACAAATTGATCGATGACAAATCGAGCGGAAAACTATAAAGTGCCAATTAGTTCGAGCATACTGACGAATTTTTTTAGCAGCATCAAGAAAATATAAATCGTTAGGCCGTCTTGCCCGATACATGATTGAGCTAGAGATAGCAGCCCTACCGTGGATCAACTTGACCGCCGGTGCGTCTCGAGAAGAACGACGGGGAGGGGAAGCTTCTTCTTCGCACGGACGGGACGGGGAGGGGAAGCTCTTCGCACGGACGGGGATAAGTTGTGTAGGGGTGGGTGGGGGGTCATGCGGCCGGCCCGCCGGGGTGATAATTAAGGTCGCTAGGTGGCGTTTAATGGAGTTGCGTGTGTAATTTGCCGTGCACAAGGTTGAGGAATAGGCGGTTCCCTTTGCCGCGCGCACAATTCGAACTATCCCGCCCATGTAGTTTAAATTCGCCATATTTTCGTTAAATCGACATAAAGTCATGTGAGTGGGGGAAAATTAGCAAAGTTGCTTGAAAAATAGTAAAACTCTGGAATTATCCTTTAAATATGCTCTACTTCGTGTGGAAATCGGGGTGTGGAAGCATGTTGAGCTATTTTATTTGTACTTTCTTCATTAAAACTCCCATTTTATGCACTTCGGATGGAAAGAAATCATTTGTACACAAATTTTGACAACGCCATTTGCAAACACTAATTGTTTTACATGCCAAGATGCACCCATCCACCAAATATATATGGGGCAAAAGTTTATCACAATCTAGCAGATATGCACAATTAGTGAGGGACCCCTTTTGATTTTGTGCAATTTCCAATAATTAGGTAGAGAGAAGGGGTTAATTAATTAGGCCATGTTAGGGATTATGTGTTTTAGATTAGGTTGTGTGGATTCAAATACAACTTCTTTATTTGTGTGCTATGATTAATCAAAACTAGATTGATCGACTGCGCACACATTATTAGAGGCGCATGCCTTTGCGCACAAAGTGCATGTGTGTGTTGTTGGCCACCAATTAACGAGAGAGAGAGAGAGACAGAGAGAGAGAGGTAGAGAGAGATCTACATATGAGAGAGCGATTGAAATCCCCAAATTAAACACATATATATATGCATGGCACATTTAATTTAATTAGAGGACCGCGAGCTAAGGCACCCACTACAAGAAAAGTTGCCATGGCCGACGAAGTTGAAGTCGCGCCGTGGTTGCTGGTGTACCATGGCCGACGATTTTGGGTCCCTCCGTGGTGCATGTCAAAACTTTTTTTTTCTCGTTTTTGAGGCCACCTAGCCCGACGAAAGCGGCCAAAACGTCGCGTATGGTGGCCCGGGACGTGGTGCATCTCGAAATCTCGGGTTCGCCGGCCGAGTCAACGCAAATCCGCACCGCCGAGGGATGTAGGGCCCAGATGGCAGCCTCTCTGGCATTGTTTTTTTTCTCGATCGCGCCATCTCGTTCAACGTTCTCCGATCGAGCCGTTTACGATGCAGGATCATGGGTCCCGCATGTCATCCTCTATGAACCAAAATTCTTTCTATTCTTGGATTTTTTTTGACCCCCTGATTTCTGGCTACTTCCTTTTTCTTTTGATCCCTTGCCGCCTTGGAAACGTTGAGACCGCTGCTGCTAAATGGGACCCGCATGTCATCCTCTATGTGCAATCAACTTTCTTTTCTTGGAGTTTTTTTTGGCACCTCATATTTGGTCACTTGCCTTTTTTTTCGATCCCCTGCCGCCTCTCAAACGGTGATACCGCTGCTGCTAAATGGGACCCGCATGTCATCCTCTATGTACTATAAAACTTTCTTTTCTTGGAATTTTTTTGGCACCTCATATTTGGTCACTTGCCTTTTTTTCGATCCTCTGCCGCCTCTCAAACGGTGATACCGCTGCTGCTAAATGGGACCCGCATGTCATCCTCTATGTACTATAAAACTTTCTTTTCTTGGAGTTTTTTTGGCACCTCATATTTGGGCACTTGCCTTTTTCTTTCGATCCCCTGCCGCCTCTCAAACGGTGATACCGCTGCTGCTAAATGGGACCCGCATGTCATCCTTTATGGACTATAAAACTTTCTTTTCTTGGATTTTTTTTTGGCACCTCATATTTGGTCACTTGCCTTTTTCTTTCGATCCCCTGCCGCCTCTCAAACGGTGATACCGCTGCTGCTAAATGGGACCCGCATGTCATCCTCTATGTACTATAAAACTTTCTTTTCTTGGATTATTTTTGGCACCTCATATTCGTTCACTTGCCTTTTTCTTTCGATCCCCTGCCGCCTCTCAAACAGTGAGACCGCTGCAGCTAAATGGGACCCGCATGTCATCCTCTATGAGCAATCAACTTTCTTTTCTTGGAGTTTTTTTTCACCCCCTAATTACTAGCTACTTTCTTTTTCTTTTGATCTCAAGCCGCATTACAAACATTGAGACCGCTGCTGCTAAATGGGACCCACATGTCATCCTCTATGTACAATAAAGTTTCTTTTCTTGGATTATCTTTTGCTCCTGATATTTTGTCACTTGCCTTTTTCTTTCGATCTCATGCCGCCTTTGAAACGTTGAGTAAGCTGCTGGCTCATGGGTCCCGCATGTCATCCTCTACGAACAATAAAAGTTTCCTTTCTTGGAGTTATTTTTTACCCCTAATATCTGGCTATTTGCCTTTTTCTTTTGATCTCCTGCCCCTTTGAAACGATGAGGACGCTGTTGGCAGGTCGGTCCCACATGTCATCCTCTATGAACAATAAATGTTTCCTTTGATGGATTTATTTTGAACCCCTAATTAATTTCTGGATATTTCCCCTGCCGCCTTGGAATCGTTGAGGATGCTGCTGCCTCATGGGTCCCGCATGTCTTCCTCTCAGAACGGTAAATGTTTATTTTCTTGGATTTTGTTGACCAAACGATTTTTGGCTTATTTTTTCTTTCGATCACCTGCAGCCTTTAAAACGTTGAGGACGCCGCTGGCTCACGGGTCCCACATGTCAACCTCTATGAACAATAAACGCTGAGGATGCAGCTGCCTCATGGGTCCCGCATGTCATCCTCTCAGAACGAAAATGTTTCTTTTCTTGGATTTTTTACCAACAGATTTTTGGTTTATTTTTTCTTTCCATCCCCTGCCGCCTTTAAAATGTTGACGACGCTGTTGGCTCATGGGTCCCCGATGTCAGCCTCCCCGTACAAGAAACATATGATATCTTGATTATTTTGCAGACAATAAACAATGTATTGCGCTCTGAGCTATTTCAAACGGATAATTAAATCTTTATTTTTACATAAACAAACTTATATGTTGAATCTCCTTGTTTTTTTGTCTTTGCGAAGCATAGGACTTTCCTGTTTTTTAGAAAATTCGGAACTTTCCTGTTTTGGAGTGGGCTGAAATTGTACGAGTCAAAAGGCCAAGCAGGATAGTTCCGAAGGCCCAGATGTCCAGATGCAGCCCAATTGAAATCTTTCTTCTTGGATTTTTTCACCCCGATTTCTGGCTACTTCATTTTTCTTTTGGTTCTGTGCCGCCTTGGAAACGTTGAGACCGCTGCTGCAAAATGGGACCCGCATGTCATCCTCTACGTACAATAAAATTTCTTTTCTTGGATTATTTTTGGCTCCTGATATTTGGTCACTTGCCTTTTTCTTTCGATCCCGTGCAGCCTCTCAAACGGTGATACCGCTGCTGCTAATTGGGACCCGCATGTCATCCTCTATGTACAATCAAGTTTCTTTTCTTGAATTATTTTTGGCTCCTGATATTTGGTCACTTGCCTTTTTCTTTCGATCTCATGCCACGTTTGAAACGTTGAGGAACCTGCTGTCTCATGGGACCCGCATGTCATCCTCTATGTACTATAAAAGTTCATTTTTTTTTCACCCTCTGATTTTTGGCTATTTCCTTTTTCTTTTGATCCCCTGCCGCCTTGGAAACGTTGAGTAAGCTGCTAGCTCATGGGACCCGCATGTCATCCTCTATGTCCATCAACTTTATTTTCTTGGATTTTTTTTGACCCCCTAATTTCTGGCTACTTTCTTTTTCTTTTGATCTCAAGCCGCATTTGAAACATTGGGACCGCTGCTGCAAAATGGGACCCGCATGTCATCCTCTATGTAAATAAAGTTTCTTTTCTTGGATTATCTTGGGCTCCTGATATTTTGTCACTTGCCTTTTTCTTTCGATCTCATGCCGCCTTTGAAACGTTAAGTAAGCTGCTGGCTCATGGGTCCCGCATGTCATCCTCTACGAACAATAAAAGTTTCCTTTCTTGGAGTTATTTTTTACCCCTAATTTCTGGCTATTTGCCTTTTCTTTTGATCTCCTGCCCCCTTTGAAACGATGAGGACGCTGTTGGCAGGTCGGTCCCACATGTCATCCTCTATGAACAATAAAACTTTCCTTTGATGGATTTATTTTGAACCCCTAATTAATTTCTGGATATTTCCTTTTTTTCTTTTGATCCCCTGCCGCCTTGGAATCATTGAGGATGCTGCTGCCTCATGGGTCCCGCATGTCATCCTCTCAGAACGGTAAATGTTTATTTTCTTGGATTTTGAATACCAAATGATTTTTGGCTTATTTTTTCTTTCGATCTCCTGCCGCCTTTAAAACGTTGAGGACGCTGCTGGCTCACGGGTCCCACATGTCAGCATCTAACATTAAACGCTGAGGATGTTGCTGCCTCATGGGTCCCGCATGTTATCCTCTCAGAACGAAAATGTTTCTTTTCTTGGATTTTGTACCAACAGATTTTTGGTTTATTTTTTCTTTCCATCCCTGCCGCCTTTAAAATGTTGACGACGCTGCTGGCGCATGGGTCCCCGATGTCAGCCTCCCCATATAAGAAACATGTGATATCTTGATTATTTTGCAGACAATAAACAGTGTATTTTGCTCTGAGCTATTGCAAAGGGATAAATTAAATCTTTATTTTTACATAAACAAACTTATATGCTGAATCTCCTTGTTTTTTTTGTCTTTGCGAGGTATAGGACTTTCCTGTTTTGGAATGGGCTGAAATTGTACGAATCAAAAGGCGTCCAGCGGGATAGTTTGAAGGCCCAGATGGCCAGAAGCAGCCCAATTGAAATATTCCTTTTCTTGGATTTTTTGACACCCTTATTTCTGGCTACTTCCTTTTTCTTTTGGTCATGTGCCGGCTTGGAAACATTGAGACCGCTGCTGCAAAATGGGACCCGCATGTCATCCTCTATGTACAATAGAAGTTTCTTTTCTTGGATTATTTTTGGCTCCTGATATTTGGCACTTGTCTTTTTCTTTCGATCTAATGCCGACTTTGAAACCTTCAGACCGGTGCTGCAAAATGGGACCCGCATGTCATTCTCTATGCACAATAAAGTTTCTTTTCTTAGATTATTTTTGGCTCCTGATATTTGGTCACTTTCCTTTTCCTTTCGATCTCATGCCGCCTTTGAAACGTTGAGGAAGCTGCTGGCTCATGGGTCCCGCATGTCATACTCTATGAACAATAAAGTGTCCTTCATTGCATTTATTTTTTACCCCTAATTTTTGGCTATTTACCGTTTTCTTTTGATCCCCTGCCCCTTTGAAACGATGAGGACGCTACTGGCAGGTCGGTCCCACATCCTCTATGAACAATAAAAGTTTCCTATGATGGATTTATTTTTGACCCCTTTTGATCCCCTGCCGCCTTGGAATCATTGAGGATGCTGCTGCCTCATGGGTCCCGCATGTCAGCCTCTCAGAACGGTAAATGTTTCTTTTCTTGGATTTTTTTACCAACTGATTTTTTGGCCTTTGTCTTTCTATCTCCTGCCGCCTTTAACACGTTGGGGACGCTGCCGGCTCAGGGGTCCCACATGTCAGCCTCTATGAACAATAAACCTTTTGTTTGATTTATTATTGACCCATAATTTCTTGGTATTTGCCTTTTTCTTTCGATCTCATGCCGCCTCTGAAACGTTGAGACGCTGCTGGCTCATGGGTCCCTGTCAGCCTCTATGAACAGTAAAAGTTTCCTTTGTTTGATTTATTTTTGACCCTAATTACTGGCTATTTGCCTTTTTTTATCCCCTGCCGCCTTTGAAACTAAGAGGACGCTGCTGGCCCATGGGTCCCACATCTCAGCCTCTCTGAACGATAAACCTTTCCTTTCTTTTTTTTCGATCCCGTGTCGCCTTGGAAAATGTGAGACCGCTCCTGCAAAATGGGACCCATATGTCATCCTCTATGTACAATAAAAGTTTCTTTCCTTGGATTATTTTTGGCACCTGATATATGGTCACTTGCCTCTTTTTCGATCCCCTGCCGCCTTTGAAACGTTGAGGACGCTGCTGGCTCGTGGTTCCCACATGTCAGCCTCTATGAACAATAAACATTTCATTTCTTGTATTTATTTTTGACCGCTGATTTCTGGGAACTTTGCTTTTTCTTTCGATCCCCTGCCGCCTTTGTTAAAGTTGAGGACGCTGCTGCAAAATGCGTCCCACATGTCAGCTTCTCTGTACGATAATTGTTTCCTTTCTTGGATTTTTTTCCACGGCTGGCCGATGGGTCCACGATGTCAGCCTCTATGTACAAGCAATATGTGATTTCTCGATATGTTTTAACCCGAGATATGTAGGATACTTGCTTTTTTCGATCCCTTTTGTTTGTCTTTACCTTCAAATGTTGAGGGACGCTACTGGCAAATGGGTCCTGCTCTAGCATTCTCAACTGAAGGAAAAACTGAAATATTGCCTATTCATTTGTTTTTCGTACTCCATGCACATAATCCATACTAACTGTTGATCCGGGTTTTAGTTCAACTTAATTTGTTCAAATTTGATCTACGAGGAAGTATGTAATATATTTTGGGTTCACAACACTACACTTGTTAACAACAATCTGATGAAGAGGTTTGTCATTTTTTTTAAACTACAAACACACTATAAGATCTTGCAAACTGATAGAATAAATCTTGGAACTTTAAATAATTTATGAAAATTTTGAAATCAACTATATGAATATATCAAAATATAGAGCCCATGTAGATTCGCATACTGGCTATGCGCATTTAAAAAAGAATCATAATCATAATTGATACGAAATAAAAATAACTTTATATTTAGAATCTCGGTTTCTTGAGGGCCAATCATAGGATCTCCGTGTTTAAATTAGGAAGGGCCCCAATGGCATGAGTCGGAGGCCCATTAAATGTTTTTGGATTGTTATCAGCGAAGCAAGCAGGCTGACAGCAATCACCATGTACATGGCCGGCGGCAGCCCAAAAGTACAAACAATTGGCCCATGAAGGGAAGGTAGTACTTTTTTTTATTGGGAAGGTTGTCTGGGCTAACCCAAAAAAAAAAGTGGTGCTACATGGGGTAGCACTTGAACCCGGAATGAGACCATGAACAGTACATATGCTACATGCTACAGTACTTAGTTCTTAGCTATCTATTTTCGATCCAACGTCCAAATCTACAAGTCAACCAACTGTTCATCTGTGCTTGCTGATGTCAAGGCACTGGATCCTGGACGCTTGAACCCATGATCGTTACTGAGGGTTGCCTATTTGCGCATAACATGTTTTGTCAGCGGGCACTTCACTAGTTTGTGCAAAACATATCCAGCTCAGGATTCGAAAAAACAACACGTTTTTTTCTTTACGGAAACAACAGAACATCTCATGTTCATCACAATCCAGCCAACATAAGCACATAATAATTAATAGTACAACTAGAGAGCTGTACATATAAATAAGGTTTGTCAAGCTTCATGCACTAGCCAACGCAACCAAAAGTCCGAACTGATGGAAAGGGCTAGGCAATCCACTTATACATCTGAACACCCCTCCTCACGTGTGACCGGAAGAAGGGAAGAGGTCAACACAAGGAGACTCTCAAGAGGCATATACGTGGACTCCGAGGAGGGCAATGGAGGGCAGCACCAATTTTTAGGATAAATTACGAAAGCCAGGTCTCGAACTCGAGACCCTGGGCTCTGATACCATGCCAAGCTTCATACACAAGCCAACGCAACCAAAAGTCCAAACTAATGGAAAGGGCTAGGCAATCCACTTATACATATCAACATCCCCCCCCTCACATGTGACCACAATCCAGTAATGGTACCATCATGTTCACCACAATACATCATCATTATACTACAGAACATTTGTAAGACAACTTAATATAGCTGTGATTCATTTTGTTGCCCCAGCGATGGGTGATAACCTAAACACCATATAACCTTCTCACAGCAATTGTAACCAAATATGAGCACCTGCAATGATTTGGTGTCAATCTTCTTGAAGGTCAGGAGGTATCCTACCTTCAAGTCATGTGCTTTGACAAACTCTGGCCATCCTGCGTCCATTAAAACATTGCCATCTTGTTGCTTCAGGTCCACAATCCAGGTGCATGCAGTGGACATCTTTAGGTTGATGGACTCTGGACACCCACCGTAAAACCAGGGTAGAACACGACTGGGGATGGTAATCACCTCTAACTCCGATGTACATAGTACCTTGCAGAAGCTGTCAGCGGTATTCTCCTCATCGATGCGCCTAAACACCTTGCACACTGGGGCTGGCTCTACAGATGTCTCCTTCCATGATAAGCTCTCTCCAAGCTTGAGCTTCTTGTTTGAACACCGCAAAAAGAGGCCTCAATTAGATAATGCCTCTAGCTTCTGACCGTAATTCCAAGCAAATGCATAATCAAAGGCACCTAGCAAAGTCAGCGGATCATTGTTCTTATCGAACACACAGTCTGAACAATAAGCTTCTGAATCTAGCTAGGCTGATATGTACAACCTTGTATCATCAAATTATTCAGCATAGTGTATCATTGTATCGCAGAAGCCAAATCGATATAAATAGTAGCTATGAGAATAGAAATCAAGCTAGCATGAGCCATGCATGCTTGCTGGCTAGGTCTAGCATCAGAGTAATGCATCTGCAGTTCATCATCCGCCAGTACAGATCGACCAAGCAAACAAAAAAAAATCAGCGTCGGCCTAAAGAGTCCATAAGCCAGACATGCATGCTCGGTGTCCTCATATGTGATTATCGGCCGTGGATTGACCAATATCATATTTTAACGATTATTATTGCACACATTAGATCCAGTCCCAACCTAGCTAGCATGCGTGCATGTGTAGCCCGAGTCTTTACTAGAGGATTAATATATACACTGGATGAGAGAAATAGTCTATATCAAACAATGCTAAGCAACCGGCAATACAGCTTAGATATAATAAAGATGTGACCGGCAACCCTAGTGATTCGGGGGAAACATACCGCCATTGCAGCCATGGACCGAGAGAATCGGGGATGCCGCGTCGCCTTAGTGGAGTTTTTAGGTGCAACGTCGCCGCATCCGTAGAGGACGGAGTCCAAGCCGCGTAGTCCGAGCGGTGGTGGACGCCGGTGGTGTAGGGAGAGGACTCAGGGGAGATGGATGGCGAGGGATCTGGGGAGATCTGAACATGAGGGGGCTGTGAGAAACTGAGAATGATACATCAGCAAAGGAATAAATGCGCGTGTCCCCCCGGTCAAAAAAAAAATGCGCGTTTCTTGGAGGAACGAAGCCAGGTACGCAGGAATCCACACAGAAAACTTCACCCGGCGGGTCACTGGGCCTTATCAGTATCTGGTGGGGCCCGGACCTACATACCAGTGAGACAGGTCGTGTGGGTTATGATCCAATCAGTGTGCACACAGAAATTGCATTCAGAGCTAAGCGCCTCAGACTACGTTGTACTATACAGTATATCCGTTTCTTTTGGTAAAATGAAAACGATACTCCATCTGATCCTCATTACTTGATGATAAAATGGATGTCTCTACAACTAATATGTGTCTAGATACATCTATATGAGAGCGTCTATATTTGTACTGTGTATCTCAAAAAAAAAATGGATCGGAGGGAGCATTAAGAGGTGTCAAAAAAAAACTGCAAACAAACATGGATGTAAGCATAGCGATGTATTAAAATACCTTTATATCTCGACCATGTAACAATGAATATGAGAAGTTTTGGGGGTTTGACCATCTGCACTTGTGTTCGCTACAATCGTTCGCTACAATCAGATCAAAAAAATTGGTCACTTTTACACTTCCTAAAATAAAATGTATTTTTCCCTGAGATTTTACAAGCTCGTACAAGAAAGCATTGACTACATATGGGATATATCACATTTACACTTAAAAATCTATGAATATTTCAAAATGTTGAGCTCCATGTAGCTAGGTATAATACAAATCATCAGACCGCACATTGAAACTACCGCAGCATATCACAGTAAATTAAAGTAAAATAAAACATGTCTAACATATACTATATTAGCTAATTAACAAAGTCTCATCACAGTGTATCTGATCCCCAGTTCAGCTTAATACAAAAACCAAGTTCAGCATGAACATCAGCAGGGCACTACCCCAGGTCCAAAAGCAGCATCTAGTTAATTCAATAAAATATTGAGGTGTTTCTGATCCCCTCTTCCTAAAAGCACTGCAGATCATGCATGCAACTAAGGGTGATCAGCACAAAATATTACCCTGCTGGTGGAGGTGTTACGATCGTAGATCAACACATTCATCAAGGAAGTGTCTTTCACCTCGAAGACGAGAATGTCATCGCGCTGCAGTTCGTGCGCCTCGCAAACCCGAACCAACCATCCTTCAAGACCAGTTCACCCTGGTACTCATCGATGTGCACATACCAGGCGCAGCCTACGCTCGTCTTGAGCTTGATAGGCCTGGGAAGAATCCCTTTCAGACATTGCTTGAATTCTCTGGGGATGACCAACATATACATGTCATCGTTGCCATCCAGTTGCACATAGAAGCGCAAGGGCTGAGGAGGGTCCGCCGAGTGACCAACCTGTTTAGGGCGGCCTTTACCTCGCCCTTTTAATATAAAATGTTGAATTGCTGCATCACGCCTGCCCGTCACCTTTGGCTTTTTGGCTAGTGAGTTTCTTTGAATTCTGAACTCGGGGGGGTGCAGAGGACATGTACAATCGACAGTCCTAAGACGTAGTTGCTCATTGACGTTGGAATGAGTTTGCTTCTGCATCTAGTTAAGCACGGTATATATCAATCAACAGCATATAAATCAGAACGTAACATACATGGAGAAAATGCATCTAGCTATCTCTTTAATTAGTTTGCACAAAATCTAGCAGCAGCAAGACAATTTGATTTTACAGGTACTGAGCAAGCTTTCAGACTTTCTGAAATAGGTAACATGGAGCATATATTTGTATGTTCAGACTGCCAAACCCTGCTCTGTGATGGATACTATTACTTAACATCTTTTTTTGCCAGAACTAGTACTTAACATCTACTGTTTCCCATCATTAAAAAAACATTTGCAGAAGAATACTAGTTTCCCATCATTAAAGAAAAAAGAACTTGTTTAAAACCCCAACTATCATTGACTACTTACACCTGCATCCTAGTGAGTTCAGGACAACTTACAGCCACTTTTGATGGTGCCGCCACCGGAGAAGACCGAGCCGCGGGGGTTGGGGTCGGCGCAGCCGGAGAAGCTGGTGCCGCCGCCAGGGAAATCAGTGCCGAGCTAGATGGTGCTTCCAGCGGAGAAGAAAGTACCGCGAGAGATGGAACCGACGCTGCCAAAGGGTAAGAAACGGATGTACTCATAGATCCTTCTCTAGTCACGATCTGGATAGAAGAGACTAGACGTCCATCAAGCTGCTGGAGGATGCGGTGGATCAAATCGGCTGAGTTCAGGAAATATCGGCGATGTTCATCTGTGTCGGCGGCCGTTACCGCCAGGCAGCTGCCGGTGGAGGGAGGAGGCGAGCCGTTCATGGCAGTCATTAGTGTAAAAGAGGCGAAGTGGGTGGGAGAGATAGAGGGTTCGGGACTGAAGTAATTGTAGTCTGCTCTCTCATTTTTACAAGCATGCGTCCTCAGGCAGATTTTTTTTTTAGATGCGTACTCAGGCCGCTTTGTCAAACCAGGGCCTCAATGAAGCCCAGTTAACTATTTCTCCGCTAAAAGCGCACTATAGCTTATCTAGAGGGTCCACGCTTAGTAATTTTGCACGCTGTGGCGCTATTTGCGAAACAGCATGCTATATCGCCCTACTTCATAGTGTTAGCGCGCTATTTTTTTCAGGCAAGTTGCTTTCACTTTTTCGTGGTGATGAACTACAATCTGTTGGTTCCACTTCTAAGTCAGAAGATAATATCGCTCATGCTAATATGTTTTAATAAATAATTTATACTATGTTGTTGCCTTGTGAAATGTTGATGTTAGCCTTCTAAAATACTTGAGATCTATTTCTATATGTGGTTATGTATGTATGATTCAGTCACTTTTGGACTATATATATCTATTCGCTCTAGTAAAATTATTTATTTTTAGGCTATATTTAGTATTATTTTGAAAATGCTATTTAAAATATACCACACTATTACCACGATATAGCGTTCATATCGTTTGAAGGAGGCTGCCGCTAATTCATTTAACACACTATTTTAAACATTGGTTAAGACGCGTTTGGCGGCCTGCATCCAGGCTGGTGGGGAAATACCGTACCCAAGTGCTTAAAAGATTGCAACTTTTAGCAGGAAATCATTAGGGCACGTCCAACACGGGCGCTTATCGCAAGGGGCGTGAAACTCTTTTCACCGAGTCCTAGCTACAACACCGGAACCAACAGAAGTCGATCTGCCATCAGCAATTAGCGCTGTAAGGAGAGTACACGGAGGATTTTACAATCTTTTCACATTCATTTGTTCTCTATTAGCGCCATATAGTATATAGCATTGTAATGCCCTTATACTCCTCTCAACATTAAAAAGGTGTGCATATACTAATAATAGTTGCTGAAATGAAACTAAAAATAAACAGACATGCACGGTTTACGAAGGATGGAAATACAGAGTTCATCACCATCCGTTTAAATAAGATTAGATTACTTCAATGTGGGCTACATACACACTAAAATGAGTAAACAGACACACTGAAATGGGTCAAGGTATATAAGATTCAGAAAAAAGGAAGAGCATATTAAGATACGGAACAGGTTACTGAATTGTTCAAATATATCGTACAAAAAAGATTATTTTCTCCAGAAAGATTCATGGCTCAGTTTAGGGTTGCATCAACATGCGGATATTTTTCAGACTAGGCTTAAACCACATTGTCGCCTGTCGGGGAAATCCCCAACCTTCTTTTGGAAGGGTGATAACTCCCATGAGCTCATTTTCCCCTTGCTGCAGGTTACAACGACAAATACAACTAAATGCTGGTTCCCGAAATGCATAGTACGCGATGTAAACACAATTTGACCTCATGAATGGAGTCAATGTTCCATCAGGAGCATTGCCATCATTTATCTTCAGGTTCATTGGATAATTCAGTCCAATGAACAGAGAGTGTGTGCCAAGGCTGTCAACTCGACTCCAATTGGGTCCAATCAGGGATAGATCTTTCTCAAAAATATGTATGACAGGGGCAGGACACTCCCGCAGGATAAGACCATTACCATCATGCAGAACTTCTGCAGGCTCAAGGTGATCATTGCTACGTATATACCGATCTTCATGGATGATCATCAAGCGCTTGCCATCGGCTGATCGAGCTAAAAACCATCTGCCAAATGGATCCTCCATCGGTGATGGGATCACGAATGGCAGGGCAAGGTGTGCATCTGCATTGTAAACGGAGACCAAAAAAAATTAGTGTTTGAATGGCTCAGGAAGACAATAATACCAGTAGCTGCAACTTCACATTTGTAGGATCAAATGGAAGATGCAGTCATTATACTTGTATAAAAACTCGAAGAAATAAAATTGTTCCCATTTGAGATGTATGTTAATTACACTCATATTCATTGATGGTAGATACATGTCTCAACCTTATCTGATCCATGATTGTAAAGCTTTGAGTACATCGAATATTCAAATAAATTGAAAGTTTGCATGCATCAATTGATGAAGAGGCCAGGGCTAAGCTCCTTATTCATATTCTGACAAGAGCATGCAGTAACTAATTCAGGAATGCATTCATATACTGCAATAATCTGGTTTGGGTTGACAGATTAGTGCACTGCATATAATCTTGTAATTCGTTTGTAGCAATGGTTCGATCAGGTTTGGATAATTAAATGGTGCACAGTCATTTGAAAGGTGAAAAAAATCTTATTGAGCAATTAGTTAATTCAGTTACAATATATCATGAATTCGCTTGATATTAAAATTTATTGCGAAGTATATCATATGGATTGAAGAATTACCGGCCTGTGATTGATCCCAGCAATATGTGGTGCCGGTCCACCCATCCACTGCAACAATGAAGCCGTTGTGCTCGATGGCGTCACTGTAATCTACACCCCAACTAGCAAGAGAGAATAACCTCCACTCCTAGCTACCATTAGCCAGGTAAGCGAGTCCAGAATTGAATAGAGCGATGAGCTTGTAATCTGAGTAATGTCCAGCTTTTGTGGGCACTTCGCAAATTACAATCTTCAACAAAAACATGGCACGCCCATACGTCATGTACCTTTCAGGAGGCAAGTCGGGGAAGCCAATCCATTCCTCCCGAAAAATGTTGCAAGTTTCCGACGATGGTAGGGAGATTTCTTGGTGCGTGTAGATGTTCGCGAGGAACCAGTTCCCACCACTGTCCACGCCGGCGATCCAGTCGCCGTTCATGCCAACCCAGAATCTATTGTCCATGAACGGCAGGATGGCTGTGCGCCGAGGATGGTCGAGGGGCACAACGTGGTACACCGTGTGGTGCGCACTACTATCATCATAGTGCCAATGGGCAGAATCGGGCATCAGCAAGCAGGGTCCATCCCAATGGTGTAGATTCATGTTGTCGGCGACATGGCGGCACAGCGTTTTGGAGCATGCGGCCAGCCGGACGTCGACTGTAACGTCCAAACTCTGGGCAATGAGATTGAACAGCTCGGCGGGGAGCTTCCCCCAGTCGCCATACAGCTGGTCGTCGTTCGATGCCGCCATGGAGACGAGATGGATTTAAGAGGGCGGAAGCAAGTATGTGTGATTGGAGATTTGTAGGAGAGTCGAGCGGGAAGGAGGAGTGCTGCGGTTCTGCGGAGGGGTGAGGAGAGAAAGCTATGCAAATGGGAGATCTAGAGGATGAAAAAATTTGCTAGCAGTGCTTGGCGAGTGGAGAACGATGATGGAAGTGGAGAGCCAAGGATGGAAACGATGGAGGTGAAGAGTAGGAGTGGATATGACTTTTTTTATTCTTCAGCAGCTGCATTGATGCGCCGAGTAAAACTTCGGCTAGGATAGCATGCCACTACGTCCTGGTGCAGTTACTGTCCCGTCAAAATAGTTTGACCACAGAAATGGTTTCCTTATTAGTACAGTATAACTTAATTTTTTCGAACAATATATACTAATCCATTTAATATACTCACTCCGATTCATATTACTTGTCAAATGATATGGATGAATCTTGAACTAAAATGTGTCTAAATATATCCATATTATAGTCTACTAATATGAATCGGAGTTTGTTTGGTTCAAAGGATTTCTAAAGGTATCTTGTACGGAGTAGGATTTTTACACATAGGGCTTTTTCCTATAAAGCTTGCTTGATTCAAAGGATTGAGAACCCTCCAAAATACCTATGGATTGCTTTCTCTACAATCCTATCTCTTGGTAATATTGCTATGTGTCTATAACAACTATGAAATGAACTCAATCTCAATAGAAATGTCCTTTGTCTTTCCTAATCAAACAACTAGTTATTTTATGTCTTCGTTTACAAATTAAGATAATTTTTAGGTTATAGGTAATCATCGAGCTTATGTGATCATCTTTTATGATCAAACTTACTTGATCAGCCGCGGAGGCGCAAAGGACTAAAGGAGCAGTGGTGTGCATTAATACGGCCGCATGGGGAAGGCACAGCTAGCGACGATGAGACGTATCGCCAGCATTGGCCTAGGGAACCGTCGCCACCATTAATAAAAGCTATCCCTTTGGGCACCATGTCTCCCACTACTCGTGTCACGCGCGCATGTGGGTTACGGATGGATGGGCTGGGGAAGCCGGACAGAAAACATGACAACCAGGGGGGAAATGAATAAAAATAATACAAAGTCGAAAATATTTCGAAAAATAAACTTTGTAAGAAACTCCATGCGTTTAGAAAATGCGAAGGTAATATGTTGAAACACGTCTAGACCACGTCTAGAACCACCGTCCCAAAGCTTAAGGATTAAATTGATTTTTCGAAAGTCAAACTAAGTTAAGTTTGACTAAGTTTTTACCAAAAGCATTAATATGCAAGATACAAAATCAATATTATTAGATAGAAAATAAATTATATTTTCATATGGTGTCTACAAAATATTATATGTGCTGATAGATTCTTTTAAGAGTTTTGTCGAACTTTACTTGGTTTGACTTTTCAAGATAAATATACTAAGCTTTAAGCATTGGAACGGATGTATTTTTCGAAGCACCTACATGTCTTTAGAAGACAAAAGAAAACATGGAGTAAGGTTGTTTTTTGTGCAAAAGTTTACGTCAAAATCTGGTTATTTGTGTAAAAAGAATCTCAAATTGTGTTATGTGCAAAAACTGCACCAACAAGTGGTGGTATGTGCAATTTCCTCCGTCACACAAAAGGCAAGCCATTGATACATACTTAATTGTGAATAATTACAAAAGTAGTAGGCAACTAATAAGCGCACATGATTAAACTGCTATGCGAGATCTTCAGCCACCAGAAGTCGTTCCCGCGCCTCTCTAGCATTGAAAATCACGCGTTCTGCGACTTCCATCAAAGAGACAAGCTGAGCTTTGATCCGTTCTCCCAGATGAATGGCCTCGTCACAACTCCTACGAGCACAGGCCGTGATCTCATCCACTTCTAGGAAAGACACCGCCTGCCTGTACCGAAATATCTTGATCCCTAACTCTCTGTTCTCCTCCCGCATGCTGGCAAGATCCAACTTCATCCTTCGACAGGATAAGCAAGGGGAGTGATCCTGCCAAAGGTAACAACAAACATATCGAGCGTTACCGGCAAACGAAGGGCACAAATTGGCTGATTAACGAATGTGGTCACAAACATGTAGGACAGACTTAAGTGGTGTCTACATGTCAGTGACTCGAAGTACCCAAAAACCAGCAACCCAAAGTCAGCTAATATTAACCTCCGTCTTCAGCTCCTTCATCCTCTTGAACGGCGGGGAAACTGGCAACTTATCTTCTTCTACGACCTCTCGCTGGAACCTCGACGTCGAAGGATGAGAGATCCTGCGAACGGATGTGCTGCGCTGCGCGTGCGATTCACCAGGGCGCTTACGCGTAACTCGGAGTTCTCGGCGCCGAGATGCGGAAGTTCCGCTCCCGGGGCCTTGTTGACCCTAAGCCGAGATAGCTCCTGTGTAAGCCGACGAAAAACGTTCAAAATGTTACAGATCAGGCATATCATTACCAGTGCAAACGAGGTAAGTGAATCTCCGGGATCTCGCCCAACGACCGCGGTTGGTCCAATGCCACCACATCTTCTCCGAGATTGACTAACTCCTTTACATCATCTTCTCCGACATTGACTATCTCCTTTACATCATCTTCTGCTCCAAGCTTGACCATCTCCTTTACATCATCTTCTACTGCGAGCTTGATCATCTGCCTCACATCATCTTCTCCGGCGATATCGACACTCTCCTGCAGAAGATAACAGATATAAGTCCTAGTATTAGCAGCAAAATGAAGGTAATTAAAAGAGGCGTAGTAACCCTTGTGTCCTGGCTCATCAACGGCGGGGACGCTGAGCCCGCATCTTCTCCTCCGAGATCTCCCTTCGGAGGCAGGATTGTTAGAGACAAAGGTACTTGGTAGTAGTATTTATGCGTGGGGCGCCAGGGGGTCGAGAAGCTAGGACTGCATCTTCTCCTCCGAGCTCTTCCTTGGTAGACATGACAAATGAAACGAGGTGTGAGGGGCGTAAGGTATAAAAATGGCGGACGGCCGCCCCGCCTCGGCCCTCCAAGGATTTTTTTTTTTGCCTTACTAAACTAAAAAACATATTTTGCGTCTCACACGTCTGCCCTAAGAGGGCTGCAGGGTCCCACACTTTAGTGAGCACAAGTCATGTGCGGTAGGTAGGCAAACTTCCAACAATCTTCTTTGTCAAGTACTCAAGTGAAAACACGTCGTCAAGACTCTCTCTCTCTCTCTCCCCCCTTTTGTCATTGAAAAAAAAAGAATATTAGACGGGCGCGTAGCCTGCACCTGCGAGGCGATTTTGACAAAGTAACCCTTTTGGCGAAGAAAAACACAGAATGAGCCACACAAAAGGTTAGTCCAGTGAAATAGATTGCTCGGACGCTCAATCCGTGTTTTTCTTTGCCAAAAGGGTTATTTACATCAAAATCGCCGCACTGCAGGTTTGCAGCTTGAAAAACCTTGCGTGCCGATCAACATCACTTCCGGAAAGGTTGAAGCATTTCGAGGCCGTGACTGCTCTCCCTTCCTCTTCTCCTTCCGTGTGACCCTCTTCCACCTTTTATCCTTTGCAACATTTGCAAAAAATTGTCCGTGACTTGTGCTCACTGAAGTGTGGGACCTCACGCATGGGAACCACACGTAAGTGACAGACCTGTTGGTGTAATAATTCGGGTGATCATTATATCGTATTAGAACTCCGTACAAAGTTTCGTATGGATTCAAGGGTAGGAAAGCCAAGTTAACTCATTTACATGACATTATTTTTTCCATGAACCCAAGTTAACTCATCTAACACTTGGTACATTTTGGTTATATATTCGAAATTTTACTTGAAACTTGTTGGTCATGCCATTTTACTACTCGCCTAACACTTTTCCGCGCGTGAAGGGATGGTGGGACCCCAAAAAACTTGCAAATACGAGCTAAATTTGTGGGACCCCAAAAAACTTGCAAATACGAGCGCTTCATCCAAAAGAAACACACTCGTGTCCCCTACCACCACCACCACCCCATGATTTTGACCTAAATTTGAAATCAAGCCAAAGGTGGTTCAAAACCGGCAATCGGAAAGCATGGATTGTGCGTCTTTTTTCTATATAGCTAGGGAAAATAGCAGGCATGCCATACCAATGTTTTAGAAAAGAGAGCTTTTACTTGTGCATTTTGGGTTGTCGCGCATAAATGTGCTTTTACTTGTCTGCCACCAATTAATCCAATTCTCATTTGTGGGGAAACATGACACTAGATGGCCATTTCCAAAGTTTCATGAATTATCTCAATGTGAATCCATATATGTACCATTTTTGGGGGCTAAATTGCTTAAATGCAAATTTGAACAGTGCATAGATGAAGTACATATCAAACAAATAACTGAAAAAAATACAGAGGTGTGTGACCCGAATGTACGGAGCCATGGTACAAGAGATATAATGGCTAACCACACGAGCCCCTTCGTCCAACTAGCTAGCACAAAACAAGGGTGAGCGTCATGAGATTGATCGACATCAATTTCAGAACATGCCAAAGTTATTGTGGGGCTCGATATAAAAAAGCTCGAAACAAAGCATGCATATTGAGTCATATCATTTGTGGTTTACATACTACCTCTATATATATATGACAATACCAAATGAACGTGTGGCATATATATACACACTTGTATATCCTCTTTTAGAGCAACCCTGCACAGTTTTCGGCACCACATGTGTGTTTGAGTACAAGTTCCACTCACTTCCCAAAAGTGTGTGAGCATTGTATTAAGTACTACAAGAAAACAATGGCAAACCTTTGAATCCCATGACTGATTTTTTGTTGTAGTGATATATAGATTTATAAGTGTTTAGGGTTAGGGGGTTAGGGTTTATAGAGATGATGCACATATTTTCATTTCACGCTTGTGATGTACAATACTACATAAGTAAGAAATTAATTAAACAAGCATGACCTTTGTTAGAATAACATTTAACATGTTCTCTCACCATTCATATATGTTGGAGTTTGCCTTGCTTCTTCAATTTCCCACGTGCACATGTTACTACGAGAACCAAGGCAAACTTTTAAATCATTGTTGGGACTGGCTAGATGCACCACCATGCCCAATTTGGGCACATTATAATAAAATATGTCACAAATATGGCCATATATAACTATATATATTATTCGGCTTGAAACCCATGAATCTTCATACACGATAGTCCATTTTGTGAAGAAAAAATGTTTTTTATTACCCTATCACGGGTTTCTTATTTTCCCTGTCCACTAGTACACCTATATATGAGCACTCAATGCGGAAGGGTTTCATTTTTTTATTTCAAAACCAGATCAAAATGGTCAACATGATTATCCATTCAAAGGGGTTGAATATTTCAGTACTATCACTGGTTTATGTATATAGTGTAAGTAATATGAATCTAAAAATGATTTTGGGGGTTTTCTATGACCAAATTATAACACACCTACATTTCAAATTTGAATTACTTCCAATAAATCAGCATATAGTCATTTAAATGTGTGAAACTGGCTAAAAACACTAAAAATCGTAAAGAGTTGGGAATTGGCACTAAAATATGGCCTAGTTTATCTTAAAAATGTAGAGGCGCCATTTTGACCCGTATCTTATGTACCCCACTCGAAAATGATAAACTATCACGAATTACCATTTATTGTAGGCATTACTTTTCACGGTAAAATGATAAACTATATCACGAAGTTCCATTTCCGTCAAGATAGTCCGCATTACTTTTTTGTTGAGATATAAACCCCCACAACGGCGGACACAGATCATGTGACATGCACCTTTTGCATGTCAGTCTAAATTCAAATTTAAACATTGCGAAAAAATCTGGAAAAATCATGCATGTTCACAACACATATTAAGATAACCCCTAAAAATTTCATATCAAAATTCGAAACATACATCGAGAAACAAAAAAGAGAAACTCAGATGTGAATAGTGTACAGAGAAACTTAGATTTCTCTTTTCTGTTTCTCGATGTATGTTTCGAATTTTGATCTGAAATTTTTAGGGGTTGTCTTAATATGTGTTTTGAACATGCATGATTTTTTTTAGATTTTTTCGCAATGTTTAAATTTGGATCTAGGCCGCATGTCCCACGGGACATGCAAAAGGTGCATGTCACCTGATCTCTCCCACAACGGCCATCTCCTCCTTAATTTATTGTGTAAAACCCCCACAACGGTAACCTCCTCCTTAATTTATTGTGTAAACCCCTACAACGGTCATCTCTTCCTTATAAACAACCACAACGGCCATCCCTTGTGTCAATAGGTTCTGCCTCTCTCTTCTTCGTTCACATACATCCATTGCCATGGCGTCCACGTCTCGGACACCGACCAGAAGGGGAAGGGGAAGGGGAAAGGGAAGGGGAAGGAGCGGCCGGGGTGATGGATCATCATCATTGCCACCACCACCGTCAACACTGCCTTTGATCATAGAGGAGTTCTTCATCGTCGTCTATGAAGACCCTTTGGTCAAGAAGGTACGTACGCGTTCCCACATATATGATGCATGTGATTAATTATGGGCATGTTCTAAAAAGCATTTAATTTCAAACGATTGGCGCTCGATCTCTTTGCAGGCTCTCCCAAAAAAGTTTGCGGACTATCTTGACGGCCAGGAGCCAGCTAAGGTGTATCTGCGAGCAGCTGACTGCGGTCCTCGTCTCTGGACCGTGGAGGTCCTATTTGACGGACAAGGCCGGATGTACCTCGACAAGGGCTGGGAGAATTTCGCCATCGCGCACGGTGTGGATTTTGGCTGCTTCGTACACTTCAAATATGAAGGCGATGATGTGCTCACAGTGAAGGTGTTCGACGGAACAATGTGCAGGAAGTACTACTACTCGGACGACGATGATACTGACGATGAAAGCGACGACGACGTGAAGCCATGCATCCATCCTCTTTAGATAAGGGGATTATGACCAAGAATATATATGTAGCTTCATATGCATCGATTTTAGAGAGAGAGAGAGAGAGAGAGTCTTGATGCGTCTTCTCTTGACAAAGAAGATGGGAGTTTGCCTACCTACCGCACATGACTTGTGCTCACTGAAGTGTGGGACCTCACGCATGGGAACCACACGTAAGTGACAGACCTGTTGGTGTAATAACTCAGGTGATCATTATACTGTATTAGTACAAAGTTTCCTTTGGATTCAAGGGTAGGAAAGCCAAGTTAACTCATTTACATGACATTATTTTTTCCATGAAGCCAAGTTAACTCATCTATCAATTGGTAAATTCTGGTTATATTCGAAATTTTACTTGAAACTTGTTGGTCATATATGCCATTTTACTACTCGCCTAACACTTTTTCCACGCGTGAAGGGAGGGGGTGGGCATGATGCTACCCTGAATTTTTGTGACCCCCAAAAACTAGCAAATACGAGAGAGGCATCCAAAGAAACACACTCGTCCCCTACCCCCCCCCCCCCCCCAATTTGAAATCCAGCCAAAGGTGGATCAAAAAAGGCAATCGAAAAGCGTGGATTGTTCATCTTTTTCTATATAGTTAGGGTTAGCATTTATGGTTTATAGAGATGCACATATTTTCATTTCACATTTGTGATGTACAATAATACATAGGTAAGATTCCAAGCATGACCTTTGTTTGAATAACCTTTAACGTGTTCTCTCACCTTTAGATTCAAATGGGCATAAACATTCAGAAAAAATCAAAAAAATGAAAAACCAAAGCACATAGTCTTCTTATGTCATATAGTAAGAATTGAAGTTGATAAACAAGGTCTAGACATATTCAAACCAGTCAAATCATGTATCTACACCTAACCCTAAACTTTATCTTATGAAGTCAAGCATGAAGAGAAATGGTTTTGGGTTTCAAACATGGAAATTTCAAAAACCTCCCAAAAGCTTCATTTTAGAGTGACTAAGAAGGATACAGGCTTACCTTTTCATTTTCATGTTTTAAACTTGTTTAAATCCTGGTCAAAACTAGGATTTGAACGAGATTCAAATGGGTATAAAAAAATAAAAAACGCACATAGCCTTTTTATGTCATATAATGCATGAGCACTCAAGTTGATAAACATGGTCTAGACATATTCAAACTAGAAAAATCATGTATCTACCCTGGCCCTAACCTTAAACTTTGTATTATGGAGTCAAGCATGAAGAGAAGTGGGGTTTTGGGTTTCAAACATGGAAATTTCAAATTGATGAACAAGTTCTAGGCATATTCAAAATAGAAAAAGCATGTATCTACCCCTAATTAAGCATAAAGTCGGTCGATCTTACGAAGTCTATTGGTTTCAAACATGGAAATTTCAAGAACCTCCCAAAAGCTTCATTTTAGAGTGACTAAAAAAGATCCATGCTTGCCTTTTCATTTTCATGTTTTAAAATTGTTTAAATCTTGGTCGATCAAACCTAGCTAGTATTCAACCAAGATTCAAATGGGCATAAAATAAAAAAAATCAGAAAATGAAAACCAAAGCACATAGCCTTCTTATGTCATATATATATAGTAAGAATTCAAGTTGATCAACAAGGTCTAGACATATTCAAAATAGAAAAAAGCATGTATCGATCTACCCCTAACCCTTAACTTTGTCTTATATATGAAGTCAAGCATGAAGAGAAGTGGTTTTGGGTTACAAACATTATATTGAGATTTCAAGATCGACCCCCCCAAAAGCTTCATTTTAGAATGACTAAGAAGGATCCAGGCTTGCCTTTTCATTTTCATGTGTTTTAAACTTGCTAAAATCTTGGTGAAACCTAGGACTTGACCAAGATTCAAATGGGCATAAACATTCAGGAAAAATCAAAAAATGAAAACCAAAGCACATAGCCTTCTTATGTCATATATATATAGTAAGCATTCAAGTTGATCGATATGAACAAGGTCTAGACATATTCAAAACAGAAAAAGCATGTATCTACCCCTGGCCCTTAACTATATATGTCTTATGAAGTCAAGCATGAAGAGAAGTGGTTTTGGGTTTCAAACATGGAAATTTCAAAAACTTCCCGCCAAAAGCTTAATTTTAGAGTGAATAAGAAGGATCCAAGCTTAATTACCTTTTCATTTTCAGGATTTACATGCTTGTTTAAATCTTGGTCAAACATAGGATTTGACCAACACACATATAGTCTTCTTATGTCATATAGTAAGCATTCAAGTTGATAAATAAGCATGCATGTCTAGACATATTCAAATTAACCCGACAAATCATGTATCTACCCCTAACACCCTAAACTCTGTCTTATGAAGTCAACCATGAAGAGAAGTGGTTTTGGGTTTCAAACATTGAGATTTCAAGAACCCCCAAAAGCTTCATTCTAGAATGACTAAGAAGGATCCAGGCTTACCTTTTCATTTTATGTTTTAAACTTGTTTAAATCTTGGTCAAACCTAGGATTTGACAAGATTCAAATGGGCATAAACATTAATTCAGAAAAAACCAAAAAAATGAAAATACAACGCACATATAGTCTTCTTATGTCATATAGTAAGCATTCAAGTTGATAAACAAGCATGTCTAGACATATTCAAACCCGACAAATCATGTATCGATCTACCCCCTAACCCTAAACACTTTGTCTTATGAAGTCAACCATGAATAAAAGTGGTTTTGGGTTTCAAACATTGAGATTTCAAGAACCCCCCAAAAGCTTCACTTTTGACTGACTAAGAAGGATCCAGACTTACCTTTTCATTTTCATGTTTTAAACTTGTTTAATTAAATCTTGGTCAAACCTAGGATTTAACCAAGATTCAATGGGCATAAAAATTCAAAAAACCAGAAAATGTAAAACCAAAGCACATAGCCTTTTATGTCATATAATGAGCATTCAAGTTGATAAACATGGTCTAGACATATTAAAACAAGAAAAATCATGTATCTACCATATGTCCCTAACCCTAAACTCGATCTGTCTTATGAAGTCAAACATGAAGAGAAGTGGTTTTGGGTTTCAAACATGGAAATTTCAATAACCTCCCAAAAACTTCATCTTAGAGTGACTAAGAAGGTTCAATGCTTACCTTTTCATTTTCATGTTTTAAATTAACTTGTTTAAATCTTGGTCAAACATAGGATTGACCAAGATTCAAATGGGCATAAACATTCAGAAAAAATTTAAAAATAAGAAACGGACGCACATATAGTCTTCTTATGTCATATAGTAAGCATTCAAGTTGATAAACAAGCATGTGTAGACATATTCAAACCCGACAAATCATGTATCTACTCCCTAACCCTAAACTAGATTTGTCTTATGAAGTCAAGCATGAAGAGAAATGGTTTTGGGTTTCAAACATGGAAATTTCTAGACCCCCTCCCCCAAAGCTTCATTTTAGAGTGACTAATTAAGAAGGATTCAGGCTTACCTTTTCATTTTCATGTTTTAATCTTGTTTAAATCTTGGTCAAACCTAGGATTTGACCAAGATTCAAATGGGCATAAAAATTCAAAAAACATAAAAAAATGAAAAACTAAAGCACATAGCCTTCTTATGTCATATATATAGTAAGCCTTCAAGTTGATGAACAAGGTGCAGACATATTCAAAATAGAAAAGGCATGTATCTACCCCCTAACCCTTAACTCTGTCTTATGAAGTCAGGCATGAAGATAAGTGGTTTTGGGTTTCAAACATGGAAATTTCAAAAACATCCCAAAAGCTTAATTTTAGAGTGACTAAAAAGGATCGAAGCTTACCTTTTCATTTTCATGTTTATGCGTGTTTAAATCTTGGTCAAACATATGATTTGACCAAGATTCAAATGGGCATAAACATTCAGAAAAAAATAAAAAATAAAAAACCAACGCACATTAGTAGCCCAAAATCGAACCAGTAGTTGGATATTTTTGAACTTGATCTGTAGTAGTGGGCAAAACCCTAGATTAACCTATTTAATCATAGATTCGTAGGTCGATTTTTCTACTTTTTTATTATTACTATGCAGCACATGTGTGTTTGCCCGTCGAGTGAAACTCGAAGGAAAAAGAGGGATCACTCGGAAGGAGTGAAGAAGGGAGTGCATTATGGTGTCTCCCCTTTTTCGGGTGATGATGTTGACTGTTGTGAAGGTTTTGTCAGTGAGCAGGAGGTGCGAGCGAGCGAGCGAGTCGAGCGAGGCCGAGAATGAGAGAGAGGTTTTTTTTTGTGAGAGGGACAACCGAAGGATCCTGAAGGACCCAGAGACTTCCAATACGCATCCTGATGCGTCTTCTCTTGACAAAGAAGATGGCTGGGAGTTTGCGTACCTACTGCACGTGACTTGTGCTCACTGAAGTGTGGGACCTCACGCATGGGCACCACACGTAAGTGACAGACCTGTTGTGTAAAAACTCAGTTGATTATTATAGTGCATTAGAACAAAGTTACCTATGGACTAAAGGGTAGGAAATCCAAGTTAACTCATTTACATGACATTAATTTTTCCATGAAGCAAAGTTAACACATCTATCAATTGGTACATTTTGGAGTGACTAAGAAGGATCCATGCTTACTTATTCGTTTACACGTGTTAAACTTGTTTAAATCTTGCTCAACAAGGTCTAGACATATTCAAAACAGAAAAAAGCATGTATCGATCTACCCCTAACCCTTAACTTTGTCTTATGAAGTCAAGCATGAAGAGAAGTGGTTTTGGGTTACAAACATTATATTGAGATTTCAAGATCGAACCCCCCAAAAGCTTCATTTTAGAATGACTAACAAGGATCCAGGCTTGCCTTTTCATTTTCATGTGTTTTAAACTTGCTAAAATCTTGGTCAAACCTAGGACTTGACCAAGATTCAAATGGGCATAAACATTCAGAAAAAATCAAAAACTGAAAACCAAAGCACATAGCCTTCTTATGTCATATATATATAGTAAGCATTCAAGTTGATCGATATGAACAAGGTCTAGACATATTCAAAACAGAAAAAGCATGTATCTACCCCTGGCCCTTAACTATATATGTCTTATGAAGTCAAGCATGAAGAGAAGTGGTTTTGGGTTACAAACATTATATTGAGATTTCAAGATCGAACCCCCAAAAGCTGCTTCATTTTAGAGTGACTAAGAAGGATCCAGGCTTACCTTTTCGTTTTCATATTTTAAACTTGTTTAAATCCTGGTCAAACCTAGGATTTGACCAAGATTCAAATGGGCATAAAATTCAAAAAAATAGAAGAATGAAAAACAAAAGCACATAGTCTAGCTTCTTATGTCATATAGATAGTAAGCATTCAAGTTGATAAACAAGGTTTAGACATGTGTTCAAACCAGACAAATCATGTATCTACCCCCTAACCATAAACTCTCGGTCGATCTTATGAAGTCTAGCATGAAGAGAAGTCGTATTGGTTTCAAACATGGAAATTTCAAGAACCTCCCACGAGCTTCATTTTAGAGTGACTACAAAAGATCCAGGCTTGCCTTTTCATTTTCATGTTTTTAAATTGTTTAAATCTTGGTCAAACCTAGCTAGTATTTGACCAAGATTCAAATGGGCATAAAATTAAAAAAAACCAGAAAAATGAAAAACCAAAGCACATAGCCTTCTTATGTCATATAAAATAAGCATTCAAGTTGATAAACAAGGTCTAGACATATTCAAAATAGAAAAAGCATGTATCTACCCCTAACCCTTAACTCTGTCTTATGAAGTCAAGCATGAAGAGAAGTGGTTTTGGGTTTCAAACATGGAAATTTCAAAAACTTCCCAAAAGCTTAATTTTAGAGTGACTAGGAAAGGATCCAGGCTTAACTTTTAATTTTCATGTTTCAAGTTTGTTTAAATCTTGGTCAAACCTAGGATTTGACCAACAAGATTCAAATGAGCATAATAATTCAGAAAAAAACAAAAAACCAAAGCACATAGTCTTCTTACGTCATATATATAGTAAGCATTCAAGATGATAAACAAGGTCTAGACATATTCAAACCCGACAAATCATGTATCTACTCCTAACCCTAAACTCTGTCTTATGAAGTCAACCGTGAAGAGAAGTGGTTTTGGGTTTAAACATTGAGATTTCAAGAACACCCCAAAAGCTTCATTTTTAGAATGACTAAGAAGGATCCAGGCTTACCTTTTCATTTTCATGTCTTAAACTTGTTTAAATCCTGATCAAAACTATAGGATTTGAACGAGATTCAAATGGGTATAAAAAATAAAAAAACGCACATAGCCTTTTTATGTCATATAATGCATGAGCACTCAAGTTGATAAACATGGTCTAGACATATTCAAACTAGAAAAATCATGTATCTACCCTGCTGGCCCTAACCCTAAGAAGGATCCAGGCTTACCCTTTTCATTTTCATGTGTTTTAAACTTGCTTAAGTCTTGGTCAAACCTAGGATTTGACCAAGACTCAAATGGGCATAAAAACTCAAACCCGATAAACATTCACCTTTTTCTATATAGTTAGCTAGGGTTAGGGTTTATGGTTTATAGAGATCGATGCACATATTTTCATTTCACATTTGTGATGTACAATAATACATAGGTAAGATTCCAAGCATGACCTTTGTTAGAATAACCTTTATAACATGTTCTCTCACCTTTAGATTCAAATGGGCATAAACATTCAGAAAAAATCAAAAAATCAAAAACCAAAGCACATAGTCCTCTTATGTCATATAGTAAGAATAGAAGTTGATAAACAAGGTCTAGACATATTCAAACCAGCCAAATCATGTATCTACACCTAACCCTAAACTTTATCTTATGAAGTCAAGCATGAAGAGAAATGGTTTTGGGTTTCAAACATGGAAATTTCAAAAACCTCCCAAAAGCTTCATTTTAGAGTGACTAAGAAGGATACAGGCTTACCTTTTCATTTTCATGTTTTAAGTTTGTGTAAATCTTGGTCAAACCTAGGATTTGACCAACAAGATTCAAATGAGCATAAAAATTCAGAAAAAAATCAAAAAAAATAGAAAAGAAAAACCAAAGCACATAGTATTCTTAAGTCATATATATAGTAAGCATTCAAATTGATAAACAAGTTCTAGACATATTCAAACCCGACAAATGATGTATCTACCCCTAACCCTAAACTCTTTCTTATGAAGCCAACCATATGAAGAGAAGTGGTTTTGGGTTTCAAACATTGAGATTTCAAAAAAAAACCCAAAATTAGCTTCATTTTAGAATGACTAAGAAGGATTCAGGCTTACCTTTTCATTTTCATGTTTTAATCTTGTTTAAATCTTGGTCAAACCTAGGATTTGACCAAGATTCAAATGGGCATAAAAATTCAAAAAACATAAAAAAATGAAAAACTAAAGCACATAGCCTTCTTATGTCATATATATAGTAAGCCTTCAAGTTGATGAACAAGGTGTAGACATATTCAAAATAGAAAAGGCATGTATCTACCCCCTAACCCTTAACTCTGTCTTATGAAGTCAGGCATGAAGATAAGTGGTTTTGGGTTTCAAACATGGAAATTTCAAAAACATCCCAAAAGCTTAATTTTAGAGTGACTAAAAAGGATCGAAGCTTACCTTTTCATTTTCATGTTTATGCGTGTTTAAATCTTGGTCAAACATATGATTTGACCAAGATTCAAATGGGCATAAACATTCAGAAAAAAATAAAAAATAAAAAACCAACGCACATTAGTAGCCCAAAATCGAACCAGTAGTTGGATATTTTTGAACTTGATCTATAGTAGTGGGCAAAACCCTAGATTAACCTATTTAATCATAGATTCGTAGGTCGATTTTTCTACTTTTTTGTTATTACTATGCAGCACATGTGTGTTTGCCCGTCGAGTGAAACCCGAAGGAAAAAAGAGGGATCACTCGGAAGGAGTGAAGAAGGGAGTGCATTATGGTGTCTCCCCTTTTTCGGGTGATGATGTTGACTGTTGTGCAGGTTTTGTCAGTGAGCAGGAGGTGCAAGCGAGCGAGCGAGTCGAGCGAGGCCGAGAATGAGAGAGAGGTTTTTTTTTGTGAGAGGGACAACCGAAGGATCCTGAAGGACCCAGAGACTTCCAATACGCATCCTGATCCGTCTTCTCTTGACAAAGAAGATGGCTGGGAGTTTGCGTACCTACTGCACGTGACTTGTGCTCACTGAAGTGTGGGACCTCACGCATGGGCACCACACGTAAGTGACAGACCTGTTGTGTAAAAACTCAGTTGATTATTATAGTGCATTAGAACAAAGTTACCTATGGACTAAAGGGTAGGAAATCCAAGTTAACTCATTTACATGACATTAATTTTTCCATGAAGCAAAGTTAACACATCTATCAATTGGTACATTTTGGAGTGACTAAGAAGGATCCATGCTTACTTATTCGTTTACACGTGTTAAACTTGTTTAAATCTTGCTCAACAAGGTCTAGACATATTCAAAACAGAAAAAAGCATGTATCGATCTACCCCTAACCCTTAACTTTGTCTGATGAAGTCAAGCATGAAGAGAAGTGGTTTTGGGTTACAAACATTATATTGAGATTTCAAGATCGAACCCCCCAAAAGCTTCATTTTAGAATGACTAAGAAGGATCCAGGCTTGCCTTTTCATTTTCATGTGTTTTAAACTTGCTAAAATCTTGGTCAAACCTAGGACTTGACCAAGATTCAAATGGGCATAAACATTCAGAAAAAATCAAAAAATGAAAACCAAAGCACATAGCCTTCTTATGTCATATATATATAGTAAGCATTCAAGTTGATCGATATGAACAAGGTCTAGACATATTCAAAACAGAAAAAGCATGTATCTACCCCTGGCCCTTAACTATATATGTCTTATGAAGTCAAGCATGAAGAGAAGTGGTTTTGGGTTTCAAACATGGAAATTTCAAAAACTTCCCGCCAAAAGCTTAATTTTAGAGTGAATAAGAAGGATCCAAGCTTAATTACCTTTTCATTTTCAGGATTTATGCTTGTTTAAATCTTGGTCAAACATAGGATTTGACCAACACACATATAGTCTTCTTATGTCATATAGTAAGCATTCAAGTTGATAAATAAGCATGCATGTCTAGACATATTCAAATTAACCCGACAAATCATGTATCTACCCCTAACACCCTAAACTCTATCTTATGAAGTCAACCATGAAGAGAAGTGGTTTTGGGTTTCAAACATTGAGATTTCAAGAACCCCCCAAAAGCTTCATTCTAGAATGACTAAGAAGGATCCAGGCTTACCTTTTCATTTTATGTTTTAAACTTGTTTAAATCTTGGTCAAACCTAGGATTTGACAAAGATTCAAATGGGCATAAAAATTAAAAAACCAAAAAAATGAAAATACAACGCACATATAGTCTTCTTATGTCATATAGTAAGCATTCAAGTTGATAAACAAGCATGTCTAGACATATTCAAACCCGACAAATCATGTATCGATCTACCCCCTAACCCTAAACACTCTGTCTTATGAAGTCAACCATGAAGAGAAGTGGTTTTGGGTTTCAAACATTGAGATTTCAAGAACCCCCCAAAAGCTTCACTTTTGAATGACTAAGAAGGATCCAGACTTACCTTTTCATTTTCATGTTTTAAACTTGTTTAAATCTTGGTCAAACCTAGCTAGTATTTGACCAAGATTCAAATGGGCATAAAATTCAAAAAAATCAGAAAAATGAAAAACCAAAGCACATAGCCTTCTTATGTCATAAAGTAAGAATTCAAGTTGATCAACAAGGTCTAGACATATTCAAAACAGAAAAAGCATGTATCGATCTACCCCTAACCCTTAACTCTGTCTTATGGAGTCAAGCATGAAGAGAAGTGGTTTTGGGTTACAAACATTATATTGAGATTTCAAGATCGAACCCCCCAAAAGCTGCTTCATTTTAGAGTGACTAAGAAGGATACAGGCTTACCTTTTCATTTTCATGTTTTAAACTTGTTTAAATCCTAGTCAAAACTAGGATTTGAACGAGATTCAAATGGGTATAAAAAAATAAAAAAACGAACATAGCCTTTTTATGTCATATAATGCATGAGCACTCAAGTTGATAAACATGGTCTACACATATTCAAACTAGAAAAATCATGTATCTACCCTGACCCTAACCTTAAACTCTGTATTGTGGAGTCAAGCATGAAGAGAAGTGGGGTTTTGGGTTTCAAACATGGAAATTTCAAATTGATGAACAAGTTCTAGGCATATTCAAAACAGAAAAAGCATGTATCTACCCCCTAACCATAAAGTCGGTCGATCTTACGAAGTCTATTGGTTTCAAACATGGAAATTTCAAGAACCTCCCAGAAGCTTCATTTTAGAGTGACTAAAAAAGATCCATGCTTGCCTTTTCATTTTCATGTTTTAAAATTGTTTAAATCTTGGTCGATCAAACCTACTAGCTAGTATTCAACCAAGATTCAAATGGGCATAAAATAAAAAAACAGAAAATGAAAACCAAAGCACATAGCCTTCTTATGTCATATATAGTAAGAATTCAAGTTGATCAACAAGGTCTAGACATATTCAAAATAGAAAAAAGCATGTATCGATCTACCCCTAACCCTTAACTTTGTCTTATGAAGTCAAGCATGAAGAGAAGTGGTTTTGGGTTACAAACATTATATTGAGATTTCAAGATCGAACCCCCCAAAAGCTTCATTTTAGAATGACTAAGAATGATCCAGGCTTGCTTTTCATTTTCATGTGTTTTAAACTTGCTAAAATCTTGGTCAAACCTAGGACTTGACCAAGATTCAAATGGGCATAAACATTCAGAAAAAATCAAAAAATGAAAACCAAAGCACATAGCCTTCTTATGTCATATATATATAGTAAGCATTCAAGTTGATCGATATGAACAAGGTCTAGACATATTCAAAACAGAAAAAGCATGTATCTACCCCTGGCCCTTAACTATATATGTCTTATGAAGTCAAACATGAAGAGAAGTGGTTTTGGGTTTCAAACATGGAAATTTCAATAACCTCCCAAAAACTTCATCTTAGAGTGACTAAGAAGGTTCAATGCTTACCTTTTCATTTTCATGTTTTAAATTAACTTGTTTAAATCTTGGTCAAACATAGGATTGACCAAGATTCAAATGGGCATAAACATTCAGAAAAAATTTAAAAATAAGAAACGAACGCACATATAGTCTTCTTATGTCATATAGTAAGCATTCAAGTTGATAAACAAGCATGTGTAGACATATTCAAACCCGACAAATCATGTATCTACCCCCTAACCCTAAACTAGATTTGTCTTATGAAGTCAAGCATGAAGAGAAATGGTTTTGGGTTTCAAACATGGAAATTTCTAGACCCCCTCCCCCAAAGCTTCATTTTAGAGTGACTAATTAAGAAGGATTCAGGCTTACCTTTTCATTTTCATGTTTTAATCTTGTTTAAATCTTGGTCAAACCTAGGATTTGACCAAGATTCAAATGGGCATAAAAATTCAAAAAACATAAAAAAATGAAAAACTAAAGCACATAGCCTTCTTATGTCATATATATAGTAAGCCTTCAAGTTGATGAACAAGGTGTAGACATATTCAAAATAGAAAAAGCATGTATCTACCCCCTAACCCTTAACTCTGTCTTATGAAGTCAGGCATGAAGATAAGTGGTTTTGGGTTTCAAACATGGAAATTTCAAAAACATCCCAAAAGCTTAATTTTAGAGTGACTAAAAAGGATCGAAGCTTACCTTTTCATTTTCATGTTTATGCGTGTTTAAATCTTGGTCAAACATATGATTTGACCAAGATTCAAATGGGCATAAACATTCAGAAAAAAATAAAAAATAAAAAACCAACGCACATTAGTAGCCCAAAATCGAACCAGTAGTTGGATATTTTTGAACTTGATCTGTAGTAGTGGGCAAAACCCTAGATTAACCTATTTAATCATAGATTCGTAGGTCGATTTTTCTACTTTTTTATTATTACTATGCAGCACATGTGTGTTTGCCCGTCGAGTGAAACTCGAAGGAAAAAGAGGGATCACTCGGAAGGAGTGAAGAAGGGAGTGCATTATGGTGTCTCCCGTTTTTCGGGTGATGATGTTGACTGTTGTGCAGGTTTTGTCAGTGAGCAGGAGGTGCGAGTGAGCGAGCGAGTCGACCGAGGCCGAGAATGAGAGAGAGGTTTTTTTTTTGTGAGAGGGACAACCGAAGGATCCTGAAGGACCCAGAGACTTCCAATACGCATCCTGATGCGTCTTCTCTTGACAAAGAAGATGGCTGGGAGTTTGCGTACCTACTGCACGTGACTTGTGCTCACTGAAGTGTGGGACCTCACGCATGGGCACCACACGTAAGTGACAGACCTGTTGTGTAAAAACTCAGTTGATTATTATAGTGCATTAGAACAAAGTTACCTATGGACTAAAGGGTAGGGAATCCAAGTTAACTCATTTACATGACATTAATTTTTCCATGAAGCAAAGTTAACACATCTATCCATTGGTACAGTTTACAACAAGACACAGAATAAACAGGAAATTTCATCTAAATCCCTAACTTTTACATGGAAGACCCCACGCTGAAAGCAAGAAATGCGATCGGGTCCTTAACAGCCACCGCCCAGATTGATCCTCGTCGCAGCCGGGGACGAACCACTTAGCGCGACCAAATCGCCATGGCCTACTGTGCGTGCACACCATGGCCACCGAGCTGAGGTAGAAACGCAATGCCAAAACCAGCAGCCAGCGGAGGTGGATAACTGGAGAGAGAGAGAGGGGGGGAGTTTTGATGCGTCTTCTCTTGACAAAGAAGATGGGAGTTTGCCTACCGACCGCACATGACTTGTGCTCACTGAAGTGTGGGACCTCACGCATGGGAACCACACGTAAGTGACAGACCTGTTGGTGTAATAACTCGGGTGATCATTATACTGTATTAGTACAAAGTTTCCTATGAATTCAAGGGTAGGAAAGCCAAGTTAACTCATTTACATGACATTATTTTTTCCATGAAGCCAATTAACGCATCTATCAATTGGTACATTCTGGTTATATTCGAAATTTTACTTGAAACTTGTTTAAATCCTGATCAAAACTAGGATTTGAACGTGATTCAAATGGGTATAAAAAATAAAAAAACGCACATAGCCTTTTTATGTCATATAATGCATGAGCACTCAAGTTGATAAACATGGTCTAGACATATTCAAACTAGAAAAATCATGTATCTACCCTGCTAGCCCTAACCCTAAGAAGGATCCAGGTTTACCCTTTTCATTTTCATGTGTTTTAAACTTGCTTAAGTCTTGGTCAAACCTAGGATTTGACCAAGACTCAAATGGGCATAAAAACTCAAACCCGATAAACATTCACCTTTTTCTATATAGTTAGGGTTAGGGTTTATGGTTTATAGAGATCGATGCACATATTTTCATTTCACATTTGTGATGTACAATAATACATAGGTAAGATTCCAAGCATGACCTTTGTTAGATTCAAATGGGCATAAACATTCAGAAAAAAATAAAAAAAATGAAAAACCAAAGCAAATAGTCTTCTTATGTCATATAGTAAGAATTGAAGTTGATAAACAAGGTCTAGACATATTCAAACCAGTCAAATCATGTATCAACCCCTGGCCCTTAACTATATATGTCTTATGAAGTCAAGCATGAAGAGAAGTGGTTTTGGGTTTCAAACATGGAAATTTCAAAAACTTCCCGCCAAAAGCTTAATTTTAGAGTGAATAAGAAGGATCCAAGCTTAATTACCTTTTCATTTTCAGGATTTATGCTTGTTTAAATCTTGGTCAAACATAGGATTTGACCAACACACATATAGTCTTCTTATGTCATATAGTAAGCATTCAAGTTGATCAATAAGCATGCATGTCTAGACATATTCAAATTAACCCGACAAATCATGTATCTAGCCCTAACACCCTAAACTCTGTCTTATGAAGTCAACCATGAAGAGAAGTGGTTTTGGGTTTCAAACATTGAGATTTCAAGAACCCCCCAAAAGCTTCATTCTAGAATGACTAAGAAGGATCCAGGCTTACCTTTTCATTTTATGTTTTAAACTTGTTTAAATTTTGGTCAAACCTAGGATTTGACAAGATTCAAATGGGCATAAACATTAATTCAGAAAAAACAAAAAAATGAAAATACAACACACATATAGTCTTCTTATGTCATATAGTAAGCATTCAAGTTGATAAATAAGCATGCATGTCTAGACATATTCAAATTAACCCGACAAATCATGTATCTACCCCTAACACCCTAAACTCAGTCTTACGAAGTCAACCATGAAGAGAAGTGGTTTTGGGTTTCAAACATGGAAATTTCAAAAACATCCCAAAAGCTTAATTTTAGAGTGACTAAAAAGGATCGAAGCTTACCTTTTCATTTTCATGTTTGTGTGTGTTTAAATCTTGGTCAAACCTAGCATTTGACCAACAAGATTCAAATGAGCATAAAAATTCAGAAAAAATCAAAAAAAAAAGAAAAGAAAAACCAAAGCACATAGTATTCTTAAGTCATATATATAGTAAGCATTCAAATTGATAAACAAGTACTAGACATATTCAAACCCGACAAATCATGTATCTACCCCTAACCCTAAACTCTTTCTTATGAAGCCAACCATATGAAGAGAAGTGGTTTTGGGTTTCAAACATTGAGATTTCAAAAACCCCCCAAAAGCTTCATTTTAGAATGACTAAGAAGGATCCAGGCTTACCTTTTGATTTTCATGTGTTTTAAACTTGCTTAAATCTTGGTCAAACCTAGGATTTGACCAAGATTCAAATGGGCATAAACATTCAGAAAAGAAAAAAAAATTGAAAACCAAAGCACATGAATCTTCATACACACTATAGTCCGTCTTGTGAAGACATTTTGTTTTTTACTACCCTATCACATGTTTCTGTATATAGTAAGCAATATGTATCCAAAAATAATTTTTGGGGATTTATGGGACGAAGTTTTAACACACCTACATTTCAAATTGGAATTACTTTCAATAAATCAGCATAAAGTCATTTAAATGTGTGAAACTAGCTAGAAAGCACTAAAAAACGTAAAGCGTTGGGAATTTCCACTAATATGTGGCCTTATTTATCTTAAAAATGCAGATGCGCCATTTTGAGCCATATCTTATGTACCCCATTCACAAAATAAACCTATTTTGTCATCTAGAAATTGATAAATGAGTTTTATATACCGAAAATTTGAAAAGTCTAGTCAACAACATTGTTGGGAATGGCAAGATGCACCACCATGCCCAATTTGGGCACATTGTAACAAACTATGCCACAAATATGGCCATAACTATATCATTTGGCTTGCAAACCAGGAATCTTCATACACGATAGTCTGCTTTGTGTGAAGACATTTTGTTTTTCACTACCCTATCACATGTTTATTATTTTCCCTGTCAACTAACACATACAAGCACACTCCATGCGGAAGGGTTTCATTTTTGAGGTTTTCTTCATTTTCATTTATTTATTTCTAAACCAGGTCAAAATGGTCGACATGATTATCCTTGCAAAGGGGTTGAATATTTTAGTACTATCACTGGTTTCTATATATAGTAAGTAATATGTATCTAAAAATGATTTGTGGGGACTTGTAGGACCAAGTTATAACACACCTACAATTCAAATTTGATTTACTTTCAATAAATCAGCATACAGTCATTTAAATGTGCGAAACTAGCTAGAAAGCACTAAAAACCGTAAATTTGGGAATTGACATTAAAATATGGCCTAATTTATTTTAAAAATGTAGATGCGCAATTTTGACCCATATTTTATCTACCCCATGCGCAAAATAAACATATTTTATCATCTAGAAAATGAAAAACGATTTTTTATACCAAAAACTTGAAAAGTCTAGTCATCAACAGTGTTAGAAATGGCAAGATGCACCACCATGCCCAATTAGGGAACACTATAACAAAGCTGTCCAGGGAGAATCAAACTTGGTAATATTAACTATGAGATTGAACAAAACGTTATATTTGGTTTACCCTTTGAACCTCCTAACTTACCACAACATTGACTTCTTAATTTTATTTACAAATAGATATTTTAATATCCCATTGTTGTGCAATAATATATGTTTTTATCTCAAATCAATTAGCATTTGATTTTAAAAAATTACCATAATAATTTATGAGAAAGCGTTGAACAAGTTTCAGAATGTAATTTTATACTTGATATGACCAATAATAGACTTAAATTAAATTGGATTTCAAAGTTCAGATTTTATAAGCGAATAGAGTTTCATGTTGCAGACTATGTATTAGCTTGACGGGCACCCCTAGAATAAAGTAGGCCGGTCACTTACGTGTGGTTCCCATGCGTGTAGGTCCCACACATTAGTGAGCACAAGTCACGTGCGGTAGGTAGTTAAACTCCCAGCAATCTTCTTTGTCAAGTAAAGACGCATCGTCAAGACTCTCTCTCTCTCCCATTTGTCGTTGAAAAAAAAAGAATATTAGACGGACGCGTAGCCTGCACTGCAGGTCTACGTAATCGAAACCCCGTGTGCCGCCAACATCACTCACCGAAAAAGTGAAGCATTTCTTTTCACCATAAATAACAGCGTCCCGTGAGGCAATGCTCTCCCTTTCTCTTTCTCCTTCCGTGTGATCCCTTTTGCACCTTTTATCCTTTGCACGAAACTCCACTTATTGTTGTCATTGTTGCACAGAACACTCAGTTAACCTGTTCTTTTGCACATATCACCAACTCATGTATTTGTTGCACAAATGTCTAAATCTCTGGCTAAGCTACTTTTCTCTAAGGGCTCCTTTGATTCAAAGGATAGAAAAAGCATAGGAATAGGAAAGTCATAGGATTAAATGGCATGTCTATTTGAATCCCATAGGAAGATGAAGTATGTTTGATTGAAGCAAAAAGGAATTTTTCATGAGGTATGAGCTAATGTTTTTTTTCCTATAGAAATTACACTACAAGATTTCCATAGGAATTTTTCCTATAGGATATATTCGTATGAATCAAACAACATGTATAGGAAAATTTTCCATAGGAACCAAATCCTACACAATTCCTATGCAAATCCTATGAATCAAAGGAGCCCTAAATCTGATGGCCGGGACCTAGAAGGTAGTGGTAATATCCATTGTCATTGTGTAGTGTGTTTTTAGAACTCTAAAAGAATATGAAAATATTTTAGCAATTGAAATAATATAAATTAACTAATATGGGATATTCATGAAATATATTTTCTACTATCCGGCCAATAGCGAGTGTCATGAAATATATTCATTGTAAACTTAGTGATAATCACTCGAGTTTGATATGAATGGCCTAGCAAGCTATGGGCATCTCCCACTATATATGTTGTCCACACGACCAACCAACAAGCAAAAGGTATTCCATGAGGAAAGTTTCTTATGGGTGACTTTCGTCTCTGCCGCAAAACACGCGCCGAAATTGTTGGCGCGTCCCATTTTCAAGCTACCCCAAAACCTGCGGTTTGCCCGTCGGCCTATAAAACTTCGGTCAACAGAGGATATTTCCCTGCAGAGCACAATTCGAACACCACATCTTTCTCATGCTTCTACCAGGCACACTCCCACGACGACGGTCGTGCCTACCGCCCCTCCTCACCATCACTGCCTCCTCACCGGCCACCGTAGTGATCGACCACGTTTTACCGGCGGACCTCCCTTGCTGTCTAGCAAGCCGGATTTGCTTCCTCGACGCCAACGTTGACCGCGCCATATCTGCTCCGGATCTGCTTCCCCGACTCTGTAGTCCACCTCACCGGAGATCGAGATGGGCAAAAAACGCGGCCCCAAAGTCGACCACCCCCAACCAAAGAGTAAATCCGCCCTGGCCTCAGACGAAGGTTGATGAATACTTTACATGTCCGCTTTTGTTATATGCATTTGATTTCTGACACTAGTTTTCGTTGCTTTCTTGCAATGCATTCTTGCTGATATTAGATCAGTGTAGATAGTTGTTTGCCACGTAGCTATATGAGATCTCAACCTTACATCTGCTGATCGAGAGGAAGATCGAGGTTATGTCCACTTTCGCTATGCATTTCTTTTCCGAGAATCACTTCTGTGTGATATGTTTTGGGGGTTTGAAGTATGCATTTTACAAAGGTTATGATAGCAGTCAAGCTAGCAGAGCAATTTGTTGATAGTATTAAACTGCCTGTATTTTTTTTCTCGGAACTCTGCTGATCGTAACCTTACATCTACTGATGAAGAGGCAGAGCTTATGTCCGCTTTCGTTACGCTTTTCTTTTCCAAATATCACATCTGTGCGGTACTTTTTTGGGGTTTGAAGTATACTACCTCCACCCCAAACCTGAAGGCTTATTTATAAAAGTCAAACCAAGTAAAGTTTGACCAAACTTTCAGAACAATCTATCAAGAAATATAATATTTCATAGATACCGTACGAAAATATATTCGTTATCTATTTAATGATATTAAATTTGTATTTTGCATGTTAATAATGATTTTTGGTAAAAACTTCGGGATGGTGGTAGTACGTTTTACAAAGGTTATGATAGCAGTCAAGCTAGCAGAGCTATTTATTGATAGTATTAAACTGCCTGTATTTTTTCTATTTGCAACTCTTTGTGCGCCATGTGGAATTGCATGCTCTAGCCAGTTCATCCAATGAGGTTTTATCACTTAACACCAGAAGTTCGGGATTTTATTTTATCACAGAACCACAACCCTATAAATTTGTATCACAAAACACCAACATTTGGGGTAATTGTTTCGCAGAATACATGATCTCTGTTTGATAGCCCATTAGTGACTTCAGGCCACCGTCAGTTTAAGAGTGACAGCAGGTGAAAGACAATTAGACTTTATTTTGTGGTATTTTCTGTTAAACGCTAAATACAAAGCTGTTTGTCAACACTAGTAGTTTAATCTTATGTCCAGACAGTTCAAAAAAATCTTATGTCCAGGGTAGTTGTATTGGTACACATTATCAAAACCTTATGCTGGTACAGAATATATTACCCAAATCTCATGTTCTTGTGTGGTTATAATTTCAATGAATATTTGTCATATGGTAATTCATTTTGTGTGTAGCATATGTAACAAGTGTGACTCATATTCTCATTTCCACAGAGTGTCTACAAAATTTCACACCAAAATTCATTTGTTTGTAGCAAACATGCTCACGTACAGTAAATTGGTGTCACGTTGTAGGGTGATGCTCTTGTCAAGCCAACTAATGACAAATAATGTGTTATGTGAAATAATTTCCCCAAATGTTGGTGTTTTGTGATAAAAAATCCCCAACTTGTGGTGGTAAGTGATAAACCGCTCATTCAATAGACCGAGCCTTAGGCATGTATCATTAGATATTTTTTTAGGAAGGCTGGAAATATTTATTTTGAATACTGTGTTGCTACTTGCTAGGATTTGAACTCAGGACCTTGTAGGTCTGATACCATTTCGAATTGCATGCTCTAGCAAGTTCATCCAATAGACCGATATGTTGGAACTTGGAAGACCCTAGGCAATTATATTAAGCACACGCCATTCCATATGGTTAACCATTGGCATGAAATGACACTTATATGTGTTTGAGTGTATATGTGGATTGCTTAGCCCTTTCCATCAGTTCGGACTTTTGGTTGCGTTGGCTACTGCATGAAGCTTGACATTCATACTTATCCTAAAAAATGTTGCTGCTGCCCTCTGTTGCCCAATGTAAATTATTTTTGAGCCATAATTTGTTTGCCCTTTCCATCAGTCCGGACTTCCGGTTGCGTTGGCTAGTGCATGAAGCTTGACAATATGAACATCAATTATTTTTGAGCCATAGTTTGTTTGTCATTACACCTTTTGAGCAGTCTCACTGCTACTATTAATTTGTTCTTACATGCACAGTTCCATGATAAATCTCATCTGCATTTCTCGCCAATGCATGTTAGGTCTTCCACTCGAGAATGAGTACGAAGAGCAACGGAGGCAAACTATCCTGCATAATAGCCGAGTTGCAGCCTCGTTGGGCCTAACACTACATCCTTCTACAAGGTCTAGTGCAAAAACGCCACCCACGTCCCTCACAAAGGATACGGAACATTCCTCTGATTCAGAATTTGATCCTGCTGATTGTGATGGCGAGCTGACTCAGGAAGATGCCCTGGTCGACTATCCTCTGCAACACAACAAGGTGAGTTTTCTCTGTCCTGTCATCGAATTATTTGTCCCAACTTCCATTTGTTGTATCCCAGTCCTACCAAATATGTTACCCATGCCATGTTCAATCTCATTACTACATTTTTCCTGCTTAGTTAACGCATCATATATGTTTTTGCATATGTTGCCTTACTGTTTTTCCATTCCATCTGCATATCATCATCATATAATATTGTACATTGAAATATCATTTATGTGTGACAGGCATCTGCAGATTCGGGCAAGAACTTTTCAAGAACGAACAGGAGGAAGAACACTCAACAGGAACCTCAGGCTGATACCGGAGGATGGGTGACAGTGCGTAATAAAAAAAGGTTAAGCCTGATGCTCGTGCTGCTCCTCCTATTACAAGGTCTAACAAAAGACTGACACGAGGTGGCGAACAGGCCGAGAATGATAACAGTAAAAGGTCTCGTAAAAACCACAAACCATCGAATCAGACAGAAGTAGCCCCAGCATGTACCAGCCCACACATTCCACAACCACCAGTTGCCAATACTGTTTCTCAGCAACAATTGCCAACAGAACCAGTTTCCACAGCAAATTCGAGCCAACAATTGGCATCATCAGGAGTGGTGGTAGGTAATAATGGCCAAGGACACATGATGCTAGTCCCAGATGATACAGCCTCAAATGTCCAAACAAGCAGCTGCCACAACACCATTGAATCGGTGATGATCTCCCTCCGACCCTTAGTCCTGCGAAAGACAACTCCTCTCCCGATGACGAGACCCACGCCAAAAAAGGTAATACTTTTTTCAAGACTTGTAGTTTAATGCTCCCTTATGTATCTATATACCATGATAGCTTGATGTAATGATTAACTTGGTAGGTTCGCCACGATCAATAAAAACGAGGGGGCCAACGGTAGGAAGAAAACTTGCAGCTAAGATTTCCGGAATGGGTTCAAGATTTCGCATCACATCTATTGTAGGTGGCAGAAGGCCACTTCATCCGCATGAATCTTCATATCTTGTATCACATATTGGCTATTTTATCAGGAATGAACTTCCTACCTTCCCATTGTGGAAGCAGCACGTTGACACCCCTTCACAGTTCGAGAGTTTAGTGCATAATTTACATGTAAGTCATGCTTCTCCTGGTAATGATAAATTATTCCACATTGATCTGTCCCATTTCTTGTAGCTTACTGTTGTTTCTATGCTATATAACTCACCAATCATTCCACCGTTCTGAGCAGTTAAGGTTTGAATTCGATGAGGATAATGAGGATGTAAAGTTTGTCATCGCTTCCATATTCAAAGAATTGTTGCGCCAGCACCGCTATAAGCTTAAGGCGACATACTTCACTGGCCAGACATCGCCAATGTTCGAACAAAGTCTCCTGCACTCGTATGGTGACGAGCAGTGGGGAGATCTTGTCAAGCACTGGTCTGATCCAATGAATGTGGTATGGCTTATGAGGACCGTGAAACCAGATTAAATTCCGAATACTTATTTTGCGCCAGTGTCTCACTAGTCTCTTTTTGCCGTACAGGATCTCGTCACTTGGTTGGGCATCTCTGGCAAAAAGTAATGCCCCGCTGGTCTGTACTGCTACATATGTTACTCGTAAATTGTGTAGAACTCCATGTGCATGTTATATTTCCATCCTCCATTTTAACCACGTTATTTGATTTCTATATGATTGTACAAAAATGCAGAAAGTAGATCATGCAAACAACATGCAACCAGACAAAGAGATGACTCTGGCAGAGCAGTTCGAGGCATGCCAGAAGAACAAACATAATGTGATAGGAGAACTCGCAGAAAGTGTTATTGTAAGTCTTCTTTATGATTTAATTTTTTTAACGACACACTTGCCAATTTGTAGGAGCAATAATGGGCATGTCAATATGATCTTTTAGGCGTTTTTGTGAAAATGCATTTGATGTGTAATCAGGCATACCAACTTGTAGGATTAAAAGTAGTTCATACACATTAAATCTACCGTCTGCATGTTTCTCTGTAATAACTTTAATTTTTACACGACTGAAATTTTTTCAGGCAAATATGAAATTGGAGATGGCAAAACCCGGGAAAGACGGTATGGAAAAAACTCTAGAAGAATGTATGGAGACATTTACCATGGTACTTAAAAATAAAGATATCACCAAAAACACTTTCCTGCGAAATGCTGGGTTTTTGCAGTCCAAGTCCAAGTCCAAGTCCAAGTCTTTCTCTGCACAAGTTCTGGAGGAACAACTCCAAATAGAACGAGTTGCAGAAGATGTGTTAAGAAACCAAGTTGATATGTTGAGATCGAGATCAGAAGCATGTGATGCCCTACTGGAGGAGGCCAATCAAGTTCGTTATAATCTCTCAAAGACTAATAAAATGCCATAGATAATTGGAGATGAACACTGACATTGACATGTGAGTACCTTGGTATTGTGAAATTTTCCTGAGACTGAGGCAATGTTCCTATTTTGTTGGTGGATGCATTTATCTGCGGCTGGGATCAACTCTGTGGATGTTTTATAAATTGGTTGCCTAGCCTTTTCAATCAGTTTGAACTTAAATGGTATTAGAGCCAAGGTCTCGAGTTTGAATTGTTGATGGTGTGGTTCAATTCATCCTTAATTTGTTGGTGCCCCATTGGCCCTTGTAAAGCTTCATGTGCCTACCTCCGAATCCAGTGTTGAATTTCTCTTGTCACACAGGAGGATGGCTGTTAATGTGTGTATAAGTGGGTTGCATAGCCCCTTTTATATAAGTTTGCAAGTTTCCGTATTGTGTTGTGCCTTTGGGACTCAGCCTGCACTTCTGACTTTTGGTTGCGTTGGCTACTGCATAAGTTTAATATACTAGTTCCATGTGGTTTTTGTTGAGATCTATAATAAGTGGATTGCCTAGCCCTTTCCATCATTTCGGACCTGTGGTGTGCTATTCTCTTTTCCACGTGTTAGACCTCCTCTTCTTAACAAGACTCCATGAGTAGGAGGCACTATGATTTTATTTTTTTTGCGCATGAAATTACTCAATTAGACAACTTAATCCCATTTGTTGACTCTCTGTTGACCAGCCACTTGAGGGTAAAATGGAGTATATTGCACTAGCCACTATACTCGAGGGGAAAACTAAGTACGAAGTACATATATTTTTCCAGTGTAAGGCTCGACGGTAGAACTGAGTACACGTAACGGTGCAGACGTGCAGTACCACGGACGCGTGTCGTGGTGCGCAGCGGTTAGGCGGTGCGCGTGTTGAGACCAAACGTCTAGCTTTTTTGAGAAACTGCCGAGACCAACCGTCACGTTGCACCGTACGCAGCCCCTCTGTCCCTCCCTCTCGCACAGTCTCATTCTCACTCACGCACGCAACCACGCCTCTCACGTCCCATCAACTTCTCCAAATCGAATGAAAAAACACCAACCGCCCTACGCGCGTTCCCTGCCGGCGATGGACAAGAAGAATGCGCCGGCGGCCGTCGCCCCCGAGACCGTCGCCTCCGAGGGCGGCGCATCCAAGCGCGGCACCTCCGTGGACTGGGCCTCTCTCAGGGCTGACGGACCACTTCACAAGATCGGGGACTGCTTACTGGCGAACGAGGAGTACATGGACACCTACTCTGCTTTGAGGCAAGTTTGTAGAAATTGGCGCTCAGGTTTACCTGAGCCCGACGTGCACCTGCATGAATGGATCATGGTAGAACACGTCCTTCCACGCGCTGCTGATTTCACCTTCCTCCACCTCCGCACATCCCGCTACGTCACCATCGATCTAACGGAAGTTCATGCAAGGTTCAAATTCCTCCATATCTATAGAGTTAATCTATTTTTATTTTCAATCGTAAACATCTTAGTGCTGAATGTTATCTTCATCAATATATTTTAGATACTACTTCGTCGGCTTTTACCGTGGCGTCATCGTCCTTGCCTAGAAGAACCAGCCGCACAAGATACGGCTTTTGAACCCACTCACAAAGACATTGAATACTAGGTTTGAGGCGCATATGCCATATGTTATTACGAAGTCGATGTTGTAATGAAGTCCCCGACTATGGTCTTCGTTTCCAAAGATTACCCGGCGGAAATTGCTTGGGTCGATGAGAGCACTCCAACTAAGGGTATAGATGAAGACTGGGGAGAAGGAAGATTTTCGACCGAGCACCATTCTCTGCGTTGCATTACCCCGTTCAATGGTGAACTGTATGCAATAGCTGTGAACAATTTTGAGTTCAGAAAATTAGTGTGCACCAACAATGTCCAGTTGGAGCAGCACGCGAGCAGTGTCAACATGGATACACTATTTTCATTTCCAGAACTTGGAAATAACAAGTTCTACCTTGTGAAGTCGGATGGTGCTCTGCTGCTTGTGTTGTTGGACAACAAGCATTTGGAGGAAGGTCAACCATTGGTGTACCGTGTGGACACTGAGAGCCGCTCTCTCCATGCCGTCAATAACATTGGCAGTCGTGCCTTCTTCGTCCATTATATCCGGTGTATCTCCGTCGACACCAGAGTGCACCCGACACTTCGACCTGGCTGCATCTACTACACAGATTTGGGTTATATCAGTGAGTACTTTGATGATATAAAGGCCTGGGATGAGTGGCCAATACGTGTGGATAGATTAGGAAACTATGGTATGAGAAATGAACAAAGGCCATACCGTTTGGAGGATGTATTGGCTGCACACTGCAGACGGAAGGAGTTCAATGAATATTTCCTTCAGATCAGAGAATGCGATGATTGAAGAAATATATGCTGAATGAAGATCAGATTCATTCATCTTGGGGTATCCTAATCTTCATGTTGGCCATACATTGCGTCTTGTATTATTTTCAGATTAGTTTGTCGTGAACATTAACATTGTTATTGGCTACTTTTGGCTGTTGTATGCAGTTGATGTATTATACTCCGTACTTAGTTTTCTGGATTTATTATGCTGCTGTGATTTTTCATATACTAGCTTCTAGATTTGACTGATTTTGTTTGTAATGATGATGGCTTGATGTGGCTGCTGGCCTTGACTGCCGGAGCAGAGCAATTAGTACTTAACCAGGTGTACCGTCTTTATATTAGTATTATATTATATTACTTGACCATAGCCATATTCAAAATCAAATCTCAGTTGGGCGGCAAAATCTCCCGCCAATCCTGAAATATTTCAGACGGGTTTTTGAATGGGATAACAAGATAGATCACGATGATAGTAACCGGTATTTAATGTGATGATGATTTGATTTTGCACTCGGCCTTGAACAGAGGTACTAGTACGGTGTCACAATTTTTTATCATTATACTTGGACGGTAGCCAAATTCAAAATCTCATAGCGGCAAAACTTCCCGCCCACAAAATACAAAAATTTCACACGCTTCCAAATTCCCATTCTACCCCTGTGGAGATGGCAGCAAAGTCGGTTGGTGGGGGGGTATGCCCGTCATTTTTGGATCACCACCTCCCTAGCCCGGAGACCCTCCCAAAAAAAATTCATTTCCCTCACTCTCTCCTTTGAGACCACCCACCGGAACTTCCCAAGTCCCTCTCTCCCACCTCCACGACCACCGCACCGGAACATCCCCGCCGGACTTCCCTGGTCTACCCGAGCCCTCGCGATCCTCGTCAGCCGGCTGCCTGCCGGAGCCGCTTCATCGACACCGTCATCAACCGGACCGGATCATCCCCGCCGTACCTCGAAACCATATGCTCATCCAGCAGTCTACCGCAGTCGCTTGGCTGAGCCGCTCGCCGGATCCGTCGTCCACCGCATCGGATCTTGCTCACCGACACCATCGTGCATGAACCGGATCTGCTTCACCGGCGCTGTGCATGATCTAAACTCTTCATCGTCGCTTTTCTATTGCTTGCCTCGCAAGTTCTTGTTTAATCTTGGGGGAACCTGTTTGTGCTAACGACGCGCTCGTTACGTTTTTGCAGATGAGATGAGTAATCATGAAGTGTAATGGCCGTCTCTCCAACCCCAAGTAGCACATGTAGCGTACTTCATCACCGGATCTATCAACCCCAGGAAGATCTGTTGTGACTCCCACAGAGTGCTTCTCCTAATGTAAGTCCCTTGTTTTAGCGCCATGTTCTGGGTTCAGATGCTTGTTTGTCTGAAGCTCTTTTAGTTCATTCCTATCTATGACCGTAACACGTTGCTATTTTCTACTTCATTGCTAACTTTAAGCGATTGAACATTTTGGTTTGCATTCCCTGCTCTGTAGATGTAGCCATCATAACTTCTATCTTGTGATCGTTGTTACAAAAATTATAGGTATTATAGTAACATCCTGCTATTATTTAGTTCATGGCCAATTTTAAGTAATTGCACATGTTGGTTCGCATTCCCTGCTCTATAGCTTTTGGCATCGTAACTTCTATATTTGGTTTACATTCCCTGCTCTGTAGATCTAGCCATCATAACTTTATCTTGCTCAGTCGTTGTTACAAAAATTATGGCCTGCTACTATGTTGTTTGTGCCAATTTTTTACTCCATGAACATGTTGGCTTGCATTCCCTGTACTACAGGTGATGCCATTGTTTTGTATCTAGTTCATTGTAAGCTAACAAAGTAAGGACTTAGTTTGGCATGCTATCACTCTGCTATCTAGCCTGTAGTACAAATAAACTTGTCATACTACTAGATAATAATTTTGCGTGCCATCTTGTTCTTCAAAAGCTGCATTATTGACTTGTTTCTCGACTTGGCATGACGCTCACATATGGAAAGCTGAACATATTGGTTTGCATTCCCTCTTATACAAGTTCACAGTGATCCCACTATATTCTCGTAGCTGGTCCATCCTAAGCTCCAAAGATTAACTATCCTCTATGTGTTGCTCATTACAAGTTTATATCCCGAAACATCTTGATTTGCATCCCCTTCACTATAAGTTCAGGAGTATTATTTAGTTCACGGCCAAAATGAAGTAATTGCACTTGGCACATGTTGGTTCAGATTCCCTCCTCTTTAGCTTTTGCCATCGTAACTTCTATTTTTGGTTTACATTCCCTGCTCTGTAGATGTAGCCATCATAACTTCATCTTGCTCAGTCGTTGTTACAAAATTTATAGCCTGCTACTATGTTGTTCATGCCAATTTTGTACTCCCCGAACATGTTGGTTTGCATGGGACTCGATGGTAGTAAGTCTATTTGTTTCATTCTAACATGCTCTGTTATATTGGCTGTTGGTATGCGGCATGCACTCTTTGTTTGCTTATTGTGCGCATTACAATGATCTTGTTATAACGACGAAATGATGAGTTCCAAATTCTTTGGCAAACAATATTGTAGTGTCTTTGCCTTTCCATTGTTGCTGTCTTAACTTGTAATATCTTTGTTTCAGATATAGGTGCTGCATGGACAACTTAAAAGATTTGCCGGATCCCTTCATTGTATTGCTAGGTTTAATTACCATTCAATTTCTCTGGGTTCTGTAATATTTTTTCAATGCCTTGCGGTGATGTAATATTTAGTTAGTTTTTATAGTTCTTTCGCGCATTTTTTCTTTGCTGCTTGTGGTAAGTGAGGCTATCGAGACAAAATCAATCTTTGCGTAAATATTCTCAGTAGCTAAATCACGAATTCCCATCCCTTAAACGGCCCAATTAAGCGAAATCACATATGTGCCGGCCCGCAAAATCCTAAAGCGCCTATTACGCCGGCATATAAACAGCAACTAAACGGGCTGGCCCACTTACTTATTGGGCCAGCCCAATTGATTTACTGTGGACCCCACACTTTTATTGGGCCGGCCCACTTGCTTTAAGGTGGACCCCACCCACTACTGGGCCGGCCCACTAACTAGTTGGGCCAGCCCAATTGCTTTTGTGGTGGCCCCCACATACTAAATGGGCCGGCCCTTTAAGACGAAAGTGGGACCCACTGTGTTTTTGGCCGGCCCACTATCTTGTTGGGCGGACCACTTGCTATATGGTGGACCCCACATACTAAATGGGCCGGCCCTTTAACAGAAAGTGGGACCCACGTGTTTTTGGCCCGCCCACTAGCATGTTGGGCCGCCCACCGGCTATATGGTGGACCCCACATACTAAATGGGCCGCCCTTTAACAGGAAAGTGGGACCCACCGGTGTTTTGGCCCGCCCACTATCTTGTTGGGCCGCCCACTTGCTATATGGTGGACCCCACATACTAAATGGGCCACCTTTTAACCGGAAAGTGGGACCCACGGTGTTTTGGCCCGACCCACTATCTTGTTAGGCCGGCCCACTTGCTATATGGTGGACCCCACATACTAAATGGGCCAGCCTTTAACTGGAAAGTGGGACCCACCTGTGTTTTTGGCCCGGCCCACTATCTTGTTGGGCCGGCCCACTTGCTATATGGTGGACCCCACATACTAAATGGGCTGGCCCTTTAACAGGAAAGTGGGACCCACCGGTGCTTTTGGCCCGGCCCACTGGCTTGTTGGGCCAGCCCATTTGATCAGATGTGGACCCCACGTACTAAATGGGCCGGCCCGATAGCAGGAAAGTGGGACCCACATGCTAATTGGGCCGGCCCAATAACTTCTTGGGCCGGCCCAGTTGCTTTAATGTGGACCCCACTTTGTAAATGGGCCGGCCCGATAGCAGGAAAGTGGGTCCCACATGTCTTGTGGGCCGGCCCTTTTGCCTGTTGACCGGTCAACGAGTGCATTCGGCCCGGCCCACATGCTTAGTGAGCCGGCCCATTAAAGTTTTGACCAGTCAACCTTAGAGGTTAGGCCCGGCCCACGTAACTAATGGACCAGCCCAGCTATATAGTTGACCGGTCAAACTAAGTCGACTGCCCGCCCGCAAACTTAATGGGCCGGCCCGCTTAAGACGTGGCAGGCCTCGTGTGGGCCTACCATCTACCACGGGGTTTCAGCCGGTTAACGCCGTTAACTGCCAGTTAACGGCGTCTGCCACGTGTCAGTTTGCATGACGTTAGCAGTCAACGGGCTCCCGGAAACACTTGGGCAACGGTCCGATTTTCCGTGGCGGAAGGGCGCCCAAGCGCGACGGGCCGAAAAAATCGTCGTAGGACTTTGCCTGACGCAGTTTCCACAACAGAACCCATATCGTCGGGTTAGGCCCATAGGCGACGAAAAATACCCCTTAGCGGACGATTTTGAGACGTTGTCTATCAGAACTTTTCTTGTAGTGACCCCTGGCCTGCTTGATGCACAATTAAGTGTCATTGGCCTATATATAGGGTTTAATTAGGGTTTAGGGTTTAGGGTTAGGAGGTTAGGGTTTAGGGTCTAGGGTCTAGGGTTTAATGTTTATGGTGTTTAGGGGTTTAGGGATTAGGGATTAGGGTTTATTTAATTAGGGTTTAAGGTTTATGGATCATCGATCGAGTGCGCACACACACATTATAAGAGGCACACGCGCCTTTGCGCATAAAGTGCATGTGTATATGTGTGTGTTTTTTTGGCCAACAACGATATATAGATGATCGAGAGAGAGAGATTGAAATCCCCATGAATATGTTCGATCAAATATATATTAAAATATATGCACGAATGCATGCATGGTAGGCCATGCATGCACACTAATTATATATATATATATTATGAGGAAACTTAATCAAATGTGTTTTCATTCGAGAGAACTTGTCAAAATTCAAGTTAATTAATTTATCATCGATAATTATATAATTAATTAATTAATCTCAGGGAGATGTTATACAACATATGATCGATATAGGCCATGTCGTATATATTAATTGGTGTTAATCTACCGTTTAGTTTGCTAGCTAGCTGCTATATATAGATCGAGCATGTTTTTATTAGATCGGGTTATAGCTAGCTAGTATAGTTTAGGGTTATGTGTTTTAATGAACTAGGGTTTGATTAGCTAGGGGTTAGTTATATATATGGTTTAGGGTTAATGCATGGCACATTTAATTTAACTAGAGGACCGCGAGCTAGGCACCCCTGGCCTGCTTGATGCACAATTAAGTGTCGTTGGCCTATATATAGGGTTTAATTAGGGTTTAGGGTTAGCTAGGGTTTAGGGTTTAGGGTTTAGTGTTTAGGGTGTTTAGCTAGGGTCTAGGGTTTAGTTTAGGGTGTTTAGGGTCTAGGGTTTAGGGTTTAATTAGTGTTTAGGGTGTTTAGGGTTTAGGGTTTAGGGTTTAGTGTTTACGGTGTTTAGGGTTTAGGGTTTAGTGTTTAGGGTGTTTAGGGTCTAGGGTTTAGTGTTTAGGGTGTTTAGGGTTTAGGGGAGTTTTAGGGTTGTTTAAGGTTTAGGGATCATCGATCGAGTGCGCACACTAATTATATATATATTATGAGGAAACTTAATCAAATGTGTTTTCATTCGAGAGAACTTGTCAAAATTCAAGTTAATTAATTTATCATCGATAATTATATAATTAATTAATGAATCTCAGGGAGATGTTATACAACATATGATTGATATAGGCCATGTCGTATATATTAATTGGTGTTAATCTACCGTTTAATTTGCTAGCTAGCTGCTATATATAGATCGAGCATGTTTTTATTAGATCGGGTTATATATAGCTAGCTAGTACAGTTTAGGGTTATGTGTTTTAATTAAGTAGGGTTGATTAGCTAGGGTTAGTTATTACATATATATGGTTTAGGGTTAATGCATGGCACATTTAATTTAATTAGAGGACCGCGAGGCACCCCTGGCCTGCTCGATGCACAATTAAGTGTCGTTGGCCCATACATAGGGGATTAATTAGGGTTTAGGGTTAGCTAGGGTTTAGGGTTAGGGTTAGGGTTAGGGTTAGGTTAGGGTTTAGGGTCTAGGGTGGTTTAGGGTCTAGGGTTTAGGGTTTAGGGTTAGCTAGGGTTTAGGGTTAGGGTTAGGGTAGGGTTTAGGGT